>NC_092373.1:11906363-13106363 GCF_030028105.1 Mobula birostris
CATATCGAACCTGCTTCAGCCACTTCTACTGGAAGTTCGTTCAACACTTCAAGCTCCCTTGATAATTGACTTATCATTATATCCAAGCGAGGAAAATATGCGCTGTGTGATAAAATATTAAATTCGTTAGATAAACCCTTTTAGAAACAAAATTGAGTGTATTACCCACTTATTACCTATATTCCGATAGCGATTAACACCCACCCCCACGAACGGAATCGCCAAAAAGGATTTGCTTGTGCGTGTGTTTGTGGGGGAGGGGGGGTGTGAAATCGGCAGGTCACGACGCGCATGCGCATTGGTACCCGCGCAAGGCTTCATGGTCATTGTAGTCTTTAAGTAAACATCGCATTTGACTGCTACTCTTGTTCGTTGGCAACCCAACCCCTCCCCCCGCCCCCCGTCGGCCGGTCCGCAAGAATATTGTCAATATTAAACCGGTCCGCAGTGCAAAAAAGGTTGGAGACCCTTGATCTAAAGAGTGCTACCCCGAACGTCAAGTGCCAATTTTCCTCCAAGGATGCTGACTGACTCGCTGAGTTCCTGAGGCTCCATATCAGTATTGTCTTTGGACATCGATGTGAAGTGAATCGAAGCGCATTTATATCCTGAAAACAAATATTAACTATCCATCAACGCTAAGAATTGAAATAATCACGTAAATGTCGAAAAGGGAGAAATTAAATGAATTCCTTTCTTCCCTTTCTTGGTAAAAGGTCTTCGAACTGTAGCGTTAACTCTTTCGCCTTTAGTTCATAATGAATGTGCTATTAGGTGCTGTTATCGAGTGTTCCTTAATCTTTTACTTCCACAAATTGCCTATATTATACATCAGAGGAATAATGCAGAGAAATAATTTGTGTGCACTGGACTTAACCGGCAGGGAATCTAATCTGTCCTCCCAGCCTCAGTATTAACGCCCCGCAAAATTCCCATATATTCTCTCTTCTTCCCACTCGGGCATGAGATACAATAAAGTCTTAAAGCACGGAACCTAAGGCTCACGGACAGGTTCTTCGCCAAAATTTAGTTCATTAAAATGGACTCTTAACATCACAGATAGTGTGTCCCAGCTTTACGCTTAATTGCCTGCCTCGAACGCACCCTGTCTGCAAATGTAATGATAATAATCCAACTTCCCAGTTCATTAATTTACCATGTATCTCTGTCCTACAGTTTTGAATTTCGAGTATTCCGCTTCATTCAGGCGATGATATTTGCGATTGAGGAGATAAACAGGAGTCCCTTTCTGCTTCCAAATATTACACTGGGCTACAGGATTTATGATTCATGTAATCTACCTCGCTTGTCAGTGAAAGCGGCTTTCGAACTGATCAACGGACTGGACCCAACATTCCAGCCGCAGTCCTGTAACCCGCGCTCACTGGTCCCTGCCATCGTGGCGGAATCGGGGTCTTCGCTGTCCCTGGCGGTTGCGACGTCAATAGGTCCTTTCAAAGTTCCCATGGTAAGACTGCAAACACGAAGATATCTGCAGATGCTGGAAATTCAAGCAACGCATACAAAAATGCTGGTGAACGCAGCAGGCCAGGCAACATCTCTAGGAAGAGGTACAGTCGACGTTTCGGGCAGAGACCCTTCGTCAGGACTAACCGAAAGAAGGGACTGTAACTCCCTGCCCATCCTCTGGGCCCCCCGTCCCATGATCCTTTCCCTTCTCCAGCCTCCTATCCCTTTTGCCAATCAGCTTTCCATCTCTTAGCTCCATCCCTCCCCCTCCTGTCTTCTCCTATCATTTCAGATCTCCCCTCCCCCTCCCACTTTCAAATCTCTTACTGTCTGTTCTTTCAGTTAGTTCTGACGAAGGGTCTTGGCCCGAAACATCGATTGTACATCTTCCTATAGATGCCGCCTGGCCTGCTGCGTTCACCAGCATTTTTTGTGTGTGTTTCCATGGTAAGATTAGTCTTTTACTGCCAGCGTCTAGACAGCGGCTTCAGGTACGACACCTGGTGCTCTTATTTCTTGGTTGTGAAATAGTTTTTTTTTTATGTTTCCATTGCAATATATTTGCGCATTTCAGCTAGGGCATATGAATAGGTCGGAGAGTAAAGCAGCGCAACCACAGGGAGATCGTAAAAACTCCGCACCAACAGCAACAGATGTCGGGATTCAACCGTGTTGTAAGGCAGCAGGACTACCTGGCGTGACAAACGAGATGCTGGAAGCTGGATCCGTGGAGATCAATGTACAGACCAGGTTTCAGGTGCAGACCTTAATCTTCCATGGATCAATCAAACGACAGTTTTGAAGAAGGGACAAGGCGTTGCAGTCCAGATCAAGAGTTTCGACCCGAAAGGCCAACTGCCTGCTTGCTGTAATAGATTCTGCCTGATCGGTTGACATCGCCCCGCATCTTGCATGTTCCTCCAGATCCCAATGTGTGCAGTCTCTTTTACCTACATTTACTAGCATGTCTGAGCGCTGTCATATTTGGCTTAAAAATGGATTTGGTGCAAGATATAAGATATCTCTTGTATTAATCAATTAATTGAACAGCAGCGATTGAAGTAAAACTGACTACATCCGCACTACGCAGGTTAATTTTGAAAACGAAGTTTTTTCTCTTCGTTTTGACACTCCGTCCTCATTGAAACGGCGTTTTCATCCCCCGAAAACGGAGAGATTTAAAAGCGCTGTCATGACAATACCACAACAACAATGTTTTATCTGCTTCTGCTTGGTACTGCGTAAGCACTGCCGGACGGCTGTTATAACGCGCAGTCGGTGTGAACGGCGTGAGAGTTAAATTGTAAAGTGAGCTTTTTTGACTAGATCCCCTAAATTGATTTGATTGAGTCTATCTTTAAAGATATTAATGTCAGAAATACTGCGCAGGTCTGGCGGCAGAAGATTCCACTCTCATGTTGATCTTGGGTAGAGGACGACTTCATACGTGTGTTGTTTACCTTATTGTCTATGTTAATAGCTTGTTTGGAATTAAACATCTCCACGTTCTCCACTGCTTTGCTGACTTTGTAGTCGTTTGTAACTCGCAGGAACAGCTCGACTTCATTGTCTGTCTAAAAAAAAGAAGTCCGGCCTGCTTTTTCCAGCGGAGGTTTTTTTTTGTATTCCTCGAAGACATTGTTGAAAACTTTCTTTCGCTGTTGTTGTTGGTACTGTAGTTTTTGACGAATGGAAATAGCATAACGCCGTCGCGGAAACGTAAATATTATACCGTTTCCGCTTCGCTTGTTTTCTGCAGATGTGTCTGCGCATGCCCAGTAGGATTCGCTCAAATATCCGTTTAAATGTAGACAGAGATATTTTGAAAAACCCCTAGTGTGGACGCCTGCCGTTTTCACTTGAAACCAGCGTTTTCAAAATTATCCGCTCTAGTGTGGACGTAGAACGATTCGAGTCTCACAGTTTGCTTATTAGAACCTGGAACATGCACAGTACATACTCTAGAACTCGCCTGGAATTGCCTTACAACATAGCCTTCTATTTTACTAACGTCCATGTACCTACCTAAGAGTCCCTTAAGACTCCCTATTGTATCCGCAATTACTATCTGCACCAGGAAATATGTGTACAGGTGCAAAGAAATTCTTATTTGCAGCAGTGTCACGGGTGGATAGCGCCAGATAAACACTATTCACATTAAAATACATAAATTATCATAGTTTTTTTCATGAATGTTAAACATATGCCCTTCCTGTACCACGCACTGTTCGAACCGCGAAAGCCATTGGGTTCTTTATCAACTTTTATCCGTCCATACCTACTGCTAATAGACCTGGCATGATGTCTTTCTATTTGTGGGGCCTTGGTACCCAGACCCGTACATCTACAACAGCGATTTTATTTAAATTGCAATGACGGAATTACGGATGCCTCGAAATGGAGATAGGTATACGTAGCTGAGAAATGGAAGCAGGAATGGTCCACGTGGCTGCTGTTCTCTACTCTAGTAATCAGTTTCATGAATAATTTCGCTGTTAGCTCCCTTATAGATCAAAGGTCAAAGCTCCATCCATCGTGGCCACGTCGGAAATCTGAAATTAAAATAGAAATTGTTGACGCTGAGCAGAGAAAACTGGCGCTTGGTCATTGATCCGAAAGGATTTTTTTCTATTCTCTCTTCTGCTTCCCTAACAGTAAAGTATTTCCACATTCTCTCCACACGATCGGGATAACATCGATACGGAACTCCCCCCCCCCCCCAAGTGTTGGAGTGTTGGAGAAGCAAGAATTGGAGAGCATCAGCTTCAAATAAGAAGGGAAATATTTAAAAGGAAGCTCAGGGGACGCCTTTTCTCACAGAAGTCAGTGAGTATGAGGAATGAGCGGCCAGAGGAAATGTTTGAGCCAGGCGAATTAAAACATTTAACAGGGAACTGAAGAAGTACATAGACCAGAAAAGGCTTAGGGTTTTAGAGGCCAAATATAGGTAGATGGAAAGAAGTCCGTGGGTATATAGGATGGCAAAGGAGAGCTGGTCCGAAATGTGTATGTCCATGTTCTGTTAAGTGATGAACCTGTATCTGTGTACAATAAGCTTATTGCAGCACTTTATAGCTATTGGTCTTTTCTCGGATTTCATGCTGTCGAGACTAAACTAATCTCTCTGTTTTACTGTTTACATATTGGATTCTGACCAGGTTAGCTATTTCGCCACGTGTGCCTGTCTCAGCGACAGGCGACAATTCCCGTCCTTCTTTCGAACGATTCCAAGCGATTACTACCAGGCTAAAGCCTTGGCGCAACTTGTCAAGCGGTTTGGATGGATTTGGATTGGAACGGTAAGGAGCGACAACGATTATGGCAACTTTGGGATGCATGCCTTCTCAGAGGCGGTTCAGGAGTTTGGCGTTTGCATTGCCTTCTCCGAGTCTTTTCACAGGACGTATTCAAGGGAGAGGTTACTTCATGTTACCCGCATTATACGGACGGCGTCTACAAAAGTCGTGGTGGCTTTTCTCGCTCAAGGCGATATGGCCATTCTATTGAAAGAAATTGTTCGACAAAATATTTCTGGCATCCAGTGGGTAGGAAGTGAGGCTTGGATCGCCACTTCGCTTCTTTCTCCAGAGGAGAACAAGAAGTTCGTTACTGGAGCAATCGGCATCGCCATACGTAACGTGAATATCCCGGGGTTCAAAGACTTCTTAACCAGTCTTCATCCATCCACCTATCCTAGTAATGTGTTAATTGAAGAATTATGGGAAAAGCATTTCGGCTGTAGCCTGAAAAGTTTAAAGAATATCACAGGTAGCACGATGCCCGCAGCACAGCCTCATCAATGTGCAGGAACAGAGAGCCTAAAGACTGTGTCCAACACCTACACGGAGGTTTCTCAACTGAGGGTGACCAACAAAGTTTATGAGGCAACCTATGCTATAGCCCATGCACTTCACAATATGTTTTCGTGTAAGAGCGGTGAAGGTCCATTTGGGAATCAGTCTTGTGCAAACATTTCAAATTTTGAGCCATGGCAGGTACGTAGAGCTGACCTATTTATTCGAAAACAGTCCAGTAAAATTTCTATGTTCAAACAATATGTTGGTTGACTGATCTCATGTTGCATCGTCTGTGTCTTCCTCCGATAGGTTTTGCATTACATGCAATCGCTAAATTTCACAACTCACCTCGGGGAAAGGGTAAATTTCGACGAAAATGGAGACTCGGTGGCTACGTACGATATTGTCAACTGGCAGGTGAATAGCGAGGGGAATGCCGCTGTTTTGATCGTTGGACATTATGACCGTTCCGCACCAGCAGGGCAACAAATCATGATAAATGAAAGTTCTATTGTTTGGATTGGTGGTCTTAGAGAGGTAATGCATGAATATCTGTCCGCAGTGTTAACAAATTCATTATGAAGCATCAATGCCAACTTTCTATTGTAATATAGCAACTTGGTGGATGAAGAAATTTAACAAAAGAATTGCACACTGTCCTGCAGTTTCTAAGGACCAAATTATCAACAGCCCTACAGAAGAACAAGTACCAAAAAACTATATTATGTTTAAACGTCCTATGAATACATATTTGTTCTTAGGCAATCAGTCTATCTATCCTTTTGTCTATCTATCTATCTATTTCTCTATCTCTCTATTCATTTCTCTTCCTCTCCAGTTTTAGAACTTGGTTTTGTCAGCCATCTGTTTTCGTCGCCAGTAACTATGTTTAAAAATGCGCTTATAATTTCCGTAAATTAATGGCGGAAATTTCACATTAGTAATTTATCCGAACAACTCCGTGTATGTACGTTCACCCACCGTAGAGAACATCAGAGTGCTGGAGTTAGACAACAGCGCAACAGGCCTTATGTTCCAATCCGTCGGTGTTGACCTAGATGCCAACCAAAGATTGCCGCTTATTCCCACATTTGATCGACATTCCGCTGATCCTTTCTCCTGCATATAATTGTAGAAGTACCTTCTACATACTGTTATTGCACCTACCCCAACCAGTTCCTCCAGAAGTCGATCGATGTACCCAGTATGTTGTGTGTGAAGATGTTGCCGCTCAAATAATTCCTTTAAACTTTTCCCCTCTCAACCCCAACACCATCTCTTTTTGGATTCCATCTGGGTGAAATTTCTTTTAAAAGGTAAATACAGTAACACATTCTCGCTCTTTGCTCCAAGGTACCCCGGGCAGTTTGTTCGGACAGCTGTTCTCCTGGAACAAGGAAAGCAACTCGCAAGGGACAACCTATTTGTTGCTTTGATTGCATTCCGTGCGCGCAAGGGGCGATCAGCAACGCCACAGGTATGGACAAGAAAAATTTTCATTGCTTAAGTGTTTGCAAGAATCGACAGTCCAGCTTTTAAGTCACTTTTCACTCTCCTCCTTCAAGATTCAATTGAATGCATGAGGTGCCCTAATGACTCCTGGTCCAACGACCGCCAAGACAAATGCATACAGAAGCAGCTTGACTTTCTTTCATTTGCCGAGGTGATGGGGCTTGTCCTGACGACCTTGGCGTTGAGCGGATGTTGCATCACTGCCTCTGTATGTGGTATTTTCCTGCTTCATAAAGACACTCCGATCGTGAAAGCAAACAATGCTGAGCTCAGCTTCCTTCTTCTCCTCGCACTGAGCCTTTGCTTCCTCTGTTCAATCACATTCATTGGCGAGCCGACTGCGTGGTCCTGTATGTTACGCCACACCATGTTTGGTGTTACTTTCATCCTTTGTGTCTCTTGTGTTTTGGGCAAAACGATTGTTGTGGTGCTGGCATTTCAGGCAAAACTACCCAGCAATAATGTGGCCAAGTGGTTTGGTCCCATTCAACAACGCCTGACTGTTTTTCTTCTTACATTGTTACAGTGCATAATATGTACCGTCTGGCTTATCAAATCCCCACCCCTCCCTGTCAAAAACGTGGCTTATTCCAACGAAGTGGTCCTTCTAGAATGTGATGTGGGATCGGATGCAGCATTTTACTGCGTCCTGGGTTACATTGGCTGCCTGTCATTGGTTTGTTTTGCTGTTGCCTTTTTGGCACGAAATTTGCCGGATAATTTCAACGAGGCTAAATATATCACGTTCAGCATGTTAATTTTCTGTGCTGTTTGGATATCTTTCATTCCAGCTTATGTCAGTTCTCCCGGGAAATTCACTGTGGCCGTAGAAGTGTTCGCCATTTTAGCTTCCAGTTTCGGCTTACTTTTCTGTATCTTTGCAACAAAATGTTATATCATATTGTTGAAGCCGGTGAGAAATACAAAGAAGCATTTGATGGGAAAAGTGTCTTCGTAAATTGTTAAGAAGCATTGACATTAGTTTACTGATATTGTTCTTTTTCATGTACCAAGAGGCACTGAAAAACCTGTCTATCATACTCTTTATACGGATCACCTACTGAAAGAGTGCATTGAGGTAGAACAAGGTAAAGAAATGCAAATGCACAATTAGTTTAAAAATTGCCAAGAAAGTGCAGTGCTGGTAAATATTAAAGTGCAAGATCATAACGATGTGAATATGAGGATGTGAAGTAAATTAGTTGGCAAAGAGTACTTGCAATAAAAAAATCCTTTTTATTTATTTTGCAGTTCTTCGAATTTACTGTGATCGAGGATTACAACTGGGGAGTAGTGATGATGTTTTTAAATGCAGTCATGTTGCACTGCACAAGAAGATATGTTTAATATGTTCCCTGTAGATAAGTGATTTAAATATTGCGAATGTACTTCGTTGTCTGAAAGGGGATGAAATTATCGTGAGCCCCCACATTCGAAATATATTAGCTACTTCACTATGCATAATGAAGTACAATCTGTTTCTTTGATGGCTGGATGAAATGGATCTTTCAATGAGAAAAACCAACTATGCAGGTTACATGGTCGTTGAATAGTTTTATTTTTGAATGCCGCCCATTTGTACTTTATTACTTCCAAATTCATTTTGTAGTGAGCAATTCGCATATTCTTTGCCAATATAGAGTTGTCTTAAAAAGCCGCCCTTCTCCCAGTTAGCCCTCTATCTGTGATTTTCGAACAACCGTACATGTATGGAGACAGAGAGTCAGAGAACATTACAGCACAGATCCGGACCAATTCGCTATCAAATCCGTGGCGAAGTATTCCTCTGCCTGTTCGCATCGACCTGCACCCGGAACTCTTCCATTCATTTAACGATCTAAATTTCCATGAAATGTTGAAATCGAATCTGCATCCACCACTTCAGCTGGCAACTTGTTCTAAAGTCTCACCACCAACTGTGTGAAGAGTTTTCCCCTATGTGCTCCTTAAACATTTTCCCTTTCACCCGCAACACATGATCTCTAATTCTGGTCTCTGCCGACTCTCATCGACATGCACCCGGACAATAACCCTTCATCCATGTACCTCCACATGTTCTGTTAGGTGTTGATGTCGAACCCGCACCCACTCGCATCGAGTCGCATCCACAGTTTGCGGTGCAACTTGTTCTGCACTCTGGCCACAATCTGAGTATTGAAAGCGCTGCTTATATCCCCTTAATCATTTACGCTTTCGTACTTAACTCATGACCTCTATTTGGTCGGTTGGTGGCGCAACGACATCAGCGCCGGACTCCGGGACGGAGGTTCCCGGGTTCGAATCCATTCGGGCCGTTCCCGAGTACGCTTTCCATCTGTGCCGGGTTGAGTATTGAGCTCGCAACTCGACCTCGTAAAATAAAATAACATATTGTACTGCGAAATGTCTGTGTGAGGAGTGGCGCGCCACACAGTCTCTCGTTTCGCGCTTTGTAAGGCATGTAAATGCCCGACGCTGGCCTCTCAGGCCTGAGTCGACGTCATCACCATCTAGTTCTCGTGTCACCCAAGCTCAGTGGAAAAAGCCTCATTGTATTATCCTGTCTATACGTCTTAATTTTGCATACCTCCATCAAATCTCCTCCTTCTCATACGCTCTGTGGAATAAAGTCCTAACCTGCTGAACTCTTCCCGATAGCTCTGTACCTCAATTCACAGAAACATCGTTGTAAATGTCCTCTGCACGCTTTAATCTTATTGTCATCTTTCCTGTAGGTAATTGTCCAAAGATTCACATAATATTTATACTTCGGCCTCGCCAGCGTCTCGCAGAATTTGAACGTAACATTCCAACTCCTGTACTCAGTATTTTGAGATATGCCGGATAATGTACCAAAAAGCTTTTTTTTCAAAAATCTACCTGTAGCGCCACTTTCAGTTAATTACAGATCTGTTTTCCCAGATAACTGTCATTTACCGTCACACACGAGGAATTCTGCAGATGCTGGAAGTTCAAGCAACACACATCAAAGTTGCTGGTGAACGCAGCAGGCCAGGCAGCATCTCCAGGAAGAGGTACAGTCGACGTTTCAGGCAAACTCACACTTGTCTGTATCAATTTCCATGTTCAGTTTTTAGTCTATTTTTGCAACTGCAAACTTTGATAGTGTTTCTCGCTGTCCACTACAGCCCCAGTCTTGGTGTGATCCACAAATTTGCTGAGTCGGTTAAATAGTAAATAAGTAAATCAGCAAATTAATAAATAAAATTTCATCCAGTTCGTTAATATACAGTAGATTCTAGAAATAATAATATAGGTGATAAACAACAACGAACCCAGCACAGATCAGCACAGAATACCGCTAGTCGCACGCCTCCAGTTAGAGAGGCAGCCAAATAGGACCCTCTCTGGTGTCTCTTGAGAAGCCTTTCGAGGCTTCAGCGAGGAACGAAGGCGAAGAAGAAGTAGATCGTTTTTTTTCAGTTTCCTTATTGATTTATTCTTTATACTTGGATAGTTGGAACAGTAGGAATGGGCAGCATCATAGTTGACTGCTCTTCTTCAAGTGAGTGGGAAGGCAGCGATACGTCAAGTGTCCCTGATGGACTTTAGCTGCAAGAAGTGCATCCAGCTGCAGGTTAAAACACTCCGCTTTAAGGAGCTGGAGCTGGAACTGGATGAACGTCGGATCATTTGGGAGGATGAGGAAGTAATAGGTACGACATAGAAAGAGGTAGTTATGCCTCCACTGCAGGGGACAGGAGACCGGGTAATAGGAAGGGGAAATAAGTTAAACACCCAGTGGTGAGTACTCATGTAGCCACCACCACCACTGCAAGTATACTACTTTAGACACTGTTGAGGGAATGATTTAGTAGAGGAAATTCATACTGGTCAGGGATCGGGATTGATTTTCGTTCTATGGCTCAGAAGGGAACAGAGGAAAAAAAAGGCGAGCTGTAGCGATAGCGGATTTGTGAGTTAATGGATCAAAAGGAGGTTCTGTGTACAAGAACGAGATTCCCGAATTTCATGCTCCCTCCTCGGGTGCCAGGGTCTGGGATATCTTGGAACGAGTCTACAGCATTCTTAGGTGGACCAATGAGCAGCTAAATGTCGTGGTGTTTAACATAGGTCGGAAGAGAGACGGTTTTCTGCTAAGTGAGTTCAGGGACTAAGATCCTAAGTTAAAGCACAGGATCCGCAGGGTTGTAAGACCATGGCCACGATGAACCGCAACTACATCATCTGCGGGGTGGCGGCATTGGGGAACAGTACGATGGAAGATCTGGAGGCTGTTAACAGAGAATTCGTGGAGTTGTGACTCTATGCACAGCAGACCAGGCATGCTGTGGATTATCAGTTGGCCCACCAGGGAGGGGTGTGCGCAATAGTCGGAGACAAATGTATCACCCATGTCACTGACGAATCATACAACGTGACCCATGCCATTCAGTCTATTAAGATACAATTGGGTGATTTCAGGCAAGGTTCGGGGAAAGGGGATGGCTGGTTAGGGTAGTTGCAGGGAGGATCATGGGTGTCTTATTTACTTCATGGGCTGATTATCCTCATTGTTATAATTATTGCTTGCTGTGTGATAATGACCTGCCTGAATGCTGGCTGCAGACTTTGCAAGGAGCGACTGATGATGCTTTGCTCAGTCCCTATTTAAGTGTTTATCATCAAGTGATAAAAAGGGGACAATGATGGAATGAAGGGATAGGTAAATAGGGGGAAAACAGAGGACAATGATTAACTTGTAATCAATCACCTTGTCAGGGCCTTAGCTTACTGCTTTGGACAAGTTTGGACAAGTCAGAAAGAAGCTTTATCCAGCAACCGGTGACGTACTAGTCATTGTTCTCTAAAGATAGGCAAAGGCTCAAATCAGGAACTATCTGATCTTGCAGAAGCAGTTCAAGGTACAGCTAAACATGGGAGGGATGAGGTAACGGCTAGAATGTTCTGGAGAAAAGGGGAAGAGTCCGAATGAGGAACTGATGGGCTAGCTTTGGCTTAAAATAATTATAACTAACTGACCAATGATTATTTAACATCTAATTGTATCTTAGCGTGTGATTGAAATGATTCTAATATTGTCTAAACTTGTAATCGTAAGATTTCCTGCTACCTGATCAATGTTATAAATTGTGGAAAATTGTGTAATTCGGGGGCAGTTTCTGGACTGGCTCTTTTGGGAGATCAGTCTATAACTTTCCCGTAGCATGCTATGAGTAGAGACTAAAGGTTTGAAAAGAATTACGTTTGTCAGTGTACTTGTGGTACAATTACTATTGCATCGGGTCCGATCGAGTACGATAATGCCACCTGCTGCTGAGGTCAGAATTAGCAAGTTCATACAGTTTCATACATGGCTGAGGACTTGGTGTAGGATGAATCATTGAATCATTGGTCTCTCATCCAAGGAAAGTGGGACCTGTACAGAAGACATGCTTGTCACCTGAATTGGAGGAGGACTGAATTTCTAGCAGGAAGGTTTTATGGTGATACACGGTTCGGGTTTAAACTGATGTTGCTGGGAAACAGGTCTTAACGGCAGAACAGATGTGAGGAGGGTATGGAGACAGACGTTGTTGAACCCTTAGGTGATGTCAGGGATCAAAGGTTCGAGCATGGTGAGACTAATGTGCCCTATCAGGTCACCTCTGATTCTCCGTCGCTCCAGGCAGAAAAGGCCGAGTTCACTCAACCTACTCTCATAAGACATGCTCCCCATTCCAGGCAACATCCTTGTAAATCTCCTCTGAACCCTTTCTATGACTTTCACCCCCTTCCTGTAGTAATGTGACCAGAACTGTGCACAGTGCTCCAAGTGAGTTCTGACCAGGGTCCTATGTAGCTGCAACACTACTTCTCGACTCCTAAGTTCAATTCTACGATTGTTGAAGGCCTTCTTAACCACAGAGTCGAACTGCGCAGCTGTTTTGAGCGTCCTATGGATTCGGACCCTAAGATCCCTCTGATCCTCCACACTGCCAAGAGTCTTACCAATAATACTAGATTTTTCAATATAATATAAATGTTTCAGCAGAATCATGTAGTTATGCAGCACGAAAGCAGCCCCCTTCAGTTGAATTCATGAATGCTGACCAAATTGCGTATATAAGGGTAACATATTTACCTGCGTCTGGCCAATATCCTGTAAACATTCCTATCCAAGCATCTGTCCGAAAGTATTTTAAATTTAATAATTGGTCCCGCTGGCAGCATGCTCATATACCCACCACCCTATGTGTGAAAAGAATGTCCTCCAGGTTCCTTTAAATACCCCCATCTTAACTTTAACTTAGTTTTAGACTAGAAAGACTGTGATCAGTATCAGTGAACGGAGAGTGAAACTGGATACAGACATGCCTATTGGCCCAAAGTTTCTGTCTCCCCTCTTCTCTGGCCCATCCTTGCACGAACTGGTGTTGTTTGGACCATATAGACAACGGCAAATTCCACTCTCCAGTTGGATTAATGTAAAATCTTGCTTTGCTGATTGGATCTGTTAGTTTGTTGATACTCACCAAGAAGTGAGTAGCCGTGAGGCATTTCAGATTACACCGGGGAAGACAGCTTGATTAGATCTATAGTGCTGCTCTTTGTTACGGAAGCCGGTGATGTCGAGCGTACGCGGGACTATTTTTTTTACTCGTGACTGTACCATTAATTTCTTCTTTGGAAATTATGACTTAGACCCTCGAGTAAGAGCCGAATGGCGCCTCTGAACGTTTACTTTGTCACGAACTCTCAGTATATAAATAAGTGGAAAGGATCGGGGCGTTAGAATGAGAATAGCTCTTCTCGGCGGCGATGCGTTGTCTACATTGCTGCCTGCTGTTACTCTCTGGCCTTATGCCCGCCCGATTGACGGAGGAACCATGTTGCAAACGCTGGAATGATTTCGGTTTGCTCGGGTTTTCAAAGGAAGCTGATATTGTCCTCGGCGGCGTTTTCAGTGTCCACGTCGACGTGGAAAATCAAGATATTTCTTTCAGAACGGAGCCTAAAGCGGTAAAATGCATACTGTCAGCATACTTTGTAATTATCTTGTTGAGGTGTTTCTAATTTCTGCTGATGTAAAGTATTGGTGATTCTGGATGAAGCTTTTTATTTTGAGGTTATGAATGTTACATTCTACTAATTAACAAAATATATCAGGGAAAATTTACCTTCCTTTTGGATTCAATGGTGAATATTGAATTTTTACTCAATGAGGAAGGTTCAGAAGGATCATGTGCCCATCAGGAAAGCACAACCACTAGTTGCAAGGGAAAATATTTTGAAATTTAGTGTGAAAGTTAAAGGCGTGAAGTTACCTTAACTAGAGAGAAGGTTCTTGGGAAACTGAAAGGTCTGAAGACAGATATGTCACCTAGACCAGATGGTGTCCACGCCAAGGGTTTGAAACAGGTGTCTGAAGACATTGTGGAGACCTTAGCAATGATCTTTCGAGAACCAATTGATTATGACATGATTCTGGAAACTAGGAAAATTTTCAAGAAGGGTGTGAGGCAGAAGAAAGGAAACTATAGGCCGTTAATTTGACCTCAGTGTTTGAGAAGATGATTGATTCGATTGTTAAAGATGTGGTTTTGGGGATAGAATAGGCGTGGTCAGGAGGGTTTCCTCAAGCGAAAAGCTTGCCTGAAAAAAACTGTTGGAATTCCTGGAAGAAACAACAAACAGATTAGACAAATAAGAATCAGTTGATGTGGTGGATTAGACAAGGTGCAATATATGAAGCTGCTTATCAGCCCACAGTATTACAGGAAAGATTCTGGCATGGATAAAACAGCGTTTGCATAGCGGCAGATAAAGGACGGGAATAAAATATCCTTTTCCGGTTGTGATAAGTGGTATTCCAGAGAGGTTTGTATTGCGACCGATTCTCTATACATCATGTGACAATGATCTGGATAATGGAATTGATGGCTTTTTTTTTTCAAAGATTGCAGACCGATATGCAGATAGCTGGAGGGGCAAGTAGTTTTGAAGAAGTGGAGACGCTACAGGACTTAGATGAGGGGAATGGACAAAAGTAACAGGTGGAATACAATGTTAGAACGTGTATAGTCATGCACTTTGGTAGAAGAAATGAAAGCTTAGGCTATTGTTTAAATGTACAGAAAATACAAAACAAAAGGAAGGCACAGCGGGACTTGGAAGTCTTTGTGCAGGATCTCCTAGAGGTCAAATGGCAGTGTGGGTCGGTGATAGGGAAGGTAAATGCGATGTTCGCATTTATTTCAAGAGGACTAGAATATAAAAGCAACGATGTGATGTTGAGACCCTAAAAACATAGGTGAGGCCTCATATGGAGTACTGTCAGCAGTTTTGGGCCTCTTATCTTGAACAGAATATGTTAAAATTGGAGAGCGTTCAAAGGAGCTTAACGAAATGATTCGAAGATTGAATGGATTGTCATATGAGGAGCGTTTGATTGCTCTGGGCAAGTATTCTCTGGAATTCAGAAGAACGAGGGGGTGACCGTATGAAAATGTATGGAATGGTGAAAGGCGATTGCAGAGTGGATTTGAAGAGATTGTTTGCTATGATGGAGCGTCTTTGGATTGATAAAAGGCGAAGGTTGATAGGTTCTTGATTGTGGGGTGAGTGAAATGTTACTGGGAAATTGTAGGAGGATGGGATTGCGAGGGACAATAAATCAGCCACGATGGAAAAGCGAAGTAGACTGGATGGGTCGAATAACACAATTAATAATACAGGACAAACAATCAAGAACAAATTATTTAATAGATATAGCAATTACAAGTACACATACCTCACAGAAATCAAGATGTGAAAAACACCAGAAAATGCTGAATTAAAAGAGGAGATTGAAAGACTTTGCCAGCGTCCGCTGAGAAACAAATAATAATAATAATAATAACAACAACAAATAAATAACTACTGAATAACACTGAGTACACGAGTTGTTGAGTCCTTGAAAGTGAGTCCACAGGCTGTAGAATCAGTCCAGTGTTGAGGTGACTGAAGTTATCCCCGTTGATTCAGTTCTGTCCATGACCTCCTTCCCGACGGCAGCTGCGAGAAAAGAGCATGGAGAGAAAATAATGCTACCCTACTTAGATATAGCGAATAACATTCGATCTGAGACATAAATTCAATTTCTCCTTCCATAAATTCTGAAATCCTGCGTTCTAAGTTACGATTTTCGTCCATTATATTGCTGAGTTTTAAATGGTTGAAAACCTTTGAGCATTTAAGAGCGGCATTAATTTCGATAAAGCACATTGAAGTAATTTCTTCTTCATTCCGGACCAGTACATGGATATTCGATCTGTTTCCGTCAGTACATGAATGAAATATTATTCTTCCTAAATATCGTGGTAACTTAATTTTAAGCAACAAACAATAGGCTGGAAGATCTCCGGATCTGTGGGAGGAAAGGATTATGTAGCCTAAATCCTGCTGCAGGTACTGATGTAGGTTCTTAACCCGAAATGTTCACAATCCCTTTCCGCCGAGTTCCTCAAGCAGATTATTTGTTGCACCGTATTAGAGTATCTGTAGTTTCTGGTGTCTATCTTGAAAGTGACCTTGCTTGGTTTAGCTTTTATGAAGTACCTTGAAAACGTATTCATCCCCCAACCCTTTGTTCACACAAATGTATATTACAACCAAGGATTTTAATCAAATTAACTGAGAAATTGTATTTGTTAATCTCCTATTTATTTATTTTTTTTACCGTAGGTCCCAAAAAGAGAAAAAATGCAAAGATTCAAAAACTGAAATGTCTACACATCAGAAGTATTCACATCGTTTCGATTAGTACATAACAGAACTAACTATCACAGCTAATACAGCCAGTAGTCTTTTGTCTAAGACTCTAAAAGCCTTGAACAACGTGATGGAGCAAGATTTCCCCATCCTCCCTTACTAAAATTGCTCAAGCTCAGGGAACTGTAGTCGACAGCAATCTTGGAGGTCTTGCCTCTGGCTAAAGAAAAGTCTCTGCTTCTCTGTTCTAAATGGACGGCCCTCTATCCAGAAACTGTGCCCTCTTGTCCTAGACTCCTCAACCATGGGAAGCACCAATCCACATTTACTCTGTCTCGGCCTTTCAACATTCGAAAGGATTCAATGGGATCTCCCTTCATCCTTCTAAATTCCAGCCAGTGCGGTTCTAGAGCCAGCAAAGTTTCCTCATATGTTAACCCTTTTATTCCAGGAATCATCCTAGTGAATCTCAGCTAAGCCCTCTCCAATACCTGCACATCTATTATTAGATAAGGAGCCCAGAACTGTTCACAATACTCAAGGTGTGGCCTTATCCGTACCTTATAAATTCCCAGCATCATATCCCTGCTCTTAAAGCCTAGTCCTGATGAAATGAATGCTAACATTGCACTTTCTTTCCTCACTACCATCTCAACCCGCGTTAACCTTTAAGGTGTTCTGCACAAGGATTTCCAAGACCTTTTGCATCTCATATTTTTGGATTTTCTCCCCGTTTAGAAAATAGTCTGCTCACTTATATCCTAACAAAATGCATGAACCATTCTCTTGCCCATTCTCCCAATCTGTTTAAGTCCTGCTGGAGCCTTCCTTTTTACCTGCTCTTCCATGAATCTTCGAATCATCTGCAAACTTGGTAACAAGGGCATCTATTCCATCATTCAGATCATTGATATTCCCAGCACCGAACACTGCAGAACACCAGTAGCCACTGGCCGCCAATTAAAAAACGATCTTTTTATTCCCACTCGCTACCTTGAACCAATCAGCCAATCCTCTGACCATGCTAGTAACTTTCCTGTAATACCATGGGCTCTTAACTTGGTGAACAACCGCATGCATGACACCTCGACAAAGGCTTTCTGAAAATCCAAATATACCCTGTTACGTACCCCGTAACTGGGTTGCCCAACCAGCAGAAATGGATCACTCAGTTGGAGTCTGGATTAATAGAACTAAGAAAGTTTTATTACAGAAACAAGCAACACCGTAATCGAAAGGATAATAAATGCAACAGTTCAGCAATGACAACCACACATGTGCACAGAATTAAGATGACAGCATCAATCAAGCTCTATCGTTGTCTATGGATTAATGACCAATTTCAAAGTGACACAAAAGTTCAGTCCAATTTAGTTCAGTTCGCAGTAATCGTTGCCATGGCGATGGACAACGTGGGGGGAGAAAGAGAGAGAGAGAACGGGAACGACTGATCATTCAGAAATGGCTTCCACTCACAGACCGGCGATAATTGCTCACAAACAGCTTTTGGGCAGGTCCTTGGTGATGTCACCTGAGGTCACCGACTGTAACCCCTCCTCCAGATGCGGTCGATCCTCTGCAGTGAATCCGGCACCCAAGCAAGGGCGGACACACACCGGGTTCCCGCTGATCGTACCTTTCCACCCCATGCGTTGTCTGGTACTTCCCACCGACTCGTGAGAGGCGCACTCCCTTCCAGGGTCTCGTTACCTCGGGTGTCGTGTGTCCTGCCTTAGCGAACCTGTCCATTTTTATCCCCCTGCTGGTGTATCGCCTGTCCATCACTTCAAACAGTTCAGGGTTCAAAGGGGGAGCCGCTCCAGACAGCTCTCTCTCTCCCGTCCCTTCATTACACATCTCCAGATGCTGTTTCATTGTGTTCCTTATCTCTCTCTTGAAGACAGGTGGCAGACCAACCGCTGATCACACAGGACAGCTAACATCTTATCTATGTGTATTCTCGTCACACTTCCCCCCTTTAAGGATTTTTATCGGGAGGTAAAAATTACTAACATGAATACATTATTTGATACACACACAAATATACATCTTTATCAGCTATTTGGCTAACACAGCGAGTTTGAAGTTGTCAGCACCTTGACAGACAGTCATCACATTTTCTGTTCCTTTTACATGTGTTATTAATAATCCCTTAGACCAGGCTCCAACTCAGCAAACTTCATAGTGGCCAAAAACACTGATGAATTTCGATCAATGTAACCTCTCATTTGGTTTTGTCCCGGACCACAATAACAAGGGTCGTCCCATTCCGACTCAGTTTTCTCTCGCAAGGGCTTAGTAGGAGG
Organism: Mobula birostris; assembly: GCF_030028105.1. Taxonomy (NCBI): domain Eukaryota; kingdom Metazoa; phylum Chordata; class Chondrichthyes; order Myliobatiformes; family Myliobatidae; genus Mobula; species Mobula birostris. Next base: position 11,925,142 of record NC_092373.1, read on the forward strand.
GGGAGGGGTAGTGACCGCAGAGTTATTGCAAAACTTCCTACAGTACCCCACCATCTCCAAGAGCCTTCTGAGGGCCCTCTTGTCTGTCGGGGTTAGAAGGTTAGCGATAGCCTGCACTGTAGCTTGCATCGCTGCCAGCTGCCCCTGTGTCACCACAATTCCCAGGTAAATGACCCTCGTGTGGCCGAATTCATTTTTTTCAAGGTTCACTATCAAGCTGGCTTCAGACAGCCGTATTAAATTGCCAATACACACCTCTGTGTTCATCAGCCCTTTAGTCAGTGAATTATTCATTATATATGGGTGTTGTTTGCTAGGCTGCCCTATTGTAATAGACATCACCCAACGTCCCAGTTCTTTGCATCGCCTCGGGACAATCAAGCACACGGGTGCGAGTCGTTTAATTACTTCTGCTAAAGATTCGCTTTGTTCGGGGTTTAAGGGAATGACCTTATTAGTAGACCTGACCAAAACAATAGCCTTCTCCCATCTGATCGATACCATACTAATCTTTTCAAAATGGGTTTTTCCTCTTATCAGGGGGCCCCTAGCTTCATTGATTTCCACGCTAACACCGACTAGGTTTGTTAGCATATCAAAAGCCTGTGACCGTCTCAGTTCGCGTCGGTCATGATCAATAACATCCTTCCCCCGGGCAGCCGGTAAACCTCTTTCATGATTCCACCAACTGTTTCCTCCAGCACCGCAAAATGTCCACCGGGGGGTACCTCGTGGGCTATGTTAAAAACCTCACCCCCATAACTCTTTTGCACCACCCCCCACTCCTCATCTACGGGTACTGTACTTGATTTCCCTTTTTTCGTTAGCACTTCGTCCTCCACACAATAGCCTACTAGTTCCCTTGTTAAAGCTGTGTCAGAGAGAGCTGTCTCCGCCAAAACCATCAGCCCCTCGTCTCGCTCCTGCGTCGGCACAAATTCTTTCCTGGCTACTGCTACGTCTGTCCCAGCTCCCTCACTGCCTCTTGTCTCACTACACTCTTTCTTTCCATTTTCTACCCTCTTCTCGTACAAGGTTGGCAGAAACGTGTCAGCTAAATTTACTACCGCGGTCCCGTGATGAACCTGTGAGTCCAGGGGCGGGGTCTCAATGCTGGCAGGCTGACCTGTCAATCTCAAGACTGGGAACACGATTCCCCCGGCGATGTCATTACCGAGCAAGACTTCCACACCTTTCATCGGTAATTCGGACCTCACCCCGATCGTGACTAGTCCAGAGACTAGGTTGCTTTGTAAGTGTATCTGGTGCAAAGGGACTGACTCTGTCCCTTCCCCAACACCTTTGACCTCTACCTCCCCAGTCTGGGTCTCTGAGCTAAAATCTAATACACTCTTCAGTATTAGTGACTGACACGCTCCCGTGTCTCTCCAGATCCGCACTGGAACTGGTTTTAACCCCTCCTTCACTGACACCAATCCGGCCGAGATAAACCTCTCGGGCCCTTCCTGAACTTTGGCAGACCTGCCCTTCCCTAGCGGTTCGCTTAACAGCTCGATACAGCCATTCAAAATCGCTGTTTTTCCTTTTCCCGTCTCCTTCTTTGGGGCAAAGCACCTGGACGCAAAGTGTCCGGCTTTCCCACAATTATAACAGACGACCCCAGGAGACTTCCTACCAGACTGCTCCCGGTCTACCTTATCCTTTTCACTAGTCCCCGGCTTACTTTCTGACTTTTCCGGCGGACTCTCCCCGCCGTCCTGACTACCCTTCTGGTAGCCTTTACTCGGGGCAAACTTCATTTTATGCGTCAACGCATACTCATCCGCTAACTTAGCAGTTGCGGCTAACGTGGCTGCCACTTTCTCATCGAGGTAGGGTCTCATACCCTCAGGGACACAACCTTTAAACTGCTCAATCAGGATCAGCTGTAGCAGTCTGTCATAATCCCCCTCTACCCCCTTTGAGGCGCACCAACGCTCACAATATGTCTGCATCTCACGGGCAAACTCCAAATACGTGCCGTCCCACTGCTTCCTCGCATTCCGGAGCATCTGCCGGTATGCCTCCGGGACCAACTCATAAATCCTGAGGATGGCCTCTTTCACCACCTCATACCTCTGGACATCTTCTGCGGACAAAGCTGAGTAAGCTTCTTGGGCTTTCCCTTTCAGTACACTCTGAAGTAAAACAACCGACTTATCCCTCGGCCAGTCCTGACTTATAGCAACTTTTTCGAAGTGGAGAAAGTACCGATCCACGTCGGTATCGTCAAATGGGGGAACCAGCCTAACCTCCTGGGTCGCCTGGAACCCTCCACCTTGGTTCGGCACGAGCCCCTGCTCGGCCCTTATCTTTAACTTCTTCAGTTCAAATTCCCTTTCCCTCTGTTTCCCTCTCTCTCTCGCTCCCATTGCCTCTCTTTCTCCTCTCTCTCCATCTGTCTCTCTTCGTGTTCTAACTGCCTTAACCGGAACTCGTGCTCGAGTCTCAGTTTTTCAAGCTGTACCTGTACCGCGTCTCCAGCAGGTTTTTCAATAGACACCACCCCCAGCTCGCCTTGGGGAAACACACCCTTAGATACATAGTGCTCTACGATAGCTCTGTGCATCTCCTCTCTCCTCATTGTCGACTTCACCTTAACAAGATTCAACCGTTTGGCCACAGCTACCAATTCCGATTTCCTGGCATCCTCTAGTGCCTCCAAGGTCGGCGCCTTTATAAATTCCTCAGCCTCCATTTCTGCTGTTTGTCTTTTCTTTCTTTCGGGAATTTTAACCCAACCAGTTTACTCCGTCCCAAATTTAGCGTTCAAAGTCGCGGACGAGAGCCCCACTTATGTTACGTACCCCGTAACTGGGTTGCCAAACCAGCAGAAATGGATCACTCAGTTGGAGTCTGGATTACTAGAACTAAGAAAGTTTTATTACAGAAACAAACAACACAGTAATCGAAAGGATAATAAATGCAACAGTTCAGCAATGACAACCACACATGTGCACAGAATTAAGATGACAGCATCAATCAAGCTCTATCGTTGTCTATGGATAAATGACCAATTTCAAAGTGACACAAAAGTTCAGTCCAATTTCGTTCAGTTCGCAGTAATCGTTACCATGGCGATGGACAACGTGGGGGGAGAGAGAGAGAGAGAGACAACGGGAACGACTGATCATTCAGAAACGGCTTCCACTCACAGACCGGCGATAATTGCTCACAGGCAGCTTTCGGGCAGGTCCTTGGTGATGTCACCTGAGGTCACCGACTGTGACCCCTCCTCCAGATGCGGTCGATCCTCTGCAGTGAACCCGGCACCCAAGCAAGGGCGGACACACACCGGGTTCCCGCTGATCGTACCTTTCCACCCCGTGCGTTGTCCGGTACTTCCCACCGACTCGTGAGAGGCGCACCGCTTCCAGGGTCTCGTTACCTCGGGTGTCGTGTGTCCTGCCTTAGCGAACCTGTCCCTTTTTATCCCCCTGCTGGGGTATCGCCTGTCCATCACTTCAAACAGTTCAGGGTTCAAAGGGGGAGCCGCTCCAGACAGCTCTCTCTCTCCCGTCCCTTCATTACACATCTCCAGATGCTGTTTCATTGTTTTCCTTATCTCTCTCTTGAAGACAGGTGGCAGACCAACTGCTGATCACACAGGACAGCTAACATCTTATCTATGTGTATTCTCGTCACAACCCGAATCAATGCATCCCCTTTACCTATCTTTCTTGTAATCTCCTGTAAGTATTCCAACAGTCTCGTCAGGCAAGTCATCCCCTTAAGGAAACGATGCTGACTTTATGCTATCTTTTCCCGTGTCGCCATATAATACATAACCACATCCTTAAGAATTTGCTCCAACATCTTCCGTATCATCGAGATCTATAATTGGCCTATAACTTCCTTGCTACCGCCTTCATCTTTTCTTAAAGAGTGGAGCGGCATCTGCAATTTTCCAGTCTTCCGGAACCATGCCAGATTTCAATGGTTCTTGAAAGATCATTATTAATGCCTCCATAATCTCTACCGCCACCTCTTTCAGACCATAGGGTGCTGTACATCTGGTACTTTACTGGTAGTTATGTACCTTTAACTAGCTGAAATCGTTTTTAACACCTACTCTGCCATGTCCTTCTCCCCCGTTATTATTTCTCAGGCGCATTTTCCAGCGGTCTTAGATCCACTCGCCTCCTTAATTATTTTTTATATATCCGAAAAAGTTTTTTTCTATTCACTTTGATATTGATTACTAGCTTGCTTTGATATTTTATGTATCCCACCAAATGACTCTTTTAGTTGCGATCTGCTGATTTTTCAAAGCTTCCCAATCCGCTAGCTTCTCGCTAATTTTTCCTTTGTGGTATTTCCTCTCTTTTGCTTTTACATTAGCTTTGAGTTCCCTTGTTAACTACGGTTGTTCTGTTTTGCCATTTGAGTATACCGTTGTTTTCGAATACATCTGTCCTGCAACTTCCTCATTTTCTCCAGAAACCCAAGCTTCCTAGTCGCCTCTGGTTCATTACATAGCACCCAATCCAGTTTAGCTGATCCTCTAGTAGGCTCAACGACAAACTATTCTGAAGAGTAATTGTGCAGGCATTTAGCAAATCCTCTGTCTTGCAATCCATTACCAGCCCAATTTTCCCAATCCACTTTTTTTTTTACCAGCAGAGCCGTACCACCCGCTCTGTCTACGTTCCTATCCCTCCGAGGCGATGTTTAAAATTGGACATTCAGCTCCGAACTTTAACTATCCTACAGCCACGAATCAGTCATGGCCACAACATTTTAATCGACGGTCTGTAATAGTACAACAAGATCCTCCACCTTATTTCTTACACTGCATGCATTGAGATATAACACTTCGAGTACTGTATTTGTAATGATTTTTGGTTCTGTATCTGCAATGCTGATATCCACCCAGCTGGATGCATTTTTGTCCTATCATCTTCCTGCCCTTCCTGACATTCTGACTGTACGCTACCTCTGCTTTTTTTGTTAGCCACCCGTCATACCCTGAGTCGCTTCACTCCGATTCCCATACATCTGCCAAATTAGTTTAAGCACTCTCCAGCAGCTCTAACAAACGTGCCCGCGAGACTATTGGGCCCCGTCTTGTTAGCTGCAAGCCGTCCCTTTTGTACAGGTCACACCACACCCAGAAGAGATCTCCATGATTCAAGAACCCGAAGCCCTGCCGCCTGCATCAGATTCACATCTACGCACATCCCTGCGAAATCATCCTGTTTCTTGCCTTACTGGCGCGTGACACAGACGCCAGTCCAGAAATTACCAGCCTGGAGGTCATATCTCTTAGCCCTCTGCCGAACTGCCTAAATTCTCTCTTCAAGATCTCTTTGCTTTTCTTTCCTATGACATATGAGAATATGTGCCAAGCTATCTGGCTGTTCTCCCCGCCCTCCAAAATGTCGTGGACGCACCAAGATATCCCTGACCCTGGCATCTGGGGGGCAACATACTATCCGCGTATCCCGTACACGTCGACAGAATCTCCTGTCTGTCCCTCTGACTATTAAGCCTCCTAACACTATCGCTGCGCTCTTCTGTCCCTTTCCCTTCTGCACAATGGACCCAAGCTCAGTGCCAGTAACCCTGTCTCCATTGTATTCCGCTGGGAGGTCATCCCCCACAACAGTATCCAAAAAGGTGTATTGGTTAGTCAAAGGAATGACACGGGGGTGTTCTGCGCTAACTACCTGCTAACATTCCCATTCCTTCTCCTGATATTCACCGAGCTACCCGTCTCCGGGAGTGACTACTTCCCTGTAATTTTGATCGATGATCTCCTCACACTTCCGTATAATCCAAAGGCTATCCAGCTGCTGCACCAGATGTTCAAGCAGCTGCTCTAAATACAATTTACACAGCTGGAGTTCGCTGGGAGACTTTGGGTCCTAGGGCTCTAGCATCTTGCATCAATAACTAACAAGGGTCATTTAAATTACACTAAGTGACCCTCACTCAGTAAGAACAAAAAGGAAACTTAACAGAAATTCAACGGGATAACTTACCCAGAGCCAATGTTTCTTCCTAGTCGAAGCCCGATGCCTGAGACTCCCACTCTCCACATTGGTCCACTCCCAACAATTGCAGATCCGCTTGTACCTTCTGTACTTTCATTTAGTGCTTTCTGTGCTGCTCCTGCCGCTGATTGGACCGCCAGATGACACCGAACGCTCGCGAAGCTCTCCTGAAACGAGCGCTGCCGACCTGCGAGAATCCTCTTCTTGGAGCGCTGCTCCCGCCGCCCATTGAGCCGCCGGGAAAACTCTCCTTTTCAGCGACCGCCGCCGACCTGCGAGAAACCTGCTCCTTGTGCGGTGTTCCAGCCGCTGATTGAACCGCAGGAATGTTGCATTGTGCTTAGGTAGGATTCGGACTGGGTTACTGAAGGACTTCAATTTTCTTTATTTGAAGCCACTTCCTGTTTTCTTTGGCAGTGCTTTTGTGTCGTCCTGCTGAAAGACGGACTTCCTCGACAGCTTGAGCTTTCTGGCAGAAGATAGCAGGTTTTATCCAGGATTTTGACCCTTCACCTCCCCATCAATCCTGCCCAGATTTCCAGTCCCTGCTGCTGAAGAACCGTTCACATAGCATGATGCTACCCCCACCAGGTTTACAGCAGGGATGATATTATCTGGTTGATGTGCAGTATTAGATTTACGCGACACGGACCGTTTAATGTTGAGGCTAAAAAATTCCATTTTAACATCATACGACCATGAGCCCATTCACTTGTTTACAGTATCTTCTCAGTGAAACTTTGCAAAACCTTTACGACCAAAGATTTTTTTTTTATTTCAGTCAGGGCTTCTTCCTTTGCCACTCCTCCATAATTACACTTCTAGTGAAACGCCTTAGACATTGTGGAGCCATGAACGGCGTCTTAATTTGCAGCCGCCTAGTTCCGCAACTCGCTCAGAGTGATTGTTGGCGTCACAGTATCTTGCTTATGTTGCGACTACGTTTAGAGGGGAGCTGTGACCAATGTAGTGTGGCCGTGGTTTCATATTTGTTCCCCTTTCCTACAATGTACGGCACCGAGCTCTGAGGTATTTTTAGTAACTTTGATACGATGTTGTACCCATTCCTATTTTTGTGCTTCTCTATTATAATTTCCTTGATTTGTCTTGAGTGCTGTTTTGCCTTCATTTTGGTGTGGTCATTTGAAAATCTACCATACTGTTGGATCATACAGAGAGAGCGTGTATCTATTCAGATGATCTTCCAATTTTCTACTTCAACAAACTGGGTAAGTTGGTGAGGTAATACGTAACTTACACTCGAGGAAAGTTAACGTAGCAATTATAAAGGAGATGAATATTTTGTCTGCCTCCTAATTTGAGTTTTTCATTTTAAGTAAAATGTTAACAGGTTTTCGATTTTTTCTTTTGATTTGACATGATGCGCAATGTTTTACAGGCTAGCTCAAAATCCTTCTTTAATATATTTCAGATATAGGAAATCAGCCAGGAACCAGTGAACGTAATTGTGGGAGCTGAATATATTTTCAAGGATCTCTCTGTGTGGCGTTTTGTAATTGTCATATTTTGTGAACCGCTCTTCATAAACACACAATCCTATTTTCTGCAGCTTCCGGTTCAGACTTTTCCGTTTCGCAATAACGATGATCTTTGCAATTGAGGAGATTAATAAGGATCCGGAACTGCTTCCAAACGTTACGCTGGGTTACAGGATTTAGGATTCTTGTGGCATGCCTGATGTATCCTTAAAAGCAGCCTTTGAGTTTTTAAACAGCCTGGACGCAACAAATTCGACCTGTAGAAGAGGTCCCGTGGTTCCAGCTATCATCGGGGATTCTGGATTATCACAGACTTTAGGGATCGCGTCATTAATTGGTCCCTTTCGGATCCCTGTGGTAAGCCAGTTCATCAACTTCTATTGGCTTGCTGATACGTAACCTTGTGAACCAAGATCACATTTTCCGAAATAATCACTTGAACAACTATTGTATTTGCGCATTTCTGCCCGTCTGGTAGGAAATATAAATTAAGTAGTTATTTCTTTTTTTTAACTTCAGGTAGGGCGCTTTCCATGTTTTTTGATCAGAATGCGAATGAGAATCAGAATCAGGGTTAATGTCGTTGATTTATGTCAATAAATGTGTTGTTTTGTGACAACAGTACAGTGCAGTACATAAAAAACAAACTATAAATTACGATAAGATATACTTCAAATAAAGAGCAAAAACAGGTAGGTAATTTTCATGGGTTGGTTCATTGTCAGTTCAAAAGCCTGCTGGCTGTGGGGAAGCAGCTGTTCCTAAAAAGTCGAGTGTGTGTCAATGGGCGCCTCTACCTCCTCCCTCATAATAGTAATAAAACAAAAGCGTTTCCTTGGTGATTGGGGTCCTTTTTGATAAACGCTGCTTTTTGGAGGAGTGGACTTTTTGAAGATGTTCTCGATGCTGTGGAGGCTAGCAGCTATGATGGAGCTGGATGTTTATAAGGTTCTGCACCTCTTTCCGATCCCATGCAGTGGCTCCAGTTAGAATTCTCTCAATGGTAAATCTGTAGAAAACTCGATCGAGTTTTTCTGTGACATACCAATTCTAATCAAATCAATCATGGATGCAATATATAGCCATAACATAGATCGTGGTGTTTGTCATGACAACTGATTCCTTTAGTCATATATTGCTTCTGGAACAACCCATTCCACTGCGGATCCATTGATGAGGACTAGTGTGTAGTCCCCTGGCTTCCCTTCCTAAAGTCTACTAATCCGGTCCTTGGTCTTACTGACGATAAGTGCAATGCTCTTGTTGTGACACCACTCAACCAGCTAATTTCTTTCGTTCCTTTACACCTATTTTTTTTCTCCATCCGAGATTCTGCCAACATGAGATGTCGCATCGGCAGAATGATACATAACGTTGAAGCTATGGCTAGTTTAAACATTTATTTAGGGAATTAGACATGTCATTACTACAATGAGTGGTCATATCTCTGATTTCCTCTTTTACTAACGAGATGTTTCTGTGTGTGTTTGGGGGTGGTGGTGGTGGTGAAGAAACTGAAGCAAATATTTGGTGTCTCTAGATGTTACAAGCGCAAGCTTGTGGAAATGTATTATCGCTATTTACAATGAGAACCATACCCATAGAAAATGACTTTCGACCTCATTCATCTATACACACTCTCCCGCCCGGCAAGCTCGTCCCATTGGCCCGCCTTTAGCCTATAGACGTCTACAACTGTCTTATCCATGCACTTATACAAATCAGAGCACTGTTTCCGGCAACTCATTCCAAATACGCACCGCCCTTTGTGTGAAGAAGCCGTCCCTGGTGTTCCCTATAAATTTCTCATTCCTGAACTTAAACCTTTTCCCTTTTGTTTTTACCTTCCCTTGGAAAAATGACAGTGTGTTTTCAATCCTGTCTAAGCCATTCATGAACTTACACGCCCCTATCAGTAGAATGAAAAACAGAACAATCAGCCTCAAATGTCTGTGTTTGGATGTCACACATAATGTCAGGCTTGAATTAAGATGCTTGTAATGCGGTTAAAATGTTTTTTCCCCTCTTTTCAATAGTTTCAACTTTTCCATTTAGTATCAGAGTAGTTATACACTGTACAACCTACATTTCTTGCTCTTCGTAGACATACACGAAAACAGGAGCACCCAAAGCCCCCTCCACTTCCACGCACAAGCAGCAGCAAAGTATCAGTTCCCCTTCCCCTCCCCCATTCATTCCAGTCGGAAGCGTCAGCCCTCACCATCCACCAAGCAATCAATAGCAAAGCCCACGAAGAGAGATCATGATCTGCAGTCAAACAAAATCTAATTGTTCACTCCACAGTTCGACATGCTATAGGCCCTCTCTCTCTCTCTAACAATGGGCAAAGATGTGTCACCAAAGCAAGAAAGGAGAAAAAAGCAAATCAATTCACACAAAATACAAATGTAAATCTTTAGATTCTGGAAAATAAAAGAAACGGAAACCTCCAGAAAATCTCAGGAAGTGAAGCGGCTTCTGTGGGAAGAGAAGAACAGTCAACGCGCGCCATCCTCCCACCCCGTCTCCTCCGGCGTGATTTCAGTCTATTTCTGTCGCTTTATCCACCTTCAACAGCCTCTCAGTCCCATAAAATGTTGACAAAGAGCTACACACTCAGAACATTGACCTTTCCAATGTAGACTTAACCAGCGTTTTTTTACATCTCTGTCCTGAGTTACAAAAGTCGTTTCGATCCTGTGCGGGGAGACATGCTGGCTCGCTGGGCCATACAGTTACGTTGACCTCCAGCATTTTGTGTGAGTTGTTAGGATTTGCAGTATATGTAGATTTTCTCTTGTTTGTGATTTCAATACAGTTAGAATGTAGATATTAAATGCACAATTGTAATACGTCGATTATAAACTTGTTTCCCTCCAGGTTAGCTATGTCGCCACGTGTGCCTGCTTGAGTAACAGACGTGAATATCCCTCCTTCTTTAGAACGATCCCAAGCGATTACTTTCAGGTGAGGGCGTTGGCTCAACTCATTAAGTATTTCGGATGGACCTGGATTGGAACAATCAGGAGCGACGATGATTATGGTAATTTTGGGATGCAGGCTTTCAATGAGGCGGTGGACGAGATGGGCATTTGCATTGCTTTCTCTGAGGCTTTTAACATAACGTATCCAAGGGAGACATTACTTCAAACTATAGACATCATAAAAACATCTTCCACAAAGGTAATATTAGCTTTCCTTGCGCAAGCAGACATGAGCATATTACTACAAGAAGTTGTACAGCAGAATGTCACCGGTATACAATGGATAGGAAGCGAGGCTTGGATCACCACGCCGGTTCTAACCCCCGAGGAGAGTAAATTTTTTGTTGTCGGTGCAATTGCAATCGCGATCCGAAAAGTGCGATTGCAAGGGTTGAAAAAATTCCTAATGCACACTCACCCGTCTCTTTATCCCGGAAACCCTTTAGTGCAAGAGTTTTGGGAAAGAGCATTCAGTTGCAAGTTTAAGAATACAGCAAGTAACACAGTCGACTCCAGATCCGATTCGGGGCTTCCAGAATGCACAGAGAATGAAACTCTACTTACAGCGCACAACGAGTTCACTGATGTGTCTGAGTGCAGGGTGACCTACAACGTATATAATCGACCTATGCTATCGCCCACGCTCTCAATGATATGCTCAGCTGCCAAAACGGTAACGGACCATTTCCCAACAAGAGTTGTGGCAGTATTTCAAATTTCGATCCGTGGCAGGTAAGCACAAATAAGAATATTAAACGGGCACCTGGTACGATAAGGTAGACGCTGAAACTCATAATCTAAGTTGCTAAGGCCTTACACCTTGTTTTTCTGGGGTCACGGCAGCGTAGAAGTCAGCGTGACGCTATTGCAGCTCGAGGCTGAGAGCAGAATTCAATTCTGGCGCCACTTGCAAGGAGTCTGTACGTTCTTCGATGACTGTTCAGGGTTTCTCCGGGTGTTCCGGTTCACACTTACAATCCAGAGGCATATCTGTTAGTATGTTAATGGGCCATTGTAAATTGTCCTTTGCATAGGCTAGTGTTAAATATGCTGGTGGCGTGTCTCGTTCTACTAGAATGGCCAGTTCCGTGCCGTGTCTCTAAATAAAATCAAACCAATTTCCACTGCAGATGCTCTGCAACTGTAACACTTTATTCTGCACACTGTTACTGTTTTCAATTCACTAATGTGTTGTATTGATCCGTTTGGATAGCATGCAAACGAAGTTTTCAGTGTATCATATATGTGACAGCAATAAACCAATTTACCACTTAACCTCGTGTATAATGTTATTAAATAATGTTAATGGCACTATCAAAGGTAAGGATTTAATTGAACTGAACGAGTTTGTGAAACAGATCCCTGCATTTATAAAAATGATTTTGAAAAAAACAAAAATAGGACATTTCCTGCGTCCCCTCCCCAATTTTCCTATCATCCCTTACCTGGAACCAAATATCAGCTGGTGGCTCTTGTTCTGCATAGCACTTTATAATGCCTCCCTCTCCTCTATCCTTCAATCCAGATGAAAAATCTCCTCAGAAACGTCCTGCGAGTTCTTCCAGCCGTAGCTTCATTTTATTTTAACACTTAGTGAAATTGGTTGAAACATTTCTTGTTCATCGTGAACCTGCAGTTGAGACATTACTTCCCACCGCACTATGAATTTCTGATTCAGGTTCTACATTACATGAAAGCAGTAAACATCACGACAAAGACTGGAGAAAGGATCTATTTCGATAGCAATGGTGATCCGATCCCAATATATGACATCGTAAACTGGCAGCCGACAGACACCGGCGCTGTTCCTGTAACAGTGGGACAGTATGATGGAGTGGCGCCTGATGGACAGAAATTTATAATAGCGGAAGAGTCAATTGTATGGACGGGAGGACAACCCACGGTAAGGGGTGTGTGACAAGACCTTGGAAGTTACAGTAATATTTGTATTGAGTCGATCACTCTGACATGAGTTTAGATTATTAAAAAAAGTGTGTAATCACGAGAGCAGATTCAAAATGATAAAACAAAAGCTTTATATTTCTTCCTTGACAATAATCAAGAACAATTTAAAGCTTGAGGTGTGGAAGCAGAGACGTTCGTCTCCCCCCTCCCTCTGCCCTGTTGTTTCACTGTCAATGACAATTTGATTGTATTCCGTCCCAATTCTGATATTTGCCTTAATTCGCTCAACCTTACAAAGTTCAAAGTAAATCTATTATCAAATACGTACATGTCTCCACATAAAATCCCGAGATTGGTCTTCTTGCAGTCATTTTCAGTAGAACAAAGAAATACTTCAGAATCAATAAATGACGATACACAAAAATAACCCTCGCCAAAGAAGAACATTTTACAATGCAAAAAGAAATAATAATATTAATAATAAATCAGCATGTAAATAATATTAAGTGCATTATTGCTCCTTCATGCACCGAAGCTGAGCTCGTCAATGTAACTATTTTTTACTCCAACTCTTGATCCAGTTCTGACGCCTCCCACCACTTTCTCGATTTCTCTGCGCCCATCTCTGAAGACTATCTGCCCACCGACAGCTTTTTATAAACCTAGTGGTACCCGTGGTTATCTGGAATATTCTCCACTTACTGTCTCCTGTATGCATGTTATTTCATTTTCTCAGTTCCGTTCTCTCCGCCGCATCTGTACTCAGGATGCGTCTTTGTTTTCCAGGACATGTGAGTTGTCCTTTTTCAAAGACGGGGTTTTCTCTTCTTGCGGCGATGATGCTACCCGCGCCCGCATCTCCTCCATTTTCCAGACATTCACACTCACCCTATCTTCCCGGCGCATGACAGGGATAAAATTCGTTGTTTCCTCACCTACTAACCTATGAACCTCTGTATTTAAGTCATCATTCTCTGCACCTTCAGCAGTCTTCAACCGGATCCTATCCCCAACCACATCTTTACCTCACTTCCACTCTCCGCGTTCTGCAAAAGTCGCTCCCTTTGTGATTCCCTTTTCCATTCGTCCAGCCCGCTAATCGCCGTCCTGGCATATATTCCTACAAACGATAGATACGCAACACTTGCCCATTTATCTCGTCCGTTATATCCATTCCAGCCCTAAACAATTAATCCAGCTGAGTCAACACTTTACCTGCGAATCAGTTGGTGTCGTCTGTTGTATCGGGTTCTCCCGATGCCACCTCCTCTACGTTGGTGAGGTTATGTAAATTTGCCCATCTGGCAAAAGCGTATATTTTGTGCAGTTTGGATTACCTTCATCCCAGCCTACGTGAGTTCTCCTGGGAAGTATATGGTGGCGGTGGAAGTGTTTGCCATTTTAACGTCCAGCTATGCGCTGATATTCTGTATTTTTGCTCCGAAATGTTACATTATACTATTTAAGCGAGAACAAAACACGAAGAGACATGTATTGGGCAAAATGCCGTCCGGCAGGATTTAAGAATGAATAGGGAAGTAACTATGTTTTATGATTGTGTCTTCACTTTCTTAAATTTTCACTTTCTTCAATTTTGCTTTAATTTTGTAAGTCTCCCGTTATATCAAAGCAATATCCATTGGGATAGGCATATAGAATGTAGAACAGTACAGCTGAGGAATAGGTCCTTCGGCCCACGATGTTGTGCCGAACGAATTAAATTCGTTAGCAAATGGACAACTAAAGTAATCTATTCTGCCTGCACAATCCCTATATTTTCCATTTTCTATCTAAACATCTCTTCAAGTGTTCCAATGTTTCTGCCCCTACCACCAACACAGGGAACGCATTCCAGGCACCCAACAACCAGTGTAAAAAGTTTGTCACTCACATCTCCTTTCAAATGACCACCTCTAACTTTAAATCTATGCCCTCTGTCATTTCAACACTTGGAAATAGATATTTTCTATTCACTCAATCTATGTCCCTCATAAACTTATAAATATCTAACACATCTCGGCACAGCCTCCGCAGCTCCGGAGAAATAACCCAACGTTGTCCAAATTCTCATTACAACACAAGCCCTCTAAACCAAGCAACATCCTTGTAAACTCTTCTGCACACTCTCCAAATTTTCCACATCCTTTCGATAATATGGTGACCACAGTTGTATGTAACACCCCTGATGCAACCTAAGTAAAGTTTTATGAAGTTGCAAAAACTGGTACATTTTGCAGTTCTATTAGTATTTTGATTTTGTGTGGTTAACGTTCGGATGAGAATTGATTTATGGAGCAGAAGATCATATAAGCTGACCCTTTGTCCCGCGAAGTCTGCGCCAAACGTCATGCCGAATTGAAAGAATAAAACTTATCTATCTGCCTGCATATCATCCCTACCCCTCCATTCCACGGATGTTCCTGTGCCTGTTTAAATGCCTCTTAAACGACACTCTCATGACTGCTTCTAGCACCACCTCTTCTGCCACATTGTGTGAATCATATCACCCCGTGTGAAACAAAAACTGTCCGAAACAGCTTGAAACTTCCTTCCTCTCACCTTAATGCAATTGCCTTTAAACTTTGCCGTTTCTACTCAGGAGGGTTGGTGACGGGGTGGAATCTATCAGCAACTGGCGCTCCATGGAGAACAATCCATTTTTTCCATCTTTACAGTCTGAGTTAAGACCCAATGAGTGAAAGTTCTACTTAGCCTAGCTGAGATACTTGTGCCGTCATAACTCAACCCTCTCCTCGTCTGAAGCCTTGCCTCAAGCTTCGCTTCGATGGAAGCCTCGCCTCATCTGAAGCTTCAGACGAGTCGGGGCTTGAGACAAGGCTTCAGACGAGGCGAGGCTTAAGGCAAGGCGAGGCAAGGTTTCAGGCGCGGAAACAAAAGGCAGGGGAAGGGAAGGGATACAGACAGGGGGTATGGGCAGGAACAATCCAGCGGCCAGGGAGTGAATCCTGAGGGAATTGATGAGTCCAGCCGAAATGCGAATCAGCTGCCTCAACAGAAACCGGGGATAACCGGAAATCCTGGAATAAGGAACAGGACTGGACCGTGAACCGGAATGAGGATTTCACGGACTGGACCATGACAAGTTCAGTATAACTAAATACCCGAGAGAAGCGGCACAGAATCAAGGAGGCAGTACCTGTCCGAAACGAAGTATTATTTCCATCCATTCCTGCGTCAAGCTGCCTTTTTATTAATCTCATAGAGTTGCTTGGTTCAAAAATGTTAATAAAACTCGAATATTATCAATAAGAATTGCATTGACCAACATTAACAGAAAACAAAACTATCTGCCAGTTAGCCAGTGACAAATCAACAGAGAGGGAGTGCGTAAAAAAAGCGACTTTTTCAATCAGGTCCGAGGTTAAAATTTCCCAATACCAAATCAAATATAGTATCTTCACTGATAGGTTTATACACATATTGTGTCAAGAAACCTTCCTGAACACATCTAAAAAAACTGCATCCAATCTAAACTCCTTGCTGCAGGGAGATGCCAATCAATGTCCCTGTAATGGACAGCATATCATTGCTGCAAGTACTAATACACGCTCTATGCTCATCCGCTTTGTTCACAATACACGTGCGTTAAAATTGACACATCTCAAACCGACCGTCTGAGCGTGTCTTTTCTCTATCACCAGCCTATCCTCCCTCTCACACTGTCTCCAAGCATTCTCTATTTGTGAACCAACCGCATCTTCCCAAGTCTCTTCAGTTCGGTTCCCACTCCCAACAATTCAAGTTTAAACTCTCCTCAGTAGCCTGCGGAAACCTCCCTGTCAGTCTATTGGTCCCCCTGGCATTCAAATACAAGACGTGCTTTTTTGTACAGGTCCCACCTGCCCCAAAATACGTCCTAATGATCTAGAAATCCGATTCCAGCGCTCTGCACCAATCCCTCAGCCAGGCATTTAGCCTCCACCTCATTCTATTCCTATACTCATTGACACGTAGCACAGGCAGTAATCCAGTCATTACTATCTTTGCGGTCGTGCTTGTCAACTTCCTCCGTAACTGCCTGTAGTCTGTTTTCAGGACCTCTTCCATTTTCCTACCCATGTTATGGTTACCAATCTGTACCACGATCTCTGCCAGTTCTCCCTCCCATTGCAGGATATTGTAGATGCAATCTGAAACAGCCCGGACCCTGGCACTTGGGAGGCAAACAACCATCCGAGTTTCCTTCATGCGTACACAGAAACGCCTGTCTGACCCCCTAATGATAGAGTCCCCTATGACTACTGACTTCCAATTGCTTTCCTTAACCGCTGAACCACAGGTCCGGACACTGTGCCAGATGCACGGCCACTTTTAAACCCCCAGCTAGGCTCCACCCGAACAGTCCTGAAACAGGAGTACTTATTGTTCAGGGGCACAGCCACAGGGGTACTGTCTAGTCCCTGACTCTTCCCCTTCCCCCTTCTGACTGTTACCTACTTGTCTGTCTCCCGTGGCCCCGGTGTGACCACCTGCCTATAACTCTTTTTCTATCACCTCCTCGCTCTCCCTGACCAGACGAAGGTCATCGAGCTGCAACGCCAGTTCCCTAACGCGGTCCCTTAGGAGCTGCAGCTCGATACACCGAGTGCAGATATAGCCGTCCGGGAGGATGGGATACGGCAGGATTTCTCACATAAAACACCGAGCACAGAGCACCGGCTTCACACACATACGTCCTTTCCGCTATTAACACAAGTGTCACCTCGCCTCGCCTCATCCCGTAACGCCTAAGCCCGCTGAGCCAAAGCCCTATCTCTCTGCTGCCATCGCACTCCGCTGCCCGCTGTATATGGCGGTCTTATTTTTAAACTTTTCCCGCTCTACTGTATCATGTCACGCGCCTGGACATCTTGCTTCTCTTTACCCCAAGTAGTTAAATACTTTCTCTCCGAAAGTCCTTACCGGTCCCACTCGCAGCCTTCTTGCTTCGAATCTAAAACCACTGAAGATTTCTTGCCTTTTTTAACTTTTCCCGCTCTGCTGGCTGACGTCACGCGCCTGCGCAGTTTTGCCTCTATTTACCTCAAGTAGTAAAATGCGTTCTCTCCGAAAAGCCTCAGCCTTTTTCTTCCCAACCATCCACGAAAACAGAGGCGTGGCCCCAAAGAATGAATGACAGCTATATTAAAGAACCCCAAAGATCCCGCCCAGTCTCCTACCTCCCACGCGTAAACAGCAGCGAAACAACAGTCCCCGTTCCTCCACCAGAGAAAAGAACACCAGCATCCACCACCGAGAACTCAAGAGTGCAGAAAATCATCAGCAAAGCACAGACTTTCAGTCGCCCAAAGACAACTCATTTACCTGGTATTCGACGTACCGCAGACTCTCTCTCTCCCCAGTAAGGGAGAAAGAGGTGTCTCCGTCTTAACCTTATTGCCTTCTCAGATATCTACTGTACATAATAAAGTGGCTAACAAGTGTATGTTCCTGTTCTTCTGCTGCTGTAGCCCATTCACCTCAAGGCTTGACGTGTTGTGCGTTCAGAAATGGTTTTTTTCCAAACCACTGTTGTAAAACGTGGTTATTTGAGTTACTGTCGCCTTCCTGTCAGCTTGAACCAGTCTAATCTGACCTCTCTGAGTTCAAAGGCGTCTGCTAACTTCTTCAGTATTGATTTCTCAGAATCAGAATCAGAAACAGGTTTATGATCAATGCCATGTGTTGTGAAATTTGTTAAACTAGCATTTTCAGTAGTTCAATGCATTAGATTATGAAAACACTAGGTCCTCTTTTTTGTTATTTAGAAATGCATACATGTATTAAATGATAGAATGTTTCTCCGGAGTGATATCACAGAAAACAGGACAAACGAAATACTAGCATTTACAGAACCACATAATTATAACATATAGTTACAGCAATGCAAAGCAATACCATAATTTGATGAAGAACAAACCATGGGCACGGTAAATAAAGTCTCAAAAGTCCCCGAGTCGATTGACTCCCGAGTCCCCGATAGCAGGCGGCAAAAGGCAGAAACTCCCTGCCATAAACCTCCAGGCACAGTCAACTTGCCGATGCCTTGTAAGCAGCCGACCACAGCCGACACTGAGTCCATCCTTCTGAAAACTTCGAGCCTCCGAACAGCCTCTCCGATACAGCCTCCCGAGCGCCATCCTCTGCCGAGAGCCTTCGACCTCGCTCGGACCGCTGAAACTCGCAAAGCCGAGGATTTCGGGGCCTTCTGCTCCGGAGATTCCAGTTACCACACAGAAGCAGCGGCAGCGAAGCGGGCATTTCAGAAGTTTTCCAGATGTTTCTCCGTACTCTCACGTCCGTCCCCTACTTGACAGATAACAGACATCTCCACCGAAGTGGCCGCGCGCGCTGCCGTCGCGCCGCCATCTTCTCCTCCTCCTTCTATATTAAAAAATATAGAAGAAGAATCATAATAAATAAACAAACAAACAAATAAATAAATAAATAAATCGATGACAGTATATGTATTCTGAATAGATTAAAATCATTGAAAAACAAATAATTTAGATTAAAAGGTAAGGTATTGTTCACGGTTTCAATGCACATTTTGGAATTGAATGTCGGGGGGAAGAAGCTGTTCCTGAATCGCTGACTGTCTGTCTTTAGGCTTCTCTACTTCCTACGCGATGGTAACAATGAGAAAAGGGAGCTGAGAGCCCTTAAAAATGGGCGTTGCTTTTCGGAGATACAGCTCCCTGAATATGTCCTGTGTACTTTGTAGGCTCTTACCTAAGATGGAGCAGACTAAATTTACGATTCTCTGCAGCTTCTTTCGGTCCTGAGCAGTAACCCCACGCTTCCCTCTCCCCCATACCAGTCAGTGATGCAGCCTCTTTTAATGCTCTCGACGGTACACCTATAGAAGTTTTTGAGTGTTTTTGTTCACATACCAAATCCCTTCAAACTCCTAATGAGGTATTGTCGTTGTTTTGCCTTCTTTATAGCTGCATCGAAATGTTGGGACCAGATTAGCTCCTCAGAGATCTTCACATCCAGGAATTTGAAACTGCAAGCAGAGGTTGTAGGCAAGGTTTCAGGCAGACGTTGCAGGCAAGGTTTCAGGCAGAAGTTTGTGAAGGGAAGGGAAGGGAACAGTCCAGCCTCAGGTAAACGGCAAAGACGGCCTGGCTTACCCAACGGACCAGGACCCAACAGGACCAGGTCAAGGAACTGGGAACTAGGAGCCTGGGCTTGGAATCCGAGCCGGAGACTGGACAAGGAACACGAACCTGTGTCTTGGTTGGGAGTCGGACCCTACATCTTGACTCAGAACCGGATTCCGGGTCTAGGCTAGGACTTAGGACTACGATCTTCGCAAGGACAAGACCTGGCTACAGAACAGGAAGTGTAACTCCTGCACAGGATGAGGCACATGGACAGGACGAAAACACAAAGCCTTGACTTGGACAAGACGAGGTTCACGGACGTGGCTTGAACAGGACGAGGGAACCCCACCATAGGACGAGAGAACCCCAGCACAGTGCTAGGCGAGGCACATGGACAGGACGAAAACACAAAGCCTTGACTTGCTCGAGGGAGACAGGAACGCAGAACACAGAGCTTTGGTCTTGAGAGACAGGAACACGGAACACAGAGCCGGGACCCCTCCTTGGGACAGGAATTGGGATCAGGGCTTTACACAGAGTCAGGACCCCTGCCAGGGAGCAGGACGTAGGGCCGGTACTCGTACGCAGAACACAGAGAGGCAGTTTCATGCACAAGGTAGCGACAAATGGCTGGACCTACTTAGCGACGGCTTGAACACAGAGACAGTTCTAAACAACGATAAACAGTTCCTTATCTAGAATCTACCAGCAAAATATATGAAATTGAGTTGGGAATAATCCAGACATGAAACTACTTCCTTGATCAGACTGGATTTTTTTCGGCATTCCAAATAAAGTAAAGAACCTTATCAGAGCCTTCGTAACAATGTTGGCTTTTATATTCCTAAGAGGTGTTGTTTCAGGAAACCTAGATGCTGTACGCATCATGGTCAGCAAATACTGATGTCCAGCTTTAGGTTTTGTCAATGGGCCAACACAAATTATAATAACTTTAGAAAACGGTATAGGTTGCAATGGGGTCACTGGGTTGACTCTGTCCGCCAGAGAAAGCAGGATCTCCCAGTGGCCACACATTTTATTTCCACGTCCCATTTCCATTCTGATATGTCTATCCACGGCCTCCTCTACTGTAAAGATGAAGCCACACTCAGGTTGGAGGAACAACACCTTATATTCCGTCTGGGTAGCCTCCAACCTGATGGCATGAATATTGACTTCTCAAACTTCCGCTAATGCCCCACCTCCCCCTCGTAACCCATCCGTTATTTATTTATATACACACACATTGTTTTTATCTCTCTCCCTTTTCTCCCTCTGTCCCTCTCACATACCCCTTGCCCATCCTCTGGGCTTCCCCCCCCCCTTTTTATTTCTCTCTAGGCCTCTTGTCCAATGATTCTCTCGTATCACTTTTGCCAATCAACTGTCCAGCTCTTGGTTCCATCCCTCCTCCTCCTGTCTTCTCCTATCATTTCGGATTTCCCCCTCCCCCTCCTACTTTGAAATCTCTTACTAGCTCTTCTTTCAGTTAGCCCTGATGAAGGGTCTGGGCCCGAAACGTCGGCTGTACCTCTTCCAATAGATGCTGCCTGGCCTGCTGCGTTCAGAGGGTCCAGTGAGATGGAGGAACTCAGCGAAATACATATTAGTAGGGAAGTGGTGTTAGGTAAACTGAAGGGATTGAAGGCAGATAAATCCCCAGGGCCAGATGATCTGCATCCTAGAGTGCTTAAGGAAGTAGCACGAGAAATAGTGGATGCATTAGTGATAATTTTTCAAAACTCGTTAGATTCTGGACTAGTTCCTGAGGATTGGAGGGTGGCTAATGTAACCCCACTTTTTAAAAAAGGAGGGAGAGAGAAATCGGGGAATTATAGACCGGTTAGCCTAACGTCGGTGGTGGGGAAACTGCTGGAGTCAGTTATCAAAGATGTGATAACAGCACATTTGGAAAGCGGTGAAATCATCGGACAAAGTCAGCATGGATTTCTGAAAGGAAAATCATGTCTGACGAATCTCATAGAATTTTTTGGGGATGTAACTAGTAGAGTGGATAGGGGAGAACCAGTGGATGTGGTATATTTGGATTTTCAAAAGGCTTTTGACAAGGTCGCACACAGGAGATTCGTGTGCAAGCTTAAAGCACACGGTATTGGGGATAAGGTATTGATGTGGATGGAGAATTGGTTAGCAGACAGGAAGCAAAGAGTAGGAATAAACGGGACCTTTTCAGAATGGCAGGCGGTGACTAGTGGGGTACCGCAAGGCTCAGTGCTGGTACCCCAGTTGTTTACAATATATATTACTGACTTTGATGAGGGAATTAAATGCAGCATCTCCAAGTTTGCGGATGACACGAAGCTGGGTGGCAGTGTTAGCTGTGAGGAGGATGCTAAGCGGATGCAGAGTGACTTGGATAGGTTGGGTGAGCGGGTAAATTCATGGCAGATGCAATTTAATGTGGATAAATGTGAAGTTATCCACTTTGGTGGCAAAAATAGGAAAACAGATTATTATCTGAATGGTGGCCGATTAGGAAAAGGGGAGGTGCAACGAGACCTGGGTGTCATTATACACCAGTCATTGAAAGTGGGCATGCAGGTACAGCAGGCGGTGAAAAAGGCGAATGGTATGCTGGCATTTATAGCGAGAGGATTCGAGTACATGAGCAGGGAAGTACTACTACAGTTGTACAAGGCCTTGGTGAGACCACACCTGGAGTATTGTCTGCAGTTTTGGTCCCCTAATCTGAGGAAAGACGTCCTTGCCATAGAGGGAGTACAAAGAAGGTTCACCAGATTGATTCCTGGGATGGTAGGACTTTCATATGAAGAAAGACTGGATGAACTGAGCTTGTACTCGTTGGAATTTAGAAGATTGAGGGGAGATCTGATTGAAACGTATAAAATCCTAAAGGGATTGGACAGGCTAGATGCAGGAAGATTGTTCCCGATGTTGGGGAAGTCCAGAACAAGGGGTCAGAGTTTGAGGATAAAGGGGAAACCTTTTAGGACCGAGATTAGGAAAAACTTCTTCACACAGAGAGTGGTGAATCTGTGGAATTCTCTGCCACAGGAAACAGTTGAGGCCAGTTCATTGGCTATATTTAAGAGGGAGTTAGATATGGCCCTTGTGGCTACGGGGATCAGGGGGTATGGAGGGAAGGCTGGGGCGGGGTTCTGAGTTGCATGAGCAGCCATGATCATAATAAATGGCGGTACAGGCTCGATGGGCCGAATGGCCTACTCCTGCACCTATTGTCTATGTTTCTATGTTTTTATGTTCACCAGCAACTTTTATGTGTGTTGCTTGAAATTCAAGCATCTGCAGATTTCCTCGTTTTTGGACTGACTTGATTAGGTTTAGCCACAACCTGGGAAGTGTGAAAAGTCAGGCAAAACGTCGCCAATGTTTCATAACGTTGTTCACAGTTCTCTGTTCTATCCTTTTCCATGATAATGCTAAAGACCATGGAGCGGTTGTCACTGTCCCCAAGATGCTCACCTACTGAAAGATCTGTGACCCGACGCGGTTCGTTACCTAATACTAGATCTGGTATGGCATTCCCCCTAGTCGACCTGTCAACATACTCTGCCCCTTCTAAACAGCTGGAACTAATCAGGTGCCAATCAATATCAGGGAAGTTTAAGTTACCCATGATAACAACCCGATTATTTTTGTGCCTTTCCAAACCTGCCTCCCAACCTGCTCCTGGGTATCTCGGTTGCTACCAGGGGGCATATAGAATAATCCCAATAGAGTAAATGCTCCCTTCTTGTTCCTGACTTCCACGCATGCTGACTCAAAAGAGGATCCTGCGACATTATCCACCCTTTCTGTAGCTGTGAGAGTCAGTTGAGTGATATTGGCCTTTTCTCCTTGGAGCGACGGAGGATGTGAGGTAACCTGATAGAGATGTATAAGATGATGAAAGGCATCGATCGTGTGGATAACAATAGACTTTTCCCTGGGCTGAAATGCCCAACACGAGGGAGCAGAGTTGTAATGAGCTTGGAAGTAGATATAAGGTGGATGTTTGAGGTAAGTTGTTTCACACAGAGAATGGTGGATGCGTGGAATGCACTGCCAGTGAAGGTTGTAGTGGCGGATACAACACGATGTCTTAAGAGCCTCTTATTTACGTACATGGATCTTAGAACAGTAAAGGGCTATAGGGTACGGTAATTCTAGGCAGATTCTGGAGTATGTCGCATGGCTGGTACAAGACTGTGGGCCGAAGGCCAACACTGTTCCGTATATTTTCTATGTTTCAATGTTTCTATGAATTTTGAATCTCTGGAAATATTTAATATGTTCATCGGCCATTTATTTGGTCTCCATTACTCCGTCTCTAGTATGATTTTCCAGTGATCCAATGTCTGCTCTCGCCTCTCGTTAACACTAAATGCGTTTGAACATATTTTCGGTAGAGTCTATATTATTATTGGATAGCTTATCTTCGTATTCCATCCTTTCCTTCTTTATGACATTTTTATTTGCTTTAGCATCACACCAGATTTTTGCTCTATTATATGCCCTTACTTTGTCTTTTATGCTGGCTTTCACTTCTCTTGTCAGCTACGGTTGTAACATTCTGCCTTTTAGAATAGTTCTTCCTCTTTCGCATGTAGTCCTGTGCTTTTCAAATTGCTCTCAGAAATTCCGTTCATTGTTGCTCTGCTTTCATCGCTCTCAGTGTTCTTTTCCAATCAATTTCGGCCAGCTCATTTCTCATGCCGCTGTCATTCCATTTCCTCATTGTTTTTATGTCAGATCTGACTTCAGCTTCACTTTTTCAAATTGTGATCACTTTTCCTAAGTATTCTTTCTTCTTAAGCTTTCGATCAATGGCAATTCATTGTGCAACATCTAATCCAGAATACCTGTTTCAGTAGTGGTCTGTGACGCGAACTACTCAGAATGCCACCTCGGAGGCATTCTAGAAACTCTCGCTCTTTGAATCCAGCACTAATCTGATTTTCCAAACCGCATAGTCAAGTCCCTATGACTGATGTCACATTACCCATTTGGCATGCAAAACAATATCGTTTTGCTCAGCGTAACTCGAAGGTCGCAGGCTGTAAGTTACCGAGGAATAAATTGCTTTCTGCATTGTAGAACATAGAAGCTGGAATACAATTAATTGGAAGTGGTATTTATACTATTTCACGGAGTTAAATTGGTTTATTCTTGTCACATGATCCCTGGCACAGTGAAAATATTTGATTTGTGTGCCATCCATATAGTGTCATGGTCCGGTCCGTGAAATCCGCTTTCCGGTTCACGGTCCGGTCCAACGTTCCCTATTCCAAGTTTTCCGGTCTTCCTTAGTTTCTGTTGAGGCCGCTGATTCTCGTTTGGGCTGACTTCATAAATAGCTTCAGGATTCAGCCTCTGGCTGCTGGATTGTTCCCTTCCCTTCCCTTCTTCTGTATCCCTGACAGTTGCCACGGCAAGTTACCTCGGCAGTTATCACGGCAGGTTCCCTCAGCGGTTACCACGGCAGGTTCCCTCAGCGGTTACCAGGGCAGGTTCCCTCGGCAGTGACCAGGGCAGGTTCCCTCGGCGGTTATCACGCCAGGTTCCCTCGGCGGTTACCACGGCAAGTTACCTTGGCAGCCACCCCGGCCCTGCGTTATAAAAAGGGTCCGGCCCTGCGTCCTCAAAAGCATACCGGCACTGCGTTCAAGAAAGGAGCCCGGCCCTGCGTCCTGGAAAGTATCCTGGCCTTGTGTCCTAGAAGGTTTCCGGTGGCTCCGAGCCCCAAGAAGGAGTCCCAGCTCCAAGCCCCAAGAAGGAGTCCGGGCTCTGAGCCCGCCAAGTACCCAAGAGCCAGCCATGCCCAGTCCAAGTACCCAAAAGCCAGCCAAGCCCAATCAAAGTACCCAAGAGCCCAGCTCAGTGCTTAAGAGCTGAGCCAAGCTGGGTCCTGGAGGCATGTCCCGTCCAGGAGTACCTCGTACAGTCCAAGAATCAACAGCCGAGCCCAGTCGAATCAGGAGTTCCTCGCACAGCCCAGTGCTGGAGTTCCTCGTCCTGTGCTGGGGAATTCATCGTCCCGTCCTGGAGTCTCTCGTCACACCCAAGAACCTCTCCTTGTCCAAGCCACGTCTTAGAACTTTGAAGCATTTAGGGCCTTGAAAAATGCAGTAGAACAGAGGGATCTAGGAATAATGGTGCATAGTTCCTGAAGATGGAATCTCATGTCTGTAGGGTGCTGAAGAAAGCTTTTGGTATGCTGGCCTTTATAATTCAAAGCATTAAGTGTAAGAGTTGGGATGTAGTGTTGAATTTGTATAAGGCATTGGTAAGGCCAAATTTGGAGTATTGTGTACAGTTCTGGTCACCGAATTATAGGAAAGATGTCAATAAAATTGAGAGAGTACAGAAGAGATTTACTGGAATGTTGCTGTGGTTTCATCTCTTAAGTTACAGAGAAAGGTCGAACACGTTAGGTCTTTATTCCTTAGAGGGTAGAAGGTTGAGGGGGGACTTGATAGAGGTAATTAAAATTATGAGGGAGATAGATGGAGTTGACGTGGATAGGCTTTTTCCATTGAGAGTGGGGGAGATTCAAGCAAGAGGACATGAGTTGAGAGTTAAAGGGCAAAAGTTTAGGGGTAACATGAGGGGGAGCTTCTTTACTCAGAGAGTGGGAGCTGTGTGGAACTAGCTTCCAGCAGAAGAGGTTAAGGCAGGTTCGATGTTGTCATTTAAAGTTCAATTGGATAGATATATGAACAGGAAAGGAATGGAGGGTTATGGGCTGAGTGCAGGTCAGTGGGACTAGGTGAGAGTCGGAGTTTGGCACAGAATAGAAAGGCCGAGATAGCCTGTTTCCCTGCTGTAATTATTATATGGTTATATCCGACAGTTTATATTTCTCCCAACAGCAACCAGTGAGCTGTGATTCCTGTGTCAAATGGGGCTGCTCTGTCTTTTCTCAATTCAATGTAAAGCTCCATCTGTTTGTAGCATAGACCACTGCTGACCTTTAAAGACAAAATGCGATCAGGCCCAGCTTTCTTGGGGCTGACGCAGATGCTGTGCTTCGTCCATTAATTCTTCTCTTAGGCATTTATGCATAGACAGTGTGTGGACATTAAAGCAACAATCAAAACGCAGGAGGAACTTAGAAAATCAAGCAGCATCTGCATGGTGAAGTGATCAGTCCACGTTTCATTTTGAGATATTCATTGAAATTTAAAGATAGAGTACATTGGCAAACATGAAGAGATATGGGGAATGAGTGGAGTAATAATTGGCAAGTGATGGGAGAATTCCGGTGAGGAGGGAGTGTCAGGCAGAAGGCAGTGTGAATAGTGACAGAGGCTAGGAGGTGATAGATGGATATTGGCAAGGGGCGGCACAGGCGATTGGGAAAGTAGCGTGGGAATACTTACAGAGGCTGGGGGTGATAGGAGGATCGAAGAGACTAGGCGTGATCGTCATATGGGGAAGGCGATAGTGGAAATATTGACAGACACTGGGAAGTGATAGTTGGATCCTGGTTAAAAGAGAGGGCTATCTGCAGATGAGTGGGGTAAGTTGGAAGACTGTGGATAGTGACAAAGGCCGGGAGGTTGATAGCACGGTCCAGGTGAAATAGACCTAATTGACAGACGTCATAGGAATGAGTGGGAATCAGCGTCGGGAGGTGGTTGGCGGATCCAGATGAGAGGAAGTAGTAATAGATAGATGGGGGAAAGGAAGAATCCGGTAAGTTTTCAAACTAAAAAGTCAAAGAAAATCACCCATAGTTACGCTGCGCGCCGCGCTCATACACCAACTCCGATGCCTTTGATTCCTCTGAACTCAATTCGGGTCCTGTGATACGCCAACCGGCTCTGCCAACGCACTTCCAGTAAGATGGCGACACGTTCAGATTCAGTGACCCATCGGGACCCATCAAAGTTTCCCTTCTCTTTGTTAGATGTGTTTGTTTACGAGCACAAGACAGAGCTGTTTTCCAAGTGTTTCAGGTGCTGTGAATCTACAACTTAACTAAGCTTCTCTTTGATTGGAGGAACTGGCTGAGATGTCCATGTTGTCGGCTGAGTTGGCCGGCGCAGTGAGACTGGAGCCTGCCGGTGAGACAACGGAGCCGCACTGGGTACGGAGGAAATTGCCTCTGTCCAAGCCATGTTGCTGCCTGCCATAGGAAGGCATGAAGGCATTGGAGTTGGTGCACGAAGATGGCAGGCAGTGCAACCGTGCGTGATTATCCTGGACATTTCTTTTGTGATCGCAAATCCTTTTAAATATTGATAATTTAATATGTCGCAGGTCTGTTTCCATGCTCTGTTAGCGTGGGTGCTGGCGGCTTCGGTTGTAGCAAGGACTAAGCCACAAGCCACAGGCTTACTTTCTGGTTCAGCGTTGGAGAGAGACGCCGGAACAATGTACTGTGGTGACCAAGTTCTATTGCTGATTATCCTCTCGCGATTTTGCTGTCCTCAGGTGTTCGATTTGTGGAAAGAAAGTTTAGAGTGCAGTGGGTATGCATTGCCGATGATCTGTACAATCAACTTGCGGCACATGCCTCTCATGATCGAGGACTAGATAAGTGGAGTACATAAGAATTAGGAGCAGGGGTAGGCCATCTGCCCCGACTGTCCTGCTCAACCATTCAATAAGATCATGTCTGATCTAGCCATGCACTTTCTCCATATACCCGTCTTTTCCCCATAATCTTAATGCCCCTATTTTAAATGTGCTGTGAATGCTTTGCAACTTGTTCCCAGAGGAAAGCTGTCTCATTCGGTATTCCTGTATGAATGAATGATAATTAAATTTGAATTTGATTTGATTTGATTTGAATCGGAATAGAGGCATATGTGATAGGTGGATCAATAAACGGTTATAGACGTTCAATCTTACGTTTCGGTACTGCATGGTGCATTACAGCTCTGTGGGAAGCATGCGTATATTGTCCATCGTTCCCTATGTAATACAGCAGGAAATATATAATTAAAGTGAATTCCCTAAAAATTTTCTCCACAGACGTGCCATTCAGTGCATTTCTGTGGAACAGAGGTTACTCTTCCCAAAGGTATTCTGACGGTTTAACCGATTCAACAATCGATCGCCCTCTTTAACGCGGATCATTGTTTTTCTGTACAAAATTATACCATCCGCTGAGCAGGCGAAGAAGTTAACCAAGCAATGGAGTTATTATGATATTAATGAACAGCAGTTATTAGCTGTACGTAACTGGCTATTGCACTTATTCAAAAACAAAAATATCGACACGGCTAGATTCATGTTTCATTATTTGCGACCGTATAGCGTGACACAGTTTCTGTGTCTTTGTCTCAAATTAGATTAAACCGTGAATTTATTCCCTCCTGAACATCATTTCTTTAATCATGGGAAACAGCATTGATCGCCCAAGCATGAGCTCCAATATAAAACTGCGTGCTGCTTTGTCAGCAGGAGTCGGAGCGAAAGCGATTATGTGCTGTGTAGTGCTTTGGGGGTTATTGCTACCTGCTGCAGTGTCAACTAGCAGTCTGATATGTAAACGTAGAGAAATGTTTGATTTGTTTAGCTTATCGAAAGAAGGAGACATAGATATCGGCGGGATTTTTGGTCTGCATTCCCGTACAGAGAAATCGGAACTTTCATTTGAAATCAGACCGAGAGCTGTGAAATGTGAAAGGTCGGCTTAATGATCCGAGTTATGGGTCTTTTATTTTCTCCGTAACTTAAAACAGATTTGATTTTCTGTCTTTCTGTGTTCTAATGAGGAAATTTCCACCTGCCATCATAACCTGGATTCTCTTTCTTGTCTGCAGTTTATGTCCAGAATTATCTGGACTGTCACTGAGTTTATTAACAGGAGACATGGTCCACCTGTTGGGTAACGGCAGAACGGCCGGACTTACCCAGCAGAGGCAAAGACAAGACAAGACAGATCCCCCCGCAGTGCAAAGGCAAAACGGCCTGACTTCCCCCACGGAGGAGAGGACAAGAAGAGACAAAGACCAAAGAACGACAGACAGTTCCATCTCTGCTTCGGGGTAGCTCCGAGTCGCAGTTATAGCCAGCAACCTCCGCAGGCTACGGAAACAGCCAGATCCCTACCTAGCTCAGAGTGGCTGACGACCACTCAGCTGACCCGGGAAATTGCCAAATCCATACTGCAAAGACTACTCCAACGAGTGGCAACAGGGCTTCATGAAGCGCTGGTTCTCCAACCAGGCCCAGAGATCGCAAATGGTTTCACTAGCCTTCCATCAGCAGGTTGCTCCAAGGGGGGACTGGCAAGATTTACCAGCAGCCCACACTCAAGTCCAAGGCTACTTATATTCAAAGCTCCAAGATGGTAATCAGGTGCCTATGCTTAACGCAATCAAATGAGGGACATCTGGAAGACGGGCGTCCTGAGACCCCGGACCGGACCGTGAACCGGAATGCGAACTTAACGGACCCGACCATGACACTGTGTGATAACAATAAAACAAGTTACCGATTTACTAATTTGCAAATAATCTTCTTCTTGCAGATTGGAATTCCAAATGTTCCAATTCATACAGGCGATGATATTTGCGATTGAAGAGATAAACAGGAGTCCCGTTCTTCTTCCAACTATTACACTGGGCTACAGGATTTATGATTCATGCAACCTGGCCCGCTTGTCAGTAAAAGCTACTTTCGAAATGATCAACGGTCAGGAGCCAACATCCCCAGAGAACTCTTGTCTCCCGCGCTCACTCGTCCCCGCCATCGTGGCAGAATCGGGATCTTCGCAGTCGCTGGCGGTGGCTGCGTCAATAGGTCCTTTCAATGTCCCCATGGTAAGATCTCCCTTTTAATGTCTGCGTTTTAGTTTTAATGTCCGTTCTATTCAATTGTCGTAGTTGATCCACGGCAGTAAAAGGGAGACCCTGGTAAGACGCGCAGTGCTCTTGTTTCTTTTGGATTGAATTATTCTAATTTTTTCACAATTTTCATTGCAAGACATTGGTTTATTGCTGTCGAGTGATTCAGCAGGCCAACGTATTTTTTTTTAATACTCACTATTTTCCTAACTTTAACCTGCACAGAAATGAGCTATTCCGCCGAGAATACCCGGCGAAACTCATCATCATTCCCCCCCACCTCTAGTCTCGCCTGAGTTACACGTATTCCGCAATCTATTCGTACTTTCAGTTCCCATATTCTCCCTTTTCATCCTCTGCCCGGTATCTATTTTGGGGAGTACGTTACAATGACGAATTCACGTACATCATATTTATGATGGAGGGAAAAGCAGGGTAACCAGGGTAAATCTACCAGCGAGAAGAAAGATGATGCAAACACATACACACACACACACACACACACACACACACACACACACACACACACACACACACACACCACACACATACACACACACACAAACACACAGCACCTGTGGTTTGCACAATCGTTTCAACCAACGGGATGATAGAGGAACTCAGCCGGTCAGGCACACCCGTGGAGGGCAATGGACTGTTGACGTTTCTTATTGAAACCGTACGTCTTCTGTGGTTGGGTCAAAATGAGTTTTTGAGAAGAGACAGTGTACTGCCTGTACAGATGAAAAATTCTGCCCATAAACTTCAACTGTAGAATGACTAGATAAGATATTGCCGTCAAACATGTTCAAGAAAGATCGCATATTTAATATAAAGTGGTCCAAAATAGAGAGATGAGATACTGTTAGGGAACGAGTCAGGTCAAGTGACAGAGGTGTGTGTCAGGTTCCAACTGATAATCACAATGTTATTAGTTTAAATTTAGTTAGTATAATTCGCAAAAATAGTTTAAATATAATTATGGAAATACGGAGATTAGTTCTCGGGTTGTGACTCCAAACTGGATGAAGACTAAATTTGAACGTCGGAAAGTGTGAATTGCAATAGGCTGTTTTCTGACAAGAGGAAGGCCGTCAAAATGAAATATTGACAGTGTCGATTTTATGTACTCTCGTTAGAGTACATGACAAGGCTACAGTTTTGGGAACCTTATTTTAGAGGTACATAAATAGATTGGTAAAGAAGAATGAGGGATTTAGCTGGTATGTGTAGCGTGGAATAAATGGGGCGCTTGAAGAGAATAAGAAATGCAAGGAAACACTTAGGAGGGAAATGATAATGGCTAAAAGAACATACGACGTTGCTCCGTCAGACTAGATGAAGGTATGTCAAGAATAAAAGAATAGGAAGCACACAGTTGTTCCAACTGAAGATCAGCGTGGCCATCTATACATGAAGCTGAAAGAGATGTGCTTTTTCTTACGTTTGTATTTAGTTTGGCGACGGACAAAAACATTATCGGACTGAAGTGTGAGTCGATTGGACTAAGCTGACGAACAATTCGGTACTATCTATGTGGCCCGAAAGGCTCTTTTCTGCGGTGTTGTGCTCTATGACTTCGACAGCGGGTATGCATAGTTGTAAGAAAAACTTGCTTGCAGTATCATCACAGGCACACAACATTAGGTACGTAGTATTAACACATAAAACATAAAATGAACTCAAATTATGCACAATTTATTTTACTTACCTTGTGCCTGTTACACCAGTACCGTTTAAGGCAGCAATGGAGGTCCCCCAGCTGCATTTTTTCCTGACAAAATTTGGTCTTGGTTTCATAAAGTCAAGAGTAATAGAAAAGTACTGCACAGAAACAGGTCCCTTGACTCTTCTAGTCGGTGACGAAACATTTAAAATGCCTTCTCCCATCGAGTTGCACCGGAACCATTGCCCACAAGATCCCAAACATCAATGTACCTGTAAAAAAATTTCTTAAACGTTACATTCAAGCCCACATGCACCAAAAGCCCTGGAAGCTCTTTTTACACTCTCACAGTCCTCTAAATGAATTTCGCCTTATGTTCCCCTAAACTTTTCATGTTTCAAACTTAACCAATGACCTCCAGCTGCATCTCTACTAAACCTCAGTGGAATCAGCCCGCCTGCACTTA
Source organism: Mobula birostris (assembly GCF_030028105.1). Lineage (NCBI taxonomy): Eukaryota > Metazoa > Chordata > Chondrichthyes > Myliobatiformes > Myliobatidae > Mobula > Mobula birostris. The sequence continues at coordinate 11,957,551 of NC_092373.1, forward strand.
CAATATATCGGCTAATTAAAATTTCCTATCAGTCTTCTAACTTCTTGCGAATAAATTCTATAGATGTCATACAAGACCGCACCTAGCCGCAAGTCAGAAAGTCAATCATTTCCTACCATCCTCTATCTTGCAAAAACCCATGTAGACAACACCCGCTGTCTTGACTTCATCATCTTTCCTGGTAGAGTCTTCAATAATTCTGTAATATTGGTTACACGTGCCCACCAATGCAAGATCTTATGCTAACTATCCACATAGTCAGATAACAGGTTCCAGCATACCTTCCAACAACGTTCCCACGACCTATGTCAAGATCACCAGCCTATAATTTCATGCTTTAATTTTAGCATCTTACTTAAACAGGAGCACAACATTAGCTATCCCCCCAGTACTTAACCTGTTCATAAAGATGATTTAAAGATATCTTTTCGGGCCCATGAAATTTATTGGCGCTGTTCAGGGCTTCTTTCATCATTCCAGTAACTTCATCTTGGTTTTCACTACTATCTGCCATCCACGTCTACGAAGAAGTCTAAAGAACTGTAGCACTGAGATGCAGAAGGATTCTTCATTACTGTTTTCGTGAGATGTGCATTTGGGCAATCAGGATTATTACCCTGCCTGAACTCACGAATTGAATGGACCAGTAGGCTACTCGTACTAGGAAAAGAACGAGGTGACAGCCAAATATGTTGCTGAACAACTGCATAGTGGGACAGAGATTCAGATTAATGGATACTTAGAACCACTTCTGGGGCAGGTGTGATCTGCTTTACACTTGAATCCGAGCGGTGCTAATATACTTGCGGCAGGTTTACTGGAGCTGTTGGATGTGTTTTTAAGCGAATATGGCAGGGAATGGGAACCAGTATGACAGAGTTGAGGATAAGCCAAGAGGTTTACACGTAGATGATTTACGTAACGTGAATGTAGCGAAGGAAAAGCCGATGATTGTGTACACATGCAGAGCAAAGATTTAAATTATGCCACAGAGAAAAAAAAAATAAAACAGGTAAAGAATGCAATACCGAAGGTCCTGTATTTAAATGTGCGTGCCATTCGGAAAAACATGGATGAAATCATGCAGTAATTACTGGTTGGTTGGCATGACGTTGTGGGGATCACTGAGTCGTGGCAGAAATATGGCCTTTGTTGGGAGCTTAACATGAGAGGGTACACTTTGCATTAAACGACTGACAGGAAGGCAGTGGCGGCGGTGTGGCACTGTTGGCAAGAGGTAGAATTACATATTCAGAAAGAAATGACATGGCGTCAGAGAATGTTGTGTCCTTGTGGATAGAGTTAAGAAACTGCAAGGTTAAATATAAATGAATCATTTATAGGCCTCCAAATAGTAGCCAGGATGTAAGGTCGAGATTGCAAAGGGAGTAGGAAAAGGCATTTAATAAATCTAGTAACACAATTTTCATGGGGTCTTCAATATGTAAAGGGACTGGGAAAATCAGATAGGTGTCGAATTGCAAGAGAGGCAATTTATTGAATGCTTTTGAGATGGCATTTTGAGCAGCTTGTGCTTGAGCCTACTTGGGGAAAGGTTACCTTAGATTTAGTGCTGTGTAATAACCCAGATCATATGAGGGAGCTGAGGACGCAGTGATCATACTGCAGTTGAATTCATACTGCAATTTGAGAGGGAGAAGCCTCGATCGCATGTACCAGTATCCCAATGAAATGAAGGGAATTGAAAAGGCATGAGAGAGGAGCTTGTCCAGGTGGATTGGAGGACGGTACTAGCCCCAATACGGTAGAACAGAGTAGGCTGAAGTGTCTGGGAATAGGTCAGAGGCGCACGATAGATATGTCCCACAGAAGGAAAAGTTATCAAATAGCGGCGCTAGGCAACCGTGGTTGACATAGGAAGCTCAGGACTGCATATCTGCGAAGGAAAAGCCGTGGAATGTAACAAAAGTGACGAAAAATTGGATAATTCCGTAGCTTATAAAATCTAACAAAAAGCGATTTGAAAGCAATAGGAATGGAAAATACGAAATATGAAGACAACTAGTCAATAATGGAAAGCAGGATACCAAAAAGTATTTTCAGTAATATAGAGAGTAAAGAGGAGGTGAGAGTTGATGTAGGACACTGTAAAATAGCACTGGTGAGGTAGTAATCGTGGAGGAAGAAATGGCAGATCAACATTTTGGGTACTTTGCATCAGTCTTCACTAGCTGTGTGCCAAAAGTTTCCGAGTGTCAGGGAATAGGAGTGAGAGCCTTTGCAATTTCAAAAGAAAATACCCTAGGTTTTAAGTTCGATAAGTCAATTGGACCAGATGGACTGGATCCAAGAGTCCTGAAAGAGGTTGCAGAAGACATAGCGGGCGCATTGGTCACGATTGTTCAAGATGCACTTGCTCCTTCATGGACCCAGAGAATGGGAAAATTTATAAACGACTCTTCACTCTTTAAGAGGGATGGAAGGAAGGCAAAAGAAAGGAAAGTTTAGGCGAGTTAGTCTAACCTCAGTAGTTGGGAAAGTGTTGGAGAATATTATTAAGGACGAGGTCTTGGGGTTTTCCGGGTACTTGAAGACTAATGATAAAGTAAGTAAAAGTCAGCATGGGTTTTGTTAAGAGAAAACGTGCCTGGCAAAGTTGTTAGAGTTCTTCAAGGTAGCAAAAAGTAGAGTGGACAAAGGAGTGTCGGCAGATGGCATTTACTAGGACTTTCAGATGGCAGTCGATAAGCTTCCACACATGAGGTTGCTTTGCAGGATAAAATCCAATGACGTTAAAAACAATGAGACCATAAGACAAAGCAGCAGAAGTTGGCCATTCGGTCTGTCGAGTCTGCTCCGCCATTTTATCATGAGCTGATCCATTCTCTCAGTTAGTCCCACTCCCCCGCGTTCTCCCAATAACCTTTGATGCCCTGGCTACTCAGATACCTATCAACCTCTGCCTTAAATACACCCAATGTCCTGACCTCCACTGCCGCCCGTGGCAACAAATGCCACAGATTCAGCACCCTCTGGTTAAAAAAAAAATCTTCACATCTCTGTTCTGAATGGGCGCCCTTCAATCCTTAAGTCATGCCCTCTCGTACTAGACTCCCCACCATGGGAAACAACTTTGCCACATCCACTCTGTCCATGCCTTTCAACATTCGAAATGTTTCTATGAGGTCCCCCCTCATTCTTATAAGCTCCAGGGAGTACAGTCCAAGAGCAGTCAAACGTTCCTGATATGTTAAACTTCTCATTCCCGGAATCATTTTAGTGAATCTTCTCTGAACCCTCTCCGATGTCAGTACATCCCTTCTTAAATAAGGAGACCAAAACTGCCCACAGAACTCCAAGTAAGGTCTAACCAGTGCCCTATGGAGCCTCAACATCACATCGCTGATCCTATACTCTATTCCTCAAGAATTGAATGCCAACATTGCAGTCGTCTCCTTCACCACTGACTCAACCTGGAGGTTAGACTTAAGGGTATCCTGCACGAGGACCTCAAGTCCCGTTGCATCTCAGAACTTTGAATTATCTCCCCATTTAAATAATAATCTGCCCGATTATTTCTTCTGCCAAAGTGCATAACCATACACTTTCCAACACTGCATTTCATTTGCCACTACTATGCCCACTCTCCCAATCTATCCAAGTCTCTCTGCAGACTCTCTGTTTCCTCAGCACTACCGGCCCCTCTACATATCTTTGTATGATCGGCAAACCTAGCTGCCAAACCATCTATTCCATTATCCAAATCGTTGATGTACAACGTAAAAAGAAGCGGTCCCAACATGGACTCTTGTGGAACACCACTGGGAATCGGCAGCCAACCAGGATAGGATCCTTTTATTCTCACTCGGTGTTTCCTGCCAATTAGTCAAGGCCCTATCCACGTATGTAACTTTCCCGTAATTCCATGGGCTCTTATCTTGTTTAGTAGCCTCATGTGCGGCACCTTGTCAAAGGCCTTCTGAAAAATCCAAATATACAACATCCACTGCATCTCCCTTGTCTAGCCTACTTGTAATTTCCTCAAAAATTCCAACATGTTGGTCAGGCAGGATTTTCGTTTAAGGAAACCATGCTGAGTTCTGCCTATCTTGTCATATGTCTCCAGGTATTCCATAACCTCATCCTTGACAATCGATGCCAACAACTTCCCCACCACCGATGTCAAACTAACAGGTCTATAATTTCCTTTATGCTTCCTTGCCCCCTTCTTAAGTAGCGGAGTGACATTTGCAATCTTCAAGTCCTCCGGAACCATGCCAGAATCTATTGAATTTTGAAAGATCATTGCTAATGCCTCCGCAATCTCCACAGCTACTTCCTTCTGAATACGACGGTGCATTCCATCTGGTCCGGGAGATGTATCTACCCCTGGACTATTCAACTTCCTGAGCACAGTCTCTGTCGTAATTGTGACTGCGCACACTTCTCTTCCCTGGCACCCTTGAGTGTCCGGTGTACTGCTGATGTCTTCCTCAGTGAAGACTGTAGGAAAATAGTCGTTCACTTCCTCCGCCATCTCCTTATTTACCATTACAATTTCTCCAGCATCATTTTCTATCTGTCCTATATCTACTCTCACCTGACTTTTCCTCTTTATATACTTGAAAAAGCTTTTAGTATCCTCTTTGATATTATTTGCTAGCTTCCTTTCATAGTTCATCTTTTTCCCTCTTAATGACCTTCTTGGTTTCCTTTTGTAAGGTTTTAAAAACTTCCCAATCCTCTGTCTTCCCACTAATTTTTGCTTCCTTGTATGCCCTCTCCTTTGAATTAACTTTGGCTTTGACTTCTCTTGTCAGCCATGGTTACATCCTTTTTCCATTTGAAAATTTCTTCTTTTTTGGAATATATCTGTCTTGCACCTTCCTCACTTCTCGCATAAACTCCAGCCACTGCTGCTGTGCCGTCTTTCCCGCTAGCGGCCCTTTCCAGTCAACTTTGGCCAGTTCCTCTCTCATGGCACTGGAATCCACTGAAATCCCGACACATCGGATTTCGTCTTCTCTTTCTCAAATTTCACAGTGAACTTAGTCGTGTTATGATGACTGCCTCCTAAGGGTTCGTTTACCTCAATCTATCTAATCACCTCTGGTTCATTACACAATATTAAATCCAGTACAGCCGATCCCGTAGTGGGCTCAACAACAAGCTGTTCTGAAAAGCTATCTCATAGACATTGTACAAATTCTCTCTCTTGAGATACAGTGCCCACCTGAATTTCCCAATCCACTCGCATGTTAAAATCCACTTGCATTGTCCCTCGCAATTATCATAACACTACCCTTCTGACAAGCCTTTTCTATTTCCTGTTGTAATTTGTGGTCCACATCACTGCAACTGCTTGGAGGCCTGTATAAAACCGCCATCAGGGTCCTTCCGATCCTATGTCACCTCTTTCTAATGATCTAATATCATTTCTTACCAATAAAGCCACGCCACCCCCTCTGCCTACCTTCCTATCCTTCCGATACACCGTGTATCCTTGGATGTTCAGCTCCCAGAGACATGCATCCTTTGGCCACATCTCAGTGATGTCCACAATATCATACCCGCCAATCTGTAGCTGTACAGCAAGATCATCCAACGTATTCCTTATGCTGCGTGCATTGAAGTATAATACCTTAAGTCCAGTTTTGGTAATTTTTGCTTTGATTGCACTGCAAATTTATTGCACTGCAACTCATCCCAATGGCTGCAAATTTGCCCCATCACCTGCCTGTCCTTCCTGACATCTTTACTGATCACTATCTTAGAATCATTTCTGTTTTCCCCCTCTATTGCTCTATCATTCCGGTTCACATCCCCTGCAAATTAGTTTAAACCCTCCCTAACAAGTCTATTAAACCTTCCCGTCAGGATATTGGTCCCCTTCGGGTTCAGGTGTAATCCGTCCTTTTTGAACAGGTCATACTTACCCCAGGAAAGATCTCAATGATCCACGAATCTGAAGCCCTGCCGCCTGCACCAGTCTCTCAGCCACGCATTCATCTGCCTGATCCGACTATTCTTGCCCTTGCTAGCAGGTGGCATAGGTAGAGATTACTACCCTGGTGGTCCTGCTTCACAACTTCCTTCCTAACTCCCGGCGATCTCTCTTCAGGACCTTCCCTCTCTTCCTACCTATGTCATTGGTACCCACATGTACCAAGACAGCTGGCTGCTCGCCCACTCCCTTCAGAATATTCTGGTCCCAATCCGACACATTCCGTACCCTGGCACCTGGGAGGCAACACACCATGAGGGTATCCCTATCAGGCTTACAGAATCTCCTACCTGTTCCCCTGACCATGGCATCCCCTATGACTACCGTATTCTTCTTCTCCCTTCTTCCCTCCTGCACAACAGCTCCAGGCTCAGTGCCTGAGACCCGGTCACCGTGACCGTCCCCTGTCTGGTCATCCCCCTCAACAGCATTCAAAACGGGATACTTGTTGCTGAGGAGGGCAGCCACAGGTGTGCTCTCCACTATCCGGGCATTTCCCTTCGCTCTCCCGAACGACAGTGGCATGGATAACGGAACAGCTAGACAGGCCAGAAGAAGCGAGTGGGATAAATGGGGCATTTTCTGGTTGCTTGCCGGATACGAGCGGTGTTCCTCAGGGGTCTGTATTGGGATCGCTGTTTTTCACGTTATTTATCAATGAATTAGATGGATTTGATGTCTTTCTGGCAGAGCTTTTGGTTGATACGAAAGTAGGTGGAGGGGCATGAAGTGATGATGAAGCAAACCGATTCAGCAGTACTGAGACAAATACTCAGTAGTATTAAGCAGCACTTATACAAATTGGAAGACTGGTAAAAATATAGCATATAGAATGCAGTGTTTTGAAAAATACGATAAAGACTCATACGGCCAGATTTGGGAACAGCTTCTTTCCAACTTGTGATAGGACTGCTGAACGGATCCTGACCCGGATCTGGGCCGTACCCTCTAAATATCCGGACCTGCCTCTCGGTTTATTTGAACTACCTTACTTTCCATTTTTCTATTTATTAGTAAATATCGCTGTGATGATTGTACTTTCTAGTATCAATTGATTGGCGACAATAAAGTATGAAGTATTCAAATATTAAACTCATTTTGGTCGAAATAAGAGCAAAGTGGATTAGTATCTAAATGAGGAGAATGTTGAAACATCAGAGGTGCGGAGGGACTTCGGAGTTTTCGTGTAAGACTCCCAGAAGGTCAATTTACAGGTTGGGTCAGTGGTAAGAAGACAAATTCAACGTTGTAATTTATTTCAAGAGGAATAGAACATAAAAGTTATGAGATAATTCTGAGGCTTTTAAGACACTGATCAGGCTGCTTTTGGGGTATTGTCAAAGTCATGGGCCATATATCTCAGAAAGGATGTGTTGTCTTTGTAACGAGTCCGGAGGAAGTTCACGAATATAATCCCAGGAATGAAGAGGTTATCATATGAAGAGCGTTTGGCAGCTTTGGACCTGAACTCACTGGAATGGAGAATAAGGCTGGGAATCTCATTTAGATCTACGGGATGCTGTAAGGACTAAATAAGGTGGATGCTTAGAGGATGGTTCCCATGGTGGATGTATCCAGAACTAGAGGGCACATACTCAGAATTAAAGGCAGTAGTAATTAATTTTGCCTGAAAGTAATGAATCTGTAAGTGCCCTGTCACAGACTGCGGTGGTGGCTAAATCCGTGGGTATCTTTAAGACAGAATTTGATCGTTTCCTGATTGGTCAGAGCATGGAAAGATATGGCAAGACGGCGAGTGTATGGGGTTAAGTAGGATCCCGGATCTGCTATCATTGGATGATGGTGCAGACTCGATGGGCTAAACGTTCTAATTCTGTTCCTATATCTTCTGATGTTATGGTCTTATGGCCTAAGTTTCGCTTGTCCCCCTTTGATCTGTTTGGCATCGGTGACCCTACCAAGAGCCAAAGCAAAAAAACCCTTACTCCAGCCAACAATGCTCTCTGGTTCATTGGGTTTGTGGTCCTACTGGAGAACACTAGTTATAAGCATATCGTATTTATATGCCGTGAACTGATTCATGCAAATAAACTATGAGAATGCTGGACAACGGTGAAGTAATAAGGATGCGTCATTTTGGAATAGAAAATTGTCAGAAACCTCAATGCTGGTGATACCAATAACCTGAAATTAAAAATAGGAAACGCTGGCTGTTCTGATATAAAAGTGATTAGTCATGTAGTCGAAATATCACCACGGATTGCCATACTGTTTACCTGATCTTAGACTATTCTTCCATTCTTGGTATAAAATCGTGATATTATTCATGGGGCGAATTCAAAGCATCTTTTTGTCCCAGGTTGGAGGAAGTTTAGACATTCAGGACGTTAGATCAAGTGGAGAAAGGAATTATTTAACAGGAACCAGACAGCCACATTTTACACACAGAGGGCAGCGGACAGATGGAAGGAGCAGAGGGGAGACATTGTTGAGCCAGGTTTAATGATAACGTTTGGAAGACTGTTGGACAGAGAAGGTTTAAGTGGATATGGGCCAAGTACAGCCATATGGCTCTAGCTTAATGGATATGTTGCTTGTCATGGAGAAGTAGGGACGAAATATCTGTATCAGTACTGTACAAGTCTATGAATCTAGTAGAGACGAATACGCCAGTGATGATACGCTGCCTTCGCCCCGTCATCCCACCACCCACGCGATCTAAGTAATTCCGCTGTTCTTCTGTTTCCATTGTGCTTTCTGACCAGGTTAGTTATTTCTCCACGTGTGCCTGTCTCAGCAACCGGCGAGAATTCCCCTCCTTCTTTCGAACGATCCCAAGCGATTACTTCCAGACCAAAGCATTGGCGCAAATTGTCAAGCGTTTTGGATGGACTTGGATTGGAACAGTGAGAAGCGACAACGATTATGGAAACTTTGGGATGCAGGCCTTCACTGAGACGGTTCAGAAGCTTGGGGTTTGCATTGCCTTCTCCGAGTCTTTCCACAGGACGTATTCGAGAGAAAGGTTACTTCGTGTTATCCGCGTTATTCAGACAGCGTCCACGAAAGTCGTGGTTGCTTTTCTTGCTCAAGGCGATATGGTCATTTTATTGAGGGAAATTGCTCAACAGAACATTTCTGGCATCCAGTGGGTGGGGAGTGAGGCGTGGATCGCCACTTCGCTTCTGTCTCCAGAGGAGAACAAAAACTTCGTTACGGGGGCCATCGGTGTTGCCATTCGTAACGTAAATATTCCAGGGTTCAAAGAATTCTTAACTCGTCTTCATCCATCTGCCTATCCCGGTAATCGTTTAGTGGAAGAATTTTGGGAAAAGACCTTTGGCTGTAGCCTGAAAAGAATAGATAAGAGCACAGGGAGCACATCTGCCACGGCTCAACCTCGTCAATGTACAGGAATGGAGAACCTAAAGTCTGTCTCTAACACCTACACGGACACTACTCAGCTGAGGGTGACCAACAAAGTTTATGAGGCTACTTATTCCATAGCCCATGCACTTCACAATATGTTTTCCTGTAAAAGTGGGGAAGGTCCATTTGTCAAGCAGTCTTGCGCAAATATTTCACATTTTCAGCCGTGGCAGGTACGTAGAACTGTTCAAGTAATTCGAATTTTAATTAAAATTGTTTGTTCACATAAATGTTGTGTGATCCATACCATGTTCCATCGTCTGTGTCTTCTGCTGTTAGGTTTTGCGTTACATGCGATCGCTAAATTTCACAACTAAGGTCGGAGAAAGGATAAATTTCGACGAAAACGGGGATACGATGGCTAAGTACGATATTGTGAACTGGCAGGTGAATAGCGAGGGGAACTCCACTATTCTGATAGTTGGACATTATGACGGATCCGCGCCGTCAGCTGAACAAGTCACAATAAATGAGGGATCTATAGTTTGGTCTGATGGTCGCAGAAAGGTAATGTATGAATTGTGGCTGTTGTGTAATACATATCTTTTATGTTTAATTGTCATTAAATTGGCGGTGTGATTGATATACCTACAGAAATCGAGCTCCCATAATAATATACTAATCAAACATCCCGACTACACAATTGCATTCTTATTAATGACAGAACTAGCTTACTCTCTGTCGGTCTGTCTGTCTCTCACCCTCTGTCTCCTTCTCTCTCTCTCTCTCTCTCTCTCTCGCGCGCTCTCTCTCTCTCTCTCTCTCTCACACACACACACACAGCCACAAATTCAATCTCCATCCATCGATCTATCTATCTCTATTCAGCTCTACTTTTAGAACGTGTTAGACATGTCTTTTCAATGCCATTCACTAATCTCAATGATACTGATATGCGATCGTACTTTTCCTGAATTACTGGCGGGAAATTCACGACGTGTGCGTTAGTGATTTCTCTCGATACCATCGTGCATGTGAGATCAACTAAGGTAGAAAAACCCAGTGACTTCGAGTCACACGGCATAGAAAAAAGGTATTCAGGACGAACGTGCCAGTGCTAGCGTTGATCAATGATCGTCCTATTTCCCTCATTTGACCCACTCACCTCTAATCCATTCTTTGTAATATACTTGTCCAATGACCTTATTAGTGTCGTTCATCCACCTACCTCAACCACTTCCTCCAGAAGCTTGATCCATATACCCACTATACTATTTTTGAAGAAATCATTTTATAGATCTACCTCCTCACCTTAATCCTCTGGTTTGTGCTTTCTCTACGCCTCTACACCCCACTTCCGACATGTCTTTAAAAAATAACCTAACACGTGTTCCTTCTTTGTCCCGAGGCTCCCCAGGCAGTCTGTTCAAACAGCTGTTCCCCTGGAACAAGGAAAGCAGCTCGCCAGGGACAGCCTATTTGTTGCTTTGATTGTATTCCATGCGCCCAAGGAGCTATCAGTAACACAACAGGTATGGACAAATAATGATTTCATTGCCTAAGTGCTCGCATCCGTTTCTAGTCTGCTTACTAAATCAATTTTCCATTTCCTCCTTCAAGATTCAATCGAGTGCATGAGGTGTCCCAGCGATTCCTGGTCAAACGACCGGCAAGATCAATGCATACAGAAGCAACTTGACTTTCTATCATTTGACGAGATGCTGGGGATTGTTCTGACCACGCTAGCGCTGTTCGGAGCTTGCATCACTGCCACGATAGGTGGCATTTTCTTGCTTCACAAAGACACTCCGATCGTGAAGGCCAATAATTCGGAGCTCAGTTTCCTTCTTCTCCTCGCACTGAGTCTTTGCTTCCTCTGTTCAGTCACATTCATTGGCGAGCCGTCGCCGTGGTCCTGTGTGTTACGCCACACCATGTTTGGCGTTACTTTCGTCCTTTGCGTCTCCTGTGTTCTGGGCAAGACTATAGTTGTGGTGATGGCATTTCAGGCGAAAGTACCCAGCAATAATGTTGCCAGGTGGTTTGGTCCTCTACAGCAACGCCTGACTGTGTTTATTCTTACACTGCTGCAGTGTTTAATATGCACCGTCTGGCTCGTCAAATCCCCACCCCTCCCCGTCAAAAACATGGCCTATTCGAACGAAGTGATCCTCCTGGAGTGTAACGTGGGGTCCGAAGTAGCATTTTACTGCGTCCTGGGTTACATTGGTTGCCTGTCATTGGTTTGTTTTGCAGTTGCTTTTTTCGCACGAAATTTGCCGGATAATTTCAATGAAGCGAAGTACATCACATTTAGCATGATAATTTTCTGCGCTGTTTGGATATCTTTCATTCCAGCTTATGTCAGTTCTCCCGGGAAATTCACTGTAGCTGTGGAAGTATTTGCCATTTTGTTTTCCAGCTTTGGCTTACTTTTCTGTATCTTTGCACCTAAATGTTACATCATATTGTTAAAGCCGGAGAGAAATACAAAGAAACATTTAATGGGAAAAGTGTCCTCATAAGAGCGTATGTAGCATTTGTATTGTGTGATCTATTTGGTATTAGAGTATTATCGTCGCTATTGGCAATATGCTGTTAAAACATGTTCTGCATACTGTTGAGCAGATACTGCAAGTTACAACAAAGTAAACAATGTAAAACTTTAACAATGCAGTGTAAAAGATACAGAGAAAATACAGTCAAGATGATCAATAATGTGCATAATAATGAGTTGGATTGTGAGGTTGTTTCCGTTTTAGTAATTTGCTCTCCTTCATTGAAAGTATACATCGATGATTAGAATTGGGGAATATTGATGATCGTCATTGAATATTTTAATAAACCAGACAATAAATATGTATATATTTTCAGGGTTAAAGCTTCCTCTTTTTCCTTATCGATGGTTGTATCTCTCTGTCGTTGAGAATACACTCAGTGATCACTTTATTCTGTGCAGATATCCACCTGCACTCGAATGCAAATATCGAATCAGCCAATATTGTGGCAGCAACATAATGCATAAAGGCATGCAGATATTGTCAAGATGTTCAGTTGTCTTTTTCAGTCAGACCAAACATCAGATTGGTGAATAACGTGGTCGAAGTGACTTTGGAACATGGAATGTTTGTTCGCGCTGGATAGAGTAGTTTGCGCAGCAGCATGAAAGGGTGCCGGAGGAATGTACTAACCATTATAAAATTTCGACACCAACCGGGACGTGCTCTTTTTTCTTCGCTGCCATAAGGTAGATGGTACAAGTCCCTCAGGATTCGCACCACCAGTTTCAACAACATTAACTGCCTTCAATCATAGAAACCTAGAAAATCTAAAACATATTACAAGTCCTTCGGCCTACAATATGTTGTCATCCATCCAAACTACTCTAGATACTGCCTGGAATTTCCCTACCGCATAGCGCTCCATTTTTTCGATGGTCCATGTACTTATCTGAGAGACTCTTAAAGGACATATAGCATCTGCATTTACTAACTTCGCTGGCAGTGCATTGCACCTACCCACCAGTCTCTGTGTGAAAAACATACGTCGGACATCCTCCTTGCACCTACTTCCAAGCACCTTAAAACTATAACCCTCGTGCTAGCCATTTCAACCCTGGGGGAAAAAGCCTCTGAAATCCCAGGATCATTAAAATTAAGTAATCAAATTAAATTTATTCTCCACTTGCTTAGCTACTCATGATGGACAACATATAATGGGTAGAATATGGGGCTTATGTATTAAAACGCTTCGGCAAAAGACATTGATTCATTTAAGTTAGACCCAAGTAAAAATATAGTAACGAAGTGTATGTGATATATACAAACAGTGGCAACTTTATTAAGTACGCCTATGCACCTATTATTTAATGAAAATATGTAACCAGCCAATCATGTAAGAGTATATCAATGCATAAATGCATACAGACATGGTCAAGAGGGTCAGTTGTTGTTTGTACCAAATATCAGAATAGGGAAGAGATTTTATGTAAGTGACTTGACTGTGGAATGATTCTTGCTGCCAGGCGGTAAGCTTTGGGTATCTCAGAATACTGCTGATCTCCTGATATTTTCACGCCAACAGTTTTTATAGAGTATAGAGATGGTGCATGCAACGTACGAATAAACATAACCACTGAATGGCAGTTATGTGGACGAGAATGTTTTCTTAATGAGAGAGGACAGAGGAGAATGGCCAGACAGGTTCTAGGTGACAGGAAGGTGACAGTAACAGTAACTCAACTAACCACGTTACAACAGTGATGTGTGGAAGAACATCCCTGAACCCACGTTTTTTTTTTCCCGAACTTGATGCAGATGTGCTGCAGCAGCAGAAGACCAAGAATATACACTCAGTGCCCACATTATTTGGTACAAGAGGTAGTGGAATGCTGTAAGTTCTCTGTCAGGTGAGATGCAGGTATCTCCATTTGGTGTTTTTTTAGGTTAAAGTCATACATTTCTGGACAGAATCCTGCAGGGTCATTTCTTCGGCAGCTTGAACGGGGCACGACTGCGACAACGGGAGAGTTTAAAAAGCGAGCAGATTAACAGAGCGGCGACGGTGTAGTGGGAGACAGAGTAGGAAGGCTTTGGCTCTAGAGAATTCGGCGAGCAGAGACTGAGGACCAGCTTGCTCCAAGTGAGGTAAGATCGGATCTGCGCAGGTGCGTGACCTCAGATCGCGGAAGGCTTTAAAAGAGCACCGCATTATCCAGCGGGTAGCGGAGTGAGAGGGTGTAGAGAGATAGGGCTTAGGCCGAAACGGGAAGAGGCTTACTGCGACCATTGAGTCTCTCAATAAAGGGGTAAGTTACAGGTTTATTTATTTAGTAATCACAGTAGCAGTAGAGGTGTGCATCTAGATTAGTGTTGTGCTTGTAGTGCCAGATGTGTGGACCCTGGGAGATTCCCAGTCTCCCGAAGGGTAACATCTGCACCAGGTGATTTGAAATGAGGCTTCTTCAGGACCGTGTTAGGCATCTGGAGCTGAAACTTGATAACCTTCAGCTAATTAGAGAAAGTGAGGAAGTGATGGATAATACCTATAGAGAGATAGTGGACAGCACCCCTGTGACAGTCCCCTTCAGAAATCGATATATCGTTTTAGATACTGTTGGAGAGATTGCCCTGACAGAGGAAGACCACAGCGAACGCCACTCTGGGAGTCTACCCAGTGCCGTGATCAAGAGAGCAAAGAAAAATGCAATAGTTATGGGGGATTCCAGTGAGGGGAACAGACAAGAGATTGTGCGAGCCGGACAAGGATACCCGGATGGTGTGTTGACTCCGTGGTGCCGGGGTACGGGATGTCTCAGATCGGGTCCAGAGTATTCTGAGGAGAGAGGGCGAGCAGCCGGAAGTCTTGGTACATGTTGGTAACAATGACATAGACAGAATTAGAGAGGAGGTCCTGAAGGAAGATCACAGGGAGCTAGGAAGCAAATTGAAAAGCTGGAGCTCCAGAGTAATAATCTCAGGATTACTGCCTGGGCCACGCGCTAATGAAGGTAAGACTAGCAGAATTAAGAAGATAAATGTCTGCCTAAGTAACTGCTTCAGGGGTCAGTGCTTCAAATTCTTGGATCACTGGGATCTATTTTGGGGAGGTATGACTTATTCAAAAACGACGGGTTACACCTGATCTCAATGGGTGCTAATATCCTGCCAGGATTGTTTAATATAGTTGCGTGGGAGGGTTCAAACTAAGTTGGCAGGGGGAAGGAAACCAGGGTGTTAGGGTCGAAGAAGAGGAAAATAGAAATAAGTCAAAGATACTGTGCAGCAAAGATGGCAAGAAGGACAGGCAGGTGAATAGATAGGATAACTTGCTGTGCGATAGAAATATAGTAAAATCGGTAACAGATACTGATTTAAATGTACTGTACTTAAATGCACGCAGCATTAGAAATAAAGAGGATGACCTTGTTGTACAGCTACAGGTTAAAGATTATGCCATTGTGGTCATCACCAAGTCATGGCTAAATGATGGATGTGATTGGGAGCTGAATGTCCAAGGATACACAGTGTATACGAAAGAAAGAAAGGTGGGTAAAGCGGGTGGCGTGGCCCTGATGGTAAGCAACGTTATCAATTCACTAGAAAGAAGGGACATATGATCAGAAGAGGTAGAATCATTATGGGTCGAGTTAAGAAATGGCAAGAGAAAAAAATACCCTAATAGCAGTTATATACAGGCCTCCAAACAGCAGCCGCTACGTAGACTACAGGTTACAGCTGGAAATAGATAAAGCGTGTCAGAAGGAAAATGTCAAGATAATTATGGGGGATTTTAATATGAAAGGGAATTGTGAAAGTCAGGAAGGTACTGGATCTCTGGAGAGGGAGTTTGTTGAATGCCTACGGGATCGTTTTTTTTGGAGCAGCTTGTCCATAAGCCAACCAGGGGATTGTCTGTTTCAGATCGGGTGCTGTGTAATGAACCTGAGACGATTAGGGAGCTGGAGGTAAAGGAACCCCTTGGAAGTAGTGATCATAATATGATTGAGTTCAGTTTCAAATTTGAAAAGAAGAAGGGGCTGGCATCAGGTTTATCGATAGTTCAGTGGAAAAAAAAAACGAAATTACAGTGGTGTGAGAGAAGAACCGGCCCAAGTAGATTGGAAAAATGAGCTAGATGGAGGGACGGTAGAGCAGAATTGGATGAAATTCCTACAAGAAATAAGGAAAGTGCAGGAAAATATATTCCAAGAAAAAAAGAAAGTCACGAATGGAAAAATCTCACAAATGTGGTTACAGAGAGAGGTTAAGGCTAGAATAAAAGCAAAAGATGCGGCGTACAAGGAAACAAAAATTAATGGGAAAACTGAGGACTGGACGACTTTTAAAAACTTACGGAAGGAAACTAATAAAGTCAGTACGAAAGAAATGATGAATTATGAAAGGAAGTTGTAATTAACATACAAAAGGATACGAAGAGTTTGTTTTTTAAATATATGAAGTGTAAAAGAGTGACAAAGGTAGATATGGGACCGATTGAAAATGATGCTGGAGAAATTATAATGGGTAACAAAGAGATGGAAGAGGAAATAAATGAGTATTTTGCATCAGTATTCACCGTGGAAGACATTAGCAACATATCTGATATTCAGAGGTCTCAGGGAATAGAATGAGGTACAGTCAAGTTTACCAGAGAGAAAGTGCTTGGGAAATGAACTAAGAATACATAAGTCTCCCGGACCGGATGAGGTGCACCCACGGGTTCTGAAGGATGTGGCTTTGGAGATTGTAGAGGCATTGGAAATGATCTTCCAGGAATCAATAGACTGTGGCATGGTTCCGGAGGACTGGAATGTCGCAAATGTAGTTCTGCTGTTTAAGAAAGGAGGGAGACAGCAAAAAGAAAATCTTAGACCTATTAGTCTGACATCGGTAGTTGGAAAGTTATTGGAGTCGATCCTCAAGGACGAGGTTATGAAGTACTCGAGGTGCATAACAAGATATGGCCAGGCCAGCATGGTTTCATGAAGGGAAGATACTGCCTCACCAACCTATTGGAATTTTTTGAGGTAATCTCAAATAAGATGACTAGGGGGAGGCTGTGGATGTTGTGTATTTGGATTTTCAAAAGGCCTTCGATAAGGTGCCGCATAGGAGGCGGCTTAATAAGATGAGGGCACATAGAATTACAGGAAATATATTGGAATCGGTCGAGCATTGGCTGATAGGCAGAAAGCAAAGGCTGGGAATAAAGGGATCCTATTCTGATTGGTTGCCGGTTACTAGTAGTGTTCCGCAGGGGTCGGTGTTGGGACCGCTTCTTTTGACAATATATATCGATGACTTAGATTATGGATTAAACGGTTTGGTGGCTAAATTTGCGGATGACACCAAGTTTGATGGAGGAGCAGGAAGTGTTGAAGAAACGGAAAGGTTGTAAAGAGACTTGGTCAGTTTAGGAGAGCTGGCAAATAAATGTCAGATGATATACGATGTTGAGAAATGCACGGTTGTACATTTTGGAAGAAAAAATAATCGGGCAGGATATTATCTAGATAGGGAGAAAATTCAAAATTCGGAAGTGCAAAGGTACTTGGGGGCCCTCGTGCAGGATGCCCTAAAGGTTAACCAACTGGTTGGATCGGCAATAAGGAAAGAAAATGATATGTTGGCCTTCATTTCAAGAGGAATTGTGTATAAGAGTAAGGAGGTGTTGATGAGGCTCTATGGGGCACTGGTGAGACCTCATTTGGAATACTATGTGCAGTTTTGGGCGCTCTATCTTAGAAGGGATGCTCTGATGTTGGAGAGAGTTTAGAGAAGATTAACGAGGATGATTCCAACATATGAGGAGCGTTTGTCGGCTCTTGGACTGTATTCATTAGAGTATAGAAGAATGAGAGGGGATCTCATAGAAACATTTCGAATGTTGAAAGGCTTGGACAAAGTAGATGTGGAAAGGCTGTTTCCCTTGGTAGTTGAGTCCAGGACAAGTGGCCACAGTCTTAGGATTAGAGCATACCCATTTAAAACAGAGATGAGGAGAAGTTTTTTAGCCAGAGGGTGGTTGATTTATGGAATTCATTGCCACATACAGCTGTGCCACATGCTCCCGATCATTAAGGGTGTTTAAGGAAGAGATTGATAGGTATCTAATCAGTCAGTGTATCAAGAGATATAGGGAAAAATCCGGAAATTGGAACTAGATGGCAGAATAGTTTAGCTCATGCTGGAGTGTCGGAGCAGACTCGATGAGCCGAATGGCCCACTTCTGCTCCTTTGTCTTGTGATCTTGTGAACTTTTTAGGGGTATCTCCAAATTTCATCATTAAATTATTCATCTGTATGTTTTCTTACCTGGCATGGCTGGATATTTGAAATATTAGTACAAATGTTTGAGAATTCTTAGCAGTGTGGTGGAACAGGGGGATATTAATGTCCATTTCCATGGATTCCTCAAAGTTATCGCAGAAGCTGGAGGTTAAGAAATCGTACAGATTATAGACCTTCATTATTCGGGGGAATGAGTTCAAGAGCTGCAGGGTAAAATTTGCTACTCTCTCAAGGCCTTTTCTTATTTTGTTTTTGCTAAGGATGCTTTCGATAATTGGTAGCGAACTCTTCCAAAGGTCAAATTATAAATTCTTTACAATATTTTTATTATTAACTTTACATATAAGAATACAGAGTACAAGAAAAAAAATATATCAATACATTATACTAAATCGCATATAAAGACTCCTTACCCTATATTCATACAAATTAATTAATTCGTAAGATTGAAATATAGTAATTTTATTATATAAAAATATCTGACCCACTACCAAGACCGAAGCTGATTAGTAAAGAAAAAAAAAAGGAAAAAGAATATATTAGTCATTATCAGTGCTTTAACAGCAAATCAAAGGTTTTGAAAATAGTTCAAAAAAAGGTCCCCACAATGTTTGAACGTCTTGGCTAGATTCAGAGATTGAACATCGAATCTTTTATAAATTTAAACATGACATCACATCACGTAACCAGTGAACGTGAATAGGAGGGGCCGCATCTTTCCATTTAAGCAAGAGCGTCCTCCTGGCCATAAAAGAAATAAAAGCCAAAATCTGCAAGTCAGATGACTCCAAAATAACATTCGTTCCTCCGACAATATCAAATAAAGCGGTCAAAGGATTAGGCTTAAAGTTTACTTTGAGAAGTATCGAGAAATTTGAAATACTTCTTTCCAATATTTCCATGACTCGGACATGTCCAAAACATATGAATGAGTGAAGCTTCTCCGTTATTACATTTATCACAATACGGAGATATATCTAAATAAAAATGACAAAATTGATCCTTGGTCATATGGGCGCAAGGGACCACTTTAAATTGTAGGAGAGAGTGGCGGGCACATAACGATAAAGTGTTAACCAATTTAAAAATAATTGATTCCAAGTTTCTTCAGAAATTGAAATCTGTAAATCTTCTTCCCAAAGATTTTTAATTTTATCTAAAAGAACACTTCTCATTCCCAACAGCATAATATAAATAGAAACATAGAAAATAGGTACAGGAGTAGGCCATTCGGCCCTTCGAGCCTGCACCGCCATTTATTATGATCATGGCTGATCATCCAACTCAGAACCCTGCACCAGCCTTCCCTCCATACCCCCTGATCCCCGTAGCCACAAGGGCCATATCTAACTCCCTCTTAAATATAGCCAATGAACTGGCCTCATCTGTTTCCTGTGGCAGAGAATTCCACAGATTCACCACTTCTCTGTGTGAAGAAGTTTTTCCTAATCTCGGTCCTAAAAGGCTTCGCCTTTATCCTCAAACTATGACCCCTTGTTCTGGAATTCCCCAACATCGGGAACAATCTTCCTGCATCTAGCCTGTCCAATCCCTTTAGGATTTTATACGTTTCAATCAGATCTCCCCTCAATCTTCTAAATTCCAACGAGTACAAGCCCAGTTCATCCAGTCTTTCTTCATATGAAAGTCCTACCATCCCAGGAATCAATCTGGTGAATCTTCTTTGTACTCCCTCTATGGCAAGGATGTCTTTCCTCATATTAGGGGACCAAAACTGCACACAATACTCCAGGTGTGGTCACACCAAGGCCTTGTACAACTGCAGTAGTACCTCCCTGCTCCTGCACTCAAATCCTCTCGCTACAAATGCCAGCATACCATTCGCCTTTTTCACCGCCTGCTGTACCTGCATGCCCACTTTCAATGACTGGTGTATAATGACACCCAATTCTCATTGCCCCTCCCCTTTTCCTAATCGGCCACCATTCAGATAATAATCTGTTTTCCTATTTTTGCCACCAAAGTGGATAACTTCACATTTATCCACATTAAATTGCATCTGCCATGAATTTGCCCACTCACCCAACCTATCCAAGTCACCCTGCATCCTCCGCACAGCTAACACTGCCGCCCAGCTTCGTGTCATCCGCAAACTTGGAGATGCTGCATTTAATTCCCTCATCCAAGTCATTAATATATATTGTAAACAACTGGGGTACCAGCACTGAGCCTTGCGGTACCCCACTAGTCACTGCCTGCCATTCTGAAAAGGTTCCGTTTATTCCCACTCTTTGCTTCCTGTCTGCTAACCAATTCTCTATCCACATCAATGCCTTACCCCCAATACCGTGTGCTTTAAGTTTGCACACGAATCTCCTGTGTGGGACCTTGTCAAAAGCCTTTTGAAAATCCAAATATACCACATCCACTGGTTCTCCCCTATCCACTCTACTAGTTACATCCCCAAAAAATTCTATGAGAATCGTCAGACATGATTTTCCTT
Source organism: Mobula birostris (assembly GCF_030028105.1). Taxonomy (NCBI): domain Eukaryota; kingdom Metazoa; phylum Chordata; class Chondrichthyes; order Myliobatiformes; family Myliobatidae; genus Mobula; species Mobula birostris. The sequence goes on from NC_092373.1 coordinate 11,978,102, forward strand.
TCACAAATCCATGCTGACTTTGTCCGATCATTTCACCGCTTTCCAAATGTGCTGTTGTCACATCTTTGATAACTGACTCCAGCAGTTTCCCCACCACCGACGTTAGGCTAACCGGTCTATAATTCCCCGGTTTCTCTCACCCCCCTTTTTCAAAAAGTGGGGTTACAGTAGCCACCCTCCAATCCTCAGGAACTAGTCCAGAATCTAACGAGTTTTGAAAAATTATCACTAATGCATCCACTATTTCTTGGGCTACTTCCTTAAGCACTCTGGGATGCAGACCATCTGGCCCTGGGGATTTATCTGCCTTTAATCCCTTCAATTTACCTAACACCACTTCCCTACTAACATGTATTTCGCTCAGTTCCTGCATCTCACTGGACCCTCTGTCCCCTACTATTTCTGGAAGATTATTTATGTCCTCCTTAGTGAAGACAGAACCAAAGTAATTATTCAATTGGTCTGCCATGTCCTTGCTCCCCATAATCAATTCACCTGTTTCTGTCTGTAGGGGACCTACATTTGTCTTTACCAGTCTTTTCCTTTTAAGATATCTATAAAAGCTTTTACAGTCAGTTTTTATGTTCCCTGCCAGTTTTCTCTCATAATCTTTTTCCCCCTTCCTAATTAAGTCCTTTGTCCTCCTCTGCTGAACTCTGAATTTCTCCCAGTCCTCAGGTGAGCCACTTTTTCTGGCTAATTTGTATGCTTCTTCTTTGGAATTGATACTATCCGTAATTTCTCTTGTCAGCCACGGGTGCACTACCTTCCTAGATTTATTCTTTTGCCAAACTGGGATGAACAATTGTTGTAGTTCATCCATGCAATCCTTAAATGCTTGCCATTGCATATCCACCGTCAATCCTTTAAGTGTCATTTGCCAGTCTATCTTAGCTAATTCACGTCTCATACCTTCAAAGTTACCCCTCTTTAAGTTCAGAACCTTTGTTTCTGAATTAACTATGTCACTCTCCATCTTAATGAAGAATTCCACCATATTATGGTCACTCTTACCCAAGGGGCCTCTCACGACAAGATTGCTAATTAACCCTTCCTCATTGCTCAAAACCCAGTCCAGAATAGCCTGCTCTCTAGTTGGTTCCTCGACATGTTGGTTCAGAAAACCATCCCGCATACGTTCCAAGAAATCCTCTTCCTCAGCACCTTTACCAATTTGGTTCACCCAATCTACATGTAGATTGAAGTCACCCATTATAACTGCTGTTCCTTTATTGTACACATTTCTAATTTCCTGTTTAATACCATCTCCGACCTCACTACTACTGTTAGGTGGCATGTACACAACTCCCACCAGCGTTTTCTGCCCCTTAGTGTTACGCAGCTCTACCCATATCGATTCCACATCTTCCCGGCTTATGTCCTTCCTTTCTATTGCGTTAATTTCATCTTTAACCAGCAACGCCACCCCACCTCCTTTTCTTTCATGTCTATCCCTCCTGAATATTGAATATCCCTGAACGTTGAGCTCCCATCCTTGGTCACCCTGGAGCCATGTCTCTGTGATCCCAACTATATCATAATCATTAATAACAATCTGCACTTTCAATTCATCCACCTTGTTACAAATGCTCCTTGCATTGACACACAAAGCCTTCAGGCGCTCTTTTACAACTCTCTTAGCCCTTGTACAATTATGTTGAAAAGTGGCCCTTTTTGATGCTTGCCCTGGATTTGTCGGCCTGCCACTTTTACTTTTCTCCTTTCTACTTTTTGCTTCTACCCTCACTTTACACCCCTCTGCCTCTCTGCACTGGTTCCCATCCCCCTGTTGTGAACTAACCTCTTCTCGCCTAGCCTCTTTAATTTGATTCCCACCCCCCAACCATTCTAGTTTAAAGTCACCTCAGTAGCCCTCGCTAATCTCCCTGCCAGGATATTGGTCCCCCTAGGATTCAACTGTAACCCGTCCTTTTTGTACAGGTCACGCCTGCGCCAAAAGAGGTCCCAATGATCCAAAAACTTGAATCCCTGCCTCCTGCTCCAATCCCTCAGCCACGCATTTATCCTCCACCTCATCGCATTCCTACTCTCACTGTCGCGTGGCACAGGCAGTAATCCCGAGATTACTACCTTTGCGATCCTTTTTCTCAACTCCCTTCCGAGCTCACTATATTCTCCTTTCAGGACCTCTTCCCTTTTCCTACCTATGTCATTGGTACCTATATGTACCACGACCTCTGGCTCGTCACCCTCGCACTTCAGGATATCTGGAACACATAATTAGAAATAATGGGACTGGAAAGAGAAAATCTCAATAAGCCAAAGTATTTTCGGAATTGGATCCAAGTTCTCATAGTGTGTTTAACTACCAGATTATCAGTTAACTTGCTCACAGACAAAGGGAGTGAGGATCCAAGAAGAGAAATAATAGTAAATATATTAACAGAGTTAGCTTCTAAAAAAAACCCACATCGGGCAATCCTCACGATTAATGTAATATAACCAAAATGTAAGATGTCCCAGAATGAAAGATACAAGGGAAATTACTGGCTTAAATAGTTGGAGGGAAGGTTTGGAATAAGATCCAGCTACTGATATTTGTATCGAGGTGAGGAGGGGACCGAAGCATAGGTGACGGGATTGAGGAAAGAGTTGAGTGAAAATGGTGTCAAAAGCGGGGAGCTGATAGGTGGAGGCGACAAAATGCTAATGATCGGAGATTTAATTTCTGTTATACATGACGCCTAACAACTCTGTGGGAAACAGACTATCTAGGCAGGGAAGACAAAAGCGATCCAGTGGATGTTGTTGATTGTATTTGACACGAGTACCCAAAGAGTTGGGCTGCTGTTCGGGAATCAGACAGGACAGGTGCCAAAATGTTGTGTTGGGGGACTCTTTTTATCTAGTGACCACAACACCATTAGTTTAAAAGTCAATATGCAAGAAGAAAGATCACATTCTAAATTTTGACAGCATTATTTTCGATGGTATCAGAAATGATCTGGCAAGTGTGGATTGGGACAAAGCGTTTTCTTTCTTTATTTTGCGAAAGGTGTGATTGGCCAGTGGGGGGCATTCAAACACGAACACAGAATAACAGGAAAAGATAACAAGTGTAGAGGACTTTGTTTTTCGAGACATATTGAAGCCCTGGTTAAGAGACAGGAGGTATATACAGGTAGCCACAAATGTGTTAATATGGACTATAAAATATTAGATTAGTTTAGATTATGAGGTCACGCAGTCCTCTTTAATTGCCATTTAGTAATGCATGCATTAAGAAATGATACAATATACCTCCGGTGTGATATCACAGAAACACAAGGCAGACCAAGACTGAAAAACTGATAAAAAAAACCACATAATTCTACCATATAGTTACAACAGTGCAAGCAATACCATAACTTGATGAAGAACAGGCCATGGCACAGTAAAAAAGTTCAAAGTCTCTCGAAAGTCCCACATCTCACGCAGACGGGAGAAGGAAGAAAACTCTCTCTGCCATGCCAGACTACAGTCCGACTCTGAGTCGTCCGAAAACTTCCGGCCTCCGACCAGCCCTCTGACATCGACCACCGAGCAGTATCTCTGCCGAGCACTTTGACTCCAACCCCGGCCGCCAGCAGCAGGAAAAGCCGAGGATTTGGGGCCTTCCCTCTGGAGATTGTCGATCGCACATTGGCAGCGAACTCAGCGAACCGGGCATTTCAGAAGTTTCTCCAGATGTTCTTCCGAGCTTCTCACGACTGCATCCATCAAATCAGAATTGTGCACGGCCCCTATTTAATAAATACGATATCATTTCACCGGATGGGCTACGCGCACTGCGTCGGCCGCCATCTTCTCCTCCCGCATATACAGTAGAACACAAGCAAAGATCATGAGGGCTAAAGAAAGACATGAGATTCCTCTACAGGGTTGCAAGGACCAAAGTTAGTCATCAAGAGGGCCAGAAAGGTAATTCATCTGTGCAGCCAAAACGGATGTGGGAGACCTCTTTTTGCATCTGCATTTACTCAGGAGACCGACACAGAGTCCGTAGAAGTGACACAAAGCGTCATCAACTTCATGCACACTATACAGATTATAGCGTAGGTATTTACGATCCTGAGCAAATCATGGCGGATAAATCCGGATGACATGACAAGGTGTTCCTTCAGACCCTACGTTAAGCAATTGCATATATTGCCGGGCTATAGCCGAGGTATGTAAATCAGCCTTCAAGGGCACCAGACGACGAAAACACAGTTGATTTTATTCCGCTCTTTCAAAAGTCTGTAAACATAAACCGGGAAAGTAGAAGCCCGTGAGTCTAAAATTAGTTGATGGAAAGTTATTGGAAGGTATCCCAAGGGTCCGGGTATAAGAATATTTTCATAGACATGGACTGATTCGGAATAACTTTACTCAGAATGTCGTGAGAGTGTTGAATGAGCTAAGAACACAAGTAATCCAAGCGATACCGATTTCACCGTTTTAGAGAAGATTCGGTCGGTCGGTGGGGGTAGGGACATCTATTGTACCAGTGCAGATCGATAGGAGTATGCAGCTTAAATGGTTCTAGCATACACTAAACGGGCCCGGCGGCCTGTTTTTGTGCTGTACTTCTCTATGACTCTAGAGGAGCCCATGGTATAATAGCAAAGATGTTATCAATGATTGAAAATTTCCTGACAGCAGGTTGTAAACAGTGGTTATAAAGCGGGACTTTTTTGTCTGGCTGCCGGTACCTAGTAGTGTTTCGCAGGGTTTGGTGTTGGAACCGCTTGTTTTCACCTTATTTGTCAACAATTTGGATGACTGAATTTGTGACATCCAGGTCATGTTTACGGACGAGACTAATTTTAGGTGGACGTTCATATACTTTTGAGGAGGCAGGATGACTGCTAATTGACTGAGACCGATTAGAAGAATAAGCAATGGTACAGCATATGGCATAGTGTGGAGTGGTATGTGGTTATGCTCTTCAGTCGAAGAAATAAATGTATAGCTTTTTTTCCAACAGGGATCAAATTCACTACTCGGAGCTGAAAATGGCGTTGGGAGTCTTCGTGCAGGAATCCGTAAGGGTTAACTTGCATGATGAATAGAAGCTAAGTAAGGCGAAGACAAGATTAGCATTATTATCGAAAGACCTAGAATCTGAAATAAATGTACTGCTGAAGATTTACTCGGCCCACAGCCAGTATTGTGAGAAATGTTGGGCCCCTTGTCTAAGAAAATACTTTATTTGTTTGCCGGCAGTGGTGAGGGTCGAGCTCATGTTCATGAGAGTATTCCCTTTAATAAAGAGTTTAACATACGAAGTAAGGAGCGTTTAATGGAGCTGGGCCTGTACTTGCTGCAGTTGATAAGAGTAAGACGGGCTTTCCATCGGAACATGTGGAATATTGAAAGACCTATATAGAGTGGCGGTTCAGAGCATGTTGCCTATATTGGAGAGTGTCTCTGACCCGAGGTACAGCCTCAGAATATCACATCCCTTTAGAACAGAGATGAGGCAAAGCTCTTTAACCGGAGAGTGGTGAACCTGTGGAATTCATTGCTGCAGAAGCGAGTGGATGACAGGTCATTTGGTGTATTTAAAGCGGAAGTTGACAGGTTCTTGATTCGTAAGGGCTTGAAAGGTTACGGGGAGAAGGCAAAGCAATAGGTTTGAGAAGGATAATAATTCAAACATGCTGGTGGAGACTCTATGAGCTAAATGCCCTATGTCTGACGGACGTATAGTCTCAGGGATGCCTCTATACCATATCCGTCATTTTCGGAGACTATATTATCCACCAGGAAGTGCATAATAAAGTGAATCGGACAACATTATATCTCAAATGGAGTGATGTCTTTTGCCTTTCAGTGGTATAGAGGTTATTTTTGAGAATGTCTGCCGGTGTGACTGGCTCAGAAATTGATCTGATCCCTTTAACACAGTACATTGATTTTCAACATGCAATTAAAGACTAAAGATTGTTTAATGTAATTACCAGTATACATGTGTAAAGGAGAACGAAATAACAATTACTCTGAACTTGATACTGCACAAGATCAAGAACATGATAATAAAAAGCACAATGGATATAAATACATAAGATAGCGTATATGCACAGATTGGTTGTATGTACATATAGTGACACTAGGTACAGGAATGCCTGTACATAAAGTGAATCTAACGAGAAATGATAACGTAGTGATGGCGGAGCAGTCACCCATGGGACAGGGGAAAATAATGCAAGAGATGGATTGATAAGCATCGCAGAAAATACTAGCTCTTGGCTATAACTGATTCGGTTATTTTTTTTTTAATTTCCCTAAAGTTCAATTCGGCTGTATGTTTGTTTTACTAATTACGAGAATGACACCGTTAATTGCGTTTCTTCGTCTCTGTCTCAAATTAGATTAAAATAGTAAATTATTCCCTCCTGAGCTTCAGTCATGGAAAACAACATTGTTCGCCCAGGTATGAGCTCGAATATAAAACTGCGTGGTTCTTTGTCAGCAAGAGTCAGATATGTGCAGTGTGGTGATTTGGGGGTTATTGTTACCTGCTACAGTGTCAACTGGCAGCCTAATATGCAAACGCAGGGAAATGTTTGATCTCTTCAGTTTATCGAAGGAAGGAGACATCGACATCGGCGGAAGTTTTGCTCTGCACTCCCGTATAGAGAAATCGGAACTTTCATTTGAAACCAGACCGAGAGCTGTGAAATGTAAACGGTCAGTTTAATGAGCCGAGTGCTTGGTTTACCACTTTCTCTGAAACTTAAAACAGACTAGATTTTCTCTCCTTTCATGTTCTGATGAAGTGTATTCGTCCAAAAGCGTTATCCTTTATTTTCTGTCCGCAGATGCTACCTGACCTGCTGAAAGATTTCAGCATTTTCTGGTTTTATTTTTCAGTTTATAGGTTGGAGACATGAGAGGTATAACAGTGGGTGCGATAGGATTGAACTCATTTTCCGCCTGTATTCCTGTTGCTCGCCATCTCTAAAATTATGGGCCAGAAATCAGTCACGTATTAATAAGATCATGAATCCTTTATCATAGCTTCAAAATACTTACTACCCTATACATTCTCCAATTGATCCGACTGGCGTATACTTAGTACTGGCAGCAGTTGTGTTTGTTGTGAGGGCGGAATTTACACTTACTGAGAACTCGTGGTGTGTTGGTCAGGGAGCGACAAGCAGCAAAGCAAAAGAGTAAACAATAAACTATTATAAAGAGCAAAGGATTATATAAATAGAATTCGTACTTAATGCACGGGCATGGAATAAAATGTGCCTAGATGCATGTTTTGACAGCGTGTTTTGACAAAGTAAACCGAATTCGAAACATTTCTGTCAAGTGTTCACAGTGCAGTGACAGGGCAATAGATAGATGGAAAACTAGAATAGTTCAATATTGCGTAAAGTTATTGTTTTATTTTCAATAGCTCTATAGCCCTTTCCAGAGTGGAGCTTTTGGAAAAGGCAGAGTGCGGAGTCAGTAGTGTCTGCACGAGTTTTCTGCCTGCCTCTTTGTCCTGCAGACGTACACGTCCCGCAATGATTATGGACTTCAGTCAATAACCTTTTCTGCTGACCAGATGGTTCGCTGTAATTGTCATATATTGCGAGAGGATGCTGCACAAAATTATACAGTAATTGCCATATGAAAAGGTGCTCTTTATGGTGGCGGATTATAACTGCACCAGCGTGTTCAGGAGAGGATGGAATTTTACCAATTGCCGCAAGTCGTACACGTTCTACCGAGACTGTTGTTAATGAAGGAGATATGGTATAACGAGTTGAGGTCCAGCGAAATAATGATGTACAGGGACTTGAATGTAGAAGCGGTGGTAGCTGTACAGTTGTTGGATGATGAGTGGGTGCAGAGGAGAAACATTTATTCTGAAGTCAAAAAGTCTTCTGAAATCAGATGATGCAAGACACTGTTATTGGTGTGTAGACAAAATAGGAGAGAGGAAAGAATTGAATACACTGCTACAGCGCACAGGTTCGGACAGCAGTGCTTGGGCATTTGTTTCCCTAGACTCCCACAGTGCCTCCTGTCAGAGAGGAAGGTGCATCTGCAGATAGACTGGTACGTCAAGTCTGGCGTTTCTCTAAAAGAAGCTCAGGGACGGTGGTATTGAAGAGTGAAACAGGGGAGTTGAGGTGCTGTAGTATGCAGTCAAGACCAATGTTAACAGCATCATCGACAGATCTGTTGGCTCTGCAGGCGAACTGTAGTGGATCTAGAAAAAATAAGTTATGCATTTGAGAAATGGCATGACGAGGCCTTATTTATGACTGATGTGAGTCCAATTCTCCTGTAATCAGACTTGAAGCCAAATCCACTAAAAAGTCCTCTAAGAAACTTTAGATTAGATTAGCTTAGATTATGAGGACACTCAGTCCTCGTTTATTGTCATTTAGTAATGCATGCATTCAAAAATGAGACAACGTTCCTCCAGAATGATACCACAAAAAAACACAGGACAAACCAAGACTATAACTTACAAAACCACATAATTATAACATATAGTTACAACAGTGCAAAGCAATACCATGATTTCATAACGAGCAGACCATGGGCACGGTAAAAAAAAGTCTCAAAGTCCCGATAAGTTCATCATCTCACGCAGGCGGAAGAAGGAAGTAACTCTCTCTGCCATGAACCAACTTGCCGATGCAGCACCATTGGAAGCACCCGACCGCAGCCGTCTCTGCGTCCGTCGGAAAACTTCGAGCCTCCGCCCAGCCCCTCCGATACAGCCTCTCCGAGCACCATCCTCTGCCGTGCGCTTCAATTCGCCCCGGCCGCCAAGCAACAAGCAAAGTCGAGGCCTCGGAGCATTCTCTGGAGATTCTGGACTACACAGTAGCAGCAGCAGCGAAGTAGGCATTTCAAAATTTGAGAACTTCTTCTGAAAGTACCCAATTACATTTTTGATTAGTAACATGAATTCTTAATTAAAATAGCAATAATGATTCGTGAGCAAAAAATACGAAACAATTGAGGAAATCAGAAGGCGTGACATCATAATTGGAGGAAAATAAACCGTCCATTTTTCGGGTTGAGACCTCAAAATGGTATTCTCTCTTTTGATGCCGGTGTCCCTATAAAGAGTTTGAGGTTACCACCACCAAGTGTCAAAGGTCTTTTAACTGAAGTTCTTATTGTTTTTTTGTGTCAGCAACTTGCAGGAGAAACACTGTGTTAAAGCACCCGTAGCATCTGTCCCAGCACCAGGCGGATTTGATAAAAATACAAGAAATTATAATCAAATCGATGTTAACGTTTAACTTGCATAAATTTAGATACGTAACTGCGTGTTGAATCCAGCTAAATACGAAAGTATACTTTTGTTGAATAACTGAATAGCGAAATCACCGCGATTACAACCGGAGCAGACAACACGTCCATTGTACACCTCCCTCCACAGATGTTGCCTGACTCCTTGTCATTCTCCAGCGGTTCATCTTTTTGCTCCAGATCAGAGTTTATTTTTGGACAGCTTGGCGACGCGAATCAAAGTGTCTTTAATCTTCTGAAAGCAAAGCGTATCTACCCCAACAAATTGATTAAAACCAGAAAAATAAAAAAAATGCTAAATTAGAACAAAGTTACTTTCTCCTTTTTTTCCCTGGTAAGGATCTACGATCTGAAGTTATCTCTTTCCATTTCAACAAGGATGACTAGGTTTTTGATTGCTGTTATTAGGTGTTTGCCAAACTTTTACTTTAATAAACTGCCTAATTGTGCATCAGACGTTTGCCTTTGTTTGAAATGAAAGGACCCTGAAGATAAACAATCGGTGAGCATTAGCTCTAATTCGCCAGTAAAAATACGCCAGGCCCCCCAGTTATACGCCCTTCTCCTCTCTGCCCATCCACTCATCAGGATGAAGATACAAACGTCTGAAAATATGTAGCGCCAGGTTCAGGAAACGTCTCTAACCCGCTATTAGAAGACTATTAATCGTTCCTTTAGTATCACAAAATGGTATCTTGACCTCATACGTACCACGTTATGGCTTTGTGCCTTAGTGCCTGCCTTCACTATACTTTGTCTGTGACACTGACGCATTTTTCTGCTTTCCCTTGTGCTATTTCAAACTACTGTCGTATTGACATGATCTGCATGGACGGCATGCAAAGGAGTTTTTTCACTGTGCATGTGATAGTCATAAACCAATTTACTAGTTCACCAACTTACCGTGTATCTCTGTCTGCCCTACAGTTTTGTACTCCGTCAATTCCGTTTCATACAGGCAATGATATTTGCGATTGAAGAGATAAACCGGAATCCCGTTCTGCTTCCCAATATTACACTGGGTTACAGGATTTATGGTTCGTGCAATCAGCCTCACTTTTCAGTAAAAGCTGTTTTCGAAATGATAAACAGACTGGACCCAACATTCCCGCAGCCATCCTGTCCCTTGCGCTCACTGGTCCCTCCCATCGTGGGTGATGGAGGATCTTCGCAGTCCAAGGCAGTTGCGGCTTCAATAGGTCCTTTCAACCTTCCCATGGTTAGACCAGACTTTAACCTGTAGAGTCTTATTATTCTGTTCTCAAGCCGTTATAGTTGAGCTATGGCCGTACAAAACCTCGTGCTCTTATTTCCTCTTGCTGAAATGCTGTTTTTTTTTTATGATTTCTATTGCAGTATATTAGCTTATTTACTGTTAAGATGTTCCAAATTTGAATAGCTATTCTTTGTTTTATATAATACATAATCCCACATTGCAAGAGACCATTCTGCATCTTATGTCCTGCCTGATCCCATTTGAACAATCACTCAATCTCCACTCTTGCTCCATCAGTCCTGTAATATTTTGGATCTCTCAGCTCTCCATTAGCTGTACTTTGACGTACGTCACGAATACGAACACTTTACTAGAACGCAGGAGAAAACACTGAGGCCACAGGTAAAACGTCCAAACTCCACAGAAGCATCTATAGAGGTGGGGGTCGAAAAGTGGTGTGAGATAGCAGCATCAATAACTCGTTTTACAATTAAGATACTGGAGAAACGTAGCGGATCAGGCTGCGTCCGTGAAAGGAAATGAACCGCCAAAGTTTCGGGTGTAGACTCTTCATGTTCGCTGAACAGACATAACGACAGTGTTGAAGAAGCGACCAGTCATTGCTGATTCAGATGAAGGGTGTCCAGTCCAAAACGTTGACTGTCCACCTTCCTCTATAGACGCTGAATAGCCCGTTGATTTCCCCCAGCACCTTGTTTGTTGCTCGAGATTCCAGCGTGTGCTGTCTCTTCTATCTGCATTAACTGGTATGCCAGATCTCTGCTATATTTGGCTTATTAGTGCTTTTGGGGGCAATGTATAACAAATGTCCTATGTATTGATTAATTAGTTAGACAGCAGCAACTTAAAGTAAAACTTTATGAGAAACATTCGAGCGTCAAAATTTCTTCTATAAGCGTCAAAATCTATTTATTGTCATCATGCATAAGGACATCTATGCACAGGTGCAATGAAAGCCTTACTTTCAGACAGCATACACGCGTAAAATACACGTATCCTAATGAAAAGCCAATTAAGCGTTAAGTATTTAGAGTTTTTTTACAAGAGCATTAAGCATGTCTTCTTCGTGCACCATGACCTGTTACACAGGGGAAAGCGATCCGGTTTTGGAGTGATATATTTACTATCTATGGAGCTTGATATCCCGGTGCATCCATTTACATCAGGGACTGTATTTCAATTAGCCATGCCACATTTAAGTTTGCCATAGTACGGAGATATGTACTGTATATACAAGTGAAAGATGAAATGATTCACGTAGCTGCAGAGCCCTCTTTTACAAATCTCTATTATGTATAATGCGTGGCACCCTTCCAGAAAAAAAAGCTCAAAGCACCGTTAATCCTGACTACTCAGGGGAAATCTGAAATTAAAAATAGAAAATGCTGACAGTGCTCAAATAAAAGTGGTAATTGGTCACTGATCCGAAGGTTTCCTCGGATGCTCTCCTCTGATTGCCTGAACTGGGACGATTTCCTCCATTCTATCTATGAATAGGGTGATATTTTCCGGGGTGGGAGAATAAGGAATCAGAGGGAATCGGTTGAGGATGAGATACAATAGCTTTAAAGGGAATCTGAGGCGAAACATTTTCACGCCGAGGGCATGGGTATATGGAATGAGCTGCCAGAGGAAGTGGATGAGCGTGGTATAATTACAACATTTAGCAGACATTTGGATATTTTCATAAATTGAAAAAAAATTGTAGAGAGGGCAGAATTACAAAATTGTAAAAATTGTAGAGATGGCCTACAACAGGAGAATGCCAGCTTAGTGGGCTTACAGGTTGCCATGGGGTTGGGTCAGTAGACACATATCCGTGCTGCACTGCTCTATGAATCTTAACATATGAGTAATATGTCAAATGAAAGTGGGCATGCAGGTACAGCAGGCGGTGAAAAAGGCGAATGGTATGCTGGCATTTGTAGCGAGAGGATTTGAGTACAGGAGCAGGGAGGTACTACTGCAGTTGTACAGGGCCTTGGTGAGACCACACCTGGAGTATTGTGTGCAGTTTTGGTCCCCTAATCTGAGGAAAGACATCCTTGCCATAGAGGGAGTACAAAGAAGGTTCACCAGATTGATTCCCGGGATGGCAGGACTTTCATATGAAGAAAGACTGGATGAACTGGGCTTGTACTTGTTGGAATTTAGAAGATTGAGGGGGGATCTGATTGAAACGTATAAAATCCTAAAGGGATTGGACAGGCTAGATGCAGGAAGATTGTTCCCGATGTTGGGGAAGTCCAGAACGAGGGGTCACAGTTGGATGATAAAGGCGAAGCCTTTTAGGACCGAGATTAGGAAAAACTTCTTCACACAGAGAAGTGGTGAATCTGTGGAATACTCTGCCACAGGAAACAGATGAGGCCAGTTCATTGGCTATATTTAAGAGGGAGTTAGATATGGCCCTTGTGGCTACGGGGATCAGGGGGTATGGAGGGAAGGCTGGTGCAGGGTTCTGAGTTGGATGATCAGCCATGATCATAATAAATGGCGGTGCAGGCTCGAAGGGCCGAATGGCCTACTCCTGCACCTATTTTCTATGTTTCTATGTTTCTATGTAGCAACGTGTTTGTAGATATTGCACTTTGTTTCTGTTTTCACCGTTTCCTTTTTCCTATTTCCATTGTGGCTTCTGACCAGGTTAGCTATTTCTCTACATGTGCTTGTCTCAGCAACCGGCGGGAACTCCCCTCCTTCTTTCGAACGACCCCAAGCGATTACTTCCAGGCCAAAGCGTTGGCCCAGCTTGACAAGCGGTTTGGATGGACTTGGATTGGAACGGTGAACAGCGACAACGATTATGGAAACTTTGGGATGCAGGCCTTCACGGAGACGGTTCAGCAGCTTGGGGTTTGCATTGCTTTCTCTGAGTCGTTCCACAGGACGTACTCGAGAGAAAGATTAATCGTGTAGTCCGCGTTATTCCGACAGCGTCCACGAAAGTCGTGGTTGCTTTTCTTGCTCAAGGCGATGTGACCATTTTGTTGAGGGAAATTGTTCGACAAAATATTACTGACATTCAGTGGGTGGGAAGTGAGGCTTGGATCACCACTTCACTTCTGCCTCTAGAGGACACTAAAGGATTCGTTACTGGGGCCATCGGACTCGCCATTCGTAATGTAAATATCGCTGGATTTAAGAAGTTCTTAACGGATCTTCATCCGTCTATCTATCCCGGTAATGTTTTAGTGGAAAAATTTTGGGAGAAGACCTTCGGCTGTAACTGGAAAGGAATAGTCAATAACACAGAGAGCGCAACGGCGACCGCGCAGCCTCGTCAATGTACTGGGATGGAAAGCCTAAAGACTGTGTCTAACACCTACACGGACACATCTCAGCTGAGGGTGACCAACAAAGTTTATGAGGTTACTCATGCCATAGCCCATGCACTTCACAATATGTTCTCCTGTAAAAGCGGTGAAGGTCCGTTTCTGAACCAGCCTTGCGCAAACATTTCAAATTTTCAGCCGTGGCAGGTACATAGAATCGACCAAGAAATTCGAACACAATTCACTGAACATTTTCCTAGTTTCTGACTTTATTCCTCTTTCCTCTGACCAGCTGGCTTCATCTGCCAATTTCTTGACCTCCTTCCCCATTCCCCGCCCTCCGCCACACACACCCAACTTCTTGTTATAGCATCTTCCGCTTTCTTTTTCAATATTAATGAAAACACTCGGCCCGTAACGCCGACTGTTTGTTCATTTCCCTTTGTGCCGCCTGCCCTGGTGGGATCCTCCAGTGTTAGCTGCGTGTTGCTTTCGATTTCCAGCATCCGCAAAATATCTTGTGTTTACCAATTAAAATTCTTTGTATTTGCAAACCGTTAAGTGACTCATGCTATGTTTTACTCTTTGTGTCTTCCTCTGGCAGGTTTTGCATTACATGCAAACACTTAATTTCTCTAGTAAGATCGGGGAAAGAGTAAATTTCGACGAAAACGGAGATTCGATGGCTACGTACGATATTGTGAACCGGCAGGTGAATAACGAGGGAAAGAATGCTGTTTTGATAGCTGGATATTATGACGGATCTGCACCTTTGGCTGCACAAGTTATAATAGATGAGGGATCGATTGTGTGGACTGGTTGTCGCAGTCAGGTAATGTGCGAAAACGTATTTGCAGCTTTAACAAAATAATTTCTAAACTTAAGTGCCAAGCTTGTCACGGAAACAGCATTATAATTGAGTTTCATGACATGATCAAACATCAACGTCGGGTGGACCCAGGTTAGGAAAGGACGAATTCATGGACACCACTGTATAGCAACGAGATTCCATAACACTTTAAAATTCAAATCCACCGTACCAATCCACCTTTCTACCTTCTAAGATCATATCTATTTACCCCTGTCTCTCTCTGCCCGTGACTGAATGTCTGCCTGTCTCTCTGCCTGTATCTCCTTCTCCCCCTCTCTCTCTCTCTCTCTCTCTCTCTCTCACACACACACACACACACACACACACACACACACACACAAACACACACACACACAAACACGCACACACAAACACACACACACACACGCAGACAAACACACACACACAAACACACACGCTTTCTCCACGTTGTGTTCCTTGAAATCAGACGTAAATACGTGTTTTTATGGTATTCATTAAAGGAGTATGGCGGTCTGTTTATGCTTTTCGTGGGGGGGGGGGGCGATTTTTGCGTCTATTCCGACGTACGGCAGAATTAAATTACGGTCGGTCACCGGACATAGACAGAATATTGCCTCCCGGTAATATATTCGCATAATTAAATAACCCTTAGCAACTGGAGAGTGGCAATAACACGAATGTCTGAAGTTCAGTCATAGATGTTGTTAGCCGCATACATAACAGAAGAAAAATATAGATATAGATATAGAATAGTACAGCACAGTACAGGCCCTTCGGCCCACAATGTTGTGCCGACCCTCAAAACCTGCCTCCCATATAAACCCCCACCTTAAATCCCTCCATATACCTGTCTAGTAGTCTCTTAAATTTCACCAGTGTATCTGCCTCCACCACTGACTCAGGCAGTGCATTCCACGCACCAACCACTCTGAGTAAAAAACCTTCCTCTAATATCCCCCTTAAACTTCAAACCCCTTACCATAAAGCCATGTCCTCTTGTATTGAGCAGTGGTGCCCTGAGGAAGAGGCACTGGCTATCTACTCTATCTATTCCACTTATTATCTTGTACACGTCTATCATGTCTCCTCTCATCCTCCTTCTCTCCAAAGAGTAAAGCCCTAGCTCCCTTAATCTCTGTTCATAATGCATACTCTCTAAACCAGGCAGCATTCTGGTAAATCTCCTCTGTACCCTTTCCAGTGCTTCCATATCCTTCCAATATTGAGGCGAACAGAACTGGATACAGTACTCCAAGTGTGGCCTAACCAGAGTTTTATAGAGCTGCATCATTACCTCGCGACTCTTAAACTCTATCCCTCGACCTATGAAATCTAACACCCCAAAAGCTTTCTTAACTACCCTATCCACCTCTGAGGCAACTTTCAGGGATGTGTGGACATGTACCCCGAGATCCCTCTGCTCCTCCACACTACCAAGTATCCTGCCATTTACTTTGTACTCTGCCTTGGAGTTTGTCCTTCCAAAGTGTACCACCTCACACTCCTCCGGGTTGAACTCCATCTGCCACTTCTCAGTCCACTTCTGCATCCTATTAATGTCTGTCTGCAATCCTTGACAATCCTCTACACTATCTACAACACCACCAACCTTTGTGTCGTCTGCAAACTTGCCAACCCACCCTTCTACCCCAACATCCAGGTCGTTAATAAAAATCACGAAAAATAGAGGCCCCAGAACAGATCCTTGTGGGACACCACTAGTCGCAATCATCCAATATGAATGTACTCCTCCACCACGACCCTCTGCCTTCTGCAGGCAAGCCAATTAGGTGTACTTGGAAACTAATGATAAAGTAACGTTTTCTACCAAGGGAAATCTTGCATGGCAAATTTGTTAGAGTTCTTCGAGGAAGTAGCAAAGAGGGTGAACAAAGGAGGGACGGTGGAGGTAATTTACTGGGATATTCAGAAGGCATTTTGTAAGGTGCCACATGATAAAATCCTATGTAGTTGCATGACCGATACTGCCATTGACAGAGTAATTGCTGACAGAAAAGTGGCACCTAGTGGGAATAAAGTGAGCTATTTCCGATTGTTTGCCAATGGCTACTGTTGTTACATAGATATCCAGATTGGGTCCGCTACGTTTCATATTTTTTATCAATGATTTGGATAATGGAATTAATGGTTCTATGGCAAAGTTTGCGGAATATACGATGATGGGGGAGGGGTAAGTAGTACCGAGGAAGTAACGCGATTACAGTAGGATTTATACAAATTAGAACAGTGGTCAAAAAGTGACACATGGAATACATCATTATCATGGCTCCATCTGTCTAAGTACACATTTATTTATTTATTTCTTGGGAAATAGAATATAAAATCGAGGTAATAATTCATAGGCTTTATAAGACACTGGTCAGGCCGCAATTGGGGTATTGTCACTAGTTTGTGTCTATATTTCTGAAAGGACGTGTTATCATTGGAGCGAGTCAGGAGAATAATTCCAGGAATAAACAGTTTAAGACATGACGAGTTTTAAGCAGATTTATGCCTGTACTCTCTAGAATTTAGAACAATGCTGGGGGATATTATTGAATGCTACCTAATATTATAGGGACTAAATAAGTTGTATGTGGAGAGGATGATTCCTATGGTAGAGGTGTCTAGAACTAGAGGACATAGCCTCAAACTTGAGCGGGCGACCTTTTAGAACATAGGTAAGGAGGATTTTTGTAAGCTGGAGTGCTCTGTGGAATGCTATGCTGTAATCTGAGGCGGACTTATCTTTAAGGCAGAAGTTCGTAGTTTTCTGTTTGGTCAGAGCATCAAAAGATATGGCGAGAAGGCAGATGTATGGGATTGACTGGGATCCGAATCAGTTATGATAAAATGGCGAAGCAGATTCGATCGGCTGAATGTCCTGTTTCTGCTTATATATCTTATAGTCTTATGGTCTAACGGTTTTAGTCTGGCCTTTCTCCCTTTGCCCTTTTTGGCACGGGTGACTCTACTAAGAGCCGAATATTAAGACTTTACTACAGCCAATAGAGTTCTCTGGTTCACTGAGGTTGGCAAGCCTCAAAACAACGCCAAGTGCGTGGTCGTATTGGAAGACACTAGTGCTAAGCATATGATATTTAACTGTTTCATGTGGGAATGCTGTCAGGATACTGGACAAAGGTAAAGTAATGAGGATAGGTCCTTAGGCTCTTGCCTTTCCTAATTTTGTAATAGAAAATTGTCAGAAATCAGAATGCTGGCGAGACCTGAAATCCGAAATGAAAAATAGAAAATTTAGGTAGAACTAAAACAATAGTGAATAGCCATTGGCTCGAAATATTATCACGGGTTCTCTCACTGATTACAAGATTTTGTCTATTCTTTCATATGGTATAAAAACGTGATATCAGACACGCGGCGATTTCAAAGCATTTGTTTTCTCTTCGATTGAGGAATTTAAGTAAACAGGATATCAGCTTAACATGAATAGGGAAAGATTCAACAGAAAACTGAGGGGCACATTTTTCGCACGGGGGGTCCGGATAAAATGTAGATAAAATGAGCTGAGGTTTGAGCTAAGTGCAATTATAACATTTAGAAAACAGTTGGACGTAAGGTTTGAATGGACATGGACCAAATTCAGCTCGCTCAGTGGATATGTCGCTTGTCATTGAAGGGTGGGACCGAAATGTCTGTATCTTTACCGTTCAAGTCTATGACTCTAATAGTGTGGAATACGTTAGTTGTGGTCCTCCGTAGATAGTGTTCATCCTCCACCATACCCGCGATCGAACTAATTTTCTATTTCCATTGTACTTTCTGACTATAGAAACATAAAAGTATAAATCTACTGCACATTACAGGCTCTTCAGCCCACAACGCCTGCCCGACCATGTAACCTACTCTAGAAACTGCCTAGAATTTCCCTACCGTATAGCCATCTATTTTTCTAAGCTCCGTGTACCTATCTAAGAGTATCTTAAAGGACCCTATTGTATCCGTTTCCACTACCGTCGCTGGCAGTACATTTCACGCACCCAGCATATCTCAAATCCCTCGTACCTATTTCCAAGCACCTTAATAATGTACCCCTCGTATTAGCCATTTCAGCCCTGGGGGAAAAAGCCTCTGGTTATCCACACGATCAATGCCTCTCATCATCTTATACACGTCTATCAGGTCACCTCTCATACTCCGTCGCCCCAAGGTGAAAAGGCCAAGTTCACTCAAGCTATACTCATAAGGCATGCTCTCCAATCCAGGTAAAACCCTTGTAAATTTCCTCTACACTTTTTTCTATTATATCCAAATGATTCCTGCAGTGAGGTGATCAAAACTGAACACAGTGCTCTAAGTGGAGTTTAACTAAATTGTTATATAGCTGTAACATTACCGCCCCGCTCTCGATTTCAATCTCACGGTGGATGAAGGCCAACAAACCACACATTTACTTAACAACACTGTCAACCTGTACAGCAACTTTAAGTGTCCTATAGACACGGACTGCAAAACCTCACTGATCCTTCACACTGCCAGGAGACTTACCATTAATATTACAACGTGTCTTCCAATTTAACCGAACGAAATGAGCCACTTCATACTTTTCTGGGGTGAATTCCACCTGCCACTTCACAGTCATGTTCTGGACCCATCGATGTCGCGCTGTAAACTCTGTAAACCCCCCAGACTGTCCACAACACCGTCAAATTTTGTGTCACCAGCAAACGTACTAACCCACCCTTCTACTTCCTCATCCAGGGTATTTCTAAAATTCACAACGAGCAGGGGGCGCAAGACAGATCCCTGTGGAACACCACTGGTGACCATCCTTCATGCAGCAAGCATGTCCACCTGTACCTGATTCAGTAACCGGTGTGAAACTTCATACTTCATTCGACAGATCCTACACGTTTGTGGAAAATTTGGGATGCAGGCTTTCACTGAGAAGGTTGAGCAGCTACGGGTTTTGCATCGCATTCTCCGATATTTTCCAAAGGACGTATTCGAGAGAACGATTACTTTGTGTTATGTGCATTACACAGACAGCGTCCACGAATTTTAAGCTGGTGTTTCACGCTCAAGGCAGTATGGCCTTTTTATTGAGGGAAATTTCTCGACAGAGCAGACTTGGCATTCAGTGGGTGAACAGTGAGGCATGGATCGCTACTTCGCTTCGGTCTCCAGATGGTAAATGCTTCGTTGCAAGTCCCATCGGGGATGGCATACTTAACATGATTACCCGGGTTTCAAAGAATTATTAACGAGTCTTCATCCGTCTGCCTAACGAGTCCTCACCTTTTAGTGAAAGAATTTTGGGAATAGTCGTTCGGCTGTAGCCTGAAAGGAAAAGATAACAACCTAGGGACCAAATCGTCCTCGCACAGACTCAATATATAGGAATGGAGAGCCTACAAACTATGTTTGACACATGCACCTACACATCTTAGCTGCGGGTGACCAACAAAATTTATGAGGGTACTTATGACATAGCCCATGCACTTCACAATATGTTTTCGTGTCGATTTGTGAATCAGTCTTTTGCAAATATTTTGCATTTTCAGCCACGGTAGGTAGAACTGACCAAGTAATTAGAACACAATTTAATTAAAGTTGTTTGCTTATGTAAACTTTGGGTGACCGATATCATGTTCTATCGTCTGTGTCTGCCGTTAGTAAGATTTGCATAGCAACCGCTCGGTAGATTTCACTACTAACGTCGGGGACCGGGTAAATTTCGACGCATCTGAGACTCAGTGGCTACGAATGATATTGTGAATTGGCAGGTTAATAGCAAGGCAATACTACTGATCTGATAGTTGGACAGAATGACGGATCCGCACCTTCATCTGAAAAAGTGAGATAAATGAGAGATCTATAGTTTGGTCTGTAGTGGTAATTAATGAAAATGTGTCTGTAGTGGTAACAACATATATTTTTAAATTTAAATACCAAATTTCTTTCTGTCACATACTAAAAAGATTGATGATGTGATCGAACAGGAAAACTATAGTGGGTCCTCGAGTTTGAAACGCCGAGTGATAAATACCTCTAAATAAAAAAAAGAGCTCCCATTGCAATGCTTTATTCAATCATCCGGTTTCTATGAGGAGCAGAAAGATTTCTACTCTCTGTCTGTCTGTCTGTCTCTTTTTCTCACTCACAAACACACACACACACACACACACACACACACACGCACAAATCCACAGATTCAATCTCTATCTATCGATCGATCTATCTCTCTTCATCTCCACCTTTTAAACTTGCTAGACATTCCTTTTCATTGACATTAACTATTCCCAATGATATTGGTATGTGTTCAGTTAATTACCGGCGGGAAATGTACGGCTACTGTATTACTGATTTTTCTAGTTAGCACCGTACGCGTAAGATCAGCCAGGGTAGATAAGTCCAGAGACTTAGAGACAGAGAGCATCGAAAAATGTCTTTCGGACTACTGCATCCTTGCTCGTAGAAATCAACGATTGTGGCTTTTACCGCACTTGGCCTATCCCCACTGACTCGCTCCTTGGAATATACTTTCTAAGTACATTATGGATGTCGTTATTCCACCTGACTCAAATACCTCCTCACTGGCGAACCGTCGGCATGATCCTGTAAGTTACGTCAGTACGTTACTTTCGTCCTTTGTGTCTCCTGTGTCTTGGGCAAGTTGATTGTTATGGTGATAGAATTTCAGGCGAAAGTACCAGCAATAATGTGGCCAAGTGTTTGGTTCCCTCTAACACCGCCTCTCTGTGCTCCTTCTTACACAGCTACAGTGCTTAATATTGTAGCGATGTGCTACACACAGCGCTAGAATAACCACACGGAGTCGGTGAGTTAGAGTTGAGATGAAAGAGATTTATTCAAACTTCGCGGCCTGCTTTAAAGCCTTCCCGCTCCCGCCCTCCCTGGGGCGGGACTGCTGTGGGGAATGTATATTCCCAGACCCTTTCTGCGTGCGGGATTTTGGGGCCGGCCCTCTGCCTGCGCGCGCTGTTGTGAGCCGGTTCGTGGGTGCCAGAAGGTGGGTCGCCACAATATGTACCATTTGGCTCATCAAATCTCCATCGTCTCTTTCAAAAATATGTACTATGGAACGAAATCATCCTCCTGGAGTGTGTTGTCCGAAGTAACATTTTACTGTGTCCTGAGTTACATTAGGTGTCGGTCATTGGTTTTCTTTGCCGTTGTCTTTTCGCACGAAATTTACCGGACTATTTCAACGTGGCGTAATACATCACATATGGCATGCTAATTTTCTGCGCTGTTTGGATATTTTTACATTCCAGCTTAAGTCAGTTTTTTTTTATTTCTGGGAAATTCACTGTGGCTGTGTAAGTGTTTGCCATGTTGGTTTCCAGTTTTGGCTTACTTTTCTATACCCTTACGCCTAAATGTTGCATCATATTGTTAAAGCCGGAGAGAAATACTTGGGAATCCTTGTGCAAGATACCCTAAAGTTCAACCTCCAGGTTGAGTCGGTTGTGAAGACGGCGACTGCAATGTTGGTATTGATTTCTAGAGGTATAGTATATAAGAGCAGGGCTGTGAAGTTAAGGCTCTATTAAGTCATTGGTGGGACCACACAGAGTATTGTGCGCAATTTTAGGCTCCTTATTTTAGAAAATACATTGCAGAGGGTTCAGACAATATTCACGAGGATGATTCCAGGAATAAACGGTTAACATATGAGGAACGTCTGGCAGCTCCTGGGCTGTGTTCGCTGGAGTTCAGGAGAATGAAGGGGGAACTCTTAGAATCATTCCGAATGTCAAAAGGCCTGAACAGATTAGATATAGGGAAGTTATTTCCCATGGTAGAGGATTCCAGGACAAGAAGACACCACTTCAGGATTGAAGGACGTCCATTTAGAAGAGACATGCGGAGAAATTACTTCAATCAGAGGGTGTAAATCTGTGGAATTTGTTGTCATGAGCGTCTGTGGAGCCTAGGTCATTGAGTGCATTTAAGGCAGAGATGGATAGGTTCTTGATTACCCATGGAATCAAAAGGTATTGAGAGAAGGCAGGGGACTGGGATGACTGGAGGAATAGGATCAGCTCATGATTGAATGGCGGAGCAGACTCGATTGGCCGAATGGCCGAGTACGGCTTCCTGTATTTCATGGTTTTATGGTCTTATTCAAGTTCTTTGGTGTCAAAATCTCTGAGGCCCTAAACTGCTCCCAATGTATCATTGCAGCTTTTAAGAAGGCAAGACAGGAACTATACTTCATTAGGATTTTGAACTGATTTGGTATTTCAACAAAAACTCTCAAATACTTCTATATATGTACCATGGAGAGCAGTCGGACAGGTTGCCTCAGTGTCTGGTATGTGGGGTGGGGGTGGTGCGCTGTACAGGAGAAATAAGCAGCAGACGGTAGAAAATTTAGACAGCTCCATCTTAGGTTCTAGCATACAAAATACCCAGGACAGCTTCAGAGAACGGTGACTCAGAAAAACAGCGTCCATTATTAAGGTCCCCCAGTTCCCAAGGCATGTTCTTTTTTCATTGTTACCATCAGGGAGGAGGTACAGAGGCCAGAAGGCACGCACACAGCCATTCAGGAACAGCTTCTTCTCCTCTGCCATCCGATTCCTCCAGGACATATGACCCATTACCACTTATTCACATTTATTATTTCAATATATATGTACTGCAATGGATTTATTTATTTATTTATTTATATTTTTTGATGTTTATTATTTTCTTCAATATATTCTATTGCATTGATCTGCTGTTGCTGTTAGCTTTTAAAAAATCACAACACAGGTATTTGATAATAAAATCCGATGCTGGTTCTGAAATGCTAGGAGTTGAGGCCAGCTCGCTGGGCAACAAGAGTTAATGTAGATGAGTTGGGCTGAAGGGCTCTTTCTGACACACAATCAGACTATAAATCATTTTCTCCCCCCTCCCACCTTTCCTTCTCTCTAGGCCTCCTGTCCCATGATCCTCTCATATCCCTTTTGCCAACCACCTGTCCAGCTCTTGGCTCCATCCCTCCCCCTCCTGTCTTCTCCTATCATTTTGGATCTCCCCCTACCCCCCACTTTCAAATCTTTTACTAGCTCTTCCTTCAGTTAGTCCTGACGAAGGGTCTCGGCCCGAAACGTCAACTGTACCGCTTCCTAGAGATGCTGCCTGACCTGCTGCGTTCACTAGCAACTTTGATGTGTGTTGCTATAAATAATTTTCCCCGATCTTCAGTGACCAATACCGTAACAATAAAAAAATGTTGTTTCATTAATAGCACTAAACTCCTATTAACTCAATTGAGCTTCAGTCTGAAATATTACATTTTAAACTCTGAGTAGGAGCCTATACCAGTAACCACTGACCCTAGGCGAATGGCATTGACCCAGAACTCATTGTATACGAACAATCTGAGCAATAAACTTAAGCGTTAGCATAACGCTGTTGAAGCAGGAGGCAGAAGGGTTCAATTCTGCTACTGTACTAACGATTTTGTACATGCTCCCCATGGCCACATGGGTTCCCTCCCGATGCTTCTGTTTCTTCGCACATTGCAAAGACGTACGGTTAGGGTTATTGCATTGTTGGAACGCTACGCTGGTTTTGGAAGCGTGGCGACACTTGCGGGCTGCCCAGCACAGACCTCGCTTATTTGACATAAACGGCGCATTTCACTGTGTATTCAGTGTACGTGCTATAAAGAAGACCAATCCTACCTATTTAAAAACTCACGTGTCTCTCCGTTTCTGAAGTATGTGTTTCTAATTTTTTTATGCCATGGACGAATACCATTATGCAAAAGATCCGTGAACCCAAGGTTGAGAACCCCTGTCTGAAAGAAATTTCGACCTGAACAGTACGCGTCAGTTCAGATCACCACTGAGCATTTGCTGGAGCGGTAATTAACTGTGGACCGAAGGGTCTGTACTGTTCTCTACTGCTCGGTGCTGGAAGCAACCTTCGGTCAATCATTTTCAGGAGTACTTCCATTCATCATAATATCAGAGGTGATAAATTTATTGCGTTCGGGTTTATATTAAGCTCCTCCGAATAAGAAGCAATACATCACAAAGGGAGAAAAAATCAATACTTAGACTAAGGTTGATAAAAATATCAAACATCTGCGGTACACAATCAGCAGATGGATAGCCTCAACCAAGTGAGTGCCTGCTCGCTTCCCTTGATACTTGACAACAAACCCCAGCCATCTGCAGGAGAGTGGAAGGAAGTCGTAGAAGAGTCGTAAAACAATAAAGCACAGAAACAGGCTCTTCAGCTATCTCTACTGTGACGAATGTTATGCAGCCTAGTTCGATCGCGCTACACGTGAACCATTGTCTTCCGTACCTCTGCCATCCATGTACCAGTCCCAATTTGTGATTTGCAGCTGGTCTGATTTCAATAGCTTGTATTCCTGAAATCATAAATGCAAACCCCCACATACCCGTCTCCCTGTCTCCAGATGCTTTCAATGATATACCGATAAGACAGCCATGCAGTACTCTTAGTGTAGCTTCCCCAAGATTCTACAAGTCTCTTCAAATTTTCAATAGATTTGTGTAGTTGTACAGCATGAAAATTACCCCTTCAGCCCAACTTGTTAATGCCCACTAAGTTGCGTATCTGCGCGTGTCCAGTTTGCCTGTGTCTGGCCCATATCCCATTAAACCTTCCTATCCAAGCATCTGTCTGAAAATATTTTCAGTTTTGTGATTTGCACCCATTGGCAGCATGCTCATATACCCTTCACCCTGTGTGTGAATAGATTCTCCTTCGGGTCCTTTTAAATATATTCATCCTACCTTTAACCAAGATTTAGCCTAGAAAAATTTAATCAGCATCAATGAGCGAAGAGTGAACCTGGATTGAAACATGCCCTTTGACCCAATATTTCCGTCTCCCCTCTTCTCTCGCCCTACCTTGCACGAACTGGTGCTGTTTGAACCATATGGAACTTAGCTTCCTACCGGGGACCCGTACTGTTTAATTCATGATTCACAAGGCGAAGCAGCAAATCCCGCTCTCCGGTGGGAATTAATGTAAAATATTGAGTTACCGATTGGATCAATTATTTCGTCGACAGTAACCAAAAGATGTGCATGCCGTGAGGCATTGCAGAATACACCGGGGAAGACAATTTGATTAGCTCTATGGTGCTGCTCTTCGTTACGGAAATCGGTGATGTAGAGATTACTGGGAATTCTTTTCTCGTGACTGTGACATTAATTTCTTTTTTGGAAATTATTCCTCAGTCCCTCGAGGAATAGTCAAGCGGCACCTCGGAACTTTTATTTTGTCACGATTCATCAGTATATAAAGTCGAGGAATGGAGCGAGGCGTTAGAATGAGATTGCTCCTCTTGGTAACGATGCGTTTTATACGTTGCTGCTTGCTATTACTGTCTGGCCTTATGCCCGCCCGATTTACGGAGGAACCAAATTGCAAGCGTTGGGATGATTTCGGTCTGCTCGGGTTGTCCAAGGAAGCTGATATTGTCCTCGGTGGAGTTTTCAGTGTCCACGCCGACGTAGAAGATCAAGACATGTCTTTTAGAACGCAGCCTAAAGGGGTAAAATGCACACTGTCAGTAAGCGTTTCTAATTATCTTGCTAAGAGTATTTTAATTTTGTGTTACCTTCTAATAATTAAAATGTATCGTACAAAATGTATTTTTATTTTTGTTTTAAATGTTGAATCTTGGACTGTATATCGGAGGTCAATCCACCCTGGGCTAACACGTCAGCAAAGTTTGACTGATACTCCTTTAACTTTAGATCATGCGCACTTTCAGGATCATTGTCAAAGACAAGTTTATTGCCATTTGCAAAAGTATATGCATGCATGCGTGCAATGAAATAGTGCAGGTTGCAACGCAGAACTAGAAATAGGCAAGGGTGCATTGGGAAAGGACCGCCATGCGGAATTGCAATGGCCTTACTCAATTTTCACTCAAATGGAAAGGCTCAGAGGGATCATGTCCTCATTAAGAAACCACAACCTCTAGATACAAGCGAAAATGTATTTGCAATTAGTGTGAAAATGAAATGTTAACGTTACCATAAATAGAGGGAATGTTCTTGGGAAACTGAAGGTCTGAAGTTACATAGTACACCTGCACCAGACAGTGTGCACCACAGTGTTTTGAAGAGGTGGCTGAGGAGATTTCGATGGCATTAGTAATGATCTTTCAAGAATCAGTTGATTCTGGCATGGTTCTGGAAGAATGGAAAATTGCAAATTTCAATCCACTCTTCAAGAAGACCAGAAGACCATTAGATACAGGAGCAGAATTAGGCCAGCTGGTTAGTCGATAAGGGAGAGAAGCAGAAGAAAGAGAACTGTGGGCTAGTTAGCCTGATCTCAGTAATTGGGAAAATGTTCGAGTAAATGGTTAACGATGTAATTTTGTGGTACCTGGAGGCAATGGTAACATCGGTCTTGGTCAGCATGGTTTTCTCAAGGGAAAAGCTGGGCTGACATATCTGCTATAATTCTTCGAAGAAACAAGTAACAGGATAGACAAATGAGAATCCATTGATATTGTCTACCTGGAATATTTCAAAGGACCTTTGACAAGATGCAACACATAATAAGCTACGACCGAGTAGTATTACGCAGGAATTATTCTAGCATGTGTAAAGCAGCGGTTGTTTGTCAGGAGAGCAAGAGTGGGTTGAAGGAGCCCTTCTCTGGTTGGCTGCAGGTGTTTAGTGGTACTCCACAGCGGTCTGTATTAGGACTGCTTCTTTTCCCGCTATTCATCAATTTTTTGGATAATGGAATTTGATTGCTTTGTTTTTGCAAAATTTGCAGACAATATGAAGATAGTTGGAGCGGCAGGTACTTATGCGGAATTAGACCGGCTACAGAAGGACTTAGACAGATTAGCCGAATGGTCAAAATGGCAGATGAAGTACAGCGTTAGGAAGTTTATGTCTGGAAGAATGTGTAAGTTAGGAAGAAATGGAAGCATGCACTATTTTCGAAATGGAAAAAAAAATACAAAAAAAAACTGAGGCGCAAAGGAAGTTGGGAGACATTTTTCAGGATTCCCAAAACGTCAATTTACAGGTTGAGTCTGTGGTAAGGAAGACAAATACGCTGTTAGCATTGATTTCATGAGGACTAACATGTAAAAGCAGGGATTCATGTTGAGGCTGTATAAAGCATTGGTGAGACCTCACTGAATATTGTGAGAAGTTTTAGACCTTATCTGAGAAATGTTGCGTGGAAACTGGAGGTGGTTAAAAGGAGGCTAACACAAATTATCCAGGATTCAATAGTTTGTCATATGAACAGCGTTTGATGGTTCTGTGCTCGTATTCAGCAGAATTAAAAAAAATAGGTGTGACGGAACAGAAAACTATGGAATATTTAAAGGTCTTGATGGAGTGATTTGGATAGATGTGTCGGATAGTCGGAGAGTATAAAACCAGAGGACAAATTTCCAGAAGCAGCCAGAGACTGGCGAGCCTGTGCAATTTGTTGCCATAAGCAGTTTTGGAGGCCAGTCGTTTATGTATATTGAAGGCAGACGTTGACAGAGTTTTGATTGATCAAGGCATGAAGGAATACGGGTAGAAGGCAGATGATTGCTGCTGAGAGGAAAATTGGATCAGCCAAGATCAAATAGCGCTGCAGACGCGATGGAACAAATGACCTAATTCTGCTCGTATAGCTTATGGTCTTCTGGTGTCAGGCAGGTTTATTGGGACAATCAGGCAGATGGTGACTTCGGATCCCAGCAGAGAAGTTGTGGAATGCCTACGAGATGGCTTTTTAGAGCAGTTTGTAGTTGAGGACAAGAGGGATATCAGATATTCGGAATTGTGTGCCGTGTAATGCACTGGATTTGATTCGAGATTTCAAGGCCATATAACCCTGAGGAGGCAGTGATCATAATATGGTAGAATTTACCCTTCAGTTTGAGGAGGTGAAGATTATGTAAATGTATTAATGTTACATTCGAGTAAAGGTAATCACAGTTCTGAGAGGGATGCTGACCGAAGTTAATTGGAAGGGATTGCAGTAAGATTGACGATAGAACAGTAATGGCTGGATTTTCTGCGAGAGACTCAGGAGGCCCAGGATAGATATATCGCACAGAAGAAGAAATAGGATTCTCGGGGCATCCTGACATAACCGTAACTGACAAGTGATGTCGAAGTTAACATAAAAGCAAACGCGGGACGTATAATTGAGCAAAATAATCCTGTGAAGTTAGAGGACTGTGCAGGCTTCCAAAACCAACATAGCACAACTGTTGGCCATAAGGAGGGTAAAGATGAAATATGATAAGCTAGCCTGTAATATCAAAAGATGATACGATAATATTTTTTCCGATAAATAAAGAGTAAAATAGAGGCGAGAGTAGATATTGTCCCGCTGGAAAATTACGCTGGAGGGATTACAATGGGGTACAAACATGGCGGAGTAAGTTAACAAGAATTTTGAACTAGTCTTCATGGTGGAAGACACCAGCAGTATGCCAGAAGTTCGAGTGTACCAGAGTGTGGCAGAGCGTGCAGTTTTTGTTACTAGGGCCAAGGTGCATGGGAAACTGGAATGTCTGAAGGTAGATAAGTCATTTGCACCAGATCGGCTGTACAGCAGGGTTCTGAAAAGTTATGTAAATACATTTTGCAGGTATTAATAACGATCTTTCAAGAATCAACATATTCTGGCATGAGTCCGAAACACGAGAATATTTCAAATGTCACGCCACTCTTCGAGAAGGGATGGAAACAGAAAAAAAAGTTATAGGCCAGTTAGACTGACTGCAGTGCTGGGCAGATGATGGAGTCGATTGTATTGAATGAGCTGTTGGTGCACTGGAGGGACGTGCCAATATAGGCTAACATCAGCATGGTTTCTACAAGGGGAATTTGTGTCTGACTGATCTGATTGAATTATTTGAAGAAATAAGCTGGATGGACAAATATACATCACTGAATGTGGTGTACTTGGATTTGCAGAAGGCTTTTGACAAGGTGCCGCACTCGAACCTGCGGGCCAAGATAGACACCCATGGTAGTACAAAAAAAAAATGCCAGCATGGATAGAGCACTGTCCGACTGGCAGGAGTTAAATGGTGGGAATAAATGGACACTTTTCTGATTGGCTGCCCGTGACCAATGCTATTCTGCAAGAGCCAATGTTGAGATCGCTTCATTTGTAGCTTTTCTATCAATGATTGGCATGACAGAATTGATGGTTTTGTGGTCAAAATGGCAGACGATGCGAAGTTAGGTGCAAGGGTTTGTACTATCGTGGGGCAGGGGGATTGCAGGAGGAACTAGAAAAAGTAGAAAAATGGGCAAAGAAGTGGCAGCTGGAATACAGTATCGGGAAGAGTATGGTCATGCATAGTCTTGAAGTAAAAGTATAGACTATTTTTCGAAATAGTGAGAAAATTCAAAATCGCGGATGGAATGGAACTTCAGACTTGCAGGATTCCTTAAAGTTTACCGGCAGGTTGAGCCCGTGGTGAGGAAGGAAAATCTGATGTTAGCATTGATTTCGAAGGAAGTAAAATAGGATAACAAAGATGCAATATTGAGGTTTATATGGCACTGTTGAGGCTTCGTTTGAGGTATCTTGAGCAATTTTGGGCCACTTATCTAAGAAATAACGTACTACATTGGAGACGGATCAAAGGGGGTTCACAACAATGATTCCTGGACTGAAAGGTTTATCTTTTCTGTAGCATGTAATAGTCTGGGCTGATATTCATTGGAAGTTAGAAGTATTGGTGGGAGTGATATTGAAAATTATAGAACGTTGAAAGGAATATTCTGTATAGCGTAGATCTGGGGATGATGTTTTCTATAGTGGGGAAGACTAAGAACAGAACGCACTTCCTCAGAATACAGTGACATCTGTTTAGAATTGAGATGAGGAGGAATTTCTTTAACTTCACGGTGATGAATCTATGGAATTTTTTTGCCAATAGCAGCTGTGAAGGTCAGATCATTGGATTTATATCAGGAGGAGCTTGATAAATTCTTGATTGATGGAGGCCGTGAAAGAATACAGGATGAAGGCAGGAGAATGCGATTGTGAGCGATGGTAAATCAGCCATGACTGAAAGGTGCAGTAGACTCAATAGACCAAATGGCTTGATTATGTCCCTCTGTCTTACCCTCTTATCTGTTATCTCCTAAAAAGAAAAAAAATCAGGAAACAGTCAACAGGTCAGTCAGCAGCATTGGGAACAGAAACTCTTTGTGTTTCAAGACGATTCCCTACTTAGGGAGTGGAAGGTGACTGATTGTCCTCCTGGGGTAGTAATTGAGATGTGCGTTTAAGAGGCTCATGGTTAGCCACGGGTCGTACATATCGTACAAATCGTACATATGATTTGTGATGGTGGTGGAGAGGTTATGATATTTTAAAAGCAGAGGAGAATAGCTCACAAGAGTAATTATTAGTGTAGTTAGCTGGGCAATACATCGTTTTCCGAAGGGACAGTACGTACGCTGCACTCTTTTACATCCTGTGTTCTGTCAGAAAGAGGAAAGAGCTCAAAGTTCAAAGTTCTAAGTAAGTTTATTATTTAAATATATTACCTCAGGTAAACTTATTATCTAAGCAGGTGTATGTCACCATATAATGCACAGAGGTTCATTTGGTTGCATGCATTCGTGGTAAAACAATGAAATACAATAGAAACAATTTTTAAAAAGTCCACATGAAGACTGACAAACAACCGAAATGCAGAAGAAGACAGACAATGCAAAAGCAATAACAATAATAGCAATATTCCATAATGCCTATTCTGATATAATAATAGAGGATAAGCAAGCACGGAAAACTATATGATTGATATAGCCATCACATAACCTACAGAAGCTAAGAGTTAAAACACCAGAAGCATGCTGAATTAAAAGAGGAAACTGAAAGACTTTGGAACATGAATAAGGTATACAATGTCCAGAGGGGAACGTCTAAAAATTAGTGTCATCCCAAAGGCACTACACGATGGCATTGAACAATTAGGACTGCACAGTAATATCTATATAACTCTTCAAAAAGCCACACTAATAAACGCTACTTCAACCCAGATAAGTGTGAGGTAGTTCATTGTGATAGATCAAATATGATAGCAGGATATAGCATTAATGGTAAGACTCTTGGCAGTGTGGAGGATCAGAGGGTCCGAGTCCTTTGGACACTCAAAGATGCCATGCAGGTTGACACTGTGGTTAAGAAGCCATACGGTGCATTGGCCTTCATCAATCCTGGGATTGCGTTTAAGAGCCGGGAGGTAATGTTGCAGTTATATAGGAGCCTGGTCAGACCCTACTTGGAGTATTGTGCTCAGTTCTGGTCTCCACACTACAGGAAGGACGCGGAAACCATAGAAAGGGTGCAGAGGAGATTTGCAAGGATGTTGCCTGGATTCGGAAGCATACCTTACTATGATAGTTTGAGTGAAATTGACCTTTTCTCCTTGGAGCGACGGAGGATGAGAGGTGACCTGAAAGAAGTGTTCAAGAAGTGTTCAAGAGAGGCATTGATCATGTAGATAGTCGGAGGCTTTTCCCCAGGGCTGAAATAGCTAGCACGGGATGACATAATTTTAAGGTGCTTGGAAGTAGGTACAAAGGAGATGTCAGAGGTAAGTTTTTTACTTATTGAGCTGATAAAAAAAATCAAATAATAAGTAAATAGATAGATATATAAATGAATAAATGACGAATAAGTAAGTCAGTAAGTAAATTAATAAATGAACAAATAAAAGAATGACTGAATAAATATATTAATGGATAAATACATATTACTGCGCACAGGAGTTGTCGAGTCCTTCAGAATGAATCCATAGTCTGTGAGATTAGTCCTCTGTTGAAGGGAGTGAAGTTTTCCCCGCTGGTTCAGGACTGGTCCAGGTCGTGTGCGACCGAATGTTCCTGTACCTCCTTCCGGAAGGCAGATGCGAGAAAAGGGTATGAAGAGTAAACAATGCACATCTACTTAGATATATCCAATAACATTAGATCCGAGACATAAACTCAAATTCTCAATACATAAATTCGGTAATCCTGCGCTCTTGTCAATTCTTGACAATTTAACTGCCGACTTTTAAATAGTTAGAAAACCTTTGTTTATTTAAGCGCAGCATTAATCTCGACGAAACATATTGTAAGTAATTTATTCTTTATTCAGAATCAGAACATGGAGATGCGATTTGTTTCCGTTAGTCCATGAATGAAATATTATTCTTTCTAAATACTGAGCTAACTGAACATTAAGCAATATACCATAAGGCGGAGGATCTCAGGATCAGCGGGAGGAAACGAATTACCGAGTCCAAATCCTGTAGCAGGTCCTGATATAGGTTGCGCACCCGAAACATCCACAATTCCTTTCCTGTCACGGATGCTGAGTTCCTCCAGCAGATTAGTTGCTGCTCCCTATTCCAGTATCATCTTTTCTCGTGTGTCTATCTTGATAGTTACGCTGGAAAAGTGCCTTGGAAAAGTATTTAACCCCAAGCCATCCTTCATATAAGTTTGTAATACAACCAGGGACTTCAATCAAATTAACTGAGAACTTTTATTTATCAATCACAGACTCATTTTTCATCATAGATCCCCCCAAAACGAAAAAAACATACGAAGCAAAATTCAAAAACTGCAATTTCCACACTTCAAAAGTATACAACCAATACGGCCAGAAGTATTTTTGGAAACTCTGTATTAGTTTTGAACAATATAATGGAACTAGATGTTCCCATTCCCCTTTGCCAAAATTGCTCAACCTGGAGGACCGGCGGTGAACAGTAATCTTGCGGATTTGCCAGCGATGTAAGATCATAAGACCCAAAGATCATGAGATATAGGAACAGAATTACACCATTTGGCATAGCGAGTCTACTTCGCTATTCAATCATCCTTTTACCCCTCCTCAGCCCTGCTCCGTGGCTTTATCTCCGTAACCATTTCATGTCATCGCCAATCAATAACTTACCAATATCCGGTTAAATGCAGCCAACGACCAGGCTTCCACAGCTGCTTCTGGTAACAAATTCCATAAATGCACCACGTTCAGACTAAAAGAATTTATCCAGCACTGTTTTAAATGAACGCTCCCGTATCCTGAGCTTCTTCTCTCCTGTTCCTGACTCTCACTGCAATTGGAAACATCGTTTCCACACGTACTTTGCTTAGGCCTTACAGCATTCGAACGGTTTTAATGAAATCCCCCTTCGTTCCTTCTAAATTCCGGCGAGCACAGAGCCAGAGTGATCCAACGTTCCTCATGTAAACATTTCAATCCAGCAATCATCCTTCTGAACCTCCTGCGAACGCACACCAATGTCAACACGTTTTCCTAGATGAACTGTCCGAAAGTGTATAAAATGCTCAAACTGAGGCCTCGCAATGTCTCTTAAAGACTCTGCATGACATCACTGCTCTTGCCTACTGGCCCCCTTGAAATAAATTTTCTTTGCCTTTCTCACCACTGGTTTAACCTGCAAGTTAACTTTAAAGGTTTTCTGCATAAGGATTCCCAATTTCCTATGCATCTCAGATTTTTTTGGATATTCTCCTCGTTTGGAAAATAATCTACACTTTTATTTCTTCCACCAAAGTGGAATAGCTTGGAATTTCCAACAACGTATTTTATTTGCCACTTTCTTGCCTATCTACCTAATCTGTCTGAGTCCTTCAGCAGCGCTCTTGTTTCCTCAATTCTTCCTGCCTCTCCAGCAATCTTCGAACCATCTGCAAACCTAACAACAAAATCATCTTTTTATTCATCAAAATCATTGACATACAACATAAAAATAACCAGTTTTAATACCGCCCCTGTGGAAAACTGGCAGCATACCAGAAAAAGGATCTATTTTTTCCCACTTGCTGCCTCCTACCAATCATCTAATGCTCTATTCATGCTGGTAACGTTCTTGTAATAGCATGAACTCCTAACTTCATGAGCAGCCTCATGTGTGGCAACTTGTCAAAGGCCTTCTGAAAATCGAAATATACAACATCCACTGCATCCCCTTTATCTGACCGACTTCTAATCTCCTCAAAGAATTCTAATAGGTTCGGTGGGAAATGTATTTACTTAAGGAAACCATGCTGAATTTGTCTAATCCTGTCCTGTGCCACCAGGTACTCCATGACCTTATCCTTAACATTTGCCTACAACGTCTTCCCAACCACTGTATCAGGCTAACTGGTCTATAAATTCCTTTCTTTTGCCATCCTCGTTTCCTGAAGAGCGGAGTGACATTTGTAATTTTCCAGATATTTACCAGCATGCCAAACCCAAAGATCATTACTAATGACTTCCCAATTTCAATCGCTAACCTTTTCAGAAACCCAAGGGCCAAAATTTCCAGCGTCTTATATCCACTCTCATCCTTTCTCATTCATTTCCTTTTAGAATACATTAATGCATTACTGCAGTGGAACAGTGGACATTACTGTTACACAATAGAGAACAGGGCCAAAGTTAATTGTAAGGCTATGGTGGCAGCGGAGACAGCAGAACAGCAGTGGCTTGAGTTTCTAGTAAAAGTGAGGAAGGTGAAGGAATAATGCATTCTAAAAGGAAATGAATACTCACTATAAAAGTAGTACAACCATGGTTAACAAGGGAAGTCAACGTTGTTGTAAAAACAAAAGAGAGTGCATACAGCAAAAAAAAAACAAACAAAAAAAAGAAGGAAGGCAGAAGTTTGGGAAGCTTTGAAAAACATAGTTTTAAATCTTTTAAAAGCCTTTTAAAAGGAACGAATGGAGTCATTTGGAGAGAAAAGATGAACTATGAAAACAAGCTAGCAATCAACACCAGGGTAGATAGAAACCGCTGTATCAAGTATATAAAAATAAGAAATGGATGAGAGCGGATATAAGACGCTGGAAATTTTGGCCAGATGAGTAACATCGGGAAACAAAGTGATGGCAGATGTGTGTTTTGCTCTATTATTCACTGTGGAAGGCACCGGCAGTGCAAAAGTTTTTGAAGAATGTGAAAGAATGAGTGGTTGGCCATTCAATCATGGGTTGATCCAATTGTTGAAGTAATCCCCACTCCTCTCCCTTCTCCCCATAAACTTTGATGTCCTGGCGAATCAAGAACCTGTTTATTTCTGCCTTAAAAGCACCCAGTGATTTGGCTCCACAGCCGCTTGTGAAAGCAAATTCCACAGATTTACCACCCTCTGACTAAAGTAATTTTCCTGCATCTCTGTTCTAAATGAACGTCCTTCAATTCTGAATTCGTGCCTCTTGTCCTAGACTCCCTTACCATGGGAACTAACTTTGCCATATCTAAGCTGTTCAGGCTTCTTAACATTCGGAAGTTTCTATGAGATCCCCCGTCATTCTCATGAACTCCAGGGAATACAGTCCAAGGGCTGTCAGACGTTCCTCGTACGGTAACCCTGTAATTCCTGGAATCATTCTGGCGAATCTTCTCTGAACCCGCTCCAATGTCAGTATGTCTGATAAAGCAGCCAGAACTGCACACAATACTCTAAGTGCGGTCTCACGAGTATCTTACAGAGCTTCAACATCACATCCCTGCTCTTACATTCTATAACTTTAGAAATGAATCCCAACATTGCATTCGCTTTCTTCACAACCGACTCGAACTGGAGGTTAACCTTTAGTGTATCCTGCAAAAGGTCCCCCAAGTCCCTTTGCATCTCTACATTTTGAATTTTCCAGCCATCGAAATAACAGACTTCATGTTTATTTCTTCCAGCAAAAGTATATGAGCATACATTTCAAACATTCTATTTCATTTGTCACTTCTTTGCCCATTCCCCTAAACTAGAGTGTCTAAATCGCTCTGCAGGGTATCTGTTTCCTCAACACTACCAGGTCCTCCATCTATCTTTGTATCATCGGCAAACTTAGCCACAAATCCTTTAATCCCATAGTCCAAATCATTGACATATATCGTAAAAAGCAGCGGTCCCAACACCGACCTCTGTGGAATTCCACTGGTAACTGGCCGCCAGCCAGAATAGGATTCTTTTATTCCCACTCTCTGTTTTCTGCCGCTCAACCAATGCTCCACCCACGTTAGTACCTCTCCTGTAATTCCATGGGATCTTTTCTTGCTAAGCATCCTCATGCACGGCTCTTCGTCAAAGGCTTTTTGAAAATCCAAATACACCACAACTACTGCATCTACTTTGCCCATCCTGCTTGTAATTACCTCTAAAATTGCAATAGGTTGGTCAAGCAGGACTTTCTTTTCATGGAAAACCATGCTATTAAACCATACCATATCCATGCTGGCTTTAGTGTATCTTGTCATGGGTCGCCAGGTACTCCGTAATCTCATCCCTAAAAATAGATTTCAACGACTTCCTAACCAGTGATGTCAGGCTAACAGGTCTAATGTTTACTTTCTGCTGTCTGCCACCCTTGTTAAATAGCGGAGTAACATTTGCAGTTTTTCAGTCATCTGGTACGATGCCAGAATCTGATGCAATGCCATATTGAAAGATCATTTTAAATGCCTCCACAATCACTCTAGCTACATCCTTCAGAGCACGAGGGTGCATTCAATCAGGTACAGGAGATTTATCCACCCTCAGACCATTAAGCTTCCTGAGCACCTTCTCAGTCGTAATTTACACTGCACAACCTTCACTTCCCTGACACTCTTGAATGTCCAGTATACGCCAGATGTCTTCCACAGTGAAAACTGATGCAATATACGCATTCAGTTCCTCTGCCATCTATGCGTCTGTCATTGCAATATCTATGGCGTCATTTTCTATTGTTCGGTTATCTACCCTCAATTCTCTTTTACCCTTTATATACCTAAAAAGGCTTTTAGTATCTTCTTTGATATTAGTTGCCCGCTTCCTCTCATAATTCATCTTTTCCTTCCTAATGACATTCTTAGTTTCCTTCTGCAAGCTTTTATAAACCGCCAACCCCTATCTTTCCACTGGCTTTGGCTTCCTTGTATGGCCACTCTTTTGCTTTTACTTTTGCTTTGGCTTCACTTGTCAGCCACGGTAGTGTCCTTCTTCCATTCGAAAATGTCTTCTTATTTTGAATATATCTGTCGTGCACTTCCGTCGTTCCTCGCAGAAACTCCACCCATTGCTGTTCTGCAATCCTCTCTGTTACGCTCTCTTTCCAGTCAACCTTGGCCAGCTCCATTCTCATGCCCTTGTAATTTCCGTTACTCACATAAAATACTGACACGTTGGAATTCAGTTTCTTCTTCTCAAATTTCAAAGTGAACTCCATCATACTGACCTCTACCTTGCCGAGGCACAGCGTCAACTCGCGGATACCTCCTCTTATTTACCCCTCGATCGTGACCCCAATAAGGAGCACCAGGCGATTGTCTCCCACACCATCACCAACTTTATCCGCTCAGGGGATCTCCCATCCACTGTTACCAACCTTATAGTTACCACACCCCGCACTTCCCGTTTCTACCTCCTACCCAAGATGCACAAACCTGCTTGTCCCACCGCACTCATTTCTGCATACCTCGATACTGTTTTATCCCCCCTTGTTCAATCCCTTCCTACCTATGTTCGTGACACTTCTTACGCACTGCAAATTTTCGATGATTTTAAGATCCCTGGCCCCCACGCTTTATTTTCACCACGGATGTCCAGTCCCTGTATACTTCCATCCCCCACCAGGAAGGTCTCAAAACTCTCCGCTTCTTTTTAGATTCCAGACCTAACCAGTTCCCCTCGACCACCACTCTGCTCCGTCCAACGGAATTAGGCCTTACTCTTAATAACTTCTCCTTTGGCTCCTCCCACTTCTTCCAAACTAAAGGTGTAGCCTTGGGCTCCCGTATGGGTCCCAGCTATGCCTGCCTTTTTCTTGGCTTTGTGGAACAATCCATGTTCGAAGCCGATACTGATATCCGTCCCCCACTTTTCCTTCACTACATCGAATACTGCATTGGCGCTGCTTCCTGCACGTATGCTGAGCTCGTTGACTTTATTAACTTTGCCTCCAACTTTCACCCTGCTCTCAAGTTTACCTTGTCCATTTTCGACACCTCCATCCCCTTTCTAGATCTTTTCGTCTCTATCTCTGGAGACAGCTTATCTACTGATGTCTACTATAAGCCTACGGAGTCTCACAGCTACGTGGACTATTCCTCTTCTCATCCTGTCTCTTGCAAAAATGCCATCCCCTTCTCGCAATTCCTCGGTCTCCGCCGCATCTGCTCTCAGGATGAGGCTTTTCATTCCAGGACGAAGGAGATGTTCTCCTTTTTTAAAGAAAGAGGCTTCCCTTCCTCCACCATCAACTCTGCTGTCAAACGCATTTCTCCCATTTCACGCACATCTGCTGTCACCCCATCCACCCGCCACCCCACTAGGAATAGAATTCCCCTTTTCCTCATCTAGCACCCCACCAGCCTTCGGGTCCAACATATAATTCCCCGTAACTTCCGCCACCTCCAAAGGGATCCCACCACTAAGCATATCTTTCCCTCCCCCACCTCTGTCTGCTTTCCGCAGGGATCGCTCCCTACGCGACTCCTTCGTCCATTCGTTCCCCCCATCCCTTCCCACCGACCTCCCTCCCGGTACTTATCCCTGTAGCGGAAAAAGTTGTACACGTGCCTTTACACTTCCTCCCTCACCACCATTCAGAGCCCCAGACAGTCCTTTCAGGTGAGGTGACATTTCACCTGTGAGTCGGCTGGGGTGATATACAGCGTCCGGTGCTCCCGACGCAGACTGGGAGATCGTTTCGCTGAACACCTACGCTCTGTCCGCCAGAGAAAGCAGGATCTCCCAGTGGCCACACATTTTAATTCCACATCCCATTTCCATTCTGAGATGTCTATCCACGGCCTCCTCTACTGTCAAGATGAAGCCACACTCAGGCTGCAGGAACAACACCTTACATTCCGTCTGGGTAGCCTCCAACCCCAAGGCATGAACATTGACTTTTCTAAATTCTGCTAATGACCCTCCTCCCCTTCGTACACCATCTGTTATTTATTTATTATTATTATTATATTTTCTGTCTCTCTTTTTCTCCCTCTGTCCCTCTCACTATATCTCTTGCCCATCCTCTGGGATTTCCCCTCCCCCTTCTTTCACCCTAGGCCACCCGTCCCATGATCCTCTCATATCCCTTTTGCCAATCAACTTTCCAGCTCTTAGCTTCATCCCTCCCCCTCCTGTCTTCTCCTATCATGTTGGATCTCTCCCTCCCCCTTCCACTTTCAAATCTCTTGCTATCTCTTCTTTCAGTTAGACCTGACGAAGGGTTTCGGTCCGAAACTTCGACTGTACTTTTTCCTATAGATGCTGCCTGGCCTGCTTGGGTTCACCAGCGATTTTTATGTGTGTTGCTTGTCCATCATATTGTGATCACTGTTCCCTAACGGTTCCTTAACCTTAAGGTCTCGTATTACCTCCGGATCACTGCACAACACTCAATCCCGCACAGTCGATCCCCCAGTGGGGTCAACAAAATAGCTTTTCCAAAAAGCCATGCCTTAGACATTCCACAATTTCCGTCTTGAGGCCCAGTGCTGGCCTAGTTTTTCAAATCGAATTTCATGCTAAAAATCTCTAAAGGACATCATGACATTGCCCTTCGGACACGTCTTTTCTATCTCTTGCTGTAATTTGTAGTCCACATCCCGGCTGTTGTTTAGAGGCCTGTATACAGGTACCATTAGGGTTATTTTACACTTACCATTTCTTAACTTAACGGATAGAGACTCTAAACCTTTCGAACCTATGTCATCCCTTTCTAATGATTAAATATTATTACTTATACATAGGGCACATGCCACCCTCACCTGCCGACTAACCTATCTTTCCGAGTTACCGTATATCTCTTGACGTTCAGTTTCCAGTGGTAGCGATCCATTAGCCAAGTTTAAAAGATGGCCACAACGTCATACATGCCAATCTGTAGCTGAATTTCACGATCGTCCATTTTATCTCTAGTGCTGCGTGCATTCAGATATAACATTTTCAGTCAAGAATGTTTGCTTTCTGTATTAACTGCACCACGCCTCTATCGCCCTGTAACATCCCACTGGCATGATTCTGCCTCATCTCCTGCCTGTCCTTTCTATCATCTCTGTTGCATGCTACCTTTGATTTATTTCTGTTTTCCCCTTCCTCAGCCCTGACTCTCCGGTTCCATCCCTCCTGCCAAATAAGTTTAAACCCTCCCGAACAGCTCTATTAAACCTGCCTGCTAGGATATTGGACATCTTTGGGTTAAAGTTTAACCCAGCCTTTTTCAGCAGGTCGTACATCCCCCAGCAAAGGCCCCAGCGTTCTACGAACCCGAAGCCCTGCCCGCTATATCTGTCTCTCAGCCACGCATTAATATGCTTGACCATGCTGATCTTGTGCTCGTTAGCACATGACACAGGCTGCAATCCTGAGATTACTACACTGAAGGTCCTGCTTTTCAGATTCCCATACAACTCCCGGCATTCTCTCTTCAGGACCTCTTCCGCTTTTCAACGTGTACTAAGATTTCTGGCTGTTCACCCTCTCCCTTAAGAATACTCTGCACCCGATCCGAGACATCCCGTGGCCTGGTACCTGGGAGGCAACGCACCATGTGATTATCTTTATCAGGCTGACGGAATCTGCTGTCAATTTTCCTCACTATTGAATCCCCTATGACTACCGCATTATTCATCTTCTCATCTCTCTTCTGCACCATGGAACCAGGCTCAGTGCCAGAGACCCAATCGCCGTGGTCGTCCTTTGTTAAGTCATTGTCCCAACCCCCCCAAAAACAGCATCCAAAGCGAGATAGCGAATACTGAGGGGGATGGCCAGAGGGGTGCTATCTACTATCTGATCTCTTCTCATCCTGACAGTCACCCACTTGTGTAACTCCGACATCCTCAACGTCTCTAACTCTTGTTGCTGCTATTTATCTCTTGCTCACTTTCCCATATAAGCTGTATATCATCAAGCCGCAGCTCCAGATCCCTAAGACGCTCTCTCAGAACCTGAATTTCGAAGCATCTGGCGCAGATGTGGCCATCTGGAAACTGGAAGATTTCCGGGAAACCCACATCTGAATCCAAGAGCAAAGTACTAGCCCTACAGACAAGCTCTCCAAAAAAAAAGGAAGAAGGATGAAAAAAAATGAAGTCCACCTACCTACTTTCCCCACCGAAGCCCAAGTGAGACAAAGCCCTATTTCTCTGCTTCAGACTACTGCGTCGATGACCGCTCCTCTATGACCGCCGCGCTAGGCAGTGTCTCCCTTTTATGCCTGAACTTTCCCAGCTCTCCAACGCACGACTGGTGCGCTGGTTGTAGCCGAGTTCCCGCGAAGCTTTCCCGTTTTAAATCGCTCCAGGACCTGTGCGCCGTCTCCTCTCTCGGAGCACTCTAACTCACGACTGGTGCGCCGGTTATGCTTCCCTGTAACTCCGATGGATGAGTTCCTCACTCTTCCATGAGGGCCAAAGCTTACCTAGCTGCTGATCCAGATCCCGGACATGGTCTCAAGAAGCTGCCCGTGCACATATAGTTCCCTGGGAGAGTGTGGATCTTCCAGGACTCCAACATCCGCATGCAGTACCTCCAAAGGCCATTTAAACTATCCTAAGTGCGCCTGACAGTTAGAAAAACGGAAAACTGAACAGACAACTTACCCGGACAACTTAACCAGAGCCATCACCTCTTCCCTGCTGTAGCCTGCTTTGATACAAAGCCTGGCAATACCACTCTCATCGGTGACCCGCCCACACGAATGGCGTGCCCTTTGTGTAGTTTTATTTACTCCTCCCTTTTTAAACCGCTAGAATGACACCGTACGCCCGCGAAGCACTCGCTTTAAAAGAGCGCCCCTGATCTGAGAGAAACTTCCTTGTTATGCGCTGCTCCCGCCGCTGGTTGGACCACAGGAAAGCTCGATCGTTTTAAGGCAGGATTCTGACTGGGCCGCAGAAGGGGATCCATTTTCTTCATTTGAACCCATTCAACCCATGGTTGCTTTGGCAGTGGGTTTTGTGTCATCGTCCTACTGAAGGATGACCTTCTCCACAGTTCAAGTTTTCTTGCATAGTCTCGCAAGTTTTATCCAGAATCTCTATGCCTTTAGCAGTATTCTTCTTCCCATCAATCCTAACCATTTCTCCAGTCCCTGCTGCTGAAAAGCATCCCCATAACAGGCGGCTACCACCACCATACTTTATAGTAGGCATGGTGTTACCTGGCTGAGGTGTAATATTTGATTTACGCTACACGAACAGTTCAATGTGAGGCCAAAAACTTCCATTTCGACATCAGAGACCATAAGACCTTCAACATTCTTACAGTATCGTCCAAGTGACACTTTGCAAAATCTTTACTTGCATGGATATGTTTTAGTCAGGTCTTTTTATTTACTATTCCTCTAAAAATACCCTGTTTTGAAATGCCTTAGAGATTGCAGACGTCACCTTCATTTGCAGCCATTGACGTCGGCAGCTCACTCAGAGTGATTGTTGACACCACAGTTTTCTGGCTAACGAGTACCACTCTCCACTGGACTCTAAGTTTAGTGGGTGGCCGTCACCCATGCGATGCTGTTGTATTTGCACATTTGTTCTACCTTCTTATGATGAACTGCACTGAGCTCCGGGGTATGTTCAGTAACTTTGATATGGTCTTGTACCTATTCCGAGATTGATGCTTCTCTATTAAAATTTCCCTGATTTCTCTTGAATAATCTTTTACCTTCATTTTCTTTTGGTCAGTTGAAAATTTACCGTACTGTTTGTTCTTACATAGAGGGTGTGTATTCATTTAGGTGATCCTCCAATTTTCTACCGCAGCAAATTGGGTAAATTGTAAAGGTAATAATTATCTTGTACCCGAGGAAAGTTAATGTAGCAATTACAAGGGGGATGGATATATTGTTTGCATTCCAATTTCAGTTTTCCACTTTTGCTAAACTGTTGACAGGTTTTGGACTTTTTATTTTGATTTGACGCGATGCTCACTTTTACAGGTTAGTTCAAAATCTACTTTACTATATTACAAATTTAGGAAATAAGATAGTAACCAGCGAATCTAGTTGAGGGCTCTGAATTATGTTTCAATGTACTGTATACGTGACGTTTTGTAATTGGCATATTTTGTAAAACGAGCAATATTGAGACGTTCTTCATGGATACGTAATTGTGTTTTTTTTCCTGCAGCTTCCGGTACAGACTTTTCCGTTTCGCAATAACGATGATATTTGCAATCGAGGAGATTAACAAGAACCCGGAACTTCTTCCAAGCGTTACTTTGGGTTACTCAATTTATGATTCTTGTGGCAAGCCTGATGTATCCTTAAAAGCAGTCTTTGAGTTTTTAAACAGACTGGACGCAACGAATTCCAACTGTAGAAGAGCTCCCATTGTTCCCGCTATCGTCGGGGATTCTAGATCGT
Source organism: Mobula birostris (assembly GCF_030028105.1). Lineage (NCBI taxonomy): Eukaryota > Metazoa > Chordata > Chondrichthyes > Myliobatiformes > Myliobatidae > Mobula > Mobula birostris. The sequence continues at coordinate 12,022,055 of NC_092373.1, forward strand.
CATTGACTTTAGGGATCGCATCATTAATTGGTCCCTTTAGGATCCCTGTGGTAAGTCAGTTGATCAACTACTAATAGCTGGCTGATGCGTAACTTTGTGTAACTGTTTCGTAAACTTGATCAGATGTTCAGAAATAATCCCCTAAACAACTCCTGATTTGCACATTTGCGCAGGGCCGATGGAAATATAAATTAAATCGTTATCCTTACTTCAGCTAGGCCGATTTGTCATGCTTTCTCGTCAAAATGCGAAAGAGAATCAGAATGTAGCTTAATGTCGCTGACGTATATCAACAAATGTATTGTTTTGCTGCAGTAGCAGAGCATAATACATAAAACAAACTATGAACTTCAATAAGACATACAGGTGAAGTCACAAGTTTACATGCACCTTAGCCAAATACATTTAAACTCAGTTTTTCACAATTTCTGACATTTAATCGTAGAAATCTTTCCCTGCTTTAGGTCAGGGAAAGGATCACTACTTTATTTTAAGAATGTGAAATGTCAGAATAATAGTAGAGAGAATTATTTATTTCAGATTTAATTTCTTTCGTCACTCTCCGAGTGCGTTAGAAGGTTACATACACTTTATTAGTATTTGGTAGCATTGTCTTTAAATTTGTTCAACTTGGGTCAAACATTTTGGGTTGCCTTCCACAAGTTGTTCACGATAAGTTGCTGGAATTTTGTTCCATTCCTCCAGACAGAACTGGTGTAACCGAGTCAGGTTTGTAGGCCTCCTTGCTCGCACACGCTTTTTCAGTTCTGTCGACAAATTTTCTATCGGATTGAGGTTGGAAAATGATGTCAAGTCTGTTTCATCCTTGAGAGCAATTTCAAAATGCCTGCAGGTACCACGTTCATCTGTACAAACAATAGTATAAACACCACAGGACCACGCAGCTGTCATACCGCTCAGGAAGGAGACACATTTTGTCTCCTGGAGATGAACGTACTTTGGAGCGAAAAGTGCAAATCAATCCCAGAACAACAGCAAAGGACCTTGTGAAGATGCTGGAGGAAAGAAGTGGACAAGTATGCATATCCATTGTAAAAAGGAGTTCTATGTCGACATAACCTGAAAGGCTGCTCAGCAAGGAAGAAGCCACTGCTCCAAAACCGCCATAAAAAGCCAGACTACAGTTTGCAAGTGCACATGGGAACAAATATCTTACTTTTTGGAGAAATGTCCTCTAGTCTGATGAAACAAAAATTGAACTGTTTGGCCATAATGATCATCGTTATGTTTGGAAGAAAAATGGTGAGGCTTGCAAGCCGAGAAACACCATCCCAAATGTGAAGCATAGGTGTGGCAACATTATGTTGTGGGGGTGTTTTGCTGAAGGAGGGACTGGTGCACTTCACAAAGCAGATGGCGTCATGAGGAAGGAAAATTACACTTTATACTTTATTGTCATCAAACAATTGATACAAGAAAGTACAATCATCACAACGATATTTGATTCTGCGCTTCCCGCTCCCTGGATTACAAATCAGTAGTAAATATTAAAAATTTAAACTTTAAATCATAAATAGAAAATAGAAAAATTGAAAGTAGGGTAGTGCAAAAAAAAACTGAGAGACAGGTCCGGATATTTGGAGGGTACGGCCCAGATCCGGGTCAGGATCCGTTCAGCAGTCTTATCAAAGTTGGAACGATGCTGTTTCCAAATCTGGCCATACGAGTCTTCAAACTCCTGAGCTTTCTCCTGGAGGGAACAGGGACGAAAATGATACATTGAAGCAACATCTCAAGACATCAGCTGGGAAATTAAAGCTTGGTCGCAAATGGGTCTTCCAAATGTACAATGACCCAAAGCATACTTCCAAAGTTGCGGCAGAATTGCTTGAGGTCAACAAAGTCAAGGTATTGGAGTGGCCATCAGAAAGCCCTGACCTCAATCCGATAGAAAATTTGTGGGCGGAACTGAAAAAGCGTTTGCGAGCAAGGACGCCTACAAACCTGACTCAGTTACATCAGTTCTGTCTGGAGGAATGGAACAAAATTTCAGCAACCTACAGTGCGAAGCTTGTGGATGTCATGAGGGTCCGAAGGCGGACCGAAATGCAAGACGCAGACACTGAATTACTGGGTGCTGGACTGGACTAGAGTTAGGGATGGGACAGGACACATACTAGGAGCTAGGACAGGAACACCGACTGGGGCCAGGTCCTTGGCTAGGAAAGCGGGACCAGGACAAGGAACTGGGAACTAGGAGCCTCGGCTTGGATTCCGAGTTAGAGGCTGGGCAAAGACCCAGAACCTGGATCTGGACTCGGGCTCGGACCCCGGATCTAGGCGAGAACATGACGTGGCTACAGGACTGGACGCAGGCTTTGGTTCTTCGAGGCTTGGCTCGGTTAGGCCATTGAGTACGGAGCCAGGAATCCTTCTTAGAGCACAGGGCCGGGACCGTTCCTAGGACGCAAGGCCAGGATGCTTTCGCTGCATCGGGCCCCTTCCTTGGACATAGGGCCGGTATGCTTACTAGGATGCGGCTCCGTGATAACTACCGAGGTAAACTGCCGAGGAAACTGTCAGGGATTCAGATGGAGAGGGTAGGGAACAGTCCAACCTCAGGGAAACGGCAAAGACGGCCTGGCTTACCCAACGGAGGCAAGGACAAGAAGGGACAAATGCAACCACAGGGTAACGGCAAAGACGGCCTGACTTAACCCACGGAGGCTAGAACATGAAGGGAGCTCAGTCTGGGGTGGCTCCGAGTCTAGGGGCGGCCAGCAACCTTTGCTGGCCCCGAAAAAAGCCGAATCCATTATCTAGCTCGGAGTGGCAGGCTGCCACTCAGCTGGCCCCGGAAACTGCCGAATCCATACCACGATGATTGCTCCGGCGAGAGACAGCAGGGCTGGTGGTCCTTCAACCAGACCTAGTGATAACGAATGCCTGCTGTAGCCTTCCATCGGCGGGTTGCTCCAAGGGGATACTGGCAAGACGAACCAGCAACCAGAATTCACCCCAGGGCCACTTATATTCCAAGCCGCAAGACGAGAATCAGTTGCCTATGATTAAGCCCAACTAAAGCAAGGGACAGCTGGAAGAACCAGAGTCCGGTGTCCATGGACCGGACCGTGAACAGGATTGCGGATTCCACGGACCGGGCCATGACAGTTGAAGGCTACCCAGATCTTTTGACCTAAGTTAAACAATTTAAAGTGTCACGTACCCCGTGATGAGTTAAAGATCCAGTGGAAATGGAAAACACTTTGGAGCCCAGCATTGCTATTAACTAATGATACTTATTAGTAACTACGCAATACAGTAATATAAATGCAGATATATCGAACAGGTTAGCAATGATTATACATAAGAAAGTGTGGAAATATATGAAAACCAAGCTTTTTCAAGTCTAGGGTAAATAGATAGTCTTACGATGATGAGTAAAGTTCAGTTCAGTTCGTGGTATTGAGTTGATTAGTGATGGAGAGCGGGAGAGGGAGAGATTTGAGCTTTCAGGTGAGCTGACGCCGTTGATATTCTCATTGTCCTCCGAAATCCTTTAGAAGTCACCGACTGTGACCACAGCAAAGAGGACCGTTCTTCTGTGGTGGAATTATCAACCCAGGCGAGGGTTTCGTCACACGAATAACTCCCCAGCGGTCACACCCTTTTCACACTGCGAGAGCCACTGATCGATCCGACTGATCGATCTTCCAAAACCCACCTTTTCTGTGGGCACAGCAATGTTCATTCAGTGTCCAAAACCACGTGTCTGTAGTTCTAACAGCTGACCTTCTATTTATCTCACCGTGCTGAACACCAGCTGTCCATCAAGCAGCCCCTCCCTTCTCTCTCTGTAAGAAGTTGAAAGCTGCCAGTGACCTTGCAGAAAGTATAAACAAATTCTGAGCAGTTTCGCCCCACTCTCTCTCTCTTTCTTTCTCTTTTTAACTAGGTGTCTGTGTTGAACAACTCTCTCTCTCTTTTTAAAAGCACAGTTCATAGGGGTTATTCAGGACCCCATCACAAAAGGCAATGATACCAAATACTAACAAAGTGTATGTAAACTTCTGACCCACCGGAAAAAATGATGAAATAAATAAAAGCTGAAATAAATGATCCTCTCTACTATTATTCTGACATTTCACATTGTTAAAAAAAAGTAGTGATCCTAATTGACCTAAGACGGGGAATGTTTTCTAGGTTTAAATGTCAGGAATTGTGAAAAACTGAGTTTAAATGTATTTGGCTAAGGTGCATGTAAACTTCTGACTTCAACTGTAGTTCAAATGGAAGCGGAACTGTGGCTAGTGTCCATATACTGGTGTCCATATACTGGTTCATTGACTGTTCAAAAATCTGACAGCGGTGGGGAAGTACCTGTTTCTAAAAACTGGAGTGTGTGTCTTCGGGCTATTGTACCTCCCCCCTGATGGTAGCAATAAGATTGGGGCCCTTTATGATGAACGCGGATGGGAGACAACTTTTCCAGACGTCCTCGAAGCTGGGGAGGCCGGTGCCCAGGACGGATCTGGCTATTTCCAACGTTCTGCAGCATTTTTATCGATCTAGTGCCGTAGCTCCTCCATACCAGACAGTGGTGTAACCATTTCCAATGCTTTCCACGACAGATCTTTACTAAATTGCTTGAGGTTTTTTTTTTTTGAATGTTCTATCAAAACTATCATCGATACATATATAGCCAGAGCCTGCATCATGGGGCTTCTCATTACAACTGTTTCCTCTGGTCATTTTCTGCTCTTGGAACAACCCATTAAACTGATGATCCCTCATCGAGGACGGGTGTATGTTCCCTGGACTTCACTTCCTCAAGTCTGCAAGCAATTCCTTGGTTACGCTGACGTTAAGTGCAATGTTTCTGTTACGACACCACTTTCTCAGTGAATTATTCTCACTAATATGCACCTCTCCGTCACCAGCTGAGATTCCACCTACAAGAGTTGTGTCATGGTCAAATTGATACATGGCGTATAAGCTATGTCTGGTTGGTATATTTATTTAGGCAATTGGATCGATCATTGTTACAAGGAGTAGTTATATTTATGTTTTCGTCTTTCACTAAAAGTTACCAAGGGGAAGGGGGATGTGGCTTGTGGTGGCTAATAAAACTGAAGCAGACATTTGGTGCCTCTCGATGTTGCCAGCGGAAATTTGCAAAGGATATTATTGTGATAATATCACTACTGACATGGACGATCATACCCACAGAAAATAGGCCTTCGGCCTAACTCTTCCATGCCCACTCCCATTTGTCTGCGTTTGGTCTGTAGCCGTCTACACCTCTCCTATTCAAGCACTTATTCAGATCGGACCAGCTCATTCCAGATACGCACTGCCCTTTCCCAGTCCTTTTCTGGGGGAGAAGAGGAGGGTGTGTTTTCCATCCTGTCTAGGGCATTCATAATCTTATGTACCCTCATCAAATCGAATGCAGAGCAGAACAATCGGCTTCAGATGGCTACGTTTGGATATCACATACGCAGTCAGGGATTATTTAATTTTATTTTAATGCTGTTCCAAATGTTATTTTTTTTTCTTTACGATTGAGTCAATGGTTTCAATTGTTTCAATGTTTTCGATTGGTCCACTTAATCTCAGAGGAAGTATAGTATACAATCTAAGAGTATTGCTCATCGCGGACATCCAGGAAAACTGAAGAGAACACCAAAGAATGTATTACAATAAAACGTTAGAACCCCCAAAGCCTCCTCTCCTCTTTCCACACAGAAGAAGCAGCACAGCATAAAGCAAACCCCAGGGAAGCAACAGCACTCGACACCGGCCGAACAAGCATTAGAAAAGCCCACAGAGGAAGATCATGATCTGCCGTCCAACAGCAAAAGAGAGAGGAGACCAACAAAGTTTCACATTTATATGAAAAGCCAAAGCAAAACTAGAGATTCTGGAAAGTAAAAGTGACGAAAACCTCCAGAAATCTCAGAAATTAAGAGCGACTGTCACCGCCGGCTACACAACTCCCCACCACCCCCAACCCCGACCCGGTCTCGTCCGGCATGTTTTCCGTTGTTCCTGTCGCTTTGTCCAACCACAACAGCGTCTCAGTCCCTTCTAGTATTTTAGAAGCTGCTGACGAAGATTTACAATGTTTATTCTTTACACGTATCTAGCTCCTTTCACATCACTGTCATGACTTACTAAAGTCCTTTCAATCTTGCACAGGCGGGCAATGCAGTTACATTGTATAGCTTAAGAGAACAATTGTAATTTATCGATTGTCAAATTTGTCTCCCTCTAGGTGAGCTATATCGCCACGTGTGCCTGTCTGAGCAACAGACGTGAATATCCCTCGTTCTTTAGAACGATTCCAAGCGATTACTTTCAGGTGAGGGCGTTGGCTCAACTCATTAAGCATTTCGGTTGGACCTGGATCGGAACAATTAGGAGCGACGATGACTATGGTAATTTTGGGATTCAGGCGTTCAATGAAGCGATGGAAGAGATGGGAATTTGCATTGCTTTCTCTGAGGCTTTTCACATCACGTACCCAAGGGAGAAGTTACTTCGAACTATAGACATGATAAAGAAATCTTCCACAAAGGTAATATTAGCTTTCCTTGCGCAAGCGGACATGAGTATATTACTCCAAGAAATTGTACGGCAGAATGTCACCGGTATACAATGGATAGGAAGCGAGGCTTGGATCACCGCACCGGTTCTACACCCCAGGGAGACTAAACTTTTTGTAGTCGGTACAATTGGAATCGCGATTCGAAAAGTGCGAATACCAGGGTTGAGAGAATTCCTCATGCACACTCACCCGTCTCTTTATCCCGGAAACCCTCTGATACAAGCGTTTTGGGAAAAAACATTCAGTTGCAAGTTAAGGAACACCGGAAGTAACACAGTCGACTCCAGTCCGGATTTGGGTCTTCGGGAATGCACAGGGAATGAAACTCTACTTACAGCGCACAACGTGTTCAGTGATGTGTCTGATTTCAGAGTGACGTACAACGTATATAAATCGACGTACGCTATCGCCCACGCTCTCCATGATATGCTCAGCTGTCAAGATGGGAATGGACCATTTGCCGACCACAGTTGTGCCAATATTTCAAATTTTCAACCGTGGCAGGTAAGCACTATTAAGACTAGCACAATAGGATCGACTCTTGATTTTAAGATCTATCATATAACAGCCTTGAACCTTGCGCGTGTTTCTTCTTTTGGCAACATGCCAGCGTTGCGGTCAGCGCGGCGCTATTTTAGCTCAAGGCTCGGAGCTCTGAGTTCAATTCCGGCACCATCTGAAAGGTGTCTTTACGTTCTCCCGTGACTACGCGGCGTTTATCTGGGTGTTCCAGTTTCATTTCACAGTCCAAAGGTGACCCATTTAGGAAGTTAGCCGGTCATTGTAAATTGTCCTCTGCTTAGGCTAGTGTTTAATATATTGGCAGTAGGGCCAGTTCCGTTCCGCAACTCCAAATAAGATAAAACCAACCTCCACTGCAGATGCTCTGCAACAGTAACTTTTTTTTGCATCTGTTACTCTATTCCCTTATATGCACTGATGTGGTGTAATGATCTATTTAGATAGCACGCAAAGCGAAGTTATATGTGCAGCAATAAATCAATTTGCCACTTACCCTACTGTGGAAGGTTAGAATATGAATGTGAATGGCATGTTCAAAGGTAAGTACTTAATTGATTTCTGAACATGTTTGTGAAATGAAACCTGCATTTAAAACAATAGAAAATCTGCAGTTGATGGAGGAACTCAGCAGGATTTTGTCCTGCATTTATGAGCCGCTTTTCAAAAATTAGGACATTTTCTGCCTACCATTTTCAATTGTCCTCTCACACACTACCAGGACCCAAGTATCTGCTGCTGGTTCGTGTTCCACACATCTCTTTACACTGCCTTTCGCTCCTCTATCTTTCAATCCAAATTAAAAAATATTGACCGAAAACGTTAACTATTTTCTGCCAAGTCCTTCCAGCAGTTTGATCATTTTATTTGTACATTCAGTGAAGTTGGTTGAGAGACTACTTGTTCATCTTGAAGACAGTGACTAGATATTACTTCTAACTGCGCTATGAATTTCTGATTTAGCTTCTACATTACATGAATACAGTAAATTTCACGACAAAGATTGGAGAAAGGGTCTATTTCGATAGCAACGGTGATCCGGTCCCAATATATGACATCGTAAACTGGCAGCCGACAGACACCGGCGCTGTTCCTGTGACAGTGGGATACTATGATGGAGCGGTGCCCGAAGGACAGAAATTTATATTAGACGAGAAGTCAATCATATGGACGGGAGGACAACCCACGGTAAGGGATGTGTGCGCAGACTGTGGATGATACAGGTGACTTTTCGGTTCAGTAGATGACTTTGACGTGAGCTTATATTTAAAACCATGTGTTATCACGGGAGTGCCAGATTCAAAATGACAAAACCAATGTATTTGCATTTCTCCTTCAGACAATAACCAGAGATGTGTTAGAAATAGAGGTGTGGTGGCAGCAAATGTCCTTCCCCTCGCTTAGACTAAATACTAGGTTGGGAGAATTGGCAGATCGGTATTTTGTTTCAGGTTTAGAAAACATCCTCAGGGGGCACCACGGTAGTCTAGCGCTTAGCACAATGCCATTACAGCTCTGTATATTCCGGAGAACAAAATTCAATTACAGCACCTTCTGGAAGGGGATTGTATGTTTCCCTCGTGAATTGATCTGGTATCCTCAGGTGCTCCAGTTTCCTGCACAGACCAAATGCGTAATGGTTAGTAGGTCAATTGGTAAAACTCACTAAATAGTGAGGGCAGATCTTATTAAAATATCCTAAAGGGTCATTAATGCACTGAACTATTTCCACTGGTGACATAGATTCTCAGAAAGTGATAGACACTCAGTAACCACTGTGTTACGTTATTTTCTGTAATTAATTAAGTCTGTCAACAGTGACAGTTGCCCACCTGGAATGAGGAAGGCTGTAAAAGATGGACAACTTGAAAGATGTGTTGGTTTGACTGTATCTCGTGTGCTGCAGGTGAAGTCGGCAATGCAAAAAGTTAGTGAATGCAATTCATTGAAAAGATCTTCGGATCCGGCACTCGGTTCTCTCTTCATTAAGTATGTCCTGTACAAAATAAAGTGTCCACTAAGTGCACGGTCTTCCTCCTTTGCTCCCCCAGCCCATCCAGTTGAAGGTACGACTTTTCGTGCGTTCAGAGATGCTCATCTGCAGACGGCTGTCATAATGCGCGCTGTGTTGATTTATTGTCGCGTTCGTGTCAGCTTGATACAGTCTGGCTGTTCTTCTCTGACCTCTGTCATTAACATGGCATTTTTTCGCGCAGAGCTACCGCGCACTGGATGTTTTTTAAAAATTTTGCTTTCCTTTTTCACATCATGCTCTGTAAACGCTGGTGGCTGTTCTTCATGAAAATCTCAGGATAACAGCAGTGTCTGAGACAGAGAATCCATCCCATCTGTCACCTATAGGTATTCAACGGTCAATGTCACAGAGATCATATTTCTTCCCCATTCTGATATTTCGTATAAACCACAATATTAATCATGCTTGCATGCTTTTTATGTGTGGCGTTGCTGGCACATGATTGTCGATTATATATTTCCATTAACGACGAGGTGTACAGGTTTACCAAATAAAGTAGCCACTGAAAGTAGCTGCAACTTCAGGGGAAAGTCATTTCAAACTAATTTCTTGTCGAAGAGAATTGTGAAGCTCTGGAATTATCTACACCAGATGGTCGTGAAAGCCGGATCTTTTACGGAGGTGGACACTTTTTCTTTTGAAAAGGTCAGACAGTTGAGGGCTATCGGAACTGCTACATCCGATAAGATATATGTCGTAGAACACCCATGACTATATTGAGTGCTGTGGTATGCTTGAGGGACTGAATGTACATTGTGTTTCAATGTTTGAATATCAAGTTCATTCATCAGCTCACCCTGCTGCACCTGTATGACCTTCCTTCACGTCTACATTTGCACTCCAGTTAAAAGCGTTGGAATTTAATTTCACTACCTCTGGTCCTCAGCTACAACCCATTAACCTCCTATCATCTACACCATCCTACTGCAAGTACATCATTACCTCCACACCACAACCAGCTACCTCTGTGATTCGCTTCTGCATTCGACCCTTCCCATTAAAACTCCTTTGGTACATATTCCAGCAGGTGACAAATATGCTACAAACCGCCATTTATCCCCTCATTTCCCTCCAGTCCGAGGCAGAAGTAATCCTTCCAATTGAGGTAACACTTCATGTGCGAATCAGTTAGTGTCATCTATTGGATCCGGTGTTCCCAAAGTATCCTCCTCTACGCTAGTGAGACCTAACGTAAATTTGAGCATCTCCCAAAAGCGCAATTTCTCGGTGGCCTCCTCCTTTTCCACGATCAGAGTTAAGGAGCAACAGCTCATATTCCGTCTAGGTGGTCTGCAGCCTCATGACACGAACATTGATTTCTGCTTCTGGTAATGTTTTCTCTTCCCATTCTCTCTTTCTCTTTACCCAGTCCTTGTGCCTTATCTCTTCTCACCTACGTACCGCCTCTCCTTATGTTCCCTTTTCCCCCTTTCCCTCTTTGTACATTCTACTCTCATAACGTATTCTTTTTCTCCAGTCCTTTACATTTCCCACTAATCTGGTTCTTTCTGTCACCTTTTAGCTCTCTCTTCTCCGCGCCCCAACCTAACTTCCCCCCCACACACTTTTTACTCTGATGTTTCCCCCTTCTTTTCCAGTTCCGAAGAGGCGTCGCGGCCCGAAATTCCGACTGTTTATACATTTGCAATAGATGCTGCCGGATCTGTTGAGTTCCTCCATCATTCACTAGGTGGTCATGAGAACATGAATGTTTTCGTCCTTGAAATTGAGTCCATGGGTTGTGGAATGAATGCATATTTGGGGCGAGTAAACCGTTCCCCCCCCCCCCATTTCTAATTATAATGGCCAGATCCCGTGTTTAATCTCTCCATAGGTTCCACGAGCGGTCTGTTCTGAAAACTGTGATCCCGGAACATGGAGGGCTCTCAGAAAAGGACAACCTAAGTGTTGCTATGATTGTATACAATGTCCCCAAGGAGAAATTAGCAACACCACCGGTAAGTTATCGCTCGGAAATTCCATCAATTAAATGCCAGTACAGTAGCATTTTGAAATATATACTTGCCCCCTCCCTACCCAATACTGATGTGTTTCGTTTTAGATTCAACCGGTTGCCTTAAATGCCCACCAGAGTACAAGTCCAATGAGAGACGAGTGGAGTGCTTACCAAAAGAGATCGAATTTCTATCATTTAATGAAATCATGGGGATTATCCTGGTGACGCTGGCATTGGTTGGATTCTGTATGACACTCCTGGTATTTGCAACGTTCTATACTCATAGAGAGACGCCGATTGTAAAAGCTAATAATTCAGAGCTAAGTTTCCTTCTTCTCGTTGCTTTAATGCTTTGCTTTCTCTGTTCAGTTACATTCATTGGAGAACCGTCAAAATGGTCTTGCACGCTTCGCCACACGACATTCGGTATAATATTTGTTCTCTGTGTGTCTTGCGTTTTGGGTAAAACGATAGTTGTTGTCTTGGCATTCAAAGCGACACTACCCAACAGTAACATAATGAAGAGGTATGGCCCAACCCAGCAACGACTGACTGTCTTAAGCCTTACTTCGGTACAGTGCTTAATATGTACCGTCTGGCTCGCCACATCGCCGCCATACCCTCGGAAGAGCACGGAACATTTTACCGAGGTAATAGTTTTTGAATGTAACCTTGGGTCTGAACTTGCCTTTCATTGCGTGCTGGGTTACATTGGATTTCTGTCCTGTGTGTGTTTTGTGGTCGCCTTTCTAGTTCGACAACTTCCTGACAACTTTAACGAAGCGAAACACATCACATTTAGCATGCTTATCTTTTGTGCCGTTTGGATTACCTTCATCCCAGCCTACGTGAGTTCTCCTGGGAAGTACACTGTGGCAGTGGAAGTGTTTGCCATTTTAGCGTCCAGCTATGCGTTGTTGTTCTGTATTTTTGCTCCCAAATGTTACATTATACTCTTTAAGCAAGAACAGAACACAAAGACACATGTCCTGGGCAAAATGCCTACTGGAAATATTTAAGAATATATACGGAAGTAGCTATGTTGTATGATTGAGTGGTGACTTGCTTAAATTATCAGTGTGCATTGTTTTCTTAAATTTTATGTCTCCCTTTATATCAAAGCAATGTTTATTGGTTTAACCATATAGAACGTAAAGCAATACAGCATTGGAATGGGTTGTTTCGACTACGATGTTATGCCGAACAAAATAAATAAGTTATCAAATGGCTAACTAACCTAATGCCTTCTGCGTACAAAATGCCCTTTCATTTTGCTCACATGCGTGCGCCTACCTAAACATCACCTCAAGGTTTCTAATGTTTCTGCCTCTACCACAAACCCAAGCAACGCATTCCAGACGCGCACCACTTTGTGTAGAAAACTTTATCCTATGACAACGCCTTACTGTGTGTCTGCTATAGTGCTTAATGTGTATCATCTGTCTCAGCAGATAGGCAAAGTAGTACTTATGAAGTGCAGTGTACCAAAAGCTCTCGTTACAAAACTATTTATTCTGGCGCAACTTTCAAGGAGACATGGATTTGTATTCTCAGATCTCTCTGTTGCACTGCACCTTAGAGTCTTGCCATTCACTTCCGCAATTGGAAACAACATTTACGCACTTGAATAAGGCCTTCCACCATTGGATAGGATTCAATTTGGTATTACTCATTATTCTAAATTCCAGTGAGAAAATGCCCAGAAAATTTAAGCGATCTTCATATGACACGGCCATACGAAACATTTTCTTAAACCATCTTTGAATCTTTTCGAAGCACGATTCCTTTCGAAGAAAGGGGGCCCAAAGCTGCAAACAACACTGCAAGTGAAGCGTCATCAGTCCTACATCCTGTCTTTTAAATATCAGTCCTTCATGAAATGAATGCTGACTTCCCATTTATTTTTCTCAAAACAGACTGAATTTGCAGATTAAACTTTAGGGAACCAGGAACAAGGAAAGACAAACCTTTTTGCGCCACAGATTCTTGTATTTCTATCCATTTAGAAAATAGTTAATCTGTTCTTTTATTCTACTAAATTGCATGACTATACCCATCCCGAAACTGCATTCCATCTTCTGATTCTTTGACCAATGCCCAAATATGTTTAACCCCATCTTTACCTTCCTTATTTCCCCAAAACTTCCTAACCCTTCAGCTATCATCGTATTGTCTACTAACTTTGCAAAGCCATCAATTTCGTCATTCATATCCTGGACATATCACAGAAACATAATCGAACCCAACGCAGAGCTATTGTGGAATACTGATAGACGCCAGCAGCTAAACAAAAATGTTCGCTGTATTCCCAAGGTTTTCCTCCTGTCCATCAGCCACCTCTTTGTTCATGCTAGCATCTTTCAGGCAATACCCTGGGCTCGTAGCTTGTTAAGAAGCCTCATTTGTAGCGCCTTGTCAAGGCTTTCCGAAAATCCAGGTACTTAACATCGACTGACCCTCCCTTTTCTATCCTGCTTGTGAGTTCCCCAAGGTATTCTACCAGTTTTGTCAGGCAAGATTTTCCCTTGAGAAAAACATGTTGACCTTGGCCTATTTTATTATGTGCCTCAAAGTAGCCCGAAACCGCATCCTTAAATATCGATTACAACATCTTCCCAACCACTGCCTCTCCCCCTACTTGAGTAGTACGATGACATTTGCAATTGACCAGTCTTTTGGAATTATTCCAGAATATTTTCATCTCTGTAGGAACGTTACTTATGCCCCAGCAATCTCTTCCCTAGCATTCTTCATAAACATAGTCCATTTCCTAGTACTTCAGTGTCTGTGTCTTGCGTTTGGTCCGCCACCATCGCCCCCTTGCAACACTGACAGGCAAACATCGTTAACTGCCTATCACCAAGGCTAATTGTTTTAACAGTATCAGCTCAACAGTTAGATTCATATCATTATACAAATAAATTCTATTGGAAGCTGAAGTAGTCCCTTCTTGATGCAGGGCTCCGAGTGAAGTGTTGCAGCTCATCAGCACAACTGAAAGCTTTTTGTCTAGCCTTCAGATATTTGTTGTTTTAGTGTCTTGAACTCGAAACTCTGTGCTGAATAACACGTTGCTCTGTTCTTACAATGATACAGTTATCCGAACATATAACTAAAATTTATCTTGTAGAAATTCATTTTTGCAAACTAAGTTTTCAGTCCAAATAAATAGTGAACACACACACACACACACACACACACACACACAGTGTGTATGTGTGTGTGTGTGTGTGTGTGTGTGTGTGTGTGTGTGTATTTCCAGAACGTATTTGCATGCAAGACATGTAAAGCGACCTCCTCTGAACGTCGACTGCCCCTTCTATCTGTCTCGGTAAAATATTGCATACAATCACCTACCCTAAATTCTCTCTCTCTTCCGGTTCGGACACGAGAGATAATAAAGTTTGAAAACATGTAACACCTGACTCATGGATAGTTTCTAAACCGAGCCATAGTACTGTAGCCTCCTCGTAAGCCCCTGACTCTCTCAGCTGCTTTCGTCTAGGGGTAGCAGCCTTCGGCCCCACCAAACCGGGTAATGAAGTTTGTGTGGATGCTGTGTGATGTACTACACACCACCAAATATTAGACAGTACAGCATATGCGATTAAATGATTACAATTTATATGTATTTCTTGGTGATGGGTTAGGACAAACAAATACAATAAGGGTACCAAGCCAGTAACTCTGTCAGTTCTGTGCACAATTAATTCGTTGGACCTCATGAATCAGGTATCCTTTCCTCCAGTCGATGTCCTGCGAACTTCGTCGACCCCCGAAAGGGACGACCCTCGCTGGTTGACCAAACGCTCCACAAGAGTCTGTTCTCGTCTCGTCTCCTCCCCGAAGACCCTGGACTTCGGACTCCCGCTTGGGGTCCGTTTGAGGAGGTGACCAGGCATATAGATGAGGGTAGTGCAGTGGATGTGATCTACATAAATTTTAGTAAGGCATTTGACAAGGTTCCACATGGTAGGCTAATTCAGAAAGTCAGAAGGCATGGCATCCAGGGTTGTTTGGCCAGTTGGATTCAGAATTGGCTTGCCTGAAGACGGCAGAGTGCCGTGGTGGAGGGAGTGCATTCGGATTGGAGGGTTGTGACTAGTGGTGTCCCACAATGAGTTGTCTGGGACCTCTACTGTTCGTGATTTTTATTAATAACCTGGATGTTGGGATAAAAGTGTGGGTTGGCAAGTATGCAGACGACACAAAGGCTGGTGGTGTTGTAGATAGTGTAGAGGATTGTCGAAGATTGCAGAGAGACATTGATAGGATGCAGAAGTGGGCTGAGAAGTGGCAGATGGAGTTCAACCCGGAGAAGTGTGAGGTGGTACACTTTGGAAGAACAAACTCCAAGGCAGATTGCAAAGTAAATGGCAGGATATTTGGTAGTGTGGAGGAGCAGAGGGATATGGGGGTACATGTCCACAGATCCCTGAAGGTTGCCTCACAGGTAGATAGTGTAGTTAAGAAAGCTTATGGGGTGTTAGCTTTTGTAAGTCGAGGGACAGATTTTAAGAGTCGCGACGTAATGATGCAGCTCTATAAAACTCTGGTTAGGCCACACTTGGAGTACTGTGTCGAGTTCTGGTCCCCTCACTATAGGAAGGATGTGGAAGCATTGGAAAGGATACAGAGGAGATTTACCAGGCTGCTGCCTGGTTTAGAGGGTATGGATTATGAACAGAGATTAAGGGAGCTAGGGCTTTACTCTTTGGAGAGAAGGAGGATGCGAGGAGACATGATAGAGGTATACCAGATATTAAGAGGAATAGACAGAGTGGATATCCAGCGCCTCTTCCCCAGGGCACCACTGCTCAATAGAAGAGGACATGGTTTTAAGATAAGAGGTGGGAAATTCAAGGGCAATATTAGAGGAAGGTTTTTACTCAGAGAGTAGTTGGTACATGGAATGCACTGCCTGAGTCAGTGGTGGAGGCAGATACACTAGTGAAGTTTAGGAGACTACTAGACAGGTATATGGAGGAATTTAAGATGGGGGGTTATATGGGATGCAGTGCTTGAGGGTCGGCATAACATTGTGGGCCGAAGGGCCTGTAATGTGCTGTACTATTCTATGTTCTATGTCTATTTTCTATATATTGTCATTGGAGAGAGTGAAGAGGCGGTTCTCGAGAATGATTCCAAGAATGAAAGGGTAGAGCGTTTGGCAGCTTTGCGACTGTACTCATAGAAATTTAGAAGATTACGGTGGAATCTCATTGAAACCTACCGAATGTTGAAAGAACTAGATAGGGTTTATGTGGAGAGGATGAAAGTAACAGAACCAGAGGGCATAGTCTCAAAATTGAGGGGCGATCCTTTACAGCCAAAATAAGAAAGATTTTTCTGACCATAAAGTAGTATATCTGTTCAATGCTCTGCCAGAGACTGCGGTGAAGGCCAAGTCTGTGGCTATATTTAAAGCGGAATTTGACTGTTTTCTGATTGGTCAGGACATTAAAGGATATGGCGAGAAGGCAGGTGAATAGGGGTCAGTTGGATCTTGGATCAGCCTTGATGGAACAACGGAGCAGACTTAAATGGAGTGAATGGCCTAATTCTACTAATATGTCTAATGGTCTTATCTTCGGTGGATAAAACAAATGACAAATGTAGAAGAAAGTGTAACATGCTGTAAGGTTTCGCTGAAAATGTAATGGTTTCTCTGTAGCAGCAATGTTTGGTTTATGACGGGAGATAACGAGCTTGAGAATGCTGTTGTTCTTTTTTCTGAGCGGGGAGAGAGATTTTCGCGGTCTGTTACCGGGAGAGATGAGGCTAGAACACGCGAATGGAGCGAGCTGGTAGACCGCCGGACGGGGTTGATTTGGAGAGAGGGTCCGAAGGGCAGCGACGATCGGAAGAGGTCAATGGCGGACGATAAACTTATTAGTGACCTCTAACATTGCGCAACAGATTGTTTAATAAGATTGCCCCCCCCCCTCTTATTTCGTTTCTTTACTGATCAAAGAATCAAAGTAAGAATTATAAAGCTTAATCGTTTAATCGCATATTGTGTACTGCTTGTTACTTCGGGGTACTGATTTCTAACAGGGAACACATCTGGCATCATCCACCCAAATGAGTTTTCTTAAGTTTGGCCGGGCCTGGGGCTATCACCCCCCCGATATTAAGCCGCTAGCCGATGCGAGAGTTAGAAAAGGACCAGGTACGTCCAGTCTAGATTTAAAGTGTCGAACTGAAAGATCAACTGTCCAATTGCCTTCGTAGACGCTGCCTGACCCGTTGAAATATCCGAGCATGTTATTTGTTCCTCCAGATTAATCTCCAGAGGACTGGTTTGGGGGCAAGATATAGGAAACACCGCTTGTATTGAACAACCAGTTGGACAGTAGTGACTAGAAATAAAACTTACCAATACTCGAGTACATATATGCAAGGGTGCAATTCAAACCATACGTGTAGCAACATCACATTGACATAGCGCCTGAAACTAAACACTCACATTGAAAGAAAACCAGAAAAAGTTTTACAAGAATTTTAATCATTTGCTATTCATGTTCAGTTGAGTGCATGGAGTATCCCAGCGATTCCTAGTCCAATGACCGGCAAAGCCAAAGCATGCAAAAGGAGCTCTACTGTCTCTTATTTGTCGAGGTGCTACAGATTGTTCTGATGACGCTGGTGCTGGTTGGAAGCTCCATCAGTGCCACGATCGGTGGCATTTTCTTGCTTCACATAGATACTCCGATCGTGAAGGCAAAAAATTCTGACGTCAGCGTACTCCCTCCTCGCACTGAAACTTTGCTTCCGTTGTTCAATTACATTCGTTGTCGACCTTCCAGTATGGTCCTGTATGGTACGCCATACCACGTTTAACGTTAGTTCCGTCCTTCGCCTCTCTTGTGTTTTGCGCAAGACGATTGTTGTGGTAATGGCATTCAGGCAAAACTACCCACCAATAATGTGGCTAAGTGGTTTGTCCCACTACAGCAACGCCTGATTGTGTTTCTCCTAACACTGTAGTTCGCTTGATATATACTGTCTGCCTCATCAGATTCCCAGCTCTGCGGTCGAAAACATGGCCTACTCGAAAGAAGTGATACTTCTGGAAAGCCATGTGGGGTCCGAAGTCGCATTTTATTGCGTCCTGGGTTACCTAGGCTGCCTGGCATTGGAATGCTTTGTTGTTGCTTTTATTACACGAAATTTTCCGGCAATTTCAACGAGGTGAAATGGGTCGCATTTTATCTGCTAATTTTATGCTCTGTTTTGGATATCTTATATACCAGCTTATATCAGTTCTGACCGAAAATACACTGTGGCCTTTGAAGCATTTGCCATTTTGGTTTCCAGTTATGGCTACTCTTCTGTATCTTAGCGCCTAAGTGTTATATCGTATTGTTAAAACCGGATTGGTAGATCTGGTGGATATTGATAAGAAATTAGACCATAACATATAGGAGCAAAAATTCGGCCAATCGAGTCTCCTCCGCCATTCAGTCCTGGGCTAATCCGGTTCCTCCAGTCATCCCTACTCCCCTACCTTCACACCAAATGCTTTGATGCCCTGGCTAATCAAGAACCTATATATCTCTGCCTTAAATACACCCAATGACTTGTCCTCCCTAGCTGCTCGTGGCAGCAAATTCCCTCGATATAACACGCTTTGACTAATCTCAAACCTAAAAGGACGTCCTTCAATCCTGAAGTCGTGCCCTCTTGTCGTAGCTTCCCCTACCACTTCTATCTGTTCAGGTCTTTTAACATTCGGAATGTTTCTATGAGATCCTCCTCATTCTACTGACGTCCTCTCATTCCTGGAATCGTTCTCCTGAATCTTCTCTGAACTCTCTCCGATGTCAGTATATCCTTTCTACAATAAGGAGCCCAAAACTGCGCACAATAATTTAGGTGTGGTCTCACGAGTGCCTCATAGAGCTTCAAAATCATATCTCTGCTCTTATATTCTATACCTCCAGAAATGAATGCTATGAGGTGGAGGATAAATGCGTGGCTGAGGGATTGGAGCAGGGGGCAGGGATTCAAGTTTTTGGATCATTGGGACCTCTTTTGGCGCAGGCGTGACCTGTACAAAAAGGATGGGTTGCACTTGAATCCTAGGGGGACCAATATCCTGGCAGGGAGATTAGCGGGGGCTACTGAAGTGACTTTAAACTAGAATGGTTGGGGGGGTGGGAATCAAATTAAAGAGGATAGGCGTGAGGAGGTTAGTTCACTACAGGGGGATGGGAACCATTGCAGAGAGGCAGAGGGGTCTAAAGTGAGGGTAGAAACAAGAAGTACTATAGAGGAAAGTAAAAGTGGCAGGCCGACAAATCCAGGGCAAGCATTAAAAACGGCCACTTTTCAGCATAATTGTGTAAGGGCTAAGAGAGTTGTAAAAGAGCGCCTGAAGGCTTTCTGTGTCAATGCAAGGAGCATTCGTAATAAGGTGGATGAATTGAAAGTGCAGATTGTTATTAATGATTATGATATAGTTGGGATCACAGAGACATGGCTCCAGGGTGACCAGGGATGGGAGCTCAACGTTCAGGGATATTCAATATTCAGGAGGGATAGACATGAAGGAAGGGGAGGTGGGGTGGCGTTGCTGGTTAAAGAAGAGATTAACACAATAGAAAGGAAGGACATAAGCCGGGAAGATGTGGAATCGATATGGGTAGAGCTGCGTAACACGAAGGGGCAGAAGACGCTGGTGGGAGTTGTGTACAGGCCACCTAACAGTAGTAGTGAGGTCGGAGATGGTATTAAGCAGGAAATTAGAAATGTGTGCAATAAAGGAACAGCAGTTATAATGGGTGACTTCAATCTACATGTAGATTGGGTGAACCAAATTGGTAAAGGTGCTGAGGAAGAGGATTTCTTGGAATGTATGCGGGATGGTTTTTTGAACCAACATGTCGAGGAACCGACTAGAGAGCAGGCTATTCTGGACTGGGTTTTGAGCAATGAGGAAGGGTTAATTAGCAATCTTGTCGTGAGAGGCCCCTTGGGTAAGAGTGACCATAATATGGTGGAATTCTTCATTTAGATGGAGAGTGACACAGTTAATTCAGAAACAAAGGTTCTGAACTTAAAGAGGGGTAACTTTGAAGGTATGAGACGTGAATTAGCTAAGATAGACTGGCAAATGACACTTAAAGGATTGACGGTGGATATGCAATGGCAAGCATTTAAAGGTTGCATGGATGAACTACAACAAATGTTCATCCCAGTTTGGCAAAAGAATAAATCAAGGAAGGTAGTGCACCCGTGGCTGACAAGAGAAATTAGGGATAGTATCAATTCCAAAGAAGCAGCATACAAATTAGCCAGAGAAAGTGGCTCACCTGAGGACTGGGAAAAATTCAGAGTTCAGCAGAGGAGGACAAAGGGCTTAATTAGGAAGGGGAAAAAAGATTATGAGAGAAAACTGGCAGGCAACATAAAAACGGACTGTAAAAGCTTTTATAGATATGTAAAAAGGAAGAGACTGGTAAAGACAAATGTAGGTCCCCTGCAGACAGAAACAGGTGAATTGATTATGAGGAGCAAGGACATGGCAGACCAATTGAGTAATTACTTTGGTTCTGTCTTCACTAAGAAGGACATAAATAATCTTCCAGAAATAGTAGGGGACAGAGGGTCCAGTGAGATGGAGGAACTCAGCGAAATACATGTTAGTAGGGAAGTGGTGTTAGGTAAATTGAAGGGATTAAAGGCAGATAAATCCCCAGGGCCAGATGGTCTGCATCCCAGAGTGCTTAACGAAGTAGCCCAAGAAATAGTGGATGCATTAGTGATAATTTTACAAAACTCGTTAGATTCTGGACTAGTTCCTGAGGATTGGAGGGTGGCTAATGTAACTCCACTTTTTGAAAAAGGAGGGAGAGAGAAACCGGGGAATTATAGACCGGTTAGCCTGACGTCGGTGGTGGGGAAACTGCTGGAGTCAGTTATCAAGGATGTGATAACAGCACATTTGGAAAGCGGTGAAATGATCGGACAAAGTCAGCATGGATTTGTGAAAGGAAAATCATGTCTGACGAATCTCATAGAATTTTTTGAGGATGTAACTAGTAGAGTGGATAGGGGAGAACCAGTGGATGTGGTATATTTGGATTTTCAGAAGGCTTTTGACAAGGTCCCACACAGGAGATTAGTGTGCAAACTTAAAGCACACGGTATTGGGGGTAAGGTATTGGTGTGGGTGGAGAGTTGGTTAGCAGACAGGAAGCAAAGAGTGGGAATAAACGGGACCTTTTCAGAATGGCAGGCGGTGACTAGTGGGGTACCGCAAGGCTCAGTGCTGGGACCCCAGTTGTTTACAATATATATTAATGACTTGGATGAGGGAATTAAATGCAGCATCTCCAAGTTTGCGGATGACACGAAGCTGGGTGGCAGTGTTAGCTGTGAGGAGGATGTTAAGAGGATGCAGGGTGACTTGGATAGGTTGGGTGAGTGGGCAAATTCATGGCAGATGCAATTTAATGTGGATAAATGTGAAGTTATCCACTTTGGTGGCAAAAATAGGAAAACAGATTATTATCTGAATGGTGGCCGATTAGGAAAAGGGGAGGTGCAAAGAGACCCGGGTGTCATTATACACCAGTCATTGAAAGTGGGCATGCAGGTACAGCAGGCGGTGAAAAAGGCGAATGGTATGCTGGTATTTATAGCGAGAGGATTTGAGTACAGGAGCAGGGAGGTACTACTGCAGTTATACAAGGCCTTGGTGAGACCACACCTGGAGTACTGTGTGCAGTTTTGGTCCCCTAATCGGAGGAAAGACATCTTTGCCATAGAGGGAGTACAGAGAAGGTTCACCAGATTGATTCCTGGGATGGTAGGACTTTCATATGAAGAAAAACTGGATGAACTGCGCTTGTACTCGTTGGAATTTAGAAGATTGAGGGGGGATCTGATTGAAACGTATAAGATCCTAAAGGGATTGGACAGGCTAGATGCAGGAAGATTGTTCCCGATGTTGGGGAAGTCCAGAACGAGGGGTCACAGTTTGAGGATAGAGGGGAAGCCTTTTAGGACCGAGATTAGGAAAAACTTCTTCACACAGAGAGTGGTGAATCTGTGGAATTCTCTGCCACATGAAACAGTTGAGGCCAGTTCATTGGCTATATTTAAGAGGGAGTTAGATATGGCCCTTGTGGCTACGGGGGTCAGGGGGTATGGAGGGAAGGCTGGGGCGGTGTTCTGAGTTGGATGATCAGCAAGGACCTTAGCTGTGTTGCAGAGCAGAAAATCCTGAGGTCCAAGTAGGTAGCTTTTTGAAAGTGGCTACACAGGTCGACAAGGTGGTTAAGAAGTTTTATGCAATGCTGTTTTTTGTTAGCCTCAGGCTCCCTCAGCTCGCTTCCGTCTAGGGGGAGCAGACTTCGGCCCCGCCAAACTGTATAATCGAGTTTGTGTAGATGCTGTGTGATGTATTTCACCACTCCAAATAACAGACAGTACCCCAAATGCGATTAAATTATTCCACTTTATAGATCTTACTGGAACTATGTAATGGAGATACAATATAAAAGGAAAGTAAAAGGCGCCAAACTTATCAAAGTTCAACCACTTCGTGCACAACCGTTGGAGCTCAATTAACGGAGTCTTCATTCCACTATTCGATTCCCTCCGACCTCCTCGACCCGCCGCCTGGGACCAACCACGGTGGTCGATCAGACGCTCCACACGAGTCTGTCCTCGACTCCTCTCCTCGCCGAAAACCCTGGGCCTCGGAATCACGCTCGGGGTTCGTTCCGTCGCCCAGCTTACAGCATCGCATCTCCTCTCTCTGTCCCCATCGCGCTTTCTCCCTCAAAGCCCGCGAAAACAATAGCTTGCAGGCACACAAGAAAGAATAGCATTCTTTATCTTTATCAGTAATTATAACCCAAACAAACTGCTGGAGACAGAACCACTGTCTCAGCAGTTAACATCACAGAGAAGCCATTTTATTAGCCTTAGCAGTAACATAAAAGAAGAAATCCCTTACATTAGTCGAGCCATTGAGTTCAAACGGGAAAAAGATATGTTTCATCTGTATAAAACGCTGGCTTGGCCATATTCGAAATATTTGTACGTTTTTGGTCGCCCAACTATAGAAGATCTTGAGCTTTGAAAAAGGTGTGGAAAAGTTTTACCACGATGCTGCCTGGGTTAGAGGGCATGGACTACCACTAGAGACTGGATAAGCTTGAGTTGTTTTCTCCGGATCTTCGGAGGCTGAGGAGATCTGAAGGAGGATCCGACGATTATGAGAGACATAGTTAGAGATGATAGAAAGTACCTAATTCCCGGGATGAAATGTCTAATAGCAGAGGGCATTCATTGAATGTGAGAGCGGATAGATTCAAAGGGGTTGTGAGGGCGAAGGTTTTTAATCAGAGAGTCGTTGATGGCCGGAATATGTTGGTTGGTATAGTGGTAGAGGCAAATACACCGGAGGATTCCGGAGATGTTTGGACAGGCACATGAACGTAAGGAAGATGGAGCGATATTGGCATGAGGTGGATAGGAGGGATTAGTGTTTTGGTGTTTTTGATTTGCTTTTTAACCGGCTCGGGGCAATACTGCGGGTCGAATGACCTTTTCTTATGTTGTACACCAGGACGTTTATATAAGTTACAAACAACAAAGGTTCCAGCACAGATCAATGTAATGCTCCACTAAATAAAGACCTGCAGCCCGAATAGTGTGCTTTAACCACTATCATCTAATATTCCAACGTACCATCGAATCATGCATTAAAGCCCTGCCTATTCGATAGCTTTCTTAGATGATATTCCGGATACCTGCTCTATCCTAGAAGAGTACCCAAATAATCTTGAAAAAACATTCTCCCGACTCATGCAAATAGGCGTACCACTGAAGCGCGAGAAATGCACCTTTCCGGCAGATTATGTCGAATAGCTGTGTTTTCGCTTGGATTCCAAAGGCAGACATCCGGTCAGAGCAAAATTTTGCCCCATTCTTGAAGCTCCAGCACCAAGGGATATCCATGAACTTCGCTTCTTTTCAGACACGTTCCATCATTATGCCAGATATTCTCGCATAGCTACGTTTCCTGCGCCGCTGAACGATCGAACAAAGAAAGATTCTAGGTGGTGTTGAGATAGGGCAGAGGAATCATTTTTTTTAGAGAGTCAAACAAATGTTGACTCAGTCCCAAACATTAATCCCAAACCCTGGGTTTTAATCGATGCACAACTGCGCAAGCACGTGGACGTCAGCCAGTTAGAACAGAGAGAAGAGTTCAAAAGAGACAGTTTGCAGAGCGGGCGACGGAGTAGAGGGAGACAGAATAGGAGGACTTTAGTTCAACGGTGCTTCAGCGATAAAGGGTCGAGGCGAGGTACAGATAGGAAGATTGCGTGTGAGGCCAGTTTTCTGTGCTCGGTGTCAGACGTGGGAAGTCCTGGAGTCTCCCAGCCTTCCGGATCGCCACATCTGCAGCAGATGCGTCGAGCTGCGGCTACTAAGGGACCGCCTTAGGGAACTGGAGAAGCACTTCGATGATCTTTGTCTGGTCAGGGAGAGTGAGGAGCTATAGATAGGACCTATAGGCAAATAGTCACACCGGAGACTGGGGAGACAGATAAGTGGGCAGCAGTCAGGAGAGGGAAGGGCAAGAGTCAGATGCTAGAGTGTACCCCTGTAGCTGTCCCCCTTAACAATGAGTTTTCCTGCTTGAGAACTGGTGGGGGTGGAGGGGGGGAGGGCGGCCTACCTGCGGGAAGAAACAGAGGCCGCGCTTCTGGAACAAAGTCTGTTCTGGGACCCTTACTCTTCGGTATTTTTACAAATGACCTGGATGAGGAAGTGGAAGGATGGGTTAGTAAATGTACTGATGACACAAAGGTTGGGTGTGTTGTGGAAAGTGTTGTGGAGGTTACATCGATGGCATGCAAATTTGGTTTGAGAAGAGGCAGATGGAATTAAACCCAGATAAATGTGAGAAGTTCATTTTAGTAGGTGAACTATGATGGCAAAATATATTACTAATGGTGAGGCTCTTGTGTGGGAGATCAAAGTGATGCTGGGTTCAGAGTCCGTAGGATACTCAAAGCTGCTAAGCAGGTTGACTCTGTGGCTAAGAAGGCTTACAGTGCATTCGGCTGCATCAATCGTGGGATGGAGTTTAGGAGCCAAGAGGTAATGTTCCAAATATATAGGATCAGAGTCAGATCCCACTTGGTGTACTGTGCTCATTTCTGATTGCCTGACTACAGCAAGGGTGTGGAAACGATAGAAAGCGTGCAGGAGAGATTTTTGTTGCCTGGATTGGTTAGCATGTCTTATGACAACAGGTTGACTAAACTCTGCCTTTTCTGATTGGGGCTACGGAGGATGAGCGGTGATCTGATAGAGGTGTATAAGATGATGACAGACATTGGTCGTGTGGATAGCAAGCGGCTTTCTCCCAGGTGTGAAAAATCTAACACGAGTGGTCACGGTTTTAAGCTGCTTCGAAGTAGGTTCAGAGGAGATACCAGGGGTAAGTTTTTTATGCAGAGTGGTGAGTGCGTGGAATGAGTTGCCGGCGACAGTGGAGGAGCCGGATAAGATTCGGTCTTTTAAGAGATTCCTGGATATGTACATGGAGCTTAGAAAAATAGAGTGCTATGGGTAACCCTAGGTAATTTCTAAAGAAGTGGACATATTCGGCACCGCTTTGTGAGCTGAAGGGCCTGTATTGTGCTGTATGCTGTCTATAGTTCTGTGCTTCTATTAATGCACGTCAGGTCCGGAACGCCAATAGTTTTCTACTATGATTCTTTCGTTTAGGCGTGGGTGCGGTGCTAATCTAGACGAATACGGCTGGTGATGAAAAGCTTATCGTTTTCACATCACGCACCCTTAACCTGGCCTAATGAAACTATACACAAGCGGACAAGGAAGCATTGGCAGTTATATTTTTTTGGGCTCCTGTCTTTTCACCTTCTCTGTACGGCAACGTTTCAATACTCATAGTGAATACAATCCATTGGTGGGATGGTTTGGTGAGAGCATGGTTGTGCTGCAGATGGTGTCACAAAGCATCTAACGTTGGCCACCATACCTGTCTGCTCATCAATACATAATATCTGCTGTTCCCGGTAGAAGCAACTACGCCACAGCTCTTTAACGCAGTCTTCCATTAAGAGAATATCCTCTTGAGTCAGAACTTCCAGGCGAACTGGTACTACTGATGCATTGCGTCAACATTCCCCGATCATCATTTCTCAGGAAATAAAGAGAAGTAACTGAGCGAGATGTAAAACTGGGACAATAAAGTATGATGTCTAATTAGTGTGCCCGAAGCCGTGCTAGCCTATGCTAGGTATCAAACAAGATTTGCACTTATGGTGGTTGTCTAATGTTGGAAAGTTGCATTGCATTTCGTACAAGATTATGCACCCCCCCCCCCCCATCATGGAATAGTTATACATAGAACATAGAATAGTACTGCACAGTACAGGCCCTTCGGCCCGCAATGTTGTGCCAACCCTTAAACCCTGGCTACCAGATAACCCCCCCAACTTAAATTCCCCCATATACCTGTATAGTACTCTCTTAAATTTCACTAGTGTATCTGCCTCCACCACTGACTCAGGCCGTGCATTCCAGGCACCAACCACTCTCTGAGTAAAAAACCTTCTTCTAATATCCCCCGTGAACTTCCCACTCCTTACCTTAAGGCCATGACCTCTTGTATTGAGCACATTCAAAAATATCACGTATGAAGACACTAGTCAGCAATTACGTTTGGTGGCCGAAAATTAATGAAGTCATGCAGCAGATTGTAGTGCCTGCGACCCCAGCCAGAGTTTTCGAACTTTAAACGCTGATGTGCCCATGGTTCCATACGATTGGCCGACCAAACCCTGGAGCCGTTGACACGTAGACTACGTTAGCCATTTGGAAAGTGATATGCGCTTTATCGCCGTTTATGCAAATTCAAAATGGATCGAAGCCAAAGTGGCGACGATTCCGACCAGCCAGATGACAATAAATGTTTTATGCACGGCATATTGTACATATGCAATCCCAGATACCATGATAGAAACATAGAAACATAGAAAATAGGTGCAGGAGTAGGCCATTCGGCCCTTCGAGCCTGCACCGCCATTTATTATGATCATGGCTGATCATCCAACTCAGAACACCGCCCCAGCCTTCTATCCATACCCCCTGACCCCCCTAGCCACAAGGGCCATATCTAACTCCCTCTTAAATATAGCCAATGAACTGGCCTCAGCTGTTTCCTGTGGCAGAGAATTCCACAGATTCACCATTCTCTGTGTGAAGAAGTTTTTCCTAATCTCGGTCCTAAAAGGCTTCCCCTCTATCCTCAAACTGTGACCCCTCGTTCTGTACTTCCCCAACATCGGGAACAATCTTCCTGCATCTAGCCTGTCCAATCCCCTTAGGATCTTATACGTTTCAATCAGATCCCCCCTCAATCTTCTAAATTCCAACGAGTACAAGCCCAGTTCATCCAGTCTTTCTTCATATGAAAGTCCTGCCATCCCAGGAATCAATCTGGTGAACCTTCTCTGTACTCCCTCTATGACAGGGATGTCTTTCCTCAGATTAGGGGACCAAGACTGCACACAATACTCCAGGTGTGGTCTCACCAAGGCCTTGTACAACTGCAGTAGTACCTCCCTGCTCCTGTACTCAAATCCTCTCGCTATAATTTCCAGCATACCATTCGCCTTTTCCACTGCCAGCTGTACCTGCATGCCCACTTTCAATGACTGGTGTATAATGACACCCAGGTCACGTTGCACCTCCCCTTTTCCTAATCGGCCACCATTCAGATAATAATCTGTTTTCCTATTTTTGCCACCAAAGTGGATAACTTCACATTTATCCACATTAAATTGCATCTGCCATGAATTTGCTCACTCACCCAACCTATCCAAGTCACCCTGCATCCTCTTAGCATCCTCCTCACAGCTAACACTGCCACCCAGCTTCGTGTCATCCGCAAACTTGGAGATGCTGCATTTAATTCCCTCATCCAAGTCATTAATATATATTGTAAACAACTGGGGTCCCAGCACTGAGCCTTGCAGTACCCCACTAGTCACCGCCTGCCATTCTGAAAAGGTCCCGTTTATTCCCACTCTTTGCTTCCTGTCTGCTAACCAACTCTCCACCCACACCAATACCTTACCCCCTATACCGTGTGCTTTAAGTTTGCACACTAATCTCCTGTGTGGGACCTTGTCAAAAGCCTTCTGAAAATCCAAATATACCACATCCACTGGTTCTCCCTTATCCACTCTACTAGTTACATCCTCAAAAAATTCTATGAGATTCGTCAGACATGATTTTCCTTTCACAAATCCATGCTGACTTTGTCCGATCATTTCACCGCTTTCCAAATGTGCTGTTATCACATCCTTGATAACTGACTCCAGCAGTTTCACCATCACCGACGTTAGGCTAAGCGGTCTATAATTCCCCGGTTTCTCCTTCCCTCCTTTTTTAAAAAGTGGAGTTACATTAGCCACCCTCCAATCCTCAGGAACTAGTCCAGACTCTAACGAGTTTTGAAAAATTATCACTAATACATCCACTATTTCTTGGGCTACTTCCTAAAGCACCCTGGGATGCAGACCATCCGGCCCTGGGGATTTATCTGCCTTCAATCCCTTCAATTTACCTAACACCATTTCCCTACTAACATGTATTTCGCTCAGTTCCTCCATCTCACTGGACCCTCTGTCCCCTACTATTTCTGGAAGATTATTTATGTCCTCCTTAATGAAGACAGAACCAGAGTAATTATTCAATTGGTCTGCCATGTCCTTGCTCCCCATAATCAATTCACCTGTTTCTGTCTGTAGGGGACCTACATTTGTCTTTACCAGTCTTTTCCTTTTTACATATCTATAAAAGCTTTTACAGTCCGTTTTTATGTTGCCTGCCAATTTTCTCTCATAATCTTTTTTCCCCTTCCTAATTAAGCCCTTTGTCCTCCTCTGCTGAACTCTGAATTTCTCCCAGTCCTCAGGTGAGCCACTTTCTCTGGCTAATTTGTATGCTGCTTCTTTGGAATTGATACTATCCCTAATTTCTCTTGTCAGCCACGGGTGCACTACCTTCCTTGATTTATTCTTTTGCCAAACCGGGATGAACATTTGTTGCAGTTCATCCATGCAACCTTTAAATGCTTGCCATTACATATCCACCGTCAATCCTTTAAGTGTCGTTTGCCAGTCTATCTTAGCTAATTCACGTCTCATACCTTCAAAGTTACCCCTCTTTAAGTTCAGAACCTTTGTTTCTGAATTAACTATGTCACTCTTCATCTTAATGAAGAATTCCACCATATTATGGTCACTCTTACCCAAGGGGCCTCTCACGACAAGATTGCTAATTAACCCTTCCTCATTGCTCAAAACCCAGTCCAGAATAGCCTGCTCTCTAGTCGGTTCCTCGACATGTTGGTTCAAAAAACCATCCCGCATACATTCCAAGAAATCCTCTTCCTCAGCACCTTTACCAATTTGTTTCACCCAATCTACATGTAGATTGAAGTCACCCATTATAACTGCTGTTCCTTTATTGCACACATTTCTAATTTCCTGTTTAATACCATCTCCGACCTCACTACTACTGTTAGGTGGCCTGTACACAACTCCCACCAGCGTCTTCTGCCCCTTAGTGTTACGCAGCTCTACCCATATCGATTCCACATCTTCCCGGCTTATGTCCTTCCTTTCCATTGCGTTAATCTCTTCTTTAACCAGCAACGCCACCCCACCTCCCCTTCCTTCATGTCTATCCCTCCTGAATATTGAATATCCCTGAACGTTGAGCTCCCATCCCTGGTCACCCTGGAGCCATGTCTCTGTGATCCCAACTATATCATAATCATTAATAACAATCTGCACTTTCAATTCATCCACCTTATTACGAATGCTCCTTGCATTGACACAGAAAGCCTTCAGGCGCTCTTTTACAACTCTCTTAGCCCTTATACAATTATGCTGAAAAGTGGCCCTTTTTAATGCTTGCCCTGGATTTGCCCATGATCTATGATAAAGGGCTGTTGAGTCCTTCAGCATTTTGTGTGTGTTACTTTGCATTTAGAATATCTGCAGATTTTTTCGTATTTGTGATATTGCCTCTTATCACCCATCATCAACCAGAATGGTTGAAAGCTGCTCAGACTGTCAAACTGGGGATACAATCGTTGAAAGGGGATATATAAACCAGCATAAACCTGCTTTTGTTAGGGTACTGAATATCTCCACAAAATACCACAGTTATTTCTCCATAGGAACTATTGATGGGTCACAAGTGATGTTCCCGATTGGACTTACTGAGCCTCGAGCCAGAAGACCGAGACCGAGATAGACAACAGACAATGAAAGTGCGATACCTTTCAAATAGAGAAGGTCGAAAATTTGAGGTGCGAGATCCAGTTTATAGTCGCACGTACCCTGAGAGCCAAATTGAATGAAAGGCAAAGTTGTGGTGGAAGAGGGTCGACAGGTTACTATAGCACTTGAGGATGGTAGTGTATACCGTGGACATATATTTCGTAACAGTAGACAGCCTAGTGAATCCTTCGTCCCAGAAGGAGCTTGTGAACAAATAGGGTTACCACAGCAACCTACTGAAGCAGAATCCCCAGGTGGAAGCATTGAATCCTGGTCAACTCTCGATCCTGCGACATTTGAATTCAGCCGAAGAGAAAGGACCAGAAAACCGGAGGAAATTCTCAAGCTGGCCTCAACTAGAAACTTCTGTTTTGGAAGCTATGAATTAAAACAAAATTTCAAATATCTATTCATTTAGTTTATTTCGTGGTATAGCAAGGACCAGGCTTTTCCAGCTCAACATGCCACACCGCTTGCAACCCACGTGTTTACACTTCTCGAAGTCACAGGGCAATTTACGATGATCAGTTAACCTACTAACCAAAACGCTTTGGACTGTGGGTTTGAAACTGCTGCAACTTTTGGAAGCCCGGAGGAACACGCAGTTATGCGCATAATATAAACTTCTTACAAACACTGCTGAAATGCTGCGATCTGTAATAGCGTTACGCTAACCACTACACTACCGTGGTGCCCATATCCAGAGTAAAACTAGATTTCATCTTTGTAAATATTTCTAGAACATCAAGATAGTTCATGAACTTACGGAAGTTATGAGGTTATTATGTAAGATGCAATTGCTATTAAATTCGGATATTAAATGTTAAAATTGCAATCCGTGGCAACTTTATTTGGTACATCCTGTTGTTTTTTTTTTACACCACCGTTGCAGCGCGTAGTTATTTGTGTTACTCTCGACTCCATGTCATCTTGAACTAGTCTGGCCATTCTCTTCTGATCTATCCCATTAAAACGTTATTTTCACTCAGCCAACTGCGCCTCACTGTATATTTTATTTTTAAACATAATCTTTTGTAAATTCCAGAAAAAATGGAGTGTGAATATCCGAAGAGATTATTTCTCGACACATACTTTGTCATCAGCAATCATTTCACGACCAAAGTCACTAAGATCACAATTCTAAGTTGAGGGTTTAAACTAAATAGACAGTGGATTGGGAACCGTACAGATAGAGGGAATGCGTTGCCAGACTCCGAGAAAGGAGAGACTGATAGCTCGGCAAAGTTGCACTGAACAGGATTAGTAGCAATGAAAACGGCAGGAACAATCGAAAAAGGTGAATACAAGGCTGAATTTGCTATATTTTTGAATGTGTGCAGTATGCAGAAGAAGGGAGATGGACTTATAACACAGTACAGATTGGAAAGTGTGATGCTGTCGGCAGCACGGAATCATGGCTTGCAGTTTAATGTACAAGGATAGATATAGTATTGAAAGGAAAGGCTGTAGGACAAAGGAAGTGGTTTTGTCCTATTGTTAAAATAGAAATCGTCTTTATAGAGAGGTGACATAAGGTCGGAAGGTGTAGAATCATGATTAATAGAACGAAGGAACTGCAAGGGTAGAAGGACCCTGATGGGAGTCGTATATAAACCAACAAACAGTATTAAGTATGTGGTCTACAAATTGAAACTAAAGATAGAAAATACATGCCAAAATGCAATGTTATAATAATCGTTGGAGATTTCAATATGCAGGTAAGTTGGGAAAAAACAAGCAAGTTGGAGCTGGATACCGGAACAGAAATTTCGAGAGTGTTTACGAGATGCTTCTAGAGCAGTTCGTGGTTGAACCCTCCAGGGAATCGGCTATTCTAGACTGGGTGTTGCAGTATGCTCAAGAATAGATTATAGACCTTAACGAAAAATAACCCTTAGTGGAAAGATCATAATATGATCAAATTCACCCTAAAATTTGAGGAGCAGCTTAAATCAGATGTAGCAGTATTACAGTGGAGTAAAGGAGATTACAGCAAAGGAAATGACACGGAGCATGAAATCTGTGAAGTACCCTAACAAGGCAAAATGTTCTTGGAAAACTGAGAGGTCTGATGGCAGATATGCCATCTGGACTAAATGGTGTACACCATAGTGTTCTGAAGGAGGTGGCTGAAAAGATTACGAAGAGATTAGTAATTATCTTTCAATAATCCGTAGATTCTGGAATGGTTCTGAAAGACTGGAAAGTTGCAAGTGTCACTAGTCTTCAAGAAGTCAGAGAAGAGAAGAAAGGAAATTATAGGACAGTTAGCCTGAACTCACTTTGGACCTTTCTTGGAGAGTTGACCAATTGCGGGCCGGAGAGACCGCACGCCAATGTTCTATGTTGTATATAAACGAGGGTCAATCATTTTCAGCAGTTTTCCCAATCATCGGAAGATCAGATGTGTTCAGATTCATATGAAGCTCCTCCGAATAGGAAACAATCAACCACAAAGAAAAAAAAAACAATATTCAGACTTAGGTTGATGAAAAGCTCTAGAATTTGTGGCAGAAAATCAACAGCCACAGACAGCCTCCACCAAAAGAGAAGCTTGTCGCTTCCCATGATATTTACCAACAAGCTACCGCCGTCTCCGGAAAAGTGGAAGAGAGTCATAAAAGTGTCGTGAAACAGCAACACACAGAAACAGGCCCTTCAGCTATTTTGCCTGTGACGAACTATTATGCTATCTAGTTCTATCGAGCTGTACCGAATCATAGCCCTCCATACATCTGTCATCCATGTACGTGTCAAAATTTCAGAGTTGCAACTTGTCTGATTAGGGTATTTTTAAATATCCCCATATCATCTTTAATCGAGACTTTGACTAGGAAGACTGTGACCAGTGTAAATGACAGGAGAGTGAAACTGGACAGAAATATGCAGTTTGGTCCAACATTTCCCTCTATCTTGCAAAAGATTGCACGAATTGGTGTTATATAGACTATATGGAACTTTGCTCCCTAACTAACGGTTATCGGTTATTTCACGATTCACAAAGCAAAGAAACAAATTCCGCTCGGTAGTCCGGATTAATGTAAAACTTTGCCTTACTGATTGGATAAATTAATTTGTTGAGACTCACCAAGAGCTGTCACGCCCTGAGGCATTTCAGATTTCACTGGGGAAGACAGCCTGATTAGATTTACGGTAGTGCTCTTTGTTACAGAAACCTGATGTGGAGAGCACTGGGGATTCATTTTCACTCGTGACTGTACCATTAATTGCTTCTTTGCAAATAATGCATTAGTCCCTTCAGAAGGAGCCATGTGTTGTCTCTGAATCGTCAGTGTATAAAGACGAGGTAAGGAGCCAGACGTTAGAATCTGGTAGCTTCTCCAGGTGACAATGCGTTGTCTACATTGCTGCCTGCTATTGCTGTCTGGCCTTATGCCTGCCCTTTTGACTGAAGAACCAAATTGCAAGGGCAGGGGTGATTTCGGTTTGCTCGGGTTTTCCGAGGAAGCTGATATTATCCTCGGCGGAGTTTTCAGTGTTCACGCCGACGTAGAAGATCAAGACATAACTTTTCAAACGCAGCCTAAACCGGTAAAATGTACACTGTTAGTAAAAGTTTGTAATTACCTTATTAACACTTTTAAGTTTTGTATTGATGTAAAGTATTGGTGATTTTGGACGAAACTTTTTTTTATTTTGAGATTTTCAATATTACATTCTACCAATTAACAAAATGTACTGTATAAAATTTGTTTTCGCTTGTGGTTTTGAAACTTGAATCTTGGACCATATATCGGGAATGGAGAACTACAAATAAGCACAAATGCATTGGGATAGTAACGGTATGCACAGTTGCAATGCCTTTATCTGTATCCGTTTGAATTTTCACTCAGAGAAAGGCTCTGAAAGGTTATGTGCCTATCACGAAAGCACCAGCACGAGATACAAGTGAAAATGTATTTAAATTTAGTGTAAAAATAAAGTTTGTTAAGTTACCATATCTAGAGGGAAGGCTTCTGGGAAAATAAAAGGTCTGAAGGTAGAGAACTCAGCTGGAGCAGATGGTGGATACGACAGGGTTTTGAAAGAGATGGCTGGAAAGATTGTGGAGGCATTATTAATGTTCGTTCAAGAATCAGTTGATTCTGGAATGGTTCTGGAAGACTGGAAAATTACAAATTTCAATCCAATTTTCAAGAAGACCATTAGGCCAGCTGGTGAGTCGGGAAGGGAGAGAGACAGAAGAAAGGGAACTATAGGTCAGTAAAGCTGACCTCAGTGATTGGGAAGATGTTGGTGTCGATTGATAATGGTGTAGTTTTGCTGTATTTGGAGGCATCTGACAATATGCTAGATCTTGTTCAGTATGTTTCATCAAGGGAAAAGCTGGGCTGACAAATATGCTCGAATTCTTCGAAGAAACAACGAGCAGGGTGGACAAATGATTATCAGTGGATATTGTGTAGTTGGATTTTCAGAAGGCCTTTGACAAGGTGCAACGCATGAGACTGCTTAACAAACTACGACCCTACGGTATTACAGGATCCATTCTACCATGGATAAAGCAGCTGTAACTTGGCAGGAGAGAAAGACTGGGAATAAAAGAACCTTTTCCTGTTAGATTCAGATGATTACAGGTATTTCACACGGATCTGTATTCGGGCTGATTCTTTTCACGTATTTACCAATGATTTGGATGATGAAATTGATGGTTTTGTGCAAAGTTTGCAGACGATATTAAGATAGGTGGAGGGGCAGGAAATTAGGAGGTTGTAGGGAGGCTTCAGAAGGACAGGCAGATTAGGAGAATGTGTAAAAAATGACTCCAACAGCTGCATGA
This sequence comes from Mobula birostris, assembly GCF_030028105.1. NCBI lineage: Eukaryota > Metazoa > Chordata > Chondrichthyes > Myliobatiformes > Myliobatidae > Mobula > Mobula birostris. Next base: position 12,057,296 of record NC_092373.1, read on the forward strand.
AGAACACAAAATGGACAATTACAGTACACAACATACCCCTGATACAGTAAGAGAAAAAGGAAACTTAACAGAAATATACCCGGACACCATAATCAGAGACACCAGCTTTGCCCAGAAGAACCTCCTTTGATCCAAGATCCTGAAATTCCCACTCTCATCACAGGCCCAGTCCCAACAATGGCCTATCCGTTTTGTATTTTTACTTACTCCTCTCTACGTTATTCCTATCGTTGATTGTGCCGCCACAATGACACCATACACACGCAAAGCTCTTCTTTCAAACGAGCGCCATCGACCGGTGAGGAAGCTCCTTGCTGTGCGCTGCTCCTGTAACTGATTGGAACTCCTCTTCGGTTTAAATTTTCGTGCAGGCAAGAATGATTTATCCGGGATCTCTCTGTACTTATCAGCATTCATCTTCCCATGAATCTTGACCAGATTTCCAATTCCTGCTCCTGCAAAGTATCCGTACAGCATGTTTCCTCACCCATCTCATCATACTCCAGAGTAGGGATCGTGTTACCTGGCTGATGTGCAGTATTTGGTTTACGCCACACGGAACGTTTAATGTTGAGGTTAAAAACATCAATTTTAACCTCATCCGACCATAAAAACTCTCTTTCGTACAGTAACTTCTGAGTGACACTTTGCATCATCTTTACAGGCAAGGTTTTGTTTATATTGTTGTTTTTTTTTGGTCAGGGATTTTCCTTGCACGCTTCCGTAAATAACCTTTTTTTTGAAAGGCCCAGATGATTGTGGGCTATCAACGTCATTTTCAGTTGCAGCAAGTGACTTCTCCACCTCACTCAGAGTGATTGAAGGCGTCACACTAGCCTCTCTTACAGGAAACATTATTCTCTGGCGACTAAGTTTAGAGGGCCGCCGTGGCCTATGCAGCATGCCTGCATTTGCATAGTTGTTCCACTTTCTTACGATGAACTGCACTGAGCTCCGGGGTATGTTCAATACTTTTGATCTGATAGTATACCCATTCCGAGATTGATGCTTCTCTATTATAATTTACCTGATTTGTCTTGAATACTCTTTTACCGTCATTTTCGTTTGGTCGGTTAAAACTCTACCGTACTATTGCATCTTACAGAGACACGCTGTATTTATTGAGGTGCTGCTCCAATTTTCTAGATAATCAAAATGTTTAAGTCCATAAGATAATAAGTACCCTGCAGCCGAGGAACGTTGTCGTGGTAATTACAAGGGGGATGGATATTTTGTCTGCCTCCCAATTTTATTTTTCCAGGTTTTGGACTTTTTCTTTTGATTTGGCATGATGCGCAATATTTTACAGCTCAAAATCCTACCTTAATATATTTCAAACTTGGGAAATGAACACAAACCAATGAACAAAGCTGTGGGCTGAATACCTTTTCAGGGTATTGTTTGTGTGTCGTTTTGTAATTGTCATATTTTGTGACTCGAACAATATTAAGAACCCCTTCATAGATACACAATTGTTTTTTCTGCAGCTTCCGGTTCAGACTTTTCCGTTTCGCAATGGCGATGATCTTTGCAATTGACGAGATTAACAAAAACCCGGAACTTCTTCCAAACGTTACGCTGGGTTACACAATTTACGATTCTTGTGGCAAACCTGCTGAATCCTTAAAAGCAACATTCGAGTTTTTAAATAGACTGGACGCAACAACTTCCAACTGTAGAAGAGCTCCCATGGTAACCGCTATCGTCGGGGATTCAAGATCATCGATGACTTTAGGCATCGCCTCATTAATTGGTCCATTTAGGATTCCTGTGGTAAGTCAGTTGATGATCTACTACTCGCCTGCTGATGTGTAACTTTCTAAAATGCTTTCGTAAACATGATCAGATTTTCAGAAATAATGACTTGTACAGCTCCTATATCGCTGCATTTGCCCAGGGCTGGCAGGAATTATAAATTAAATCATTTATTTTTACTTCATCTAGGCTGTTTTCTCATTTTCTTTCGTCAGAAAGAGAATCAGAATCAGCGGCGGCAATGGTGTACAATACATAAAACAAACTATGAATTTCAATAAGGTATAGTTAAAATAGAGACCAAGAACAGTAGGTAGGGTTGATGAGTTGGTTCATTGACCGTTCGAAAATCTGATGGCGGTGGGAAAGTAGCTGCTCCTAAAACGTCGACTGTGTGGCTCCGGTCTCCTCTACCTCCTGCCTGATGGTAGCAATGAGACAGGGCATTTTCTGGGTGATTGGGGACCTGTATAATGAAAACTGTTTTTTTTTACGGAGTCGAATTTTGAAGATATCCTCGATGCTGCAGTTGCTAGTTCCCATCATGGACCTGGCTGCTGCAACGTTCTGCGTTTTTTTTTTTCCGATCCCATTCGGTGGTTCCGTCATATCAGATGGCGATGTGCCTGGATCGAACGTTATCCATGATAAATTTGTAGAAATTTGCTTTTTTATCCTGTAATAAATTATTTTGTTACCCCTGTACCCACTCCCCTGAATAATAAGTATACCGTCCTGGATACTGTTGGCGGGGCCGACCGAACAGGGGTGAGAAACGGTTTCAGGGTCTCCGGCACTGAGTCTGACCCTGTGGTGCAGAAGGGTGGGACAAAGAAGAGGAGAGCTGTCGTCATTGAGGACTCTATAGTCAGGGGAGCAGACAGGAGATCTTGTGGACGTGAGAAGGACACCCGCATGGTTTGTTGCCTCCCGGGTGCCCGGGTCCGGGATGTCCCTAACCGGGTGCACGATATCCTGGTACGAAAGGGAAAGCAACCAGAAGTCGTGATACATGCTGGTACCAACGACATAGGCAGGAAGAGAGATGAGATCCTGAAGAGTGAGTTTCGGGAACTAGGTAGAGGGCTGAAGAACAGGACCTCAAGGATGGCGTTCTCAGGATTGCTGCCAGTGCTACGTGACAGAGATGGTAAGAATTGGAGGAGATGGCCGTTGAATCCGTGGCTGAGGAGCTGGTGCAGGGGACAGGGTTTTAGATTTTGGGATCATTGGGATCTCTTCTGGGAATGTGGGACCTGTACAGATTGGATGGGTTGCACCTGAACTCGAGGGGGAGCAACATCCTTGCAGGTAGGTTTGCTAGCATGGTTCGGGAGGGTTTGAACTAATTTGCAAGGGGGTGGGACCCGGAGCGACAGAGCAGTGGAAGAAGTGCAGGGAGTAAAGCCAGTTCTAACATATAAAGAGACTTTGAGGAAAGAGAAGCAGAATAAAGGGTGTAAATGTAGTAAAGTAGAAGGGCTAAAGTGCGTGTACTTCAATGCAAGAAACACCAGGGACAAACGTGATGAACTGAGAGCTTGGATACATACATGCAATTATGATGTAGTGGCCATTACAGAGACTTAGCTGGCACCAGGGCAGGAATGGATTCTCAATATTCTGAATTTCAGTATTTTAAAAGGGATAGAGAGGGTTAAAGGGGAGGAGGAGTGGCATTACTGGACAGGGATACTATTACAGCTTCATAAGACGAGGGATAGACTTTAAGAGTCGCCAGGTAATGTTGGAACTCTATAAAAGTCTGATTAGGTCAGACTTCGAGTAGTGTGTCCAGTTCTGGTCGCCTCACTATAGGAAGGCTGTGGAAGCATTGGAAATTGTACAGAAGAGATGTACCAGGATGCTGCCTAGTTTAGAGAGTATGCATTATGATCAGAGATTAAGGGAACTAGGGCTTTACACCTTGGAGAGAAGGAGGATGAGAGGAGGCATGACAAATGTATAAAATATATTAAGAGGGATAGATAGAGTGGACAGCCAGCGCCTATTCCCAGGGCACCACCGCTCAATACAAGAGGACATGGCTTTGAGGTAAGGGTGGGCAGTTCAAGGGAGATATTAGAGGAACTCTTTTTACTCAGAGAGTGGTTGGTGCGTGGAATGCACTGCCTGAGTCAGTGGTGGAGGCAGATACACTAGTGAAAATTAAGAGACTACTGAACAGTTATATGGAGGAATTTAAGGTGGGAAGGATTTATATGGGAGGCAGGGTTTAAGGGTCGGCACAACATTACCGGCCGGAGGGTCTGTACTGTGCTGTACTATTCTATGGTCTATCTTCTATGTAATATACCGAATCTTCTCAAATCAATCATGGGTACAATGTATACCGTAGCATGAATTGTGGAGCTCTTCATGAGAGCTAATTCCTGTGGTCATTTTATGCTTTTGGAACAACCCATTACACTCCTGATCCCTCGATGAGGACTAGTGTGTAGACCCTGGACTTCCCTTCCTAAAGTCTACAATCACTTCCTTAGTCTTAGCGTCGTTAGATGCAATCTTCTTGTTGCGATGCAACTCAACTAGCTAACTCACTCCTTTTATCGCCACGTCACCATCTGAGATTCTGCCAACAGAAGTTGTGTCATCAGCAAATTCATACATGGCATATCAGTTATCTCTCATTTGAACTTTTATTTACATAATTAGACCGATCACTGTGAGGGCAGTGGTGGTTGATAATACTGAAGTGGGCATTTGGTGCAGCTATGTGTTACGAGGACAAATTTCCGAAGAGTGATAATCTCGCTATTTACAAGGGCGATCATACCAATAGAAAAAGGCCCTTCGGCGTAAATCGTCCATGCCCGCTGTATTACCCGGTGACCTGATCCCATTGACCCGGGATTTGCCTATAGCCTCTACATGTCTCCTATCCATGCACTTATTTATAACGGAACACCCTTTCTGGCAGCTCATTCAAAATACGCACCACCCCGTTTCCAGTCCTTCCCTGGGACAAAGACTGTCTGTTTCCCAGCCTGGCGATATCATTGATAGTTCTTCTACCCCTATCAGCTGGAATGCAGAACAGAACAATCGGTCTCAAATGTCTATCTTTGAATGTCACATATACTCTGAGGCTTGAATTAAGACCTCGTAATGCGATCCAAAAATGTGTTTCTTTTCAATAGTTTCAATGGTTTCAATTGTTTGATTTAATGTCAGACAATGTATACAATATACATCTAAAATTATTGCACGTTCCATACATCCAGGAAAACAGAACAAAACTCCCCAGAATGAATTACATAAAAACGTTAGGACACCCAAAGTCCCTTCACCCTTTTCCACGCACAAGCCTCAACAACCTCCGTCCACCACATCATTCCAACCCGCTCCCACTCATTTCAGCAGGAAGTATGAACACTCACCACAGACCAAGAAGCAATAGCAAAGCCCAGGAAGAGAGGTAATGATCTGCAGTTCAACAAAAAAAAAGATCACCCTGCAATTCGGCATACTACAATCTCTCTCTATGTCCCTAACAAGATGCATAAATCTGTCATGACAGTGAAATTTTACATTTGTATGAAAAGCAAAAGTAAATCCGTAGATTCTGGAAAATAAAAGGAGGGGATCCCCCAAAGAATCTCCGGAAATCCGCCAGCGCCTGTGGGAAGAGAAAAACACTTAACGGCCGTCTAGCGACCAGGTCTCCTCCGGTGAGATTTCGTTATGTTCCTCTGACTTTCTCCACCCTCAAAAGCCTCTCAGTCTCTTCTAGTCATCAATCAAGTGTTGACGAAGTGTTGCAGATCTCAACATTGACTTTTCTTCTTCACAGTTATCCAGAGACGTTCACAACTCTGTCAGGATTTACCAATATCCTTACAATCCTGTGTGGGCAGATGTGCCAACTCGCCGGGCAATACAATTAGAATGTTGAGATTACATGAATAATAATAAAATAAGAATTATAAACTTGTCTCCCTCTAGGTTAGCTATATCGCGACGTGTGCCTGTCTGAGCAACAGACGTGAATATCCCTCCTTCTTTAGAACGATCCCAAGCGATTATTTTCAGGTGAGGGCGTTGGCTCAACTCATTAAGCATTTCGGATGGACCTGGATCGGAACAATTAGGAGCGACGATGACTATGGTAATTTTGGGATGCAGGCTTTCAATGAAGCAATGGAAGAGATGGGAATTTGCATTGCTTTCTCTGAAGCTTTCCACATAACTTATCCAAGGGAGAAATTACTTCAGACTATAGACATTATAAAGAAATCTTCCACAAAGGTAATATTAGCTTTCCTTGTGCAAGTGGACATGAGCATTTTATTACAAGAAGTTGTACGGCAGAATGTCACTGGAATACAATGGATTGGAAGCGAGGCTTGGATCACCACGCCGATTCTATCCCCCGAGGAGAGTCGATTATATGTAGTCGGTACAATTGGAATCGCGATCAGAAAAGTGCGAGTTCCAGGTTTGAAGAATTTCCTCATGAGCACTCACCCGTCTCTTTATCCCGGAAATCCTTTAATGCAAGAGTTTTGGGAAAAAGCTTTCAGTTGCAAGATTAAAAACACAGAAAGTATCACAGTCAATTCCCAACCAGATTTCGGGCTTCGAGAATGCACGGGAAATGAAAGTCTACTTACAGCGCACAACGAGTTCACTGATGTGTCTGAGTACAGAGTGACCTACAACGTTTATAAATCGACCTACGCTATAGCCCACGCTCTCAATGATATGTTCACCTGTCAAGATGGGAATGGACCATTTGCCAACCACAGTTGTGCCAATATTTCAAATTTCCAGCCATGGCAAGTAAGTACAAATAAGACTATTCAACAGGACAGTGGTACGATAGATGAACTCATGTGCTCACAATCTGTCTTATAATGGCTTTGCACCTTGTTTTTATCGAGCCACAGCAGCGTAGCGGTCAGCGCGACGCCATTTCAGTTCCAGGCTCAGAGTTCATAGTACAGTTTCGGCGCCATCTTTAAAGAGTGTGTATGTCACTCTATGACTGCGTTGGGTTTCTTCCGATGTTCCCATTTCCTTTCACATTCCAAAGGCGTCCCGCTTAGGAAGTTAGCGGTCATTGTAAATTTTCTTCTGCTTAGTCAAGGGTTAAATAGGCTGGAAACCTCTGCACAAAATTATACAACCTCCACTGCCTCTGATCTGAATCTGTAATATTTTAATCTGTACACCGTTGCTTTTTTCATTATATTGATGTGATGTAATTGTCGGTTTTGGATATGATGCAAAAACTATTTTCAGTGTACCTTGGTATATGTGATAGCAATAACTAATTTACAAATTTACCACTTAACATAGTGTGGAAGGCTATTATATAAATGTTAATGTCACGTTCAAAATTACGTATTCAAATTATTTCTGAACGTGTTTACGAAACAAATCTTACATTCATATCACAAACTAGAGAAAGTCTGCAGCTGCTGGAAATCCAAACAATCAGAAAAAAATGCTACAGAAACTTAATAGGCCAGACAGCATCTATGAAAAATAAAACTATGGACGGCGCTTCGGGCCGAGACCCTTCAACAGGAACGCTACTGGTTGCTGCCGAACGGTGTCAGTCAGAAACGCCGACTGTACTCTCTGACCTGCTGAGTTCCTCCAGCATGTCGTGCGTGTTTCTGCATTCATTTGCCGCTATTGAAACAGTAGGACATGTCTTGCCTTCCCTCCTCAATTTTCCTCTCACCCCGTGCCTGCACCTAATTATCCGCCACAGGCTTCTCTTCCGCAGATCTCTTTATACAGCCTTGTCGCCCCGCTGTCTTTCAATCCAGATGTAAGTTCTCGACCGGGAACATCAATTGTCTAGTTCTCCCAGCAGTGTATTAATTTGTTTTTTTTACTACCATTGGTGAACTGGATAGAGAGATTTCTTCTTCTCTTGAAGCTGGAGACAAGACATTACTTCTCACTATGATATATATTTATATCCGTTTAAGCTTCTACATTACATGAAGACCGTAAACTTCACGACAAAGATTGGGGAAAGGATCTATTTCGATAACAACGGTGATCCGGTCCCAATATATGACATCGTAAACTGGCAGCCGACAGACACCGGCGTTGTTATTGTAACCGTGGGGCAGTATGATGGAGCGGCGCCCGATGGACAGAAATTCATATTAGCCGAAGAGTCAATCATATGGACTGGAGGACAATCAACAGTGAGTGGTATATGATGTTCTAGGTGTTTTTTTTTCCTTTCAGTCGATCATTCTGAAGTGAGTTTAAATTCAGAACAGTGTGTAATCACGATAGTTGCAGATTCAAGATGATAAAACCAATAGATTAACATTTCTTTCTTCAAGTAATAATAAGGGACAAGTTGGAGCTGGATGTATGGTAGCAGCAACTGTCCTTAACCTGCCCCAGGCTAATTCCTGGGATGAGAGCATTGGCCAGTCTATAAGCAGTTCGGTGTTTTGTTTGAAGTTTAGTGAAATCTTCAGTGGGCGCCATGGTAACGTAACGATTAGCACGACGCTATTACAGCTCCCGATATTCTGAAGATCAACGTTAAATTACGGCGCCATCTGCAAAAAGTCCTTATGTACTCCTCATGAGTTGCTTCGGTTGCCTCGGGTGCTCCATTTTCCTGCACAGTCCAAAGACGTAACTGTTCGTAGCTCATTTGGTAAAAAAAAACACTAAAGGGTGAAGGCGGATCTTATTAGTATATGTAAGATCCTGAGGGGTCATTACAGCACTGAGATAATTTCACTGGTGATAACACTCCTAACAGAACGATATACACTCCGCGGCCACTTTTTTTTTAAGGTTACTTCCTCTGATCAATAAAGTTCCCCTGAAGTGAGAGCTGCCCACCAGGAACAAGGAAGGCTGTATAAGACAGACAACATGTTTTTGCTTTGACTGCATCTCATGTGTGCAAGTGAAGCCAGCAATATAACAGGTGATTGAATAGCATTAAATGGAAAGATCTTTGGAACCTACACTCAATGCCCACTGCATAAGGTACCGCATTTCCCTAATAAAGTAGCAACTGAGTGTACGTTCGTACTCATTTGATGCTGAAACCCATCCAATTTAAGATACGAAATTTTCTGCATTAAGAATATACTGATCTGTACACAGTTGTTGTAATGCGCGTTATTTTTGTTACTGTTACGTTCCTGTTAACTTGAACCAGTCTACTTCTTCAAAGAAGCAGAAAAACATAGAAAACCAACAGCAGAACAGAGGTACTTCGGTCCACAATGTTGTGTGGAACATGTACTTTATAAATTATGTAGGGTACCAAAATCTCTCTATTTTTCTAAGCTCCAAGTACCTATCCAAGAGCCTCTAAAAAGACCCTATTGTATCCGCCTCCACCACTGTCGCCGGCAGCCCATTCTACGCACTCATCAATCTCTGAGTAAAATATTTACCCCTGACATTTCCTCTGTACCCACTTCCAAGCAGCTTAAAAGTGTGCCTTCTCGTGTTAGCCATTTCAGCCTTGGGAAAAAGCCTCTGACTATCCACACATCAATTCCTCTCATCAGCTTATACAACTCTATCATGCCATCTCTCAACCACCGTCACTCTAAGGAGAAAAGGCTAAGTACACACAACCTATTTCATAAGGCATGCTCCCCAATCCAGGCAACATCCTTGTAAATCTCTTCTGCACCCTGTTCTGTAGTTTCCACATCCTTCCTGTAGTGAGTTGACCAGAACTGTGCACAATATTCCAAGTGGGATTGACCAGGGTCTTATATAGCTGTAACATTACCTCTCGGCTCTTGAACTCAATCCCACGGTTGATGAAGGCCAATACACCGTATGCCTTCTCAACCACACAGTCAACCTGCACAGCTGCTTCCATTTTCCTATGGACTGGGACCCCATGATCCCTCTGTTTCTCCACAATGCCAAGAGTATTACTATTAATACTATACTCAGTCATTATGTTGCACCCACAAAATGAACCACCTCACAATTATATGGATTCAACTCCGTCTGCCAATTATCTGCCAGGTTTTGCATCTTATCGATGTCCCGCTGTAACCTCTGACAGCCTTCCACACTATCCACAACAGCCCCAGCCGTTATTTCATCAGCAAATTTACTAACCGATCCATCCGCTTCCTCATCTAGGTCATATATAAACAACAAGAAGAAAATGGGTCCCAGAATAGATCCCTGAAGCACACCACTGGTCACGAACCTCCGTGCAGAATAAGACCCGTCTACAACTACTCTTTGCCTTCTGTAGACAAGCCCATTCTTGATCCTCAAAGCAAGGTCCCCTTGGATCCCATGCCTCGTCACTTTCTCAGTATGTCTTGCTGAAATCCATATACAGTGCATCTACTGCTCTGCGTTTATCAATTCGTTTAGTCACATCCTCAAAAAATTCAATCAGGCTCGTAAGACACGACCTTTCCAAATTATGCCCTCCAACTGTTCATAAACCCTACCTCTCAGGATCTTTTCCATCAACTTACCAACCACTGAAGTAAGACTCACTGCTCTATAATACCCTGGGCTATCTCCACTCTCTTTCTTGAATAAGGGAACAACATCTGCAACCCTCCAATCCTCCGGGACCTCCACCGTTCCCATTGATGATGCAAATATTGTTGCCAGAGTCTCAGCAATCTCTTCCCTCGCCTCGCACTATAGTCTGGGATATATCTCATCCGGTCCCGGTAACTTATCGAACTTGATGCTTTCCAAAAGATCCAGCACATCATCTTTCTCAATGTCTATATGCTCAATCTTTTCAGTCTGTGTAAGTCGTCCCTACAATGGGAAAGATCATTTTTCGCAGTGAATACTGAAGCAGAGTATTCATTAAGTTCCTCCCCTACGTCCTCCGGTTCCATACACACCTTTCCAGTGTCACACTTGATTGGCCTTATTCTATCACGCCTTATCATCTTGCTCTTCACGTACTTGTAGCATGCCTTTGGGTTTTCCTTAATCCTGGCCGCCAAGGCGTTCTCATGTCCTCTTCTGGCTCTCCTTATTTCATTCTTCAGCTGCTTCCTGCTAGCCTTATAATTTTCTAGATCTCTATCATTACCTAGATTTTCGAAACTTTCGTAAGCTTTTCTTTACTTCTACACTAGATTATCTACAATCTTTGTACACATGCTTCCTGTCACACCCTACCATGCTTCCTATATCGTATTGGAACTGCTCTCCGACAAAGAGCTCACACCTGACCAGGATCATTTCCCAATACAAGATCAAGTACAGCCTCTCCTCTTGTAGGCTTAACTAAATATTTTTTTCCCTGAAAACCATGCTGAACACACCTAACAAACTCCATCGAAACACCTTGCTCTACGGAGATGCCAATCGATATTTGGCAAATTAAAATCTCACATCACGTCAACTCTTTTATTATAGCACCGTTCCAGATTCTGTCTCCTATCTGTCATCGACATCCCTGTTACTATTGGGTGGTGTATAACAACACCCTGTAGAGCTATCAAACCGTTCCTCTTTTTAATTTCCACCTACAGAGACTCAGTAGACAATTCCTCACCTCTTTTCCCTCCCTCCCTGTATTTCTGAAACATCTAAAGCCAATCTTGCCCCTGAGCCATCCAGGTCTCAGTAATGGCCACAGCATCATAGCACCAAGTGCTGATCCACTTTCTAAAATCATCCGCTTTTTTCATGATACTACTTGCCCTAAAATAGGCATATTTCAGAACATCAGTCTGAGCGCATCCTTCTCTGTCACCTGCCAATCCTCCCTCTCGCACTGCCTACAATCTTTCTCTATTTGTGAGCCAATCGTCCGATCATCCGTCTTATCTGGCTTCTCTCATTAACATCATATTTTGGCCCACAAAACTGCCGCTGAATGAATGTTTTATTTACGTGTTTCTCACCACTCTGTAAGTTCTAGAGTCTGTTCTACATGGAAACCCAAGGATATCAGAAGTTACTGAGACACCGAATCCACCCAGTCTGACACCAACATTTTTTTCTCCTTTTCCCACGGCTTCTACCCCTATCAGACTCCTTCTTGTCCATTCCTTTACCTTTCCCACTCAGCTGGTTCTTCTCTCTCATCCGGTTCCCCCTCCTTTTTATTCTGGCGTGTCTGCTGTATTTTCCAGAAGAGGAGTCGCGGCCCAAAACACAGACTGCCTCACCCGTTGAGTTCCTACAGCATTCTGTGTGTGATACTGAGACCATAACTTGTAGAATCCTTTAAGTAAGTCCACAGGTTGTCATTGTGTAATATTGTGGTGAGTAAATTGTGTCCTTCCATTTCTACTTATGATTGGCAAATCACGCGTTTAATCTTTCCATAGGTTCCAAAAGCGGTTTGTTCAGAAAGCTGTGAGCCCGGAACACGGAAGGCACTCAGAAAAGGACAACCTAAGTGTTGCTATGATTGCATAAAATGTCCACAAGGAGAAATTAGCAATACAACCGGTGAGTCATCTCTCTGAAATTCCATTAGTTAGAAGTCTGTACACAATTAGTTCTGAAATATAAACTTCTCCCCGTCTCTGTCCATTATTGATTTGTTTTGTTTCAGATTCAGCCGGTTGCCTTAAATGCCCAGCAGAGTACAAGTCCGATAAGAAACGGGTTGAGTGCTTACCAAAAGAAATCGAATTTCTATCATTTAATGAAATCATGGGCATTATCCTGGTGACGCTGGCATTGGTTGGATTCTGTATGACAATGCTGGTATTTGTAACGTTCTATACTCACAGAGAGACGCCGATTGTTAAAGCTAATAACTCAGAGCTAAGTTTCCTTCTTCTTGTTGCCATAATGCTCTGCTTTCTCTGTTCAGTAACATTCATTGGCGAACCATCAACATGGTCTTGCATGCTTCGTCACACGTCATTCGGTATTATATTTGTTCTCTGTGTGTCTTGCGTTTTGGGTAAAACGATAGTTGTTGTTTTGGCGTTCAAAGCGACTCTGCCCAACAATAACATAATGAAGTGGTTTGGACCAACCCAGCAGCGACTGACAGTCTTAATTCTTACTTCGCTACAGTGCGTAATATGTACTGTCTGGCTGGCCACATCGCCGCCATACCCTCGGAAGAGTACGGAACATTTTACCGAGATAATAGTTTTTGAATGCAACGTTGGGTCTGAACTTGCCTTTTACTGCGTGCTGGGTTACATTGGATTCCTCTCCTGTGTGTGCTTTGTGGTCGCCTTTCTAGTTCGACAGCTTCCTGACAACTTCAATGAAGCGAAACACATCACATTTAGCATGCTTATCTTCTGTGCCGTTTGGATTACCTTCATCCCAGCCTACGTGAGTTCTCCTGGGAAGTACACGGTGGCTGTGGAAGTGTTTGCCATTTTAGCGTCCAGCTATGCGATGCTGTTCTGTATATTTGCTCCCAAATGCTATGTTATACTTTTTAAGCGAGAACAGAACACAAAGAGACATGTCATGGGCAAAATGCCAAAAATTTAAGTATGTATAAGGAAGCAACTAGATAGTATGATTGAGTCGTTACCTTCTTAAATTTTCAGTGTGCATTGTTTGATTTAATATTTTAAGAATCCCATTATATCATAGCAATGTTCTTCGGGTTAAGTATATATTATGTAGAAAAAATACAGCGGAGTGATGGGTCCTTCGGCCCACGATGTGTCGAGCCAATTAACATAGTTATCAAATGGCTAACTAAACTAATCTCTTTTGCTTACAAGTATCTATACTCTTCCATTCTCCTCCCATGCATGTGCTTATCTAAGTCTCTCTTAAAGTTTTCTAATCTTTCTGCCACACCCACCAACCAAGGCAACACATTCCAGGCACCCACCAATTTGCATTGCCTGGACCAGAACCGGATGCAAAACTTGACCCTCACATTACCTTTGAAATTACCCCCTCTCACCTTAAATGCGTGTCCTGTGACATTTCAACGCTCGGAAACGTATACTGTCCGTCCACGCAATCATCGTCTTATAAACTAAAACACCTCCCCTCAGCCACCGCAGCTCCGGAGAAAGAATCAAGTTTGTCCAACTTCTCATGTTAACACATAACCTCTAATCCAGCAAACATCCTGGTAAAGCTCTTCGGTATACTCTCCAAATTGTCCACATACTTGCTATAATGGGGCAACTAGAGCGGTATTCAGCATTGCTGACGCCGCCTAACTAATTTTTTTATAAACCTGCAAGTAATTAACACATTTTGCAGGTCTGTAGTAGTTTGATCTCGCATCGTTAACTTTCGCATGAGAACTGATCTATAGAAAGGTATAGCATATAGACAGGCCATTTGGCCCGCTATGTCTGTGCGAACCGTCATGTCAAATTAACGACACTATTACGACCGTTACCACCACTATCCCTGCTGGCACATCCTGTGAATCATATCACTCCGTGTGAAAAAAAGTCGTAAACAACTCCTTTAAACTTTCCCTCCTTCACCTTAAAGAAATGTCCTTTAAACTTCACCATTTTACTCGAGAGCTTTGGGGAAAGGGTGGCACCATTCCTACGTACGAAATAATTTTACAAAGCTCCATCAGGTCTCCACTGAACATGGACACTCTATTTGTTTCCCAACTTTACAGCCTGAGGTAAGTCCTAATGGGTTACATTTCTAATGAACCTTGGCGAGACCCTTCTCCCATCACATCTACTCTGTGGTTCGCTCAGTGAGAAGAGTTCCAGCTTTACCGTGCATGACAAACTTCATGCAAAGTCTCTTCAAAGTCAAATTAATTTTCAAAAGGAATTTTACTGAACCATATTCAGAAGTTCTGTACAGCTAAATGCCCGCGAGAAAGCGGCACAAATCGCCTTCTTAAAACAAGGATGCAGTAAATGTCCGAAACAGCGTATTATTCCCACCCATTCCTGCGTCAAGCTGCTTTGATTCGTCTCAATGAATTGCTCGTTTTCAATGTGTTAATAACACTCTAATATTACAAATATGATTTTTTTTGACTAACAATATTGTTAATGGAATGATAAATTTTCCGCAAGTTGGGCGGTGAGCAATCAACAGAGAAGGGGTGCGTTAAAAGGACGACTAATTTTCAATTAGGTCCGCCATCAAGGCATAAAAGCAGAGCTTCGCGTCAGTTTCTTTAATTTAGTCAGTGATCAATCAACAAAAGGGGCTCTTTAGAACAGGCGACTGGAAAAATGCCTTCCAGTATGCCAGTGGAGTTGGTTCTTCAGGCTTAGGCGAGTTCAATCTTTGGCGAGGTACAGTATCTAGAAACTTTCTCTTTTTTGAAACTACAGCCCAATACAGGCCCTATGGCTCAGATGCATACCCAACAGGTACTTACTTTAGAAATTACCTACGGTTACCCATAGTCCTTTATTTTTCTAAGCTCCACGTACCTATCGAAAAGCAGCCTAAAAATCCTATTGTATCTGCTTTCACCACAGCCGCTGGCAGCCCATTCCACGCACTCTCCAGTCTCTGCGTAAAAAACTTACACCTGACAGTTCCTCTGTACATATTTCCAAGCGCCTTAAAACTGTGCCCTCTACATGTTAGCCATTTCAGTCCTGGGAAAAAGCTAATGATTATCCACAGGATCATACAACTCTGTCAGTTCACCATTGCCCTTTATCCCACCATTGCCCACCATCGACCATTGTTCAAAGGAGAAAAGGCCAAGTTCACTCAACCTCTTCTCGTAAGGCATGCACCCCAATCCAGGCAACACACTTGTGAATCTCCTTTGCACAGTTGTATAGCTTCCACATCCTTCCTGTAGTGAGGTGACCAGAACTGAGCACAGTTCATCCTTCTTCATTCCTCCTCTATTACAGTATAGTAGTACAGTGAGAATGTCTCCAGGGGCAGTGTTTTGTACTGGCTGCAGGATATGCGAATACTGGGAGACGTTCAGTCTCCGGGATAAATATTTCTACACCAGTGCACGTGCTGCAGCTACTGCGAGAACGTGTTAAGGATCAGAAGCTGCAACTTGATAACCTCAATTTATTCGGGAGAAAGAGTAATTAATAGATATGAGCGAGAGTGAGGTAGTCAACCCTACGTTAGAGGCGACACTTGTGGCCATTATCCTCAATATTAAGTATACATTTTTAGATATTGTTCAGGGGATGACCTACTGGGGGCAGCCACAGTGACCGAGTCCCTGTCATTGAGCTGTGGCTCAGAAGTGTAGAGAAGTAAAGAGGACTGCAGTGTTGAAAGGAGATCCTTAATCAGAGGAGCGGAGACGAGATCGTGTAGGCGCAAAAGAGACACACGGAAGGTATATTGCCTCTCTGGTACCAGGGTCAGGGCAGTCTCAGTTCGGATACATGGCCTTCTGGAGAGTGAGCAGCGAGAAATCTTGCTGCATATTGACAGAATTGAAATAGGTGGACAAGGTGAAAATGTCCTGAATAGAGATTCTAGGGAGTTTGGATAGAAAGCTGGAAAACAGGAACTGCGAGGTAGTATTCTCTAAATTGCAGCGTGTGCCACTCGCCAGCAAGTGTGCCAATAGGATAATTTGATAGGTGAACGCGTGGCAGAAGACCTGGTGCAAGGAACAGGGGTTCAGGTTTATGGATCACTGGGATCTCTTCTGGGGAGGGGAATTTCTAGAATGCCTACAGAACCGTTTTTTTTAGAACAGCTCATGGTTGCGCAGAGCAGGGGTGCAGCTATTCTGGATTAGGTGTTGTGCAATGAACCGGACCTGATTGGAGAGCATAACGTGAAGAACCCTTTCGGGCAAGTGATCGTAATATGATGGAATTCACCATGGAATTTGAAAAAGAGATTATAAATTCAGACGTATTTGTTTTACGGTGGAGTAAAGGGCCATGGAGAGGCATAAGAGGGGATCTAGCCAAAATTGATTGGAAAACAACACTCAGAGATGACGACAGAGCAGCAACGGCTGATTTTTAAAGCAATGTGGAAAGCACAGGATATGTTCATCTCAAAAGGAAAGAAGTATTCTGAAGGAATGATAGCTCAACCGTGGCTTACAAAAGAAGTCGAAGCCAACATCAAAAAAAAAGACCAGAGGGTTGGGAAGCTTCCAAAAAGCAAAAGAAGATAACTAAGAAGTTATTAAGAAGAAAAATATGGAACTCGAAAGTAAGGTAGCCAATAATATCAAAGACGATACCGGAAGTTTGTTCAGATGCATAAAGTGAAAAAAAGAGAAGCGAGAGTGGATATCAAACAACTGGAAAACGATGATGAATCATAGAAACACAGAAAACCTACCACACAATACAGGCCCTTCGGCCCACAGAGTTGTGCCGAACATGTCCCTACCTTAGAAATTATTAGGGTTACCCACAGCCCTCTATTTTACTAAGCTCCATGTACCTATGGACAAGTCTCTTAAAAGACCCAAACGTATCCGCCTCCACCACCATTGCCGGAAGCCCATTCCATGCACTCACCCCACTCTGAGTAAAAAACTTACCCCTGAGAAACCCCTACCGCTCTCCTCTGTACCTACTCCCCAGCAACCTTAACCTGTGTCCTCTTGCCGCAACCATTTCAGACCTGGGATAAAAGCCTCTGACTATCCACACGATTAATCCCAGTCATCATCTTATACACCTTTATCATGTCACCTCTCATCCTCCGTCACTCCAAGGAGAAAAGACCGAGTTCACTCAACCTATTCTCATAATGCATGCTTCCCTATCCAGGCAACATCGTTGTAAATCTCATTTGCATCCTTTCTATGGCTTCCACATCCTTTCTGTAGTGAGGCGACCAGAACTGATCACAGTAGTCCAAGTGTTGTCTGACCAGTGTCCTATATAGCTGCAAGATTACATCTCGGCTCCAAAATTCACTTCCAGAATTGATGAAGGCCAAAACACCGTACGCCTTTTTAACCACAGTGTAAACCTGCGCATCTGCCTTGAGTGTCCTATGGACTCGGACCCCAAGATCCCTCTGATCCTGCACACTGCCAAGAGTCTTACCATTAATACTACATTCTGCCATCATTTTGACCTACCATAATGAACAACTTCACAATTATCTGGGTGTATTCCATCTGCCACTTCTCAGTCTAGTTTTGCATCGATGTCCCGCTGTGTCCTCTGGCAGCCCTCCACACTATCCACAACACCTTCAACCTTTGTGTAATTAGCAAACTTACTAACGCAGCCCTCCACTTCCTCAACCAGGTGATTTATAAAATTACGAAGAATAAGGGTCCCAGAACAGATCACTGAGGCACTCCAATGGTGACCGAACTTCATGCTATCAGTCTTATCTAGACACGCAAACAGGAGTAACGATGTAGCCTACAAATTACAACGGGAGACAGAAAATACACGCCAAAAAGGCAATGTTACAATGGTCATTGGTGATTTCAGTATGCAGGTAGTTTGGGAAAATAAATTTGGTGTTAGTTACTAAGAGGAGAAATTTCTGGAATGCCTTCTAGAGTTTTTTTTTCAGAGTAGCTCGTGGTTCCGTGCTGCAACTCTGGACTGGATTTTGTGCTTCGGTACAGGAACTGATTACAGACTTAATGAAAAGGAACCCTTCGGGGAAAGACAGCATAATATGATCAAACTCACCCTGACATATGAGAAAGAGAATCTAAAATGAAACGTGTTCCTATTACAGTGGAGTTAAGGAAATTAAACAGGCATGAGACAGGAGTTGGGCAGAATCTATTGGAAAAGAACACTGGCAGATAATGGCAAAGCAACAATTGCTTGAATTTCTGGAAGCAATTGGGAAGAGACAGGATATGCAATCACAAAGAGGAAAACGCATTCTCAAGCAATGATGACATAACGGATGCTAAAAATAGAAGACTAAGCCAACATAAAGCCAAAACAGGGCAAATAATGGAGCAATAATCAGTGGAAAGTTGGAGGATTGGGAAACATTTAAAAACGAACAGAAGCCAGCTAAAATGTAATTAAGAATATATGGATGGCATAAGAATGTAAAGCGGGCAATACTATTAAAGAGCATAGCAATTGTTTGTTCAGAAACATATAGTATAAAAAAAGCGAGGGTGGGTATTGGACAACTGGAAAACGATTCTGGAGGGGCAGTCATGGGGAGAACGAGATGGCGGACGGACTGAGTAAGTACTTTGTATCAGGATTGTGGAGGACAATAGCAGCATGGTGGTAGTTGAAGTGTGTGTAGCTACCATAACAAGGGAGAAGGTCCTTGGGAAACAAAAAGGTCTACCGGCAGAAATGTCACCTGGACCAGATGGTGTACAGGACAGGGTTCTGAAAGAGTTGGCTGAAGAGATTATGAAGGCATTACTAATGATGGTTTAATAATCCCTAGTTTCTGGTATGATTTCGGAGGACTGGAAAATTGCAAATGTCACCACTCATCAAGAAGGGAAAGTCTGACTTCAGTGTTTAGGAAGATGTTCCAGTCGATTGTTAAGGATGTAGTTTAGGGGTACTTGAGCGCACATGATAAAATAGACCTTAGTTGGTACCGATTATTTTTACTTTATATGCCAATGATGGAGTTGATCGTTTTGTCGCAAAGTTTGCCGACGATATGAAAACAGGTGGAGTGGCAGGTAGTCTTGACGAATTAGAGTGGCTACAGAAGTAAGTAGATGCGGAATAATGGAAAAAGGAGTGGCAGATGTTATCCTATGTCGGGAAGTGTACGCTCATGCAGTTAGTGGACGAAATGAGAGTGGTGATGATTTTCTAAGTGGAGACCGCATACAAAAACCGAGGTTACCGGAGACCTGGGAGTCCCTAAACATTAATTTGCACGCTGGATCTGTGGTGAGGAGTGCAAACACGATGTTCGCATTCAGCTCGAGGACGAGAATGTAAAAGAAAGAATGTAATGTTGAGAAGTTATTAAGCACTAGTGAGCCCTCACTTGGAGCATTGCGAGCAGTTCCCGGCGCCTCATTTTAATAAACGTTCAGCTGACACTGGGGAAAGTTCAAAGGAGGTCCACGAAAATGACTCCAGAATTGAACAGCTTTTCATGTGAAGAACGCCTAGTGGCTCTGGGCCTGTATTTGCTGTAATTCTGAAGAAAGAGGTGTGACCTAATTGAAAGCTATCGAATTATAAAAGGCCTTGATTGCCTGGATGTGGAAAGGATGTTTCCTATGGCACGAGCGTCTGACCACAGCCTCAGAACGGAGGGTCCGCCTACTAGAAATGAGGAAGAGGGAAGTTCTTCAATGATGAAACTATAGAATTCGTTCCCAACGGCAGCTGTGCAGGTCGGGTGATTGATTCCTGGCTGGCCGGAACATGAAGAGATTCGGAGGATGTCAGGAGACTGGGGCTAAGACGAAATTTGTATCAGCCATGATGAAATTGCGCAGAAAGGCTCGCTGGGATAAATGGCCTAATTGTGCTCCTTTATCTTATGGTCTGTAGGTCTTATTCCCTATTCCAGTGTTGAACATGTCTGCATGGTTTTATATATTGAATGCTGCCATACGATTGGCTGACTAAATATTTGTATTAACAACAGTAGACCTGCGCAGACATACCTAATAAAGTGGCCATTGAGTCTGCACCAGAATATTGCCTGGGCTCTGGGGTTTGTGTTAGAAGGTGAGGATGCGCAGAATAGAACTTCATTACCGAGAATGTAGCAGGTTAGTGGGGTAATCTAGCAGAAGCGTAGATAGGGTTAAAGCTCTTAACTTTTATCCCAAGGAAGGCTGTTAAATACAAAAGGGTACAAGTTTAATATCAGAAGCGAACGCTTTAAAATACATTAGGGGCGGCTTCTTCACGCAAATTTTGGTGCGCATTTGGAATGAACTGCCAAAAATAGGATTCAGGTGGGAAGAACAGCAGCATTTAAATGGCAACCAGATAGGAGGATGAAGAGAGAAATTTACTTCCTTACGTGTTTGTAAAGAATCGGCAGGACGCCTAAAGATGTTAAATCTAGTAACGTTTATTGTAATTTAAATATATATGCGTATAACTGCATAATATATATGCAAACGAGATAAGTTTTCTCCGAAATAGGGTGTGAAGCACATAGTATATTTAACATTCATAACGCACGATAACTTATGAAGCTATGGTTAAAATCTACTAACGTAGATTAATTTTAAATATTGTAAGACACGGAACAGATTAACCAGTGACACTTCGAATATGATGCGGCAAGGAATTCAGAAGCCTAATGGCTTCGGGGAAGAAATTGATTCACATCCTGACCGTTCTTGCTTTCATGGATTGTTGTTTCCTATCTGATGATAGAAAGTCAAGGACGATGTCGGATGGATGGCTGGGATCCGTAATCACATCAAGGGCCCTGCGTGAGCAACATTCCTGATAAATGTTCCCGGTGGATGGCAGGAGACCGTTATGATTTTCTAAGCTGTTCTCGCATTCCTTTGTAGATAGAGATCTCACCTGTCAGGATGTTTTCAACAGTGCTTCACTGTTTCACTGTAAAACGCAGTTACGATGGGGTGGGCCATGCTTCCTTACTCTTCGTGGAAGGTGGGAGCTCTGCTGTGTGAATGTGTGCTGCAGAGTACATTCACTAGCTGCATCACAGCCTGGAGATGCCAATGCCCTTGAAAAGAAAATTCTACCAAAAAAGTAGTGGATACGTCCGATCCATCATGGGCAAAGCCTTCCGCACTATTCACCACATTTACACGAAACGTTAAAGCAGGAAAGCAGCATCCATCATCAGAGACTCCCACCACCCACGATATGCTCTGTTATAGCTGTTGCCTTAAGGAAGATAGTACAAGAATCTCAGAATATACTTACACCAGGTTCAGGAACAGTTAATATCCCTCAAACACCCGGTTTTTGAAGCACAGGCGTTAAATTCAGTCAACTTCAATGTAATGTTTCCTTAACTTACGGACGCAATTTCAAGAACTCTTCGTTGCATGTTCTCGATATTATTACTTATTTACTAAGTATTATGATTTCTTTATTTTGTTATTTGCACACTTATTGTCATTTGTACACCGGCTGAGCGTCCAGGTTGGTGCTGTCATTAATGATATCTGTCGTGGTTATTATCTTACTATGGCATTATTAGGTATGCCCGCAAGAAAATGAATCTCAGGGCTGTATACGGAGACACATGGTGTATGAAATGTGATAGTAAATTAAATTTAAACTTTGAAATGCGAGGAAATGAGACCTACTCACTGGGCAACAGAGTTAGCGTGGACGAGTTGGGCTGAAGGCCTGTTTCTATAAGACACAATCAGTTGGGAAATCTTTTTTCACGAATATGAGTCAGTGATACTGCAACAATAAAAACAACGGTGTTTTATTAATAGCACTAAGCTCCTATTAATTCAACCGAGTGCCAGCTTCAAATATTATATTTAAAACTCTGAGCAGGGACGAACCAATAGTCTCTACTCTAAACTGAGAGCACTGACCGAGAACTCATTGCATACGGACAACTTGGCTGCAAACGTAAGCGCTTTTACAGCGCGAGAAACAATGGTTTAATTCTGCTGCTATCTTTAAAGAGTTTGTACGTTCTTCTCATGATAACATGGGCACCCTCCAGGTGCCTCAATTTCCTCCCACATTCCAAAGACGTACAGTTAGGTTTAATGAGTTGTGGGCATGCTACGCTGACTTCATAAGCGTGGCCACACTTGCCCAGAACAATCTGCGCTAATTTGACAGAAACGTCACATTCCACTGTATTTTTTCAATGTACATATGATAAATAAGGCTAATCTCATATCCCTTTAAAACTCATTTTGCCTCCCCATTTCTGAAGTAGGGGATCTCAACCTTTTATTTTATGCTATGAGCCGACACCACTAAGCAAGGGGTCCGTGTACCCCAGGTTGGGAACGCCTGCCTGAAAAGATCTTCGAACTAATAGGTAAGCCACTTCTCCTCCCACACATGCAGCCTGACCTGCTGAGCTCCGCTTTTCTCCCACACTCCAAAGTTGTATGTGTTTGAATTTCAAAGAACAAAGTAAACCTACTATCATAGTATGCCTTATTCATATGGTCATGGAAAAGTACAGCACATAAATAGACCTTACAGCCCAACTAGTACGCGCGGAACCATTTAAACTGCCCAATCCCACACACTTGCACCCACACAATAACCCAGCCCCCATATCCTCCCATTAATGTACCTTCCTATACTTCTCATAAACTTTGAAATTGAGCTCGCATTCATCAATTGCTCTCGCAGCGTGTTCCACATTCTCAGGATGTATACCGTTTACATCCTCGAGGTTCATTTTCTTGCAGGTCCTAGAAAGCTTCAGGGTGACTTCCAATTTCTCAACAGACTTATGGAATTATGCAGCATGAGAACAGGCTCCTTCAGCCCAATAAGTCAATGCCGACCAAATTGCATATGTAGGCGTGACCTCTTAGCCTGTGTCCGGCCAATATCTCTTTAAACCTTCCTATCCAATCATCTGTCCGAAAGAATTCTAAATTTTTTAGTTCTACCAGCCGGCATCATGTTCATATACCCATCACCCTGTAGGTGAAAACAGACCCCTTGAAATATCACCATCTCAGCTTTAACCTAGTTTTAGTCTTGAAAGACGGTGATCAATATCAGCGAACATCGAATGAAAATGGATAGACACCGGCCCATTGGCCCAACATTTCTGTCTCCCCTCGGCTCCCGCCCAACCTTGTACCAACTAGTGCTGTTTAGACCACATGGAGTTTTGCTCCCAACCGAAAGGATATGGTTTAATTCGCGATTTACAAAGCTAAACAACAAAATCCGCTCCCCGGCCCAGATTAATCTGAAATGTGCATTACTGATAGGATCAGTTAGTTCGTTGACACTCACCAAGGAGAGTGCACGCCGTGAGGCATTTTAGTTTACACTGGGGAAGACGGTTTGATTAGATCTATGGTGCTGCGCTTTGTTACGGAACCCGCTGATTTAGAGTGTACTGGGGATTATTTTTTTTTTACTCGTGACTGTGCCATTAATCCTCTCTGGAAATTATGCCTCAGTCCCTTGAGGAAGAACCAAATGGTGCCTCTGAACGTTTGCTTTCTCATAAACCATCAGTATATAAAGACGAGGAAAGGAGCGGGTGTTTGAATGAAAATAGTTACTCTCAGTGACGATGCGTTGTCTACATTGTTGCCTGCTGCTACTGCCTGGCTTTTTTCCCGCCACATTAACGGAGGAACGAAATTGCAAGCCCTGGGGTGATTTTGGTTTGCTCGGCTTTACCAAGGAAGCTGATATTGTCCTCGGCGGAGTTATCAGCGTCCACGTCGACGTGGAAGATCAAGACATATCTTTTCGAACGCAACCTGAAGCGGTAAAATGTGCACCGTCAGTATAAGTTTTGTAATTATCTTATTGAGGGATTTCAAATTTATGTTGATATAAAGTATTGATGATTTTGGACGAAGGTTTTTATTCTGAAATTAGGAATATTATATTCTAACAATTAACAAAATGTATCCTATAAAATTTATTTTCGTTTTTTTCTATATCTTGAACATTGAACCGTATGACGGCTCTTAATTTACCAAAGGCTAACACGTCAGTAAAATATGACTGTTACTCCGTTATACTTGGACCATGCGCAAATTCAGGATCAAAGTCAACGAAGTTTTATTGTCATATGCATAAGTACATATATTGCATGGTGGAATAAAAAAGTACAGATTTGCATGGGTGCAAAGAAAAAGGTAGGTTTTCAAAGGGGAAGCACCGTTATGCAGAGTTGCAATGCCGTTACCTGAGACCATTTGAATTTTCACTCAACAAGAGATGCACAGACGGAACATCTGTCCATCCGAAAAGCAGAACCAACACAGACAGGCGAAAAATGCATTTGGAATTAGCGTTAAAATGAAGTGTGTGACGTTGCCATAACTAGAGAGAAGGTTCTTGGAAAACTGAAACGCCTAGATCAGATGGTGCACACCCCGGTGTTTTGAAAGGCGTGGCTGAAATCATTGTTGAGGCATTTGTAATGATTGTTCAAGAATCAATTGAATCTGGTACGGTTGTGGAACACTGGAAAAACTCAAATATCATTCCAGACTTCAAGAAGACCATAAGACCATAAGACAGAGGAGAAGAATAATGCGAGTTAGCCGTCCACAAGGGAGAGAGGCAGAAGAAAGAAACGTATAGGCCAGTTAGTCTGATCTCAGTGTTTGGCAAGATGTTAGAGTCGTGTGTTAACGATGTGGTTTTGGAGTGCTTGGAGTACAATGATAAGGTAGGCCGTGGTCAGTATTTTATTCCTAAGGAAAAAGTTTGCCTGACAAATCTGTTGGAATTCTTTGAAGAAACGATGAAAATGGATGGACAAGTGAGTACAGGTTAATGTTTTCCACTTGGATTTTCAGAAGGACTTTGATAAGGTGCAGCACATGAGACTGCTTAAAAAGCTTCGACTATTACAGGAAAGACTCCAGCATGGATAAAGCATTGGTTGCTTGACAGGTGGGAATAAAGGTGTCACAGTGGGGTGCTGGGAACGGACCCAAATCCGAGACACAGACACTGAAGTACAAGAAACAGGACTTGACTAGAGTAGGGACGTGACAGAATACAGACAAGGAGCAGTGACAAGAACGCAGACTTGGGCTAGGGCATGGACAAGACGGGGAATCCGGACAAGGAACAATGCACTAGCAGCCTGGGCTTGGGCTCCGGGCCAGCGACTGGACAAGGGACCAGAACCTGGGTCTTGCCTCGGGCTCGGGCCCCAGAACCAGGCAAGGACATGACATGACTACGGGCAGGACGTGACTGGGGTCTTGGTATAGAGGCTTGGAGGATGGGGTCTTGGTCTAGACGCTTGGAGGCTGGGGTCTTGGTCTAGAGGCTTGGAGGCTGGGGTCTTGGCCTTGAGGCTTGGGTTCTTGGAGCTTGGCTTGGGATCGTCGAGGCTTGGGTGCTTGGAGCTTGGCTTGGGCAAGATGCGGAACTCCTGGGCGGGACGCCGAACTGCTGGCAGGACCCCAAACTGCTGGGCAGGACCCCAAACTGCTGGGCAGGACGCCGAACTCCTCGACAGGACGCCGAAATTCACCCCACGGAGTCAAGGACAGGGAGGGACAGAACCAACCACATGGCAACAGCAATTACGGCCTAGCTTTCCCATCGGTTCCAAGGACAGGAAAGGAGCTCAGTCCGGGGTGGTTCTGCGTCTCAGGGCTGCCAGCAACCTTGGCTGGCTACAGAAACGGCCAAATCTATACCACGATGACTGCTCCGATGAGTGTCAACAAGGCTCCATGAAGGGGTGGTTCTCCAACCAGGCGTAAACATCACGAATGGTTTCACTGGTCTTCTGTCAGCAGATTACTCCAAGGGCGACTGACGAGACAAACCAGCAGCTCACACTCAACCCCAAAGCTACTTATATTCCAAGCCCCAAGATGGGAATCAGGTGCCTATGCTTAAATCAATCAAAACAAGGGACAGCTGGAAGACCTGGAGTCCTGAGACCACGACCCGAACCGTGAACCGGAATGCGGACTTCACAGACCGGACTGTGACAATAGGAACCTTTCCCGTTCTCTACAGGTGATGATTGGTAGTCCACAGTGTATTGAGACCGATACTTTTTACGTTATTTGTTAATAATTTTGAATTGATGCCTTGTTGCAAAGTTTTCAGACGATGTTGAGATTGGGGCAGGGGCAGGTCGTTTGAAGAAGTAGAATGGCTACCGAAGGACTTACAAAAAATGCTGCAGAATTAATTGCAGATATTAGGAGAATGAGCAAACAAGTGGCAGATGTGGACGAGTCGCGGTCCTTGCGAGCAATTTGGTAGAATAAATAAAAGTGTAATCTATTTTCGAAATGGGGAGAAAATAAAATAATCCGATCTGCAGAGGGACTTGGGGAGTCCTCTTTCAAGATTGCTCTAGGTTATCTTGTAGGCTGAGCCGGTGAAGAGGAAGGCAGGTGTGATGTTAACATTGAATTCGAGAGGAGTAGAATATAAAGAAACAAGGATGTAATATTGCGGTTTATACGACCCTGACCTCTGTTGGAGCACCGTGAGCAGTTTTGGGGCCCTTATGTAAGAAAGGAAGTGCAGATATTGCAGAATAATCAAAGGTGGTTTACAACAATAATTCTGAGAATGTAGGGTTTATCGTTTGAGGAGCACTTAACAGTGCTGTGCCTATATTCACTGTAATTTGGAAGAATGTGTGGGGGCGGATCTCATTGATACCTATCGAATGTAGAATGTAAAATATAGATTGGGTGTGTAGAGGATATTTCCTAGAGTGGGTGAGTCTGAGACCAGATGGTACATCCTCAGGACAGAGTGACATCCATTTAGAATGGAGATGAGGAGATATTTCTTTAGCCGCAGGGTGGTGTATCTGTGGAATTCGTTGCCACTGGCGGCTGTGGAGGACAGGTCACTGGAATTCTGTAAGGCAGATGTTCATAAGTTCTTGATTATTGAGGACGTGAAAGATTATGGGGAGAAGTCAGGAAAATGGCATTGCCAGGGCTTATAAATCAGCCACAATTGAATGTCGGAGCAGATTCGATTGGCCGAATCGTTTTCCTTTGTCTTATGGTCTTATGGTTATATGCTTTAACAACGGAAGTTGCCGGAAAAACTCAACAGGTCAGGCAGCAGCCACGAAAACACGAAAACAGAAGTCTTCGGTGTTTCTGGCCGGATACCTTTCTTAGGGAGTGGAGAGTGACTCAATGTGCTACCGGGGTGAGAATGGAGACGCATGTTTAAGTGATTCTTAAAATAGCGCAGATGATTGATGATGGTGGTGAGGAGGATATGTTATTTTATAGGTTGAAGAGAATAGAAGAGTAATTATGAAGAGCAATTCGTAGGGCAGTAATTTGTGGGCCGAAGGGCCTGTTCATATGCTGCACTGTTTTATGTCACGTGTTATGTCAGCAACGTAAAAGAGTTCAATGTCCAACTAAGGGTATGTCACCATATAATACCGGGAGTTTCATTTTCTTTCAGACATTCACAGCAGAACAAAGAAATACAATGGAATCAATGGAAAAGTACACACAAACACTGACAAGCTACCAAAGTTCAGATGAAGACAGTGTCAATACAATAATAATAATAATAATAGCAATAATAATAATAATAATCTGCAAAAACTTCTGATATAATACTATAGGATAAATAAGGAAGAACAACGTATTTAATCGATAGAGCTATCCCAAACACAGATAACGTACAGACATCAAAATGTGCAAAAACAGCAATATGCTGAATTAAAAGAGGAAATTGAACAACATGACGAAGGTATATATTGTCCCGATATTATTATCTATAACTGGTGTCATCCCAAATGCAGTACACAATACCATTAAAAAAACAGGGCTATACAGAAATATCTGTGGATAGACACAAAGGCACAATACTAACCGCCATTAGAATAGTCCGAAATATTCTATCATTTGACAAATGAGCTTGCGTGGCTATGCCAGTACCTCAGGTTTTGCAAGCCTGAACTGAACTAAACATAAAAATAAAATACACATAATAAGTAAATAAATATATGAACTAATAATATCCAGTGCACGAATTGTTGAGCCCTTGAAGCGAATCCATGGGCTGCGGAATCAGTCCAGTGTTGAGGTGAGTGAAGCTATCCACGCTAGTTGGAGACTGTTCCAGAGCCAGGTGATATAGCATCGAAGGCTTCTGTACCTCCTCCCCAACGTCAGCTGCGAGCAAAGGGCTTGGACAGAAAACAATGTTAATCTACATAGACATAGCCAATAATATTCGATCTGAGAGTAAACTCAGGTTCTCTTTCTATAAATTCGAAATCTTGCGCCCTTATGAAAATTCTTGTTCATTTTATTGCTGAGTTTCAAATACAAAGTTTGTAGTTTGAAAACCTTTGTTCATATCAGAGTGGCGTTAATCTCGATAAAACATATTGAAAGTAATTTCTTCTTCATTCAGAATCAAGGTATTAAGATTCGATTTTTCCTGTCAGTACCTGAATTAAATATTATTCCCTCTAAATATCGAGGTATCTTAATATTAAACAACAAACAATAAGCTGCAGGATCTCAGGATCTGTGTGCTGAAAGGAATTATGGAGTACAAACATTGCATGAGGACCTGATATGGATTCTCTACCCGAAACGTACACAATTCATTTCCTCTCACAGATGCTGAGTTCCTCCAGCAGATTAATTTTTTGCTCCGTATTCTAGTATCTGCAATTTGCCGTGTGTCTATCTTGATATTAATGCTGCCTGTTTTTGCTTTAAGCACTACCTTGGAAAGGTATTCAGCCCCAAAATTCTGTTCATGTAAATATGTATTAAAATCAACAATTTTAATAAATTTAACTGGAAATTTTTATTTGTAAATCACATGCTCCTTTTCTAACCGTACTTGCCTCCCAAAAAGAGCAAAATTGCAAAGAAAGAAGAACGAAAAATTCAAAACTGTAATTTTCACCCTTGAATAGTATTCACATCCTTCTGATCAGTACCTAGCAGAACTACTTCTCGCAGTTAATACACCCAACAGTATTTTTGAAAATGTCTGTATAAGCTTCGCAGAGCGTGATGGATTAAGAATTTCTCATTTCTTCTTGCCGAAGTTGCTCAAGATTGGGGAGCGATGGTGGACAGCAATCTTGAGTTCTTGCAAGAGATGGAAGAAGATGAGAACCTAAGACCAAAAAACCCTGGAGCAGCATTCGGCCGTTTATTTATGGCAGTAGAATGCCCTGGCTAAAATGGACTCAATGTGAACTAGGAGTGAAAATCCTACGCTGGTTGGAATCATACCTGACAGAAAGGAAGATGGTTGTAGTAGTTTGAGGTCAAAAATCTCATCTTCATGGCATCACCGTAGGAGTCCCTGTGGGAAGTGTGCTAGGACGAATCAGCTGCAGCTGGCTAATCAATGACCTTCCTGCCATCATGAGGTCAGCAGTAAGGATGTTCGCAGAGGACTGCACAATGTTCTGCACGGACTGTACAAACTCAGCATGGATTTGTGAAAGGAAAATCTTATAGAATTTTTTGAGGATGTAACTAGTAGAGTGGATAGGGGAGAACAAGTGGATGAGGTATATCTGGATTTTCAAAAGGCTTTTGACAAGATCTCACACAGGAGATTAGTGTGCAAACTTAAAGCACACGGTATTGGGGGTAAGGTATTGGTGTGGATAGAGAATTGGTTGGCAGACAGGAAGCAAAGAGTGGGAATAAACCGGACCTTTTCAGAATGGCAGGCAGTGACTAGTGGGGTAGCGCAAGGCTCAGTGCTGGGACACCAGTTGTTTACAATATATATTAATGATTTAGACGAGGGTATTAAATGCAGCATCGCCAGGTTTGCGGATGACACGAAGCTGGGTGGCAGTGTTAGCTGTGAGGAGGATGCTAAGACGATGCAGGGTGACTTGGATAGGTTACGTGAGTGAGCAAATTTAGACAGATGCAATTTAATGTGGATAAATGCGAGGTTATGCACTTCGGTGGCAAGAACAGAAAAACAGATTATTATCTGAATGGTGGCCGAATAGGAAAAGGGGAGGTGCAACGAGTCCTGGGTGTCATTGTACACCAGTCATTGAAAGTGGGCATGCAGGTACAGCAGGCGGTGAAAAGGTGAATGGTATGTTGGCATTCATACCAAGAGGATTCGAGTACAGGAGCAAGGAGGTTCTACTGCAGTTGTACAAGGCCGTAGTGAGACCACACCTGGAGTATTGTGTGCAGTTTTGGTCCCCTAATCTGAGGAAAGACATTCCTGCCAGTGAGGGAGTACAAAGAAGGCTTACCAGATTGATGCCTGGGATGGCAGGACTTTCATATGAAGAAAGACTGGATCGACTAGGCTTATACTCGCTGGGATATAGAAGATTGAGGGGTGATCTTATTGAAACGTATAAAATTCTAAAGGGATTGGACAGGCTAGATGCAGGAAGATTTTTCCGATTTTGGGGAAGTCCAGAATCAGGGGCCGCAGTTTAAGGATAAAGGGGAAGTCTTTTAGGGCCGAGATGAGGAAAAACTTCTTCACACAGAGAGTGGTGAATCTGTGGGATTCTCTGCCACAGAAAACTGTTGAGGCCAGTTCATTGGCTATATTTAAGAGGGAGTTGGATGTGGCCCTTGTGGCTAAAGGGATCAGGGGATATGGAGAGAAAGCAAGTACAGAGATCTGAGTTGGATGATCAGCCATGATCATACTGAATGGCGGTGCAGGCTCGAAGGGACGAATGGCCTACTCCTGCACCTATTTTCTATGTTTCTATGTTTCTATGTACCATTCGCGACTCCCCAGATGGTGAAGCAGTTCATAACGCGAATGCAGCAGGATCTGCACTATATCCAGACTTGGTCTGACAAGTGGCAAGTAACATCTGTGCAACGCAAGTACCAGGCAATGGCCATATCCAACGAGAGAGGCTCTAACCATCGTCCCTTCACATTCGGTTTCATCACCATCAATAAATCCTTTACAATCAATATCGTGGGTGATAATATTGACAGGAAACTGAACTGGTCTAGCTATAAAAACACCGTGGCTACTAGAATAGGTCAAAGGCTAGGAATCCTACGAAGTATAACTCACCTCCTGACTTCCCAAATCCTGTCTATCGTCTGCAAGGTCAGGAGCGTAATCGAACACTGGCCATTCCCCTGGATAAGCGCAGCTCCATCATATTGCAAGGAGCTTGACACCATCCAATGCAAGGCAGCCCACATAATTGGTACCCCTTCCACAGCATCTAATCCCTCTACTATGTACAAACAGTTGCAGCAATGTGTGCTATCTGCAAGATGCAATTCAGCAGCACACCGAAGTTTCTAAGACAGCACCTTCCAGACCCACAACCACTGCCATTTAAAATTACGAGAACAGGAGAGACCTGGGATCAGCGCCACCTGGAAATACCCCTTCAATTTATTCAATATCCTGACGTGGAAACGTATCACTGTTCCTTCTTTGACGCTAGGTCAAAATCAAGGAACTCCCTTTCTAACAGCACTGAGGGCGTATCTGCACGTCGGGGACTGCAACGGTTCAAGAAGGTAGCTCAATACCACCTTCGGAAAGGTAGCTGGGGATGGGCAACAAATTCTGGCTTCGCCTACATCATGTAAATGAATATTTAAAAAAAATAGCCTTTAGACTGTGCTCTGTCATTCAATCATGGGTAATTAATTTCACTTCCTCAGCCCGAGTACGCGGCTCTTTCCCCATAACGTTTAATGTCCTGGTCAATCAAGAAGTTATCAAACTCAGCTTTATATACAACAAATGGCATGCCTTCAAAGCTGTCTGTATAACAAATTCCACAAATTTACCACCCTCTGTTTGCAGACGTTTCTCCACATCCGTTTAAAATGGACGCTCCTCGGTTCTGAAACTGTGCCCTGTTGTCCTAGACTTCCCCACTATCAGCAACATCCTTTCCACCTCTACTCTGTCGAGAACTTTCAACATTCGGAAGCGTTTCAATGAGATCCCCTTTCATTCTTCTAAATTCCAGCGGTACAGACCCAGAGCAATCAAATGTTCCTCAGATCACCATTTCATTCCAGGTATCACCCCCTTCAATGCGAGCACATGTTTTCTTTGACTGGAAGCATAAAACTGTTCACAGTAATCAAGGTGAGGCTTCACCAATGTCTGAATAAACCTCAGCATCACGTCCCTGCTTTGAATTACAATGTTGACATTAATGCTAACATTGCATTTGCCTAACTCGCCATAGGCTTAATTTGCAGGTTTACCTTAGGGATGTTTTGTACAACTCTCAAATCCTTTTGCATCCCAGATTTGCGGATTCTCTCTCCGTTTAGAAAAAGTCTTCACATATATGTCTTCTTCAAAAGTGCACGACCATGCATTTTCCTACATTCCATTTCAGTTGCCACTTTCCTGCTCATCCTCCCAATCCGTCTAAGTCCTTCTGCAGCCTCCCTCTTTCCTCAACACTACCTTCCTGGCTACCGATCTTCGAAATATCGTCAAACTTGGCAATAAAACCATATATTCCATCTTCAAAATCATTCATGCACGGCATAAAAAATAGTTCCCAACATCGACCCTGCGGAACATCACTCGTCACTGACAGCCACTGGCAGAAAAGAATTCATTAATTCCCATTCCCTGCATCCTACCAATCTTCCACTGCTCTAACGATGCGAGTAACTTTCCTTCAATACCATGGGCGGTTAGTATGGTCAGCTGCCTTATGTGTGACACCTTTTCAAAGATCTTCTAAGAATTCAAATGCACAATATCCACTGCAAACCTTTATCTTTCGTTCTCGTCTTCTCCTCAAAGAATTCTAACAGGTTCATCAGGCAAGATTTTCCCTGAAGCAAAGCTTTCTGACTTTGCCCTGTCTTGGCCTGTGTCATCAAAAATTCCATAAGCGTATCCTTAAAAATTTCCTCCAGCATCTTCTCAACCACTAACGTCAGGCTAATTGTTCTATAATTTATTTTCTGTTTTCTTCCTCATTTTTTAAAGAGTGAAGTGATATTTGTAATTTTAGCATCATGCAAGAATCCAACGATTTTTGAGAGATAATTACTAATGCCTCCACAATCTCTACCGTTCCCTCTTTCTGAACCCTAGGATGCAGTTCATCTGGTTCTGGGGACTTATGTACCCTTAGGTCCTTCAGATGTTTGACCACATTCTCTCCTGTAACTAACTGCACTCACATTTCTTCCCTCACGCTCTTCAACACCTGGCGCAGTGCTAGTGTTTCCCACAGTGAAGACTGATGCAAAATACTCATTTAGTTCATGACACAACTTGTTGTCCCCATTGTTATTTCTTCTGTTTCCTTTTCAAACGCTCTACATCTACTCTCATCTCTCTTCTATTTTTATGTGCTTCATTTTTTTCTATTAACTTTGATATTAATTGCTAGCTTGCTTTCATTGTTCATCTTTTCCCTACTAAAAATTTATTTAGTTGTTTTCTGTAGGTTTTTAAAGTCTTCAAATCCTCTAGCTTCACTCTGATTTTTATTTTTCCGTAGGTCCTCTCTTTTGCTTTGACGTTCACTTTGCTTTTACATTCACTTGCATTTCTCTTGTAATCCACGGTTGCACGATTTTTTTCTATTTGAGCATTTCGTTCTTTTTGGAATACATCCGTCCTGCAACTCGCTCATTTATCCCAGAAACTCAAGCCATTGCTGCTCTGCTATCATTCCTACTAGCACGTCATTCCAATTTACTTTGGTCAACTCCTCTTCCACACCATTGTAATTTTTATTACTCAACTGGAATACTGCTATGTCAGACTTTACTTTTGCCCTTTCAAGTTTCAAGTTGAACGCAAACATCTTACGACCATACGTTCCTAAGGGTTCGTGTACTTTAAGTTACCCAATCGCCTTTGGTTCCATAAATAACACCCAATCCAATATAGCGGATGCCCTAGTAGGCTCAACGAAAAATTGCTCTAAAATCTATTTCGTAGGCATTCAACAAATTCTCTCTCTCTAGATTCATTACCAACCTGATTTTCCCAATTTAACTGTAAGTTAAAATCTCTCATGGCTGTCATAATATTGCCCTTTACGACACGCCTTTTTTTTTAAATTTCCCATTGTAATCTGTATTCTACATCCAAGATACTGTTTGGACGCCTGGAATAACTGCCATAAACATCCTTTTTTACACTTGCAGTTTTTAAACTCAACCAGCAAGAATTCAACATCTTCTGATCCTATGTCATATCTCCCTATTGATTTAACTCTATTTTCTTTTTTATCAACAGAGCCATGCCGACTCCTCTACCTACCTTCCTATCTCTCCAATACAATGAGTACCTTTGGATATTCAGCTCCCACTACAAATATCCTTCAGTCACGATTCAGTGATAACCACCTCAACATACCCGACAATCGGTAAAAGTGCAACAAGATCGTCCACCTCAATTATTATACTTCTACATTGAGATGTAATACGTTGAGTACTGCATTTGCTACCCTTTTTGATTCTGCATCCCTAATGCACTACTACCCACCCTGTTGGCTGTAGTGATTTTATTTTTGCCTATAACCTGCCTGCCGTTCCTGACAGTCTGACAGCATGCTATATTTCTTTCTTTTTTTCCATCTATCCTGTTCTGAGTCCCTTCACTCCGGCTCCTATTCCCCAGCTAAATGAATTCAAACCATCCCTAACAGGTCTAACAAAGCTGCCCGCGAGAACATTGGTCCCTCTCAGATTAGGTGCAAACTTTCCTTTTTGTACAGGTCATGCCTCCCCCGGAAGAGATCCCAGTGATCTAAGAATCTGAAGCACTGTGCCTGTACCTGCTTCTCAGCCATGCATTTATCTAACCAATCATCCTGTTTTTTCACCCTTACTGGCCTGTGGCGCAGGTAGCAATCCAGTAATTGCTACGCTGTACGTCATTCCTCTCAGTTTTCTGCCTGTCTCTCTATATTCTCTCTTCAGGACCGCTTTGCCTTTCCTTCCTATGTCATCGTTACCAGTGTGGACCAAGACTACCCTCCCTTCCCCTCCAATGTGCTGTGGACACGATCCAAGTCGTCCCTTATCCTGGCACCTGAAAGGCAATATACCATCCGGGTGTTTCGTTCAGATCCACAGAATCTTTGACTATTGAGTCCTCTATCACTACAGCTCAAATTTTCCTCCTCTTTCCCTTCTGCATCACGGGCCCATGATCAGTGCCAGTAACCAGGTCTCTGTTGCATTCCACTGGGAGGTCACGCCCACAACAGTATCCAAAACAGTACTCTGATCACCGAGGGTAATGGCTACAAGCTGAAACTTACTCGGAAAACTTACCCAGAGCTAACACCTCTTCCAAGCCGATTCCCACTTTATTGCTTGCGTGACACTCCCACTCTCATCACTGAGTCACTGGCCCACTCCTCTTTGCGTTGCGCCTGCCCCTGAATGGTCCGCCGGAACGATGTTGTCCTGTTAAACCACCGCCGACGATCTACGAGAAAGATATCCGCTGTGTGCTGCTGCGCCGTCAACTGGGCCAGCGGATTGAGACCGAAGGCCTGTGAAGCTCTCCCTTCAAACGAGCAGCGGCCACAGCGGGAAACTTCCTCGCTGTTCGCTGCTCCCGTCGCTGATTGGATCGGATTAAGGCAGGATTCTGACTGGGTCTCTGACGGACATCAATGTTCTTCATTTCAAACCACTCCAGGAATGTTTTGGCAGTGGGCTTTTGCCATTGTCCTTTAAAAGACGAACTCATCCCTAGTCTAAGCTTTCCGGCAGACGGTAGCAGGCCTTATCCAGGATCTCTATGCATTTAGCAGGAGACATTTTCCCCTCAATCCTGCGCAGTTTTCCATTCCCTGCTGCTATAAAGCATCCCTATTGCATGATGCTACCCCCACCATACTTTACAGTAGTGATAGTGTTACCTGGGTTTTGTGCAGTATTAGATTAATGCAACACATACCGTTTATTGTGAGGCCAAATTTTCCATTTTAGCCTCAACCGACAATAAGAAGTTCCAAGTCTTTACAGTGACTTCCAAGTGACACTTGGCAATGATTTCCTTTTTTTTTTTCGTCAGAGCTTCTTCCTTGCCAGTCCTTCCAGAAATACTCTTTTTGTGAAGGGCCTTCGAGATGGTTGAGCCATGTACGTCATCTTCAGTTGCAGCCACTGATCTGTGTAACTTAATCAGAATGAATGTTGGCGCTACAGTAGTCCCTGTTACAAGTACCATTTTCTCTGGTGACTAAGTTAAGAGGAACGCAGTCTGGCTATGGCTTCATATCTGTTACACTGTCTTATGATGGACTGCATAGAGCTCTGGGGTATGTTCAGTACCTTTGATATGACCTTGTACGCATTCCCAGATTTGTGTTTCCTTTTATAATTTCCATGATTTGTCTTGAATGCTCTTTTGCCTTCATTATGGTTTGATATTTTTTTGAAAATCCTACTGTTGATTCTTACCGAGAGTGCGTGGATTTATTCAGGTGATCCTCTAATTTTCAACATCAACAAATTGAGGAAGTTGGTAAGGTAATACGTATCCTGCACCTGCATAAAGTTAGCATAGTATTAACTAAGGGGATGAATATTTTATCTGCCTCCCATTTTTTTTTCATTTTTAGTAAACCGAGTACAGGTTTTACATTCGTTCTTTTGATTTGACATGATGTGCAATGTTTTACAGCTTACCTCAAAATTCCACTTTAATATATTTCAAATTTTGAAAATAACAACCATTAAACATAGCTGTGGGCTGAATACGTTTTCAAGGTACTGTATATGTGACGTTTTGTAATTGTCATATTTTGATAAACGAGCATTAGCGATACCCTCTCTATAAGTACACAATTCTATTTCCAGCAGCTTCCGGTTCAGACTTTTCCGTTTCGCAATGACGATAATCTTTGCAATTGAGGAGATTCACAGGAACCCGGAACTTCTTCCAAACGTTACGCTGGGTTACTGGATTTACGATTCTTGTGGCATGCCTGTTATATCGTTAAAGGCAGCCTTTGAGTTTTTAAACAGGCTGGACGCAGCAAATTCCTCCTGTGGAAGAGCTCTGCTAGTTCCCGCTATCGTCGGGGGTTCTGGATCATCACAGACTTCAGGGGTTGCGTCGTTATTTGGTCCCTTTCGGATCCCTGTGGTAGGCCTTTTGATGGATTAGATGAACTACTATTAGCTGGCTGATGCGTAACTTTGTGAATATGTTTCATAGACATCATCAGACTTTCAGAAATAATCACTTAAACAACTGGTATATTGCTGCATTTGCGCAGGGCTGGCACCAAATATTAATTATTTTCATTTTCTTTTTTTTTTCTTCAGGCAGGCTGCTTTCTCATGTTATTTGGTCAGAATAAGAATGAGAATCAGAATCAGTGTTAATATCGCTGACATACGTCAAAAAAGTGTTGTTTTGTGGCAGCAGTGCATGCACTACATGAAGCCATATCACCATATAACCATATAACAATTACAGCACGGAAACAGGCCATCTCGGCCCTTCTAGTCCGTGCCGAACTCTTACCCTATCCTAGTCCCACCAAACTGCACTCAGGCCATAACCCTTCATTCCTTTCCTGTCCATACATCTATCCAATTTAACTTTAAACGACAATATAGAACCTACCTCAACCAATTTGCTGGAAGCTCGTTCCACACAACTACTACTCTCTGAGTAAAGAAGTTCCCCCTCATGTTACCCCTAAACTTTTGTCCACTAATTCTCAACCCATGCCCTCTTGTTTGAATCTTCCCCACTCTTAATGGAAAAAGTCTAACCACGTCAACTCTCTCAATCCCCTCATAATTTTAAACACCTCTATCAAGTCCCCCCTCAACCTTCTACGCTCCAAAGAATAAAGTCCCAACTTGTTTAACCTTTCTCTGTAACTTAGGAGATGAAACCCAGGCAACATTTTAGTAAACCTCCTCTGTACTCTCTCAATTTTATTGACATCCTTCCTATAATTCGGTGACTGGAACTGTACACAATACTCCAGATTTGGCCTTACCAATGCCTTATACAAATTCAACGTTATATCCCAACTCCTATACTCAACGCTCTGATTAATAAAGGCCAGCAAACCAAAAGCTTTGTTCACCACCTATCCACATGAGATACCATCTTCAGGGACCTATACACCATTATTCCTAAATCCCTCTGTTCTAAAGCATTCTTTAATACCCTACCATTTACCATGTATGTCCTATTTTGATTAGTTCTACCAAAATGTAACACCTCACATTTTTCAGCATTAAACTCCTATGATACATACTATGAATTACCATAGGATATATTTCAAATATAGAACAGAAACACTAAGCAAGAGTTTATGGGTTTGTGTATTGACCGCTCAAAACCCTGATGGCAGTGGGGACGTAGCTGAGACGGAAACCTCCAGAAAATCTCAGGGCGTCAGGCCGTACCTGTGGGAAGAGATCAACAGTCAAAACCCCTCCACGCCCCGCCCCACTTGGTCTCCTTCGGCGTGAGTTCCATCATTTACCGTCGCTTTGTCCACTTTCAACAACTTCTCAGTCATTTCTAGTCTTTCTTAAAGTGTTGTCGAGAAGTTACCGACCACGAACATTAATCTTCCTTCTTTACACTTATCCATGGCCTATCACATCTGTATCTTGAGTTACCAGAATCCTTTCACTCCTGTACGGCAGATGTTGACAAGGTCCCGCATGGGAGGTTAGTTAGGGCCTTTGACAAGGTTCTTCATGGGAGGTTAGTTAGGAAAATTCAGTCGCTAGGTATACATGGAGAGATGGTAAATTGGATTAGACATTGGCTCAATGGAAGAAGCCAAAGAGTGGTAGTAGAGAATTGCTTCCTCGAGTGGAGGCCTGTGACTAGTGGTGTGCCACAGGGATCAGTGCTGGGTCCTTTGTTATTTGTCATCTATATCAATGATCTGGATGATAATGTGGTAAATTGGATCAGCAAATTTGCTGATGATACAAAGATTGGAAGTGTAGTAGACAGCGAAGAAGGTTTTCAGAGCCTGCAGAGGGACTTGGACCAGCTGGAAAAATGGGCTGAAAAATGGCAGACGGAGTTTAATACAGACAAGTGTGAGGTATTGCACGTTGGAAGGACAAACCAAGGTAGAACATACAGGGTTAATGGTAAGGCACTGAAGAGTGCAGTGGAACAGAGGGATCTGGGAATACAGATACAAAATTCCCTAAAAGTGGCGTCACAGGTAGATAGGGTCGTAAAGAGAGCTTTTGGTACATTGACCTTTATTAATCAAACTACTGAGTATAAGAGCTGGAATGTTATGATGAGGTTGTATAAGGCATTGGTGAGGCCGAATCTGGAGTATTGTGTTCAGTTTTGGTCACCGAATTACAAGAAGGATATAAATAGGGTTGAAAGAGTGCAGAGAAGGTTTACAAGGATGTTGCCGGGACTTGAGAAACTCAGTTATAGACAAAGGTTGAATAGGTTAGGACTTTATTCCCTGGAGCGTAGAAGAATGAGGGAAGATTTGATAGAGGTATATAAAATTATGATGGGTACAGATAGAGTGAATGCAAGCAGGCTTTTTCCACTGAGGCAAGGGGAGAAAAAAACCAGAGGACATGGGTTAAGAGTGAGGGGGGAAAAGTTTAAAGGGAACATGGGGGGGGGCTTCTTCACACAGAGAGTGGTGGGTGTATGGAATGAGCTGCCAGACGAGGTGGTAAATGCGGGTTCTTTTTTAACATGTAAGAATAAATTGGACAGATACATGGATGGGAGGTGTATGGAGGGATATGGTCCGCGTGCAGGTCAGTGGGACTAGGCAGAAAATGCTTTGGCACAGCCAAAGATGGGCCAAAAGGCCTGTTTCTGTGCTGTAGTTTCTATGGTTCTATGGTTCTATGTGCTTTCTCGCAGTTAAAGTGTAGAGATTAAATGAACAATGATAATTTATCGATTATAAACTTGCCTCCCTCTAGGTTAGCTATCTCGCTACATGTGCCTGTCTGAGCAACAGACGTGAATATCCATCGTTCTTTAGAACGATCCCAAGCGATTACTTTCAGGTGAGGGCCTTGGCTCAACTCATTAGGCATTTAGGATGGACCTGGATCGGAACAATTAGGAGCGACAATGACTATGGTAATTTTGGGATTCAGGCATTCAATGAAGCGATGGAAGAGATGGGAATTTGCATTGTTTTCTCTGTTGCTTTGCACAAAACGTACCCAAGGGAGAAATTACTTCAAATTATAGACATCATAAAGAAATCTTCCACAAGGGTAATATTAGCTTTCCTTGCGCACGCGGACATGAGCATTTTACTACAAGAAGTTGTACAGCAGAACGTCACCGGTATACAATGGATAGGAAGCGAGGCTTGGATCACCACACCGGTTCTACCCCCGCAGGAGAGTAAACTGTTTGTTGTCGGTACAATTGGAATCGCGATCCGAAAAGTGCGAATACCAGGTTTGAAAGAATTCCTCATGCACACTCACCCGTCTCTTTATCCCGGAAACCGTTTAGTGCAAGAGTTTTGGGAAACAGCTTTCAGTTGCAAGTTAAGGAATACAGAAAGTAACACTGTCGACTCCAAATCCGATTCGAGGGTTCGAGAATGCACGGGGAATGAAACTCTACTTACAGCGCACAACCAGTTTACTGATGTGTCTGAGTACAGAGTGACCTATAACGTTTATAAATCGACCTACGCATCGCCCACGCTCTCCATGATATGCTCAGCTGTAAAGATGGTAACGGACCATTTCACAAAGGGAGCTGTGCCAATATTTCAAATTTCCAACCGTGGCAGGTAAGCATTGACAAGACTATTGAAGTGTGCCGTAGTATGATAAGATGGACTCCTAACCTCACAATCTATCTTAAAATGGCCTTATACCTTGTTTTCGTGGTGTCACGGCAGCGCAGCGGTCATATCGCGACGCTATTACAATTAGAGGCTCGGAGTTCAGAGTTCAATTCCGGCGCCATCTGTAAGGTGTTTGAAAGTTCTCCCATGATTACGAGGGGTTACTCCTGGTGTTCGGGTCCCTTTCACAGTCCAAAGACGTACCGCTTAGTAGCTAATCGTCATTGTAACTAGTCCTGTGTTTAGGTTGGTGTTAAGTAGGGTGGTGGTGCGACTCGTTCC
Organism: Mobula birostris; assembly: GCF_030028105.1. NCBI lineage: Eukaryota > Metazoa > Chordata > Chondrichthyes > Myliobatiformes > Myliobatidae > Mobula > Mobula birostris. The sequence continues at coordinate 12,098,591 of NC_092373.1, forward strand.
ACCGGAACTACCAATTCCGTGCCATATCTCGAAATGAAATAAAACCAACCTCAACTGAAGATGCTCTGCAACTGTAACTCCTTGTTCTGTATTCTGTTACTGTTCTCCCTTCAATGCACTGATGTTGTGTAATGATGTCTTTGAATACCATGCAAAACGAAGTTTTCACTGTATTTCTGTATATGTGACAACAATAAACAAAATTACATTTCCTGCCTTCCCTTCTCAATTTTCCAGTCACCCCTGGGTGCTGGGTCCAATTCCGTTGCTACTTTTTGTTCCATACATGTCTTTATCCTGCCTCTTGTCCTTTTATATTTCAATGCAGAGGAAAAATCTCGACCGGAACTGCAATTGTTGTATTCCTGCCGAGATCTTCAAGCAGTCTGTTCGGATTTTTTGTAACATTCAGTGAACTTGGTTGAAATCTATCGCGATCATCTTCAATGCGGAGACCATACATTGCTTCTCACCGTACTTTTAAATTCTGATTTAGCTTCTGCATTACGTGAAAACAGTAAACTTCAGCACAAAAATTGGAGAAAGGATTTATTTCGATAGCAACGGTGATCCGGTCCCGATATACGACATCGTAAACTGGCAGCCGACGGACACCAGTGCTATTCCTGTAACAGTGGGACAGTATGATGGAGCAGCGCCCGAAGGACAGAAATTTATATTAGCCGAAGCCTCAATCTTATGGGCGGGAGGACAACCCAGGGTAAGTGGTTTGATAAAAGACCTTGGATGTTACAGGTGATAATTCGGTTGAGTTGATCACTCTGAGAATTGTTTGGATTTATAAGTGTGTAATCGCGGGAGTACCAGATTGCAAATGATAAAACCACCAGCTGTAGTGTTCTTACTTCATACAATATTAAGGGAGAAGTTGGAGCTGGGGATGTGGTGGCAGCCACTCTCGCTTCCCTGCCCCAGGCTAATTCCCAAGGTGAGAGCATTGACCTGCCTAAAGGCAGATCGGTATTTTGTTTGAAGTTTAGAATAAATCTTGACTGGGCGCCACCGTAGCGTAGCGGTTATCACGAGGCTATTACAGCTCGGGATATTCTGGGGGAAAAAAATCAAATACGGCGTCGTCTGTCAGGAGTTGTACTCGCTCCTCATGAATTGCTTGGGTTTCCTTGGGTACTCCAGTTTCCTGCACAGTCCAAAGACGTAATGGTTAGTAGGTTAATTGGTAAAAATCACTAAATAGTGAGAGTAGATCTTATTAAAATATATAAGAACATAAGGGGTTATTAAAACATTGAGATATTTCCACTGGTGGTAGAGATTCTAACTAAGCGATATAGAGTCGGGACCACTTAATTCGGTGACTTCCTGTAATTACTAAAGCCTATCGGAAGTGAGAGCTGCCCATCTGGAACGAGGAAAGCTGTAAAAGAAGGGCAACCTTCAGGTGAAGTTAACAATGTTACAGTGAATGGCATTTCCTGGAAAGATCTCTGGAACCACTTCATTAGGTACCTAATAAAGTGGCCACTAAGTGTAAGTTCGTGCTCCTTTGCAGCTGTATCCCATCCAGTTCTGTGTGTTAGGTACGATATTTTATGCGTTCAGAGATGGTGGTCCGAAAACCGCGGTTGTAATGCGTGTTGTTTTCAGTTATAACCGCGTTCCTTTCAACTTGAACCAGTCTGGCTATTGTTCTCCGACCTTTCTCGCTAACGTGGCATTTTGACCCACAGGACTACCGTTGAGTGGCTATTTCCTTTTCGTGTTTCTCGCCAATATGCGTAAGCTCTAGATACGGTTCGTCATTAAAATCCCAGAATAACAGCAGTTTCTCAGACACAGGAGAGAGAGAGAGAGAGAGAGAGAGAGAGAGGAGAAGATCGTTTTAACTTGCAGAATCGGTAGCTGAGAAATGAGTCGGACAAAGGGCAAAGGAGGGATTTGAATGGCAGAACCGATGGTTTTGTGGCCAAGTTTGCCTACGCATTTAAGTGGAGGGTCAAATAATGGTGAGGAAGAAAGGAGTCTGCAGAAAGACGTAGACAGCTTGGCAGAATGGACAATGAATTGGCAGATACAATGTAATATATGGAAGTGTATTATCCTGCACTTTTGCAGAAGAAATAAAGGCGGTGTATGTATTCTAAATGTGGAGAAAAATGAGAAATCAAAGGTACAAACGTTGTCATTCTGTACTCGTTGCAGTTTAGAATTCGGGGGTGGGGTTGTGTGATCTAATTGAAACCCATCGAATATTGAAAGGCATGGATAGAGTGGATGTGTATAGGATGTTCCTAACGTGCGGATGTGGGGAGAGTCTATAACCAGAATGCATAACCTCAGGAAGAAGTTCGTTCCTTTAGAACTGAGTTGCTAGGAATGTCTTCCAAGACAAGGTTGTGAATCGGTGGAATTCGTCGCCTCAGTCGGCTATGGAAGTGAATCTATTGGGCATATATAAAGCGAAGTTTGATGAATTCCGAATTAGTAGTGCCGTCAAAAGTCACGCAAGAATGCAGGAGAATGGAACTGAGGATTTAAAAAAATGGCCAAGATGGTAATGTGAAATAGAATAGATGAGGCGTATAGCTTAATTTTGCTCCTTTGGCTCATGTTCGTAATATCACTGATGGGATGAGGCCAGAGGTACCCCGGAAATATGTTGGTGAGGTCAATCGGATGATTTTTTCAAGTAATTTAAGATTGTTTATTTCTTCTTCATCAGTGGGAGCATTGAAATAATTTTGCCAGATAATGATTAACAATGCACATGATCACAAATATCCAAACGATTTCTGTTTCAGAGAACTCCAAATGTTGGCGACAAATTGCCTAAGGGTATATTCTGGGCCTCATAAATGAGCTGAAGCAAGGCTGAATCGCTGCTTCATAGCGTCAGAGACTGGGGTTCAATCCTGACCTCCCGTGCTCTCTTCGTAGAGTTTGCATGTTCTACCCGTGACAACGCCGGCTGCTCTGGTGTCGATTCACACGCCGAAGATGTGTGGTTTGATAGGTCAAATGGTCATTGTAAAAAGCCCCCGAAGTGTTGGCGACTGAGAAATCTGTAGGGAGCTCATGAAGATATGGGGATAATGAAAATGGATATTTTTGTTATTGGTGTACATGGATAGCTGCTGGTCGGCGCAGACTCAGTGCGTTGAAGTGTATGTTTCCTTGCTGTATGCTTCCTCGACTAACATAGCACCTACACGTTTAGTCGTTCTTACTGGAACCGAATCGTCTACAGGGGGTAAAGGCATATGAAAAAAAACAATACTCCGTGCCTATGGGCACTATTAGAAATATTCCATAAACGGATAAGTTATTGACAATGCATTGTCAAGATCATCCTTAATTTTAACTCATTCTGGGGTGGTCACCAGGTAAAAGTCTGAAAACAGCACAACGGCATTCAAGTTCACATATGACTCACAGCCGTCTAACCTCTCACTCAGTTTAACATTGTTAAGCTGAGCTCTTCAGTTTCCTCAACTTAGCTTGCAACTTCCATCCTGCCCTTAAGTTCACTTGATCCACTTCTGATACCTCGGAATCCTTTCTCGATCTCTTTGTCTCCATTTCGAGAGAAAAAGTACCTACCGATAGCTTTTATAAACCTACTGATTCCCACATTTACCTTCATCCATTTTCAACTGGATTCTACCCCCAAATACATATTTACCTCCACACCACTCTCTGCTTTCTGCAGGGATCTCTCCCTTTGTGAGCCCCTTGTTCACTAGTCCTTCCTCACCAAACCCACTTCAGGCACCGATTCCTGCAAGCGACAGATATGCTACACTTACCTATTTATCTCCTACCATACCTATATTCCGGACCCCAGACAACCGTTCCGGCTGGGACAACACTTCACCTGCAGACCAGCAGGTGTAGTCTATTGCATCCAGTGCTCCCGAAACATCTTCCGCTACAACCGTGAGGCCTGACGTAAATTTCTCCATCTGCTAGATGCGCAATTGCCCGGTGGCCAGCCATTTTAATCCTATCCCCAGTCCTCTTCCGATATGTTGGTCCGTGGCCTTCACTTTTGCAACTATGATGCCACTCTGAGGATTGAGGAGACACAACTCATACTCTGTAAAAGTATCCTGCAGACTGATGGCACGAACATCGATTTTCCTTCTGGTATTTTTTTCCATCCTCATTCTCTCTTCTTCTGTTCCCATACCATACGTCTTATCTCTTCCTCCCACATACCTAGCACCTCCCCTAGTGTCCCTTCTTTTTTCCTTTTCCCCTGTGGCCCAGTCTCCTCTCCTACCATCTTCTCCAGTCCTTTACCTTTCCCACTCACCTGGTTCCACCTGCAAACTTTTAGCTGGTTCTTCCCCTACCCTTCCCCCTCCTGTTTACTCTGGTGTTTCCTCCTTCATTTCCAGTTCTGTGAGGCGTTGAGACCCGAAACGCTGGCGGTTTATGGATTTTCCACAAATACTACATGACCTGTTGAGGTTCTCTATGATTCTGTGTGTGGTTCTGAGAACATGACAATTAGAGTCCTTGAAAGTGAGTCCATAGGTTGTGGAATGAGTTTATATTTGGGGTGAGTGAACCACTTCCTCGGTTTTCTACTTATAATGGCCGGATCCTATGTATAAACTCTCCATAGGTTCCACGAGCGGTTTGTTCGGAAAGCTGTTATCCCGGAACACGGAAGGCTCCCAAAAAAGGACAACCGAAGTGCTGCTATGATTGCGTACAATGTCCCAAAGGAGAAATTAGCAATACCTCCGGTGAGATATCTATGTGAACTTCAATTAATTAAATGCCGGTACGGAAACATTTTGAAATATAAACTTGCCCTTCGCTCTCCAAATCCGATTTCTTTCATTTTAGATTCAACCGGTTGCCTTAAATGCCCAGCAGAGTACAAGTCCAATGAGAAACAAGTTGAGTGCATACCAAAAGTGATCGAATTTCTATCATTTGGTGAAATCATGGGGCTTACCCTCCTGACGCTGGCATTGGTTGGATTCTGCATGACAATCCTGGTACTTGCAACTTTCTGCACTCTCAGAGAGACGCCGATTGTTAAAACTAATAACTCAGAACTAAGTTTCCTTCTTCTTGTTGCTTTAATGCTTTGCTTTCTCTGTTCAGTTACATTCAGCGGAGAACCATCAACATGGTCTTGCATGCTTCGTCACACGTCATTCGGTATTATATTTGTTCTCTGTGTGTCTTGCGTTTTGGGTAAAACGGTTGTAGTTGTCTTAGCGTTCAAAGCGACTCTGCCCAGCAGTAACATAATGAAGTGGTTTGGCCCAACCCAGCAGCGACTGACCGTCTTGAGCCTCACCGCGCTGCAGTGCTTAATATATACCGTCTGGCTCGTCACGTCGCCGCCATACCCTCGGAAGATTACAGAATATTCTACCGAAGTAATAGTTTTTGAATGCAACGTTGGGTCTGACCTTGCCTTTTATTGCGTGCTGGGTTACATTGGCTTTCTGTTCTGTGTGTGTTTCGCGGTCGCCTTTCTTGTTCGACAACTTCCTAACAATTTCAACGAAGCTAAACACATCACATTTAGTATGCTAATCTTTTGTGCCGTTTGGATTACCTTCATCCCAGCCTACGTTAGTTCTCCTGGGAAGTACACTGTGGCAGTGGAAGTGTTTGCCATTTTATCGTCCAGTTATGCGTTGCTGTTCTGTATTTTTGCTCCCAAATGTTACATTATACTCTTTAAGCAAGAGCACAACACAAAGAGATATGTCATGGGCAAAATGCCATCCGGAAATCTTTAATAATGAACAACGATATAATTATGTTGTGTGCTGTGCCTTCACTACCTTAAATTTTCAATGTCCATTGTTTGCTTTAATTTTGTACGTCTCCCGTTATATCGCATCAATATTCTTTGCATTCAACATATAGAACGTAGAACTGTACAACACAGTTGGGGGTGTTCTGGATGCTCTGGATGGTGGTCAGAGCTTGCCGTTTCAGCGGAATATTAATAAGGTGCTAAACTGTGCTGAGAATTGGCAGATGGAGTTCAACCCAGATAAATGTGAGGTAGTTCATTTCTAGAGGTCAGATTTGAAGATACAATATAATATTAATGGTACGACACTGGACAGAGTGGATGATCAGCCATATGTTCGGGCCTATGTCCATAGGCTACTCAAAGCTGCTGCGCAGGTTGACAGTGTTGTTAAGACGTCGTAATATGTGATGGCCTTTATCAAGCGTGGGATGGAGTTCGAGAGCAGTGAGGTAACGTTACAAAAGACCTTAGTTAAACCTCATTTGGATGACTGTGTTGAGTTCTGTTTACCTCACCACAGGAAGGAAGTGGATTCTATGGAGGGTGGAAAAGAGATCAACGAGGATGTTTCCGGGATTGGAGAGCATGCTGTATGAGAATAGACTGAGTGGACTTCGTCTTTTCTCCTTCGAACGATGGAGGATGAGAGATAACCTGGTTGAGGAATATACGATGATGAGAGGCGTGGATCGTGTGGATAGAGAGTCTTTTTCTCCCAGGACTGAAGTTGCATACATGGAGGGGGTGGGGGGTGGGGAGTATGGGGAGATAGTTCTAAGGTGCTTAGTGGTAGGGACAAGGAGGATGTCGGAGGTTAAGTTTTGCACACAAAAGGTGGTGGGTGTGTGGAATGCACTGCCAGCGACACTGGTAGAGGCGGATACAATAGGGCCGTTTAAGAAACTCTTGGGTGCATGGAGGTTAGAAAAATAAACGGCTATGCGGTAGGGAAATTCTAAGCAGTTTCTAGAGTAGTTACATGATCGGCACAACATTGTGGGCCGAAGCGCCTGTAATGTGCTGTAGCTTTCTATGTTCCATATTATATGTTCTAGCAAAGGAATGGGCCCTTTGGTTCACGATGTTGTGCAGGATCAATTGCATTAATTATCAAATGGCTAACTAAACTTATCTCATCCGCCTACACCACGCGAGTACCCTTCTATTTCCTTACATGAATGTGCCGATCTAAACATCTCTTAATGGTTTCTAATGTCTCTGCCTCTACCAGCAAACCAGGCAGTGCGCTCCAATCAACCACCACTCTGTGTAAAAAACGTGAATTTCGCGTCTCCTTTGATATGAACCACCTCTCACCTTATAAGTATGCCCTCTGAAACTTCAACCCCTGAAAAAAAAAGATACTGTCTGCCCACTCGATCGATGTCTGTCATAAACTTCTGAACATCTAACCCATCTCCGCTCAGTCTTTGCAGCTCCGGAAAAATAACCCAATCTTGCCCAACCTTTCATTATAGCACATCAGCTCCAATCCAGACAACACACTGGTACACCTCTTCTGCTCATTCTCCAATTTTTCCACATACTTCCTATCATGGGTTGGCCAGAAAGATTTGTAACACCCCTAACTGGAGTTTTATAATGCTCCAAATAATTGGCACATTTTGCAGTTCTGTTAGTATTTTGATTTGTTTGGATAACTTTCGCATGACAACCTGTTCACTCAAAAGTACAGCATAACGTCATAATTAAGCTAATTTATCCTCCTGCATATGGTCCATACCCCTCCATTTCACGCATGTCCGTGTGCCTATCTAAATGCCTCTTCAACAACACTATCATGACTGCTTCCATCACTACCTCTGCTGGCACATTTTATTAATCACCTCACCCGTGTGAAAAAAAAACTTTCCCAAGCAATTGATTGAAACTTCCCCGCTTTCACCTTGAAGCAATGCCCTTTAAATTTGTCATTTCTACTCTGAAGGTTTGGGGACAGGTTGGAATTCCCTCAGCGGCCGACACACCACAGACAGCAATCCAATTTGTTTTCCAACTTTACAGTCTGAGTTAATTCCTACTGAGTTACAGTTCTAATGAACCTAGCTGAGATACCTGTCCCGTCATATCTATTCTGCGTTGTGCACAGTGAGAGGAGTTCCTGCTTTACCGTGAATGTTAATTTTAACACAAATTGTCTTCAAATTCTTGTTAACCTTCAGAAGGGATTTTGCTAAACCTAGTTCAGTATAACTAAATGCCCGAAAGAAGGCGGCACTGAACTCCCGTGTGTCAGAAGGGTGCAGAAGCTGTCCTAAACAATGGATTATTACCAACTATTCCAACGTCAAGCTGATTTGGTGAATCACATAGAAATGCATAGTTCAAAGCTATTAATAAAACGCTAATATTATCAGTTCAATAGTCAGGATAAACGGGAGGGGAGATAGAGGACAGCCCTGTCTTGATCCCCGTTGTAATTTAAATGGTGCCGAAATAAAACTCATTAGTTAAAATTTCAGCCTGTGAGCTAGAATTTTCTAAGCTGAATCCACCTTAGAAATTTTTAACCTGTTCCACATGTTTGTAAAACTTTAAATAGATATTGCCGTTCCACTCTGTCAAAGGCTTACTCGGCATCCAATGGCAGAATAGTTCTATCAGAGCTTCCGGATTTTTGATAAAGTATATTAAGCACTCTTCGAATGTTGTGGAAGCCCTCCCTTCCCTTAAAAAATCCGTTTTGGTCAAGGTGGACTATATCTGGCAAGATTGGCTCCAGCCTCCTAACTAATACCTTACAGAGAATTTTGAGGTCATTGTTCAGAAGTGAGATTGGCCTATAAGTTCCACATAGGGACGGTGGTTTTCCAGGTTTTAACAGTAGTGTAATTACTGACATATTAAAAGAGGGGGGAAGGTATCTGTTATCAAATGACTCCTGATACATATCAAGCAGAGGGGTTATTAATTCAGTCTTAAAGTTTTATATATTTCAATCGGAATTCCATCAGGCCCAGGAGTTTTCCCTCCCTTCATGTTAGTTATAGCTTCAGACAATTCGTTAGCCTCCAAATTAAACTCCAACGAGGTCAAGGACGTTTCATTCAGGGGTGTAAATTCTAACAAGTCAAGAAATTAATTTTGTATTTATGGAGCTGAATATGAATACTCAGTTATACATATTTTGGTAAAGTCACAAAGAACTGTTTATTTCTTTTGAGACAGCAGTTGTCACCCCCTCATCTGATTGTAGAAAGACAATAATGTTAGCAGTGAAACTTTTCCCAGGGTGTTATTAAAGATTAGGGTTGGCACAAGTTTGTGGGCCAAAGGGCCTGTACTGCACTGTTCTGTACTATTCTATGTTCTATGTACATGTGAGGTCTGGCGAGTAATAATGGTATTTCCCTATTCAAGAAGGGAAACAGGTATAATCCTGGAAAATCTTGACCGTTCAGTCTCACGTTACTAGTTGGGAGGTTACAGGAAATAATTGTTAGGGATATGATTTATGACAATTTGGAAAGCATAGTCTAATTAGCGAGAACGAGCTTGACTTTGTGTGGGACAAGTCGTGTCTTACGAAGTTGATTGGGTTTTATTACAATATGACAAGGTTGATTGACGAAGGCAGAGCTGGGGATGTTGGCTTCATTGATTTTAGTAAGGTGTTTGACAAGGTACCTTATGGGACGCTTACCCGGAAGGTTATGATGCATGGGATCAGTGGTGAATTCACCGTTCAAATTCAGAACTGTCTTGCTCATGTAAGAAAGAGCGTAGGGATGAAAGGGATCTGATCTCCCTTGAGATCTGGGCTGAGAAATGGAAGACAGAGTTTAACCCAGATCAGTGTAAGGTGTTGCACCATGGCAGTGCAAAAACAAGGAGAAACTGCACTGTTAAAGGCAGATTTCTACACAGTATCGCAGAGCAGAGAAATATTGGTATCCAAGTTAACAGCTTTTTGAATGTGGCTAAACAGATCGATGAGGTGGTTAAGAAGGCTTTAGGAATGCGTAGTTTCATTACTCGAGGCATTGAATTTAAAAGTGAGGAGATTACCTTGCAATTTTACGAAGCTCTGGTTTGGTCATATCTGCAGCATTGCGTACATTTCTGGTTATTCCACAGTCGGACGGATGTTGACGCTTTGAAAAAGTTGTAGAAGAGGTTTACCAGAATGCCGCCTGGTTTAGAGAATATGTGCGATAAATAGACTGGACAGGTAGTATATGTTCTCCAGGATTTAAATACCGAATAACAGAGGGCATGCATTGAAGGTGAGACGGGGTAGATTCAAGGGGCTTTATGAGCGGTAAGTTTCATTTTACTCCTAGAGTCGTGAATGCCCGGAATGCGCTGCTTGGTATAGCGCTTACGACAAATACATTAGAGGTTTTTTTAATAGACGTTTGAATTGGCACATGGATTTAAGGCAGATGGGAACTATGTAGGTAGCAGGGATTCATTTTCGTTTTCCTTTTAGCTCCTTCGGCACAAATTTGCGAGCCGGATGGCCTGCCCTGTGCTGTCCTGTAGGCCATTTACATATATTACTAACAGCTGAGGTTCCAGCACAAATCAATACTGAACTTCACTAATTACAGAACTCCAGGTCGAACTGTTCCCTTTAGCCACCACTGTTCGCCTTCTAATATTCCAAACTATCTGATCCAGCATTAACAATCTGCCCGACACGATAGCTTTCTTAGATGATATTTTGAATACCTGGTCGACCCGAGAAGACCACCTGAATAATCTTGATAAAATCATCTCCTCACTGTTGCAACTTGGTCTACGACTAAACCGCGAGAAATGAATCCTTCTGCCCTCGGTTTTCTCTTGGAATTCAAATGTATACATCCAGTCAATGAAAAGCTTCGCCTCATTCTTGAAGCCCCGGCACCAATGAATATGCGTGAAACGCTCCTTTTTGGGCATGTTCAATCAATATGCCAGACGTTTGCCTCAGCCAGCCACGCGTTTTACGCCACTTAGCTGTTGAGGTGAATTCTACTGAAAAAAAAGGTACGAGGTGGCGTTGAGAACGAGGAGAGGAATCTGCTTTTCAGAGAGCCAAACAAATGTTGATGCAATCCCAAGCATTAATGCACATCATCCCCGGGCTGCCAATACTTTTGCATTGTGATTCCTCCCCGAATGGTGTTGATCCAGTTTCTAACCCAGAATAATACGGATGGTGATGTAAAGCGTATCGCTTTCGCATCAGACGCCCTTAATCTAACCGAACGAAACTATACACATTCGGCCATGCAAGCATCGGGAGTTGTTTTGGGGGGAGGCGGGGAGGGGGTCATGGGTTTTCGCCATCTCCTGCACAGCCACCGTTTCATACCGACCACATTTATCGGATGGATTGCTTGGTGAGAGCAAGGCCATTCCGCAGTTGTCGTCACCAAGGAATCCACACATCAATAAGCAATATCTTATGTTCTCGATAGAAACAATTAAAGCACGGGTACTTTAAATCGCCTTGACTTACATGAATATTCTCGTGAGTCAGAACCTCCAGGAGAACTGGCACTACTTATGGGCTGGCTCAACGCCTCACCGATCGCTGCTTCTCAGATAAAAGAAGAAACCGAGTGAGATGTAACATTAGGACGAGTAAGATGGATGGCCAGCTAGTGAAGGGTCTCGGTCTGAAACATCGACTGTGCCTCTTCCTAGAGATGCTGCCTGGCCTGCTACGTTCACCAGCAACTTTGATGTGTGTTGTAGAGTGCCCGAAACTGTGTTACCCTATGCCAGACGTCAAAATGAGCTTACCATGTATGATGGCTATGTAGCGTGGGGAAATCATATTGTAAGTCGTACGCGATTACTGTCCCCTACCCTGGAACAGTTGCATTGTGCGCATCCAACGACATCACATATGAAGACGCTAGCCAGGAATTACGGTTGGTGACAGAAGTTGATTAAATCGTTGAGCATATTGTTTGTGTATGAAAACCATGCCAGTAGTCTCGAACTTTAAACGCTTTTGTACCTATTGTTTTGTTCCATGCCATTGGCCAAACAAACACTGGAGACGTTGACAGTTAAACTGCGCAGGTCCATTGGACAGTCGCATGTTATTGAAAGTTGTTGATGTGGATTCTAAATGGATCGAGGCCAAAGCGGTGAAGGTTTCCACCAGCCAGACGACGAATATCATTTTACGCAAACGATTCTGTACGCATGGATTCCCCGATACTGTGTTCTGTGATAACGGCCTGCTGAGTTCCTCCAGCATTTTGAGTGTGTTGCTTTGGATTTCCAGCATCTGCAGATTTTTTTGTATATGTGATAAGGCTCCATATCAACCACAATCAAACGGCATGGCTGAAAGAGTTGTTCAGGCTGTCAAGCGGGGGTATACAAGTTGAAAGGGGACATACACACGAGGGGACCGAATAACCCAACAAAGTACCACAGGTTTCTCTCCATTTAATCTATTGATAGGCGGCAGGTTACGTTCCCCACTGGACTTCTTGAGCCCAGAATCGGAAGACCGATTCTAAGATAGATAATTAACGTGTGGTATGTTTCAATTTGCGGAATCTCGGAACTTTGATGTTTGAGATCCAGTTTATTTTCGTCCGAACCCTGAAAGCCAAAAATTGTTGAAAGGAGAAGTTGTGGTGAAAGAGGATCAGCAAGTTGCTTGTGGATGGTAGTGTACACCTCGGACAGCTAGTCCACATCAGGAGACGGCCAATTGAAACTTCGACCCAGACCGAGCTGTTGAACTATTCAGCAATCTAATGAAGAATAATCTGCAGTGGAAAGCATTGATTCCGGGCCAACGCTCGATCCTGGGGCTTCTGGTTTGTACCGATCAGAACGGACCAGAAAATTATCAAGCTGTTCTTACCTAAGACCTTACGGTTGGAGAGATGTCCTATCCACAGTGTTACGGTTTTCTTTTGGGTACGTCATGGGTCCTCACGTAACTGCTTGCTTTCGCGGGCTTATCCATCTATCAATTAACGTTTGAATTACTGATTCTATGCGGGAACTTGTTAGCTGTTTCCGGGTGACTGCAAGTCAAAGGAGACCGATTCGGCTGCACTGGACAGGGAAATGTTCAGTTCCAAACTCCGGATCTTTCCGTTAATTGTAACACGTTTAATAATTAATTAATTAATTTGTTTCTGCACAGCATTGTGGACCGAAAGGCCTGTGACCGTCCTGTACATTTCTATGTTCTGTGTTCTATACGTGTTCAGGCAGGTTGACTTAGTTAATTTTGGCATCATGGGTTGAAGGGTCTGTTGCTGTTCTGCAGTGAAACAACTTCAATATTATTCTCGTAAGAAGGTAGATAAGGAAGGAGGAACTGATCCTGAAACTAATTCAAGCTATCAAAATCCATAATTTGAGTTGTTTGCACGATCCCATGATCTTCATTGGTTGTGCTGCACAGGACAGAGCTGCAGGAAAAGCAACCATTCTGTGTGTTGTCTTCCCCGCGACTTAAGTGATTATCGACAAATAGAAACATATAAGATAGAGTCTTGTTTTTTTTTCTGAAATCTATGATTTAGAACAAAATTCCAAATATTATTTATTTAGTTTTATCTTGTGGAACTGCAAGGAACGGGGTTCTCCGGCCCATCGCGCCGCACCACTAGAACCTCACCAATTCACTCTCGCCAAATCACAGGACAATTTACAATTTACAATGTCCGTTTAACCCACTAACATGTATGCCTTTAGACTGTAGGAAGAATCCTCTGCATCTGGACGAAACCAGGAAGAAGCACACAGTTATGAGCAGGACGTAAACTTCTCTGTGGATGCTGTGTGAAGTACCACACCCCGTCAAATAACAGGCAATGCACCATATGCGATTAAATGAATTACACTTTAGAGATCTTACTGGAACTTCGTAATTAATAGAGATAAAATACAAAAGGAAAGTAAATGGCGCCACACTTATCAAAGTTCAACCACTTTGTGCACAACAGTTGGAGCTCAATTAACGGGGTCTTTGTTTCACCATTCGATCTCCGACGACCTCCTCGATCCGCCACCTGGGACCAACCTCGGTGGTCGACCAGACGCTCCACACGAGCCTGTCTTCGTCTCTTCTCCTCGCCGAAGACCCTGGGCCTCGGACTTCCGCTCGGGGTCCGTTCCACTGCCCCGCTTACAGCATCGCATCTCCTCTGGATGTGGAAGGGTGTGGAAGCATTGGAAAGGGTACAGAGGAGATTTACCAGGATGCTGCCTGGTTTAGAAGTATGGATTATGATCAGAGATTAAGGCAGCTAGGACTTTACTCTTTGGAGAGAAGGAGGATGAGAGGAGACATGATAGAGGTGTACAAGACACTAAGAGGAATAGATAGAGTGGATAGCCAGCGCCTCCTCCCCAGGACACCACTGCTCAATACAAGAGGATATGGCTTTAAGGTAAGGGGTGGGAAGTTCAAGGGGGATATTAGAGGAAGGTTTTTTACTCAGAGAGTGGTTGGTGCGTGGAATGCACTGCCTGAGTCAGTGGTGGAGGCAAATACAATAGTGAAGTTTAAGAGACTATTAGACAGGTATAGGGAGGAATCTAAGGTGGGGCCTTATATGGGAGGCAGGGTTTGAGGATCGGCACAACATTGTGGGCCGAAGGGCCTGTACTGTGCTGTACTATTCTATGTTCTATGTTATATGTTCTCCCTGTCCCCCTCGTGCCTCTGCCACAACGCCAGCGAAAAACAATCGCTTACAGACACATAAGAAAGAATAACATCTATCTCAATTGGTTAGCAAATGAATACAATGCTCTTATCAGTAATATAACCCAAACAAGCTGAGAGAGAGAAGCACTTTCTGAGCAGTTAACTTAACAAATAAACCATTGTATTCTGACATAACAAAGAAGCCATTTTCATTAGCCTTAGCAGTAACATAAAAGAAGAAATCCCTTACATATTTATTTATTTGTTTTCTTGTTTGTTTGTTTTATACCATCTCGTGGTTGAGGCCTCTAAAACTCTTGAGCTACTAGGGACTGGGTGTTGTGCTATGAACCGGAATTGATTAAAGAGCTGAAGGAAAAAGAACCCTTAGGAGAGACACCAAAATATGATAAAATTCACCCTGAAATGTGAGAGGAGAAGCTAAAATCAAATGCATCTCTATTACAGTGGAGTCAAGGAAATTACAGAGGCATGAGTGAGGATTTAGCCAAAATTCCTTGGAAAAGAACACACAGAAACAAGCAATTGGGCATATCTCGTCTGTGAAAAAACTATTATGCTGCCTAATTCTATTGCGTTGCACCCAAACATAATCCTCCATACCTCTGCCATGTACCTGCCAAATTTCTAATTTGCAACTGTTTTGATCTCTATAGCTTGTATTCCTGAAATTATCTATGCAAACCCTCTCTGCACCGTTTGCCAGACTCCAAATACGTTCAATAATATACCGATGAGAAATACATTCAGTATTCTAACTGTAGCTTAACAGCTTCCACAAAGCTTAAGGGTGATTTCAATCTTTTTTCAATAGAATCATACAGTTTATAGCATGAAAAGAGACCCCTTCAGCCCAAACTCACCATGCCAACCAAGTTACGTATTTGCGCGTGTCCTGTTTGCCTGTGTCTGGTCCATATCCCTTTAAACTTTCCCATCCAAGAATCGATCAGAAAGTATTTTAAGTTTTATAATTGTACCCGCCGACAGCATGTTCATATCCCCAAAACCCTGTGTCTGAAAAGATTGCCCGTCAAGTCTCTTTAAATGCCCCAGCTCACCATTAACCAAGTTTTAGACGAGAAGGACTGACCAATATCGGCGAACGAGAGTGAAGGGGAGGGAACGTCGACTCAGACCATGAGAGACCTGCGTCGGGCATTTTCATGCCTTACAAGGTGCAGATTGGAAGCCTGTGTGGGGCGTCACTCCTTGTACAGACACTAGAGCAATGTGTGATTAAGTGGCTTGCTCAAGGTCACAAACACGCCGCAACGGTTGAGGCTCGAACTAGCAGCCTTCAGATCACTAGACGAACGCCTTAACCACTTGGTCACGTGCCCAACACAGGACGAGAGTGAAACTGGATAGAAATTTGCCCTTCGGACAAACATTTTCGTTTTCCCTTTCTTTAGCCCAACCTTGCACTAACTAGTGCTGATTTGACCATATGGTGCTTTGCTCCGCGCCTAACAGATATTGTTTCATTCGCGATTCACTAAGCGAAAAGCAAATTCCACTCTCCGATCCAGATTAATGTAAAATATTGCTTTAGTAATTGAATTAATTAGTTCGTTCAGACGCTCCAAGAAGCGTGCATGCCTTGAGGCGTTTCGGATTACACTGGGGAAGACAGTTTGATTAGTTCCAGGGTGCTGCGCATTGTTACGGAAGCCGGTGATTTAGAAAGCACTGGGGATTCATGTTTTTCTCGTGACTGTGACATTAGTTTCTTCCTTGGAAATTATGCCTTAGACCCTGGGGAAACAGCCACTTGGCGCCTTTGAATGTTTACTTTGTCAAGAACTATCAGAATATAAACACGAGGAACGGAGTAGGGCGTTAGAATGAGAGTAGTCCCTCTTGGTGACAATGCGTTGTCTACATTGCTGCCTGCTGTTACTGTCTGGCCTTATTACCGCCCGATTGACGGAGGAACCAAATTGCAAGCGCATGGGCGATTTCGGTTTGCTCGGGTTTTCTAAGGAAGCTGATATTGTGCTCGGCGGAGTTTTCAGTATCCACGGCGACGTGGAAGACCAAGACATATCTTTCAGAAAGCAGCCTAAGTCGGTAAAATGTACACTGTCAGTAAAAGTTCGTAATTATCTTGCTAAGGGCTTTCTAATTTTGTGTTGATGGATTGTTCGATTTGGATGAGTTTTTTTTATTTTGGGATGATAACTGTTGAATACTAATTAACAAATTGTATTGATGCAATGAAAGCGTAAATTTATTCATGGGTGCAACGAAAAAAAATTCAGGTTTGCAATGGAGAAGTATAAATGCGCATGTCTGCATTGGGAACGTACCGGTATGCACAGTTGCAATGGTCTTACCTGGATCCATTTTCACTGACTGTTATGGTCCCTACCGTTAATTCCATATCAATGTGCTCTGGCATGTTCCGGAAGACTGGAAAATGGCAAAGGCACTCCACTCTTTAAGAAGGCCATAAGACCAAAAGGCATAGGCGCAGGGTTATGTCATTTGGCTCGCCGAAATGGGTAAGTGGTGAAGAAAGGATACTATAGGCCAGTTAGTCTGACAGTGCTTGGAATGTTGTTGGGGTCGATCGCTAATGATGTGGTTTTGGCGTACTTGGAGCCACATGACAAAATAGGCTATAGTCAGAATGTTTTCTACAAGAGAAATGCTTCCCTGACGAATCTGACGGAATTATTTTAAGAAACAACGAACAGAATAGACAAATGAGAATCAGTTGATTTTGTGTACCTGGATTTTCAGAAGGCCTTTGACAAGGTGCCACACATAAAGCTGCTTAACAAGCCTCATGCCCATAGTATTACAGGAAAATTTCTAGCATGGCTGGTGACAAAGAGTGGAAACAAAGGAGCCTTTTCAGGTTGTCTGTAGATGATTACTGGTATTCCACAGTGGTCTGTATTGGGACCGTTCCTTTTAACCTTATTTGTCAATGACGGCTTCATTGCAAACTTTTCAGACGATATGAAGATAAGTGAACGGGAAGGTAGTTTAGAGGAAGACGATGGAGTGGATTGTTTAGCTTTCGGGATATTGGAGGCACGTGATTAAACAAGCTAACGTCAGCATGGTTTTTTAAAGTGGAATTCTTGCCTGACTAATCTGATAGAATTATTTGAAGAAATAACTAGTTGAATAGACGAAGATGAATCAGAGAATGTGGTGTACTTCGATTTCCAAAGGACATTTGGCAAGTTGCCGCACATGAGGTTGATGAGCAAGAAAAGGGCCCATGATACTACAAGAAAGATTCCACCATGGATAGAACATTGGCCGATTGCCAGGAGTTAAATGGTGGGATAAATGAACAGTTTTCTGATAGACTTCCGGTGACCAGTGGTGTTGCGTAGGCGTCAATGTTGGGATTGCTTCTTTTTAAAAGTCTATGTTAATTATTATTAATTAACATATTCTATGTCGTTATTATTATTATTATTATATTATTATTATTTATGGTGCAACTGTAACGAAAACCAATTTCCCCCGGGATCAATAAGGTATGACTATGACTAATGATTGGCATGACAGAAGTGATGGCTGTTTGGACAAGTTTACAGACACAACGAAGATAGGTGCAGCGGCTTTCAGTGCCGTAGAAGCAGGGGGGCTGCAGAATGAATGATAGATATTAGGAGAATGGACAAAGTGGTAGATGGAATACAGTGTACAGAGAAGTATGTTCATGCACTCTGGTAGAGGAAATGAAGACGTAGTCTACTTTCAAAAAAATGAGAAAATTCAAGAACTCCGAGCTCCATAGGGACTCGGGTGCTTTTGCAGGATTCTCTAAAGGCTGAGTCATTGGTCAGGAAGCCCAATGGAGGATCACGTCAGTAATTCCGGGAATGAGAGGCTTTTCGTTTGCGGAGCATTTAAAGGCTCTGGGCCTATATTCACCGGAATGCAGAAGAATGAGGAAGGATCTAATTGAAACCTATCGATCGTTGAAAGAAAAATATAGCGTGGATGTGGAGAGGATGTTTGTTATAGTGGGGAAGTCTAAAACTAGATGGCACGGCCACAGTGTAGAGCGACATCCATTGAGAATGAAGGTGAGGAACAATTTCTTGAGCCGGAGTTAGGGACAGGAGGTGAATCTATGGAAATCTTTGTCACTGCAGCTGTGGAGGACAGGTCCGAAAATTTCTAGCAATTGAGAAATGAGCGTGCTAGGCTATGCTTGTTCTTCAGGTTTTACCAGCTTGAAGTGAGAGATAAAATGCATTAATAATAATTAGTAAATAAGGAAATGAATAATATTGGATGCAGGAGTAATTGAGTCACTGAGAGTAAGTCCATAGGCTGTGAAATCAGTCCAGTGTTGAGGTGATGCTGCTGGTTCCCGCTGGTTCGGGACTGTGCACGAGCAACGAGGTGTGGGACATAACGCTCCTGTACATTTCTTCCTGACGGGAGCTCCGAACAAAGGGGACTGAGATAAGACAGTGCCATTCTACTTAGATATAGCCAGTAATATTCAATCTGCGATATAAACTCAATATCTCTTTCAATAAATTCTGAAATCCTGCGCTATCAGTTACAACTCTTGGCCATTTTATTGTTGTTTCAAATAATTTGAAAAGTTGTATTTATTTAAGAGCAGCGTTAATCTCGGTAAAATATATTGCAAGCAACTTTTTTTTCATTCAAGATAAGGGCAGGGAGAATCGATTTATTTCCGTCAGTACATGATTGAAATACTATTCTTCCTAAATATCGAGATAATTTAATTTTAAGCAACAAACAATAGGCTGGAGGGTCTCTGGATCCGTGTGAGGAGAGGAATTATCGAGTCCAAACCCTGCACCGGTTCCTGACATTGGATCTCCACACTGAACGTCCACAATTCCTTTTCTCTCACAGGTGCTGAGTTCCTCCAGCAGATTATTTGTTACTCCGTATTCTAGTATCTGCCGTTACTCGTATGTATATATTGATAGTAACGCTGTTTGGTTTTGCTTTATGCAGTATCTTGGAACAGAATTCAGCCCCAACCCTTTGGTCACACAAATGTGTATTACAACCAGGGGTTTTTAATGAAATTAACTGATAAATAATATTTGCTAAAACATGCTCTGTCTTCACTGTGGATCCCCCCAAAAAACAGAAAAATTAGAAAGCATAATAAAAGAAAAATGCATAAACTGAAATTTCCACTCTTCAAAAGTATTCATCCCCTTCCGATCAGTACATAGCAAAACTACCTCTCGCAGCTAATACAGGCAGAAATATTTTTGGATATGCCTGTATATGCTTTGCACAACATGATGGGGCAAGTGTTTCCAATTCCTGTTTGCCAAAATTCCTCACGCTTGAGGAGCGACGGTGGACAGCAAACTTGAAGTCTTGCCAGAGATGTAACACCATAAGACCCTGTCCATAAGACAAAGGAGCATAATCAGGCCATTTGACCCATCGAGTCAACTCCACCATTTATTCTTCCTCTTCGCCCCTCTTCCGTCCTACTCTGAGGTGACGTTCTCCCTATAAGCTTTGATGTTATAACCAATCAAGGACATATCAATCTCTGACTTAAATGCACACAACGACATGGCCTTTACAGCTGCCCCTGGTAAGAAATTCCAGAAATTCACTACCCTCCGGTTAAATAAATTTCTCCACTTCCGTTTTAAATGGACGCCCTTCTATCCTGAGCTTGTGCGCACTCGTCCCAGACTCCCCACATAGGGAAACATCCTTTGCACGTCTACTCTGTTTTAGCCTTTCAAAATTCGAAAGGTTTCAGTCACATTCCCGCCCATCTTTCTAATTTTCAGCGAGTACGCATTCAGACGATGAAACGTACCTTCATATAACCATTTCATTACAGGAACCATCCTCGTGAACGTCCTCTGAACACTCTCCAATGTTAGCACTTCTTTTGTTGGATGAGGAGCCCAAAGGTGTTCACAATACTCAATGTGAGGCCTTACCAATGCCTTATAAGGCCTCGGAATTACGCCGCTGCTCTTGTCTTCGCAACCGATTGAACTGAATGGTAACATTGCATTTGCCTTCCGCCGTACCGTCACAATCTGCAAGTTAACCTTTAGGGTGTTCTGCACAAAGTCACTCAAATTATATTGCATCTCAGATTTTTGGATTTTCTCCCCATTTGGAAAATAGATGCGCACTTATTTCTTCTACCAAAGAGCATAACCATACTTTTTCCAATATTGTAGTTCATTTGTTACTTTCTTGCCCATCCTCCTAATCTAAGTCCTTCTGCAGCTTTGCTGATTCCTCAACACTACCTGCCCCTCCACCATTTTCGAATCACATGCAAACGAGCGCCGTCGATCTGTGAGAAAGCTCCTCAATGTGCGCTGCTCTCGCTGTCTATTGGCTGCAGGAATGACACCGAAGGCTCGCGAACCTCTCCCTATAACGGGCGCCTCCGACCTGCGAGAAGCCTCCTCGCTGTGAGCAGCTCCCCCGCTGATTGGACCGCCGGATCCTGACTTTTTCACTGAAGAAAATCAATTTTCTTCATTTTAAGCCGCTTCATGGTTGATTTGGCAATGGGTCTTGTGTCACTGTCCTGCTGAAAGACGAACTCCTGCCCATTTTGAGCCTTGTTGCAGAGATTAGCAGGTTTTATCCACGATTTATCAAGGCTTTTTCCACTGAGGCAAGGGGAGAAAAAAACCAGAGGACATGGGTTAAGGGTGAAGGAGGAAAGGTTTAAAGGGAAGATTAGCGGGGGCTTCTTCACACAGAGAGTGGTGGGAGTATGGAATGAGCTGCCAGACGAGGTGGTAAATGCGGGTTCTTTTTTAACATTTAAGAATAAATTGGACAGATAAATGGATGAAAGGTGCATGGAGGGATATGGTCCGTGTGCAGGTCAGTGAGACTAGGCAGAAAATGGTTCGGCACAGCCAAGAAGGGCCAAAGGCCCTGTTTCTGTGCTGTAGTTTCTATGGTTCTATGGATCTCTATGCATTTAGCAGCATTCATATTCCCAAAATTCCTGACCAGATGTCCAGTGCCTGCTACTAAAAGCATGATGCCACTTGCACCATAATTTACAGTAGGAATGGCGTTTTTTTTTTTTGGCTGATGTGCGGTATCTGATTTACGCCACACGTAGCGATTGAAGTTGAGGCCAACGTACTTCCATTTTGACCTTTCACATTCGGACCAAAAGACCTTCCAGATTCTTACCGTCGCTTCAAAGTAATACTTTGCAATATCTGTACGGGCAGGGGTATGTTTTTGGTGAGCTTCTTCCTTCCCACTCCTCCATAAACACCATTTTGTGAAAGTCCTTCGAGATGGTGGAGCCATGAATATCATCTTCAGTTGCAGCCATTGACTTCTGCAGCTCGCTCAGAGTGATTCTTGACATCAGAGTAGCCTCTCTTACAAGTACCATTACTCTCCTGCGCCGTGACCTATAAAGAATGGTTGTGCTTTCACAGTTGTTCCACTTTCTTACGATGGACTGTATTGATCTCTGGGGTATTTTTAGTGCCTTTGATATGATCCTGTGCCCATTCCGAGATTGATGCTTCTCTATTATAATTTCCTTGATTTGATTTGAATGCTCTTTTGCCTTCATTTCCGTTTCATCCGTTGAAAATATACCTTACTTCTGGATTTCAGAGCGAGAGAGAATGTGTATTTATTCAGGTGATCATCATATTTTCTTGATTGAAAAAAATGGGTAAGTTGATAAGATTACAACGGGGATGAATATTTTGCCTGCCTCCTAATTTTAGTTTTTCATTTTTAGTGAACGGTTGACGGTTTTTATTTTTTCTTTTGATTTTACCTGCCGCTCAATGATTTGAGGGTTAAATCAAAATCCTACTTTAATATATATCAAACTTAGGAAATAAGACAGTAACCAGTGTACATAGTTGGGGGGGCTTATTACTTTTTCAAGGTACTGTATGTGTGCCGTTTTACAATTGTCATATTTCGTGAAACAAGCAATGTTCAGACCTTGTTCAGTAATACTCACTTCCTTTTTCTGCAGCTTCCTGGTCAGACTTTTCCGTTTCGCAATAACGATGATCTTTGCAATAGAGGAGATTAACAAGAACACAGAACTTCTTCCAAACGTTACGCTGGGTTACTGGATTTACGATTCTTGCGGCATGCCTGATATATCGTTAAAAGCAGCCTTTGAGTTTTTAAACAGGCCAGATGCAACAAGTTCCGAATGCAAAAGAGCTCCCGTTGTTCCCGCTATCGTCGGGGATTCTAAATCGTCAATGACTTTAGGGATCGCATCATTAATTGGTCCTTTTAAAATCCCTGTGGTAAGTCTGGTGATGAACAACAATTACCTAGCTGATGCGTAAATCTGTGAATATGTTTCGTAAACATGATCAGATTTTCAGAAATATTCACTCAAACAAATAGTATATTGGTGCATTTGCGCATGACTGACAGGAGATATAATTTACATCGTTATTTTTTATTCAGGTATGCTGACTGCTCATGTTATTTGACCATAAGACCATAAGGCCAGAAGACCATAAGATATAGGAGCAGACGTAAGCCGTTCGGCCCATCGAGTCTGCTCCGTCATTCAATCATGGGCAGATCCTATTTTTACAGTCATCCCCACTTCTCTGCCTTCTCCCCAAACCCTTTGATGCCCTGGCACTTATCTATCTCTGCCTTAAATGCACCCAATAACTTGGCCTCCACAGCTGCAAATGGCAATTAATTCCACAAATATACCAACCTCTCACTAAAGTAATTTCGCCGCATTTCTGTACTAAATGAACGTCCTTCAATGCTGAAGTCGTGCCCTCTTGTCCTGGACTCCCCAACTATGAGAAATAACCTTGCCATATAAATTGGTTCAGGCCTTTTAACACTCAGAATGTTGCTATGAGAAACCCCCTCATTCTCCTGTCTTCCAGGGAATACAGCCCAAAAGCCGCCAGACGTTCTTCATAGTAACCCTTTCATTCCTGGAATCATTCTCGTGAATCTTCTCTGAACACTCTCCATTATCAGTATATCTTTTCGAAAATAAGGAGTCAAAAACTGCACAAAATACTTTAAGTCTGGTCTCATGAGCGCCTTATAGAGCCTCAACATCATATCCCTACTCTTATATTCTATACCTCTAGAAATGAATACCAACATTGCATTTGCCTTCTTCACCACCGACTCAACATGGAGTTTAACTTTTAGGGTATCCTGCACAAGGACTCCCAAGTCCCTTTGCATCTCTGAATTTTGAACTCTATCCTCAACTAAATAATAGTCTGCCCGTTGATTTCTTCCACCAAAGTGCATACCACACACTTTCCAATATTGTATTTTATTTGCTACTTATTTGCCCATTCTCCTAAACTATCCAATTTTCTCTGCAGAGTCTCTGTTTCCTCAACACTACCCGTTCGTCCAACTAACTACCTTTGTATCATCAGCAAATTTAGCCACAAATCCATTAGTCCCATAGTCCAAATCATTGACATACATTGTAAAAATCAGAATGAGAACGAGAATCAGAATCACTAT
Organism: Mobula birostris; assembly: GCF_030028105.1. Classification (NCBI taxonomy): domain Eukaryota; kingdom Metazoa; phylum Chordata; class Chondrichthyes; order Myliobatiformes; family Myliobatidae; genus Mobula; species Mobula birostris. The sequence continues at coordinate 12,122,527 of NC_092373.1, forward strand.
TAATATCGCTGACAGGTGTATTATTTTGCGGCAGCAGTACTTTGCAACATATAAAAGAAACTATGAATCACGATAATATATAGTTCAAATAGATAGCAACAACAGTTAAAGCAGTGGGTAGTATTCATGGGTTGGTTAATTATCCTTTCAATAATCTGATTCCGATGGGGAAGCAGCTGTTTCTCAAACGACGACTTTGCAGCTTCGGGCTCCTGTACCTCCTCTCTGACGTTAGTAATGGAACAGGGGCATGTGCTGGGTGATCGGGGCTCCTAATGATGAACGCTGCCTTTTTGTTTCGTCGACTGAACATCTCCTTGAAACTGGGAAGACTAGATTCCATGATGAAGCTGGCTATTCTGCAGCTTTTTCCAACCCCATGTTGTGGTTTCTCCATACTGGACGGCGATGCAATCAGTTAGAATGCTACACATGATAAATCTGCAGAAATCTGCTTGAGACTGAGTTTTACTTTGATTCACTAGTCTTCTCCGGCCGATCATGGATGCAACACATAGCCGTAGAGTGGATGACAAATGACTCCTTTGATCATAAATACTTCTGCAACAACACATTCCACTGCCGATCCTTCGATGAGGACTGGTGGGTGTTCCCTGGACTTGCCTCTGCTCAAGCCTACAACTAGACCCTTGGTCTTAATGACACTAAGTGCAATGTTCTTATTGCGACGCCAGTCAACCAACCAAACCGTCTCACTCCTTATCACTATCTGAGATACTGCCAGCAAGAGTTGTGTCATCGGCAAATTGATACATGGCGTTTTATCTACGTCTAGTTTAAACGTTTATTTCAACAATTAGACCGATCATTATTACAATGATCCATCTCTGCTTGATACAACTATTGCCAACTTGTAAAGAGTATTGTGGTGACAATGTCGCTAATTACGAGGAGGATATTAACCATAGAAACTGACCCTTCGGCATACCTCGTCCATACTCACTGTTTCTGGCAGCTCATTCAAAACACGCACCACTCCTTTCCCAGTACTTCCCTGGGAAAAAGGACTGCGTGCTTTCCATTCTGTCTACGACATTCATGATCTTGTGATCCCCGGTCAGGTAGAATGCAGAACAGAGCAATCGGCGTCTGATGTCTGTCGTTCGATGTCACACTTGATTTAAGATTCTTCTAATGCTGTTTTTTTTTTTCATTGTAATAGTTTCAAGGGTGTCACTTGTTCCATTTACTATCAGAGAATGAATACAGCGTACAACCTGAAATTCTTGCTCTTTGGAGTCATCCAGGAAAACAGAAAAAAATAACCCATAGAATGAATTTCAGTAAAACGTCAGAATCCCAAGGTCCCTCTTCCCCTTCCAAGCATCAAGCCCCTCTCCCCTCCCCAACGCATTTCAGCACAAGCCACGCACCAGCAAGCATAAAGAAAACCTACAAAGAGAGATCATGATTTGCACTCCAACAAAAATGTGTTATTGATTACCGAGCAATTGGACATGATACAATCTCTCTCTCTCTCTCTCGCTGACCGGGGCGGAGGGTTGTCACCACAGCGAGAGAACAGACCAATAGAATTTTACATTATATGAAAACCCAAAGAAAAACTGTATATTCTGGAAAATAAAATATACGGAAATATCCAGAAAGTCTCAAGAAGTCAGGCTGCGTCAGTGCAAAGAGAACAACAGTCAATGCCCGCCCCACACCCGGTCTCCTCCCGCGGGATTTCCATATGTTCCTGCCGCCTTGTCCCCCCTCAAAAGCATGTCAGTCCTCATTGTTCTTTCATAATTTTTGACGAAGAGTTACAGACCCGGAACACTGACCCTTCTGCCTTCCACTTATCCAGCGCCATTCGTTTCAATCCTGTGCGGTAGATGTTCTAGCTCGTTGGGCAATAAAGTTACAATATAGATATTAAATGAACAATTGTAATATATCAATTATAAATTTCTCTCCCTCTAGGTTAGTTATCTCGCCACATGTGCCTGTCTGAGCAACAGACGTGAATATCCCTCGTTCTTCAGAACGATCCCCAGCGATTACTTTCAGGTGAGGGCGTTGGCTCAGCTCATTAAGCATTTCGGATGGACCTGGATCGGAACAATTAGAAGCGACGATGACTATGGTAATTTTGGGATGCAAGCTTTCAATGAAGCGATGGAACAGATGGGAATTTGCATTGCTTTCTCTGAGGCTGTTCACATAACGTACCCTAGGGAGAAATTACTTCAAACTATAGACATCATTAAGAAATCTTCAACAAAGGTAATATTAGCTTTCCTATCGCAACTGGACATGAGCATTTTACTACAAGAAGTTGTACAGCAGAATGTCACCGGTATACAATGGATAGGAAGCGAGGCTTGGATCACCACACCGTTTCTACCCCCAATGGAGAGTAGACTATTTGTTGTCGGTACAATTGGAATCGCGATCCGAAAAGTGCGCTTGCCAGGGTTGAAAGAATTCCTCATGCACACTCACCCGTCTCTCTATCCTGGAAACCCTTTAGTGCAGGAGTTTTGGGAAAAAACTTTCAGCTGCAAGTTAACGAGTACAGAAAGTAACACGGTCGACTCCAAACCAGATTCGGGGCTTCGAGAATGCACAGGGAATGAAACTCTACTTACTGTGCACAACGAATTCAGTGACGTGTCTGAGTACAGAATGACCTACAACGTATATAAAGCGACCTACGCTATCGCCCACGCTATCCATGATATGCTCAGCTGTCAAGATGGGACCGGACCATTTCCCAATCAGAGTTGTGCTAATATTTCAAATTTCCAACCGTGGCAGGTAAGCACTAATAAGACTATTGAACAGTCCCCTCGTACGCATCACGGAGGGACGGTGGTCAGTGTGACGCTATTGCAGCTCGAGACTCGGAGTTCAGAGTTCAATTCCGGCGCCATCTGTAAGGAGTTTTTACGTTCTCCCATGAATGCGCAGGGTTTCTCCCGGTTTTCCGGTTCCCTTTCACGGTCCAAAGACGTCCCGCTTAGGGAGTTAATCGGTCAATGTAAATTGTCCCGTACTTAGGAGAAGCAGAGGGATCTGGGGGTACATGTCCTCAGATCACTGAAAGTTGCCTCACAGGTAGATAGGGTAGTTCAGAAAGCTTATGGGGTGTTAGCCTTGATAAGTCGAGGGATTGTGTTTTTAAGAGTCGCGATGTAATGATGCAGGTCTATAAAACTCTGGTTAGGCCACACTTTGAGTACTGTATCCAGTTCTGGTCTCCTCACTATAGGAAGGATGTGGAAGCATTGGAAAGGGTACAGAGGAGATTTACCAGGATGCTGCCTGGTTTATAGAGTATACATTATGATCAGAGATTAAGGGAGATAGGGCTTTACTCTTTGGAGAGAAGGAGGATGAGAGGAGACATGATAGAGGTGTACAAGATATTAAGAGGAGTAGATAGAGTGGATAGCCAGCGCCTCTTCCCCAGGGCACCACTGCTTAATACAAGAGGACATGGCTTTAAGATAAGGGGTCGGAAGTTCAAGGGGGATATTAGAGGAAGGTGTTTTACTCAGAGAGTGGTTGGTGCGTGGAATGCACTGCCTGAGTCAGTGGTGGAGGCAGATACACTAGTGAAGTTTAGCAGACTATTAGACAGGTATATGGAGGAATTTAAGTTGGGTGTTATATGGGAGGCAGGGTTTGAGTGTCGGCACAACAGGGTGGGCTGAGGGGCCTGTACTGTGCTGTACTATTCTATGTTCTGTGTTCTAGTGTTAAATAGGGTGGCGATGGGACTCGTTCGGCCGGAACAGCCGGTTCCGTGTCGTACGTCTAAATGAAATAAAACCAACCTCCACTGCAGGTGCTCTGCAACTGCAACTTTTTGTTCTGCATTGTGTTACTGTATCCCCTTCAATGAACTTCTGTAGTGTAACGATCTCTTTGAATAGCTTGCAAAACGAAGTTTCAGTGTACTTCCGTAGTAAACGTAATAAACAACAATAAACAAATTTACCCATTTATCACCTACTTCGGTATGGACGGTTAATAAATTAGGCTAATGGCACATTCAAATGCCAGCCCTTAATTGATTCCTGAACATGTTTGTGAAACATATCCTGCGTTTATATAGCGCCTTGGAAAAATTAGGAAATTCCTTCCCTTCCCTACTCAATTTCCAGTCATCCCCTACCTGGATCCAATTATCCGCTGCTGGCTCTTGTTTTGCACATCTCTTTATGCTGCCTCTCGCTCCTCTATCTTTCAATCCAGATGAAAAATCTCGACAAGAATCATCTACTGTCCATTTCCTGCCAAGTCCTTCCAGTAGTTGTTCTTCCTTTCTTTCTTTCTTTCTTAACATTCTATGAATTTTTTTAGAGAGATGTCTTGTTCATTTTGAACCCGGAGACTAGACATTACTTCTCACCGTATTATGAATTTCTGATTTAGCTTCTACATTACATGAAAACAGTAAACTTCACGACAAGGATTGGAGAAAGGGTCTATTTCGATAGCAACGGTGATCCGGTCCCGATATACGACATCGTAAACTGGCAGCCAACAGACACCGGCGCTGTTACTGTAACTGTGGGACAGTACGATGGAACGGCGCCCGAAGGAAAGCAATTTATATTATCTGAAGAGTCAATCATATGGACGGGAGGACAACGCAAGGTAAGAGATGTGTAAAAAGACACTGGATGTTGCGTTGATCACTCAGACGGGAGTTTAGATTTAAAACAGTGTGTAATCACGAATATACGAAATTCAAAATGTTAAAGCCAATTGTTTTACATTTCTTTCTTCAGGCAATAATAAGGGACAAATTAGAGCTACAGGTGTGTTGACAGCAACGTTCCTTCCCCTCCCTCAGGTTAATACCTGGGGTGATAACAGTAATCTGTCTAAAGGCAGATCTCTATATTGTTTCAAGCTGAGAAAAAATATGAGTGGGTGCCACGGTAGTGTATCGGTTAGCACGACGCTATTACAACTCGAGATATTATGGAGATCAACGTGCAATTACGGCGCCGTCTGTCAGGAGTTTGTACTTCCTCCTCAAAAATTGCTTGGGCTTCCCTGGGTACTCCAGTTTCCTGCACAGTCCAAAGACGTAACGGTTAGTAGGTTATTTGGTAAAAATCGAAAAATAGTGAGAACAGATTTTATTAAAAGACCTAAGATACTAAGGGGTGATAACAGCACTGAGATATTTCTACTGGTGGCAGATTTACACTCAGTGTATGTTTGTTGCTAATCCCATTCAAGGTATGTATTTTTTCTGCGTTCAGGGTTGTCGTCTGCACACAGCTGTCGTAATGCGCGTTGTTTGCGTTACTGTCGAGTTCCTGCCAGCTTGAACCAGTCTGGCTATCCTTCTTCGACCTCCTTTATTAACATGGCATCTTTGGCTCACAAATGTACTGCAGAATGGATTTTTCCCTGAATTTTCTTGCCATTATCTGTAAACTGTAGAGTCTGATCTTCATGAAAATCTGGGGACTTCAGCAGTTTCAGAGATACAGAATCCACTCCGTCTGGCACCAACAATTATTCCGCGGTCAATGAAACTCAGATCACAGTTCTTCCCCATTCTTATTTTTGGGTTGAACAACAATATTATTCATGCCTACATGAATTTTATGCGTTAAGTTGCTGCCATATGATTGGCTGATTACATATTTGCATTAATGAACAGATGTACGGGTTTACCTAATGAAGCAGCCTGTGAGATTAGCTGCAACTTCAGCGGGCAATCAAATAAAACCGAGTTGGTCAGGAATTTCTTGTCACAGAAAGTAGTGAAGCTCTGGAATTCTCTGCCCCAGAGGGCCGAGGGAGCTGGATCTTTGGTGGAAGAGTGAACATTTTGTTTTCAAAAGGCCAGACAAGTAGGGCCTATGGGAACTTCCACAGACGAGAAGATATATATGGTACATCATCTATGACTATAATAAGAGTTGGGGTAGGCTTGAGGAACTGACTGGCCAACTCCTGTTCCTATTTCGTAGTGTATTTAAAGTTTGAACAATCAAGTTCATTCATGGGTTGTGGAAAGAATTCATATTTGTGGTGATTGAACCATTTCGTACCATTTCTACATATAATGGGCAGATCCTGTATTTAATCTCTCCATAGGTTCCAAAGGCCGTTTGCTCTGAAAGCTGTGCTCCCGGAACACGGAAGGCTCCCAGAAAAGGGCAACCTAAATGTTGCTATGATTGTGTACAATGTCCCCAAGGAGAAATTAGCAACAACACCGGTGAGATATCTCTATGACATTCCAATAATTAAATGCCGGTGCAGAATTATTTTTTGAAATATAAACTTGTCTCACTCCCTCCCTAATAGTAATCTGTTACATTTTAGATTCAACCGGTTGCTTTAAATGCCCAGCAGAGTACAAGTCCAATGAGAAACGGGTTGAGTGCTTACCAAAAGAAATCGAATTTCTATCATTCAATGAAGTCATGGGCATTATCCTGGTGACGCTGGCATTGGTTGGATTCTGTATGACATTGCTGGTATTTGTAACGTTCTATACTCACAGAGAGACGCCGATTGTTAAAGCTAACAACTCAGAACTAAGTTTCCTTCTTCTCGTTGCTTTAATGCTTTGCTTTCTCTGTTCAGTAACATTCATTGGAGAACCGTCAACATGGTCTTGCACACTTCGCCACACGTCGTTCGGTATTATATTTGTGCTCTGTGTGTCTTGCGTTTTGGGTAAAACGATAGTTGTTGTCTTGGCGTTCAAAGCGACTCTGCCCAACAGTAACATAATGAAGTGGTTCGGCCCAACCCAGCAGCGACTGACCGTCCTAAGCCTTACTTCTATACAGAGCTTAATATGCACTGTCTGGCTCGCCACATCGCCGCCATACCCTCGGAAGAGCACGGAACATTCTACCGAGATAATAATTTTTGAATGCAACCTTGGGTCTGAACTTGCCTTTCATTGCGTGCTGAGTTATATTGGATTTCTGTCCTGTGTGTGTTTTGTGGTCGCCTTTCTAGCCCGGCAACTTCCTGACAACTTCAACGAAGCCAAACACATCACATTTAGCATGCTTATCTTTTGTGCCGTTTGGATTACCTTCATCCCAGCCTACGTGAGTTCTCCTGGGAAGTACACGGTGGCGGTGGAAGTGTTTGCCATTTTAGCGTCCAGCTATGCGTTGCTGTTCTGTATTTTTGCTCCCAAATGTTACGTTATACTCTTTAAACGAGAACAGAACACAAAGAGACATGTCATGGGAAAAAGCCCTTCCGGAAAGACTTAAGAATGAATAAGTTACTTTTTAATATTCAGTGTGCATTCTTTGCTATAAATTTGTAAGATTCGTTGGGTTAAGCTTATTGAATGTAGAAAAATACCCGGAGGAATATATCCTTCGGCCCACAATGTTTTACCGAACCAATTAAATTCGTTATTAAATGGCTGCACTAATCTCTTCTGCCTACACAATGTACATATATTTCTATTTTCTTCGCATGCATGCGCTTATCTAAAATTAGGATCCAGAATCCATCTCCTTTGTACAAATTTCATGAGGCCGCCACTCAGGGGCTGACGCTCCAAAGTAAACAATCCATTTTTTCCAGAAATTTACAGTCTGAGTTAAGTCCAAGTGAGTCACAGTTCGAATGTACTTTGGAGAGATACATGTGCTACCACATCTACTCCGTGGTTCCTACAGTGAGACGAGCTCCCGCTGTATCGTGATTGTCAATACTAACACAAAATGTCTTCACACTCCTGTTAATTTTTAAAACCAACTTTGCTGAACCAACTTCAGTTCAACAAGTGCTTGCGAGACGGCGGCGCAAATCGCCTTTTTAAAACAAGGGTTTAAACAACTGATACATCTCAGCTGCGTATTTCAGCTTCATCTCTGAGGCCGAAATACGCGAGTTTTACCGACGAGTGGACAGTCACAAACCTGCGTGACCGGACGGCATCCCTCGGAGAGTACTCAACATGTGCGCAGCACAACAGACAGATGTGTTTACGGACATTTTTAATCTCTCCTTCTCCCAGCATTGTGTGCCCCTCTGCTTCAAAACAGCCAGCATTGTCCCTGTACCTAAAAAGACCAAGGTAACATTCAAAAAAGCTTTATTGTCATTGAAACCGTAGATCAGCTCTGCAGGGCAGAATGAGACAGCGTTTCTCAGGAGCAGTGCAATCATAACATAACAAACACAACACTAAAGAATAAACATAACAATAAATAGTAAAGCACAACAGCCACATGTCAGTTAAAATCAAGTTATAAGTGTCCAGTGCAAGTTAAAAGTGTCCAAAGCAGAGTCAGGTAGAGCAGCTATTTAGCAGTCTGACTGCCTGTGGGAGGAAGCTGTTTAGTAGCCTTGTGGTTTTAGTTTTGATGCTCCTGTAACGTTTGCCTGATGGCAGAAGAACAAACAGTTCATGGAGAGGGTGTGAGGGATCCTTAATGATGTATCGTGTCTTCTGGAGGCATCGACTCTGAAAGAGGTCTTGGACAGAAGGTAGGGAGACCCCAATAACCTTCTCTGCTCCCCTAACCACCCTCTGCAAGGCTTTTTTGTCGACAGCACTGCAGCTGGAGTACCAGGTTGTGATGCAAAAGGTCAGCACACTCTCAACCACGCCTCTGTAGAATGTAGTTAAGATGTTAGTGGGGAGTGATGCTTGCTTAAGCTTCCTCAGAAAGTGCAATCTCTGCTGGGCCCGTTTCACAATCCCAGTGGTGTTCCTGGACCAGGTGAGATTGTCCAAGATCTGCACCCCAAGGAACTTGATGTTTTCCACACTCTCCACTGTGCAGCCGCTGATGCTGAGGGGTGTGTGCTCAGGCTGAGACCGTCTGAAATCGACGATATCTCCTTGGTTTTGGTGACATTAAGCATCAAGTTGTTACCCCTGCACCAGCTCTCTAGGTGTTTGACCTCCTCCCTGTACATTGTTTCATCATTTTTGCTGATGAGCCCCACCACTGTGGTATCATCTGCAAATTTAATGATCAGGTTCTCCTTGAATCTGGCTGCACAGTCATGTGTTAGCAGTGTAAACAGCAATGGACTAAGCACACAGCCTTGTGGGGATCCAGTGCTCAGTGTGATGGAGTCAGAGATGTTCCTGCCAACACGGACTGACTGTGGTCTCTCTGTCAAGAAATCCAGAGTCCAGCGACACATGGCAGTGCTAAGGCCAAGCAGCGACAGTGTCTCCACTAGTCTCTGCGGGATGATGGCATTGAACGCTGAACTGAAATGAATGTACAGGATTCTGGCATAAGTGTCTTTGTTGTCCAAGTGAGAGAGAACTGTGTGCAGTGTGGTGGATATTGCGTCCTCCGTAGAGCGATTTGGACGATAAGCAAACTGTAGAGGATCCAGCGATGAGGGGAGGCTGGCTGTGATATGAGGCTTGACAAGCCGTTCAAAACATTTCATCACTATGGGGGTCAGGGCAACGGGACGGTAATCATTCAGACAGGCTACAACTGATTTCTTTGCTACAGGGATGATTGTGGATGTTTTGAAGCATCTGGGGACAATAGCTTGACTAAGGGAGATGTTGAAAATGTCTGTCAGGATATCCGCTAATACATCTGCTAATACATGTCTGAACGACTGGCGTCCTGCCACACTCACCTCAATAATAAGCAAATACTTGGTCAAGGACAACATCTACAGCATGCTACCACCCACACCTGACGAACTATATTATGAACAGAGATCTAAGCTGTCTGCAAGTTGGGCAGCCAATCAATAGAGAGGGAGCGCGTTAAATTTTCAATTAGGTCCGCGATCAAGGTTGAAAAAACAGAGCTTCGCGTCAGCTTGTTTTTTTGAGTTGGTCGGTGACCAATCAGCAAAATGGATTCATTAGAAAGAGTAACTAAAAATAATGCAAGCAGGTGGAGCGGCCATCGCTTTTGACTGTGATTGTTTTTAGAGTGGCCTTGGCTTAACGAGATCATATTCTACAGTATCTAGAAACGTTCTCATTTTGTTCATCTTGCTTTATTCCTCGACTGTTACAAAATAGCACTGCAGTGAAAGTGGCTCCAGGCGTAATGTTTTGTAGCGTGTGCGTGATATGGGATGACAAGTGTTTGTCCAGTCTCCTGGACAAACACTTCTGCACCAGGCGTACTTGCTGCACCTTCTGAAACATTGTATTAAGGGACAGGAGCTGCAGCTTGTTAACCTTCGACTCATACAGGAGCATGGGCAGGTGACAGGTAGGAACTAGAGTCAGATAGTCATCCATACGTTGCAGCTGTCAGGTAACTGGGTGACTGACAGGAGGAAGAGAAATGCACAGCCAGTGCGGAATACAGCTGTGGCCACCCTCCCCCTCCCCTCCCCCCCACCCCGCTCAATAATAATTATATAACTTCAGATATTGTTGAGGATATTACCTACAGTGTGTAGGGGATAGACCGCATACAGATTCTCGCCTGAACGGGCCGAATGATTTGTTTCTATGCGGTACTTATCTATGACTGTAAACTATTAATCCACACGGTTTGGGAATGCAGGTGGAAACTGAAACATAGAAACATAGAAACATAGAAAATAAGTGCAGGAGTAGGCCATTCGGCCCTTCGAGCCTGCACCGCCATTTGGCCCTTCGAGCCTGCACCGCCATTTATTATGATCATGGCTGATCATCCAACTCAGAACCCCGCCCCAGCCTTCCCTCCATACCCCCTGATCCCCGTAGCTACAAGGGCCGTATCTAACTCCCTCTTAAATATAGCCAATGAACTGGCCTCAACTGTTTCCTGTGGCAGAGAATTCCACAGATTCACCACTCTCTGTGTGAAGAAGTTTTTCCTAATCTCGGTCCTAAAAGGCTTCCCCTTTATCCTCAAACTGTGACCCCTTGTTCTGGACTTCCCCAACATCGGGAACAATCTTCCTGCATCTAGCCTGTCCAATCCCTTTAGGACTTTATACGTTTCAATCAGATCCCCCCTCAATCTTCTAAATTCCAACGAGTACAAGCCCAGTTCATCCAGTCTTTCTGCGTGAATTGTTCTTTAAGATTCAGACTAGGATGGTGATTGCTCAGGAGGGATAGAATGTGATCCGTTCGCTCTGATGGCTTAGCGTCACCGTGGCTGGGCGAGGAAAGCAACTGTTGGTGCACTCAGACTCCAACAGTCCAAAACTCTGTAACTGGTGAGTTTTCAACAATCGGTGTTGATCGTATTCGGGCGGGTGTTCAAGGAGACTCTTCACTCTGGCAGCACATAGCAATGTTTGGTGTTGTGGGGGGAGATTGCTCACAAAATAAATTGGACTTTGCCTTGCACTAACAACGTAACGGCAGTTTGATCCAATGCAGGATTTCACACATCATACGGCAGAGGCATTTCATGTTTAAGAAAAAAATATAGCAACTTATTTATTGAACACAAAAAACTGAACACAGAGTACAATAACACTCCTTGACGTAATTCACTCACCACCTCAGACCAGCCTCTTGAAGTGAACCCCAACCCAATGTCAACAGTTGTGAATACTGTACGTTTCCACCAAAATCACATCAAATCACATTTAATTCACATTCAAAACACAAGTATATATAGCTGAATGAAACAAAGTTCAAAAAAGTTCAAAGTTCAAATGAAAATTTATTTTCAGAGTTCATACATGCACCACATACAACCTGCTGCATCTGTGGTGGTAAAAATGGCTCTCCTTCTTCTCTCTCCCGTGATTCCAAGTGCAGTGTATACTTTGTAGAGCGACTGGCTAGCAATGTAAAGCGCTACAGCCTCACGAACTTAAAGATCACGGGAGAATCGGCACGGAAGATCTACCAAATATGCTATTATGGAGCCAATCGAAGTACACGCTTGAAGTCTCTCAGAAAAAAAAATCGTTGATCACAAACTATCAAAAGATCACACTGCTGCTCTAAGTGTTAAAAATATAGCTAGCGAAAATGCTCTTGGAAAATTTTGTGACACCATGTATGCTTCGCATCTAAAGGCAACTTGTTCAATTTTTCGTTCTGCATATTATTTAGCTCAGAATGACAGACCATACTCTGATCACTTTGGCATATTCGAACTTAAAAAAAAAATGGTATTGACATTGGAATTGGACTGCATTCCTGCACTAGTGCTACAGAGATAATTAATCACATAGCTATTAATATGAAAAAGAAAATTTGCCAGCATATCAAGCAGATAAATGGCAAATTTTCTGTTCTCATTGATGAATCAACAAGCCTGAGCATTAAGACCGCCCTAACAGTTGATTTGAAATGTGAAAGTGATAAGGAAGGGGATCCCCATATTATGTTTTTAGATCTAATTGAACTGCCTGATCAGAAAGCTGCAACTATTGCTAAGCATCTATTGAACTGTCTTAATAACCATGGGTTTGATGACTCTTACTTGAAACAGAATCTTGTAGCATTTGCTAGTGATGGGGCGAGCGTAATGCTTGGTGTCAAATCTGGTGTTGCTACAATTCTCAAGGAACATTACCCCGATGTGATAATTTGGTACTATCTTAATCACAGATTAGAACTTGCAGTAGGTGATTCGGTGAAAGAAGTTCATGAAATAAATAATTTTCAATCATTTATGGACAAAATGTACACTGTTTACAGGAGATCACCTCTAAATTAAAAGGAAATGTCTGAGAGTGCCTCTCAACTAGAACAATAAATTTGCAAAATAGGCCGTGTTCTGGGCACCAGGTAGGTAGCTAGCTCGTTTCGAACAGTTTCAGTAGTGTGGCAAAATTATGAGGCACTGTGTTTTCATTTTGAAAAAGCAATGAAGGACGAAACAAGATCAGGGATGGTCAGGGATACTATTACAGCTACAGAAAGGGTGGGTAATGTAGCAGAATCTTCTTTTGAGTCAGTATGGGTGGAAGTCAGGAACAGGAAGGGAGCAGTTACTCTACTGGGGGTATTCTATAGGCCCCCTGGTAGCAGCAGAGATACACAGGAGCAGATTGGGAGGGAGATTTTGGAAAGGTGCAAAAATAACGGGGTTGTTATCATGGGTGACTTTAACTTCCCTAATATTGATTGACACCTGATTAGTTCCAAGGGTTTAGATGGGGCAGAGTTTGTTAAGTGTGTCCAGGATGGATTCCTGTCACAGTACGTGGACAGGCTGACTAGGAGGAATGCCATACTAGATCTAGTACTTGGTAATGAACCGGCTCAGGTCACAGATCTCTCAGTGGGTGAGCATCTGGGGGACAGTGACCACCGCTCCCTGGCCTTTAGCATTATCATGGAAAAGGATAGAACCAGAGAGGACAGGAAATTTTTTAATTGGGGAAGGGCAAATTATGAAGCTATAAGGCTAGAACTTCCAGGTGTGAATTGGGATGATGTTTTTGCAGGGAAATGTACTATGGACATGTGGTCAATGTTTAGAGATCTCTTGCAGGATGTTAGGGATAAATATGTCCCAGTGAGGAAGATAAAGAATGGTAGGGTGAAGGAACCATGGGTGACAAGTGAGGTGGAAAATCTAGTCAGGTGGAAGAAGGCAGCATACATGAAGTTTAGGAAGCAAGGATCAGATAGGTTTATTGCAAGAAAGGAGCTTAAGAAGGGGCTGAGAAAAGCAAGAAGGGGGCATGAGAAGGCCTTGGTGAATAGGGTCAAGGAAAACCCCAAGGCATTCTTCAATTATGTGAAGAAAAAAAGGATGACAGGAGTGAAGACCGATTAGAGATAAAGGTGGGAAGATGTACCTGGAGGCTATGGAAGTGAGCGAGGTCCTCAATGAATACTTCTCTTCGGTATTCACCAATGACAGGGAACTTGATGATGGTGAGAGCAATATGAGTGAGGTTGATGTTCTGGAGCATGTTGATATTAAGGGAGAAGTGGTGTTGGAGTTGTTAAAATACATTAGGACGGGTAAGTCCCCGGGGCCTGACGGAATATTCCCCAGGCTGCTCCACGAGGCGAGGGAAGAGATTGCAGAGTCTCTGGCTAGGATCTTTATGTCTTCGTTGTCCACGGGAATGGTACCAGAGGATTGGAGGGAGGTGAGTGTTGACCCTTGTTCAACAAAGATAGTAGGGATAGTCCGGGTAATTATAAACCAGTGAGCCTTACGTCTGTTGGAAAAGATTCTTAGAGATAGGATCTCTGGGCATTTAGAGAATCATGGTCTGATCAGGGACAGTCAGCATGGCTTTATGAAGGGCAGATTGTGTCTAACAAGCCTGATAGAGTTCTTCGAGGAGGTGACCAGGCATATAGATGAGGGTAATGCAGTGGATGTGATCGATAAGGATTTTAGTAAAGCATTTGACAAGGTTCCACATAGTAGGCTTATTCAGAATGTCAGAAGGCATGGGATCCAGGGAAGTTTGGCCACGTGGATTCAAACTTGGCTTGCCTGCAGAAGGCAGAGGGTCGTGGTGGAGGGAGTACATTTAAATTGGAGTATTGTGACTGGTGGTGTCCCACAAGGATCTGTTTTGGGACCTCTACTTTTCGTGATTTTTATTAACGACCAGGATGTGGGGTAGAAGCATGGGTTGGCAAGTTTGCAGACGACGCAAAGGTTGGAGGTATTATAGATAGTGTAGAGGATTGTCAAAGATTGCAGAGAGACATTGATAGGATGTAGAAGTGGGCTGAGAAGTGGCAGATGGAGTTCAACCCGGAGAAGTGTGAGGTGGTACCCTTTGGAAGGACAAACTCCAAGGCAGAGTACAAAGTAAATGGCAGAATATTTGGTAGTGTGGAAGAGTAGAGGGATCTGGGGGTACAAGTCCACAGATCACGGAAAGTTGCCTCACAGGTATATAGGGTAGTTAAGAAAACTTATTGTGTGTTAGCTTTCATAAGTGGAGGGATAGAGTTTAAGAGTCGTGATGTAATGATGCAGCTCTATAAAACTCTGGTTAGGCCACACTTGGAGTACAGGATGTGGAAGCATTGGAAAGGGTACAGAGGAGATTTACCAGGATGCTGTCTGGTTTAGAGAGTATGCATTATGATCAGAGATTAAGGGAGCTAGGGCTTCACTCTTTGGAGAGAAGGAGGATGAGAGGAGACATGATAGAGATGAACAAGATAATAAGAGGAATAGACAGAGTGGATATCCAGCGCCTCTTCCCCAGGGCACCACTGCTCAATACAAGAGGACATGGCTTTAAGGTAAGGGGTGTGAAGTTCAAGGGGGATATTAGAGGAAGGTTTTTTACTCAGAGAGTGGTTGGTGCGTGGAATGCACTGCCTGAGTCAGTGGTGGAGGCATATACACTAGTGAAGTTTAAGAGACTGCTAGACAGGTATATGGAGGAATTTAAGGTGGGGGCTTATATGGGAGACAGGGTTTGAGTGTCGGCACAACATTGTGGGCCGAAGGGCCTGTACTGTGCTGTTCTATTCTATGTTCTATGTTCTATGTACTATGTAAGATATAGGAATGACAGGAAAACCTATGAAGGTCTGTTGAAAAGACTCTCTTCAGAACAGTTTCTATTGGACTTAGCTCAAATGTATGACACATTACATGAACTTGGTTTACTGTCAGAGTGTTTACAGAAACGCAACAACAAAATTGCCTCCATTGATTATCTACAGTTTCTTACTAGTCTTATAAACAATTTGCAGCACCATATGTTCACGGCAACATCCTTGAAAGGTTCTCAAACTTCTAAACCTCAAAGTATGTATAAATCCTTGCTAAATGAAATGTGTATCCTTGATAAAGATAACTGGCCTGCTGAAATACCGCCTAATTATGGAGAAGCTGCAATATCATTTCTCTGTAAGAAGTTTAAGCTTTCTTCTTCCTCTGTAATAAATGCCTTCAGAGATTATGTGGAGGATCGTGGACACCCCATCCCCCAAGATTTACGCCCATTACTGAGCTGTTCACAAGTTATTCCTATTAGTACTGCTGAGTGTGAGAGAGGATAAAGTCACATGAACTTGATAATAACAACAACATGCTCAGGAATTCTTATAAATCATGGATCAGCACTGATGTTTGTTAAACTACATGGACCTCCTCTAGTTCAGTGGAACCCTGAGCCGTATGTCACATCATGGCTGTGGTACCACAGATCAGCAGATGACACCAGGACAAGAGTTGCTTCAGACCCCAAACACATATTACACCTGACCCTTTGTAGAAATTATTGTGAAACTTCTCATTGGTGGCATTTGGTAAGTAGGTAATTACTTTTAAATTGGTAAAATTTACCGTCTTTTTCTTTACTTGCTTGATATTTATATTTTATGATAATTAGTGAGTGCAACCATGCAATACTTTGTCATATTATTAAATTAAGTATTATATGTTTTATTTTACCAGGTATGCACTGGAATGTAGTGATAGGCTATGATCTTGTTAATGTCTTAACTATCACTATATTTCTGTGGAACTCTGGAATTCATATATTTCTTTCATCTTGGTTTAGTGCTTAACATTATAAGATGCCATATATATATATAATTCCCAGCTTGTGTACCTGCTCATTACATGAATGAGGCAAGGAATTTGCCCAGTACATGAAATGAGCAGGTAAGCAAATTGGGTGTGACATATATAGAGAGAGGATATAGGAATTCTGGCATTCTGCCCAGCGCCGAAATCAAGAGAGCAAGAAGAAATGCGGTAGTTATAGGGGATTCCATCGTAAGGGGGACGGACAAGAGATTCTGCGAGCCGGACAAGGATACCCGGATGGTGTGTTGCCTCCATGGTGCCCAGGTATGGGATGATGTCTCAGATCGAGTCTAGAGTATTCTGAGGAGACAGGGTGAGCAGCCGGATGTCTTGGTACATGTTGGTACCAATGACATAGACAGAAAAAGAGAGGAGGTCCTGAAGAAAGATTACTGGGAGCTAGGAAGAAAATTGAAAAGCCGGATCTCCGGATCTCCAGGATTGCTGCCTGAGTTGTGCGCTAATGATGGTAAGAATAGCAGAATTAAGCAGATGAATATGTGGCTAAGTCACTTGTGCAGGGGGCAAGGCTTCAAATTCTTGAATCATTGGGATCTATTTTGGGGAAGATATGACTTATACAAAAAAGATGGATTACACCTGAACTCGAAAGGTACTAATATCCTGGTGGCAACACACATAAAAGTTGCTGGTGAACACAGCAGGCCAGGCAGCATCTCTAGGAAGAGGTGCAGTCGACGTTTCAGGCCTAGACCCTTCGTCAGGACTAACTGAAGGAAGCACTTTTATATATTGGCGAGACCCGACGCAGACTGGGAGACCACTTTGCTGAACACCTGCCCTCTGTCCGCCAGAGAAAGCAGGATCTCCCAGTGGCCACACATTTTAATTCCACATCCCATTCCCATTCTGACATGTCTATCCACGGCCTCCTCTACTGTAAAGATGAAGCCACACTCAGGTTGGAGGAACAACACCTTATATTCCGTCTGGGTAGCCTTCAACCTGATCGCATGAACATCGACTTCTCTAACTCCCGCTAATGCCCCACCTCCCCCTCGTACCCCATTTGTTACTTATTTTTATACACACATTCTTTCTCTCACTCTCCTTTTTCTCCCTCTGTCCCTCTGAATATACCCCTTACACATCCTCTGGGTCCACCCCCCCCCCCCCCGTTTTTCTTCCCGGACCTCCTGTCCCATGATCCTCTCAGATCCCTTTTGCCTATCACCTGTCCAGCTCTTGGCTCCATCCCTCCCCCTCCTGTCTTCTCCTATCATTTTGGATCTCCCTGTCCCCCTCCAACTTTCAAATCCCTTACTCACTCTTCCCTCAGTTAGTCCTAACGAAGGGTCTCGGCCTGAAACGTCGACTGCACCTCTTCCTAGAGATGCTGCCTGGCCTGCTGCGTTCACCAGCAACTTTTATGTGTGTTGCTTGAATTTCCAGCATCTGCAGAATTCCTGTTGTTTGCGTTTTCAAATATGCTGGTGGGATTGTTTAATATAGCTGTTAGGGAGGGTTTAATCTAAGTTGGCAAGGGGAAGGAAACCAAGGTCGAGGAAGAGGAAAATAGAAGTAAGTCAGAAATACTGTGCAGCAAAGATGGCAAGAAGGACAGGCCGGAGAATATACAGGATAATTTGCTGCAAAATAGAAATATAGCAAAATCGGCAACAAATACTGATCTAAATGTGCTGTACTTAAATGCACGCAGCATTAGAAATAAAGTGGATGACCTTGCTGCACAGCTGCAGGTTAAAAGATATGACATTGTGGCCATCACCGAGTCATGGCTAAATGATGGATGTGATTGGGAGCTGAATATCCAAGGATACACAGTGTATAGGAAAGATAGGAAGGTAGGTAAAGGGAGTGGCGTGGCGCTGATGGTAAGTAACAATATCAAATCAATAGAAAGAAGGGACATAGGATCAGAAGAGGTAGAATCCTTATGGGTAGAATTAAGAAATGGCAAGGGTAAAAAGACACTCATAGCAGTTATATACAGCCCTCCAAACAGCAGCCGGGATATGGACTACAAGTTGCAGCTGGAAATACAAAAAGCATGTCAGAAGGAAAATGTCAATATAATTATGGGGGATTTTAATATGAAAGTGGATTGGGAAAGTCAGGAAGGACTGGAAGACTTTTAAAAACTTACAGAAGGAAACTAAGAAAGTCATTAGGAAAGAAAAGATGAATTATGAAAGGAAGTTGGCGATTAACATAAAAAGGATACTAAGAGTTTTTTTTTAAATATATGAAGAGTAAAAGGTTGACAAGGTTAGATACGGGACCGATTGAAAATGATGCTGAAGAAATTATAATGGCTAACAAAGAGATGGCGGAGGAACTGAATGAGTATGTTGCATCAGTCTTCACAGTGGAAGACATGAGCAATATACCTGATAGCCAGAGGTATTAGGAAATAGAATTAGGTACAGTCAAGATTACTAGAGAGAAAGTGTTTGGGAAGCTAAATGGACTAGGAATAGATAAGTCTCCCGGACTGGATCAGGTGCACCAACGGGTTCTGAAGGAGGTGGCTTTGGAGATTATGGAGGCATTAGAAATGATCTTCCAGGAATCAATAGACTCTGGCACGGTTCTGGAGGACTGGAAGGTCGCAAATGTAGTTCCGCTATGTAAGAAAGGAAGGAGGCAGCAAAAAGAAAATTACAGACGTCTTAGTCTGACATCGGTAGTTCGAAAGATATTGGAGTCAATCCTCAAGGATGAGGTTATGAAATACCTCGAGGTGCATGACAAGCTAGGCCGAAGCCAGCATAGTTTCATGAAGGGAAGATCCTGCCTCACCAACCTATTAGAATTTTTTGAGGTAATCTCGAATGAGATTGACAAGGGAGAGGCTGTGGATGTTGTGTATTTGGATTTTCAAAAGGCCTTCGATAAGGCGCCGAATATGAGGCTGCTTAATAAGATGAGAGCCCATGGAATTATAGGAAAGATATTGAAATGGGTGGAGCACTGGCTGATAGGCAGAAAGCAAAGGGTGGGAATAAAGGGATCCTATTCTGATTGGTTGCCGGTTACTAGTGGTGTTCCGCAGGAGTCGGTGTTGGGGCGGCTTCTTTTTACGATGTATATCGATGATTTGGATTATGGATTAAATGGTTTTGTGGCTAAGTTTGCGGATGACACCAAGATAGATGGAGGAGCAGGAAATGTTGAAGAAACGGAAAGGTTGCAGACAGACTTAGTTAGTCTAGGAGAGTGGGCAAAGAAATGGCAGACGAGATACAACGTTGACAAATGTACGGTTGTACATTTCGGAAGAAGAAATAATCGGGCAGATCATTATTTAGAATGGGAGAAAATTCAAAAATCGGAAGTGCAAAGGGACTTGGGGGTCCTCGTGCAGGATACCGTAAAGGTTAACCACCAAGTTGGATCGGAAAGCGAATGCTATGTTGGCATTCATTACAAGAGGAGTAGTGTATAAGAGTAAGGAGGTTCTGATGAGGCTCTATGGGGCTTTAGTGAGACCTCATTTGGAATACTGTGTGAAGTTTTGGGCCCCCTATCTTAGAAAGGATGTACTGATGTTGGAGAGAGTTCAGAGAAGATTTACGAGGATGATTCCTGGAATGCAGGGGCTAACATATGAGAGCGTTTGTCAGCTCTTGGATTGTATTCATCAGAGTATAGAAGAATGAGAGGGGATCTGATAGAAACGTTTCGAATGTTGAAATAGTTGGACAGAGTAGACTTGGAAATGCTGTTTCCCTTGGTGGGTGAGTCCAGGACAAGAGGCCATAGTCTTAGAATTAGAGGGTACCCAGTTAAAACAGAGATGAGGAGAATTTTTTTTAGCCAGAGGGTCGTGGATTTGTGGAATTCGTTGCCACATACAGCTGTGGAGGCTCGATCATTGAGGGTGTTTAAGGAGGAGATTGACAAGTATCTAATTAGTCAGGGTATCAAGCGATATGGGGAAATTGCCGGAAATTGGAACTAGATGGGTGAATAGTTTAGCTCATGGGGGAGCTGCGGAGCAGACTCGATGGCCCGAATGGCCTACTTCTGCTCCTTTGTCTTGTCTTGTGAGGAAATGGCAAGCATTTTGTCAGCTCCGACACCCAAAAAGTTAGCACTGCACACCTGAATAAGATTAAGGAAATCTGTAAAAACAATAGGTTTGTTATCATGGGGTCCTTCAACTTCCCTAATACCAATCAACCTCGGGGCTGTGCATAAAGAGCTGCGTTTTAATCAGAAGCCGATCGAGATTTAGAAAGCAGAACTTCGCGACAGTTTTCTCTTAGTTGGACAAAAAACGTCGCGCTGTGTGTAAAAATAGCTCCCTTTTCATCAGGAGGCTGTCGAGATGTAAAAGGCGGGAGTTTGACGGACGTTTCTCTGAGTTCAGGAGTGACCAATCAGCAAGAGGCAGTGTGTAAAAAAGAGCTGCCTTCAGTCAGGTCCGCTTCAGGACTTCAAAAGCAGAGCTTCACGGCAGTTTCCTCAGGTGGAGAATCGACTTCAAGCTGTGTAAAAAGAGCTACCTTTTAATCAGGAGAACTATCGAGGCAATAATTTCGTGGCAGATTCTCTGAGTTGCGGAACGACCAATCAGCAAGATGGAGTGCATAATAAAAGAGTTACCTTTCTGTCAGGTCTGCGTTCAAGATTTTGTAAGCAGCGCTTCGATGCAAATTTCTCTCAGTTCGACAATAAGCATCAGAGCTGAGTGTGAAAAGAGCTACCCCTTTAATTTAAAGAGCGATCGAGATTTGGAAAACAGCTTCGCTCGCGGCAGTTTTCTCTCAGATGGACAATGAACGCCAGGTTACATAAAAAGAGCTGCTTTTTAATTTGGAAGGCGATTGAGACTTAGAGAAAACAGCTTCGCGGCGGTTTTGTCTCAGGGATGAGTGGGAAAAGAGCTACCTTGTAATTTGGAGGTCTATCGAGGCAATGATTTCGTGGCAGATTCTCCGAGTTGAGGATCGACTCAACTCAGAATCAAGCGGCAGTGAGTAATAAAAGAGCGACCATTCTCTCAGATCCGCCTTCAAGATTTTAAAAACAGAGCATCGCGGCGATCTTCTCTTAGCTGGAAAATAAACATCAGGGCCTAAATGGAAAATGAGCTACCCCTTTAATCTGGAGAGCGATGGAGATTTAAAGAGAACAGCTTCGCGGCGGTTTTCCCTCAGATGCACAATAAACATAAGGGATGAGTGTAAAAAGAGTACCTTTTAATTTGGGGTGCGGGTGAGGTCCGGGCCTGACGTCCCGCTCACCCCGGGAAAGTGAGCACAATACATCGCCTCTCCTTTCCCGGTGTAGTGATCGCAGTGTGGTCACTGTCTGGCCAGCTGGGCAGCGGCCACTGCAAATGGCCTCTCCTACATGACTCCGTCCGTAGCAACACCTTCTCGCCGGTGCCCCCCGTTTCCACCGAGCTTGCTCGGTCATGGCGCGACCGAGTGTCCGGCGGTATAACTGGGTCGGCTGGGCTCGTTAGCCTTGCTTGGAATTGGCAGCCATCCACCTCGGACAAGGACACTCCGATGTAAATGCTCTGTAATCCACAGCACTCCCCGATGGGTCGGCTGGGCTCGTTAGCCTTGCTTGGAATTGTCAGCCATCCACCTCGGACAAGGACACTCCGACGTAAATGCTCTGTAATCCACAGCACTCCCCCCAGACACAGTGTGATCCCACACACTCTGTAATCCACACCCACACCACTCCCCCCAGACCCAATGTGATCCCACACACTCTGAAATTCACACCCACACCACTCCCTCCAGACACAGTGTGATCCCACACACTCTGTAATCCACACCCACAGCACTCCCCCCAGACACAGTGTGATCCCACACACTCTGAAATCCACACCCACACCACTCCCCCCAGACACAGTGTGATCCCACACTGTAATCCACACCCACACCACTACATAATGTACTGGTTGGGCACAGGAGTACATTCAGCCAGAGACTCATTCCACCAAGATGCAACACTGAGCATCATAGGAGGTCATTCCTGCCTGAGGCCATCAAACTTTGCAACTCCTCCCATACAACCATAGAACCATAGAAACTACAGCACAGAAATAGGCCTTTTGGCCCTTCTTGGCTGTGCCGAACCATTTTCTGCCTAGTCCCACTGACCTGCACATGGAACATATCCCTCCATACACCTCCCATCCATGTATCTGTCGAATTTATTCTTGAATGTTAAAAAAGAACCCGCATTTACCACCTCGTCTGGCAGCTCATTCCATACTCCCACCACTCTCTGTGTGAAGAAGTCCCCCCTAATGTTCGTTTTAAACTTTTCTCCCCTCACCCTTAACCCATGTCCTCTGGTTTTTTTCTCCCCTTGCCTCAGTGGAAAAAGCCTGCTTGTATTCACTCTATCTATACCCACCATAATTTTATATACCTCTATCAAATCTCCCCTCATTCTTCTACGCTCCAGGGAATAAAGTCCTAACCTTTTCAATCTTTCTCTGTAATTCAGTTTCTCAAGTCCCGGCAACATCCTTGTATATCTTCTCTGCACTCTTTCAACCTTATTTATATCCTTCCTGTAATTTGGTGACCAAAACTCAACACAATACTCCAGCTTTGGCCTCACCAATGCCTTATACAACCTCATTATAACATTCCAGCTCTTATACTCAATACTTTGATGAATAAAGGCCAATGTACCAAAAGCTCTCTTTATGACCCTATCTACCTGTGAAGCCACTTTTAGGGAATTTTGTATCTGTATTCCCAGATCTCTCTGTTCCACTGCACTCCTCAGTGCCTTATCATTAACCCTGTATGTTCTACCTTGGTTTGTCCTTCCAACGTGCAATACCTCACACTTGTCTGTATTAAACTCCATCTGCCATTTTTCAGCCCATTTTTGCAGCTGGTCCAAGTCCCTCTGCAATCTCTGAAAACCTTCCTCACTGTCTACTACACCTCCAATCTCTGTATCATCAGCAAATTTGCTGATCCAAATTACCACATTATCATCCAGATCATTGATATAGATGACAAATAACAATGGACCCAGCACTGATCCCTGTGGCACACCACTAGTCACAGGCCTCCACTCGGAGAAGCAATTCTCTACCTCCACTCTTTGGCTTCTTCCATTGAGCCAATATCTAATCCAATTTACCACCTCTCCATGTATACCTAGCGACTGAATTTTCCTAACTAACCTACCATGCGGGATCTTGTCAAAGGCCTTACCGAAGTCCATGTATACAATATCCACTGCCTTCCCTTCATCCACTTTCCTGGTAAACACCTCGAAAAACTCCAATAGATTGGTCAAACACGACCTACTATGCACAAAGCCATGTTGACTCTCCCTAATAAGTCCCTGTCTATCCAAATGCTTGTAGATTCTGTCTCTTAGTACTCCCTCCGATAACTTACCTACTACCGACGTTAAGCTTACCGGCCTATAATTTCCTGGATTACTTTTCGATCCTTTTTTAAACAACGGAACAACATGAGCCACTGTCCAATCCTCCGGCACCTCACCTGTAGACAGCGACATTTTAAATATTTCTGCCAGGGCCCCTGCAAATTGAACACTAGTCTCCTTCAAGGTCCGAGGGAACACCCTGTCAGGTCCCGGGGATTTATCCACTTTAATTTTCCTCAAGACAGCAAGGACCTCCTCCTTTTCAATCTGTACAGTTTCCATGGTCTCACTACTTGTTTCCCTTAATTCCATAGACTTCATGCCAGTTTCCTTAGTAAATACAGAAGCAAAAAACCTTTTTAAGATCTCCCCCATTTGCTTTGGTTCCGCACATAGTCTCCCTTGTAGGGTCAGACACCCTGAGCCAATAGGCTGGTCCTGGACTTATTTCCTGGAATAATTTACATATTTTTATTTAATTATTTATGGTTTTATATGGCTATATTTATACTCTGTTCTTGGTTGGTGCAATTGTAACAAAACCAAATTTCCCTCGGGATCAATACAGTATGACTATGACTATATCCTGATATTTTTCTGTCGTGACTTTCCCTCCTGGTCAAGCAGTTTACTTTCTCGTTGAATTAATATTTTTATCGTCATATTTTGTTTTTACTTTACATTAGTGATATCCACAAAAAAGTCACAAGCACAACCAGATTCCTTGATGATGATTTTTTGATATACCGGCTAATTAAGTCAAGTGATGATGAAGTTGCTCTCCAAAAAGATCTTGATAGTGTGGTTGACTGGTCTCAACAACGGGGCATGCAGTTCAGTCCTTCCAAATGTGAAACCATGCGTGTCACCAGGAAGAGAAAACCAGGTAAAACATCATATAAAATCCTCGGTGTCACTATTGAAGAAACCAAACATATCAAGTATCTTGGTATCAACATCCAGAATGTTCTACACTGGAATATACAGACACATCATGCAACAGGAACACAAAATACTCTGCCGATGCTGGGGTCAAAGCAACACTCACAACACGCTGGAGGAACTCAGCAGGTCAGGCAGCATCTGTGGAAACGACGAGTCGACGTTTCGGGCTGGAACCCTTCGTCAGGACTTTGAATCGCTGGAATCTTTTTCTTAAATTGTCTCGTTGTAAACAGTGAATATTTTACCTCTCTTTTGTTTCCTTTCATGATGAAGGGTCTCAGCCTGAAACGTCGGCTCTGCTCTTTGTCTTAGATGCTGCCTGGCCTGCTGCGTTTCTCCAGCGTTTTCTGTGTGTTGCATGAATTTACTTTTTCTTTCTTCTCCTTGAGGGACAAGAGTGCCAGAAACCATGACACATGATTGTGCACAAGACAACACAGATTTGAACCGTATGAAGCTGAGAGTGACCACTACACAATTCAAGCCCAAGACTGCAGGTACCGACTACAGTCAGTACTCCTGACTGGGGGGCAGTGGAAAGCCCATCATAGCTGTGACTTTTGATGATGGGGAGGCAGACCATCTGCACAGATAGAGTGGCTGAGAAAGTCAAGGATATACAACGTGAACTGGTATTTAATGAGGTTAATAATCTGCCCATGACGGCTGAAGCCATCAATCACTCCATCCCAATTCCTCCCCCTTCCCATCTCACACCCCTTCCCCTTCCCTCCCCTTCCCTTCCCATCCTCATCCTTCCCCTCCCTCTTTCTCCATCCCTCCTGCCTCTGTTCTTCCCTCACTTCAATTCCCTCTGCCCAACCTCTCACCTTCCTTCCCTTCCCTACCCTCCATCCCCTCAAATGTTTGTGTTTTTGTATTTTGTGTGTGTGAGAGAGACCTACCGTTCCCGCATCCCCCACCTCCCTCCATCTCCACCGCATTCCCCACCCACACCACTCCCCCCCAGACACAGTGTGATCCCACACACTCTGTAATCCACACACACACCACTCCCCCCAGACACTGTGTGATCCCACACACTCTGTAATCCACACCCACACCATTCCCCCCAGAGACAGTGTGATTCCACACACTCTGTAATCCACACCCACACCACTCCCCCAGACACAGTATGATCCCACACACTCTGTAATCTACACCCACACCACTCCCCACAGACACAGTGTGATCCCACACACTCTGAAATCCACACCATTCCCCCCAAACACAGTGTGATACCACACACTCTGTAATCCACACCACTCCCCCCAGACACAGTGTGATCCCGCACACTCTGTAATCCATACCCACACCTCTCCCCCCAGACACAGTGTGACCCCACATTGTAATCCACACCCACGCCACTCCCCCCACAGTCCGCAATCCAGATGCATAAGCTGCAACCCCCTCTCACACCTCAATCCCCAGACACGCCGCACTCTCCTACCTTCACTGTAACCCTGGTGTGCACTCCAGTCGCCCAACTGCACTCCCCCATGTTTTCTGAAACCCCCACACATACCACAACCCTCATTCACACTGCACACCTCACACCAACTGAATACACCTTCCCCATTGTTACTCGCCTGCTCTCCCTCCCTCCCTCCCTCCCTCTGTCCAACTCTAACTCCTTCTTGCACCTCCCTCTTAACCATCCCTCAACTGCCCCTCCCCGCTGTCACCTTTTCCCTACACTCTTTCCCCTCTCCCCTCTAACACCCTCCCTTCTCCCCCTCTCCACACTGTCACCACAACTCACTACTTCTCCTTTCCACCATCTCCCCACCCCTCTGATTCCTCCCCAGCCCCTCCAGCCTTATCTGCACCCTCCCCTCTCTCTCACACACCTTCAAATGCACATACAGTTGGGGTGATGGATGGAGGGGGTGGGGGGCAGATTGGGTGGAAGAGGGGGAGTGAGGAGGAGAGGGAAGGAGGTGAGAGGATGGAGATGGTTCAGTGGGAGGGAGGAGGAGGGGAGGGGAGGGGAGAAGGAGGGAGCAGGAAGAGAGGGGGAGGGAAGTGAAGGCAGATGGAAGGGGAAGGAGATGGTTGAGGAGAGGGGAGGTGGAGGATGTGGGGAGCGTTAAGAGGCAAGGAGGGTGAAGGAACTGGAGGGTTAGGGTTGGGGTGTGAGGAGGAGGGGGAATAATGGAGAAGTGGAAGAGGCGGTTGAAGGATGGGAAGCAGAGGGAGCAGGATGGGAGGGGAGTGGAAGGGGTAGGTTGAGGGGGAGGGTTGGTGAGGAAACAGGAGGGGAAGGGGTAGGTTGAGGGGGAGAGTGGGTGAGGAAACAGGAGGGGAAGGGGTAGGTTGAGGGGGAGGGTGGGTGAGGAAACAGGACGGGAAGGGGTAGGTTGAGGGGGAGGGTGGGTGAGGAAACAGGAGGGGAAGGGGTAGGTTGAGGGGAGGGTGGGTGAGGAAACAGGAGGGGAAGGGGTAGGTTGAGGGGGAAGGTGGGTGAGGAAACATGAGGGGAAGGGGTAGGTTGAGGGGGAGGGTGGGTGAGGAAACAGGAGGGGAAGGGGTAAGTTGAGGGGGAAGGTGGGTGAGGAAACAGGAGGGGAAGGGGTAAGTTGAGGGGGAGGGCGGGTGAGGAAACAGGAGGGGAAGGGGTAGGTTGAGGGGGAGGGTGGGTGAGGAAACAGGAGGGGAAGGCAAGTGGGACTAAGTAGGAGGATGGTAGGAATGGGAGGGGGAAGAAGAGGGTTGGGGAGAGGGTGAGGTAAAGGGCAGGAGCAGGAGAGTTGCTGTGGAGATGGAGTGAGGGGGAAGAAGTAAAGGGAGAGGGGAAGTGGAGGGTTGAGGGGAGATAGAGGGGCAAGGAAAGTGGAAGGTTGGGAGTGGGAATGGAGGGAGATGGGGAGGGAGGTGGAGGGAAAGGAGGAAGGAGTGGAGGGATGGAGGACGAATGGGGAGGGTTAACAGTAAGGGAGGGGCAGGGTAATGTGGTGGTGAGGGGACAGGGGAAGGAATAGGAACGGATACAGTGTCAGCAAGTCATGCACTTCGGTAGACAGAATAAAGGGTGCAGCAGCTACTGGAACAAACCAACAACACTTACAGACAAAGCAGGGGAAGGAGGGAGTTGATCCTGTGCGATACTCTCTCCAATCCAATAACAACATTCCAAAGTCTAAGAATACCTTCGGTCTTTTATTTGAAAAGTAGCAAAACAAACAATCTTGATGTGATAGAATCTAATGAACTAAAATCAACGATAAAACAAAATAAACAGTCAGCGTATTTAATGTACATAAGCCAAGCGTTCTTAAATGTTTTCAAGAAGATTCCAAGATGGAAATATAGAAAGGTATGGCAGAAAATCTGGCCCTTTGGCCCATCTAGTGTGTGCTAAATCATTTAAACTGTCTACTCCCATTGACCTGCACAGGGACCATTGCCCTCCATACCCCTGCAATTCATGTACCTGTTCAAGCACATCTTAAACATTGAAATCAACCTCACATGCACCAATTGAATTGGCAGCCCATTCCACACTCTCCTGACCTTCAGAGGAAGAAGTTTCCGCTCATGTTCCCCTCAAACGTCTCACCTTTCACCCTTAACACATGACCTTTGGTTGTAGTACCAACCAACCACATAGGGCTGCTTGTAGTTACTCTACCTTTTCCCCTCATAATTGTTATACTTCTATTAAAAATCCCGTCAAACTTCTATGTTCCAGGGAATAAATTCTGAATGTATTCAATCTTTCCTGCAGTCCTGCAGACCCAGCAAGATCCTTCTAAACTTTCTCCATACTCTTTCAATGTCATTTACATCTTTCCTGTCGGACAGTGACCAAAATTGCTCACAATACTCCAAATTAGGCCTCACCAGTGTCTTATACATCTTCAACATGACATCCCATTTCCAGTCGTCAGAACTTTAATATATGAAGGCCAACGTGCCAAAAGATTTCTTTACAGTCCTATCTACCTGTGACTTATAGACCTGTATTCCCAGAGCCTTTTCTTCTACAGCTCTCCTCAGTGCCCTACCATTCACTGTGCAAGACCTATCCTGGTTGGTCCTACTGAAGTGCAACACCTCACACTTGTCTGTCTTAAATTCCATCTGCCATTTTTCAGCCCATTTTTCCAGCTGGACCAGATCCCACTGCAAGCCAGGATAGTCTTCCTTGCTGTCCACTACACCCACAATCTTGGTTCATCTGCAAATTATCATCCAGATCATTGATACAGATGACAAACAACAAGAGACCCAATACCAATCCCTGTGGCACTCCACTAGTCACAGACCCCCAGTCAGAGATACAACCATCCATGAAAACATAGTCATAGTCATACTTTATTGATCCCGGGGGAAATTGGTTTTCGTTACAGTTGCACCATAAATAATTAAATAGTAATAAAACCATGAATAGTTAAATAGTAATATGGAAATTATGCCAGGAAATAAGTCCAGGACCAAGCAACACACATCAAAGTTGCTGGTGAATGCAGAAGGACAGGCAGCATCTCTAGGAAGAGGTACAGTCGACATTTCGGGCCAAGACCCTTCGTCAGGACTAACTGAAGGAAGAGCTAGTAAGAGATTTGAAAGTGGGAGGGGGAGGGGGAGATCCAAAATGATAGGGGAAGACAGGAGGGGGAGGGATGGAGCCAAGAGCTGAACAGGTGGTTGGCAAAAGGGATATGAGAGGATCATGGAACAGCAGGCCTAGAGAGAAGGAAAAGGGGGAGGGGAAGGAAACCCAGATGATGGGCAAGGGGTACAGTCAGAGGGACAGAGGGAGAAAAAGGAGAGAGAGAGAAAGAATGTGTGTATATAAATAAATAACGGATGGGATACGAGGGGGAGGTGGGGCATTAGCGGAAGTTAGAGAAGTCAATGTTCATGCCATCAGGTTGGAGGCTACTCAAACAGAATATAAGGTGTTGTTCCTTCAACCTGAGTGTGGCTTCATCTTTACAGTAGAGGAGGCCGTGGATAGACATATCAGAATGGGACTGGGATGTGGAATTAAAATTCCTTGTGTTTAAGTCCAGGAACAGCATATTGGCTCAGGGTGTCTGACCCACCAAGGGAGGAGTTGTAAAGTTTGATGACCTCAGCCAGGAATGACTTCCTATGACGCTCTGTGTTGCATCTCGGTGGAATGAGTCTCTGGCTGAATGTACACCTGTGCACAACCAGTACATTATGTAGTGGATGGGAGACATTGTCCAAGATGGCATGCAATTTGGACAACATACACTTTTCAGACACCACCGTCTGAGAGTCCAGTTCCATCCCCTCTCTGGCTTATCCCACAAAGGCAATGTCTAATCCTATTTACTACCTCATCTTGAATGCCGAATCTTCTAGACCAATATCCCTCGCAAGACCTCATCAAGAACCTTGCTAAAGTCCATGCAAATAACATCCACTGCCTTGCCTTCATCAACCTTCCTGATAACTTCCTCAAAAAACTCTAAAAAATTAGTCAGACAACCTACCACACACAAAGCTGTGCTGACCATCCCGAATCAGTTCCTGACTAGTAACATCCCTCCCCCTCTGTTGTGTCTGAAATAACAGAATCCCAAAACCACACCAATATTTGTTCTGCACTCTGGTTCCCACCACCTTGCAACATCTGTTTAAATCGCCCATGAAGCACTAGCAAACCTTCCCACTAGTATATCAGTCCCCTTCCAGTTCACTTGCAAACCGTTTTTTTCTCTACAAGTTTCAAGTCCACTGGAAGACAGCCCAATGATTCAAAAAATCTAATGCTATCCCTCCTCTGCCAACTCCTTGACCAAGAGTTGAACTATATGATCTTCCTATTTCTGGCCTCACTAGCATGTGGAAAAGGTGTCAATCCTGAGATCACAAACCTGGACATCCTGCCTTTTAACATCGCACCTAACGCCATGAATTCACTTTGCAGAACCTCATCACTTGGTACCTACATGAACCACGACCTCTGGCTGCTCACCCTCCCTCTTGAGAAAGCTATGGACTCGATCTGAGGTGTACTGAACATTGGCACCTGGGAGGCAACATACCATCTGGGGATCTCGTACTCACCACAGAATTTCCTGTCTGTTAACCTAACTAATGAATCCCCAATCACCACCGCTTGCCTCTTCAACCTCCTTCCCTTCTGAGTCTCAGAGACAGACTCAGTGTCAGAAACCTGACCATTGTGACTTTTCTCTGCTTGCTCATGCCCCGAACAGTAACCAAAGATGTTGTTGAGGGCGAGTGACCAAAGGTTTAGTTTGTACTGCCTGTTTAACCCCTGTCCCCATCCTGACTGTCACCATGCTCCTGTGTACTGAGACTGGGACAGACCCTGACAGACATTACCTACCCCACTCTGACCCATCCCCAGTGAGAGAAGGACAACCCCAGGCAGACATTTCCCACCCTGACACATCCCTATTTAGAGCGAGACAAACCCATTCAGTTATTTCCAACCCTGACCATTCTCCGTGAGAGTGGGACAGACCCAGGCAGACAATCCCCGCCCCCACACTGCCCATCCCCGGTGAGTGTAGGACAGACTCAGGCAGACATTTCCAATGCAGACCTGTCTCCAGTGAGAATGGGACTCCATGGCAGATATTCTCCAACCTGACCCTTCCCCAGTGAGAATGGAACAGACCCAGGCAGACATTTCCCACGCCCAAACTAACCATCGCCCGTGAGAGTGGGAAAGACTCAGGTAGACATTACTGACACCCCATCTAACCATTCCCATGTAGAATGGGATTGACCCAGAGAGACCCTTTTTCCCCTCCCTTCCCTCTGTCACAATCCCACACATGAACAGGGCAGAACTGCACTACTGCTCCGCTTCAGGTTGCCACTGTGCTCTGCTTACTGACAGAATTGGAGATGGTGCAGCAGAACAATGAGGGGTTGAAGGTGTCCATAGCATTGATTGAGACAAGGAGGTGCTGTCACCGTTGTTGATGTTGTGTAGCTGGTTGAAGTTCAGCTGAGAGAGTGGGTGTGAATGAGGGTTCTCACCATCCAGGGAAGGAGATGTGGATCTACAGGGTGTTGGCAGCAGGAAGGAGGGAGTGCAGTGTCCCAAAAGGGGAGTGATGATTTATAAGGAAGCATTAGCAATGATCTATCACTGAGGAGAACGTGCTTGGAAAGCTGAAGTCTGATGGTAGATAAGTCACCTGGAACAGATCGACTACAATTCTCGGATCTGATAGATGTAGATGAGGAGCTTGTGAAGGCATTTATCATGACCCTTCAAGAAGCATGAGATTCTGGAATATTTTTGGAGGAATGGAAAAGCCAAAGGTCACTCCACTTTGATGAAAGGAGGGAGGCAAAATGCAAGAAATTATAAGCCAGTAATCCTGACTTCAGTGGTTGGTAAAATGCTGTAATCCATTATTAAGGATGAGGATTCACAGTAGTTAGAGACACTTGGGTTATTGTCTGCAGTTTTGGGCCCCTTATCTGTACTGCAAAATGACCAGAGGAGGTTCACAAAAATGATTCCAGGAATGTCTCACTCTCAAGAACATTTTACAATTCATGTTCTTAGTATAATTTCTTGCACAGTTTGTCTTTTGCACTTTGGTTGTTTGTCAGTCTTTATGGGAAGCTTTTCATAAATTCTGTTGAATTTCTGCATCTTCCTGTAAATGCCTGCAAGAAAATGAATCTTAAGGTGAAATACAGTGCCTTGAAATAGTATTCAGTCTCCACAACCACAGTATTTTCATGTTTTACTCTGTCATTTTCTAAATATTTTGAGGTACAATTTATTGAGCTCATCGAGAAAACATTGTGCATCATATCAAATCAAAAGAAAAATTCCAAACTTTCTCAACAATTTGCTAAAAATTAAACCAAACTTGTGAATCTGATAAAGTATTCATCCCTTCCTTTGTAATTACCACAATCACTTTCCTCAGGTGCCATTTGTGATCTCACCAACTCTCCTAATTTGTCAATGCAGAACATTGTAGGACCAGTGAATTCATAAGAATAAAAACCCATCACTCTGTCAGGTCCAGCTATATGATAGACTTAATACAGACCAAACCAAAATGAAGACAAAGGAGCATTCAAGACAAGTCAGGGAACTGAGGAAAGGGCAGCATAAATCTGGGGAATGGTACATGACAACCTTAAAGGCACTGAACACACCTGGGAGCTCAGTGCAGTCGATCATGAAAAAGTATGAAACCACAGCCACACTACCTAGGTCAGGCACTCCTCCAAACTGAGTCGCTGGTGAAGAATGGCACGTGTAAGAAGGATTACCGTGATGCCAACAGTCACACTGAGTGAGCAGCAACTGGAGATGAACAAGAGCAACATGCAGTGGCTTCAAATATAGTCACCCGCACCCCCACCAGCATCCCTCCTCCTTCCCTTTCCCCCATGAAATGGCTGACAGGCTGGAGGCAGCCAGTGGGAATAAAAGGGGCATTTTTCTGTTTGGCTGCTGGTGACTCGTGCCGTTCTACAGGGGTCAGTTTTGGAACCACAACTTTTCCGATTGTTTGTCAATGACATGGATAATGGAATTGGTGGCTTTGTGACAAAGTTTGTGGATGATATGAAGATAGGTGCAGAGATGGGTAGTGCTGAGGAAACAATGCGATTGCAGCAGAACTTAGACAATTTGGAAGAATAGCAAAAAAGTGGCAGACCATCCATGATTAGGGATGTTGCCTTTAAACGCTCCTTACAGGGGAGCATACGTAAGTTCTGAGGCTTGTAGAAAGAAGCTGTAATAGAAATTTACCATCCCTAGAAAGTCCTGTAGTGTTTCAGTAGTGTGGGGCAGGGGAAATGCGTAATAGCAGCTTCTTTTAATGGGAGTGGTTTTGCACCTTCTGCAGAGATGTGATGGCTGACAAAGTCAATGGCTGATAACCCAAACTGGTATTTTGCGTGGTTCGTAATCAACCTGTGTTGGTTTTAGTGCTTGTAAGCTGTGCAGAGATGAGGTTCAAGTTTGGATTTGGATGTATTGGTGACAATTATGTCATCCAGTTGAACAAAAAGAAAATCTAAGTTTTTAATACAGAGTCCATCAGCTATTGGAAGACTGCACTGCATTTTTCAGCCCAAACGGCATGCGCAGAAACTCAGATAGGCCAACTGTGATTATACAGCCATATCTAATCTGTACAGGTCTTTCAGGCCTTTTAACACTCAAAATGTTTCGATGAGATCCCCCTGCATTCTCCTGAACTCAATAGAATATAGCCAAAGAGCTGCCAGACGTTCCTCATACGGTAACCCTTCCATTTCTGGAATCATTCTCATGCATCTTCTCTGAACTTTCTCCAATGTCACTATATCCTTTCTAAAATAAGCCCAAAACTGCACACAGTACTCCAAGTGTGGTCTCATGAGTGCCTTATAGAGCGTCAACATCACGTCCCTGCTTTTAAATTCTATACCTCTAGAAATGAATGCCAACATTGCATTTTCCTTCTTCACCACTGACTCAACCTGCAGGTTAACCTTTCCGGTATCTTGCACAAGGTTTCCCAAGTCCCATTCCATCTCTGCATTTTGAATTCTCTCTCCATCTAAATAATTGTCAGCCGTATAGTTCTTCCACCAAAGAGCGTGAGCGTACACTTTCCAATATTGTATTTCATTTTCGACTTCAGTGCCCATTCCCCTAAACTATCGATGTCTCTCCGCAGGCTCTCTGTTTCCTCAGCGCTACCTGCCCCTCCACCTATCTTTGCATCATCAGCAAATATAACCACAAATCCATTAATCCCACAGTCCAAATCATTGACACACATCATAAAAAACAGCGGTCCCAACATTGACCCCTATGACCTATAGGTTTGGATCCTGCTGCCGTTGGCAAACTCCAACTAATTTCGTCGCTCTTTGCCATCTGATCAATAAGTGATACTGGCAGCACATTCACATGGGTACCTGTGTCACACAGGAAACATCGCCCCGAAATTGTGTCTGTAATGTACAGTAAACATCCCAGGCAGCTGAAACCCACTGTGTTCACAGACCTCTGAGGTCCAGATGCGCTGGCGCTGTCAAAGCTGCCAGCTCGTCGGCACTTTCTAGTGTCCATACCAAAGCAAGCGAGCTAAAAACACAGGCCTGGCATTATCTGTTTCGCAGCCACAGGTGTCCTTAAGATGGGGGCTTGCTGACCGGGCTTATTGAGGTAGAGAAAGCTGAGTGTAGACTATCAGCCATATCAGCAAACTCCCTTTCGTCTGTCATAGGTATATTAGCTGGGGCTAAGCAAACTTGTTTCGGCATTTCCTGCATAAAGAGTTGTTTAAAATTAAAACAAGGATGGTGATTGCTCAGGAGGGATAGCATGTGATCCATTAGCTCTGATGGCTTAGCGTCACCGTGGCTGGGCGAGGAAAACAACTGTTGGTGCACGCAGACTCCAACAGTCCAAAACTCTGTAAATGGTGAGTTTTCAACGATCGGTATTGATCGTATTCAGGCGGGTGTTCAAGGAGACTCTTCACTCTGGCAGCACATAGCAATGTTTGGTGTTGTGGGGGGAGATGGCTCACAACATAAATTGGACCTTGCCTTGCAATAATAATGTAACGGCAGATTGATCCAATGTAGGATTTCACAAATTATATGGCAGAGGCACTTTATGTTTAAGAAAAAAAAAAGCAACTTATTTATAGAACACAAAAAACTGAACACAAAACGCAATAACAGTCATTGATGTAATTAACTCACCACCTCAGACCAGCCTCTTCAAGTGAACCCCAACCCAATGTCAACAGTTGTAAATACTGTACGTTTCCACCAAAATCACATCAAATCACATTTAATTCACTTTCAAAATACAAGTAGATATACTGAATGAAACAAAGTTCAAAAAAGTTCAAAGTTCAAAGAAAAATTTATTTTCAGAGTACATACCTGTCACCACATACAACCCTGAGATTCTTCATCTGCGGGCATAATTAGCAAATCTATAGAACAGTACCTGTAAACTGTAAACACCAGGAACTGTAAACAAACTGTTCAAATTCAGATATAAATAAATAGCAATAAATAATGAGAATGATATAATGATATCACATCCATTCTTCTTCTTAGTTCTTACAGAAACATCTGCATGATGCTAAGCTAGGGCACATCATCAGTGATATTACCTGGGGTCGTCAGGTGTTTCAGGTGTTTCAGGTCTTTCAACATCATACACCCTCGCCCAGGGGACCCAACCGGGGTTGATCAGAGCCCGGCCTGTGTCCTAGCAGCAACCCACCGATCTGCCCTCTTTATCCAGAGCCATCTTGATGCTTCCTCTGCTGCACCTCTGATGGTAAAAATGGCTCTCCTTCCTCTCTCTCCCGTGATTCCAAGTGTGGTGTATACTTTGCAGAGCGAATAGCCTGCAAAGCCACGACACCCGACCTCCACGGGCAAACACTTTGCTCTCCAGCCTCTTCTTTGGCAGTTCACTGATTCTTGAGACTTCGGTGAAAACATCTCCCATTAAGAAAAGTGCTAATTCCGTTGAAAATGAATAACTTTTTTTCTTTAAAATAATCAGGGTTGATCATCTGAGGGTCTTTTGCACAAATGCAACATTTTTTCATATGTTTGTTTTTAATTTTATAAATTATACAATTATATGATAGCCTAGTACCCACAAAATCAGTTGTCCTCAGACAACAGATTATCATTTCAATTTGATAAAAAAGTGTGAAAAGATGATTTAAAGTGTATAACATATATGCCAGATGAAAGAGTAGATTGAAAAACCTCTTTAAAACTAAAGGCATTGAACCTTCCGCAATATTCACTCTTATTTGTGGTTGCTCAGAATGTGTACCAAGTTTTTGTCAACACCAGCAGATGTTTATAAAAAAAAGGAATAAACTCAGGCAACCACATGGTCAACTATATTCCTGAGGACCCCCTTTCCACCCTCCGCATCTGCTAAATGTAACAAGGTCAAACAATCTCCTCTGTTTGCTATTTTTCCAATAATTGTTACATATTTATTGATGTTGCTACTGTCACAACCATGACGAGTCAACTTCTGTCTCTTTTGTATAGAAAGAACTATTTAAAATTATGACATAAATTTATGCATTTTGAGTAAAGTCCAGAGGCAACTAGCAACAGAGGGAATACAGGATGGCTCCTGTATACAACTCATGCAAATGAGGCACTTGAGGGGTTTCAGAAATGCAAAAGACTTCTCAGCAGAGGAATTATGAGGAATAAAAGAGGACTTGAGGTTGCAGTGCAATACAAGAGGAAAGAAAGTCCCAAGGGTTTCTATAGCCATCTTAAGAGCAAAAGAATAACAAGAGACAAAGTTGGTCCACTGGTTGATCAGCTGGTCATCTATGCATGGAACTGAGAGAGAGAGAGAAAGATTTTTTCATCGGTATTTACTTTGGAGACAGACACAAATAGTCGACCTGAGGCAAAAATTCGTGAAGTCATAGACCGTATCTAGTCACAAAAGAGGAGGGCTGGCTGTCTAGTGGCCAGCTAGGGTGGATATATCAGTAGGGCCTGACAAGTTTTTCCCTTGGACCATGTGGAATGCTAATGTTGAAACTGCTGGGGCCTTGGCAGGAACAGTTAAACCACCTTTAGTCATGGCTGAGGAGCCAGGAGAGTGGAGGATATCTAAAGTTGTTACATTGTTCAAGAAACATTCTAAGAAATAGCCAGCAAATGATAGGCTAATTTATTTATGGATAAATTATTGGAAGGCATTCTAAATGCAGGATGAATAAATACAGTGGATTCAGGTCATTTGGGACAGCCACTAATTAAGGAGAACTCTGAAGAAACAAAAGCAAATCAAGAAAATAATCAGGATACCTTTGTTTATTGAGGACACTGCCTCTGAATTGGGACAGAAGACTACTGCGGAGTGTCGGTTTAACCAGCGTCAGTCACGGACACTTGTGTGGCCATCAGACAGTGCACCTGGTGATGAAGGTGACACATCTGAACATGAGCCCGTGATGACACTGGATGCTGAGAAATTTATTGTTGGATTACAATATTATTTCACGCAAGAAGGCAATGAAGGCAGTCCATATCTGCACTTGGTATCCGCGGTGATTTTGTTAATTTGCAGTCAATCAAAAGTACACAGCAGCGTACTGGAAATGAATTCCACTGTCAATAACGATCAGGGAATGAAACACAGTTTTATAGTACTGTAGTCGTGGTGGTAGTGTTCTAATTTGTTCTGTACTTCAGTTAAATATTCAGTTTGTTACTCAGTTAAACGG
The DNA here is from genome assembly GCF_030028105.1 of Mobula birostris. Taxonomy (NCBI): domain Eukaryota; kingdom Metazoa; phylum Chordata; class Chondrichthyes; order Myliobatiformes; family Myliobatidae; genus Mobula; species Mobula birostris. The sequence goes on from NC_092373.1 coordinate 12,160,490, forward strand.
GAGTTTGTCTTTTTTAAACTATTTCCATGAAAATTTGTTACATTGGGCAACCTCTTAATAATAATAACCTCTTTATTAGTGTGCCCTGATCAACCAGAGTCTACTGTATTTGGATAGACAGGGCTTATTTACGGAAAATCAACGTGGCCTCGTGAATGGTAGTTCATGTCTAACCAATCTTAAAGCTTTTTGAAGATTAAACAAGAAATTTGTGTCTTGATGCTTGTGACTGGTGCCCCAGGGATCAGTGCTGTGTCTGTTATTGTTTGACATCTATACCAATAATCTGGGTGATAATTGATCAGCAAATTTGTGGATGACACCAAGATAGGGAACAGAGTGGACAGCGAGGAAGGATATCAAATGCTGCATCACATGAACTGGGATGTTGGTGAGGCTGAACCTAGAGTAATGTGAGTAGTTCTGGTCATCTACCTACGGGAAAGAAAATTGACATGGATGTTGCCGGGACTTGAGTACCTGAGTTATAGGGGAAGGTTGAAAAGAGTCACAGAGCAATACAGCATAGAAGTAGACCAATCCCCTCAGTGACAAGCTCTGCAAATTGACCGTGCTGTTCCTGTCAGTGTGTAGATGAACACACAGACAAGACAATGACTGACCACCTTATCCATATTGCTCCTGATTTTATAAGCTTCTGTCAAGTCCCCTTTCAATAGTAAGTCCCCTAATAAGGCAGAAGAAGCTTTTTCCTCTCAGGTTGTGTGAGAATAGAACAAGAGGTGATAGATTTAAGGCAAAACATGAAATATTTTAGGGGAATCTGAGAGCATGGCCTGGATGGTGGGGGTCCTTGATGATGGATGCTTATTTCTTACAACAGTACTCCATGTGGATGTGCTCCGTGTTGGGGAGGGCTTTCACTATGATGGACTGGGCTGTACCCATTGATTTTGTTGGCGATTCTTTTCAAGCACATTTGTGTTTCCATACCAGGCCGTGCTGCAGCCAGTCAATATAATCTGTATCACATATCTATAAGCTTGTCAAAGTTTCAGATGACATGACAAATCTTAGCAAACGTTGAGAAAGTAGAAGTATTGCCGTGCTTCCTTTGTAATGGCACTTAATTGTGAGACCCAGGACAGATCGTTGGAAATGTCCAGGAATTTAAGTTTTCTGACCCTCCCCAACTCAGATCACCGATGAGTACTGGCTCATAGCTTCCCCCACTTGTCGTCAATAAGCTCGTTCTAGGAGACTTAATGGGCTGATCGGTCTGATTCTGCTGCTGTGTCCCATGGTGTTCTGGTCTTAGTCCATGCAGGCTCTGAGGTAATCACATTCCCAAACCTATTTCCCTCCAAACTATTCCCGTTCACCTTCTCTTTCACTTATTCCACTGACAACCTGCTGTCAGTGAAGCTCTTCACATTAGCAGCGGGGTCAAGAACAGGAGAGTGTGGAATGAAGGGTCTTGGCATGAAACATCAACAGTTTATTCTTCTCCACAGATACTGCCTGACCTGCTGAATGCCTCCAGCATTTTGACCGTGTTCTTGTAGAATGAAGATGTTTTGTAAATAAACTAGGAGTGATGGATGGTAAAATATTTTTACACTTCAAGTATTTAAGGTCTGGATGCAAACGTCTCTTAATAGGGGAGGCAGATTGATATCTCATTTTCACCCATGACTGACAGCATTGCCCAGAGTCCCCAGGAGTATGACACTCACAAATGGTACACTATTTACAATCTGTGCCCCTGAATGGACAAGGTTGGTGAATGTCTCAAACCTTCCAAACACAATTTTAGCACAGAATCTCCCTTAACCAGGACAAGGGGCAGGGACAATGAAGAATACCACCTCTACAATTCCCCAGGTCACCATTGCTACACCACCATCAAGAACCCCTACTGTCCTGTTCCACACCCTCATTTTGTGAAGTCTGATCACCTAGCTGTACTTTTACACCCTGAGTATAGGCAGTGACTGAAGACTGCAGCAGCAGCAGTGAGGACCAAGAAAGTTTGGACAAGGGAAGCACAGGAGCACCTACAGGACTGCTTTGAATCTGTGGACTGGACTGTATTCAGGGTTTCACCGTTGAATATGGATGAGTATTCTGCAGTTGTTACCGACTTCATTAAAACCCTTGTGGATGAGTGTGTGCCTTCAAAGACTTACTCTACATTCCCGAACCAAAAGCCGTGGATGAACCAGGAGGTACGTCGTCTGCTGAAGGCCAGGTCTGTGGTATTCAAGTCTGGCAACCCAGGCCTGTACCAGAAAAGCAGGTATGATTTGCAGAGGGCTATTTCAAGGGGGAAGAGACAATTTTGAATGAGGTTGGAGACGATATCAGATGCACGGCAACTCTGGCAGGGTTTGAAAGACATTAGTCGTTACAGAGCAAGACTCAATAGTATGAATGGCGGCAATGCTTCACTACCAGATGAACTCAACGCCTCGTATGCGTGCTTTGAAAGGGAGAACACAACTACAGCTGTGAAGATCCCTGCTGCACCTGATAACCCTGTGATCTCTGTCTCAGAGGCCGATGTTAGACTGTCTTTAAAGAGAGTGAACCCTCGCAATGCAGAAAGTCTTGATGCAGTACCTGGTAAGTCTCTGAAAACCTGTGCCAACCAACTAGCGGGAGTATTCAAGTACATTTTCAACCTCTCACCTGCTACAGACACAAGTTCCCAGTTGCTTCAAAAAGGCAACAGTTATAGCAGTGCCTGCGAAGAATAATGTGGGCTGCATAATGACTATCGCCCAGTAGCACTCACATCTACAGTGAGGAAATGCTTTGAGAGGTTGGTTATGACTAGAATGAACTCCTGCCTCAGAAAGCAGCTGGACCCATTGCAATTTGCGGATTGTTGACGATCAGCACTGGCGCACCTCAGGGGTGTGTGCTTAGCCCACTGCTCTGCTCTCTGTATACACGTGACTGTACGGCCAGGCATAACTCAAAACTATCTATAAATTTACTAATGATACAACCATTGCTGGTAGAATCTCAGGTGGTGATGAGAGAGCATACAGGAGTGAGATATGCCAACTAGTGGAGTGGTGCCACAGCAACACCCTGACACTAACGTTAGTAAGACGAAAGATCTGATTGTGGACTTCAGGAAGGGTAAGACTAACGATTACGTAATTGATTTACTTGTTTACTTATTACAATTTTTACTTTATTTTTTTCTCTGCTGAATTATGTATTGCATTGAACCGCTGCTGCTAAGTTAACATATTTCACGTCACATGCTGGTGATAATAAACCTGATTCTGAAAACATTATTTCTTTCACCCTCATCGCGTTATTGTAACCCAGGCAATGACAAAGGCTTTCACTAAATATGGAGATGTTGAGGTATGACCCCTCCGGGAGAGGTGACATTATGACTCCAGCGGACACATCATAATGAGATGCATCATCACCATAGGATTTAAAATCTGCTCAGCTGGAGACTGGAGACAGATGTAGACGGGCAGAAATCATGGATTCTCCCATATCTACACAGATGGTTCAAAAGATCCAGTGACAGATCATTCAGGTATCTCTCTTTATGTTCATTAATTTCATGTCGGACAATGAGTGAGGTTTCCTCTCTTTATGAATTGATAAGAGGAGAATTAGTTGTCCTTTTTATTATATATTGCATATTTTCTTATTACTATGTATGATTATGATAATATCTATTTCATCTTTTATTAATATGGTTGCTGATATACATATTTGAGATAATTCTCCCCTTGTCTGCATATATGTTTCCTCTAAATCAATAAAAAGATTAATAACGAAAGAGAAGATTTCTCATGCTGTGACTCAAAATGTAAATGTTCCTGTCGTTGTCTAGTTGTAAGCCAGTGAATATTTTTCCTCTCTTTTGTTTCCTTTCATGATGAAGGGTCTCAGCCTGAAACGTCGGCTCTGCTCTTTCTCTTAGATACTGCCTGACCTGCTGTGTTTCTCCAGCATTTTCTGTGTGTTGCTTGAATTTACTTTTTCTTTCTTCTCCTTGAGGGACAAGAGTGCCAGAAACCATGACACATGATTGTGCACAAGACAACACAGATTTGAACCAGAGATGAAGCTGAGAGTGACCACTACACAATTCAAGCCCAAGACAGCAAGTCCCGACTGCATTCAGGTCTCCTCAGGTTAGTACCTCTGCAACCCTTCCACCTCACTGTGTTCACTCAATTACCACTCCCATTCCACCCCACAAACTGACAGAGTCATGGGGACTGTGTGAAACCACCTCTCTTATCACAGGAGCATTTCCATCCTGTGCATCCTGGGGTCAGAGGGTTCACTCATCCAGTGCTAAGTTTGTTTTTACATTGATTTATTTCTCATTTTAAAAGTTGTCATTTCTGTGTGCTGATGGATGTTTGTCATCCCAACCAGCTCTGCCCAAAATTCTTTGGTGTGATTGTTTCTTGGTGAAATTTGACAATGGGTTCCCCGGTTGGACCTTTATGCCCAGTCATCATGACCCCGTGTCGGTAACAGGAACCGACCCTGCTCCGGCTCCAGGCTCAGGTCAGCATTGCTCGGAGTTACCGTACTGGCACTGGAGAGGGCCCAGTCAATGTGGTCAACTCTGGCCAAAGGCAGCTGGGGCTCCACCCTGACACCAAGTCATTTTATGTGATTAGCAAAAGCTGCAGCCCTTTACTTCCACCCTGCCCCTGATGCATGGGGAATAAATAAACCAGTAGGGTTGTTTACAAAAGACTCGTTTGGTGTTGTCAAATGCTCTGGTCACGTCTGCTGACCATTCAAACATGCGATTATGGGCATTAAATTAAGGGAGCAAGCATAAGTTCAACAGATCTTAGAATGAAGAGGTGATAGAAATTCACCAAAACAAAAAACACTTGCAGTATTTTTTGGGTGGTGGGGCTGCAGTGGAAAGTCCATCATAACAGCAACTTTTGATGGTGGGGTGGCAGACCATCTGCACAGATACAGTGGCTGAGAAAGTCAAGGATAGACAACCTGAACTGGTGTTTAATGGGGTTAATAATCAGCCCACGATGGCTGAAGCAATAGAAAAGTATGTGGAGATGTGATAAGTGTTCGGTTTTGGATGCGCTGGTGACAGCTACAGTACTGTGTAAAAGTCTTATACACATGTATCTGCAGCAATGGTACTCAGACTCTTGCTCAGTACTGTATATTATGTCTTTCCAGTCACAATTTAATACCACTTCATACACCTGAGCTGGTACAAAGCTAATCACTCTTAATTCTGTTTCCCAACCACCTCCTATTTTAATGAATTTACAGTATTGTTCAGAAGTTTCAGGCACCCTTGCTACATATATGTGCCTTTTGCACAGTGCTGTGTGTTGTCCAGGTAAACAAAAAGACAAACTGTCACTGTTTTAGCTCACAGTCCATGAGTTGCTGGGAAGTCTATGCTGCATTTTTCAGCCCAAAGGGCATGCACAGAAACTCAAACAGGCCAAATGGGGTGATAACAGCACCTTTGGGAATATGGTGAGAGCACCCAGGTACCTGATGATAAACCCTGACCAAATACACTTTACAAAAAATTATCTTTCTGGCTAAATTTACCGAAAAGTCTTGAATATGTGGGACTGGGTATTGATCAGGGGTAATGGTCTATTTAGAGATCGGCAGGGATGGCATTATCGGCTTCACTGAGTTCGTTGCTTAAAGATCATCGTTGGGTGCTTCACATCCAAGGATACAGATTGTGTTGAAAGGACAGGCAGAGGGAATTGGGAGGCATTGTTGTTAAAAAAAAAATCAAATCCTTGTAGAGAGATGACATAGGAATAGAAGTTGCAGAAACTTTGGGGTGGGGCGCGTTGATAGAACTAAGAAACTGCCAGGTCTCTGATGGGAATTTATACAGGCTCCCAAACAGTAGCCAGAATGTGGGATATAAATTACAATGGGAAATAGAAAAGGAAAATCTATGATGTAGCGAGCTGGTGTTCAGTGAATGGGAGGATAATGAGGATTGTGGAAAAACAAAGGAATCTGGCTTTGCAGACAATACAAAGGTAGATGGAAGGGCAAGTATTTTACAGCAAGCAGGGTGTCTGCAGAAGTATTTGGACAGATTGAGAGAAAAGGTAAAGAAGTAGTAGATGGAATATACTGTAGGGAAGTGTATGGTCATGCACTTCAGTAGAAGAAATTAAGGTGTCGTCTATTTAAAAATTGGAGGGGTAAAGGTCCTTGGAAGCACTTCTGCAGGATTCCGTAAAGGTTAACTTGAAGTTTGAGTCGATTGTTACGAAGGCAACTGCAACGTTGGCATTAATTTCAAATGGACTAGAATATAAAAGGAAAGATGTATACTGAGGCTTTATATGGCATTGGTCAGACCAAACTTGGAGTATTGTGTGCAGATTTGGGCCGCTTATCTGAGAAATGATGTGCTGGCATTATAGAGTTTCCAGAGAAGGCTCACGAGATTGATCCAGCAATGAAAGGGTTAACATATGAGGAGCGTTTCATGGCTCTGGACTCGTACTCGCCAGATGATGGTGGATCTGATAGATACCTATTGAATATCGAAAGTTCTAGATAGAATGGACGTGAAAAGGATATTTTGTATACCTTCTGATCTACGGTCAGAGGGCATCCATTTAGACCAGAGATAAGGAGGAATTGAATCTGTGGAATCCATTGCCATGGATGGCTGTGGACACCAAGTAATTGAGGATATTTAAAATGGAAGTTGATTGGTTCTTGCTTAGTCATGGCATGAAAGGTTCCAGGGAGAAGAGAGTACAGTGTGGTTGAGAGGGATACTCATTCAGCCATGATGGAATGACAGAACAGACTCAGGATGCTGAGTTGCCTAATTCTGCTCCTATGTCTTTTGGTCTTATGGTCTAATTGATGAAGACATTAGTGAGGCCTCACCTGGAATATTGTATTCAGATTTGCTTGCTTTGCTACAGTAAAGATGCCGTCCAGCCGCAAAGAGTGCTAAGGAGATTTACGAGACTGTTGTCAGCACTTCAAGGACTGAGTTATGGACAGAGTTTGGGCAGGTTGGGAGTGCACAACTTTAAGGAAAAACAAGAAATTTAATCAGGACACAGGAGAAAATTATTCACACAGTAGACAGTCAGACAGGTACATGAATAAGAATGGTTTGGAGGGATACGGGACAAATGCAGGCAGATGGGACTGGCTCAGAAGAGGATGCAACCAACACCACTTCCCCATTCCCTCTGCTCCCTCCCCGTGCATTACCCTGCTCCCTCCAGGTTAGTCAAACTAGCTGACGCAATTTGCTCAAAGATAGTGTTGCCATCAACAGGTCCATCCAGATTGTCCTGTGATTGGCCTGGGGAGATTCAGATCATCAACTGACCCTTCCAGACTGGTCTCCTGATCGGCTCCAGGACAATGACAATACTGATGACCAAGCCCTTGGCTGTGATGGGTTCCACCAATGTCCATACTGTCTACAGGCCTTTCTCCGTGGTGATCGACTCCTCTTCTGCTCTCAACTATTGGTCTTTCTCCAACAACAGCATCGTCTACTGACTGCAGTGGACTGCCATCGTCCATTGGCTCACCTCCACATCATCACCCAGTGTCTTCACTGATTGGTCCACATGAGGATCTCCAGTGGGTGACTTCACTGGGCACATCATTGAACTACAGCACAACAACTTCATTATATGGCATCAAGTTTGGGATCTTCACAGATCCAGTGGTCTTTGATAGACAACAGAACGTCAAGTCTGATTGGCGTGATGACCAATTTCAGCTCTGTCTCAACCAATCAGCTGAAGAAACAGCTCAGATCTACCCGAGCTGATTTTTTGTTGTCCGATGAGTGGCTGATCAATCCCAGAGCACCTCTCAGTAGCTCCACCAGTGACACCATATTTTTGGCCCCCAGCCTCACCCTACCCTTCCTCCTCAGCTCTCCATTCCCTCCTTCAGGTTCACCTTGCCCCATGTACTGGCTGTCCTCACTGTGACTGCCTGGTTCCTCCAGTGAGGGAGCACCTCCCTCCTGCTCCCCAACCCATTCCCCACCCTCCCTTCCATCCCTCCCCCACACATGTCTCCCCTCCCTCTCACCCCTCAACTTGTCCTTCCAACTCCATGCCCCACCTCTTCCCTTCCCTCTCCTATACACATACCCCTCCCTCCCAATTCCTCCCTCCCCCTCCCACACACTTCCCCATCTACCTCCCCACCTTCCCCCCTAGGACCTTGTCAGGGAGCCCTCCCTTCATCCTCCTCCTGCCCATTCCTCCCCACTCCCCTTCCCTCTCCCCTCCCCGAACCTCTCTCCCCCTCCCTCCCCCATCTCCTCTAACCCTTTCCACCCTCCTCCTCCCCTTCCCCTCCACTCCACCACTCCCTCCCTATTCCTCCCCCTCCCCATCTCCCACCCTTCCCCTCCCCTCCCTCACTCTCCCCTTCCCCTCCCATCCTCCTCCTTCCTCTCCCTCTCTCTCCATCCCTCCTGCCTCTGCTCTTCCCTCATCTCAATTCCCTCTTCCCAACCTCTCACCTTCCTTCCGTCCCCTACCCTCCATCCCCTCAACTGTTTGTGTTTTGTGTGTGTGTGAGAGAGACCTACCCTCCCCACTTACCCCTCCCCCCTCCATGTCCACCGCATTCCCCACCCCTCTGATTCCACCCCATCCCCTCCAGCCTTATCTGCACCCTCCCCTCTCTCTCACATACCTGCAAACTGACATACAGTTGGGGTGATGGATGGAGAGGGTGGGGGGCTGAGTGGGTGGAAGAGGGGGAGTGAGGAGGAGCAGGAAGGAGGTGAGAGGAAGTAGTAGGTTGAGGGGGAGTGTGGGTGAGGAAACAGGAGGGGAAGGGGTAGGTTGAAGGGGAGTGTGGGTGAGGAAACAGGTGGGGAAGGGGTAGGTTGAGGGGGAGGGTGGGTGAGGAAACAGGAGGGGAAGGGGTAGGTTGAGGGGGAGGGTGGGTGAAGGAACAGGAGGGGAGGGGTAGGTTGAGGGGAAGGGTGGGTGAGGAAACAGGAGGGGAAGGCAAGTGGGACTGAGTAGGAGGATGGTAGGAATGGGAGGGGGAAGAAGAGGGTTGAGGAGAGGGTGAGGTAGAGGGCAGGAGCAGGAGTGTTGCTGTGGAGCTGGAGTGAGGGGGAAGAAGTAAAGGGAGAGGGGAAGTGGATGGTTGAGGGGAGATAGAGAGGCAAGGAAGGTGGAAGGTTGGGAGTGGGATCAGAGGGAGATGAGGAGAGAGGCAGGGGGAAGGAGGAAGGGTGGAGAGGATGGAGGAGAATGGGAAGGGGAGGGTTGAGGGTAAGGGAGGGGCACGGGAATGTGGTGGTGAGGGGGCAGGGGAAGGAATAGGGACGGATGGAGGAGGGGTGGGTGAGGGGGTTGGAGTGGGGAGGGGAGGGGAGGGGGAGGTGGGGGTGGGTGGGTGGGGAGGGGGGAGGGGAGAGTGGAGGGAGGGGGACTGAGGAGGAGTGGGTGGGAGGAAGATGTAGGGAGAGTTCCCCCATGAGGTCCCAGACACCCCCCATACCCTACCCCACCCAACCCCCCATATCCCACATACCCCACCCCCCACACCCCCCCCATACCCCACCCCAGCCCAGACCATCCCCCTCTGGAATTGACCCCGTTCCCTGCTCGGGGCTGGGGGTAAGCGTTGAGCTGCTGAACCTGCAAGAAAATGGATCGTCTGATAGAATATGGTTCATGGACTTGGAAAATAAATTTACTTTGAAATTCAACTTTGAAATCTGTTGTTTGTAAAACATGTACTGATGAGAAATGGTCTCAATGAATGTCCGCGAGTGGAAAACACTGGTGTTCAGTCCCACTGCCCTTTGCCAGCCAAGAAGCCGCACCTGAGTCAGTCCCATCTGCCTGGCGTGACCCATCTCTCTCTGAAGTTTCCTCTCCGCCCTGTCTAATGAAGCACATGTCAACCTCTGTTTTAAATATAGCCAACTGTGCCAATGAATTGCTGAGATTCATCACCCTCTGGGTAAAGAAATTCCACCTCATCTCTATAAATGAATGCCCTCTGTTGTTAGACAGTTTGTCCCTGGGGTGGGGAGGGGTGTGTTGCAGGAAAGATACCAGCTATCAATCTATGCCCCTCGTAATCTTATCACACATTATCATTCTCCCCTCAGCTCCACCACTCCTTTCAAAATACCCAAGTTTGTTTGCCCTCTCCTTAAACAGTAACTTATGCCTTTAATCCAGACTGCATCCTGGTGAACCTCTTCTGCACCCTCTCCAATGTATCACTGTTACAGTGGGTCAACGGCAATGACAGATTCATCCAAGAGGAGCTGGCCAAAGTTGATGGGAATGGGACACTAGGCAGAATGACAGCAGAGCAGCAATGACTGGAGTTTTTGGGGCAATTTAGAAGGTGGAGGGCAGATGCGTCCCAAAGGTGAAGTATTCTAAAGGGAGGATGAGGCAAGCATGGCTGACAAGGGAAGTCAGAGACAGCATAGAATCAAAAAGGAGGGCATAGAGTAGTAGCAGAAAAGAGAGGGAAGCTTTACAAACCAACAAAAGCCAGTGAAAAACAATGAGAGAAAAGATGAAATCTGAAGGTAAGCCAGCCAATAATATTAAAGAGGATGCCGAAAGCTTTTCTTCCAGAGGTAGAAAGAGTAAAATTAAGGCAGAGTGAACATTAGACTGCTGGAAATGACACTGGAGAGGTAGTAATGGGAAAAAAGGAATGGTGAACAAACTGACTAAGAATTTTGCCAGCGAGGGAGAGAAGTGAGCGTAATCACTGTTGCCAATGAGAAGCTGAAATGTCGTAGGCAGATAAGTCATCTAGACCAGTTGGTCTACACCCCAGTTAAGTCAAGTCAAATTTATTTATAAAGCAGATTTAGAAACAACCCATGTTGACCAAAGTGCTGTACAAACCATAACAGGTAGCTAAAATCACAAATCAAGAAACACAGATAGAAACAACAAGGCACAAAGCTTATAGGCAGAAAATAAACTACACATGAGCCTTGGCACAAGCCAAAAATCAGCCACATCAGGACGATTCAAATGCTCATGGATAAAGGTAAGTTTTGAGCCTGCACATAGAAGAGTCAAAGGAGGCGGCAGATCTGATAGGGAGGGAAATGCTGTTCCACAGTCTAGGGGCTACAACAGCAAAGGCACGGTCACCCCTGAGCTTAAATTTAGATCGTGGGACAGTCAGGAGCCCCAAGTCAGCCGATCTGAGGGAGCTGGAAGTAGAATAAGGGGTTTTACTGCTGGCTTTTACTACTGCATTAACTTGCTTGTCGAACTTGAAGGCAGAATGAAATATCACAGCAAGGTTTTTGACATGGGGTTTGCAAAGGGTGGACAGGTTACCAAGGTTGTTGGCAATCACTTTGATGGAGTCAGGGGGGCCAAATAGGACAACTTCAGACTTGCCTTCATTCAGCTGCAGGAAGTTTAGTGCCATCCAACAGTTTATGTCCTCAAGGCAATTCATGAGGGTGAGTGGATCTGACTAGACCTTTGTTTCAAGGGGGATAAAGCTGTGTGTCATCAGCATAACACGGGAAGGAAATGTCATAATTTTGGATGATTTGGCCGAGGGGAAGCATGTATAAGGAGAAAAGAATGGGACCTGGGATGGAAACTTGTGAGAACCCGCAGCAGAAACTAGCTGGAAAAGAAGAAGATGTTGCATTTCTGTAAGTGCCTGCAAGAAAATGAATCTTAAGGAGAAATACAGTGCATTGAAATAGTATTCAGTCCGCACACAGTATTTTCATGTTTTACTCTGTCATTTTCTAAATATTTTGAAGTAGAATTTATTGAGCTGATCTACAAAACAGTGTGCATCATATCAAATCAAAAGAAAAATTCCAAAGTTTCTCAATAATTTACTAAAAATTGAAAGCAGAATTGTGAGTCTGAGAAAGTATTAATCCCTTCCTTTGTAATTACTACACTCACTTTCCTCGGGTGCCATTTGTGATCTCACCAACTCACCTAATTTGTCAATGCAGAACATTGAATTCATAAGAATAAAAGCCCCTCAGTCTGTAAGGTCCAGCTGTATGATAGACTTAAAACAGCCCAAACCAAAATGAAGATAGCAGCTGCTTTTGATGGAAGGGTTTTTGCACCTTCTGCGGAGATGTGATGGTCGGGAAAGTCAATGGCTGATAACTTAGCCTGCTATTTTGCATGGTTAGTAATCAATTCGTATTGGCTTAAGTGCTCGTAAAGTGTGCAGAGATGAGGTTCCTGTTTGGATTTGGATGCATTGGTGACAAGTTTGTCATTCAGGGGATCAAAAGGAAAATCTAAGTTTTTAATGCAGAATCCATCAGCTATTGGAAGACTGTACTACATTTTTCAGCCCAAACGGCATGCGTAGAAACTCAGAAAGGCCAAATGGGATTATCACAGCCATATCTAATCTGTACAGGACTTTCAGGCCTTTTAACATTCGAAGTGTTTCTATGAGTTCCCCCGTCATGCTCCTGAACTCCAGGGAATGTAGCCCAAGAGCTGTCAGACGTTCCTCATACGGTAACCCTTTCATTCCTGGAATCATTCTGGTGAATCTTCTCTGAACTCTCTCCAACGTCAGTATATCCTTTCTAAAATAAGGAGCCCAAAATTGCACACAGTACTCCAAGTGTGGTCTCACGAGTGCCTTATACAGCCTCAACATCACGTCCCTGCTTTTATATTTTATACCTCTAGAAATGAATGCCAACATTGCATTCTCCTTCTTCACTACTGACTCATCCTGGAGGTTAACCTTTAAGGTATCTTGCACAAGATGTCCCAAGTCCCTTTCTATCTCTGCATTTTGAATTCTCTCCCCATCTAAATAATTGTCAGCCGTTGATTTCTTCCACCAAAGTGCATGACCATACACTTTCCAATATTGTATTTCATTTTCTACCTCTGTGCCCATTCCCCTAAACTATCGACGTCTCTCTGCAGGCTCTCTGTTTCCTCAGGACTACCTGCCCCTCCACCTATCTTTGTATCATCAGCAAATTTAGCCGCATATTCATTAATCCCACAGTCCAAATCACTGACACACATCATAAAAAAACAGCGGTCCCAACATTGACCCCGATGTCCCATAGGTTAGGACCCTGCTGCCGTTGGCAAACTGCAACGAATTTCGTCGCTCTTTGCCATCTGATCAATAAGTGATACTGGCAGCATATTCACTTGAGCACTTGTGTCACACAGGAAACATCGCCCCGAAATTGTGTCTGTAATGTACAGTAAACATCCCTGGCAGCTGGAACCCACTGTGTTCACAGACCTCTGAGGCCCAGATGTGCTGGCACTGTCAAAGCTACCAGGTGGTTGGCACTTTCCAGTGTCCATACCAAAGCAAGCGAAGTAAAAACACAGGCCTGGTATTGTCTGTTTCGCAGCCATGGGTGCCCTTAAGTTGGAGGCTTGCTGACCGTGCTTATTGAGGTAGAGAAAGCTGAGACGAGACTATCAGCCATATTAGCAAGCTCCCTTTTATCCTTCACAGGTGTACTTGATTGGGCTCAGCAAACTTGTTTCGGCATTTTCTGCATGAAGATTTGTTTAAAATTAAAACAAGGATGGTGATTGCTCAGGAGGGATAACATGTGATCCATTAGCTCTGATGGCTTAGCGTCACTGTGGCTGGGCGAGGAAAACAACTGTTGGTGCACTCAGACTCCAACAGTCCAAAACTCTGTAAATGGTGAGTTTTCAATGATCGGTATTGATCGTATTCAGGCAGGTGTTCAAGGAGACTCTTCACTCTGGAGATTGCTCGCAATGTAAATTGGACTTTGCCTTGCAGTACCAATGTAACGGCAGTTTGATCCTATGTAGGATTTCACAAATTATATGGCAGAGGCATTTTACTTTTACGAGAAAAAATAACAACTTACTTATTGAACACAAAGTGCAATAACACTCCTTAATGTAATTCACTCACCACCTCAGACCAGCCTCTTCAAGTGAACCCCAACCCAATGCCAACAGTTGTGAATACTAAAAACAACAGGAATTCTGCAAATGCTGGAAATTCAAGCAACATACATCAAAGTTGCTGGTGAACGCAGCAGGCCAGGCAGCATCTCTCGGAAGAGGTGCAGTCGACGTTTCAGGCCGAGACCCTTCGTCAGGACTAACTGAAGGAAGCACTTTTATATATTGGTGAGACCTGATGCAGACTGGGAGACCACTTTGCTGAACACCTACGCTTTGTCCACCAGAGAAAGCAGGATCTCCCAGTGGCCACACATTTTAATTCCACATCCCATTCCTATTCTGACATGTATATCCACAGCCTGCTCTACTGTAAAAATGAAGCCACACTCAGGTTGGAGGAACAACACCTTATATTCCGTCTGGGTAGCCTCCAACCTGATGGCATGAACATTGACTTCTCTAACTTCCGCTAATGCCCCACCTCCCCCTCGTAACACATCTATTACTTATTTTTATACACACATTATTTCTCTCACTCTCCTTTTTCTCCCTCTGTCCCTCTGAATATACCCCTTACCCATCCTCTGGGTCCCCCCCACCCCCGTCTTTCTTCCCGGACCTCCTGTCCCATGATCCTCTCATATCCCTTTTGCCTATCATCTGTCCAGCTCTTGGCTCCATCCCTCCCCCTCGTGTCTTCTCCTATGATTTTGGATCTCCCCCTCCCCCTCCAAATTTCAAATCCCATACTCACTCTTCCTTCAGTTAGTCCTGACGAAGGGTCTCGGCCTGAAACGTGGACTGCACCTCTTCCTAGAGATGCTGCCTGTCCTGCTGCGTTCACCAGCAACTTTCATGTGTTTTGCTTGAATTACCAGCATCTGCAGAATTCCTGTGGTTTGCATTTTTAAATATCCTGGTGGGATTGTTTAATATAGCTGTTAGGGAGGGTTTAAACTAAGTTGGCAAGGAGAAGGAAACCAAGGTGTTAGGGTCGAGGAAGAGGAAAATAGAAACAAGTCAGAAATACTGTGCAGCATAGATGGCAAGAAGGACAGGCTGGTGAATATACAGGATAATTTGCTGTAAAATAGAAATATAGCAAAATCGGCAACAGATACTGATCTAAATGTGCTGTACTTAAATGCACGCAGCATTAGAAATAAAGTGGATGACCTTGCTGCACAGCTGCAGGTTAAAAGATATGACATTGTGGCCATCACCGAGTCATGGCTAAATGATGGATGTGATTGGGAGCTGAATATCCAAGGATACACAGTGTATAGGAAAGTTAGGAAGGTAGGTAAAGGGAGTGGCGTGGCGCTGATGGTAAGTAACAATATCAAAACAATAGAAAGAAGGGACATAGGATCAGAAGAGGGAGAATCCTTATGGGTAGAATTAAGAAATGGCAAGGGTAAAAAGACACTCATAGCAGTTATATACAGGCCTCCAAATAGCAGCCGGGATGTGGACTACAAGTTGCAGCTGGAAATAGAAAAAGCGTGTCAGAAGGAAAATAGCAAGATAATTATGGGGGATTTTAATATGAAAGTGGATTCGGAAAGTCAGGAAGATACTGGGTCTCAGGAGAGGGAGTTTGTAGAATGCCTACAGGATGGCTTTTTGGAACGGTTTGTCCAGGGGACCGGCTGTTTTGGATTGGGTGCTGTGTAACGAACCTGAGGCGATTAGGGAGCTGGAGATAAAGGAACCCCTTGGAAGTAGTGATCATAATATGATTGAGTTCAGTTTCAAATTTGAAAAGGAGAAGCTGGTATCAGGTGTATCGATATTTCAGTGGAACAGGGGAAATTACAGTGTTATGAGAGAGGAACAGGCCCAAGTCGATTGGAAAAGTAAGCTAAATGGAGGGACGGCAGAGCAGAATTGGATGAAATTCCTACAAGAAATAAGGAAATTGCAGGAAAAATATATTCCAAGAGAAAAGAAAATCATAAATGGAAAAAAGGGCACAAATGTGGTTAACGAGAGAGGTTAGGGCAAAAATAAAAGCAAAAGAAACGGTGTACGAGGAAGCAAAAATTTGTGGGAAAAATGAGGACTGGAAGACTTTTAAAAACTTACAGAAGGAAACTAAGAAAGTCATTAGGAAAGAAAAGATGAATTATGAAAGCAAGTTGGCGATTAACATAAAAAAGGACACTAAGAGTTTTTTTAAATATATGAAGAGTAAAAGGGTGACAAGGGTAGATACGGGACCGATTGAAAATGATGCTGGAGAAATTATAATGGATAACAAAGAGATGGCGGAGGAACTGAATGAGTATTTTGCATCAGTCTTCACAGTGGAAGACATGAGCAATATACCTGATAGCCAGAGGTAATAGGAAATAGAATTAGCTACAGTCAAGATTACTAGAGAGAAAGTGCTTGGGAAGCTAAGTGGACTAAGAATAGATAAGTCTCCCGGACTGGATCAGGTGCACCAACGGGTTCTGAAGGAGGTGGCTTTGGAGATTGTGGAGGCATTAGAAATGATCTTCCAGGAATCAATAGACTCTGGCACGGTTCTGGAGGACTGGAAGGTCGCAAATGTAGTTCCGCTATTTAAGAAAGGAAGGAAGCAGCAAAAAGAAAATTACAGACCTATTAGTCTGACATCGGTAGTTGGAAAGATATTGGAGTCAATCCTCAAGGATGAGGTTATGAAATACCTCGAGGTGCATGACAAGATAGGCCAAAGCCAGCATGGTTTCATGAAGGGAAGATCATGCCTCACCAACCTATAGGAATTTTTTGAGGTATTCTCGAATGAGATTGACAAGGGAGAGGCTGTGGATGTTGTGTATTTGGTTTTCAAAAGGCCTTCGATAAGGCGCCGAATATGAGGCTGCTTAATAAGATGAGAGCCCATGGAATTATAGGAAAGATATTGAAATGGGTGGAGCACTGGCTGATAGGCAGAAAGCAAAGGGTGGGAATAAAGGGATCCTATTCCGATCGGTTGCCGGTTACTAGTGGTTTTCCGCAGGGGTCGGTGTTGGGGCGGCTTCTTTTTACGATGTATACCGATGATTTGGATTATGGATTAAATGGTTTTGTGGCTAAGTTTGCGGATGACACCAAGATAGGTGGAGGAGCAGGAAATGTTGAAGAAACGGAAAGGTTGCATACAGACTTAGTTAGTCTAGGAGAGTGGGCAAAGAAATGGCAGACGAGATACAATGTTGACAAATGTACGGTTGTACATTTCGGAAGAAGAAATAATCGGGCAGATCATTATTTAGATGGGGAGAAAATTCAAAAATCGGGAGTGCAAAGGGACTTGGGGGTCCTCGTGCAGGATACCCTAAAGGTTAACCGCCAAATTGGATCAGAAAGCGAATGCTATGTTGGCATTCATTTCAAGAGGAATGGTGTATAAGAGTAAGGAGGTGTTGATGAGGCTCTATGGGGCATTAGTGAGACCTCATTGGGAATACTGTGTGCAGTTTTTGGCCTCCTATCTTAGAAAGGATGTACTGATGTTGGAGAGAGTTCAGAGAAGATTTACGAGGATGATTCCTGGAATGCAGGGGCTAACATATGAGAGCGTTTGTCAGCTCTTGGATTGTATTCATCAGAGTATAGAAGAATGAGAGGGGATCTCATAGAAACGTTTCGAATGTTGAAATGGTTGGACAGAGTAGATGTGGAAAGGTTGTTTCCCTTGGTGGGTGAGTCCAGGACAAGAGGCCATAGTCTTAGAATTAGAGGGTACCCAGTTAAAACAGAGATGAAGAGAATATTTTTTAGCCAGAGGGACGTGGATTTGTGGAATTCGTTGCCACATACATCTGTGGAGGCTCGATCATTGAGGCTGTTTAAGGAGGAGATTGACAGGTATCTAATTAGTCAGGGTATCAAGCGATATGGGGAAATAGCCGGAAATTGGAACTAGATGGGTGAACAGTTTAGCTCATGGGGGAGCTGCGGAGCAGACTCGATGGCCCGAATGGCCTACTTCTGCTCCTTTGTCTTGTCTTGTGAGGAAATGGCAAGCATTTTGTCAGCTCCGACACCCAAAAAGTTAGCACTGCACCCCTGAATAAGATTAAGGAAATCTGTAAAAACAATAGGTTTGTTATCATGGGGTCCTTCAACTTCCCTAATACCAATCAACCTCGGGGCTGTGCCTAAAGAGCTGCGTTTTCATCAGAAGCCGATCGAGATTTAGAAAGCAGAACTTCGCGACAGTTTTCTCTTAGTTGGACAAAAAACGTCGCGCTGTGTGTAAAAGTAGCTCCCTTTTCATCAGGAGGCTGTCGAGATGTAAAAGGCGGGAGTTTGACGGACGTTTCTCTGAGTTCAGGAGTGACCAATCAGCAAGAGGCAGTGTGTAAAAAAGAGCTGCCTTCAGTCAGGTCCGCTTCAGGACTTCAAAAGCAGAGCTTCACTGCAGATTCCTCTGGTGGAGAATCGACTTCAAGCTGTGTAAAAAGAGCTACCTTTTAATCAGGAGGACTATCGAGGCAATAATTTCGTGGCAGATTCTCTGAGTTGAGGAACGACCAATCAGCAAGATGGAGTGCATAATAAAAGAGTTACCTTTCTGTCAGGTCTGCGTTCAAGATTTTGTAAGCAGCTCTTCGATGCAAATTTCTCTCAGTTCGACAATAAGCATCAGAGCTGAGTGTGAAAAGAGCTGCCCCTTTAATTTAAAGAGCGATCGAGATTTAGAAAACAGCTTCGCTCGCGGCAGTTTTCTTTCAGATGGACAATGAACGCCAGGGTTACATAAAAAGAGCTGCTTTTTAATTTGGAAGGCGATCGAGACTTTGAGAAAATAGCTTCGCGGCGGTTTTGTCTCAGGGATGAGTGGGAAAAGAGCTACCTTGTAATTTGGAGGTCTATCGAGGCAATGATTTCGTGGCAGATTCTCCGAGTTGAGGATCGACTCAACTCAGAATCAAGCGGCAGTGCGTAATAAAAGAGCTACCATTCACTCAGATCCGCCTTCAGGATTTTAAAAACAGAGCGTCGCGGCGATCTTCTCTGAGCTGGAAAATAAACATCAGGGCCTAAATGGAAAATGAGCTACCCTTTTAATCTGGAGAGCGATGGAGATTTAAAGAGAACAGCTTCGCGGCGGTTTTCCCTCAGATGCACAATAAACATAAGGGATGAGTGTAAAAAGCTACCTTTTAATCTCGGGGGCTGTCGAGATTTCAAAGACAAGATTTTCGCGGCAGTTTCTCTGAGTTGAGCTACCAATCAGCAGAGGCAGTGCGTCAAAAAAAACTATCTTTCAGTCAGGTTCGAGTTCAAGATTTTAAATCAGAGCTTCGCGGCGATCTTCTCTCAGCTGGACCATAAACGTCAGGGATTAGTGTAAAAAGAGCTACCTTTTAATTTGGGGTGCGGGTGAGGTCCGGGCCTGACGTCCCGCTCACCCCGGGAAAGTGAGCGCAATACATCGCCTCTCCTTTCCCGGTGTAGTGATCGCCGTGTGGTCACTGTCTGGCCTGCTGGGCAGCGGCCACTGCAAATGGCCTCTCCGACATTACTGCGTCCGCAGCAACACCTTCTCGCCGGTGCCCCCCGTTTCCACCAAGCTTGCTCGGTCATGGCGCGACTGAGTGTCCGGCGGTATAACTGGATGGGTCGGCTGGGCTCGTTAGCCTTGGTTGGAATTGGCAGCCAGCCGAAGAGAGGGACAACTCTGAATCCAAACCCGGGCAGGTGGGGCTCGTTAGCCTTGTCAGGCCATCCACCTCGGACAAGGACACTCCGACGTAAATCCTCTGTAATCCACAGCACTCTCCCCAGACACAGTGTGATCCCACACACTCTGTAATCCACGCCCACACCACTCCCCCCAGACACAGTGTGATCCCACACACTCTGAAATCCACAGCCACACCACTCCCCCCAGACACAGTGTGATCCCACACACTCTGAAATCCACACCCACACCACTCCCCCCAGACACAGTGTGATCCCACACTCTAATCCACACCCACACCACTACATAATGTACTGGTTGGGCACAGGAGTACATTCAGCCAGAGACTCATTCCACCAAGATGCAACACTGAGCATCATAGGAGGTCATTCCTGCCTGAGGCCATCAAACTTTACAACTCTTCCCATAGAATCATAGAACCATAGAAACTACAGCACAGAAACAGGCCTTTTGGCCCTTCTTGGCTGTGCCGAACCATTTTCTGCCTAGTTCCGCTGACCTGCACACGGACCATATCCCTCAATACACCTCCCATCCATGTATCTGTCGAATTCATTCTTGAATGTTAAAAAAGAACCCACATTTACCACCTCGTCTGGCAGCTCATTCCATACTCCCACCACTCTCTGTGTGAAGAAGTCCCCCCTAATGTTCCCTTTAAACTTTTCTCCGCTCACCCATGTCCTCTGGTTTTTTTCTCCCCTTGCCTGAGTGGAAAAAGCCTGCTTGCATTCACTCTATCTATACTCATCATAATTTTATATACCGCTATCAAATCTCCCCTCATTCTTCTACGCACCAGGGAATAAAGTCCTAACCTATTCAACCTTTCTCTGTAATTCAGTTTCTCAAGTCCCGGCAACATCCTTGTATATCTTCTCTGCACTCTTTCAATCTTATTTGTATCCTACCTGTAATTTGGTGACCAAAACTCAACACAATACTCCAGCTTTGGCCTCGCCAATGCCTTATACAACCTCATTATAACATTCCAGCTCTTATACTCAATACTTTGATTAATAAAGGCCAATGTACCAAAAGCTCTCTTTATGACCCTATCTACCTGTGACGCCACTTTTAGGGAATTTTGTATCTGTATTCCCAGATCTCTCTGTTCCACTGCACTCCTCAGTGCCTTATCATTAACCCTGTATGTTCTACCTTGGTTTGTCCTTCCAACGTGCAATACCTCACACTTGTCTGTATTAAACTCCATCTGCCATTTTTCAGCCCATTTTTGCAGCTGGTCCAAGTCTCTCTGCAGGCTCTGAAAACTTTCCTCACTGTCTACTACACCTCCAATCTCTGTATCATCAGCAAATTTGCTGATCCAATTTACCACATTATCATCCAGATCATTGATATCGATGACAAATAACAATGGACCCAGCACTGATCCCTGTGGCACACCACTAGTCACAGGCCTCCACTCGGAGAAGCAATTCTCTACCTCCACTCTTTGGCTTCTTCCATTGAGCCAATATCTAATCCAATTTACCACCTCTCCATGTATACCTAGCGACTGAATTTTCCTAACTAACCTCCCATGCGGGACCTTGTCAAAGGCCTTACCGAAGTCCATGTACACAATATCCACTGCCTTCCCTTCATCCACTTTCCTGGTAAACACCTCGAAAAACTCCAATAGATTGGTCGAACACGACCTACTATGCACAAAGCCATGTTGACTCTGCCTAGTAAGTCCCTGTCTATCCAAATGCTTGTAGATTCTGTCTCTTAGTACTCCCTCCAGTAACTTACCTACTACCGACGTTAAGCTTACCAGCCTATAATTTCCCGGATTACTTTTCGATCCTTTTTTAAGCAACGGAACAACATGAGCCACTCTCCAATCCTCCGGCACCTCACCTGTAGACAGTGACATTTTAAATATTTCTGCCAGGGCCCCTGCAATTTCAACACTAGTCTCCTTCAAGGTCCGAGGGAACACCCTGTCAGGTCCTGGGGATTTATCCACTTTAATTTTCCTCAAGACGGCAAGGACCTCCTCCTTTTCGATCTGTACAGTTTCCATGATCTCACTACTTGTTTCCCTTAATTCCATAGACTTCATGCCAGTTTCCTTAGTAAATACAGATGCAAAAAACCTATTTAAGATCTCCCCCATTTGCTTTGGTTCCGCACATATCCTCCCTTGGAGGGTCAGACACCCTGAGCCAATAGGGTGGTCCTGGACTTATTTCCTGGAATAATTTACATATTCTTATTTAATTATTTATGGTTTTATATGGCTATATTTATACTCTGTTCTTGGTTGGTGCAATTGTAACAAAACCAAATTTCCCTCAGGATCAATACAGTATGACTATGACTATATCCTGATATTTTTCTGTCGTGACTATCCCTCCTGGTCAAGCAGTTTACTTTCTCGTTGATTTAATATTTTTATCGTCTTATTTTGTTTTTACTTTACATTATTGATATCCACAAAGAGTCACAAGCACAACCAGACTTCTTGATGATGATTTTTTGATATTCCGGCTAATTAAGTCAAGATTTGATGAAGATGCTCTCCAAAAAGACAAAAAGATCTTGATAGTATGGTTGAGTGGTCTCAACAATGGGGCATGCAGTTCAGTCCTTCCAAATGTGAAACCATGCGTGTCACCAGGAAGAGAAAACCAGGTAAAACATCATATAAAATCCTAGGTGTCACTATTGAAGAAACCAAACATATCAAGTATCTTAGTATCAACATCCAGAATGTTCTACACTGGAATATACAGACACATCATGCAACAGGAACACAAAATACTCTGCTGATGCTGGGGTCAAAGCAACACTCACAACACGCTGGAGGAACTCAGCAGGTCGGGCAGCACCTGTGGAAACGATGAGTCGACGTTTCGGACCGGAACCCTTCGTCAGGACTTTGAGTCGCTCGAATCTTTTTCTTAAATTGTCTCGTTGTAAACAGTGAATATTTTTCCTCTCTTTTGTTTCCTTTCATGATGAAGGGTCTCAGCCTGAAACGTTGGCTCTGCTCTTTGTCTTAGATGCTGCCTGGCCTGCTGTGTTTCTCCAGCGTTTTCTGTGTGTTGCTTGAATTTACTTTTTCTTTCTTCTCCTTGAGGGACAAGAGTGCCAGAAACCATGACACATGATTGTGCACAAGACAACACAGATTTGAACCGTATGAAGCTGAGAGTGCCCACTACACAATTCAAGCCCAAGACTGCAGGTACCGACTGCATTCAGTACTCCTGACTCGGGGGCAGTGGAAAGCCCATCATAGCTGTGACTTTTGATGGTCGGGAGGCAGACCATCTGCACAGATAGAGTGGCTGAGAAAGTCAAGGATATACAACCTGAACTGGTATTTAATGGGGTTAATAATCAGTCCATGATGGCTGAAGCCATCAATCACTCCATCCCAATTCCTCCCCCTTCCCATCTCCCACTCCTTCCCCTTCCCTCCCCTCCCTCCTCTCCCCTTCCCCTCCCATCCTCCTCCTTCCCCTCCCTCTTTCTCCATCCCTCCTGCCTCTGTTCTTCCCTCACCTCAATTCCCTCTGCCCAACCTCTCACCTTCCTTCCCTTCCCTACCCTCCATCCCCTCAAATGTTTGTGTTTTTGTATTTTGTGTGTGTGAGAGAGACCTACTGTTCCCGCTTCCCCCACCACCCTCCATCTCCACCGCATTCCCCACCCACACCACTCCCCCGTAGACACAGTGTGATCCCACACACTCTGTAATCCACACCCACACCACTCCCCCCAGACACAGTGTGATCCCACACACTCTGTAATCCACACCCACACCACTCCCCCAGACACAGTGTGACCCCACATTGTAATCCACACCACTCCCCCAGACACAGTGTGACCCCATATTGTAATCCACACCCACACCACTCCCCCCACACACCGCAATCCACATGCATAAGCTGCAACCCCCCTCACACCCCAATCCCCAGACACTCCGCACTCTCCTACGTTCACTGTAACCCTGGTGTGCACTCCAGTCGCCCAACTGCACTCCCCTGTGTTTACTGAAACCCCCATACATACCACAACCCTCATTCACACTGCACACCTCACACCAACTGAACACACCTTCCCCATTGTTCCTCGCCTGCTCTCCCTCCCTCCCTCCCTCTGTCCAACTCTAACTCCTTCTTGCACCTCCCTCTTAACCATCCCTCAACTGCCCCTCCCCACTGTCACCTTTTCCCTACACTCCTTCCCCTCTCCCCTCTAACACCCTCCCCTCTCCCCCTCTCCACACTGTCACCACAACCCACTACTTCTCCCTTCCACCATCTCCCCACCCCTCTGTTTCCTCCCCATCCCCTCCAGCCTTATCTGCACCCTCCCCTCTCTCTCACACACCTTCAAACACACATACAGTTGGGGTGATGGATGGAGGGAGTGAGAGGCAGAGTGGGTGGAAGAGGGGGAGTGAGGAGGAGAGGGAAGGAGGTGAGAGGATGGAGATGGTTCAGTGGGAGGGAGGAGGAGGGGAGGGGAGGGGAGAAGGAGGGAGCAGGAAGAGAGGGGGAGGGAAGTGAAGACAGAAGGAAGGGAAAGTGGATGGTTGAGGAGAGGGGAGGTGGAGGGTGTGGGAGGGTTAAGAGGCAAGCAGGGTGAAGGAACTGGAGAGTTAGGGTTGGGGTGTGAGGAGCAGGGGGAATAATGGAGAAGTGGACGAGGCGGTTGAGGGCGAGGATGGGGGGAGTATGTGAAGCAGCAGGAGGGTGGAGGTAGAGCAGCCCCGAGGAGGAGGAAGGGGAGAGAAAGCTAAAGTTGAGGAAAGGGGAGGGAAACCGAGGGGGAGGGAATGGGAAGTGGAGGGTTGAAGGGAAGGGAAAGGCAAGGGATGGGAAGCAGAGGGAGCAGGATGGGAGCGGAGTGGAAGGGGTAGGTTGAGGGGAAGGGTTGGTGAGGAAACAGGAGGGGAAGGGGTAGGTTGAGCAGGAGGGTGGGTGAGGAAACAGGAGGGGAAGGGTTAGGTTGATGGGGAGGGTGGGTGAGGAAACAGGAGGGGAAGGGGTAGGTTGAGGGGAAGGGTGGGTGAGGAAATAGGAGGGGAAGGGTTAGGTTGAGGGGAAGGGTGGGTGAGGAAACAGGAGGGGAAGGGGTAGGTTGAGGGGGAAGGTGGGTGAGGAAACAGGAGGGGAAGGGGTAGGTTGAGGGGGAGGGTGGGTGAGGAAACAGGAGGTGAAGGCAAGTGGGACTAAGTAGGAGGATGGTAGGAATGGGAGGGGGAAGAAGAGGGTTGGGGAGAGGGTGAGGTAAAGAGCAGGAGCAGGAGTGTTGCTGTGGAGATGGAGTGAGTGGGAAGAAGTAAAGGGAGAGGGGAAGTGGAGGTTTGAGGGGAGATAGAGGGGCAAGGAATGTGGAAGGTTGGGAGTGGGAAAGGAGGGAGATGGGGAGAGAGGCGGAGGGAAAGGAGGAAGGAGTGGAAGGGATGGAGGACGAATGGGGAGGGTTAACAGTAAGGGAGGGGCAGGGTAATGTGGTGGTGAGGGGACGCGGAAGGAATAGGGACGGCTGGAGGAGAAGAGGGTGAGGGGGATGGGGTGGGGGAGGGGAGGGGAGGGGGAGGTGCGGGATGGGTCGTTGGGGAGGGGTAGGGGAGGGTAGAAGGAGGGGGAGTGAGGAGGAGTGTGTGGGAGTAAGATGGATGGAGGGTTCCCTCATGAGGTCCCAGACACCCCCCATACACCCACACCTCCTATACTACCATCTACCCCCCATACTCCACCTCCCCCCCACCCCCCATACCCCCTCCATCCCACCCCAGGCCAGACCATCCCGCTTTGGAATCGGCCCCATTCCCTGCCTGGGGCTGGCGGTGAACGTTGAGCTGCTGAACCTGCAAGAAAATGGATCGTCTGATAGATTATGGTTCATGTACTTGGAAAATAAATTTACTTTGAAATTCAACTTTGAAATCTGTTGTTTGTTAAACATGTACTGATGAGAAATGGTCTCAATGAATGTCCGTGAGTGGAAAACACTGGTGTTCAGTCCCACTGCCCTTTGCCAGCCAAGAACCCCCACCTGAGTCTGTCCCATCTGCCTGGCGTGACCCATCTCTCTCTGAAGTTTCCTCTCTGCCCTGTCTAATGAAGCACATGTCAACCTCTGTTTTAAATATAGCCAACTGTGCCAATGAATTGCTGAGATTCATCACCCTCTGGGTAAAAAAATTCCACCTCATCTCTATAAATGAATGCCCTCTGTTGTTAGACAGTTTGTCCCTGGGGTGGGGAGGGGTGTGTTGCAGGAAAGATACCAGCTACTGATCTATTTTAAAAATGCAAACAACAGGAATTCTGCAAATGCTGGAAATTCAAGCAACACACATCTCCCTCGTCCTGGAATGAAAAGCCTCATCCTGAGAGCAGATGCGGTGGAGACGGAGGAATTGTGAGAAGGGAATGGCATTTTTGCAAGAGACAGGGTGAGAAGAGGAATAGTCCAGATAGCTGTGAGAGTCAGTAGGCTTATAGTAGACATCAGTGGATAAGCTGCCTCCAGAGACAGAGACAGAAAGATCCAAAAAGGGGAGGGCCTTGTCGGAAATGGACCAGGTAAACTTGAGGGCAGGGTGAAAGTTGCTCTCAGGACGAGGCTTTTCATTCTAGGACGAGGGAGATGTCCTCCTTTTTTAAAGAAAGGGGTTCCCTTCCTCCACTATCAACTCTGCTCTCAAACGCATCTCCCCCATTTCAGGCACATCTGCTCTCACTCCATCCTCCGGCCACCCCACTAGGAATAGGGTTCCCCTGGTCCTCACCTACCACCCCACCAGCCTCTGGGTCCAACATATTATTCTCCATAACTTCCGCCACCTCCAACGGGATCCCACCAATAAGCACATCTTTCCCTCCCCCCCGCTTTCCACAGGGATCGCTCCCTACGAGACTCCCTTGTCCATTCGTACCCCCCATCCCTCCCCACTGATCTCCCTCCTGGCACTTATCCTTGTAAGCGGAACAAGTGCTACACATGCCCTTACACTTCCTCCCTTACCACCTTTCAGGGCCCCAGACAGTCCTTCCAGGTGAGGCGACACTGCACCTGTGAGTCGGCTGGGGTGATATACTGCGTCCGGTTCTCCCGATGTGGACTTCCATATATCTGCGAGACCCGACGCAGACTGGGAGACCGCTTTGCTGAACACCAACGTTCTGTCCGCCAGAGAAAGCAGGATCTCCCAGTTGCATGATGGCATGAACATCGACTTCTCTAACTTCCGCTAATGCCCTACCTCCCCCTCGTACCCCATCCGTTATTTATTTTTATACACACATTCTTTCTCTCACTCTCCTTTCTCTCCCTCTGGCCCTCTGACTATACCCCTTGCCCATCCTCTGGTTTCCCCCCCGCCTTGTCTTTCTCCCTGGGCCTCCTGTCCCATGATCCTCTCATATCCCTTTTGCCTATCACCTGTCCAGCTCTTGGCTCCATCCCTCCCCCTCCTGTCTTCTCCTATCATTCTGGATCTCCCCCTCCCTCTCCCACTTTCAAATCTCTTACTAACTCTTCCTTCAGTTAGTCCTGACGAAGGGTCTCGGCCTGAAACGTCGACTGTACCTCTTCCTAGAGATGCTGCCTGGCCTGCTGCGTTCACCAGCAACTTTGATGTGTGTTGCTTGAACTTCCAGCATCTGCAGAATTCCTGTTGTTCACCAAAAGAGATGTTGTTCACTTGGATTTTCATGAGGCCTTTAACAAGATGCCACACATGAGGATACTGAAGAAGAGAAGATCTAGAGTACTACAGGAAATATACAAGCATGGATAGAAGATTGACAGATTGACTAGAGTGGGAGTATAGGAGGCCTTTCCCAGTTGGAGTCCAGTGAATTGGGGGTTCAGCAGGGGTTCGTGTTGGGTCTGCTGCTTTTTACACGATATGGTAACAATCTGATCGATGGAATTGATGGCTTTCTGGCCAATTTGCAGATGATACAAAGATGATTGGAGAGGCAGGTGGTGTTAAGGAAGCCTGGAGTCCGCAGGAGAATGGCCAAGGAAGCACCGGATGGAATACAGTGTCAGCAAGTCGTGCACTTTGGTAGACAGAATAAAGGGTGCGGCGGCTACTGGAACAAACCAACAACACTTACAGACAAAGCAGGGGAAGGAGGGAGTTGATCTTGTGCGATAGTCTCTCCAATCCAATAACAACATTCCAAAGTCTAAGAATACCTGCGGTCTTTTATTTGAAAAGTAGCAAAACAAACAATCTTGATGTGATAGAATCTAATGAACTAAAATCAACGATAAACCAAAATAAACAGTCAGCATATTTAATGTACATAAGCCAAGCGTTCTTAAATGTTTTCAAGAAGATTCAAAGATGGAAATATAGAAAAGTATGGCAGAAAATCTGGCCCTTTGGCCCATCTAGTGTGTGCTAAAGCATTTAAACTGTCTACTCCCATTGACCTGCACAGGGACCATTGCCCTCCATACCCCTGCAATTCATGTACCTGTTCAAGCACATCTTAAACATTGAAATCAATCTCACATGCACCAATTGAATTGACAGCCCATTCCACACTCTCCTGACCTTCAGAGGAAGAAGTTTCCGCTCATGTTCCCCTCAAACATCTCACCTTTCACCCTTAACACATGACCTTTGGTTGTAGTACCAACCAACCTCATAGGGCTGCTTGTAATTACTCTACCTATTCCCCTCATAATTGTTATACTTCTATTAAATATCCCATCAAATTTCTATGTTCCAGGGAATAAATTCTGAATGTATTCAATCTTTCCTGCAGTCCTGTAGACGCAGCAGACCCAGCAAGATCCTTCTAAACTTTCTCCATACTCTTTCAATGTCATTTACATCTTTCCTGTCGGACAGTGACCAAAATTGCTCACAATGCTCCAAATTAGGCCTCACCAGTGTCCTATACAACTTCAACATAACATCCCATTTCCAGTAGTCAGAACTTTAACATATGAAGGCCAATGTGCCAAAAGATTTCTTTACAGTCCTATCCACCTGTGAATTATGGACCTGTATTCCCAGAGCCTTTTCTTCTACCGCTCTCCTCAGTGCCCTACCATTCACTGTGCAAGACCTATCCTAGTTGGTCCTACTGAAGAGCAACACCTCACACTTGTCTGTCTTAAATTCCATCTGCCATTTTTCAGCCCATTTCTCCAGCTGGACCAGATCCCACTGCAAGCCAGGATAGTCTTCCTTGCTGTCCACTACACCCACAATCTTGGTTCATCTGCAAATTATCATCCAGATCATTGATACAGATGACAAACAACAAGAGACCCAATACCATCCCTGTGGCACTCCACTAGTCACAGACCCCCAGTCAGAGATACAACCATCCACGAACACATAGTCATAGTCATACTTTATTGATCCTGGGGGAAATTGGTTTTTGTTACAGTTGCACCATAAATAATTAAATAGTAATAAAACCATGAATAGTTAAATAGTAATATGTAAATTATGCCAGGAAATAAGTCCAGGACCAAGCAACACACATCAAAGTTGCTGGTGAATGCAGCAGGACAGGCAGCATCTCTAGGAAGAGGTACAGTCGACGTTTCGGGCCGAGTCCCTTCGTCAGGACTAACTGAAGGAAGAGCTAGTAAGAGATTTGAAAGTGGGAGGGAGAGGGGGTGATCCAAAATGATAGGAGAAGACAGGAGGGGGAAGGATGGAGCCAAGAGCTGGACAGGTGGTTGGCAAAAGGGATATGAGAGGATCATGGAACAGCAGGCCTAGGGAGAAGGAAAAGGGGGAGGGGGAGGAAACCCAGATGATGGGCAAGGGGTACAGTCAGAGAGACAGAGGGAGAAAAAGGAGAGAGAGAGAAAGAATGTGAGCATATAAATAAATAATGGATGGGATACGAGGGGGAGGTGGGGCATTAGGGGAAGTTAGAGAAGTCAGTGTTCATGCCATCAGGTTGGAGGCTACTCAAACAGAATATAAGGTGTTGTTCCTTCAACCTGAGTGTGGCTTCATCTTTACAGTAGAGGAGGCCGTGGATAGACATATAAGAATGGGAATGGGATGTGGAATTAAAATTCCTCGTGTTTAAGTCCAGGACCAGCATATTGGCTCAGGGCGTCTGATCCACCAAGGGAGGAGTTGTAAAATTTGATGACCACAGGCAGGAATGACTACCTATGACGCTCTGTGTTGCATCTCGGTGGAATGAGTCTCTGGCTGAATGTACACCTGTGCACAACCAGTACATTATGTAGTGGATAGGAGACATTGTCCAAGATGGCATGCAATTTGGACAACATCCACTTTTCAGACTCCACCGTCTGAGAGTCCAGTTCCATCCCCTCTCTGGCTTATCCCACAAAGGCAATGTCTAATCCTATTTACTACCTCATCTTGAATGCCGAGCAACGGAATCTTCTAGACCAATATATCTTGCAAGACCTCATCAAGAACCTTGCTAAAGTCCATGCAAATAACAGCCACTGCCTTGCCTTCATCAACCTTCCTGATAACTTCCTCAAAAAACTCTAAAAAATTAGTCAGACAGCCTACCACACACAAAGCTGTGCTGACCATCCCGAATCAGTCCCTGACTAGTAACGTCCCTCCCCCTCTGTTTTGTCTGAAATAACAGAATCCCAAAACCACACCAATATTTGTTCTGCACTCTGGTTCCCACCACCTTGCAACATCTGTTTAAATCGCCATGAAGCACAAGCAAACCTTCCCACTAGTATATTAGTCCCCTTCCAGTTCACTTGCAAACCGTTTTTTTCTCTACAAGTTCCAAGTTCCCTGGAAGACAGCCCAATGACTCAAAAAATCTAATGCTATCCCTCCTCCGCCAACTCCTTGACCAAGAGTTGAACTATATGATCTTCCTATTTCTGGCCTCACTAGCATGTGGAAAAGGTGTCAATCCTGAGATCACAAACATAGACATCCTGCCCTTTAACATCGCACCTAACTCCATGAATTCACTTTGCAGAACCTCATCACTTGGTACCTACATGAACCATGAGCTCTGGCTGCTCACCCTCCCTCTTGAGAAAGCTAAGGACTCGATCTGAGGTGTACTGAACCCTGGCACCTGGGAGGCAACATACCATCTGGGGATCTCGTACTCACCCACAGAACTTCCTGTCTGTTAACCTAACTAACGAATCCCCAATCACCACAGCTTGCCTCTTCAACCTCCTTCCCTTCTGAGTCTCAGAGACAGACTCAGTGTCAGAGACCTGACCATTGTGACTTTTCTCTGCTTGCTCATGCCCCGAACAGTAACCAAAGATGTTGCTGAGGGCGAGTGACCAAAGGTTTAGTCTGCACTGGCTGTTTAACCCCTGTCCCCTTCCTGACTGTCACCATGCTCCTGTGTTCTGAGACTGGGACAGACCCTGACAGACATTACCTACCCCACTCTGACCCATCCCCAGTGAGAGAAGGACAATCCCCGGCAGACATTTCCCACCCTGACACATCCCCATTTAGAGCGAGACATACCCATTCAGTTATTCCCAACCCTGACCCTTCTCCGTGAGAGTGGGACAGACCCAGGCAGACAATCCCCGCCCCCACACTGTCCATCCCCAGTGAGTGTAGGACAGACTCAGGCAGACATTTCCAATACAGACCTGTCTCCACTGAGAATGGGACTCCATGGCAGATATTCTCCAACCTGACCCTTCCCCAGTGAGAATGGAACAGACCCAGGCAGACATTTCCCACGCCCAAACTAACCATCGCCCGTGAGAGTGGGAAAGACTCAGGTAGACATTACTGACGCCCCATCTAACCATTCCCATGTAGAATGGGATTGATGCAGAGAGACCCTTTTTCCCCTCCCTTCCCTCTGTCACAATCCCACACATGAACAGGGCAGAACTGCACTACTGCTCTGCTTCAGGTTGCCACTGTGCTCTGCTTACTGACAGGGTTGGAGATGGTGCAGCAGAACAATGAGGGGTTGAAGGTGTCCATAGCATTGATTGAGACAAGGAGGTGCTGTCACCGTTGTTGATGTTGTGTAGCTGGTTGAAGTTCAGCTGAGAGAGTGGGTGTGAATGAGGGTCCTCACCATCCAGGGAAGGACATGTGGATCTACAGGGTGTTGGCAGCAGGAAGGAGGGAGTGCAGTGTCCCAAAAGGGGAATGATGATTTATGAGGAAGCATTAGCAATGATCTATTACTGAGGAGAACGTGCTTGGAAAGCTGAAGTCTGATGGTAGATAAGTCACCTGTAACAGATCGACTACAATTCTCAGATCTGATAGATGTAGATGAGGAGCTTGTGCAGGCATTTATCATGACCCTTCAAGAAGCATGAGATTCTGGAATATTTTTGGAGGAATGGAAAATCAAAAGGTTACTCCACTTTGATGAAAGGAGGGAGGCAAAATGCAAGAAATTATAAGCCAGTAATCCTGACTTCAGTGGTTGGTAAAATGCTGTAATCCATTATTAAGGATGTAGATTCACAGTAGTTGGAGACACATGGATTATTGTCTGCTGTTTTGGGCCCCTTATCTGTACTGCAAAATGACCAGAGGAGGTTCACAAAAATGATTCCAGGAATGTCTCACTCTCAAGAACATTTTACAATTCATGTTCTTAGTATAATTTCTTGCACAGTTTGTCTTTTGCACTTTGGTTGTTTGTCAGTCTTTATGGGAAGCTTTTCATAAATTCTGTTGAATTTCTGCATCTTCCTGTAAATGCCTGCAAGAAAAGGAACCTTAAGGTGAAATACAGTGCCTTGAAATAGTATTCAGTCTCCACAACCACAGTATTTTCATGTTTTACTCTGTCATTTTCTAAATATTTTGAGGTACAATTTATTGAGCTAATCGAGAAAACATTGTGCATCATATCAAATCAAAAGAAAAATTCCAAACTTTCTCAACAATTTGCTAAAAATTAAACCAAACTTGTGAATCTGATAAAGTATTCATCCCTTCCTTTGTAATTACCACAATCACTTTCCTCAGGTGCCATTTGTGATCTCACCAACTCTCCAAATTTGTCAATGCAGAACATTGTAGGACCAGTGAATTCATAAGAATAAAAACCCATCACTCTGTCAGGTCCAGCTATATGATAGACTTAAAACAGACCAAACCAAAATGAAGACAAAGGAGCATTCAAGACAAGTCAGGGAACTGAGGAAAGGGCAGCATAAATCTGGGGAATGGTACATGACAACCTTAAAGGCACTGAACACACCTGGGAGCTCAGTGCAGTCGATCATGAAAAAGTATGAAACCACAGCCACACTACCTAGGTCAGGCACTCCTCCAAGCTGAGTCGCTGGTGAAGAATGGCACCTGTAAGAAGGATTACCGTGATGCCAACAGTCACACTGAGTGAGCAGCAACTGGAGATGAACAAGAGCAACATGCAGTGGCTTCAAATATAGTCAACCCCACCCCCACCAGCATCCCTCCTCCTTCCCTTTCTCCCATGAAATGGCTGACAGGCTGGAGGCAGCGAGTGGGAATAAAAGGAGCATTTTTCTCTTTGTCTGTTGGTGACTCGTGCCGTTCTACAGGGGTCAGTTTTGGAACCACAACTTTTCGGATTGTTTGTCAATGACGTGGATAATGGAATTGGTGGCTTTGTGACAAAGTTTGTGGATGATATGAAGATTGGTGCAGAGGTGGGTAGTGCTGAGGAAGCAATGCGATTGCAGCAGAACTTAGACAATTTGGAAGAATAGCAAAAAAGTGGCAGACCAGTCAAGCACATGATTAAGGATGTTGCCTTTAAACGCTCCTTACAGGGGAGCATACGTAAGTTCTGAGGCTTGTCGAAAGAAGCTGGAATAGAAATTTACCATCCCTAGAAAGTCCTGTAGTTTTTCAGTAGTGTGTGGCAGGGGAAATGCGTAATAGCAGCTTCTTTTAATGGGAGTGGTTTTGCACCTTCTGCAGAGATGTGATGGCTGAGAAAGTCAATGGCTGATAACCCAAACTGGTATTTTGCGTGGTTCGTAATCAACCTGTGTTGGCTTTAGTGCTTGTAAGCTGTGCAGAGATGAGGTTCAAGTTTGGATTTGGATGTATTGGTGACAATTATGTCATCCAGTTGAACAAAAAGAAAATCTAAGTTTTTAATACAGAGTCGATCAGCTATTGGAAGACTGTACTGCATTTTTCAGCCCAAACGGCATGCGTAGAAACTCAGATAGGCCAACTGTGATTATACAGCCATATCTAATCTGTACAGGTCTTTCAGGCCTTTTAACACTCAAAATGTTTCGATGAGATCCCCCTGCATTCTCCTGAACTCAATAGAATATAGCCAAAGAGCTGCCAGACGTTCCTCATACGGTAACCCTTCCATTTCTGGAATCATTCTCATGCATCTTCTCTGAACTCTCTCCAATGTCAGTATATCCTTTCTAAAATAAGCCCAAAACTGCACACAGTACTCCAAGTGTGATCTCATGAGTGCCTTATAGAGCCTCAACATCACGTCCCTGCTTTAAATTACATACCTCTAGAAATGAATGCAAAAATTGCATTCTCCTTCTTCACCACTGACTCATCCTTCAGGTTAACGTTTAAGGGTATCTTGCACAAGCTTTCCCAAGTCCCTTTCCATCTCTGCATTTTTAATTCTCTCCCCATCTAAATAATTGTCAGCCCGTTGATTTCTTCCACCAAAGAGCGTGACCATACACTTTCCAATATTGTATTTCATTTTCGACTTCTGTGTCCATTCCCCTAAACTATCGATGTCTCTCTGCAGGCTCTCTGTTTCCTCAGCACTACCTGCCCCTCCACCTATCTTTGTATCATCAGCAAATTTAGCCACAAATCCATTAATCCCACCGTCCAAATCATTGACACATCATAAAAAACAGCGGTCCCAACATTGACCCCTATGTTCCATAGGTTTGGATCCTGCTGCTGTTGTCAAACTGCAACGAATTTCGTCGCTCTTTGCCATCTGATTAATAAGTGATACTGGCAGCACATTCACATGGGTACCTGTGTGACACAGGAAACATCACCCCGAAATTATGTCTGTAATGTACAGTAAACATCCCTGGCAGCTGGAATCCACTGTGTTCACAGACTTCTGAGGTCCAGATGCGCTGGCACTGTCAAAGCTGCCAGCTCGCCAGCACTTTCTAGTGTCCATACCAAAGCAAGCGAGGTAAAAACACAGGCCTGGCATTGTCTGTTTCGCAGCCACAGGTGTCCTTAAGATGGGGGCTTGCTGACCGGGCTTATTGAGGTAGAGAAAGCTGAGTGACTATCAGCCATATTAGCAAGCTCCCTTTCGTCCTTCATAGGTATATTAGCTGGGGCTAAGCAAACTTGTTTTGGCATTTTCTGCATGAAGAGTTGTTTAAAATTAAAACAAGGATGGTGATTGTGCAGGAGGGATAGCATGTGATCATTAGTTCTGATAGCTTAGCGTCACCGTGGCTGGGCGAGGAAAACAACTGTTGGTGCACTCAGACTCCAACAGTCCAAAACTCTGTAAGTGGTGAGTTTTCAACGATCGGTATTGATCGTATCCAGGCGGGTGTTCAAGGAGACTCTTCACTCTGGCAGCACATAGCAATGTTTGGTGTTGTTGGGGGAGATTGCTCCCAAGGTAAATTGGACTTTGCCTTGCACTAACAATGTAACGGCAGTTTGATCCAATGTAGGATTTCACACATCATATGGTAGAGGCACTTTATGTTTAAGAAAAAAAAAGCAACTTATTTATAGAACACAAAAAACTGAACACAAAACGCAATAACAGTCATTGATGTAATTAACTCACCACCTCAGACCAGCCTCTTCAAGTGAACCCCAACCCAATGTCAACCGTTGTGAATACTGTACGTTTCCACCAAAATCACATCAAATCACATTTAATTCTCTTTCAAAATACAAGTAGATGTACTGAATGAAACAAAGTTCAAAAAAGTTCAAAGTTCAAAGAAAAATTTATTTTCAGAGTACATACCTGTCACCACATACAACCCTGAGATTCTTCATCTGCGGGCATAATTAGCAAATCTATAGAACAGCACCTGTAAACTGTAAACACCAGGAACTGTAAACAAACTGTTCAAGTTCAGATATAAATAAATAGCAATAAATAATGAGAATGATATAACGATATCACATCCATTCTTCTTCTTAGTTCTTACAGAAACATCTGCATGATGCTAAGCTAGGGCACATCATCAGTGATATTACCTGGGGTCGTCAGGTGTTTCAGGTCTTTCAACATCATACACCCTCGCCCAGGCGACCCAACCGGGGTTGATCAGAGCCCGGCCTGTGTCCTAGCAGCAACCCACCGATCTGCCCTCTTTATCCAGAGCCATCTTGATGCTTCCACTGCTGCACCTCTGATGATAAAAATGGCTCCCCTTCCTCTCTCTCCCGTGATTCCAATTGTGGTGTATACTTTGCAGAGCGAATAGCCTGCAAAGCCACGACACCCGACCTCCACGGGAAACACTTTGCTCTCCAGCCTCTTCTTTGGCAGTTCACTGATTCTTGAGACTTCGGTGAAAACATCTCCCACTAAGAAAAGTGCTAATTCCGTTGAAAATGAATAACTTTTTTTCTTTAAAATAATCAGGGTTGATCATCTGAGGGTCTTTTGCACAAATGCAACATTTTTTCATATGTTTGTTTTTAATTTTATAAATTATACAATTATATGATAGCCCAGTACCCACAAAATCAGTTGTCCTCAGACAACAGATTATTATTTCAATTTGATAAAAAAGTGTGAAAAGGTAATTTAAAATGTATAACATATATTCCAGATGAAAGACGAGATTGAAAAACCTCTTTAAAACTAAAGACAGTGAACTTTCAGCAATATTCACTCTTATTTGTGGTTGCTCAGAATGTGTACCAAGTTTTTGCCAACAGCATCAGATACTTAGGAAAAAAAAAGCCATAAAATCAGGCAACCGCCTGGTCAACTATATTCCTGAGGACCCCTTTTCCACCCTCTATCTGCTAAATGCAACAAGGTCAAACAATCTCCTCGAAGTTTCCTGTTTTTTCAATAATTGTTTCATATTTATTGATGTTGCTACTGTCAGAATCATGACATGTCAACTTCTGTCTCTTTTGTATGGAAGGAATTATTTAAAATTATGACATAAATTTATGCATTTTGAGTAAAGTCCAGAGGCAGCGAGCAACAGAGGGAATACAGGATGGCTCCTGTATACAACTCATGGAAATGAGGCACTTGAGGGGTTTAAGAAATGCAAAAGACTTCTCAGCAGAGGAATTGAGGAATAAAAGAGGACTTGAGGTTGCAGTGCAATACAAGAGGAAAGAAAGTCCCAAGGGTTTCTATAGCCATCTTAAGTACGCGGAAGAAACCAACGCGGTCAAGGGAAATGATACTGTTACGTACCGGCAGCAATAGATCACAGGGTTTAATGTGATTTCTATTATATTTTCACTAAATGTATTAGTATTTATTCAAAATATAGAAAATTAAACGAAATAAACAAGTTAACAGAGTTATGTGTGTGTGGCTCCCAAACTGTCAAGCATAGGGACAGTTCTTAAAGTCTTAAGATGACACACTAGAAAGGTCCAGTAATCTACAGTATAAGTGAGAGGAGGGACTGGTAAATCCACGTTAAAATGTAGAGGGGAAGCGATCCAAGAATTCCACGGTTTCACGCTGGGAAAACAAAGTAACAGTCGTCGAAGATCTCATCAGTCGGGTTGTCCTGACATCCACGTAGAAATATCACAAGGTGACAGTCACGGAATATTCCTTAGCACACGTGGTTACCACATAACATAGCCGAAACCATGTAAGGGTTAACAAAGGTGGTTGTCACAGGGTACTCCAACAAAATCCATGTATGGATCATACGAAGTGAGATTCACACATCCAATGTGCACAGGGTGTTGTTGAACAACCCAATTC
Source organism: Mobula birostris (assembly GCF_030028105.1). Lineage (NCBI taxonomy): Eukaryota > Metazoa > Chordata > Chondrichthyes > Myliobatiformes > Myliobatidae > Mobula > Mobula birostris. The sequence goes on from NC_092373.1 coordinate 12,197,989, forward strand.
TCAGGACATGGGGAAGTATCAGACTTTACCCATTGCTGCAGCAAGTTCCTGTTAGCAGCTTGCGGTCCAAAACTTCCACACTCTCTGTCTCCACCTCCTCTCCTCTGAAAGTCCCAGCGGTCCGTCGCAGCTTGTTATACTGACGTCATAGTCCTGCCTCATCCAGGCGTTTTAAAGTGACAGCCACAGTAAACAAAACCGTGGTCAGCTCTTTATAGACAGAAGTGGGAAAAGAACCCGGTCGCTGGCGTTGGGGCTTTAACAGCATTACTCTAACCGCTATGCTACCGTGCTGTCCAAAAATCCATGGCATCTGGTTGTAGTGCCATAGAGCAGGTTCATAAACAAGAATGCGGCATTGGGATCTTGAGCAACAAATAAAATTCCGGAGCAATTCAGCGAGCCAGGAAGCATCCACGAGGAGAAATCGGCAGTCGAAGCGTTCGATTAAAACCTCACGTCGGTACCGGTACCACCTGTCTTTCCTCCAACGAACGGTTTGACCTTTCGAAGGAACCGAAAAGCCGAGATCGATTCCCTTCCGCAAACACCGCTTGCCTCACAGAATTCCTCCAACACCACGACTGATACACCCGTTAGTGCTGCTTCCTCTCACTCAGGTTCGATCTGGACCTGCGGTGCTGTGTGTGTGTCCTGCCCGTGTGCTTCCCTTTGCCTTCCATCTCATTAATGTGATGTCGATGAAGTCGGCACGAGATATTACGCCTCAATATAGATGAGTGGCGGTAGGATCAATAGAGACCTGATATATAGATGAGAATGTGAACAGATTGAAGGAATGGTGGCAATTGAGGCGCGAGGGGATGGAACTGATGTGACTGATCTGTTGAGATCAGGCAGTGAATAATGGGCAGAGCAGTCTCTTCCCGTGTTGGAGTTGGGAAGTAATAATGGCGATTAAAGTAGAACAAAAAGAAGGCAATTCGACCATTGAACATGATGTTAAAGCCTAGAAATAAACATGAAGAACAAAAGGAAAACTAATGTGTTCGAGAATCAATTAGGAATAAAAGAAGCAACATGTGTCTGGAGCTGAAGAATACAGGCTGTCCTTACTTTGCTTCAGTATTCACCAGTGAGTGGGACCTTGACGATGTGAGACCAAACAACACACATTTGCTTTCCTTCTGACTGTTGCTGACAAAAGACCACGGGGATTTATATTGAAGCTCAGGCTCGGGAGAGCAATTTCGCTTCCCCTGATTAAAGAAACGACGCTCGGGAGGGAAAACATTGGCACTTGATTTTAATTTGGTTCAAAGAAAGACAATTCATTTTATCACGTTCTATGTTCGAAAATGGAGGAAGACGAATCCAGCCGTTTTTACCTTACTAGCAAAACAGTGAAATTATCAGTCAGGTACAGCCAAAGACTGATGTTCATATAGATCATAATAATTCAAAGTTTTGCTTATGTATTTCCGCTATCCCACCGGAGAATATAAAACATAGAACATTAGAGCACAGTGGAAACTCTTCGGCCCAGGATGTTGACCTTTAACCTCGTCGATATTCAGTCTAACCCTTCTAACCGGCATAATCCTTCATTTTTTCGATCATGAACGTGTCTACATATCCGTTTCCAAATGCTCCTAAGTAACCACACTGGACACAAGTTCCACGCGCCGATAAAACTGGCATATCCCCCCTTCCGGGGGTACTGTAGACTCAGGACTCACGCCACGAGGGACAGGGACAGCGATACACCTCATCCATTAGGCTCTTGAACTAGAGGTGATGCCTTCACTCAACTTGTTCAGTCACTGATCTGTTCCACAATGTTTGGAACTTCGTTTCAATTCATCTCATGGTATCAATGTTTATTACGACTATTATTATTATTATCATCATCATCATCATCATCTTCATCATCATCAGCTCGAGCTGGTAAAACCCGAGGTGAAGGCATAGTCAAGCACGCTTATTTTTCAGTTGCTAGGAATTTTCAAACATTTATGGTGGCGCATAGTATTGTGGCTTTCTGAAGTTTTACATAGATATTGATGTGTAGCCCTAATTGTTTAATGCCATTGAGTTGTGACTTTGGGATGATGCTAATTGCAGATATTACTTTTGGGACAACGTATGCACAGTTCATGTTCCAAATTTGTTCAATGTCCTCTACTTCAGCATATTTCTGGCGTTTGTCTCATTGATTTCTGTACCTTATGAGTCATTGGGATGGCTACATCTAAAGGTAAGTTGGAGGATATTAGGAGGATATTATTGATTATCCTCTCTATAATAACGGATGTCAGAAGATAACTTGTGGAACTCCGACACTAAAACTGCATTAACCTTGTATTTGTAAAAGGTATGCTTTCTTTTATGAGTCTGTATTTTAAGGCAACATTTTGGTGAATGGTATGTGCCATTTGATTGCGCCGTTGTAAGCAATCTGATTGTGTTAAACTGCTCCTTGATCATGTAATTTGTTGGATGGTTCCTGGTTTCTCTTGGCATTTTCTACATCTATCGTCTTAAATTCGTTGGTATTTTATTCTGTATATTTGATGCTTTATGTGTTAACCACTTGGTCTTATGTTGCCACGAGGAACCCTCCTGTTTCTGCGAATAGGTCTTCAACTTTCAGCCAGGTGTCTGATACTTCATTGTCGACACTTACTTTGCTCAGAGCGTGGGGATGCCTTCCACGGAGGGTCAGGCTATTCCAGGTGGTTAACGTTTTCTTCAATAGTGATAATTTCTTAACATTTTGGGTTGTGCTCTCATTTACTTTGATTGGTGTGTACTTATCAGAATTGCATATGCTCTCGAGGAGTGATGGACACCGTTTTCGTTGATGAAAATATATCCTTAGAAGTTTTACCAGACTCTTGTGTGGATTTTTAATCTTTGCTATCCCTCGTCTACCTTCTGTCCTGGGTAGCGTTAGTCGAATTGCTTTCGAGAGCACATAATGTTTTCAGATATTTGCCACTTCAGTTCTATGTTTCTTCAGACATTTTCCAGATCGGGCGAATATATAATCCCAAAAGAATGTGCCAACATGGGTATAGCGAAAGCGTTTATTGCATTTTGTAATATACTTTTACTGCTGAGAAGATGTTCTTAAGTTTACAGATTTCCCATATAATTAGATGTTTTTTTATTCATCCATCGGTTGCATTGTGTTCTGCTGCTCTGCCTCGTATTCTAGTAGCTCTGTTGCGCCTTTCTTTACGTTTAATGTCCTGCAATTATCCAGCCAAATTTTCCTGTTTATATCTTTCGAAAATTGTTTTACTATTTGAATTAATTATTTTAGCTTTACCGATGAAGGGGCATATAATTTCAAATCATGAACAGCAGTTATGTTAGCTCCTTTCATTGTTTCTGATATGATACCCAATTTGCGTCCGATTCAGTAAATTAGAGTGTGTGTTCACAGCTGAAAAGAACCATAGTGGACTTAAAGAGTAGCTTTAGAAGATGCTCGATTTATTTTCATAACGCTGGTTATTAGTTTTTTGGCTGTTAATAGACAGTTGATGATAGTACGCCGGTGCTCAATCAGCTGTTGAAGGATTTTCACAAATATAGTGTGTAGGAATAAAATGTTTTATGTCATGGGTGTAACACAGAGTTAAGTGTTTTTTTTTTGGTCGTCAATAGAGCAACATGAAAGATCTGTGCCTTTCCACTGGGTTAATCCAGAATGACGGAATCTATTATCGGTTGTTCTTTACATCTTTTCATATGCTTACAGCATCCTTTTACTCTTCTGTAAGTGTATTGTGGTTAGTAAAGTGAATGATGATAAGTTGTGAAATGCATAATGGTTCAAGATCAAATATAGTTTACAAACAAGTAATAAGACGATATTTTGATGGGGCACAGATAAAAGTTGCTGGTGAACGCAGCAGGCCAGGCGGCACCTTAGAGATGCTTCGTTCACGAGCAACTTTTATGTGTGTTGCTTGAAATTCCAGCATCTGCTGATGTCCTCGTGTTTGCGATTTTGATGCAGCATTTGTGATTGCTCCCTTAGGCAGGAAGTATGGTTTACCTTCTGTCAAAAAGATGCAGTGTCTCAGCCCGAAACGTCGACTGTATAGTCTTTTCTAAAAATACTGCCTGGCCTGCTGAATTCCGCCAGCATTCTCTGTGCGTTGCTTTGGATTTCCAGTATCTGTAGGTTTTGTCGTGTTCGTCAAAACGGGCGAATATTTGATTCCTATACACTAAACTGTCAATAACTGACAGCTAATATGCAATTTGCCGTTACAAAATGGAGTTCATATCAATCTGAAAACAGATCAAAAGAGAATATAGAGAAACTGATACTGGAGATAACGTTGAGCCATGTACTTGAACAAGTCATGCAACTCTCGGTACTGGCGTTATTATAGACCTGTCATTCTCAGCTTCCTCGACAGACGTCTCAATAAAATCCCTCAAGATACCCTGTCCGACTGGTGTAAGAGTCATCCACCAGGATAATGAATCTATCCCAACACTCAAATTTCCCGGTCTCACTTCTCGCCAATTCAATCACTAGCGCCTCTGAACACAATGCTCGCCATTCTCTTCACAGCAATTGCTAACTCACCAACATAACTGCAGACAATGGCGATGATGTAGTCTTATCGACTGACTTCTACAACACAGATGGCACCTTTTGGACACCTCGTCATACCAACCCCATGCACGTGGACGCCACTGTATCCCATATAATCACAGATCTTATCACTACCAAAAGCTCCCGTCCATTACGTCCAACAAGACTATTCCCAAGAGCACCAGCGCACGTTAATAAGTCCTACCCTATGTTACGAACCCACAGGTTTAATTTTCTGTGGACTGTCGCTTTACTCTCTGAGTAAGGCGGGACTATGACGTCCGTCACAGGCTGAAGGAGTTTGCTTCAGATTTTTACAGAGAGAGAGAGAGAGAAAGAGAAAGGGGTGGGGGGGGGGGGAGAGAGAGAGAGAGAGTGAGAGAGATTCAGTCGTAGTATAGAGAGCGAGGAGACCAGCTGCTGGGACTTCGGCTGGTCACTGTGATGGTTGAGATCTCTGTTAAGCCCAAATGATTGGATTAAACATCGGCACACGGTGATCAACGAATGTGTGACTGTCAATTCGTACAATCCATAGGAGTGGATTCTGGGATATCTAGTGAAACCACTTCTGTAGCCCGTGCCTGGGTATGTTGTGTGGGAACTGCTGGAAGACGATACTCCTGTGACAGGTCACTTTTGGTGATATTTTGCATTTCGATTTGGAACGTCACGACTTATAAGATCTATGGCGACTGTTATCTTGTTTTACCTGACGTGGAGCCTGTGGAATACTTCGTATTTACCTTTACTCTACGTTTCACACTAGATTACAAATATCTCTCTCCCATTATTTATTCCGTGGATTATTGAACTTTGCTACTTTACCATCATAAGACTTCAGGGCCTTATTCCCCCAAGCTCAGTAGTGTGGGAACTATATTTACAGACGTATACACACATAACACTGTTAACTTCTGTTTATTTTGTTTTAGTTACTCTATGATAAGTAAATACTTATAAAGATAATAGTTTTAAAATTAAAACCTGACTCAATGTGAGATCTCTTGCTGCTGGTTTGTTTCTAAAACGTTACATTTCATGACAAAATTTGGGGCTCGTCCGCGAAATGAACAGGATAACAGCTTAGTGATTGATTAATTATCGATCTGATTTGGTAATTCCCTTTTGTTAGACTTTTGTGTGGAAATCAGCAGCAATGGATATTGAGGCAATTCTGGAAGCGCCAACACCTGAGGCATTGGAGAAAGCCAAAAAAGATGAGTTGTTGGCCATTTCTAGTGAGCTGAACTTACTGTAATAAAGCGGGCTATGAGAACGCCAGAGATTCAGAGGAAAATAGTTGAGCACTATATTTCTACGAAAGTGTCGATGAAGAGGTGTTAAAGAGGCTTCCTGTAAGTAAAGAGGAGATCCAGTTACGACTGGAACAAATGAAGTTTGATATACTTAAATTGGAGGCTGATGCTAGAGAAGCAGACAAACAGAGGGAAGAAGCAGACAAACAAAGGGAGGAAGCAGAAAAACAGAGGCGGTTTGAAACGGATAAGTTAAGGCTTGAGAAAGAAGTTGCTGGTTCTAGGGAGCTGGTTGCAGTGTTTATGGCCAATCAGGAAGTTAAACTGGTCCATCCATTTGATGAGGCTGAGGTTGATAAATACTTCCAGCCTTTTGAGAAAGTTGCTCAGAATCTACAGTAACCACTACTCTTGCAAAGTGTAATTAAAAGGAAAATCTCAACAGGCTTATTCTGCCTTATCAATTGAAGATGCAGCTAAATATGAGGCTGTGAAACAGGCTGTGCTTAAAGCCTATAAACTGGTTCCAGAAGCCTATACGCAAAGGTTTAGAAATTTGGGGAAATCTGTGAACCAGACATATGTGGAATTTGCATATGAGAAGCTTGTGTGTTTTGAACACTGGTGCACATCTAAAAATGTGAATGATGATTTTGACAGCTTGAAAGAGTTGGTTTATATTGAAGATTTAAGAGGTGCATTCCTAATGACATAAAGGCATATTTAGATGAAAAGGACTCTGCCACTTTGCAGAAGTCTGCTAGATTAGCAAGTGAGTTTGCTTTAACCCATAAGCCTAAGTTTACCCCGAGTAAGAGCTTCTAAAAGAGTAGCATGGATAGTCAGGGTAAACCAGAAATTAAATCTGGGACTAGTGATCAAAGCAAGGATGAAGGGAAAGAAGTGAAGGAGAAATATTCTGCTCTTACTTGTCACTATTGTAAGAGACCTGGTCATCTTATGGCTAAAAGTTCCCTCTTAAACAAGAAGAGAGAAAAGGGGGTGGTTCCAGATGCCTGTGTTGAAAAAGTTGAAACACCTATAAACCCACAAGGTTCTGATGAAGCTCTGTCAAAGGCTAAGAGGTCTGATGGAGTTAGTAAGGATTCGACCCTTTTATGTCGGAAGCTTTTGTTGCAGTAAAGGAAGGGTCAACCCCGCTACCAGTGAAAATTCTTCGGGATACAGGGGCTTCACAGTCACTTATATTATACAGATTTCTGAAGTTTAGTGATGCGACTGACATTGGTGAGGTCAATCTTATTAAAGGCATCGGGGGCGGCATTGTTTCTGTGCCACTGCACAAGGTAATTTTAGAGTCAGGGTTGGTTTCGGGACCTGTTAAGATAGGACTATGTTTCAATTTACCAGCAGAAGATGTTTCCTTGTTGTTGGGGAATGACCTAGCAGATGGTAAAGTTGTTCATGCAGTGTAGTTGACAACTAAGCCAACCACTAATGACCCAGAGATGGATTCTACCATTTATCTCTCCTGCGCAGTAACTCGAAGTATGGCTAAGACGTCAGCCAACGCAAATAATTCTGTGCAGCATGATTCTGCTACCCATGATAGCCAAAATCGGGATTCAGGTTTTGATGACTTGTCAGGGACTTTTCTGCCTTCATTGTTTCACAGGATCCAGGTATTAAATCCGACGAGAAAGATTTATCCCTGTCTAGGAAGGAGTTTATAGCAGAACAGAGCAGAGACCCTGAGATTAAAGCTTTAAGAGAAAAAGATCTCCCAGGTGATGAGATTGAGAAAGTGCCAGTAGGGTATTATATCAAGGATGGAGTGTTAATGAGGAAGTAGAGACCACCTGATATTCCTGCAAGTGAGGAGTGGGCAATTGTTCACCAAGTTGTAGTACCTAAAGTCTATAGGAACGAGATTTTAACTTTGGCCCACAGTATGCCCTTATATGGTCACCTTGGTGTAAATAAAACTGTGAACAAAATTTGGAAACAATTCTTCTGGCCTAGTCCGAAGAAAGATGTTGTGACCTTTTGTCTAACCCGTCACATTTGTCAGGTTGTGGGTCAACCTAATCAAGTCACACCAGTGGCTCCACTGTGGCCTATTCCTGCATTTGGTGAATTCTTTTCCAAAGTTACTGTGGATTGTGTTGGCCCATTGCCAATGACTAAAGCTAGCCATCAGTATTTACTAACTATCATGTGCACAGCATGCAGATTTCCACAAACCATACCTCTCAGGAATATAAAGGTTAGAACTGTGTCAAACGCTCTCATAAAGTTTTTCTCTTTATTTGGTTTGCTTAAGGAAATCCAGCTTGATCAAGGAAGTAATTTTATGTCAAGATTATTTCAACAAGTAGTTTATGAACTGGGAGCCAAACAAATTACGGCATCTGCGTATCATCCAGAATCACAAGGGGCTTTAGAAAGATTCCTTTCTACCGTCAAAACATTGATGAAGACATTCTGTGTTCAAAATGAGAAGGATTGGGATGAAGGAGTTCATTTGTTTTAATGGCAGTCAGAGAATCAGTACAGGAATCACTAGGCTTTAAGTCCATTTGAACATGTATTTGATCATAGGGTTCGAGGACCTTTGACCCTGTTAAAGGAACAGTGGATTAATAAGAACATGCATATCAATTTGTTAGATTATGTTTTGAAATTCAAAGACAGATTACACAAAGCCTGTAGCCTAGGAAGGCAAAACTTAAAGGCTTCTCAGGACAAAATGAAGTGCTGGTATGACAAACAGGCTCGTATGAGAAAATTCCAGGTGGCAGATAAGGCGCTGGTGTTATTTCTAATATTGGCGAACCCACTTCAGGTGAAATACCATGTACCATATGAAGTAGTGTCTAAAGTAGATTATGTGAACTTTCTAATCAAAACACCCGATCGCCAAAAGTCAACACAGTTGGTACATGTAAACACATTGAAATCATATTTTGAAAAACCAGTAGCAGCTGTGTCAGGTGGAGTCAATAACAAAGATTTTGACTTCTCTGGGAACTCATTAATTGATTCATTCGAGGTTTATTCTCAATCAAACATTGTCCCAGTTAGACTAACAAACGCGTTTGTTCTAGAAAACATTGATAACAAGTTGGCTCATTTACAGCCATAGCAACAACAACAAATGAAGGATTTAATTTTGAAGTTTAAAGACTTATTTCCCGATGTTCCAAGGAGAACCACAGTCGCAACACATGACGTAGATGTCGGCCATGCCAAGCCCATAAATCAACACCCATATCGCATGAACATAGAAAAGTGTAAATTGGCTGAACAAGAAGTTGAGTATATGTTATCAAATGGTATTATTAGGCCTTCAACTTCAGGTTGGAGCTCCCCATATTGTACGGTACCTAAGCCAGATGGTAGTATTAGGTTTTGCACTGACTATAGAAAGGTGAATGCTGTAACAAAAACAGATGCTTATCCTATCCCCAGAGGGGATGATTGCATAGATAAAGTCGGCAAAGCTAGGTTTCTTACAAAGATCTATCTGTTGAAAGGGTATTGGTGTATTCCTTTGACTGAGAGAGGTAGAGAAATTTATCCTTTCATGAAACCTTCTGGGTTGTCTGAGTACAATGATTTGTTATTTGGGATGATGAATGCTCCAGGAAAGTTGCAGAGACTCATTAATTCTGTACTTCAAGGGTTAGAACACACAGATGACTATATTGATGATTTAGTCACAGGAAGTGACACGTGGGAAGTCCATACCTCTGCAGAAGAAAAGCTGTTTGACAGGCTTTCCAAAGCCAACCTTACAGTTAACTTAGCTAAGAGTGAATTTGTCCATGCCACTGTGACCTGTCTTGGCTATGGGATAGGTCAAGGTGAGTTAGCTGCTGCTCAGGCAATTTCTGAAGTTACCATTCCAACTGGTTAAAAGGCGTTTGGAAGGTTTCTGGGAGTGGTTGGATATTATCGGTAGCTCTGTAAGAATTTTGCCGATATTGCTCTCCCTTTAACTAATCTCCTGAAGAAGGGTGAAAAGTTTGTTTGCACAGAACCTTGTGGGCCGAAGCGCCTGTAATGTGCTGTAGCTTTCTATGTTCCATATTATATGTTCTAGCAAAGGAATGGGCCCTTTGGTTCACGATGTTGTGCAGGATCAATTGCATTAATTATCAAATGGCTAACTAAACTTATCTCATCCGCCTACACCACGCGAGTACCCTTCTATTTCCTTACATGAATGTGCCGATCTAAACATCTCTTAATGGTTTCTAATGTCTCTGCCTCTACCAGCAAACCAGGCAGTGCGCTCCAATCATCCACCACTCTGTGTAAAAAACGTGAATCTCGCATCTCCTTTGATATGAACCACCTCTCACCTTATAAGTATGCCCTCTGAAATTTCAACCCCTGAAAAAAAAAGATACTGTCTGCCCACTCGATCGATGTCTGTCATAAAATTCTGAACATCTAACCCATCTCCGCTCAGTCTTTGCAGCTCCGGAACAATAACCCAATCTTGCCCAACCTTTCATTATAGCATATGAGCTCCAATCCAGACAACACACTGGTAAACCTCTTCTGCTCATTCTCCAATTTTTCCACATACTTCCTATCCTGGGGTGGCCAGAAAGATTTGTAACACTCCTAACTGGAGTTTTATAATGTTCCAAATAATTGGCACATTTTGCAGTTCTGTTAGTATTTTGATTTGTTTGGATAACTTTCGCATGACAACCTATTCATTCAAAAGTACAGCATAACGTCATAATTAAGCTAATTTATCCTCCTGCATATGGTCCATACCCCTCCATTTCACGCATGTCCGTGTGCCTGTCTAAATGCCTCTTCAACAACACTATCATGACTGCTTCCATCACTACCTCTGCTGGCACATTTTATTAATCACCTCACCCGTGTGAAAAAAAAACTTTCCCAAGCAATTGATTGAAACTTCCCCGCTTTCACCTTGAAGCAATGCCCTTTAAATTTGTCATTTCTACTCTGAAGGTTTGGGGACAGGTTGGAATTCCCTCAGCGGCCGACACACCACAGACAGCAATCCAATTTGTTTTCCAACTTTACAGTCTGAGTTAATTCCTACTGAGTTACAGTTCTAATGAACCTAGCTGAGATACCTGTCCCGTCATATCTATTCTGTGTTGTGCATAGTGAGAGGAGTTCCTGCTTTACCGTGAATGTTAATTTTAACACAAATTGTCTTTAAATTCTTGTTAACTTTCAGAAGGGATTTTGCTAAACCTAGTTCAGTATAACTAAATGCCCGAAAGAAGGCGGCACTGAACTCCCGTGTGTCAGAAGGGTGCGGAAGCTGTCCTAAACAATGGATTATTACCAACTATTCCAGCGTCAAGCTAATTTGGTGAATCACATAGAAATGCATAGTTCAAAGCTATTAATAAAACGCTAATATTATCAGTAAGGTTTGCGATGACGAACAATATCGTTAACAGAAAACAAAACTTTCTGCACGTTGGACGGTGACCAATCAACAGAGAGCGAGTGCGTGAAAAAATAATCGACTTATTCACTTAGGTCCGCTGTCAAGGTTTAAAAGGCAGAGCTTCGTGGCAGTTTCTCTGAGCTGGGCAGCGCCGTGCAACAAAAGGGGTTCATTACAAAGGGCTGTTAAAAATAATGCAAGTGCAAGAGAAGCGGCAATTCTTTGACGTGCATTGTTTTTGAGTGTGCCAGTCTTAAGTGTGGCTTGGTTCATTAGGGCAGAGTATCTGGAAGCTTTCTCTTTTTGTTCATCTTCCTTCAGTCCTCGACTGTTACAGCGCAGCAGCGCAATGTGAATGCGTCCAGAGGCGGTGTTTTGTACTGTGTGTGGGAAAAAGGAAGTCACTGAAGACGTGTGACAACTTTACAGGAGATACAAGCTTCAGTGTCTGAGATGGGAGAGACAACGCATACAGCTGTTGCCCGGGTGCTTCACCACTCGTGGCTTTATGGAAGACTGGCAAAGGAAACGGAACTGCTGGGGAAAACAAAACACATGAAATCCCGGCTGGAGTTATCCAGAAGGCGAGTGAGAGAGTTAGATGTAACCTGAAAGAAAGTTCTATGGTCTCATGAAACCACAACTGAGTGTTGTTTTTCTTTTTTGCCACTCGTCTAAATGCTATGTTTGGCGTAAGCTAAACACTGCACTCATCAAAACACCCCATCGCTGCCATGAGAACGGTGATGGCAGCATCTGACAGAGCTTGGGCAATTTTGTAAAAAGAATAGGGAAAATTTTAGTGTCCTGATATGCAAAGATAGTAGAGACCTATCCACACAGACTCAAGGTCCTAATTAGTGCCACAAGTGCATCCACTGAATGCTGGCATGAAGGCATGAAGAGGGTTAATACTTACGCAATCATTTTTTAAAATATTTGTAGTTAATTTGGATCACTCTGCAAAGATTTTTTTTCACTTTGACGCGAAAGAGTATTTTTTTCTTGAGCGGTATCAAAATATCCAAATTAATTACACAGTTCTTCAGTGCTGTAAGCAATAAAACATAAAAAATTCCTGTGGTGGGAGTGGGCTGAGTGAATACACTGTACAGACATTAGAGCTGTAGCTTGACAACCTTCGACTCATACGGGAGAGCAGGGAACTGATAGATAGGAGCTACAGGGAGGTAGTTACCGCTAGGTTGCAGGTGAAAGGTAACCTGGTGACTGTCAGGAGAAGGAAGGCAAATGCACATCCAATGCACACGACATCTATGTCCAATGCATTCAATAATAAATATACAACTTTTGATATCGGTGAAGGGATGACCTACTACGGCGGAGTCACAGTGACCAGGTTCCTGATACTGAGCCTGGTGCTGTGGCTCAGAAGAGTAGAAAAGTGATGAGGACTCTAGTGTTGAAAGGAGATTGCTTAGAGGAACACAGACGCGACACTGAGGGCGTGATATAAACACTAGGATGGCATGTTGCCTTCCTGATGCCAAAGCCAAGGATGACAAAGATCGATGTCATTCTCAAGGAGAAGGGTAAGCAGGCAAAAGTCCTAGTGCAAATTGGCACCAATCACATAGGCAGACAACATGAAGAGGTCCTGAAGAAAGATTTTTGAGGTGCAATTAGAAAGCTGACAACAGGACTTCTAGAGTAGCAATCGCTGTATTTCAGCCTGTGCCACGTGCCAGCGAGGGTAAGAATGGAATAAATTGGCAGGTGAACTCTTGGTTGAGGACCCATTACGTCAGTATTAGTCTGAACAAAAATATCGTTTTTGCCCGGCATTATATCAAAACTCCGCCGCAGAATCATAACTTTTCCTACAGCTTTAACTGTACTTAAAATTCGAATTAACAATTCATCATGTATCACGAATGTCTACCCCACTCAACAAGCACGCATCTGTTACCAGTAACCCCATGGATTCGCATCAAACCTCTACCCCGGCAGCATCCATAACTTCGTACCCTAATCTCTTTACTAAACAACTGTTTAGCACAGACTTAACCACACAACCCACTGGTTCGGCGCTCAGGACAATCACACAGCATTCAACTAAATTGATCCCGGACGAGCTCTCACAATTGAAACACCCCAGTTCCTCCGGCTGCGTAAGTCTAGGGAAGACCATCTCGGGCCCCGTCAAACGTGAGAGGTTAAAGCGCAAGCCCATCAGAACCACCTGTTTGTGTGGAGGCTGTGTGATTCGTTACCCTGTTACAAAAAAGACCATGAAATAGCAGAGAGTACACCGTGTAGAATTAAAAGATTTAACTTTCTAATTCTTAATTTGACTAAAGTGCTATTAAAAAGAAGAAAAATAAAGAAAAAGGCTTATTTTAATGGAACAGTCTAATATGCACAGGTTGGATCTCGCGATTTCCCCTTTGTCGATCCTCCTTCGATCTCCCAGAATTCCACAGAATCATGGATGCCCTCGCAGTAGAGTCTCTCCGATGTCTTCTGCCTTCATCTCCTATCGAACAGAAGTCCTAGCTCACACCGTGGCCAGGCACACAACACGAAAAACACACTCCCTTCATTGGACGGCTCACATGCCAAATCACTCGTTATTTCCAATCATAACCCAAACACTGCTTCTACAGAAAGACATTTTTAAACATCTCTTTATAGCTTTTACAGATTGAAAAGAGAATCTATTAGATCATCCATAGGTTTGAAAGTATAAAGAAAATGAAAAAGAAAATACATAAGAAATCAAAAGAAAAAAACCACAAAAATGCAAACACCCCGCCATTAAAAAGAAGTAGTCAATTCAGTTAGTTACTTTCATCATCCTGAATATTGTTCTCCAGAAACTTGTAGAAAATATCCCAAATTTCCCGAAATTTCCCAAGTTTGTTTTTTTTGTGCTGTAGCTTATCTTTTCTAGAACAAGATAAGAAGTCATTCCTTTCAGCCATTGTGAGTGTCCACTGGTTGTTGGTTTCTTCCATGAATAGGCTATGCAATGCTTGGCTTTCAAAACAAAACAAACAAATATTAAGAAGAGACCTTGCATTTTTGGAGGTTACAAAGTCATTTCGATAAATATTCAAAATATATAATTTACGATCAAGGGGCACATTTGTTTCCAATAATCTGACTAATCAAATCCAGCACCTTCTTCCAGAAGCAGATTATCTGGGGGCACTCACATATACAATGAAACAGAGAACTCTTTTGGTGTTTACATTTAATGCATGTGTCGGGAATGTTGGGGTTAAAGTGATGCAAGCTGACTGGAGTAATGTACTGTGTGGTTATCCATTTGTATTGTAGTAATTTAGAATGAGTGTTCACAGAATGGGTTTGAACTGAGGAACAAGCTTCAGACCACTCTTTTTCTGACAGATTCTCATGTAAATCAGTTCTCCATGCTTGTAGAATGTTGTTTGATGACTCTGTGCATTTACTTGCAAACAAATTGTATAATGCAGACACCTGTCCCCTAGCTTCAGATAATTTCAGAGTGATGTCTCCTAGGGTAGATAAAGGAGGGAGCTTCAAACTGTACTCTTGCCTGGACATAATAAAACTTCGCAACTGAAATTATTTATAAAAGTGTCATGTTGGAATTCCATATGTGACCTTGAGCTCTTCAAATTACATAAATGTATTGCAATTATAAAGATCAGATATCTTAGCTATGCCTCGGGTCGACCAAGTTTTAAAACCAGGGTCTGCTCTGCCGGGCTGGAAGTTATCATTACAAAAGATAGGACTAAACTGGTATAACTGTGATGTCTGTCTCAAATAAGCCAGAGCACCATAGGTAAAATTAGAAAAAAAATCTTTAATAGATAAAAGAAAGATGATGGAGAAGAAAGTGGGATAGATTGGAAAAGGTACAGGAACTTCGGTAAAATTGACATTTTTAGAATGTTTATGTGTCCAATTAAAGATATAGGCAATTTCGTCCATTTGTTTATAAGTGGAATAACTGAGTCTGTGAGAGAGTTTTAATTAGTTGGGATAATTTTATCAATGGTAGGAATAATTTTAACACCCAAGTAAGTAAAACCCTGTTCTGACACCATATACGGTGTTTGAAATGGGGGATTGAGTCTCTCATCTTTATCCATGAATAATATTGCATTTTTGCTGTTGCTTATTTCATAGCCTGCAAAAGTACCAAAAGTACTTATCAGGTGAATTAAGGCAGGTAATGTTTGCTTCAAGTTTGAGCAAAACAAAATTATGTCACCTGCGTACAGGGCTATGCGATGTCCAATATCTCCTATAGTTATTCCCGCTGTGTTAGCCTGATTTCGAATTGCCATAGCAAGTGGCTCAATAGTCAGGATAAACGGGAGGGGAGATAGGGGACAGCCCTGTCTTGATCCCCGTTGTAATTTAAATGGTGCCGAAATAAAACTCATTAGTTAAAATTTCAGCCTGTGAGCTAGAATTTTCTAAGCTGAATCCACCTTAGAAATTTTTAACCTGTTCCACATGTTTGTAAAACTTTAAATAGATATTGCCGTTCCACTCTGTCAAAGGCTTACTCGGCATCCAATGGCAGAATAGTTCTATCAGAGCTTCCGGATTTTTGATAAAGTATATTAAGCACTCTTCGAATGTTGTGGAAGCCCTCCCTTCCCTTAACAAACCCGTTTTGGTCAAGGTGGACAATATCTGGCAAGATTGGCTCCAGCCTCCTAACTAATACCTTACAGAGAATTTTGAGATCATTGTTCAGAAGTGAGATTGGCCTATAAGTTCCACATAGGGACGGTGGTTTTCCAGGTTTTAACAGTAGTGTAATTACTGACATATTAAAAGAGGGGGGAAGGCATCTGTTGTCAAATAACTCCTGATACATATCAAGCAGAGGTGTTATTAATTCAGTCTTAAAGTTTTATATATTTCAATCGGAATTCCATCAGGCCCAGGAGTTTTCCCTCCCTTCATGTTAGTTATAGATTCAGACAATTCGTTAGCCTCTAAATTAAACTCCAGCGAGGTCAAGGACGTTTCATTCAGGGGTGTAAATTCTAACAAGTCAAGAAATTAATTTTGTATTTATGGAGCTGAAAATGAATACTCAGTTATACATATTTTGGTAAAGCCACAAAGAACTGTTTATTTCTTTTGAGACAGCAGTTGTCACCCCCTCATCTGATTGTAGAAAGACAATTATGTTAGCAGTGAAACTTTTCCCAGGGTGTTATTAAAGATTAGGGTTGGCACAAGTTTGTGGGCCAAAGGGCCTGTACTTTACTGTTCTGTACTATTCTATGTTCTATGTACATGTGAGGTCTGGCGAGTAATAATGGTATTTCCCTATTCAAGAAGGGAAACAGGTATAATCCTGGAAAATCTTGACCGTTCAGTCTCACGTTAATAGTTGGGAGGTTACAGGAAATAATTGTTAGGGATATGATTTATGACAATTTGGAAAGCATAGTCTAATTAGCGAGAACGAGCTTGACTTTGTGTGGGACAAGTCGTGTCTTACGAAGTTGATTGGGTTTTATTACAATATGACAAGGTTGATTGACGAAGGTAGAGCTGGGGATGTTGGATTCATTGATTTTAGTAAGGTGTTTGACAAGGTACCTTATGGGACGCTTACCCGGAAGATTATGATGCATGGGATCAGTGGTGAATTCACCGTTCAAATTCAGAACTGTCTTGCCCATGTAAGAAAGAGCGTAGGGATGAAAGGGATCTGATCTCCCTTGAGATCTGGGCTGAGAAATGGAAGACAGAGTTTAACCCAGATCAGTGTAAGGTGTTGCACCATGGCAGTGCAAAAACAAGGAGAAACTGCACTGTTAAAGGCAGATTTCTAAACAGTATCGCAAAGCAGAGAAATATTGGTATCCAAGTTAACAGCTTTTTGAATGTGGCTAAACAGATCGATGAGGTGGTTAAGAAGGCTTAAGGAATGCGTAGTTTCATTACTCGAGGCATTGAATTTAAAAGTGAGGAGATTACCTTGCAACTTTACGAAGCTCTGGTTTGGTCATATCTGCAGCATTGCGTACATTTCTGGTTATTCCATAGTCGGACGGATGTTGACGCTTTGAAAAAGTTGTAGAAGAGGTTTACCAGAATGCCGCCTGGTTTAGAGGGCATGTGCGGTAAATAGAGTGGACAGGTAGTATATGTTCTCCAGGATTTAAATACCGAATAACAGAGGGCATGCATTGAAGGTGAGACGGGGTAGATTCAAGGGGATTTATGAGCGGTAAGTTTCATTTTACTCATAGAGTCGTGAATGCCCGGAATGCGCTGCCTGGTATAGCGCTTACGACAAATACATTAGAGGTTTTTTTAATAGACGTTTGAATTGGCACATGGATTTAAGGCAGATGGGAACTATGTAGGTAGCAGGGATTCATTTTCGTTTTCCTTTTAGCTCCTTCGACACAAATTTGCGAGCCGGATGGCCTGCCCTGTGCTGTCCTGTAGGCCATTTACATACATTACTAACAGCTGAGGTTCCAGCGCAAATCAATACTGAACTTCACTAATTACAGAACTCCAGCTCGAACTGTTCCCTTTAGCCACCACTATCTGCCTTCTAATATTCCAAATCATCTGATCCAGCATTAACAACCTGCCCGACACTATAGCTTTCTTAGATGATATTCTGAATACCTGGTCGACCCGAGAATACCACCTGAATAATCTTGATAAAACCATCTCCTCACTGTTGCAACTTGGTCTACGACTAAACCGAGAGAAATGAATCCTTCTGCCCTCGGTTTTCTCTTGGAATTCAAATGTATACATCCAGTCAATGAAAAGCTTCGCCTCATTCTTGAAGCCCCGGCACCAGTGAATATGCGTGAAACGCTCCTTTTTGGGCACGTTCAATCATTATGCCAGACGTTTGCCTCAGCCAGCCACGCGTTTTACGCCACTTAGCTGTTGAGGTGAATTCTACTGAAAAAAAAGGTACGAGGTGGCGTTGAGAACGAGGAGAGGAATTTGCTTTTCAGAGAGCCAAACAAATGTTGATGCAATCCCAAACATTACGCACATCATCCCCGGCCTGCCAATACTTTTGCATTGTGATTCCTCCCCGTATGGTGTTGATCCAGTTTCTAACCCAGAATAATACGGATGGTGATGTAAAGCGTATCGCTTTCGCATCAGACGCCCTTAATCTAACCAAACGAAACTATACACATTCGGCCATGCAAGCATCGGTAGTTGTTTTGGGGGGAGGCGGGGAGGGGGTCATGCGTTTTCGCCATCTCCTGCACAGCCACCGTTTCATACCGACCACATTTATCGGATGGATTGCTTGGTGAGAGCAAGGCCATTCAGCAGTTGTCGTCACCAAGGAATCCACTCATCAATACGCAATATCTTATGTCCTCGATAGAAACAATTAAAGCACGGGTACTTTAAATCGCCTTGACTTACATGAATATTCTCGTGAGTCAGAACCTCCAGGAGAACTGGCACTACTTATGGGCTGGCTCAACGCCTCACCGATCGCTGCTTCTCAGATAAAAGAAGAAACCGAGTGAGATGTAACATTAGGACGAGTAAGATGGATGGCCAGCTAGTGAAGGGTCTCGGTCTGAAACATCGACTGTGCCTCTTCCTAGAGATGCTGCCTGGCCTGCTACGTTCACCAGCAACTTTGATGTGTGTTGTAGTGTGCCCGAAACTGTGTTACCCTATGCCAGACGTCAAAATGAGCTTACCATGTATGATGGCTATGTAGCGTGGGGAAATCATATTGTAAGTCGGACGCGATTACTGTCCCCTACCCTGGAACAGTTGCATTGTGCGCATCCAACGACATCACATATGAAGACGCTAGCCAGGAATTACGGTTGGTGACAGAAGTTGATTAAATCGTTGAGCATATTGTTTGTGTATGAAAACCATGCCAGCAGTCTCGAACTTTAAACGCTTTTGTACCTATTGTTCCATGCCATTGGCCAAACAAACACTGGAGACGTTGACAGTTAAACTGCGCAGGTCCATTGGACAGTCGTATGTTATTGAAAGTTGTTGATGTGGATTCTAAATGGATCGAGGCCAAAGCGGTGAAGGTTTCCACCAGCCAGACGACGAATGTCATTTTACGCAAACGATTCTGTACGCATGGATTCCCCGATACTGTGTTCTGTGATAACGGCTTGCTGAGTTCCTCCAGCATTTTGAGTGTGTTGCTTTGGATTTCCAGCATCTGCAGATTTTTTTGTATATGTGATAAGGCTCCATATCAACCACAATCAAACGGCATGGCTGAAAGAGTTGTTCAGGCTGTCAAGCGGGGGTATACAAGTTGAAAGGGGACATACACACGAGGGGACCGAATAACCCAACAAAGTACCACAGGTTTCTCTCCATTTAATCTATTGATAGGCGGCAGGTTACGTTCCCCACTGGACTTCTTGAGCCCAGAATCGGAAGACCGATTCTAAAATAGATAATTAACGTGTGGTATGTTTCAATTTGCGGAATCTCGGAACTTTGATGTTTGAGATCCAGTTTATTTTCGTCCGAACCCTGAAAGCCAAAAATTGTTGAAAGGAGAAGTTGTGGTGAAAGAGGATCAGCAAGTTGCTTGTGGATGGTAGTGTACGCCTCGGACAGCTAGTCCACATCAGGAGACGGCCAATTGAAACTTCGACCCAGACCGAGCTGTTGAACTATTCAGCAATCTAATGAAGAATAATCTGCAGTGGAAAGCATTGATTCCGGGCCAACGCTCGATCCTGGGGCTTCTGGTTTGTACCGATCAGAACGGACCAGAAAATTATCAAGCTGTTCTTACCTAAGACCTTACGGTTGGAGAGATGTCCTATCCACAGTGTTACGGTTTTCTTTTGGGTACGTCATGGGTCCTCACGTAACTGCTTGCTTTCGCGGGCTTATCCATCTATCAATTAACGTTTGAATTACTGATTCTATGCGGGAACTTGTTAGCTGTTTCCGGGTGACTGCAAGTCAAAGGAGACCGATTCGGCTGCACTGGACAGGGAGATGTTCAGTTCCAAACTCCGGATCTTTCCGTTAATTGTAACACGTTTAATAATTAATTAATTAATTTGTTTCTGCACAGCATTGTGGACCGAAAGGCCTGTGACCGTCCTGTACATTTCTATGTTCTGTGTTCTATACGTGTTCAGGCAGGTTGATTTAGTTAATTTTGGCATCATGGGTTGAAGGGTCTGTTGCTGTTCTGCAGTGAAACAACTTCAATATTATTCTCGTAAGAAGGTAGATAAGGAAGGAGGAACTGATCCTGAAACTAATTCAAGCTATCAAAATCCATAATTTGAGTTGTTTGTACGATCCCATGATCTTCATTGGCTGTGCTGCACAGGACAGAGCTGCAGGAAAAGCAACCATTCTGTGTGTTGCCTTCCCCGCGACTTAAGTGATTATCGACAAATAGAAACATATAAGATAGAGTCTTGTTTTTTTTTCTGAAATCTATGATTTAGAACAAAATTCCAAATATTATTTATTTAGTTTTATCTTGTGGAACTGCAAGGAACGGGGTTCTCCGGTCCATCGCGCCGCACCACTAGAACCTCACCAATTCACTCTCGCCTAATCACAGGACAATTTACAATTTACAATGTCCATTTAACCCACTAACATGTCTGCCTTTAGACTGTAGGAAGAATCCTCTGCATCTGGAGGAAACCAGGAAGAAGCACACAGTTATGAGCAGGACGTAAACTTCTCTGTGGATGCTGTGTGAAGTACCACACCCCGTCAAATAACAGGCAATGCACCATATGCGATTAAATGAATTACACTTCAGAGATCTTACTGGAACTTCGTAATTAATAGAGATAAAATACAAAAGGAAAGTAAATGGCGCCACACTTATCAAAGTTCAACCACTTTGTGCACAACAGTTGGAGCTCAATTAACGGGGACTTTGTTCCACCATTCGATCTTCGACGACCTCCTCGACCCGCCACCTGGGACCAACCTCGGTGGTCGACCAGACGCTCCACACGAGTCTGTCTTCGTCTCTTCTCCTCGCCGAAGACCCTGGGCCTCGGACTTCCGCTCGGGGTCCGTTCCACTGCCCCGCTTACAGCATCGCATCTCCTCTGGATGTGGAAGGATGTGGAAGCATTGGAAAGGGTACAGAGGAGATTTACCAGGATGCTGCCTGGTTTAGAAGTATGGATTATGATCAGAGATTAAGGCAGCTAGGACTTTACTCTTTGGAGATGTGGAGGATGAGAGGAGACATGATAGAGGTGTACAAGATAATAAGAGGAATAGATAGAGTGGATAGCCAGCGCCTCTTCCCCAGGACACCACTGCTCAATACAAGAGGATATGGCTTTAAGGTAAGGGGTGGGAAGTTCAAGGGGGATATTAGAGGAAGGTTGTTTACTCAGAGAGTGGTTGGTGCGTGTAATGCACTGCCTGAGTCAGTGGTGGAGGCAAATACAATAGTGAAGTTTAAGAGACTACTAGACAGGTATATGGAGGAATCTAAGGTGGGGGCTTATATGGGAGGCAGGGTTTGAGGGTCGGCACAACATTGTGGGCCGAAGGGTCTGTACTGTGCTGTACTATTCTATGTTCTATGTTCTATGTTCTCCCTGTCCCCCTCGTGCCTCTGCCACAATGCCAGCGAAAAACAATCGCTTACAGACACAAAAGAAAGAATAACATCTATCTCAATTGGTTAGCAAATGAATACAATGCTCTTATCAGTAATATAACCCAAACAAGCTGAGAGAGAGAAGCACTTTCTGAGCAGTTAACTTAACAAATAAACCATTGTATTCTGACATAACAAAGAAGCCGTTTTTATTAGCCTTATCAGTAACATAAAAGAAAAAATCCCTTACATATTTATTTATTTGTTTTCTTGTTTGTGTGTTTTATAACATCTCGTGGTTGAGGCCTCTAAAACTCTTGAGCTACTAGGGACTGGGTGTTGTGCTATGAACTGGAATTGATTAAAGAGCTGAAGGAAAAAGAACCCTTAGGAGAGACACCAAAATATGATAAAATTCACCCTGAAATGTGAGAGGAGAAGCTAAAATCAAATGCATCTCTATTACAGTGGAGTCAAGGAAATTACAGAGGCATGGGTGAGGATTTAGCCAAAAGTCCTTGGAAAAGAACACACAGAAACAAGCCATTGGGCATATCTCGTCTGTGAAAAAACTATTATGCTGCCTAATTCTATTACGTTGCACCCAAAACATAACCCTCCATACCTCTGCCATGTACCTGTCCAAATTTCTAATTTGCAACTGTTTTGATCTCTATAGCTTGTATTCCTGAAATTATCCATGCAAACCCTCTCTGCACCGTTTTTGCAGACTCCAAATACGTTCAATAATATACCGATGAGAAATACATTCAGTATTCTAACTGTAGCTTAACAGCTTCCACAAAGCTTAAGGGTGATTTCAATTTTTTTTCAATAGAATCATGCAGTGTATAGCATGAAAAGAGGCCCCTTCAGCCCAAACTCACCATGCCAACCAAGTTACGTATTTGCGCGTGTCCTGTTTGCCTGTGTCTGGTCCATATCCTTTTAAACTTTCCCACCCAAGAATCGATCAGAAAGTATTTTAAGTTTTATAATTGTACCCGCCGACCGCATGTTCATATCCCCAAAACCCTGTGTCTGAAAAGATTGCCCGTCAAGTCTCTTTAAATGCCCCCAGCTCACCATTAACCAAGTTTTAGACGAGAAGGACTGACCAATATCGGCGAACGAGAGAGAAGGGGAGGGAACGTCGACTCAGACCATGAGAGAACTGCGTCGGGCATTTTCATGCCTTACAAGGTGCAGATTGGAAGCCTGTGTGGGGCGTCACTCCTTGTACAGACAGTAGAGCAATGTGTGATTAAGTGGCTTGCTCAAGGTCACAAACACGCCGCAACGGTTGAGGCTCGAACCAGCAGCCTTCAGATCACTAGACGAACGCCTTAACCACTTGGTCACGTGCCCAACACAGGACGAGAGTGAAACTGGATAGAAATTTGCCCTTCGGACAAACATTTTCGTTTTCCCTTTCTTTAGCCCAACCTTGCACTAACTGGTGCTGATTTGACCATATGGTGCTTTGCTCCGCACCTAACAGATATTGTTTCATTCGCGATTCACTAAGCGAAAAGCAAATTCCACTCTCCGATCCAGATTAATGTAAAATATTGCTTTAGTAAATGAATTAATTAGTTCGTTCAGACGCTCCAAGAAGCGTGCATGCCTTGAGGCGTTTCAGATTACACTGGGGAAGACAGTTTGATTAGTTCCAGGGTGCTGCGCATTGTTACGGAAGCCGGTGATTTAGAAAACACTGGGGATTCATGTTTTATTCGTGACTGTGACATTAGTTTCTTCCTTGGAAGTTATGCCTTAGACCCTGGAGAAACAGCCACTCGGCGCCTTTGAATGTTTACTTTGTCAAGAACTATCAGAATATAAACACGAGGAACGGAGTAGGGCGTTAGAATGAGAGTAGTCCCTCTTGGTGACAATGCGTTGTCTACATTGCTGCCTGCTGTTACTGTCTGGCCTTATTACCGCCGGATTGACGGAGGAACCAAATTGCAAGCGCATGGGCGATTTCGGTTTGCTCGGGTTTTCTAAGGAAGCTGATATTGTGCTCGGCGGAGTTTTCAGTATCCACGGCGACGTGGAAGACCAAGACATATCTTTCAGAAAGCAGCCTAAGTCGGTAAAATGTACACTGTCAGTAAAAGTTCATAATTATCTTGCTAAAGGCTTTCTAATTTTGTGTTGATGGATTGTTCGATTTGGATGAGTTTTTTTTAATTTTGGGATGATAACTGTTGCATCCTACTAATTAACAAATTGTATTGATGCAATGAAAGCGTAAATTTATTCATGGGTGCAACGAAAAAAAATTCAGGTTTGCAATGGAGAAGTATAAATGCGCATGTCTGCATTGGGAACGTACCGGTATGCACAGTTGCAATGGTCTTACCTGGATCCATTTTCACTGACTGTTATGGTCCCTACCGTTAATTCTCTATCAATGTGCTCTGGCATGTTCCGGAAGACTGGAAAATGGCAAAGGCACTCCACTCTTTAAGAAGACCATAAGACCAAAAGGCATAGGCGCAGGGTTATGTCATTTGGCTCGTCGAAATGAGTAAGTGGTGAAGAAAGGATACTATAGGCCAGTTAGTCTGACCTCAGTGCTTGGAATGTTGTTGGGGTCGATCGCTAATGATGTGGTTTTGGCGTACTTGGAGCCACATGACAAAATAGGCTTTTGTCAGAATGTTTTCTACAAGAGGAATGCTTCCCTGACGAATCTGACGGAATTATTTTAAGAAACAACGAACAGAATAGACAAATGAGAATCAGTTGATGCTGTGTACCTGGATTTTCAGAAGGCCTTTGACAAGGTGCCACACATAAAGCTGCTTAACAAGCCTCATGCCCATAGTATTACAGGAAAATTTCTAGCATGGCTGGTGGCAAAGAGTGGAAACAAAGGAGCCTTTTCAGGTTGTCTGTAGATGATTACTGGTATTCCACAGTGGTCTGTATTGGGACCGTTCCTTTTAACCTTATTTGT
This sequence comes from Mobula birostris, assembly GCF_030028105.1. Classification (NCBI taxonomy): domain Eukaryota; kingdom Metazoa; phylum Chordata; class Chondrichthyes; order Myliobatiformes; family Myliobatidae; genus Mobula; species Mobula birostris. The sequence goes on from NC_092373.1 coordinate 12,222,787, forward strand.
CAATGACGGCTTCATTGCAAACTTTTCAGACGATATGAAGATAAGTGAACGGGAAGGTAGTTTAGAGGAAGACGATGGAGTGGATTGTTTAGCTTTCGGGATATTGGAGGCACGTGATTAAACAAGCTAACGTCAGCATGTTTTTTTAAAGTGGAATTCTTGCCTGACTAATCTGATAGAATTATTTGAAGAAATAACTAGTTGAATAGACGAAGATGAATCAGAGAATGTGGTGTACTTCGATTTCCAAAGGACATTTGGCAAGTTGCCGCACATGAGGTTGATGAGCAAGAAAAGGGCCCATGATACTACAAGAAAGATTCCACCATGGATAGAACATTGGCCGATTGCCAGGAGTTAAATGGTGGGATAAATGAACAGTTTTCTGATAGACTTCCGGTGGTGTTGCGTAGGCGTCAATGTTGGGATTGCTTCTTTTTAAAATTCTATGTTAATTATTATTAATTAACATATTCTATGTCGTTGTTCTTCTTTTTCTTCTTCTTCTTATTATTATATTATTATTATTTATGGTGCAACTGTAACGAAAACCAATTTCCCCCGGGATCAATAAGGTATGACTATGACTATGACTATGACTAATGATTGGCATGACAGAAATGATGGCTGTTTGGACAAGTTTACAGACACAACGAAGATAGGTGCAGCGGCTTTCAGTGCCATAGAAGCAGGGGGGCTGCAGAATGAATGATAGACATTAGGAGAATGGACAAAGTGGTAGATGGAATACAGTGTACAGAGAAGTATGTTCATGCACTCTGGTAGAGGAAATAAAGACGTAGTCTACTTTCAAAAAAATGAGAAAATTCAAGAACTCCGAGCTCCATAGGGACTCGGGTGCTTTTGCAGGATTCTCTAAAGGCAGAGTCATTGGTCAGGAAGCCCAATGGAGGATCACGTCAGTAATTCCGGGAATGAGAGACTTTTCGTTTGTGGAGATTTAAAGGCTCTGGGCCTATATTCACCGGAATGCAGAAGAATGAGGAAGGATCTAATTGAAACCTATCAATCGTTGAAAAAAAAAATATAGCGTGGATGTGGAGAGGATGTTTGTTATAGTGGGGAAGTCTAAGACTAGATGGCACGGCCACAGTGTAGAGCGGCATCCATTGAGAATGAAGGTGAGGAACAATTTCTTGAGCCGGAGTTAGGGACGGGAGGTGAATCTATGGAAATCTTTGTCACTGCAGCTGTGGAGGACAGGTCCGAAAATTTCTAGCAATTGAGAAATGAGCGTGCTAGGCTATGCTTGTTCTTCAGGTTTTACCAGCTTGAAGTGAGAGATAATAAAGTGCATTAATAATAATTAGTAAATAAGGAAATGAATAATATTGGATGCAGGAGTAATTGAGTCACTGAGAGTAAGTCCATAGGCTGTGAAATCAGTCCAGTGTTGAGGTGATGCTGCTGGTTCCCGCTGGTTCGGGACTGTGCACGAGCAACGAGGTGTGGGACATAACGCTCCTGTACATTTCTTCCTGACGGCAGCTCCGAACAAAGGGGACTGAGATAAGACAGTGCCATTCTACTTAGATATAGCCAGTAATATTCAATCTGCGATATAAACTCAATATCTCTTTCAATAAATTCTGAAATCCTGCGCTATCAGTTACAACTCTTGGCCATTTTATTGTTGTTTCAAATAATTTGAAAAGTTGTATTTATTTAAGAGCAGCGTTAATCTCGGTAAAATATATTGCAAGCAACTTTTTTTTCATTCAAGATAAGGGCAGGGAGAATCGATTTATTTCCGTCAGTACATGATTGAAATACTATTCTTCCTAAATATCGAGATAATTTAATTTTAAGCAACAAACAATAGGCTGGAGGGTCTCTGGATCCGTGTGAGGAGAGGAATTATCGAGTCCAAACCCTGCACCGGTTCCTGACATTGGATCTCCACACTGAACGTCCACAATTCCTTTTCTCTCACAGGTGCTGAGTTCCTCCAGCAGATTATTTGTTACTCCGTATTCTAGTATCTGCCGTTACTCGTATGTATATATTGATAGTAACGCTGTTTGGTTTTGCTTTATGCAGTATCTTTGAACAGAATTCAGCCCCAACCCTTTGGTCACACAAATGTGTATTACAACCAGGGGTTTTTAATGAAATTAACTGATAAATAATATTTGCTAAAACATGCTCTGTCTTCACTGTGGATCCCCCCAAAAAACAGAAAAATTAGAAAGCATAATAAAAGAAAAATGCATAAACTGAAATTTCCACTCTTCAAAAGTATTCATCCCCTTCCGATCAGTACATAGCAAAACTACCTCTCGCAGCTAATACAGGCAGAAATATTTTTGGATATGCCTGTATATGCTTTGCACAACGTGATGGGGCAAGTGTTTCCAATTCCTGTTTGCCAAAATTCCTCACGCTTGAGGAGCGACGGTGGACAGCAAACTTGAAGTCTTGCCAGAGATGTAACACCATAAGACCCTGTCCATAAGACAAAGGAGCATAATCAGGCCATTTGACCCATCGAGTCAACTCCACCATTTATTCTTCCTCTTCGCCCCTCTTCCGTCCTACTCTGAGGTGACGTTCTCCCTATAAGCTTTGATGTTATAACCAATCAAGGACATATCAATCTCTGACTTAAATGCACACAACGACATGGCCTTTACAGCTGCCCCTGGTAAGAAATTCCAGAAATTCACTACCCTCCGGTTAAATAAATTTCTCCACTTCCGTTTTAAATGGACGCCCTTCTATCCTGAGCTTGTGCGCACTCGTCCCAGACTCCCCACATAGGGAAACATCCTTTGCACGTCTACTCTGTATAAGCCTTTCAAAATTCGAAAGGTTTCAGTCACATTCCCGCCCATCTTTCTAATTTTCAGCGAGTACGCATTCAGACGATGAAACGTACCTCATATAACCATTTCATTACAGGAACCATCTTCGTGAACGTCCTCTGAACACTCTCCAATGTTAGCACTTCTTTTGTTGGATGAGGAGCTCAAAGGTGTTCACAATACTCAATGTGAGGCCTTACCAATGCCTTATAAGGCCTCGGAATTACGCCGCTGCTCTTGTCTTCGCAACCGATTGAACTGAATGGTAACATTGCCTTCCGCCGCACCGTCACAATCTGCAAGTTAACCTTTAGCGTGTTCTGCACAAAGTCACTCAAATTATATTGCATCTCAGATTTTTGGATTTTCTCCCCATTTGGAAAATAGATGCGCACTTATTTCTTCTACCAAAGAGCATAACCATACTTTTTCCAATATTGTAATTCATTTGTTACTTTCTTGCCCATCCTCCTAATCTAAGTCCTTCTGCAGCTTTGCTGATTCCTCAACACTACCTGCCCCTCCTCCATTTTCGAATCACATGCAAACGAGCGCCGTCAATCTGTGAGAAAGCTCCTCAATGTGCGCTGCTCTCGCTGTCTATTGGCTGCCGGAATGACACCGAAGGCTCGCGAACCTCTCCCTATAACGGGCGCCTCCGACCTGCGAGAAGCCTCCTCGCTGTGAGCAGCTCCCCCGCTGATTGGACCGCCGGATCCTGACTCTGTCACTGAAGAAAATCAATTTTCTTCATTTTAAGCCGCTTCATGGTTGCTTTGGCAATGGGTCTTGTGTCACTGTCCTGCTGAAAGACGAACTCCTGCCCACTTTGAGCCTTGTTGCAGAGATTAGCAGGTTTTATCCACGATTTATCAAGGCTTTTTCCACTGAGGCAAGGGGAGAAAAAAACCAGAGGACATGGGTTAAGGGTGAAGGAGGAAAGGTTTAAAGGGAAGATTAGCGGGGGCTTCTTCACACAGAGAGTGGTGGGAGTATGGAATGAGCTGCCAGACGAGGTGGTAAATGCGGGTTCTTTTTTAACATTTAAGAATAAATTGGACAGATAAATGGATGAAAGGTGCATGGAGGGATATGGTCCGTGTGCAGGTCAGTGAGACTAGGCAGAAAATGGTTCGGCACAGCCAAGAAGGGCCAAAGGCCCTGTTTCTGTGCTGTAGTTTCTATGGTTCTATGGATCTCTATGCATTTAGCAGCATTCATATTCCCAAAATTCCTGACCAGATGTCCAGTGCCTGCTACTAAAAGCATGATGCCACTTGCACCATAATTTACAGTAGGAATGGCGTTTTTTTTTTGGCTGATGTGCGGTATCTGATTTACGCCACACGTAGCGATTGAAGTTGAGGCCAACGTACTTCCATTTTGACCTTTCACATTCGGACCAAAAGACCTTCCAGATTCTTACCGTCGCTTCAAAGTAATACTTTGCAATATCTGTACGGGCAGGGGTATGTTTTTTGGTGAGCTTCTTCCTTCCCACTCCTCCATAAACACCACTTTGTGAAAGTCCTTCGAGATGGTGGAGCCATGAATATCATCTTCAGTTGCAGCCATTGACTTCTGCAGCTCGCTCAGAGTGATTCTTGACGTCAGAGTAGCCTCTCTTACAAGTACCATTATTCTCCTGCGCCGTGACCTATAAAGAATGGTTGTGCTTTCACAGTTGTTCCACTTTCTTACGATGGACTGCATTGATCTCTGGGGTATTTTTAGTGCCTTTGATATGATCCTGTGCCCATTCCGAGATTGATGCTTCTCTATTATAATTTCCCTGATTTGATTTGAATGCTCCTTTGCCTTTATTTCCGTTTCGTCCGTTGAAAATATACCTTACTTCTGGATTTCAGAGCGAGAGAGAATGTGTATTTATTCAGGTGATCATCATATTTTCTTGATTGAAAAAAATGGGTAAGTTGATAAGGTATTGCGTATCTTGCACCAGAGGAACGTTACGATAGTAATTACAAAGGGGATGAATATTTTGCCTGCCTCCTAATTTTAGTTTTTCATTTTTAGTGAACGGTTGACGGTTTTTATTTTTTCTTTTGATTTTACATGCCGCTCAATGATTTGCGGGTTAAATCAAAATCCTACTTTAATATATATCAAACTTAGGAAATAAGACAGTAACCAGTGTACATAGTTGGGGGGGCTTAATACTTTTTCAAGGTACTGTATGTGTGCCGTTTTACAATTGTCATATTTCGTGAAACAAGCAATGTTCAGACCCTCTTCAGTAATACTCACTTCCTTTTTCTGCAGCTTCCTGGTCAGACTTTTCCGTTTCGCAATAACGATGATCTTTACAATAGAAGAGATTAACAAGAACACAGAACTTCTTCCAAACGTTACGCTGGGTTACTGGATTTACGATTCTTGCGGCATGCCTGATATATCGTTAAAAGCAGCCTTTGAGTTTTTAAACAGGCCAGATGCAACAAGTTCCGAATGCAAAAGAGCTCCCGTGGTTCCCGCTATCGTCGGGGATTCTAGATCGTCAATGACTTTAGGGATCGCATCATTAATTGGTCCTTTTAAAATCCCTGTGGTAAGTCTGGCGATGAACAACAATTACCTAGCTGATGCGTAAATCTGTGAATATGTTTCGTAAACATGATCCTATTTTCAGAAATATTCACTCAAACAAATAGTATATTGGTGCATTTGCGCATGACTGACAGGAGATATAATTTACATCGTTATTTTTTATTCAGGTATGCTGACTGCTCATGTTATTTGACCATAAGACCATAAGGCCAGAAGAGCATAAGATATAGGAGCAGACGTAAGCCGTTCGGCCCATCGAGTCTGCTCCGCCATTCAGTCATGGGCAGATCCTATTTTTACAGTCATCCCCACTTCTCTGCCTTCTCCCGAAACCCTTTGATGCCCTGGCACTTATCTATCTCTGCCTTAAATGCACCCAATAACTTGGCCTCCACAGCTGCAAGTGGCAACTAATTCCACAAATATACCAACCTCTCACTAAAGTAATTTCGCCGCATCTCTGTACTAAATGAACGTCCTTCAATGCTAAAGTCGTGCCCTCTTGTCCTGGACTCCCCAACTATGAGAAATAACCTTGCCATATAAATCGGTTCAGGCCTTTTAACACTCAGAATGTTGCTATGAGAAACCCCCTCATTCTCCTGTCTTCCAGGGAATACAGCCCAAAAGCCGCCAGACGTTCTTCATAGTAACCCTTTCATTCCTGGAATCATTCTCTTGAATCTTCTCTGAACCCTCTCCATTGTCAGTATATCTTTTCGAAAATAAGGAGTCAAAAACTGCACAAAATACTTTAAGTCTGGTCTCATGAGCGCCTTATAGAGCCTCAACATCATATCCCTACTCTTATATTCTATACCTCTAGAAATGAATACCAACATTGCATTTGCCTTCTTCACCACCGACTCAACATGGAGTTTAACTTTTAGGGTATCCTGCACAAGGACTCCCAAGTCCCTTTGCATCTCTGAATTTTGAACTCTATCCTCAACTAAATAATAGTCTGCCCGTTGATTTCTTCCACCAAAGTGCATACCACACACTTTCCAATATTGTATTTTATTTGCTACTTATTTGCCCATTCTCCTAAACTATCCAATTTTCTCTGCAGAGTCTCTGTTTCCTCAACACTACCCGTTCGTCCAACTAACTACCTTTGTATCATCAGCAAATTTAGCCACAAATCCATTAGTCCCATAGTCCAAATCATTGACATACATTGTAAAAATCAGAATGAGAACGAGAATCAGAATCACTATTAATATCGCTGACAGGTGTATTATTTTGCGGCAGCAGTACTTTGCAACATATAAAAGAAACTATGAATCACGATAATATATAGTTCAAATAGATAGCAACAACAGTTAAAGCAGTGGGTAGTATTCATGGGTTGGTTAATTATCCTTTCAATAATCTGATTCCGATGGGGAAGCAGCTGTTTCTAAAACGACGACTTTGCAGCTTCGGGCTCCTGTACTTCCTCTCTGACGTTAGTAATGGAACAGGGGCATGTGCTGGGTGATCGGGGCTCCTAATGATGAACGCTGCCTTTTTGTTTCGTCGACTGAACATCTCCTTGAAACTGGGAAGACTAGATTCCATGATGAAGCTGGCTATTCTGCAGCTTTTTCCAACCCCATGTTGTGGTTTCTCCATACTGGACGGCGATGCAATCAGTTAGAATGCTACACATGATAAATCTGCAGAAATCTGCTTGAGACTGAGTTTTACTTTGATTCACTAGTCTTCTCCGGCCGATCATGGATGCAACACATAGCCGTAGAGTGGATGACAACTGACTCCTTTGATCATAAATACTTCTGCAACAACACATTCCACTGCCGATCCTTCGATGAGGACTGGTGGGTGTTCCCTGGACTTGCCTCTGCTCAAGCCTACAACTAGACCCTTGGTCTTAATGACACTAAGTGCAATGTTCTTATTGCGACGCCAGTCAACCAACCAAACCGTCTCACTCCTTATCACTATCTGAGATACTGCCAGCAAGAGTTGTGTCATCGGCAAATTGATACATGGCGTTTTATCTACGTCTAGTTTAAACGTTTATTTCAACAATTAGACCGATCATTATTACAATGATCCATCTCTGCTTGATACAACTATTGCCAACTTGTAAAGAGTATTGTGGTGACAATGTCGCTAATTACGAGGAGGATATTAACCATAGAAACTGACCCTTCGGCATACCTCGTCCATACTCACTGTTTCTGGCAGCTCATTCAAAACACGCACCACTCCTTTCCCAGTCCTTCCCTGGGAAAAAGGACTGCGTGCTTTCCATTCTGTCTACGACATTCATGGTCTTGTGATCCCCGGTCAGGTAGAATGCAGAACAGAGCAATCGGCGTCTGATGTCTGTCGTTCGATGTCACACTTGATTTAAGATTCTTCTAATGCTGTTTTTTTTTCATTGTAATAGTTTCAAGGGTGTCACTTGTTCCATTTACTATCAGAGAATGAATACAGCGTACAACCTGAAATTCTTGCTCTTTGGAGTCATCCAGGAAAACAGAAAAAAATAACCCATAGAATGAATTTCAGTAAAACGTCAGAATCCCAAAGTTCCCTCTTCCCCTTCCAAGCATCAAGCCCCTCTCCCCTCCCCAACGCATTTCAGCACAAGCCACGCACCAGCAAGCATAAAGAAAACCTACAAAGAGAGATCATGATTTGCACTCCAACAAAAATGTGTTATTGATTACCGAGCAATTGGACATGATACAATCTCTCTCTCTCTCTCTCTCTCTCTCGCTGACCGGGGCGGAGGGTTGTCACCACAGCGAGAGAACAGACCAATAGAATTTTACATTATATGAAAACCCAAAGAAAAACTGTATATTCTGGAAAATAAAATATACGGAAATATCCAGAAAGTCTCAAGAAGTCAGGCTGCGTCAGTGCAAAGAGAACAACAGTCAATGCCCGCCCCACACCCGGTCTCCTCCCGCGGGATTTCCATATGTTCCTGCCGCCTTGTCCCCCCTCAAAAGCATGTCAGTCCTCATTGTTCTTTCATAATTTTTGACGAAGAGTTACAGACCCGGAACACTGACCCTTCTGCTTTCCACTTATCCAGCGCCATTCGTTTCAATCCTGTGCGGTAGATGTTCTAGCTCGTTGGGCAATAAAGTTACAATATAGATATTAAATGAACAATTGTAATATATCAATTATAAATTTCTCTCCCTCTAGGTTAGTTATCTCGCCACATGTGCCTGTCTGAGCAACAGACGTGAATATCCCTCGTTCTTCAGAACGATCCCCAGCGATTACTTTCAGGTGAGGGCGTTGGCTCAGCTCATTAAGCATTTCGGATGGACCTGGATCGGAACAATTAGAAGCGACGATGACTATGGTAATTTTGGGATGCAAGCTTTCAATGAAGCGATGGAACAGATGGGAATTTGCATTGCTTTCTCTGAGGCTGTTCACATAACGTACCCTAGGGAGAAATTACTTCAAACTATAGACATCATTAAGAAATCTTCAACAAAGGTAATATTAGCTTTCCTATCGCAAGTGAACATGAGCATTTTACTACAAGAAGTTGTACAGCAGAATGTCACCGGTATACAATGGATAGGAAGCGAGGCTTGGATCACCACACCGTTTCTACCCCCAATGGAGAGTAGACTATTTGTTGTCGGTACAATTGGAATCGCGATCCGAAAAGTGCGCTTGCCAGGGTTGAAAGAATTCCTCATGCACACTCACCCGTCTCTCTATCCTGGAAACCCTTTAGTGCAGGAGTTTTGGGAAAAAACTTTCAGCTGCAAGTTAACGAGTACAGAAAGTAACACAGTCGACTCTAAACCAGATTCGGGGCTTCGAGAATGCACAGGGAATGAAACTCTACTTACTGTGCACAACGAATTCAGTGACGTGTCTGAGTACAGAATGACCTACAACGTATATAAAGCGACCTACGCTATCGCCCACGCTATCCATGCTATGCTCAGCTGTCAAGATGGGACTGGACCATTTCCCAATCAGAGTTGTGCTAATATTTCAAATTTCCAACCGTGGCAGGTAAGCACTAATAAGACTATTGAACAGTCCCCTCGTACGCATCACGGAGGGGCGGTGGTCAGTGTGACGCTATTGCAGCTCGAGACTCGGAGTTCAGAGTTCAATTCCGGCGCCATCTGTAAGGAGTTTTTACGTTCTCCCATGAATGCGCAGGGTTTCTCCCGGTTTTCCGGTTCCCTTTCACGGTCCAAAGACGTCCCGCTTAGGGAGTTAATCGGTCAATGTAAATTGTCCCGTACTTAGGAGAAGTAGAGGGATCTGGCGGTACATGTCCTCAGATCACTGAAAGTTGCCTCACAGGTAGATAGGGTAGTTCAGAAAGCTTATGGGGTGTTAGCCTTGATAGGTCGAGGGATTGAGTTTTTAAGAGTCGCGATGTAATGATGCAGGTCTATAAAACTCTGGTTAGGCCACACTTGGAGTACTGTATCCAGTTCTGGTCGCCTCACTATAGGAAGGATGTGGAAGCATTGGAAAGGGTACAGAGAAGATTTACCAGGATGCTGCCTGGTTTATAGAGTATACATTATGATCAGAGATTAAGGGAGCTAGGGCTTTACTCTTTGGAGAGAAGGAGGGTGAGAGGAGACATGATAGAGGTGTACAAGACATTAAGAGGAATAGATGGAGTGGATAGCCAGCGCCTCTTTCCCAGGGCACCACTGCTCAATACAAGAGGACATGGCTTTAAGGTAAGGGGTAGGAAGTTCAAGGGGGATATTAGAGGAAGGTGTTTTACTCAGAGAGTGGTTGGTGCGTAGAATGCACTGCCTGAGTCAGTGGTGGAGGCAGATACACTAGTGAAGTTTAACAGTCTATTAGACAGGTATATGGAGGAATTTAAGTTGGGTGTCATATGGGAGGCAGGGTTTGAGTGTCGGCACAACAGGGTGGGCTGAGGGGCCTGTAATGTGCTGTACTGTTCTATGTTCTGTGTTCTAGTGTTAAATAGGGTGGCGGTGCGACTCGTTCGGCCGGAACAGCCAGTTCCGTGTCGTACGTCTAAATGAAATAAAATCAACCTCCACTGCAGGTGCTCTGCAACTGCAACTTTTTGTTCTGCATTCTGTTACTGTATCCCCTTCAATGAACTTCTGTAGTGTAACGATCTCTTTGAATAGCTTGCAAAGCGAAGTTTTCAGTGTACTTCCGTAGTAAACGTAAAAACCAACAATAAACAAATTTACCCATTTATCACCTACCCCGGTATGGACGGTTAATAAATTAGGCTAATGGTACATTCAAATGCCAGCCCTTAATTGATGCCTGAACATGTTTGTGAAACATATCCTGCGTTTATATAGCGGCTTGGAAAAATTAGGAAATTCCTTCCCTTCCCTACTCAATTTCCAGTCATCCCCTACCTGGATCCAATTATCCGCTGCTGGCTCTTGTCTCGCTCCTCTATCTTTCAATCCAGATGAAAAATCTCGACAAGAAACATCTACTGTCCATTTCCTGCCAAGTCCTTCCAGTAGTTCTTCCTTTCTTTCTTTCTTTCTTAACATTCTATGAATTTTTTTTGAGAGATGTCTTGTTCATTTTGAACCCGGAGACTAGACATTACTTCTCACCGCATTATGAATTTCTGATTTAGCTTCTACATTACATGAAAACAGTAAACTTCACGACAAGGATTGGAGAAAGGGTCTATTTCGATAGCAACGGTGATCCGGTCCCGATATATGACATCGTAAACTGGCAGCCAACAGACACCGGCGCTGTTACTGTAACTGTGGGACAGTACGATGGAACGGCGCCCGAAGGAAAGCAATTTATATTATCTGAAGAGTCAATCATATGGACGGGAGGACAACGCAAGGTAAGAGATGTGTATAAAGACCCTGGATGTTACAGATGATTATTCGGTTGCGTTGATCACTCAAACGGGAGTTTAGATTTAAAACAGTGTGTAATCACGAATATACGAAATTCAAAATGTTAAAGCCAATTGTTTTACATTTCTTTCTTCAGGCAATAATAAGGGACAAATTAGAGCTACAGGTGTGTTGGCAGCAACGTTCCTTCCCCTCCCTCAGGTTAATATCTGGGGTGATAACAGTAATCTGTCTAAAGGCAGATCTCTATATTGTTTCATGCTGAGAAAAAGTATGAGTGGGTGCCACGGTAGTGTATCGGTTAGCACGACGCTATTACAACTCGAGATGTTATGGAGATCAACGTGCAATTACGGCGCCGTCTGTCAGGAGTTTGTACTTCCTCCTCAAAAATTGCTTGGGCTTCCCTGGGTACTCCAGTTTCCTGTACAGTCCAAAGACGTAACGGTTAGTAGGTTATTTGGTAAAAATCGAAAAATAGTGAGAACAGATTTTATTAAAAGACCTAAGATACTAAGGGGTGATAACAGCACTGAGATATTTCTACTGGTGGCAGATTTACACTCAGTGTATGTTTGTTGCTAATCCCATTCAACGTATATATTTTTTCTGCGTTCAGGGTTGTCGTCTGCACACAGCTGTCGTAATGCGCGTTGTTTGCGTTACTGTCGAGTTCCTGCCAGCTTGAACCAGTCTGGCTATCCTTCTTCGACCTCCTTTATTAACATGACATCTTTGGCTCACAAATGTACCGCAGAATGGATTTTTCCCCGAATTTTCTTGCCATTATCTGTAAACTGTAGAGTCTGATCTTCATGAAAATCCGGGGACTTCAGCAGTTTCAGAGATACAGAATCCACTCCGTCTGGCACCAACAATTATTCCGCGGTCAATGAAACTTAGATCACAGTTCTTCCCCATTCTTATTTTTGGGTTGAACAACAATATTATTCATGCCTACATGAATTTTATGCGTTAAGTTGATGCCATATGATTGGCTGATTACATATTTGCATTAATGAACAGATGTACGGGTTTACCTAATGAAGCAGCCTGTGAGATTAGCTGCAACTTCAGCGGGCAATCAAATAAAACCGAGTTGGTCAGGAATTTCTTGTCACAGAAAGTAGTGAAGCTCTGGAATTCTCTGCCTCAGAGGGCCGAGGGAGCTGGATCTTTGGTGGAAGAGTGAATATTTTGTTTTCAAAAGGCCAGACAGGTAGGGCCTATGGGAACTTCCACAGACGAGAAGATATATATGGTACATCATCTATGACAATAATAAGAGTTGGGGTAGGCTTGAGGAACTGACTGGCCAACTCTTGTTCCTATTTCGTAGTGTATTTAAAGTTTGAACAATCAAGTTCATTCATCTCCTCACCCTGCTCCAGTCTGTAATTGCTAAACATTTACCTTTGTTCTCCTGCATACGGTATTGGAATTCAGTTTCTCTACCTCCACCCTCTCTCCGCTGGAGTTAGAGAGAAAAGGAAAGTTCTTTTTAATTTGCAAAATCGGTATAGGAGAAAAGAATAGGGCAAAGAGAGGATTTGGGGGAGTGAATTAATGTTTTTTTGTGGCCAAGTTTGCCGACAAAGATACTTGGAGGATCAGATAGTGCTGACGAAGAAGGGAGTTCGCAGAAGAATATAGACAGATTGGGGGTGTGGGCAATTATTTGGCAGATGGAACGTAATGCAATGTATGGAAGTGTATTATGCGGCACATTTGAAGAAAGACTAAAGGCATAGACAGCATTCTAAACGGGGTGAAAATTCAGAAATCAAATGCACAAACGCTGTGGGCCTGTGGTCGCTGCAATTTAGAATAATGGGAGGGTGGAATCTCATCGAAACCTATCGAATAATTAAAGTCCTAGATGGAATGGATGTGCAGAGGATGTTCCTATAGCTGAGGCGGAGGGATGGGGAGGGTGTGGGGAGTCTAGGACCAGAAAGCACAGCAGATGAGAAGGGCGACCCTTGAGAATACAGATCAGTAGAAATGCGTAAAGACAGTAGGTGGTGAATCTGTGGAATTCATTGCCAATTTCTGCTGTGAAACCAAGTGATTGGCACAATAGATTTGCCTTGAATCGCCTTGAATCTCCCAACCTTTCAAAGTTCGAAGTACATTTATGATAAAGTGCGTATGTGTCACAAAATACTACCCCGAAATTTATGTTCTTGCAAGAATTGCACATAAAACAGACAACGTACCAAAAAAAAACAAGTTGAGAACATACAAAAAGAAAAAAGGATACTAATAATAACTAAGTAAATATAACTGACTACATTATTGCTGCTTCATGCGCCCAAGCTGAGCTACCACCAACTTTGCCTCCAACTGCCACCTTGCTCTTTAATTCACTTGATCCACTTCTGACTCCTCCCAGCCCTTTCTCAATCTCTTTGCCTCTATCTTTAGAGACAAGCTGCCGTCCGTGAGCTTTTATAAACTTACTGACTCCCACAGTTATCTCAACAATAATTCACCGTCTCTTGTAAAAATGCTGTTCCATTTTCTCATATAAGTCCTCTGCGCCGCATCTGTTCCCAGGATGAGGTTTTCCTTTCAGGGACATGTGAAGTATGCTTTTTCAAAGAACGGAGCTTCCTTTCCTCCACTATTAACCTGCTGAGTTCCTCCAGCATTCTGTAGTGGCCCTGAGAACATGACAGATCTTGAGTCCTGGAAAGTGAGTCTATGGGTTGTGGAAAGAATTCATATATGTGGTGATTGAACCATTTCGTCCCATTTCTACATATAATGGGCAGATCCTGTATTTAATCTCTCCATAGGTTCCAAAGGCCGTTTGCTCTGAAAGCTGTGCTCCCGGAACACGGAAGGCTCCCAGAAAAGGGCAACCTAAATGTTGCTATGATTGTGTACAATGTCCGCAAGGAGAAATTAGCAACAACACCGGTGAGATATCTCTGTGACATTCCAATAATTAAATGCCGGTGCAGAATTATTTTTTGAAATATAAGCTTGTCTCACTCCCTCCCTAATAGTAATCTGTTACATTTTAGATTCAACCGGTTGCTTTAAATGCCCAGCAGAGTACAAGTCCAATGAGAAACGGGTTGAGTGCTTACCAAAAGAAATCGAATTTCTATCATTCAATGAAGTCATGGGCATTATCCTGGTGACGCTGGCATTGGTTGGATTCTGTATGACATTGCTGGTATTTGTAACGTTCTATACTCACAGAGAGACGCCGATTGTTAAAGCTAACAACTCAGAACTAAGTTTCCTTCTTCTCGTTGCTTTAATGCTTTGCTTTCTCTGTTCAGTAACATTCATTGGAGAACCGTCAACATGGTCTTGCACACTTCGCCACACGTCGTTCGGTATTATATTTGTTCTCTGTGTGTCTTGCGTTTTGGGTAAAACGATAGTTGTTGTCTTGGCGTTCAAAGCGACTCTGCCCAACAGTAACATAATGAAGTGGTTCGGCCCAACCCAGCAGCGACTGACCGTCCTAAGCCTTACTTCTCTACAGAGCTTAATATGCACTGTCTGGCTCGCCACATCGCCGCCATACCCTCGGAAGAGCACGGAACATTTTACCGAGATAATAATTTTTGAATGCAACCTTGGGTCTGAACTTGCCTTTCATTGCGTGCTGAGTTATATTGGATTTCTGTCCTGTGTGTGTTTTGTGGTCGCCTTTCTAGCCCGGCAACTTCCTGACAACTTCAACGAAGCCAAACACATCACATTTAGCATGCTTATCTTTTGTGCCGTTTGGATTACCTTCATCCCAGCCTACGTGAGTTCTCCTGGGAAGTACACGGTGGCGGTGGAAGTGTTTGCCATTTTAGCGTCCAGCTATGCGTTGCTGTTCTGTATTTTTGCTCCCAAATGTTACGTTATACTCTTTAAACGAGAACAGAACACAAAGAGACATGTCATGGGAAAAAGCCCTTCCGGAAAGACTTAAGAATGAATAAGTTACTTTTTAATATTCAGTGTGCATTCTTTGCTATAAATTTGTAAGATTCGTTGGGTTAAGCTTATTGAATGTAGAAAAATACCCGGAGGAATATATCCTTCGGCCCACAATGTTTTACCGAACCAATTAAATTCGTTATTAAATGGCTACACTAATCTCTTCTGCCTACACAATGTACATATATTTCTATTTTCTTCGCATGCATGCGCTTATCTAAAATTAGGATCCAGAATCCATCTCCTTTGTACAAATTTCATGAGGCCGCCACTCAGGGGCTGACGCTCCAAAGTAAACAATCCATTTTTTCCAGAAATTTACAGTCTGAGTTAAGTCCAAGTGAGTCACAGTTCGAATGTACTTTGGAGAGATACATGTGCTACCACATCTACTCCGTGGTTCCTACAGTGAGACGAGCTCCCGCTGTATCGTGATTGTCAATACTAACACAAAATGTCTTCACACTCCTGTTAATTTTTAAAACCAACTTTGCTGAACCAACTTCAGTTCAACAAGTGCTTGCGAGACGGCGGCACAAATCGCCTTTTTAAAACAAGGGTTTAAACAACTGATACATCTCAGCTGCGTATTTCAGCCTCATCTCTGAGGCTGAAATACGCGAGTTTTACCGACGAGTGGACAGTCACAAAGCTGCGTGACCGGACGGCATCCCTCGGAGAGTACTCAACATGTGCGCAGCACAACAGACAGATGTGTTTACGGACATTTTTAATCTCTCCTTCTCCCAGCATTGTGTGCCCCTCTGCTTCAAAACAGCCAGCATTGTCCCTGTACCTAAAAAGACCTAGGTAACATTCAAAAAAGCTTTATTGTCATTGAAACCGTAGATCAGCTCTGCAGGGCAGAATGAGACAGCGTTTCTCAGGAGCAGTGCAATCATAACATAACAAACACAACACTAAAGAATAAACATAACAATAAATAGTAAAGCACAACAGCCACATGTCAGTTAAAATCAAGTTGTAAGTGTCCAATGCAAGTTAAAAGTGTCCAAAGCAGAGTCAGGTAGAGCAGCTATTTAGCAGTCTGACTGCCTGTGGGAGGAAGCTGTTCAGTAGCCTTGTGGTTTTAGTTTTGATGCTCCTGTAACGTTTGTCTGATGGCAGAAGAGCAAACAGTTCATGGAGAGGGTGTGAGGGATCCTTAATGATGTATCGTGTCTTCTGGAGGCATCGACTCTGAAAGAGGTCTTGGACAGAAGGTAGGGAGACCCCAATAACCTTCTCTGCTCCCCTAACCACCCTCTGCAAGGCTTTTTTGTCGACAGCACTGCAGCTGGAGTACCAGGTAGTGATGCAAAAGGTCAGCACACTCTCAACCACGCCTCTGTAGAATGTAGTTAAGATGTTAGTGGGGAGTGATGCTTGCTTAAGCTTCCTCAGAAAGTGCAATCTCTGCTGGGCCCGTTTCACAATCCCAGTGGTGTTCCTGGACCAGGTGAGATTGTCCAAGATCTGCACCCCAAGGAACTTGATATTTTCCACACTCTCCACTGTGGAGCCGCTGATGCTGAGGGGTGTGTGCTCAGGCTGAGACCGTCTGAAATCGACGATATCTCCTTGGTTTTGGTGACATTAAGCATCAAGTTGTTATCCCTGCACCAGCTCTCTAGGTGTTTGACCTCCTCCCTGTACATTGTTTCATCATTTTTGCTGATGAGCCCCACCACTGTGGTATCATCTGCAAATTTAATGATCAGGTTCTCCTTGAATCTGGCTGCACAGTCATGTGTTAGCAGTGTAAACAGCAATGGACTAAGCACACAGCCTTGTGGGGATCCAGTGCTCAGTGTGATGGAGTCAGAGATGTTCCTGCCAACACGGACTGACTGTGGTCTCTCTGTCAAGAAATCCAGAATCCAGCGACACATGGCAGTGCTAAGGCCAAGCAGCGACAGTGTCTCCACTAGTCTCTGCGGGATGATGGCATTGAACGCTGAACTGAAATGAATGTACAGGATTCTGGCATAAGTGTCTTTGTTGTCCAAGTGAGAGAGAACTGTGTGCAGTGTGGTGGATATTGCGTCCTCCGTAGAGCGATTTGGACGATAAGCAAACTGTAGAGGATCCAGCGATGAGGGGAGGCTGGCTGTGATATGAGGCTTGACAAGCCGTTCAAAACATTTCATCACTATGGGGGTCAGGGCAACGGGACGGTAATCATTCAGACAGGCTACAACTGATTTCTTTGCTACAGGGATGATTGTGGATGTTTTGAAGCATCTGGGGACAATAGCTTGACTAAGGGAGATGTTGAAAATGTCTGTCAGGATATCCGCTAATACATCTGCTAATACATGTCTGAACGACTGGCGTCCTGCCACACTCATCTCAATAATAAGCAAATACTTGGTCAAGGACAACATCTACAGCATGCTACCACCCACACCTGACGAACTATATTATGAACAGAGATCTAAGCTGTCTGCAAGTTGGGCAGCCAATCAATAGAGAGGGAGCGCGTTAAATTTTCAATTAGGTCCGCGATTAAGGTTGAAAAAACAGAGCTTCGTGTCAGCTTGTTTTTTTGAGTTGGTCGGTGACCAATCAGCAAAATGGATTCATTAGAAAGAGTAACTAAAAATAATGCAAGCAGGTGGAGCGGCCATCGCTTTTGACTGTGATTGTTTTTAGAGTGGCCTTGGCTTAACGAGATCATATTCTACAGTATCTAGAAACGTTCTCATTTTGTTCATCTTGCTTTATTCCTCGACTGTTACAAAATAGCACTGCAGTGAAAGTGGCTCCAGGCGTAATGTTTTGTAGCGTGTGCGTGATATGGGATGACAAGTGTTTGTCCAGTCTCCTGGACAAACACTTCTGCACCAGGCGTACTTGCTGCACCTTCTGAAACATTGTATTAAGGGACAGGAGCTGCAGCTTGTTAACCTTCGACTCATACAGGAGCATGGGCAGGTGACAGGTAGGAACTAGAGTCAGATAGTCATCCATACGTTGCAGCTGTCAGGTAACTGGGTGACTGACAGGAGGAAGAGAAATGCACAGCCAGTGCGGAATACAGCTGTGGCCACCCTCCCCCTCCCCTCCCCCCCACCCCGCTCAATAATAATTATATAACTTCAGATATTGTTGAGGAGATTACCTACAGTGTGTAGGGGATAGACCGCATACAGATTCTCGCCTGAACGGGCCGAATGATTTGTTTCTATGCGGTACTTATCTATGACTGTAAACTATTAATCCACACGGTTTGGGAATGCAGGTGGAAACTGAAACATAGAAACACAGAAACATAGAAAATAAGTGCAGGAGTAGGCCATTCGGCCCTTCGAGCCTGCACCGTCATTTGGCCCTTCGAGCCTGCACCGCCATTTATTATGATCATGGCTGATCATCCAACTCAGAACCCCGCCCCAGCCTTCCCTCCATACCCCCTGATCCCCGTAGCTACAAGGGCCGTATCTAACTCCCTCTTAAATATAGCCAACGAACTGGCCTCAACTGTTTCCTGTGGCAGAGAATTCCACAGATTCACCACTCTCTGTGTGAAGAAGTTTTTCCTAATCTCGGTCCTAAAAGGCTTCCCCTTTATCCTCAAACTGTGACCCCTTGTTCTGGACTTCCCCAACATCGGGAACAATCTTCCTGCATCTAGCCTGTCCAATCCCTTTAGGACTTTATACGTTTCAATCAGATCCCCCCTCAATCTTCTAAATTCCAACGAGTACAAGCCCAGTTCATCCAGTCTTTCTGCGTGAATTGTTCTTTAAGATTCAGACTAGGATGGTGATTGCTCAGGAGGGATAGAATGTGATCCGTTCGCTCTGATGGCTTAGCGTCACCGTGGCTGGGCGAGGAAAGCAACTGTTGGTGCACTCAGACTCCAACAGTCCAAAACTCTGTAACTGGTGAGTTTTCAACAATCGGTGTTGATCGTATTCGGGCGGGTGTTCAAGGAGACTCTTCACTCTGGCAGCACATAGCAATGTTTGGTGTTGTGGGGGGAGATTGCTCACAAAATAAATTGGACTTTGCCTTGCACTAACAACGTAACGGCAGTTTGATCCAATGCAGGATTTCACGCATCATACGGCAGAGGCATTTCATGTTTAAGAAAAAAATATAGCAACTTATTTATTGAACACAAAAAACTGAACACAGAGTACAATAACACTCCTTGACGTAATTCACTCACCACCTCAGACCAGCCTCTTGAAGTGAACCCCAACCCAATGTCAACAGTTGTGAATACTGTACGTTTCCACCAAAATCACATCAAATCACATTTAATTCACATTCAAAACACAAGTATATATAGCTGAATGAAACAAAGTTCAAAAAAGTTCAAAGTTCAAATGAAAATTTATTTTCAGAGTTCATACATGCACCACATACAACCTGCTGCATCTGTGGTGGTAAAAATGGCTCTCCTTCTTCTCTCTCCCGTGATTCCAAGTGCAGTGTATACTTTGTAGAGCGACTGGCTAGCAATGTAAAGCGCTACAGCCTCACGAACTTAAAGATCACGGGAGAATCGGCACGGAAGATCTACCAAATATGCTATTATGGAGCCAATCGAAGTACACGCTTGAAGTCTCTCAGAAAAAAAAATCGTTGATCACAAACTATCAAAAGATCACACTGCTGCTCTAAGTGTTAAAAATATAGCTAGCGAAAATGCTCTTGGAAAATTTTGTGACACCATGTATGCTTCGCATCTAAAGGCAACTTGTTCAATTTTTCGTTCTGCATATTATTTAGCTCAGAATGACAGACCATACTCTGATCACTTTGGCATATTCGAACTTAAAAAAAAATGGTATTGACATTGGAATTGGACTGCATTCCTGCACTAGTGCTACAGAGATAATTAATCACATAGCTATTAATATGAAAAAGAAAATTTGCCAGCATATCAAGCAGATAAATGGCAAATTTTCTGTTCTCATTGATGAATCAACAAGCCTGAGCATTAAGACCGCCCTAACAGTTGATTTGAAATGTGAAAGTGATAAGGAAGGGGATCCCCATATTATGTTTTTAGATCTAATTGAACTGCCTGATCAGAAAGCTGCAACTATTGCTAAGCATCTATTGAACTGTCTTAATAACCATGGGTTTGATGACTCTTACTTGAAACAGAATCTTGTAGCATTTGCTAGTGATGGGGCGAGCGTAATGCTTGGTGTCAAATCTGGTGTTGCTACAATTCTCAAGGAACATTACCCCGATGTGATAATTTGGTACTATCTTAATCACAGATTAGAACTTGCAGTAGGTGATTCGGTGAAAGAAGTTCATGAAATAAATAATTTTCAATCATTTATGGACAAAATGTACACTGTTTACAGGAGATCACCTCTAAATTAAAAGGAAATGTCTGAGAGTGCCTCTCAACTAGAACAATAAATTTGCAAAATAGGCCGTGTTCTGGGCACCAGGTAGGTAGCTAGCTCGTTTCGAACAGTTTCAGTAGTGTGGCAAAATTATGAAGCACTGTGTTTTCATTTTGAAAAAGCAATGAAGGACGAAACAAGATCAGGGATGGTCAGGGATACTATTACAGCTACAGAAAGGGTGGGTAATGTAGCAGAATCTTCTTTTGAGTCAGTATGGGTGGAAGTCAGGAACAGGAAGGGAGCAGTTACTCTACTGGGGGTATTCTATAGGCCCCCTGGTAGCAGCAGAGATACACAGGAGCAGATTGGGAGGCAGATTTTGGAAAGGTGCAAAAATAACGGGGTTGTTATCATGGGTGACTTTAACTTCCCTAATATTGATTGACACCTGATTAGTTCCAAGGGTTTAGATGGGGCAGAGTTTGTTAAGTGTGTCCAGGATGGATTCCTGTCACAGTACGTGGACAGGCTGACTAAGAGGAATGCCATACTAGATCTAGTACTTGGTAATGAACCGGCTCAGGTCACAGATCTCTCAGTGGGTGAGCATCTGGGGGACAGTGACCACCGCTCCCTGGCCTTTAGCATTATCATGGAAAAGGATAGAACCAGAGAGGACAGGAAATTTTTTAATTGGGGAAGGGCAAATTATGAAGCTATAAGGCTAGAACTTCCAGGTGTGAATTGGGATGATGTTTTTGCAGGGAAATGTACTATGGACATGTGGTCAATGTTTAGAGATCTCTTGCAGGATGTTAGGGATAAATATGTCCCAGTGAGGAAGATAAAGAATGGTAGGGTGAAGGAACCATGGGTGACAAGTGAGGTGGAAAATCTAGTCAGGTGGAAGAAGGCAGCATACATGAAGTTTAGGAAGCAAGGATCAGATAGGTCTATTGCAAGAAAGGAGCTTAAGAAGGGGCTGAGAAAAGCAAGAAGGGGGCATGAGAAGGCCTTGGTGAATAGGGTCAAGGAAAACCCCAAGGCATTCTTCAATTATGTGAAGAAAAAAAGGATGACAGGAGTGAAGACCGATTAGAGATAAAAGTGGGAAGATGTACCTGGAGGCTATGGAAGTGAGCGAGGTCCTCAATGAATACTTCTCTTCGGTATTCACCAATGACAGGGAACTTGATGATGGTGAGAGCAATATGAGTGAGGTTGATGTTCTGGAGCATGTTGATATTAAGGGAGAAGTGGTGTTGGAGTTGTTAAAATACATTAGGACGGGTAAGTCCCCGGGGCCTGACGGAATATTCCCCAGGCTGCTCCACGAGGCGAGGGAAGAGATTGCAGAGTCTCTGGCTAGGATCTTTATGTCTTCGTTGTCCACGGGAATGGTACCAGAGGATTGGAGGGAGGTGAGTGTTGACCCTTGTTCAACAAAGATAGTAGGGATAGTCCGGGTAATTATAAACCAGTGAGCCTTACGTCTGTTGGAAAAGATTCTTAGAGATAGGATCTCTGGGCATTTAGAGAATCATGGTCTGATCAGGGACAGTCAGCATGGCTTTATGAAGGGCAGATTGTGTCTAACAAGCCTGATAGAGTTCTTCGAGGAGGTGACCAGGCATATAGATGAGGGTAATGCAGTGGATGTGATCGATAAGGATTTTAGTAAGGCATTTGACAAGGTTCCACATAGTAGGCTTATTCAGAATGTCAGAAGGCATGGGATCCAGGGAAGTTTGGCCACGTGGATTCAAACTTGGCTTGCCTGCAGAAGGCAGAGGGTCGTGGTGGAGGGAGTACATTTAAATTGGAGTATTGTGACTGGTGGTGTCCCACAAGGATCTGTTTTGGGACCTCTACTTTTCGTGATTTTTATTAACGACCAGGATGTGGGGTAGAAGCATGGGTTGGCAAGTTTGCAGACGACGCAAAGGTTGGAGGTATTATAGATAGTGTAGAGGATTGTCAAAGATTGCAGAGAGACATTGATAGGATGTAGAAGTGGGCTGAGAAGTGGCAGATGGAGTTCAACCCGGAGAAGTGTGAGGTGGTACCCTTTGGAAGGACAAACTCCAAGGCAGAGTACAAAGTAAATGGCAGAATATTTGGTAGTGTGGAAGAGTAGAGGGATCTGGGGGTACAAGTCCACAGATCACGGAAAGTTGCCTCACAGGTATATAGGGTAGTTAAGAAAACTTATTGTGTGTTAGCTTTCATAAGTGGAGGGATAGAGCTTAAGAGTCGTGATGTAATGATGCAGCTCTATAAAACTCTGGTTAGGCCACACTTGGAGTACAGGATGTGGAAGCATTGGAAAGGGTACAGAGGAGATTTACCAGGATGCTGTCTGGTTTAGAGAGTATGCATTATGATCAGAGATTAAGGGAGCTAGGGCTTCACTCTTTGGAGAGAAGGAGGATGAGAGGAGACATGATAGAGATGAACAAGATAATAAGAGGAATAGACAGAGTGGATATCCAGCGCCTCTTCCCCAGGGCACCACTGCTCAATACAAGAGGACATGGCTTTAAGGTAAGGGGTGTGAAGTTCAAGGGGGATATTAGAGGAAGGTTTTTTACTCAGAGAGTGGTTGGTGCGTGGAATGCACTGCCTGAGTCAGTGGTGGAGGCATATACACTAGTGAAGTTTAAGAGACTGCTAGACAGGTATATGGAGGAATTTAAGGTGGGGGCTTATATGGGAGACAGGGTTTGAGTGTCGGCACAACATTGTGGGCCGAAGGGCTTGTACTGTGCTGTTCTATTCTATGTTCTATGTTCTATGTACTATGTAAGATATAGGAGTGACAGGAAAACCTATGAAGGTCTGTTGAAAAGACTCTCTTCAGAACAGTTTCTATTGGACTTAGCTCAAATGTATGACACATTACATGAACTTGGTTTACTGTCAGAGTGTTTACAGAAACGCAACAACAAAATTGCCTCCATTGATTATCTACAGTTTCTTACTAGTCTTATAAACAATTTGCAGCACCATATGTTCACGGCAACATCCTTGAAAGGTTCTCAAACTTCTAAACCTCAAAGTATGTATAAATCCTTGCTAAATGAAATGTGTATCCTTGATAAAGATAACTGGCCTGCTGAAATACCGCCTAATTATGGAGAAGCTGCAATATCATTTCTCTGTAAGAAGTTTAAGCTTTCTTCTTCCTCTGTAATAAATGCCTTCAGAGATTATGTGGAGGATCGTGGACACCCCATCCCCCAAGATTTACGCCCATTACTGAGCTGTTCACAAGTTATTCCTATTAGTACTGCTGAGTGTGAGAGAGGATAAAGTCACATGAACTTGATAATAACAACAACATGCTCAGGAATTCTCATAAATCATGGATCAGCACTGATGTTTGTTAAACTACATGGACCTCCTCTAGTTCAGTGGAATCCTGAGCCGTATGTCACATCATGGCTGTGGTACCACAGATCAGCAGATGACACCAGGACAAGAGTTGCTTCAGACCCCAAACACATATTACACCTGACCCTTTGTAGAAATTATTGTGAAACTTCTCATTGGTGGCATTTGGTAAGTAGGTAATTACTTTTAAATTGGTAAAATTTACCGTCTTTTTCTTTACTTGCTTGATATTTATATTTTATGATAATTAGTGAGTGCAACCATGCAATACTTTGTCATATTATTAAATTAAGTATTATATGTTTTATTTTACCAGGTATGCACTGGAATGTAGTGATAGGCTATGATCTTGTTAATGTCTTAACTATCACTATATTTCTGTGGAACTCTGGAATTCATATATTTCTTTCATCTTGGTTTAGTGCTTAACATTATAAGATGCCATATATATATATAATTCCCAGTTTGTGTACCTGCTCATTACATGAATGAGGCAAGGAATTTGCCCAGTACATGAAATGAGCAGGTAAGCAAATTGGGTGTGACATATATAGAGAGAGGATATAGGAATTCTGGCATTCTGCCCAGCGCCGAAATCAAGAGAGCAAGAAGAAATGCGGTAGTTATAGGGGATTCCATCGTAAGGGGGACGGACAAGAGATTCTGCGAGCCGGACAAGGATACCCGGATGGTGTGTTGCCTCCATGGTGCCCAGGTATGGGATGATGTCTCAGATCGAGTCTAGAGTATTCTGAGGAGACAGGGTGAGCAGCCGGATGTCTTGGTACATGTTGGTACCAATGACATAGACAGAAAAAGAGAGGAGGTCCTGAAGAAAGATTACTGGGAGCTAGGAAGAAAATTGAAAAGCCGGATCTCCGGATCTCCAGGATTGCTGCCTGAGTTGTGCGCTAATGATGGTAAGAATAGCAGAATTAAGCAGATGAATATGTGGCTAAGTCACTTGTGCAGGGGGCAAGGCTTCAAATTCTTGAATCATTGGGATCTATTTTGGGGAAGATATGACTTATACAAAAAAGATGGATTACACCTGAACTCGAAAGGTACTAATATCCTGGTGGCAACACACATAAAAGTTGCTGGTGAACACAGCAGGCCAGGCAGCATCTCTAGGAAGAGGTGCAGTCGACGTTTCAGGCCTAGACCCTTCGTCAGGACTAACTGAAGGAAGCACTTTTATATATTGGCGAGACCCGACGCAGACTGGGAGACCACTTTGCTGAACACCTGCCCTCTGTCCGCCAGAGAAAGCAGGATCTCCCAGTGGCCACACATTTTAATTCCACATCCCATTCCCATTCTGACATGTCTATCCACGGCCTCCTCTACTGTAAAGATGAAGCCACACTCAGGTTGGAGGAACAACACCTTATATTCCGTCTGGGTAGCCTTCAACCTGATCGCATGAACATCGACTTCTCTAACTCCCGCTAATGCCCCACCTCCCCCTCGTACCCCATTTGTTACTTATTTTTATACACACATTCTTTCTCTCACTCTCCTTTTTCTCCCTCTGTCCCTCTGAATATACCCCTTACACATCCTCTGGGTCCACCCCCCCCCCCCCGTTTTTCTTCCCGGACCTCCTGTCCCATGATCCTCTCAGATCCCTTTTGCCTATCACCTGTCCAGCTCTTGGCTCCATCCCTCCCCCTCCTGTCTTCTCCTATCATTTTGGATCTCCCTGTCCCCCTCCAACTTTCAAATCCCTTACTCACTCTTCCCTCAGTTAGTCCTAACGAAGGGTCTCGGCCTGAAACGTCGACTGCACCTCTTCCTAGAGATGCTGCCTGGCCTGCTGCGTTCACCAGCAACTTTTATGTGTGTTGCTTGAATTTCCAGCATCTGCAGAATTCCTGTTGTTTGCGTTTTCAAATATGCTGGTGGGATTGTTTAATATAGCTGTTAGGGAGGGTTTAATCTAAGTTGGCAAGGGGAAGGAAACCAAGGTCGAGGAAGAGGAAAATAGAAGTAAGTCAGAAATACTGTGCAGCAAAGATGGCAAGAAGGACAGGCCGGAGAATATACAGGATAATTTGCTGCAAAATAGAAATATAGCAAAATCGGCAACAAATACTGATCTAAATGTGCTGTACTTAAATGCACGCAGCATTAGAAATAAAGTGGATGACCTTGCTGCACAGCTGCAGGTTAAAAGATATGACATTGTGGCCATCACCGAGTCATGGCTAAATGATGGATGTGATTGGGAGCTGAATATCCAAGGATACACAGTGTATAGGAAAGATAGGAAGGTAGGTAAAGGGAGTGGCGTGGCGCTGATGGTAAGTAACAATATCAAATCAATAGAAAGAAGGGACATAGGATCAGAAGAGGTAGAATCCTTATGGGTAGAATTAAGAAATGGCAAGGGTAAAAAGACACTCATAGCAGTTATATACAGCCCTCCAAACAGCAGCCGGGATATGGACTACAAGTTGCAGCTGGAAATACAAAAAGCATGTCAGAAGGAAAATGTCAATATAATTATGGGGGATTTTAATATGAAAGTGGATTGGGAAAGTCAGGAAGGACTGGAAGACTTTTAAAAACTTACAGAAGGAAACTAAGAAAGTCATTAGGAAAGAAAAGATGAATTATGAAAGGAAGTTGGCGATTAACATAAAAAGGATACTAAGAGTTTTTTTTTAAATATATGAAGAGTAAAAGGTTGACAAGGTTAGATACGGGACCGATTGAAAATGATGCTGAAGAAATTATAATGGCTAACAAAGAGATGGCGGAGGAACTGAATGAGTATGTTGCATCAGTCTTCACAGTGGAAGACATGAGCAATATACCTGATAGCCAGAGGTATTAGGAAATAGAATTAGGTACAGTCAAGATTACTAGAGAGAAAGTGTTTGGGAAGCTAAATGGACTAGGAATAGATAAGTCTCCCGGACTGGATCAGGTGCACCAACGGGTTCTGAAGGAGGTGGCTTTGGAGATTATGGAGGCATTAGAAATGATCTTCCAGGAATCAATAGACTCTGGCACGGTTTCGGAGGACTGGAAGGTCGCAAATGTAGTTCCGCTATGTAAGAAAGGAAGGAGGCAGCAAAAAGAAAATTACAGACGTCTTAGTCTGACATCGGTAGTTCGAAAGATATTGGAGTCAATCCTCAAGGATGAGGTTATGAAATACCTCGAGGTGCATGACAAGCTAGGCCGAAGCCAGCATAGTTTCATGAAGGGAAGATCCTGCCTCACCAACCTATTAGAATTTTTTGAGGTAATCTCGAATGAGATTGACAAGGGAGAGGCTGTGGATGTTGTGTATTTGGATTTTCAAAAGGCCTTCGATAAGGCGCCGAATATGAGGCTGCTTAATAAGATGAGAGCCCATGGAATTATAGGAAAGATATTGAAATGGGTGGAGCACTGGCTGATAGGCAGAAAGCAAAGGGTGGGAATAAAGGGATCCTATTCTGATTGGTTGCCGGTTACTAGTGGTGTTCCGCAGGAGTCGGTGTTGGGGTGGCTTCTTTTTACGATGTATATCGATGATTTGGATTATGGATTAAATGGTTTTGTGGCTAAGTTTGCGGATGACACCAAGATAGATGGAGGAGCAGGAAATGTTGAAGAAACGGAAAGGTTGCAGACAGACTTAGTTAGTCTAGGAGAGTGGGCAAAGAAATGGCAGACGAGATACAACGTTGACAAATGTACGGTTGTACATTTCGGAAGAAGAAATAATCGGGCAGATCATTATTTAGAATGGGAGAAAATTCAAAAATCGGAAGTGCAAAGGGACTTGGGGGTCCTCGTGCAGGATACCGTAAAGGTTAACCACCAAGTTGGATCGGAAAGCGAATGCTATGTTGGCATTCATTACAAGAGGAGTAGTGTATAAGAGTAAGGAGGTTCTGATGAGGCTCTATGGGGCTTTAGTGAGACCTCATTTGGAATACTGTGTGAAGTTTTGGGCCCCCTATCTTAGAAAGGATGTACTGATGTTGGAGAGAGTTCAGAGAAGATTTACGAGGATGATTCCTGGAATGCAGGGGCTAACATATGAGAGCGTTTGTCAGCTCTTGGATTGTATTCATCAGAGTATAGAAGAATGAGAGGGGATCTGATAGAAACGTTTCGAATGTTGAAATAGTTGGACAGAGTAGACTTGGAAATGCTGTTTCCCTTGGTGGGTGAGTCCAGGACAAGAGGCCATAGTCTTAGAATTAGAGGGTACCCAGTTAAAACAGAGATGAGGAGAATTTTTTTTAGCCAGAGGGTCGTGGATTTGTGGAATTCGTTGCCACATACAGCTGTGGAGGCTCGATCATTGAGGGTGTTTAAGGAGGAGATTGACAAGTATCTAATTAGTCAGGGTATCAAGCGATATGGGGAAATTGCCGGAAATTGGAACTGGATGGGTGAATAGTTTAGCTCATGGGGGAGCTGCGGAGCAGACTCGATGGCCCGAATGGCCTACTTCTGCTCCTTTGTCTTGTCTTGTGAGGAAATGGCAAGCATTTTGTCAGCTCCGACACCCAAAAAGTTAGCACTGCACCCCTGAATAAGATTAAGGAAATCTGTAAAAACAATAGGTTTGTTATCATGGGGTCCTTCAACTTCCCTAATACCAATCAACCTCGGGGCTGTGCATAAAGAGCTGCGTTTTAATCAGAAGCCGATCGAGATTTAGAAAGCAGAACTTCGCGACAGTTTTCTCTTAGTTGGACAAAAAACGTCGCGCTGTGTGTAAAAATAGCTCCCTTTTCATCAGGAGGCTGTCGAGATGTAAAAGGCGGGAGTTTGACGGACGTTTCTCTGAGTTCAGGAGTGACCAATCAGCAAGAGGCAGTGTGTAAAAAAGAGCTGCCTTTCAGTCAGGTCCGCTTCAGGACTTCAAAAGCAGAGCTTCACGGCAGTTTCCTCAGGTGGAGAATCGACTTCAAGCTGTGTAAAAAGAGCTACCTTTTAATCAGGAGAACTATCGAGGCAATAATTTCGTGGCAGATTCTCTGAGTTGCGGAACGACCAATCAGCAAGATGGAGTGCATAATAAAAGAGTTACCTTTCTGTCAGGTCTGCGTTCAAGATTTTGTAAGCAGCGCTTCGATGCAAATTTCTCTCAGTTCGACAATAAGCATCAGAGCTGAGTGTGAAAAGAGCTACCCCTTTAATTTAAAGAGCGATCGAGATTTGGAAAACAGCTTCGCTCGCGGCAGTTTTCTCTCAGATGGACAATGAACGCCAGGTTACATAAAAAGAGCTGCTTTTTAATTTGGAAGGCGATTGAGACTTAGAGAAAACAGCTTCGCGGCGGTTTTGTCTCAGGGATGAGTGGGAAAAGAGCTACCTTGTAATTTGGAGGTCTATCGAGGCAATGATTTCGTGGCAGATTCTCCGAGTTGAGGATCGACTCAACTCAGAATCAAGCGGCAGTGCGTAATAAAAGAGCGACCATTCTCTCAGATCCGCCTTCAAGATTTTAAAAACAGAGCATCGCGGCGATCTTCTCTTAGCTGGAAAATAAACATCAGGGCCTAAATGGAAAATGAGCTACCCCTTTAATCTGGAGAGCGATGGAGATTTAAAGAGAACAGCTTCGCGGCGGTTTTCCCTCAGATGCACAATAAACATAAGGGATGAGTGTAAAAAGAGTACCTTTTAATTTGGGGTGCGGGTGAGGTCCGGGCCTGACGTCCCGCTCACCCCGGGAAAGTGAGCACAATACATCGCCTCTCCTTTCCCGGTGTAGTGATCGCAGTGTGGTCACTGTCTGGCCAGCTGGGCAGCGGCCACTGCAAATGGCCTCTCCTACATGACTCCGTCCGTAGCAACACCTTCTCGCCGGTGCCCCCCGTTTCCACCGAGCTTGCTCGGTCATGGCGCGACCGAGTGTCCGGCGGTATAACTGGGTCGGCTGGGCTCGTTAGCCTTGCTTGGAATTGGCAGCCATCCACCTCGGACAAGGACACTCCGATGTAAATGCTCTGTAATCCACAGCACTCCCCGATGGGTCGGCTGGGCTCGTTAGCCTTGCTTGGAATTGTCAGCCATCCACCTCGGACAAGGACACTCCGACGTAAATGCTCTGTAATCCACAGCACTCCCCCCAGACACAGTGTGATCCCACACACTCTGTAATCCACACCCACACCACTCCCCCCAGACCCAATGTGATCCCACACACTCTGAAATTCACACCCACACCACTCCCTCCAGACACAGTGTGATCCCACACACTCTGTAATCCACACCCACAGCACTCCTCCCAGACACAGTGTGATCCCACACACTCTGTAATCCACACCCACACCACTCCCCCCAGACCCAATGTGATCCCACACACTCTGAAATTCACACCCACACCACTCCCTCCAGACACAGTGTGATCCCACACACTCTGTAATCCACACCCACAGCACTCCTCCCAGACACAGTGTGATCCCACACACTCTGAAATCCACACCCACACCACTCCCCCCAGACACAGTGTGATCCCACACTGTAATCCACACCCACACCACTACATAATGTACTGGTTGGGCACAGGAGTACATTCAGCCAGAGACTCATTCCACCAAGATGCAACACTGAGCATCATAGGAGGTCATTCCTGCCTGAGGCCATCAAACTTTGCAACTCCTCCCATACAACCATAGAACCATAGAAACTACAGCACAGAAATAGGCCTTTTGGCCCTTCTTGGCTGTGCCGAACCATTTTCTGCCTAGTCCCACTGACCTGCACATGGAACATATCCCTCTATACACCTCCCATCCATGTATCTGTCGAATTTATTCTTGAATGTTAAAAAAGAACCCGCATTTACCACCTCGTCTGGCAGCTCATTCCATACTCCCACCACTCTCTGTGTGAAGAAGTCCCCCCTAATGTTCGTTTTAAACTTTTCTCCCCTCACCCTTAACCCATGTCCTCTGGTTTTTTTCTCCCCTTGCCTCAGTGGAAAAAGCCTGCTTGTATTCACTCTATCTATACCCACCATAATTTTATATACCTCTATCAAATCTCCCCTCATTCTTCTACGCTCCAGGGAATAAAGTCCTAACCTATTCAACCTTTCTCTGTAATTCAGTTTCTCAAGTCCCGGCAACATCCTTGTATATCTTCTCTGCACTCTTTCAACCTTATTTATATCCTTCCTGTAATTTGGTGACCAAAACTCAACACAATACTCCAGCTTTGGCCTCACCAATGCCTTATACAACCTCATTATAACATTCCAGCTCTTATACTCAATACTTTGATGAATAAAGGCCAATGTACCAAAAGCTCTCTTTATGAACCTATCTACCTGTGAAGCCACTTTTAGGGAATTTTGTATCTGTATTCCCAGATCTCTCTGTTCCACTGCACTCCTCAGTGCCTTATCATTAACCCTGTATGTTCTACCTTGGTTTGTCCTTCCAACGTGCAATACCTCACACTTGTCTGTATTAAACTCCATCTGCCATTTTTCAGCCCATTTTTGCAGCTGGTCCAAGTCCCTCTGCAATCTCTGAAAACCTTCCTCACTGTCTACTACACCTCCAATCTCTGTATCATCAGTAAATTTGCTGATCCAAATTACCACATTATCATCCAGATCATTGATATAGATGACAAATAACAATGGACCCAGCACTGATCCCTGTGGCACACCACTAGTCACAGGCCTCCACTCGGAGAAGCAATTCTCTACCTCCACTCTTTGGCTTCTTCCATTGAGCCAATATCTAATCCAATTTACCACCTCTCCATGTATACCTAGCGACTGAATTTTCCTAACTAACCTACCATGCGGGATCTTGTCAAAGGCCTTACCGAAGTCCATGTATACAATATCCACTGCCTTCCCTTCATCCACTTTCCTGGTAAACACCTCGAAAAACTCCAATAGATTGGTCAAACACGACCTACTATGCACAAAGCCATGTTGAC
Organism: Mobula birostris; assembly: GCF_030028105.1. Classification (NCBI taxonomy): domain Eukaryota; kingdom Metazoa; phylum Chordata; class Chondrichthyes; order Myliobatiformes; family Myliobatidae; genus Mobula; species Mobula birostris. The sequence goes on from NC_092373.1 coordinate 12,254,614, forward strand.
TCTCCCTAATAAGTCCCTGTCTATCCAAATGCTTGTAGATTCTGTCTCTTAGTACTCCCTCCGATAACTTACCTACTACCGACGTTAAGCTTACCGGCCTATAATTTCCTGGATTACTTTTCGATCCTTTTTTAAACAACGGAACAACATGAGCCACTGTCCAATCCTCCGGCACCTCACCTGTAGACAGCGACATTTTAAATATTTCTGCCAGGGCCCCTGCAAATTCAACACTAGTCTCCTTCAAGGTCCGAGGGAACACCCTGTCAGGTCCCGGGGATTTATCCACTTTAATTTTCCTCAAGACAGCAAGGACCTCCTCCTTTTCAATCTGTACAGTTTCCATGGTCTCACTACTTGTTTCCCTTAATTCCATAGACTTCATGCCAGTTTCCTTAGTAAATACAGACGCAAAAAACCTTTTTAAGATCTCCCCCATTTGCTTTGGTTCCGCACATAGTCTCCCTTGTAGGGTCAGACACCCTGAGCCAATAGGCTGGTCCTGGACTTATTTCCTGGAATAATTTACATATTTTTATTTAATTATTTATGGTTTTATATGGCTATATTTATACTCTGTTCTTGGTTGGTGCAATTGTAACAAAACCAAATTTCCCTCGGGATCAATACAGTATGACTATGACTATATCCTGATATTTTTCTGTCGTGACTTTCCCTCCTGGTCAAGCAGTTTACTTTCTCGTTGAATTAATATTTTTATCGTCATATTTTGTTTTTACTTTACATTAGTGATATCCACAAAAAAGTCACAAGCACAACCAGATTCCTTGATGATGATTTTTTGATATACCGGCTAATTAAGTCAAGTGATGATGAAGATGCTCTCCAAAAAGATCTTGATAGTGTGGTTGACTGGTCTCAACAACGGGGCATGCAGTTCAGTCCTTCCAAATGTGAAACCATGCGTGTCACCAGGAAGAGAAAACCAGGTAAAACATCATATAAAATCCTCGGTGTCACTATTGAAGAAACCAAACATATCAAGTATCTTGGTATCAACATCCAGAATGTTCTACACTGGAATATACAGACACATCATGCAACAGGAACACAAAATACTCTGCCGATGCTGGGGTCAAAGCAACACTCACAACACGCTGGAGGAACTCAGCAGGTCAGGCAGCATCTGTGGAAATGACGAGTCGACGTTTCGGGCCGGAACCCTTCGTCAGGACTTTGAGTCGCTGGAATCTTTTTCTTAAATTGTCTCGTTGTAAACAGTGAATATTTTACCTCTCTTTTGTTTCCTTTCATGATGAAGGGTCTCAGCCTGAAACGTCGGCTCTGCTCTTTGTCTTAGATGCTGCCTGGCCTGCTGCGTTTCTCCAGCGTTTTCTGTGTGTTGCATGAATTTACTTTTTCTTTCTTCTCCTTGAGGGACAAGAGTGCCAGAAACCATGACACATGATTGTGCACAAGACAACACAGATTTGAACCGTATGAAGCTGAGAGTGACCACTACACAATTCAAGCCCAAGACTGCAGGTACCGACTACAGTCAGTACTCCTGACTGGGGGGCAGTGGAAAGCCCATCATAGCTGTGACTTTTGATGGTGGGGAGGCAGACCATCTGCACAGATAGAGTGGCTGAGAAAGTCAAGGATATACAACCTGAACTGGTATTTAATGAGGTTAATAATCTGCCCATGACGGCTGAAGCCATCAATCACTCCATCCCAATTCCTCCCCCTTCCCATCTCACACCCCTTCCCCTTCCCTCCCCTTCCCTTCCCATCCTCATCCTTCCCCTCCCTCTTTCTCCATCCCTCCTGCCTCTGTTCTTCCCTCACTTCAATTCCCTCTGCCCAACCTCTCACCTTCCTTCCCTTCCCTACCCTCCATCCCCTCAAATGTTTGTGTTTTTGTATTTTGTGTGTGTGAGAGAGACCTACCGTTCCCGCATCCCCCACCTCCCTCCATCTCCACCGCATTCCCCACCCACACCACTCCCCCCCAGACACAGTGTGATCCCACACACTCTGTAATCCACACACACACCACTCCCCCCAGACACTGTGTGATCCCACACACTCTGTAATCCACACCCACACCATTCCCCCCAGAGACAGTGTGATTCCACACACTCTGTAATCCACACCCACACCACTCCCCCAGACACAGTATGATCCCACACACTCTGTAATCTACACCCACACCACTCCCCACAGACACAGTGTGATCCCACACACTCTGAAATCCACACCATTCCCCCCAAACACAGTGTGATACCACACACTCTGTAATCCACACCACTCCCCCCAGACACAGTGTGATCCCGCACACTCTGTAATCCATACCCACACCTCTCCCCCCAGACACAGTGTGACCCCACATTGTAATCCACACCCACGCCACTCCCCCCACAGTCCGCAATCCAGATGCATAAGCTGCAACCCCCTCTCACACCTCAATCCCCAGACACGCCGCACTCTCCTACCTTCACTGTAACCCTGGTGTGCACTCCAGTCGCCCAACTGCACTCCCCCATGTTTTCTGAAACCCCCACACATACCACAACCCTCATTCACACTGCACACCTCACACCAACTGAATACACCTTCCCCATTGTTACTCGCCTGCTCTCCCTCCCTCCCTCCCTCCCTCTGTCCAACTCTAACTCCTTCTTGCACCTCCCTCTTAACCATCCCTCAACTGCCCCTCCCCGCTGTCACCTTTTCCCTGCACTCCTTCCCCTCTCCCCTCTAACACCCTCCCCTCTCCCCCTCTCCACACTGTCACCACAACTCACTACTTCTCCTTTCCACCATCTCCACACCCCTCTGATTCCTCCCCAGCCCCTCCAGCCTTATCTGCACCCTCCCCTCTCTCTCACACACCTTCAAATGCACATACAGTTGGGGTGATGGATGGAGGGGGTGGGGGGCAGATTGGGTGGAAGAGGGGGAGTGAGGAGGAGAGGGAAGGAGGTGAGAGGATGGAGATGGTTCAGTGGGAGGGAGGAGGAGGGGAGGGGAGGGGAGAAGGAGGGAGCAGGAAGAGAGGGGGAGGGAAGTGAAGGCAGATGGAAGGGGAAGGAGATGGTTGAGGAGAGGGGAGGTGGAGGATGTGGGGAGCGTTAAGAGGCAAGGAGGGTGAAGGAACTGGAGGGTTAGGGTTGGGGTGTGAGGAGGAGGGGGAATAATGGAGAAGTGGAAGAGGCGGTTGAAGGATGGGAAGCAGAGGGAGCAGGATGGGAGGGGAGTGGAAGGGGTAGGTTGAGGGGGAGGGTTGGTGAGGAAACAGGAGGGGAAGGGGTAGGTTGAGGGGGAGGGTGGGTGAAGAAACAGGAGGGGAAAGGGTAGGTTGAGGGGGAAGGTGGGTGAGGAAAAAGGAGGGGAAGGTGTAGGTTGAGGGGGAGAGTGGGTGAGGAAACAGGAGGGGAAGGGGTAGGTTGAGGGGGAGGGTGGGTGAGGAAACAGGACGGGAAGGGGTAGGTTGAGGGGGAGGGTGGGTGAGGAAACAGGAGGGGAAGGGGTAGGTTGAGGGGGAGGGTGGGTGAGGAAACAGGACGGGAAGGGGTAGGTTGAGGGGGAGGGTGGGTGAGGAAACAGGAGGGGAAGGGGTAGGTTGAGGGGAGGGTGGGTGAGGAAACAGGAGGGGAAGGGGTAGGTTGAGGGGGAAGGTGGGTGAGGAAACATGAGGGGAAGGGGTAGGTTGAGGGGGAGGGTGGGTGAGGAAACAGGAGGGGAAGGGGTAAGTTGAGGGGGAAGGTGGGTGAGGAAACAGGAGGGGAAGGGGTAAGTTGAGGGGGAGGGTGGGTGAGGAAACAGGAGGGGAAGGGGTAGGTTGAGGGGGAGGGTGGGTGAGGAAACAGGAGGGGAAGGCAAGTGGGACTAAGTAGGAGGATGGTAGGAATGGGAGGGGGAAGAAGAGGGTTGGGGAGAGGGTGAGGTAAAGGGCAGGAGCAGGAGAGTTGCTGTGGAGATGGAGTGAGGGGGAAGAAGTAAAGGGAGAGGGGAAGTGGAGGGTTGAGGGGAGATAGAGGGGCAAGGAAAGTGGAAGGTTGGGAGTGGGAATGGAGGGAGATGGGGAGGGAGGTGGAGGGAAAGGAGGAAGGAGTGGAGGGATGGAGGACGAATGGGGAGGGTTAACAGTAAGGGAGGGGCAGGGTAATGTGGTGGTGAGGGGACAGGGGAAGGAATAGGAACGGATACAGTGTCAGCAAGTCATGCACTTCGGTAGACAGAATAAAGGGTGCAGCAGCTACTGGAACAAACCAACAACACTTACAGACAAAGCAGGGGAAGGAGGGAGTTGATCTTGTGCGATACTCTCTCCAATCCAATAACAACATTCCAAAGTCTAAGAATACCTTCGGTCTTTTATTTGAAAAGTAGCAAAACAAACAATCTTGATGTGATAGAATCTAATGAACTAAAATCAACGATAAAACAAAATAAACAGTCAGCGTATTTAATGTACATAAGCCAAGCGTTCTTAAATGTTTTCAAGAAGATTCCAAGATGGAAATATAGAAAAGTATGGCAGAAAATCTGGCCCTTTGGCCCATCTAGTGTGTGCTAAATCATTTAAACTGTCTACTCCCATTGACCTGCACAGGGACCATTGCCCTCCATACCCCTGCAATTCATGTACCTGTTCAAGCACATCTTAAACATTGAAATCAACCTCACATGCACCAATTGAATTGGCAGCCCATTCCACACTCTCCTGACCTTCAGAGGAAGAAGTTTCCGCTCATGTTCCCCTCAAACGTCTCACCTTTCACCCTTAACACATGACCTTTGGTTGTAGTACCAACCAACCACATAGGGCTGCTTGTAGTTACTCTACCTTTTCCCCTCATAATTGTTATACTTCTATTAAAAATCCCGTCAAACTTCTATGTTCCAGGCAATAAATTCTGAATGTATTCAATCTTTCCTGCAGTCCTGCAGACCCAGCAAGATCCTTCTAAACTTTCTCCATACTCTTGCAATGTCATTTACATCTTTCCTGTCGGACAGTGACCAAAATTGCTCACAATACTCCAAATTAGGCCTCACCAGTGTCTTATACATCTTCAACATGACATCCCATTTCCAGTCGTCAGAACTTTAATATATGAAGGCCAACGTGCCAAAAGATTTCTTTACAGTCCTATCTACCTGTGACTTATAGACCTGTATTCCCAGAGCCTTTTCTTCTACAGCTCTCCTCAGTGCCCTACCATTCACTGTGCAAGACCTATCCTGGTTGGTCCTACTGAAGTGCAACACCTCACACTTGTCTGTCTTAAATTCCATCTGCCATTTTTCAGCCCATTTTTCCAGCTGGACCAGATCCCACTGCAAGCCAGGATAGTCTTCCTTGCTGTCCACTACACCCACAATCTTGGTTCATCTGCAAATTATCATCCAGATCATTGATACAGATGACAAACAACAAGAGACCCAATACCAATCCCTGTGGCACTCCACTAGTCACAGACCCCCAGTCAGAGATACAACCATCCATGAAAACATAGTCATAGTCATACTTTATTGATCCCGGGGGAAATTGGTTTTCGTTACAGTTGCACCATAAATAATTAAATAGTAATAAAACCATGAATAGTTAAATAGTAATATGGAAATTATGCCAGGAAGTAAGTCCAGGACCAAGCAACACACATCAAAGTTGCTGGTGAATGCAGAAGGACAGGCAGCATCTCTAGGAAGAGGTACAGTCGACATTTCGGGCCAAGACCCTTCGTCAGGACTAACTGAAGGAAGAGCTAGTAAGAGATTTGAAAGTGGGAGGGGGAGGGGGAGATCCAAAATGATAGGGGAAGACAGGAGGGGGAGGGATGGAGCCAAGAGCTGAACAGGTGGTTGGCAAAAGGGATATGAGAGGATCATGGAACAGCAGGCCTAGAGAGAAGGAAAAGGGGGAGGGGAAGGAAACCCAGATGATGGGCAAGGGGTACAGTCAGAGGGACAGAGGGAGAAAAAGGAGAGAGAGAGAAAGAATGTGTGTATATAAATAAATAACGGATGGGATACGAGGGGGAGGTGGGGCATTAGCGGAAGTTAGAGAAGTCAATGTTCATGCCATCAGGTTGGAGGCTACTCAAACAGAATATAAGGTGTTGTTCCTTCAACCTGAGTGTGGCTTCATCTTTACAGTAGAGGAGGCCGTGGATAGACATATCAGAATGGGACTGGGATGTGGAATTAAAATTCCTTGTGTTTAAGTCCAGGAACAGCATATTGGCTCAGGGTGTCTGACCCACCAAGGGAGGAGTTGTAAAGTTTGATGACCTCAGCCAGGAATGACTTCCTATGACGCTCTGTGTTGCATCTCGGTGGAATGAGTCTCTGGCTGAATGTACACCTGTGCACAACCAGTACATTATGTAGTGGATGGGAGACATTGTCCAAGATGGCATGCAATTTGGACAACATACACTTTTCAGACACCACCGTCTGAGAGTCCAGTTCCATCCCCTCTCTGGCTTATCCCACAAAGGCAATGTCTAATCCTATTTACTACCTCATCTTGAATGCCGAGCAACCGAATCTTCTAGACCAATATCCCTCGCAAGACCTCATCAAGAACCTTGCTAAAGTCCATGCAAATAACATCCACTGCCTTGCCTTCATCAACCTTCCTGATAACTTCCTCAAAAAACTCTAAAAAATTAGTCAGACAACCTACCACACACAAAGCTGTGCTGACCATCCCGAATCAGTTCCTGACTAGTAACATCCCTCCCCCTCTGTTGTGTCTGAAATAACAGAATCCCAAAACCACACCAATATTTGTTCTGCACTCTGGTTCCCACCACCTTGCAACATCTGTTTAAATCGCCCATGAAGCACTAGCAAACCTTCCCACTAGTATATCAGTCCCCTTCCAGTTCACTTGCAAACCGTTTTTTTCTCTACAAGTTTCAAGTCCACTGGAAGACAGCCCAATGATTCAAAAAATCTAATGCTATCCCTCCTCTGCCAACTCCTTGACCAAGAGTTGAACTATATGATCTTCCTATTTCTGGCCTCACTAGCATGTGGAAAAGGTGTCAATCCTGAGATCACAAACCTGGACATCCTGCCTTTTAACATCGCACCTAACGCCATGAATTCACTTTGCAGAACCTCATCACTTGGTACCTACATGAACCACGACCTCTGGCTGCTCACCCTCCCTCTTGAGAAAGCTATGGACTCGATCTGAGGTGTACTGAACATTGGCACCTGGGAGGCAACATACCATCTGGGGATCTCGTACTCACCACAGAATTTCCTGTCTGTTAACCTAACTAATGAATCCCCAATCACCACCGCTTGCCTCTTCAACCTCCTTCCCTTCTGAGTCTCAGAGATAGACTCAGTGTCAGAGACCTGACCATTGTGACTTTTCTCTGCTTGCTCATGCCCCGAACAGTAACCAAAGATGTTGTTGAGGGCGAGTGACCAAAGGTTTAGTTTGTACTGCCTGTTTAACCCCTGTCCCCATCCTGACTGTCACCATGCTCCTGTGTACTGAGACTGGGACAGACCCTGACAGACATTACCTACCCCACTCTGACCCATCCCCAGTGAGAGAAGGACAACCCCAGGCAGACATTTCCCACCCTGACACATCCCTATTTAGAGCGAGACAAACCCATTCAGTTATTTCCAACCCTGACCATTCTCCGTGAGAGTGGGACAGACCCAGGCAGACAATCCCCGCCCCCACACTGCCCATCCCCGGTGAGTGTAGGACAGACTCAGGCAGACATTTCCAATGCAGACCTGTCTCCAGTGAGAATGGGACTCCATGGCAGATATTCTCCAACCTGACCCTTCCCCAGTGAGAATGGAACAGACCCAGGCAGACATTTCCCACGCCCAAACTAACCATCGCCCGTGAGAGTGGGAAAGACTCAGGTAGACATTACTGACACCCCATCTAACCATTCCCATGTAGAATGGGATTGACCCAGAGAGACCCTTTTTCCCCTCCCTTCCCTCTGTCACAATCCCACACATGAACAGGGCAGAACTGCACTACTGCTCCGCTTCAGGTTGCCACTGTGCTCTGCTTACTGACAGAATTGGAGATGGTGCAGCAGAACAATGAGGGGTTGAAGGTGTCCATAGCATTGATTGAGACAAGGAGGTGCTGTCACCGTTGTTGATGTTGTGTAGCTGGTTGAAGTTCAGCTGAGAGAGTGGGTGTGAATGAGGGTTCTCACCATCCAGGGAAGGAGATGTGGATCTACAGGGTGTTGGCAGCAGGAAGGAGGGAGTGCAGTGTCCCAAAAGGGGAGTGATGATTTATAAGGAAGCATTAGCAATGATCTATCACTGAGGAGAACGTGCTTGGAAAGCTGAAGTCTGATGGTAGATAAGTCACCTGGAACAGATCGACTACAATTCTCGGATCTGATAGATGTAGATGAGGAGCTTGTGAAGGCATTTATCATGACCCTTCAAGAAGCATGAGATTCTGGAATATTTTTGGAGGAATGGAAAAGCCAAAGGTCACTCCACTTTGATGAAAGGAGGGAGGCAAAATGCAAGAAATTATAAGCCAGTAATCCTGACTTCAGTGGTTGGTAAAATGCTGTAATCCATTATTAAGGATGAGGATTCACAGTAGTTAGAGACACTTGGGTTATTGTCTGCAGTTTTGGGCCCCTTATCTGTACTGCAAAATGACCAGAGGAGGTTCACAAAAATGATTCCAGGAATGTCTCACTCTCAAGAACATTTTACAATTCATGTTCTTAGTATAATTTCTTGCACAGTTTGTCTTTTGCACTTTGGTTGTTTGTCAGTCTTTATGGGAAGCTTTTCATAAATTCTGTTGAATTTCTGCATCTTCCTGTAAATGCCTGCAAGAAAATGAATCTTAAGGTGAAATACAGTGCCTTGAAATAGTATTCAGTCTCCACAACCACAGTATTTTCATGTTTTACTCTGTCTTTTTCTAAATATTTTGAGGTAGAATTTATTGAGCTCATCGAGAAAACATTGTGCATCATATCAAATCAAAAGAAAAATTCCAAACTTTCTCAACAATTTGCTAAAAATTAAACCAAACTTGTGAATCTGATAAAGTATTCATCCCTTCCTTTGTAATTACCACAATCACTTTCCTCAGGTGCCATTTGTGATCTCACCAACTCTCCTAATTTGTCAATGCAGAACATTGTAGGACCAGTGAATTCATAAGAATAAAAACCCATCACTCTGTCAGGTCCAGCTATATGATAGACTTAATACAGACCAAACCAAAATGAAGACAAAGGAGCATTCAAGACAAGTCAGGGAACTGAGGAAAGGACAGCATAAATCTGGGGAATGGTACATGACAACCTTAAAGGCACTGAACACACCTGGGAGCTCAGTGCAGTCAATCATGAAAAAGTATGAAACCACAGCCACACTACCTAGGTCAGGCACTCCTCCAAACTGAGTCGCTGGTGAAGAATGGCACGTGTAAGAAGGATTACCGTGATGCCAACAGTCACACTGAGTGAGCAGCAACTGGAGATGAACAAGAGCAACATGCAGTGGCTTCAAATATAGTCACCCGCACCCCCACCAGCATCCCTCCTCCTTCCCTTTCCCCCATGAAATGGCTGACAGGCTGGAGGCAGCCAGTGGGAATAAAAGGGGCATTTTTCTGTTTGGCTGCTGGTGACTCGTGCCGTTCTACAGGGGTCAGTTTTGGAACCACAACTTTTCCGATTGTTTGTCAATGACATGGATAATGGAATTGGTGGCTTTGTGACAAAGTTTGTGGATGATATGAAGATAGGTGCAGAGATGGGTAGTGCTGAGGAAACAATGCGATTGCAGCAGAACTTAGACAATTTGGAAGAATAGCAAAAAAGTGGCAGACCATCCATGATTAGGGATGTTGCCTTTAAACGCTCCTTACAGGGGAGCATACGTAAGTTCTGAGGCTTGTAGAAAGAAGCTGTAATAGAAATTTACCATCCCTAGAAAGTCCTGTAGTGTTTCAGTAGTGTGGGGCAGGGGAAATGCGTAATAGCAGCTTCTTTTAATGGGAGTGGTTTTGCACCTTCTGCAGAGATGTGATGGCTGACAAAGTCAAAGGCTGATAACCCAAACTGGTATTTTGCGTGGTTCGTAATCAACCTGTGTTGGTTTTAGTGCTTGTAAGCTGTGCAGAGATGAGGTTCAAGTTTGGATTTGGATGTATTGGTGACAATTATGTCATCCAGTTGAACAAAAAGAAAATCTAAGTTTTTAATACAGAGTCCATCAGCTATTGGAAGACTGTACTGCATTTTTCAGCCCAAACGGCATGCGCAGAAACTCAGATAGGCCAACTGTGATTATACAGCCATATCTAATCTGTACAGGTCTTTCAGGCCTTTTAACACTCAAAATGTTTCGATGAGATCCCCCTGCATTCTCCTGAACTCAATAGAATATAGCCAAAGAGCTGCCAGACGTTCCTCATACGGTAACCCTTCCATTTCTGGAATCATTCTCATGCATCTTCTCTGAACTCTCTCCAATGTCACTATATCCTTTCTAAAATAAGCCCAAAACTGCACACAGTACTCCAAGTGTGGTCTCATGAGTGCCTTATAGAGCGTCAACATCACGTCCCTGCTTTTAAATTCTATACCTCTAGAAATGAATGCCAACATTGCATTTTCCTTCTTCACCACTGACTCAACCTGCAGGTTAACCTTTCCGGTATCTTGCACAAGGTTTCCCAAGTCCCATTCCATCTCTGCATTTTGAATTCTCTCTCCATCTAAATAATTGTCAGCCGTATAGTTCTTCCACCAAAGAGCGTGAGCGTACACTTTCCAATATTGTATTTCATTTTCGACTTCAGTGCCCATTCCCCTAAACTATCGACGTCTCTCCGCAGGCTCTCTGTTTCCTCAGCGCTACCTGCCCCTCCACCTATCTTTGCATCATCAGCAAATATAACCACAAATCCATTAATCCCACAGTCCAAATCATTGACACACATCATAAAAAACAGCGGTCCCAACATTGACCCCTATGACCTATAGGTTTGGATCCTGCTGCCGTTGGCAAACTCCAACTAATTTCGTCGCTCTTTGCCATCTGATCAATAAGTGATACTGGCAGCACATTCACATGGGTACCTGTGTCACACAGGAAACATCGCCCCGAAATTGTGTCTGTAATGTACAGTAAACATCCCAGGCAGCTGAAACCCACTGTGTTCACAGACCTCTGAGGTCCAGATGCGCTGGCGCTGTCAAAGCTGCCAGCTCGTCGGCACTTTCTAGTGTCCATACCAAAGCAAGCGAGCTAAAAACACAGGCCTGGCATTATCTGTTTCGCAGCCACAGGTGTCCTTAAGATGGGGGCTTGCTGACCGGGCTTATTGAGGTAGAGAAAGCTGAGTGTAGACTATCAGCCATATCAGCAAACTCGCTTTCGTCTGTCATAGGTATATTAGCTGGGGCTAAGCAAACTTGTTTCGGCATTTCCTGCATGAAGAGTTGTTTAAAATTAAAACAAGGATGGTGATTGCTCAGGAGGGATAGCATGTGATCCATTAGCTCTGATGGCTTAGCGTCACCGTGGCTGGGCGAGGAAAACAACTGTTGGTGCACGCAGACTCCAACAGTCCAAAACTCTGTAAATGGTGAGTTTTCAACGATCGGTATTGATCGTATTCAGGCGGGTGTTCAAGGAGACTCTTCACTCTGGCAGCACATAGCAATGTTTGGTGTTGTGGGGGGAGATGGCTCACAACATAAATTGGACCTTGCCTTGCAATAATAATGTAACGGCAGATTGATCCAATGTAGGATTTCACAAATTATATGGCAGAGGCACTTTATGTTTAAGAAAAAAAAAAGCAACTTATTTATAGAACACAAAAAACTGAACACAAAACGCAATAACAGTCATTGATGTAATTAACTCACCACCTCAGACCAGCCTCTTCAAGTGAACCCCAACCCAATGTCAACAGTTGTAAATACTGTACGTTTCCACCAAAATCACATCAAATCACATTTAATTCACTTTCAAAATACAAGTAGATATACTGAATGAAACAAAGTTCAAAAAAGTTCAAAGTTCAAAGAAAAATTTATTTTCAGAGTACATACCTGTCACCACATACAACCCTGAGATTCTTCATCTGCGGGCATAATTAGCAAATCTATAGAACAGTACCTGTAAACTGTAAACACCAGGAACTGTAAACAAACTGTTCAAATTCAGATATAAATAAATAGCAATAAATAATGAGAATGATATAATGATATCACATCCATTCTTCTTCTTAGTTCTTACAGAAACATCTGCATGATGCTAAGCTAGGGCACATCATCAGTGATATTACCTGGGGTCGTCAGGTGTTTCAGGTGTTTCAGGTCTTTCAACATCATACACCCTCGCCCAGGGGACCCAACCGGGGTTGATCAGAGCCCGGCCTGTGTCCTAGCAGCAACCCACCGATCTGCCCTCTTTATCCAGAGCCATCTTGATGCTTCCTCTGCTGCACCTCTGATGGTAAAAATGGCTCCCCTTCCTCTCTCTCCCGTGATTCCAAGTGTGGTGTATACTTTGCAGAGCGAATAGCCTGCAAAGCCACGACACCCGACCTCCACGGGCAAACACTTTGCTCTCCAGCCTCTTCTTTGGCAGTTCACTGATTCTTGAGACTTCGGTGAAAACATCTCCCATTAAGAAAAGTGCTAATTCCGTTGAAAATGAATAACTTTTTTTCTTTAAAATAATCAGGGTTGATCATCTGAGGGTCTTTTGCACAAATGCAACATTTTTTCATATGTTTGTTTTTAATTTTATAAATTATACAATTATATGATAGCCTAGTACCCACAAAATCAGTTGTCCTCAGACAACAGATTATCATTTCAATTTGATAAAAAAGTGTGAAAAGATGATTTAAAGTGTATAACATATATGCCAGATGAAAGAGTAGATTGAAAAACCTCTTTAAAACTAAAGGCATTGAACCTTCCGCAATATTCACTCTTATTTGTGGTTGCTCAGAATGTGTACCAAGTTTTTGTCAACACCAGCAGATGTTTATAAAAAAAAGGAATAAACTCAGGCAACCACATGGTCAACTATATTCCTGAGGACCCCCTTTCCACCCTCCGCATCTGCTAAATGTAACAAGGTCAAACAATCTCCTCTGTTTGCTATTTTTCCAATAATTGTTACATATTTATTGATGTTGCTACTGTCACAACCATGACGAGTCAACTTCTGTCTCTTTTGTATAGAAAGAACTATTTAAAATTATGACATAAATTTATGCATTTTGAGTAAAGTCCAGAGGCAACTAGCAACAGAGGGAATACAGGATGGCTCCTGTATACAACTCATGCAAATGAGGCACTTGAGGGGTTTCAGAAATGCAAAAGACTTCTCAGCAGAGGAATTATGAGGAATAAAAGAGGACTTGAGGTTGCAGTGCAATACAAGAGGAAAGAAAGTCCCAAGGGTTTCTATAGCCATCTTAAGAGCAAAAGAATAACAAGAGACAAAGTTGGTCCACTGGTTGATCAGCTGGTCATCTATGCATGGAACTGAGAGAGAGAGAGAAAGATTTTTTCATCGGTATTTACTTTGGAGACAGACACAAATAGTCGACCTGAGGCAAAAATTCGTGAAGTCATAGACCGTATCTAGTCACAAAAGAGGAGGGCTGGCTGTCTAGAGGCCAGCTAGGGTGGATATATCAGTAGGGCCTGACAAGTTTTTCCCTTGGACCATGTGGAATGCTAATGTTGAAACTGCTGGGGCCTTGGCAGGAACAGTTAAACCACCTTTAGTCATGGCTGAGGAGCCAGGAGAGTGGAGGATATCTAAAGTTGTTACATTGTTCAAGAAACATTCTAAGAAATAGCCAGCAAATGATAGGCTAATTTATTTATGGATAAATTATTGGAAGGCATTCTAAATGCAGGATGAATAAATACAGTGGATTCAGGTCATTTGGGACAGCCACTAATTAAGGAGAACTCTGAAGAAACAAAAGCAAATCAAGAAAATAATCAGGATACCTTTGTTTATTGAGGACACTGCCTGTGAATTGGGACAGAAGACTACTGCGGAGTGTCGGTTTAACCAGCGTCAGTCACGGACACTTGTGTGGCCATCAGACAGTGCACCTGGTGATGAAGGTGACACATCTGAACATGAGCCCGTGATGACACTGGATGCTGAGAAATTTATTGTTGGATTACAATATTATTTCACGCAAGAAGGCAATGAAGGCAGTCCATATCTGCACTTGGTATCCGCGGTGATTTTGTTAATTTGCAGTCAATCAAAAGTACACAGCAGCGTACTGGAAATGAATTCCACTGTCAATAACGATCAGGGAATGAAACACAGTTTTATAGTACTGTAGTCGTGGTGGTAGTGTTCTAATTTGTTCTGTACTTCAGTTAAATATTCAGTTTGTTACTCAGTTAAACGGGAGTTTGTCTTTTTTAAACTATTTCCATGAAAATTTGTTTAATTGGGCAACCTCTTAATAATAATAACCTCTTTATTAGTGTGCCTAATCAACCAGAATCTACTGTATTTGGATAGACAGGGCTTATTTACGGAAAATCAAAGTGGCTTCGTGCATGGTAGTTCATGTTTAAACAATCTTAAAGCTTTTTGAAGATTAAACAAGAAATTTGTGTCTTGATGCTTGTGACTGGTGCCACAGGGATCAGTGCTGTGTCTGTTGTTGTTTGACATCTATACCAATAATCTGGGTGATAATTGATCAGCAAATTTGTGGATGACACCAAGATAGGGAACAGAGTGGACAGCGAGGAAGGATATCAAATGCTGCATCACATGAACTGGGATGTTGGTGAGGCTGAACCTAGAGTAATGTGAGTAGTTCTGGTCATCTACCTACGGGAAAGAAAATTGACATGGATGTTGCTGGGACTTGAGTACCTGAGTTATAGGGGAAGGTTGAAAAGAGTCACAGAGCAATACAGCATAGAAGTAGACCAATCCCCTCAGTGACAAGCTCTGCAAATTGACCGTGCTGTTCCTGTCAGTGTGTAGATGAACACACAGACAAGACAATGACTGACCACCTTATCCATATTGCTCCTGATTTTATAAGCTTCTGTCAAGTCCCCTTACAATAGTAAGTCCCCTAATAAGGCAGAAGAAGCTTTTTCCTCTCAGGTTGTGTGAGAATAGAACAAGAGGTGATAGATTTAAGGCAAAACATGAAATATTTTAGGGGAATCTGAGAGCATGGCTTGGATGGTGGGGGTCCTTGATGATGGATGCTTATTTCTTACAACAGTACTCCATGTGGATGTGCTCCGTGTTGGGGAGGGCTTTCACTATGATGGACTGGGCTGTACCCATTGATTTTGTCGGCGATTCTTTTCAAGCACATTTGTGTTTCCATACCAGGCCGTGCTGCAGCCAGTCAATATAATCTGTATCACATATCTATAAGCTTGTCAAAGTTTCAGATGACATGACAAATCTTAGCAAACGTTGAGAAAGTAGAAGTATTGCCGTGCTTCCTTTGTAATGGCACTTAATTGAGAGACCCAGGGCAGATCGTTGGAAATGTCCAGGAATTTAAGTTTTCTGACCCTCTCCAACTCAGATCACCGATGAGTACTGGCTCATAGCTTCCCCCACTTGTAGTCAATAAGCTCGTTCTAGGAGACTTAATGGGCTGATCGGTCTGATTCTGCTGCTGTGTCCCATGGTGTTCTGGTCTTAGTCCATGCAGGCTCTGAGGTAATCACATTCCCAAACCTATTTCCCTCCAAACTATTCCCGTTCACCTTCTCTTTCACTTATTCCACTGACAACCTGCTGTCAGTGAAGCTCTTCACATTAGCAGCGGGGTCAAGAACAGGAGAGTGTGGAATGAAGGGTCTTGGCATGAAACATCAACAGTTTATTCTTCTCCACAGATACTGCCTGACCTGCTGAATGCCTCCAGCATTTTGTCCGTGTTCTTGTAGAATGAAGATGTTTTGTAAATAAACTAGGAGTGATGGATGGTAAAATATTTTTACACTTCAAATATTTAAGGTCTGGATGCAAACGTCTCTTAATAGGGGAGGCAGACTGATATCTCATTTTCACCCATGACTGACAGCATTGCCCAGAGTCCCCAGGAGTGTGACACTCACAAATGGTACACTATTTACAATCTGTGCCCCTGAATGGACAAAGTTGGTGAATGTCTCAAACCTTCCAAACACAATTTTAGCACAGAATCTCCCTTAACCAGGACAAGGGGCAGGGACAATGAAGGATACCACCTCTACAATTCCCCAGGTCACCATTGCTACACCACCATCAAGAATGCCTACTGTCCTGTTCCACACCCTCATTTTGTGAAGTCTGATCACCTAGCTGTACTTTTACACCCTGAGTATAGGCAGTGACTGAAGACTGCAGCAGCAGCAGTGAGGACCAAGAAAGTTTGGACAAGGGAAGCACAGGAGCACCTACAGGACTGCTTTGAATCGGTGGACTGGACTGTATTCAGGGTTTCACCGTTGAATATGGATGAGTATTCTGCAGTTGTTACCGACTTCATTAAAACCCTTGTGGATGAGTGTGTGCCTTCAAAGACTTACTCTACATTCCCGAACCAAAAGCCGTGGATGAACCAGGAGGTACGTCGTCTGCTGAAGGCCAGATCTGTGGCATTCAAGTCTGGCAACCCAGGCCTGTACCAGAAAAGCAGGTATGATTTGCAGAGGGCTATTTCAAGGGGGAAGAGACAATTTTGAATGAGGTTGGAGACGATATCAGATGCACGGCAACTCTGGCAGGGATTGCAAGACATTAGTCCTTACAGAGCAAGACTCAATAGTATGAATGGCGGCAATGCTTCACTCCCAGATGAACTCAACGCCTCCTATGCGTGCTTTGAAAGGGAGAACACAACTACAGCTGTGAAGATCCCTGCTGCACCTGATAACCCTGTGATCTCTGTCTCAGAGGCCGATGTTAGACTGTCTTTAAAGAGAGTGAACCCTCGCAATGCAGAAAGTCTTGATGGAGTACCTGGTAAGTCTCTGAAAACCTGTGCCAACCAACTAGCGGGAGTATTCAAGTACATTTTCAACCTCTCACCTGCTACAGACACAAGTTCCCAGTTGCTTCAAAAAGGCAACAGTTATAGCAGTGCCTGCGAAGAATAATGTGGGCTGCATAATGACTATCGCCCAGTAGCACTCACATCTACAGTGAGGAAATGCTTTGAGAGGTTGGTTATGACTAGAATGAACTCCTGCCTCAGAAAGCAGCTGGACCCATTGCAATTTGCGGATTGTTGACGATCAGCACTGGCGCACCTCAGGGGTGTGTGCTTAGCCCACTGCTCTGCTCTCTGTATACACGTGACTGTACGGCCAGGCATAACTCAAAACTATCTATAAATTTACTAATGATACAACCATTGCTGGTAGAATCTCAGGTGGTGATGAGAGAGCATACAGGAGTGAGATATGCCAACTAGTGGAGTGGTGCCACAGCAACACCCTGGCACTAACGTTAGTAAGATGAAAGATCTGATTGTGGACTTCAGGAAGGGTAAGACTAACGATTACGTAATTGATTTACTTGTTTACTTATTACAATTTTTACTTTATTTTTTTCTCTGCTGAATTATGTATTGCATTGAACCGCTGCTGCTAAGTTAACATATTTCACGTCACATGCTGGTGATAATAAACCTGATTCTGAAAACGTTATTTCTTTCACCCTCATCGCGTTATTGTAACCCAGGCAATGACAAAGGCTTTCACTAAATATGGAGATGTTGAGGTGTGACCCCTCCGGGGGAGGTGACATTATGACTCCAGCGGACACATCATAATGAGATGCATCATCACCATAGGATTTAAAATCTGCTCAGCTGGAGACTGGAGATAGATGTAGACGGGCAGAAATCATGGATTCTCCCATATCTACACAGATGGTTCAAAAGATCCAGCGACAGATCATTCAGGTATCTCTCTTTATGTTCATTAATTTCATGTCGGACAATGACTGAGGTTTCCTCTCTTTATGAATGGATAAGAGGAGAATTAGTTGTCCTTTTTTATTATATATTGCATATTTTCTTATTACTATGTATGATTATGATAATATCTATTTCATCTTTTGTTTATATGGTTGCTGATATACATATTTGAGATAATTCTCCCCTTGTCTGCATATATGTTTCCTCTAAATCAATAAAAAGATTAATAACGAAAGAAAAGATTTTTCGTGCTGTGACTCAAAATGTAAATGTTCCTGTCGTTGTCTAGTTGTAAGCCAGTGAATATTTTTCCTCTCTTTTGTTTCCTTTCATGATGAAGGGTCTCAGCCTGAAACGTTGGCTCTGCTCTTTGTCTTAGATGCTGCCTGGCCTGCTGTGTTTCTCCAGCGTTTTCTGTGTGTTGCTTGAATTTACTTTTTCTTTCTTCTCCTTGAGGGACAAGAGTGCCAGAAACCATGACACATGATTGTGCACAAGACAACACAGATTTGAACCGTATGAAGCTGAGAGTGACCACTACACAATTCAAGCCCAAGACAGCAAGTCCCGACTGCATTCAGGTCTCCTCAGGTTAGTACCTCTGCAACCCTTCCACCTCACTGTGTTCACTTAATTACCACTCCCATTCCACCCCACAAACTCACAGAGTCATGGGGACTGTGTGAAACCACCTCTCTTATCACAGGACCATTTCCATCCCGTGCATCCTGTGGTCAGAGGGTTCACTCATCCAGTGCTAAGTTTGTTTTTACATTGATTTATTTCTCATTTTAAAAGTTGTCATTTCTGTGTGCTGATGGGTGTTTGTCATCCCAACCAGCTCTGCCCGAAATTCTTTGGTGTGATTGTTTCTTGGTGAAATTTGACAATGGGTTCCCCGGTTGGACCTTCATGCCCAGTCATCATGACCCCGCGTCGGTAACAGGAACCGACCCTGCTCCGGCTCCAGGCTCAGGTCAGCATTGCTCGGAGTTACCGTACTGGCACTGGAGAGGGCCCAGTCCATGTGGTCAGTTCTGGCCAAAGGCAGCTGGGGCTCCACCCTGACACCAAGTCATTTTATGTGATTAGCAAAAGCTGCAGCCCTTTACTTCCACCCTGCCCCTGATGCATGGGGAATAAATATACCAGTAAGGTTGTTTACAAAAGACTCATTTGGTGTTGTCAAAAGCTCTGGTCATGTCTGCTGACCATTCAAACATGCGATTATGGGCATTAAATAAAGGGAGCAAGCATAAGTTCAACAGATCGTGGAATGAAAAGGTGATAGAAATTCACCAAAACAAAAATCACTTGCAGTATTTTTTGGGGGGTGGGGGTGCAGTGGAAAGTCCATCATAGCAGTGACTTTTGATGGTGGGTTGGCAGACCATCTTCTGCTCTGATCTGAGGTCAGTTCGCAGGTTGATTGGCATCTGCGAACAGTTCGAGCTGGCGTCGGTGGCCAGGGTCAACCACACGAAGAGAGAAGCCATGCTCTTTGGCAACTGGCATGACTGATCCAGCGTCCCCTTCACTATCAGGTCTGACCACATGAAGGTATTGGGGATCTGGTTCACAGGGGCTGAGGCATGCAGCAAGAACTGGCGGGAGCAGACTGCCAAGGTGAAACAGAAACTGGGACTGTGGGGAGGGCGCTCCCTTTCGATAACGGGCAAGAACCTGATCATCAGGTGTGAGGTGCTCTCAGGGCTGCTGTACTTGACGCAGGTGTGGCCCGTCCCCCACTCCTGCAGCTCGGAAATCACCCCAGGCGTCTTCAGATTCGTCTGGGGATCCAAGATGGAGCGGGTGAGAGAGACCGTCATGCACAAGTCCCTGGACAACGGGGGCAAGAACGTCCCCAATGTCGCCCTCACCCTGATGGCCAGCTTCGTGTGTGGCTGCATCAGGTTGTGAGTGGATCCCAGATACGTGGGCACAAAGTACTACTATGTGCCCAGGTTTTACCTGTCGCCCTGGCTACGAAGGATGGGTCTGGCCCCTTTCCCATGCAACGCCCCAGTCAGCTGGTCATTGCCTCCTTACATGTCCTTCGTGGAAAAATTCTTCAAGGTCAATGTATTTGACCACAATGCCATTAGACAGTGGACGGCACGTAATGTCCTGCAGGCACTGCAGGAGAAGGACGAGATGGATTCAGTGGAGTGATTCCCTGAGCAGACGGTCCAGTTCATCTGGGAAAATGCCTCAACGCCAGACCTCACCAACAGGCACAAAGACCTCGCCTGGCTGGCGGTGAGAGCGGCCCTCCCAGTCAGATCCCTCCTGTACGCCCGGAAAGGTTCCTCCACACCCCGCTGCCCATGGGAGGACAGTAATGGAGTGGAATCGGTGGCTTACATCTTTGCACATTGTGGGTTCGCGAAGAAGGTGTGGAAGAGAATGGAAGGGACAGTACTAAGATTCACGCCCAGCAGTTGCGTTACCGAGGACTCCGTGATCTACGGGCTATTCCCGGGAATGCACACAGAGACAAACATCCGGTGCTGCTGGCAGATCATCAACTCGGTGAAATACGCTCTTTGGTCTGCCCGAAACTTGGTGGTCTGCTAGCACATGGAGATGTCCGTGACTGAATGCTGCCGACTGGCTCACTCTCGTCTGCAGGAGTAGGTGCTGAGGAATGCACTCAAGCTTGGTGCGGCCACCGCGAAGGCCCGGTGGGGAAGGACCACAGTTTAAGGTTCATCACCCGTGCAAGTGGGAGGGGTTGAGCTGGGTGGGGAGGAGACCTACCCTCATCAGCGGTGTTGACAGATAATCAACAGGGTGCCCAAGGTGTGGGTGGAATTGTTAATCTGGGAAAGCATTAGGGACTTCGCCTGCCTTTATGGTTGATAATTTTATTGCTAATAAGTCTTAACTCTTGACCAAGGGTTGAGAGTAAATGAATGGTTTATTGTAAACATCTTTCATTTGTAAGTGAACAGAGAGTCAACGCATAATTTTATTGTTAATAACTTTTTTGAATAAGGACTCAGAGTCAACAAATGTTTTTTCTTATATTGTAAATAATTTTATTTTGTAACACTTCTGAATAAAGTATTTTTGGGAAAAAGATATCTACACAGATGGTTCAATAGATCCAGCGACAGGTCATTCAGGGATCTCTCTTTATGTTCATTAATTTCATGTCAGACAATGAGTGAGGTTTCCTCTCTTTATGAATTGATAAGAGGAGAATTAGTTGTCTTTTATTATATATTGCATATTTTCTTATTACTATGTATGATTATGATAATATCTATTTCATCTTTTGTTTATATGGTTGCTGATATACATATTTGAGATAATTCTCCCCTTGTCTGCATATATGTTTCCTCTAAATCAATAAAGAGATTAATAACGAAAGAAAAGATTTCTCATGCTGTGACTCAAAATGTAAATGTTCCTGTCGTTGTCTAGTTGTAAGCCAGTGAATATTTTTCCTCTCTTTTGTTTCCTTTCATGATGAAGGGTCTCAGCCTGAAACTTCGGATCTGCTCTTTGTCTTAGATGCTGCCTGGCCTGCTGTGTTTCTCTAGCGTTTTCTGTGTGTTGCTTGAATTTACTTTTTCTTTCTTCTCCTTGAGGGACAAGAGTGCCAGAAACCATGACACATGATTGTGCACAAGACAACACAGATTTGAACCAGAGATGAAGCTGAGAGTGACCACTACACAATTCAAGCCCAAGACAGCAAGTCCCGACTGCATTCAGGTCTCCTCAGGTTAGTACCTCTGCAACCCTTCCACCTCACTGTGTTCACTCAATTACCACTCCCATTCCACCCCACAAACTGACAGAGTCATGGGGACTGTGTGAAACCACCTCTCTTATCACAGGAGCATTTCCATCCCGTGCATCCTGGGGTCAGAGGGTTCACTCATCCAGTGCTAAGTTTGTTTTTACATTGATTTATTTCTCATTTTAAAAGTTGTCATTTCTGTGTGCTGATGGGTGTTTGTCATCCCAACCAGCTCTGCCCAAAATTCTTTGGTGTGATTGTTTCTTGGTGAAATTTGACAATGGGTTCCCCGGTTGAACCTTCATGCCCAGTCATCATGACCCCATGTCGGTAACAGGAACCGACCCTGCTCCGGCTCCAGGCTCAGGTCAGCATTGCTCGGAGTTACCGTACTGGCACTGGAGAGGGCCCAGTCAATGTGGTCAACTCTGGCCAAAGGCAGCTGGGGCTCCACCCTGACACCAGGTCATTTTATGTGATTAGCAAAAGCTGCAGCCCTTTACTTCCACCCTGCCCCTGATGCATGGGGAATAAATAAACCAGTAGGGTTGTTTACAAAAGACTCGTTTGGTGTTGTCAAATGCTCTGGTCACGTCTGCTGACCATTCAAACATGCGATTATGGGCATTAAATTAAGGGAGCAAGCATAAGTTCAACAGATCTTAGAATGAAGAGGTGATAGAAATTCAGCAAAACAAAAAACACTTGCAGTATTTTTTGGGTGGTGCGGGTGCAGTGGAAAGTCCATCATAACAGCAACTTTTGATGGTGGGGTGGCAGACCATCTGCACAGATACAGTGGCTGAGAAAGTCAAGGATAGACAACCTGAACTGGTGTTTAATGGGGTTAATAATCAGCCCACGATGGCTGAAGCAATAGAAAAGTATGTGGAGATGTGATAAGTGTTCGGTTTTGGATGCGCTGGTGACAGCTACAGTACTGTGTAAAAGTCTTATACACATGTATCTGCAGCAATGGTGCTCAGACTCTTGCTCAGTACTGTATATTATGTCTTTCCAGTCACAACTTAATACCACTTCATACACCTGAGCTGGTACAATGCTAATCACTCTTAATTCTGTTTCCCAACTACCTCCTATTTTAATGAATTTACAGTATTGTTCAGAAGTTTCAGGCACCCTTGCTACATATATGTGCCTTTTGCACAGTGCTGTGTGTTGTCCAGGTAAACAAAAAGACAAACTGTCACTGTTTTAGCTCACAGTCCATGAGTTGCTGGGAAGTCTATGCTGCATTTTTCAGCCCAAAGGGCATGCACAGGAACTCAAACAGGCCAAATGGGGTGATAACAGCATCTTTGGGAATATGGTGAGAGCACCCAGGTACCTGATGATAAACCCTGACCAAATACACTTTACAAAAAATTATCTTTCTGGCTAAATTTACCGAAAAGTCTTGAATATGTGGGACTGGGTAATGATCAGGGGTAATGGTCTATTTAGAGATCGGCAGGGATGGCATTATCGGCTTCACTGAGTTTGTTGCTTAAAGATCATCGTTGGGTGCTTCACATCCAAGGATACAGATTGTGTTGAAAGGACAGGCAGAGGGAATTGGGAGGCATTGTTGTTAAAAAAAAATCAAATCCTTGTAGAGAGATGACATAGGAATAGAAGTTGCAGAAACTTTGGGGTGGGGCGCGTTGATAGAACTAAGAAACTGCCAGGTCTCTGATGGGAATTTATACAGGCTCCCAAACAGTAGCCAGAATGTGGGATATAAATTACAATGGGAAATAGAAAAGGAAAATCTATGATGTAGCGAGCTGGTGTTCAGTGAATGGGAGGATAATGAGGATTGTGGAAAAACAAAGGAATCTGGCTTTGCAGACAATACAAAGGTAGATGGAAGGGCAAGTATTTTACAGCAAGCAGGGTGTCTGCAGAAGTATTTGGACAGATTGAGAGAAAAGGCAAAGAAGTAGTAGATGGAATATACTGTAGGGAAGTGTATGGTCATGCACTTCAGTAGAAGAAATTAAGGTGTCGTCTATTTTAAAATTTTAAAAATTGGAGGGGTAAAGGTCCTTGGAAGCACTTCTGCAGGATTCCGTAAAGGTTAACTTGAAGTTTGAGTCGCTTGTTACGGAGGCAACTGCAACGTTGGCATTCATTTCAAATGGACTAGAATATAAAAGGAAAGATGTATACTGAGGCTTTATATGGCATTGGTCAGACCAAACTTGGAGTATTGTGTGCAGATTTGGGCGGCTTATCTGAGAAATGATGTGCTGGCATTATAGAGTTTCCAGAGAAGGCTCACGAGATTGATCCAGCAATGAAAGGGTTAACATATGAGGAGCGTTTCATGGCTCTGGACTCGTACTCGCCAGATGATGGTGGATCTCATAGATACCTATTGAATATCGAAAGTTCTAGATAGAATGGACGTGAAAAGGATATTTTGTATACCTTCTGATCTACGGTCAGAGGGCATCCATTTAGACCAGAGATAAGGAGGAATTGAATCTGTGGAATCCATTGCCACGGATGGCTGTGGACACCAAGTAATTGAGGATATTTAAAATGGAAGTTGATTGGTTCTTGCTTAGTCATGGCATGAAAGGTTCCAGGGAGAAGAGAGTACAGTGTGGTTGAGAGGGATACTCATTCAGCCATGATGGAATGACAGAACAGACTCAGGATGCTGAGTTGCCTAATTCTGCTCCTATGTCTTTTGGTCTTATAGCCTAATTGATGAAGACATTAGTGAGGCCTCACCTGGAATATTGTATTCAGATTTGCTTGCTTTTCTACAGTAAAGATGCCGTCCAGCCGCAAAGAGTGCTAAGGAGATTTACGAGACTGTTGTCAGCACTTCAAGGACTGAGTTATGGACAGAGTTTGGGCAGGTTGGGAGTGCACAACTTTAAGGAAAAACAAGAAATTTAATCAGGACACAGGAGAAAATTATTCACACAGTAGACAGTCAGACAGGTACATGAATAAGAATGGTTTGGAGGGATACGGGACAAATGCAGGCAGATGGGACTGGCTCAGAAGAGGATGCAATCAACACCACTTCCCCATTCCCTTTGCTCCCTCCCCGTGCATTACCCTGCTCCCTCCAGGTTATTCAAACCAGCTGACGCAATTTGCTCAAAGATAGTGTTGTCATCAACAGGTCCATCCAGATTGTCCTGTGATTGGCCTGGGGAGATTCAGATCATCAACTGACCCTATCAGACTGGGCTCCTGATCGGCTCCAGGACAATGACAACACTGATGACCAAGCCCTTGGCTGTGATGGGTTCCACCAATGTCCATACTGTCTACTGGCCTTTCTCCGTGGTGATCGACTCCTCTTCTGCTCTCAACTATTGGTCTTTCTCCAACAACAGCATCGTCTACTGACTGCAGTGGACTGCCATCGTCAATTGGCTCACCTCCACATCATCACCCAGTGTCTTCACTGATTGGTCCACATGAGGATCTCCAGTGGGTGACTTCACTGGGCACATCATTGAACTACAGCACAACAACTTCATTATATGGCATCAAGTTTGGGATCTTCACAGATCCAGTGGTCTTTGATAGACAACAGAACGTCAAGTCTGATTGGCGTGATGACTAATTTCAGCTCTGTCTCAACCAATCAGCTGAAGAAACAGCTCAGATCTACCCGAGCTGATTTTTTGTTGTCCGATGAGTGGCTGATCAATCCCAGAGCACCTCTCAGTAGCTCCACCAGTGACACCATATTTTTGGCCCCCAGCCTCACCCTACCCTTCCTCCTCAGCTCTCCATTCCCTCCTTCAGGTTCACCTTGCCCCATGTACTGGCTGTCCTCACTGTGACTGCCTGGTTCCTCCAGTGAGGGAGCACCTCCCTCCTGCTCCCCAACCCATTCCCCACCCTCCCTTCCATCCCTCCCCCACACATGTCTCCCCTCCCTCTCACCCCTCAACTTTTCCTTCCACCTCCATGCCCCACCTCTTCCCTTCCCTCTCCTATACACATACCCCTCCCTCCCATTTCCTCCCTCCCCCTCCCACACACTTCCCCATCTACCTCCCCACCTTCCCCCCTAGGACCTTGTCAGGGAGCCCTCCCTTCATCCTCCTCCTGCCCATTCCTCCCCACTCCCCTTCCCTCTCCCCTCCCCGAACCTCTCTCCCCCTCCCTCCCCCATCTCCTCTAACCCTTTCCTCCCTCCTCCTCCCCTTCCCCTCCACTCCACCACTCCCTCCCTATTCCTCCCCCTCCCCATCTCCCACCCTTCCCCTCCCCTCCCTCACTCTCCCCTTCCCCTCCCATCCTCCTCCTTCCTCTCCCTCTCTCTCCATCCCTCCTGCCTCTGCTCTTCCCTCATCTCAATTCCCTCTTCCCAACCTCTCACCTTCCTTCCGCCCCCAACCCTCCATCCCCTCAACTGTTTGTGTTTTGTGTGTGTGTGAGAGAGACCTACCCTCCCCACTTACCCCTCCCCCCTCCATCTCCACCGCATTCCCCACCCCTCTGATTCCTCCCCATCCCCTCCAGCCTTATCTGCACCCTCCCCTCTGTCTCACACACCTGCAAACGCACATACAGTTGGGGTGATGGATGGAGGGGGTGGGGGGCTGAGTGGGTGGAAGAGGGGGAGTGAGGAGGAGCGGGAAGGAGGTGAGAGGAAGTAGTAGGTTGAGGGGGAGTGTGGGTGAGGAAACAGGAGGGGAAGGGGTAGGTTGAAGGGGAGTGTGGGTGAGGAAACAGGAGGGGAAGGGGTAGGTTGAGGGGGAGGGTGGGTGAAGGAACAGGAGGAGAAGGGGTAGGTTGAAGGGGAGTGTGGGTGAGGAAACAGGAGGGGAGGGGGTAGGTTGAGGGGAAGGGTGGGTGAGGAAACAGGAGGGGAAGGCAAGTGGGACTGAGTAGGAGGATGGTAGGAATGGGAGGGGGAAGAAGAGGGTTGAGGAGAGGGTGAGGTAGAGGGCAGGAGCAGGAGTGTTGCTGTGGAGCTGGAGTGAGGGGGAAGAAGTAAAGGGAGAGGGGAAGTGGATGGTTGAGGGGAGATAGAGAGGCAAGGAAGGTGGAAGGTTGGGAGTGGGATCAGAGGGAGATGAGGAGAGAGGCAGAGGGGAAGGAGGAAGGGTGGAGGGGATGGAGGAGAATGGGAAGGGGAGGGTTGAGGGTAAGGGAGGGGCACGGGAATGTGGTGGTGAGGGGGCAGGGGAAGGAATAGGGACGGATGGAGGAGGGGTGGGTGAGGGGGTTGGAGTGGGGAGGGGAGGGGAGGGGGAGGTGGGGGGTGGGTGGGCGGGGAGGGGGGAGGGGAGGGTAGAGGGAGGGGGACTGAGGAGGAGTGGGTGGGAGGAAGATGTAGGGAGAGTTCCCCCATGAGGTCCCAGACACCCCCCATACCCCACCCCACCCCATCCCCCATACCCCACATACCTCACCCCCCCCCCCATACCCCACCCCAGCCCAGACCATCCCCCTCTGGAATCGACCCCGTTCCCTGCTCGGGGCTGGGGGTAAGCGTTGAGCTGCTGAACCTGCAAGAAAATGGATCGTCTGATAGAATATGGTTTATGTACTTGGAAAATAAATTTACTTTGAAATTCAACTTTGAAATCTGTTGTTTGTAAAACACGTACTGATGAGAAATGGTCTCAATGAATGTCCGCGAGTGGAAAACACTGGTGTTCAGTACCACTGCCCCTTGCCAGCCAAGAACCCCCACCTGAGTCAGTCCCATCTGCCTGGCGTGACCCATCTCTCTCTGAAGTTTCCTCTCCGCCCTGTCTAATGAAGCACATGTCAACCTCTGTTTTAAATATAGCCAACTGTGCCAATGAATTGCTGAGATTCATCACCCTCTGGGTAAAGAAATTCCACCTCATCTCTATAAATGAATGCCCTCTGTTGTTAGACAGTTTGTCCCTGGGGTGGGGAGGGGTGTGTTGCAGGAAAGATACCAGCTATCAATCTACGCCCCTCGTAATCTTATCACACATTATCATTCTCCCCTCAGCTCCACCACTCCTTACAAAATACCCAAGTTTGTTTGCCCTCTCCTTAAACAGTAACTTATGCCTTTAATCCAGACTGCATCCTGGTGAACCTCTTCTGCACCCTCTCCAATGTATCACTGTTACAGTGGGTCAACGGCAATGACAGATTCATCCAAGAGGAGCTGGCCAAAGTTGATGGGAATGGGACACTAGGCAGAATGACAGCAGAGCAGCAATGACTGGAGTTTCTGGGGCAATTTAGAAGGTGGAGGGCAGATGCGTCCCAAAGGTGAAGTATTCTAAAGGGAGGATGAGGCAAGCATGGCTGACAAGGGAAGTCAGAGACAGCAGAGAATCAAAAAGGAGGGCACAGAGTAGTAGCAGAAAAGAGAGGGAAGCTTTACAAACCAACAAAAGCCAGTGAAAAACAATGAGAGAAAAGATGAAATCTGAAGGTAAGCCAGCCAATAATATTAAAGAGGATGCCGAATGCTTTTCTTCCAGAGGTAGAAAGAGTAAAATTAAGGCAGAGTGAACATTAGACTGCTGGAAATGACACTGGAGAGGTAGTAATGGGAAAAAAGGAATGGTGAACAAACTGACTAAGAATTTTGCCAGCGAGGGAGAGAAGTGAGTGTAATCACTGTTGCCAATGAGAAGCTGAAATGTCGTAGGTAGATAAGTCATCTAGACCAGTTGGTCTACACCCCAGTTAAGTCAAGTCAAATTTATTTATAAAGCAGATTTAGAAACAACCCATGTTGACCAAAGTGCTGTACAAACCATAACAGGTAGCTAAAATCACAAATCAAGAAACACAGATAGAAACAACAAGGCACAAAGCTTATAGGCAGAAAATAAACTACACATGAGCCTTGGCACAAGCCAAAAATCAGCCACATCAGGACGATTCAAATGCTCGTGGATAAAGGTAAGTTTTGAGCCTGCACATAGAAGAGTCAAAGGAGGCGGCAGATCTGATAGGGAGGGAAATGCTGTTCCACAGTCTAGGGGCTACAACAGCAAAGGCACGGTCACCCCTGAGCTTAAATTTAGATCGCGGGACAGTCAGGAGCCCCAAGTCAGCCGACCTGAGGGAGCTGGAAGTAGAATAAGGGGTTTTACTGCTGGCTTTTACTACTGCATTAACTTGCTTGTCGAACTTGAAGGCAGAATGAAATATCACACCAAGGTTTTTGACATGGGGTTTGAAAAGGGTGGACAGGTTACCAAGGTTGTTGGCAATCACTTTGATGGAGTCAGGGGGGCCAAATAGGACAACTTCAGACATGCCTTCATTCAGCTGCAGGAAGTTTAGTGCCATCCAACAGTTTATGTCCTCAAGGCAATTCATGAGGGTGAGTGGATCTGACTAGACCTTTGTTTCAAGGGGGATAAAGCTGTGTGTCATCAGCATAACACGGGAAGGAAATGTCATAATTTTGGATGATTTGGCCGAGGGGAAGCATGTATATGGAGAAAAGAATGGGACCTGGGATGGAAACTTGTGAGAACCCGCAGCAGAAACTAGCTGGAAAAGAAGAAGATGTTGCATTTCTGTAAGTGCCTGCAAGAAAATGAATCTTAAGGAGAAATACAGTGCATTGAAATAGTATTCAGTCCGCACACAGTATTTTCATGTTTTACTCTGTCATTTTCTAAATATTTTGAAGTAGAATTTATTGAGCTGATCTACAAAACAGTGTGCATCATATCAAATCAAAAGAAAAATTCCAAAGTTTCTCAATAATTTACTAAAAATTGAAAGCAGAATTGTGAGTCTGAGAAAGTATTAATCCCTTCCTTTGTAATTACTACACTCACTTTCCTCGAGTGCCATTTGTGATCTCACCAACTCACCTAATTTGTCAATGCAGAACATTGAATTCATAAGAATAAAAACCCCTCAGTCTGTAAGGTCCAGCTGTATGATAGACTTAAAACAGACCAAACCAAAATGAAGATAGCAGCTGCTTTTGATGGAAGGGTTTTTGCACCTTCTGCGGAGATGTGATGGCCGGGAAAGTCAATGGCTGATAACTTAGCCTGCAATTTTGCATGGTTAGTAATCAATTCGTATTGGCTTAAGTGCTCGTAAAGTGTGCAGAGATGAGGTTCCTGTTTGGATTTGGATGCATTGGTGACAAGTTTGTCATTCAGGGGATCAAAAGGAAAATCTAAGTTTTTAATGCAGAATCCATCAGCTATTGGAAGACTGTATGACATTTTTCAGCCCAAACGGCATGCGTAGAAACTCAGAAAGACCAGATGGGATTATT
Organism: Mobula birostris; assembly: GCF_030028105.1. Classification (NCBI taxonomy): domain Eukaryota; kingdom Metazoa; phylum Chordata; class Chondrichthyes; order Myliobatiformes; family Myliobatidae; genus Mobula; species Mobula birostris. The sequence continues at coordinate 12,284,566 of NC_092373.1, forward strand.
ACAGCCATATCTAATCTGTACAGGACTTTCAGGCCTTTTAGCATTCGAAGTGTTTCTATGAGTTCCCCCGTCATGCTCCTGAACTCCAGGGAATATAGCCCAAGAGCTGTCAGACGTTCCTCATACGGTAACCCTTTCATTCCTGGAATCATTCTGGTGAATCTTCTCTGAACTCTCTCCAACGTCAGTATATCCTTTCTAAAATAAGGAGCCCAAAATTGCACACAGTACTCCAAGTGTGGTCTCACGAGTGCCTTATACAGCCTCAACATCACGTCCCTGCTTTTATATTCTATACCTCTAGAAATGAATGCCAACATTGCATTCTCCTTCTTCACCACTGACTCATCCTGGAGGTTAACCTTTAAGGTATCTTGCACAAGATGTCCCAAGTCCCTTTCTATCTCTGCATTTTGAATTCTCTCCCCATCTAAATAATTGTCAGCCATTGATTTCTTCCACCAAAGTGCATGACCATACACTTTCCAATATTGTATTTCATTTTCTACCTCTGTGCCCATTCCCCTAAACTATCGACGTCTCTCTGCAGGATCTCTGTTTCCTCAGGACTACCTGCCCCTCCACCTATCTTTGTATCATCAGCAAATTTAGCCGCATATTCAGCCGCATATTCATTAATCCCACAGTCCAAATCACTGACACACATCATAAAAAAACAGTGGTCCCAACATTGACCCCGATGTCCCATAGGTTTGGATCCTGCTGCCGTTGGCAAACTGCAACGAATTTCGTTGCTCTTTGCCATCTGATCAATAAGTGATACTGGCAGTATATTCACTTGAGCACTTGTGTCACACAGGAAACATCGCCCCGAAATTGTGTCTGTAATGTACAGTAAACATCCCTGGCAGCTGGAACCCACTGTGTTCACAGACCTCTGAGGCCCAGATGTGCTGGCACTGTCAAAGCTACCAGGTGGTTGGCACTTTCCAGTGTCCATACCAAAGCAAGCGAAGTAAAAACACAGGCCTGGTATTGTCTGTTTCGCAGCCATGGGTGCCCTTAAGTTGGAGGCTTGCTGACCGTGCTTATTAAGGTAGAGAAAGCTGAGTCTAGACTATCAGCCATATTAGCAAGCTCCCTTTTATCCTTCACAGGTGTACTTGATTGGGCTCAGCAAACTTGTTTCGGCATTTTCTGCATGAAGATTTGTTTAAAATTAAAACAAGGATGGTGATTGCTCAGGAGGGATAACATGTGATCCATTAGCTCTGATGGCTTAGCGTCACTGTGGCTGGGCGAGGAAAACAACTGTTGGTGCACTCAGACTCCAACAGTCCAAAACTCTGTAAATGGTGAGTTTTCAATGATCGGTATTGATCGTATTCAGGCAGGTTTTCAAGGAGACTCTTCACTCTGGAGATTTCTCGCAATGTAAATTGGACTTTGCCTTGCAGTACCAATGTAACGGCAGTTTGATCCAATGTAGGATTTCACAAATTATATGGCAGAGGCATTTTATTTTTACGAGAAAAAATAACAACTTACTTATTGAACACAAAGTGCAATAACACTCCTTAATGTAATTCACTCACCACCTCAGACCAGCCTCTTCAAGTGAACCCCAACCCAATGTCAACAGTTGTGAATACTAAAAACAACAGGAATTCTGCAAATGCTGGAAATTCAAGCAACATACATCAAAGTTGCTGGTGAACGCAGCAGGCCAGGCAGCATCTCTCGGAAGAGGTGCTGTTGACATTTCAGGCCGAGACCCTTCGTCAGGACTAACTGAAGGAAGCACTTTTATATATTGGCGAGACCTGACGCAGACTGGGAGACCACTTTGCTGAACACCTACGCTCTGTCCACCAGAGAAAGCAGGATCTCCCAGTGGCCACACATTTTAATTCCACATCCCATTCCTATTCTGACATGTATATCCACAGCCTGCTCTACTGTAAAGATGAAGCCACACTCAGGTTGGAGGAACAACACCTTATATTCCGTCTGGGTAGCCTCCAACCTGATGGCATGAACATCGACTTCTCTAACTTCCGCTAATGCCCCACCTCCCCCTCGTAACCCATCTATTACTTATTTTTATACACACATTATTTCTCTCACTCTCCTTTTTCTCCCTCTGTCCCTCTGAATATACCCCTTACCCATCCTCTGGGTCCTCCCCCCCCCCGCCGTCTTTCTTCCCGGACCTCTTGTCCCATGATCCTCTCGTATCCCTTTTGCCTATCATCTGTCCAGCTCTTGGCTCCATCCCTCCCCCTCGTGTCTTCTCCTATGATTTTGGATCTCCCCCTCCCCCTCCAAATTTCAAATCCCATACTCACTCTTTCTTCAGTTAGTCCTGACGAAGGGTCTCGGCCTGAAACGTCGACTGCACCTCTTCCTGGAGATGCTGCCTGGCCTGCTGCGTTCACCAGCAACTTTCATGTGTTTTGCTTGAATTACCAGCATCTGCAGAATTCCTGTGGTTTGCATTTTTAAATATCCTGGTGGGATTGTTTAATATAGCTGTTAGGGAGGGTTTAAAGTAAGTTGGCAAGGGGAAGGAAACCAAGGTGTTAGGGTCGAGGAAGAGGAAAATAGAAACAAGTCAGAAATACTGTGCAGCATAGATGGCAAGAAGGACAGGCTGGTGAATATACAGGATAATTTGCTGCAAAATAGAAATATAGCAAAATCGGCAACAGATACTGATCTAAATGTGCTGACTTAAATGCAAGTAGTGATCATAATATGATTGAGTTCAGTTTCAAATTTGAAAAGGAGAAGCTGGTATCAGGTGTATCGATATTTCAGTGGAACAGGGGAAATTACAGTGTTATGAGAGAGGAACTGGCCCAAGTCGATTGGAAAAGTAAGCTAAATGGAGGGACGGCAGAGCAGAATTGGATGAAATTCCTACAAGAAATAAGGAGAATGCAGGAAAAATATATTCCAAGAGAAAAGAAAATCAGAAATGGAAAAAAGGGCACAAATGTGGCTAACGAGAGAGGTTAGGGCAAAAATAAAAGCAAAAGAAACGGTGCACCAGGAAGCAAAAATTTGTGGGGAAAATGAGGACTGGAAGACTTTTAAAAACTTACAGAAGGAAACTAAGAAAGTCATTAGGAAAGAAAAGATGAATTATGAAAGGAAGTTGGCGATTAACATAAAAAAGGATACTAAGAGTTTTTTTAAATATATGAAGAGTAAAAGGGTGACAAGGGTAGATACGGGACCGATTGAAAATGATGCTGGAGAAATTATAATGGATAACAAAGAGATGGCGGAGGAACTGAATGAGTATTTTGCATCAGTCTTCACAGTGGAAGACATGAGCAATATACCTGATAGCCAGAGGTAATAGGAAATAGAATTAGCTACAGTCAAGATTACTAGAGAGAAAGTGCTTGGGAAGCTAAGTGGACTAAGAATAGATAAGTCTCCCGGACTGGATCAGGAGCACCAACGGGTTCTGAAGGAGGTGGCTTTGGAGATTGTGGAGGCATTAGAAATGATCTTCCAGGAATCAATAGACTCTGGCACGGTTCTGGAGGACTGGAAGGTCGCAAATGTAGTTCCGCTATTTAAGAAAGGAAGGAAGCAGCAAAAAGAATATTACAGACCTATTAGTCTGACATCGGTAGTTGGAAAGATATTGGAGTCAATCCTCAAGGATGAGGTTATGAAATACCTCGAGGTGCATGACAAGATAGGCCGAAGCCAGCATGGTTTCATGAAGGGAAGATCATGCCTCACCAACCTATTGGAATTTTTTGAGGTAATCTCGAATGAGATTGACAAGGGAGAGGCTGTGGATGTTGTGTATTTGGTTTTCAAAAGGCCTTCGATAAGGCGCCGAATATGAGGCTGCTTAATAAGATGAGAGCCCATGGAATTATAGGAAAGATATTGAAATGGGTGGAGCACTGGCTGATAGGCAGAAAGCAAAGGGTGGGAATAAAGGGATCCTATTCTGATCGGTTGCCGGTTACAAGTGGTGTTCCGCAGGGGTCGGTGTTGGGGCGGCTTCTTTTTACGATGTATACCGATGATTTGGATTATCGATTAAATGGTTTTGTGGCTAAGTTTGCGGATGACACCAAGATAGGTGGAGGAGCAGGAAATGTTGAAGAAACGGAAAGGTTGCAGACAGACTAAGTTAGTCTAGGAGAGTGGGCAAAGAAATGGCAGACGAGATACAACGTTGACAAATGTACGGTTGTACATTTCTGATGAAGAAATAATCAGGCAGATCATTATTTAGAATGGGAGAAAATTCAAAAATCAGAAGTACAAAGGGACTTGGGGTCCTCGTGCAGGATACCCTAAAGGTTAACCACCAAGTTGGATCGGCGGTAAGGAAAGTGAATGCTATGTTGGCATTCATTACGAGAGGGGTAGTGTATAAGAGTAAGGAGGTGCTGATGAGGCTCTATGGGGCTTTAGTGAGACTTCATTTGGAATACTGTGTGAAGTTTTGGGCCCCCTATCTTAGAAAGGATGTACTGATGTTGGAGAGAGTTCAGAGAAGATTTACGAGGATGATTCCTGGAATGCAGGGGCTAACATATGAGAGCGTTTGTCAGCTCTTGGATTGTATTCATCAGAGTATAGAAGAATGAGAGGGGATCTCATAGAAACGTTTCGAATGTTGAAATGGTTGGACAGAGTAGATGTGGAAAGGTTGTTTCCCTTGGTGGGTGAATCCAGGACAAGAGGCCATAGTCTTAGAATTAGAGGGTACCCAGTTAAAACAGAGATGAGGAGAATATTTTTTAGCCAGAGGGACGTGGATTTGTGGAATTCGTTGCCACATACATCTGGGGAGACTCGATCATTGAGGGTGTTTAAGGAGGAGATTGACAGGTATCTAATTAGTCAGGGTATCAAGCGATATGGGGAAATAGCCGGAAATTGGAACCAGATGGGTGAATAGTTTAGCTCATGGGGGAGCTGCGGAGCAGACTCGATGGCCCGAATGGCCTACTTCTGCTCCTTTGTCTTGTCTTGTGAGGAAATGGCAAGCATTTTGTCAGCTCCGACACCCAAAAAGTTAGCACTGCACTCCTGAATAAGATTAAGGAAATCTGTAAAAACAATAGGTTTGTTATCATGGGGTCCTTCAACTTCCCTAATACCAATCAACCTCGGGGCTGTGCATAAAGAGCTGCGTTTTAATCAGAAGCCGATCGAGATTTAGAAAGCAGAACTTCGCGACAGTTTTCTCTTAGTTGGACAAACAACATCGCGCTGTATGTAAAAATAGCTCCCTTTTCATCAGGAGGCTGTCGAGATGTAAAAGGCGGGAGTTTGACGGACGTTTCTCTGAGTTCAGGAGTGACCAATCAGCAAGAGGCAGTGTGTAAAAAAGAGCTGCCTTTCAGTCAGGTCCGCTTCAGGACTTCAAAAGCAGAGCTTCACGGCAGTTTCCTCAGGTGGAGAATCGACTTCAAGCTGTGTAAAAAGAGCTACCTTTTAATCAGGAGGACTATCGAGGCAATAATTTCGTGGCAGATTCTCTGAGTTGAACGACCAATCAGCAAGATGGAGTGCATAATAAAAGAGTTACCTTTCTGTCAGGTCTGCGTTCAAGATTTTGTAAGCAGCGCTTCGATGCAATTTTCTCTCAGTTCGACAATAAGCATCAGAGCTGACTGTGAAAAGAGCTACCCCTTTAATTTAAAGAGCGATCGAGATTTAGAAAACAGCTTCGCTCGCGGCAGTTTTCTCTCAGATGGACAATGAACGCCAGGTTTACATAAAAAGACCTGATTTTAATTTGAAAGGCGATTGAGATTTAGAGAAAACAGCTTCGCGGCGGTTTTGTCTCAGGGATGAGTGGGAAAAGAGCTACCTTGTAATTTGGAGGTCTATCGAGGCAATGATTTCGTGGCAGATTCTCCGAGTTGAGGATCGACTCAACTCAGAATCACGCGGCAGTGAGTAATAAAAGAGCTACCATTCTCTCAGATCCGCCTTCAAGATTTTAAAAACAGAGCATCGCGGCGAATTTCTCTTATCTGGAAAATAAACATCAGGGCCTAAATGGAAAATGAGCTACCCCTTTAATCTGGAGAGCGATGGAGATTTAAAGAGAACAGCTTCGCGGCGGTTTTCCCTCAGATGCACAATAAACATAAGGGATTAGTGTAAAAAGAGTACCTTTTAATTTGGGGTGCGGTTGAGGTCCGGGCCTGACGTCCCGCTCACCCCGGGAAAGTGAGCGCAATACATCGCCTCTCCTTTCCCGGTGTAGTGATCGCAGTGTGGTCACTGTCTGGCCAGCTGGGCAGCGGCCACTGCAAATGGCCTCTCCTACATGACTCCGTCCGTAGCAACACCTTCTCGCCGGTGCCCCCCGTTTCCACCGAGCGGTATAACTGGATGGGTCGGCTGGGCTCGTTAGCCTTGGTTGGAATTGGCAGCCATCCACCTCGGACAAGGACACTCCGACGTAAATGCTCTGTAATCCACAGCACTCCCCCCAGACACAGTGTGATCCCACACACTCTGTATTCCACGCCCACACCACTCCCCCCAGACACAGTGTGATCCCACACACTCTGTATTCCACGCCCACACCACTCCCCCCAGACACAGTGTGATCCCACACACTCTGTAATCCACACCCACACCACTCCCCCCAGACCCATGTGATCCCACACACTCTGAAATTCACACCCACACCACTCCCCCCAGACACAGTGTGATCCCACACTGTAATCCACACCCACACCACTACATAATGTACTGGTTGGGCACAGGAGTACATTCAGCCAGAGACTCATTCCACCAAGATGCAACACTGAGCATCATAGGAGGTCATTCCTGCCTGAGGCCATCAAACTTTACAACTCCTCCCATACAACCATAGAACCATAGAAACTGCAGCACAGAAACAGGCCTTTTGGCCCTTCTTGGCTGTGCCGAACCATTTTCTGCCTAGTCCCACTGACCTGCACATGGAATATATCCCTCCATACACCTCCCATCCATGTATCTGTCGAATTTATTCTTGAATGTTAAAAAAGAACCCGCATTTACCACCTCGTCTGGCAGCTCATTCCATACTCCCACCACTCTCTGTGTGAAGAAGTCCCCCCTAATGTTCCTTTTAAACTTTTCTCCCCTCACCCTTAACCCATGTCCTCTGGTTTTTTTCTCCCCTTGCCTGAGTGGAAAAAGCCTGCTTGCATTCACTCTATCTATACCCATCATAATTTTATATACCTCGATCAAATCTCCCCTCATTCTTCTACGCTCCAGGGAATAAAGTCCTAAACTATTCAACCTTTCTCTGTAACTGTGTTTCTCAAGTCCCGGCAACATCCTTGTATATCTTCTCTGCATTCTTTCAACCTTATTTATATCCTTCCTGTAATTTGGTGACCAAAACTCAACACAATACTCCAGCTTTGGCCTCACCAATGCCTTATACAACCTCATTATAACATTCCAGCTCTTATACTCAATACTTTGATTAATAAAGGCCAATGTACCAAAAGCTCTCTTTATGACCCTATCTACCTGTGACGCCACTTTTAGGGAATTTTGTATCTGTATTCCCAGATCTCTCTGTTCCACTGCACTCCTCAGTGCCTTATCATTAACCCTGTGTGTTCTACCTTGGTTTGTCCTTCCAATGTGCAATACCTCACACTTGTCTGTATTAAACTCCATCTGCCATTTTTCAGCCCATTTTTGCAGCTGGTCCAAGTCCCTCTGCAAGCTCTGAAAACCTTCCTCACTGTCTACTACACCTCCAATCTCTGTATCATCAGCAAATTTGCTGATCCAAATTACCACATTATCATCCAGATCATTGATATAGATGACAAATAACAATGGACCCAGCACTGATCCCTGTGGCACACCACTAGTCACAGGCCTCCACTCGAAGAAGCAATTCTCTACCTCCACTCTTTGGCTTCTTCCATTGAGCCAATATCTGATCCAATTTACCACCTCTCCATGTGTACCTAGCGACTGAATTTTCCTAACTAACCTCCCATGCGGGACCTTGTCAAAGGCCTTACCGAAGTCCATGTACACAATATCCACTGCCTTCCCTTCATCCACTTTCCTGGTAAACACCTCGAAAAACTCCAATAGATTGGTCAAACACGACCTACTATGCACAAAGCCATGTTGATTCTCCCTAATAAGTCCCTGTCTATCCAAATGCTTGTAGATTCTGTCTCTTAGTACTCCCTCCGATAACTTACCTACTACCGACGTTAAGCTTACCGGCCTATAATTTCCCGGATTACTTTTCGATCCTTTTTTAAACAACGGAACACCATGAGCCACTCTCCAATCCTCCGGCACCTCACCTGTAGACAGCGACATTTTAAATATTTCTGCCAGGGCCCCTGCAATTTCAACACCAGTCTCCTTCAAGGTCCGAGGGAACACCCTGTCAGGTCCCGGGGATTTATCCACTTTAATTTTCCTCAAGACAGCAAGGACCTCCTCCTTTTCAATCTGTACAGTTTCCATGGTCTCACTACTTGTTTCCCTTAATTCCATAGACTTCATGCCAGTTTCCTTAGTAAATACAGACGCAAAAAACCTTTTTAAGATCTCCCCCATTTGCTTTGGTTCCGCACATAGTCTCCCTTGTAGGGTCAGACACCCTGAGCCAATAGGCTGGTCCTGGACTTATTTCCTGGAATAATTTACATATTCTTATTTAATTATTTATGGTTTTATATGGCTATATTTATACTCTGTTCTTGGTTGGTGCAATTGTAACAAAACCAAATTTCCCTCGGGATCAATACAGTATGACTATGACTATATCCTGATATTTTTCTGTCGTGACTTTCCCTCCTGGTCAAGCAGTTTACTTTCTCGTTGAATTAATATTTTTATCGTCTTATTTTGTTTTTACTTTACATTAGTGATATCCACAAAAAAGTCACAAGCACAACCAGATTCCTTGATGATGATTTTTTGATATACCGGCTAATTAAGTCAAGTGATGATGAAGATGCTCTCCAAAAAGATCTTGATAGTATGGTTGACTGGTCTCAACAACGGGGCATGCAGTTCAGTCCTTCCAAATGTGAAACCATGCATGTCACCAGGAAGAGAAAACCAGGTAAAACATCATATAAAATCCTAGGTGTCACTATTGAAGAAACCAAACATATCAAGTATCTTGGTCTCAACATCCAGAATGTTCTACACTGGAATATACAGAGACATCATGCAACAGGAACACAAAATAATCTGCCGATGCTGCGGTCAAAGCAACACTCACAACACGCTGGAGGAACTCAGCAGGTCAGGCAGCATCTGTGGAAATGAGGAGTCGACGTTTCGGGCCGGAACCCTTCGTCAGGACTTTGAGTCGCTGGAATCTTTTTCTTAAATTGTCTCGTTGTAAACAGTGAATATTTTTCCTCTCTTTTGTTTCCTTTCATGATGAAGGGTCTCAGCCTGAAACGTCGGCTCTGCTCTTTGTCTTAGATGCTGCCTGGCCTGCTGCGTTTCTCCAGCGTTTTCTGTGTGTTGCATGAATTTACTTTTTCTTTCTTCTCCTTGAGGGACAAGAGTGCCAGAAACCATGACACATGATTGTGCACAAGACAACACAGATTTGAACCGTATGAAGCTGAGAGTGACCACTACACAATTCAAGCCCAAGACTGCAGGTACCGACTACATTCAGTACTCCCGACTGGGGGGCAGTGGAAAGCCCATCATAGCTGTGACTTTTGATGGTGGGGAGGCAGACCATCTGCACAGATACAGTGGCTGAGAAAGTCAAGGATATACAACCTGAACTGGTATTTAATGGGGTTAATAATCAACCCATGATGGATGAAGCCATCAATCACTCCATCCCAATTCCTCCCCCTTCCCATCTCACACCCCTTCCCCTTCCCTCCCCTCCCTCCTCTCCCCTTCCCTTCCCATCCTCAACCTTCCCCTCCCTCTTTCTCCATCCCTCCTGCCTCTGTTCTTCCCTCACCTCAATTCACTCTGTCCAACCTCTCACCTTCCTTCCCTTCCCTACCTTCCATCTGCTCAAATGTTTGTGTTTTTGTATTTTGTGTGTGTGAGAGAGACCTACCGTTCCCGCTTCCCCCACCTCCCTCCATCTCCACCGCATTCCCCACCCACACCACTCCCCCCAGACTCAGTGTGATCCCACACACTCTGTAATCCACACACACATCACTCCCCCCAGACACAGTATGATCCCACACACTCTGAAATCCACACCATTCCCCCCAGACACAGTGTGATACCACACACTCTGTAATCCACACCACTCCCCCCAGACACAGTATGATCCCACACACTCTGAAATCCACACCATTCTCCCCAGACACAGTGTGATACCACACACTCTGTAATCCACACCACTCCCCCCAGACACAGTGTGATACCACACACTCTGTAATCCACACCACTCCCCCCAGACACAGTGTGATCCCACACACTCCGTAATCCATACCCACACCTCTCCCCCCAGACACAGTGTGACCCCACATTGTAATCCACACCCACACCACTCCCCCCACACGCCGCAATCCAGATGCATAAACTGCAACCTCCTCTCACACCCCAATCCCCAGACACGCCGCACTCTCCTACCTTCACTGTAACCCTGGTGTGCACTCCAGTCGCCCAAATGCACTCCCCCATGTTTTCTGAAACCCCCACACATACCACAACCCTCATTCACACTGCACACCTCACACCAACTGAACACACCTTCACCATTGTTCCTCGCCTGCTCTCCCTCCCTCTGTCCAACTCTAACTCCTCCTTGCACCTCCCTCTTAACCATCCCTCACCTGCCCCTCCCCGCTATCACCTTTTCCCTACACTCCTTCCCCTCTCCCCTCTAACACCCTCCCCTCTCCCCCTCTCCGCACTGTCACCACAACCCACTACTTCTCCTTTCCATCATCTCCCCACCCCTCTGATTCCTCCCCATCCCCTCCAGCCTTATCTGCACCCTCCCCTCTCTCTCACACACCTTCAAACGCACATACAGTTGAGGTGATGGATGGAGGGGGTGGGGGGCAGATTGGGTGGAAGAGGGGGAGTGAGGAGGAGAGGGAAGGAGGTGAGAGGATGGAGATGGTTCAGTGGGAGGGAGGAGGAGGGGAGGGGAGGGGAGAAGGAGGGAGCAGGAAGAGAGGGGGAGGGAAGTGAAGACAGATGGAAGGGGAAGGAGATGGTTGAGCAGAGGGCAGGTGGAGGGTGTGGGGAGGGAAAAGAGGCAAGGAGGGTGAAGGAACTGGAGAGTTAGGGTTGGGGTGTGAGGAGGAGGGGGAATAATGGAGAAGTGGAAGAGGCGGTTGAGGGATGGGTAGCAGAGGGAGCAGGATGGGAGGGGAGTGGAAGGGTGAAGTAACAGGAGGGGAAGGGGTAGGTTGAGGGGGAAGGTGGGTGAGGAAACAGGAGGGGAAGGGGTAGGTTGAGGGGGAGGGTGGGTGAGGAAACAGGACGGGAAGGGGTAGGTTGAGGGGGAGGGTGGGTGAGGAAACAGGAGGGGAAGGGGTAGGTTGAGGGGAGGGTGGGTGAGGAAACAGGAGGGGAAGGGGTAGGTTGAGGGGGAAGGTGGGTGAGGAAACATGAGGAGAAGGGGTAGGTTGAGGGGCAGGGTGTGTGAGGAAACAAGAGGGGAAGGGGTAAGTTGAGGGGGAAGGTGGGTGAGGAAACAGGAGTGGAAGGGGTAGGTTGAGGGGGAGGGTGGGTGAGGAAACAGGAGGGGAAGGGGTAGGTTGAGGAGGAGGGTGGGTGAGGAAACAGGAGGGGAAGGCAAGTGGGACTAAGGAGGATGGTAGGAATGGGAGGGGGAAGAAGAGGGTTGGGGAGAGGGTGAGGTAAAGGGCAGGAGCAGGAGTGTTGCTGTGGAGATGGAGTGAGGGGGAAGAAGTAAAGGGAGAGGGGAAGTGGAGGGTTGAGGGGAGATAGAGGGGCAAGGAAAGTGGAAGGTTGGGAGTGGGAATGGAGGGAGATGGGGAGGGAGGCGGAGGGAAAGGAGGAAGGAGTGGAAGGGATGGAGGACGAATGGGGAGGGTTAACAGTAAGGGAGGGGCAGGGTAATGTGGTGGTGAGGGGACAGGGGCAGGAATAGGGACGGATGGAGGAGAAGAGGGTGAGGGGGATGGGGTGGGGGAGGGGAGGATGAGGAGTGGGATGGGTCCTTGTGGAAGGAGAGGGGAGGGTAGAAGGAGGGGGATTGAGGAGAAGTGTGTGGGAGTAAGATGGAGGGAGGCTTCCCTCATGAGATCCCAGACACCCCCCATACACCCACACCTCCTATACGACCCCATAACCCCCATACTCCACCTCCCCCACCCCCCATACCCCCTCTACCCCACCCCAGGCCAGACCATCCCCCTCTGGAATCGGCCCCATTCCCTGCCCGGGGCTGGCAGTGAATGTTGAGCTGCTGAACCTGCAAGAAAATGAATCGTCTGATAGATTATGGTTCATGTACTTGGAAAATAAATTTACTTTGAAATTCAACTTTGAAATCTGTTGTTTGTTAAACATGTACGGATGAGAAATGGTCTCAATGAATGTCCGTGAGTGGAAAACACTGGTGTTCAGTCCCACTGCCCTTTGCCAGCCAAGAACCCCCACCTGAGTCTGTCCCATCTGCCTGGCGTGACCCATCTCTCTCCCTGGGCCTCCTGTCCCATGATCCTCTCATATCCCTTTTGCCAATCAACTGTCCAGCTCTTGGCTCCATCCCTCCCCCTCCTGTCTTCTCCTATCATTCTGGATCTCCCCCTCCCCCTCCAACTTTCAAATCTCTTACCGTCTCTTCCTTCAGTTAGTCCTGACGAAGGGTCTCGGCCTGAAACGTCAACTGTACCTCTTCCTAGAGATGCTGCCTGGCCTGCTGCGTTCACCAGCAACTTTGACGTGTGTTGCTTGAACTTCCAGCATCTGCAGAATTCCTGTTGTTCACCAAAAGAGATGTTGTTCACTTGGATTTTCATGAGGCCTTTAACAAGATGCCACACATGAGGATACTGAAGAAGAGAAGAGCTAGAATACTACAGGAAATATACAAGCATGGATAGAAGATTGACAGATTGACTAGAGTGGGAGTATAGGAGGCCTTTCCCAGTTGGAGTCCAGTGACTTGGGGGTTCAGCAGGGGTTCGTGTTGGGTCTGCTGCTATTTACACGATATGGTAACAATCTGATTGATGGAATTGATGGCTTTCTGGCCAACTTGCAGACGATACAAAGATGATTGGAGGGACAGGTGATGTTAACGAAGCCTGGAGTCTGCAGGAGAATGGCCAAGGAAGCACCGGATGGAATACAGTGTCAGCAAGTCGTGCACTTTGGTAGACAGAATAAAGGGTGCAGCGGCTACTGGAACAAACCAACAACACTCACAGACAAAGCAGGGGAAGGAGGGAGTTGATCTTGTGCGATACTCTCTCCAATCCAATAACAACATTCCAAAGTCTAAGAATACCTTCGGTCTTTTATTTGAAAAGTAGCAAAACAAACAATCTTGATGTGATAGAATCTAATGAACTAAAATCAACGATAAAACAAAATAAACAGTCAGCGTATTTAATGTACATAAGCCAAGCGTTCTTAAATGTTTTCAAGAAGATTCCAAGATGGAAATATAGAAAAGTATGGCAGAAAATCTGGCCCTTTGGCCCATCTAGTGTGTGCTAAAGCATTTAAACTGTCTACTCCCATTGACCTGCACAGGGACCATTGCCCTCCATACCCCTGCAATTCATGTACCTGTTCAAGCACATCTTAAACATTGAAATCAACCTCACATGCACCAATTGAATTGGCAGCCCCTTCCACACTCTCCTGACCTTCAGAGGAAGAAGTTTCCGCTCATGTTCCCCTCAAACGTCTCACCTTTCACCCTTAACACATGACCTTTGGTTGTAGTACCAACCAACCACATAGGGCTGCTTGTAGTTACTCTACCTTTTCCCCTCATAATTGTTATACTTCTATTAAAAATCCCGTCAAACTTCTATGTTCCAGGGAATAAATTCTGAATGTATTCAATCTTTCCTGCAGTCCTGCAAACCCAGCAAGATCCTTCTAAACTTTCTCCATACTCTTTCAATGTCATTTACATCTTTCCTGTCGGACAGTGACCAAAATTGCTCACAATACTCCAAATTAGGCCTCACCAGTGTCTTATACAACTTCAACATTACATCCCATTTCCAGTCGTCAGAACTTTAATATATGAAGGCCAATGTGCCAAAAGATTTCTTTACAGTCCTATCTACCTGTGACTTATGGACCTGTATTCCCAGAGCCTTTTCTTCTACAGCTCTCCTCAGTGCACTACCATTCACTGTGCAAGACCTATCCTGGTTGGTCTTACTGAAGTGCAACACCTCACACTTGTCTGTCTTAAATTCCATCTGCCATTTTTCAGCCCATTTTTCCAGCTGGACCAGATCCCACTGCAAGCCAGGATAGTCTTCCTTGCTGTCCACTACACCCACAAGCTTGGTTCATCTGCAAATTATCATCCAGATCATTGAAACAGATGACAAACAACAAGAGACCCAATACCAATCCCTGTGGCACTCCACTAGTCACAGACCCCCAGTCAGAGATACAACCATCCATGAAAACATAGTCATAGTCATACTTTATTGATCCTGGGGGAAATTGGTTTTCGTTACAGTTGCACCATAAATAATTAAATAGTAATAAAACCATGAATAGTTAAATAGTAATATGTAAATTATGCCAGGAAATAAGTCCAGGACCAAGCAACACACATCAAAGTTGCTGGTGAATGCAGAAGGACAGGCAGCATCTCTAGGAAGAGGTACAGTCGACATTTCGGGCCAAGACCCTTCGTCAGGACTAACTGAAGGAAGAGCTAGTAAGGGATTTGAAAGTGGGAGGGGGAGGGGGAGATCCAAAATGACAGGAGAAGACAGGAGGGGGAAGGATGGAGCCAAGAGCTGAACAGGTGGTTGGCAAAAGGGATATGAGAGGATCATGGAACAGCAGGCCTAGGGAGAAGGAAAAGGGGGAGGGGAAGGAAACCCAGATGATGGGCAAGGGGTACAGTCAGAGGGACAGGGGGAGAAAAAGGAGAGAGAGAGAAAGAATATCAGTCCCCTTCCAGTTCACTTGCAAACCGTTTTTTTCTCTACAAGTTTCAAGTTCCCTGGAAGACAGCCCAATGATTCAAAAAATCTAATGCTATCCCTCCTCCGCCAACTCCTTGACCAAGAGTTAAACTATATGATCTTCCTATTTCTGGCCTCACTAGCATGTGGAAAAGGTGTCAATCCTGAGATCACAAACCTGGACATCCTGCCTTTTAACATCGCACCTAACGCCATGAATTCACTTTGCAGAACCTCATCACTTGGTACCTACATGAACCACGAGCTCTGGCTGCTCAACCTCCCTCTTGAGAAAGCTATGGACTTGATCTGAGGTGTACTGAACCCTGGCACCTGGGAGGCAACATACCATCTGGGGATCTCGTACTCACCCACAGAACTTCCTGTCTGTTAATCTAACTAATGAATCCCCAATCACCACCGCTTGCCTCTTCAACCTCCTTCCCTTCTGAGTCTCAGAGACAGACTCAGTGTCAGAGACCTGACCATTGTGACTTTTCTCTGCTTGCTCATGCCCCGAACAGTAACCAAAGATGTTGTTGAGGGCGAGTGACCAAAGGTTTAGTTTGTACTGGCTGTTTAACCCCTGTCCCCTTCCTGACTGTCACCATGCTCCTGTGTTCTGAGACTGGGACAGACCCTGACAGACATTACCTACCCCACTCTGATCCATCCCCAGTGAGAGAAGGACAACCCCAGGCAGACATTTCCCACCCTGACACATCCCCATTTAGAGCGAGACATACCCATTCAGTTATTCCCAACCCTCACCATTCTCCGTGAGAGTGGGACAGACCCAGGCAGACAATCCCCGCCCCCACACTGCCCATCCCCAGTGAGTGTAGGACAGACTCAGGCAGACATTTCCAATGCAGACCTGTCTCCAGTGAGAATGGGACTCCATGGCAGATATCCTCCAACCTGACCCTTCCCCAGTGAGAATGGAACAGACCCAGGCAGACATTTACCACGCCCAAACTAACCATCGCCCGTGAGAGTGGGAAAGACTCAGGTAGACATTACTGACACCCCATCTAACCATTCCCATGTAGAATGGGATTGATGCAGAGAGACCCTTTTTCCCCTCCCTTCCCTCTGTCACAATCCCACACATGAACAGGGCAGAACTACACTACTGCTCCGCTTCAGGTTGCCACTGTGCTCTGCTTACTGACAGGGTTGGAGATGGTGCAGCAGAACAATGAGGGGTTGAAGGTGTCCATAGCATTGATTGAGACAAGGAGGTGCTGTCACCGTTGTTGATGTTGTGTAGCTGGTTGAAGTTCAGCTGAGAGAGTGGGTGTGAATGAGGGTCCTCACCATCCAGGGAAGGAGATGTGGATCTACAGGGTGTTGGCAGCAGGAAGGAGGGAGTGCAGTGTCCCAAAAGGGGAATGATGATTTATAAGGAAGCATTAGCAATGACCTATCACTGAGGAGAACGTGCTTGGAAAGCTGAAGTCTGATGGTAGGTAAGTCACCTGGAACAGATCGACTACAATTCTCGGATCTGATAGATGTAGATGAGGAGCTTGTGAAGGCATTTATCATGACCCTTCAAGAAGCATGAGATTCTGGAATACTTTTGGAGGAATGGAAAAGCCAAAGGTCACTCCACTTTGATGTAAGGAGGGAGGCAAAATGCAAGAAATTATAAGCCAGTAATCCTGACTTCAGCTGTAATCCATTATTAAGGATGAGGATTCACAGTACTTGGAGACACTTGGATTATTGTTTGCTGTTTTGGGCCCCTTATCTGTACTGCAAAATGACCAGAGGAGGTTCACAAAAATGATTCCAGGAATGTCTCACTCTCAAGAACATTTTACAATTCATGTTCTCAGTATAATTTCTTGCACAGTTTGTTTTTTGCACTTTGGTTGTTTGTCAGTCTTTCTGGGAAGCTATTCATAAATTCTGTTGAATTTCTGCATCTTCCTGTAAATGCCTGCAAGAAAATGAATCTTAAGGTGAAATACAGTGCCTTGAAATAGTATTCAGTCTCCACAACCACAGTATTTTCATGTTTTACTCTGTCATTTTCGAAATATTTTGAGGTAGAATTTATTGAGCTAATCGAGAAAACATTGTGCATCATATCAAATCAAAAGAAAAATTCCAAACTTTCTCAACAATTTGCTAAAAATTAAACCAAA
Source organism: Mobula birostris (assembly GCF_030028105.1). Lineage (NCBI taxonomy): Eukaryota > Metazoa > Chordata > Chondrichthyes > Myliobatiformes > Myliobatidae > Mobula > Mobula birostris. The sequence continues at coordinate 12,301,817 of NC_092373.1, forward strand.
CTTGTGAATCTGATAAAGTATTCATCCCTTCCTTTGTAATTACCACAATCACTTTCCTCAGGTGCCATTTGTGATCTCACCAACTCTCCTAATTTGTCAATGCAGAACATTGTAGGACCAGTGAACTCATAAGAATAAAAACCCATCACTCTGTCAGGTCCAGCTGTATTATAGACTTAAAACAGACCAAACCAAAATGAAGGCAAAGGAGCATTCAAGACAAGTCAGGGAACTGAGGAAAGGGCAGCATAAATCTGGGGAATGGTACATGACAACCTCAAAGGCAATGAACACACCTGGGAGCCCAGTGCAGTCGATCATGAAAAAGTATGAAACCACAGCCACACTACCTAGGTCAGGCACTCCTCCAAGCTGAGTCGCTGGCGAAGAATGGCACCTGTAAGAAGGATTACCGTGATGCCAACAGTCACACTGAGTGAGCAGCAACTGGAGATGAACAAGATCAACATGCAGTGGCTTCAAATATAGTCAACCCCACCCCCACCAGCAACCCTCCTCCTTCCCTTTCTCCCATGAAATGGCTGACAGGCTGGAGGCAGCCAGTGGGAATAAAAGGGGCATTTTTCTGTTTGTCTGCTGGTGACTCGTGCCGTTCTACAGGGGTCATTTTGGAACCACAATTTTTCGGATTGTTTGTCAATGACGTGGATAATGGAATTGGTGGCTTTGTGACAAAGTTTGTGGATGATATGAAGATAGGTGCAGAGGTGGGTAGTGCTGAGGAAGCAATGCGATTGCAGCAGAACTTAGACAATTTGGAAGAATAGCAAAGAAGTGGCAGACCAGTCAAGCACATGATTAGGGATGTTGCCTTTAAACGCTCCTTACAGGGGAGCATACGTAAGTTCTGAGGCTTGTCGAAAGAAGCTGTAATAGAAATTTACCATCCCTAGGAAGTCCTGTAGTTTTTCAGTAGTGTTCGGCAGGGGAAATGCGTAATAGCAGCTTCTTTTAATGGGAGTGGTTTTGCACCTTCTGCAGAGATGTAATGGCTGACAAAGTCAATGGCTGATAACCCAAACTGGTATTTTGCACGGTTAGTGATCAACCTGTGTTGGCTTTAGTGCTTGTAAGCTGTGCAGAGATGAGGTTCAAGTTTGGATTTGGATGTATTGGTGACAATTATGTCATCCAGTTGAACAAAAAGAAAATCTAAGTTTTTAATACAGAGTCCATCAGCTATTGGACGACTGTACTGCATTTTTCAGCCCAAACGGCATGCGCAGAAACTCAGATAGGCCAACTGTGATTATACAGCCATATCTAATCTGTACAGGTCTTTCAGGCCTTTTAACACTCAAAATGTTTCGATGAGATCCCCCTGCATTCTCCTGAACTGAATACAATATAGCCAACGAGCTGCCAGACGTTCCTCATACGGTAACCTTTTCATTTCTGGAATCATTCTCATGGATCTTCTCTGAACTCTCTCCAATGTCAGTATATCCTTTCTAAAATAAGCCCAAAACTGCACACAGTACTCCAAGTGTGCTCTCATGAGTGCCTTATAGAGCCTCAACATCACGTCCCTGCTTTTAAATTCTATACCTCTAGAAATGAATGCCAACATTGCATTCTCCTTCTTCACCACTGACTCGACCTGCAGGTTAACCTTTCGGGTATCTTGCACAAGGTTTCCCAAGTCCTATCCCATCTCTGTATTTTGAATTCTCTCTCTATCTAAATAATTGTCAGCCGTATAGTTCTTCCACCAAAGTGCGTGACCATACACTTTCCAATATTGTATTTCACTTTCGACTTCTGTGCCCATTCCCCTAAACTATCGACGTCTCTCTGCAGGCTCTCTGTTTCCTCAGCACTACCTGCCCCTCCACCTATCTTTGCATCATCAGCAAATATAGCCACAAATCCATTAATCCCACAGTCCAAATCATTGACACACATCATAAAAAACAGCGGTCCCAACATTGACCCCTATGACCCATAGGTTTGGATCCTGCTGCCGTTGGCAAACTCCAACTAATTTCGTCGCTCTTTGCCATCTGATCAGGAAGTGATACTGGCAGCACATTCACATGGGTACCTGTGTCACACAGGAAACATCGCCCCGAAATTGTGTCTGTAATGTACAGTAAACATCCCAGGCAGCTGAAACCCACTGTGTTCACAGACCTCTGAGTTCCAGATGCGCTGGCCCTGTCAAAGCTGCCAGCTTGTCGGCACTTTCTAGTGTCCATTCCAAAGCAAGCGAGGTAAAAACATAGGCCTGGCATTGTCTGTTTCGCAGCCACAGGTGTCCTTAAGATGGGGGCTTTCTGACCGGGCTTATTGAGGTAGAGAAAGCTGAGTGTAGACTATCAGCCATATCAGCAAGCTCCCTTTCGTCTTTCATAGGTATATTAGCTGGGGCTAAGCAAACTTGTTTCGGCATTTTCTGCATGAAGAGTTGTTTAAAATTAAAACAAGGATGGTGATTGCTCAGGAACGATAGCATGTGATCCATTAGCTCTGATGGCTTAGCGTCACCGTGGCTGGGCGAGGAAAACAACTGTTGGTGCACTCAGACTCCAACAGTCCAAAACTCTGTAAATGGTGAGTTTTCAACGATCGGTATTGATCATATTCAGGCGGGTGTTCAAGGAGACTCTTCACTCTGGCAGCACTTAGCAATGTTTGGTGTTGTGGGGGGAGTTGGCTCACAACATAAATTGGACCTTGCCTTGCAATAATAATGTAACGGCAGATTGATCCAATGTAGGATTTCACAAATTATATGGCAGAGGCACTTTATGTTTAAGGAAAAAAATAGCAACTTATTTATAGAACACAAAAAACTGAACACAAAATGCAATAACAGTCATTGATGTAATTAACTCACCACCTCAGACCAGCCTCTTCAAGTGAACCCCAACCCAATGTCAACAGTTGTAAATACTGTACGTTTCCACCAAAATCGCATCAAATCACATTTAATTCACTTTCAAAATACAAGTAGATATACTGAATGAAACAAAGTTCAAAAAAGTTCAAAGTTCAAAGAAAAATTTATTTTCAGAGTACATACCTGTCACCACATACAACCCTGAGATTCTTTATCTGCGGGCATAATTAGCAAATCTATAGAACAGTACCTGTAAACTGTAAACACCAGGAACTGTAAACAAACTGTTCAAATTCAGATATAAATAAATAGCAATAAATAATGAGAATGATATAACGATATCACATCCAATCTTCTTCTTAGTTCTTACAGAAACATCTGCATGATGCTAAGCTAGGGCACATCATCAGTGATGTTAAACGGGGTCGTCAGGTGTTTCAGGTCTTTCAACATCATGCACCCTCGCCCAGGCAACCCAACCGGGGTTGATCAGAGCCCGGCCTGTGTCCTCGCAGCAACCCACCGATCTGCCCTCTTTATCCAGAGCCATCTTGATGCTTCCACTGCTGCACCTCTGATGGTAAAAATGGCTCTCCTTCCTCTCTCTCCTGTGATTCCAATTGTGGTGTATACCTTGCAGAGCGAATAGCCTGCAAAGCCACGACACCCGACCTCCACGGGCCAACACTTTGCTCTCCAGCCTCTTCCTTGGCAGTTCACTGATTCTTGAGACTTCGGCGAAAACATCTCCCACTAAGAAAAGTGTTAATTCCGTTGAAAATGAATAACTTTTTTTCTTTAAAATAATCAGGGTTGATCATCTGAGGGTCTTTTGCACAAATGCAACATTTTTTCATATGTTTGTTTTTAATTTTATAAATTATACAATTATATGATAGCCCAGTACCCACAAAATCAGTTGTCCTCAGACAACAGATTATCATTTTAATTTGATAAAAAAGTGTGAAAAGATGATTTAAAGTGTATAACATATATGCCAGATGAAAGAGTAGATTGAAAAACCTCTTTAAAACTAAAGGCAGTGAACTTTCCGCAACATTCACTCTTATTTGAGGGTGCTCAGAACGTGTACCAAGTTTTTGTCAACACCAGCAGATGTTTATAAAAAAAAGGAATAAAATCAGGCAACCACATGGTCAACTATATTCCTGAGGACCCCTTTTCCACTCTCCGCATCTGCTAAATGTAACAAGGTCACACAATCTCCTCTAAGTTTGCTATTTTTCCAATAATTGTTACATATTTATTGATGTTGCTACTGTCACAATCATGACGAGTCAACTTCTGTCTCTTTTGGAAAGAAAGAACTATTTAAAATTATGACATAAATTTATGCATTTTGAGTAAAGTCCAGAGGCAGCTAGCAACAGAGGGAATACAGGATGGCTCCCGTATACAACTCATGCAAATGAGGCACTTGAGGGGTTTCAGAAATGCAAAAGACTTCTCAGCAGAGGAATTATGAGGAATAAAAGAGGACTTGAGGTTGCAGTGCAATACAAGCGGAAAGAAAGTCCCAAGGGTTTCTATAGCCATCTTAAGAGCGAAAAAATAACAAGAGACAAAGTTGGTCCACTGGTTGATCAGCGTGGTCATCTATGCATGGAACTGAGAGAGAGAGAGAGAGAGAGAGAGAGAGAGATTTTTTCATTGGTATTTACTTTGGAGACAGACACAAGTAGTCGAACTGAGGCAAAAATTCGTGAAGTCATAGACCGTATCTAGTCACAAAAGAGGAGGGCTGGCTGTCTAGAGGCCAGCTACGCTGGATATATCAGTAAGGCCTGACAAGTTTTTCCCTTGGACCATGTGGAATGCTAATGTTGAAACTGCTGGGGCCTTGGCAGGAATAGTTAAACCACCTTTAGTCATAGCTGAGGAGCCAGGAGAGTGGAGGATATCTAAAGTTGTTACATTGTTCAAGAAACATTCTAAGAAATAGCCAGCAAATGATAGGCTAATTTATTTATGGATAAATTATTGGAAGGCATTCTGAATGCAGGATGAATAAATACGGTGGATTCATGTTATTTGGGACAGCCACTAATTAAGGAGAACTCTGAAGGAACAAAAGCAAATCAAGAAAATAATCAGGATACCTTTGTTTATTGAGGACATTGCCTGTGAATTGGGACAGAAGACTACTGCGGAGTGTCGGTTTAACCAGCGTCAGTCACGGACACTTGTGTGGCCATCAGACAGTGCACCTGGTGATGAAGGTGACACATCTGAACATGAGCCCGTGATGACACTGGATGCTGAGAAATTTATTGTTGGATTACAATATTATTTCACGCAAGAAGGCAATGAAGGCAGTCCATATCTGCACTTGGTGTCCGCGGTGATTTTGTTAATTTGCAGTCAATCAAAAGAACACAGCAGCGTACTGGAAATGAATTCCACTGTCAATAACGATCAGGGAATGAAACGCAGTTTTATAGTACTGTAGTCGTGGTGGTAGTGTTCTAATTTGTTCTGTACTTCAGTTAAATATTCAGTTTGTTACTCAGTTAAACTGGAGTTTGTCTTTTTAAAACTATTTCCATGAAAATTTGTTTAATTGGGCAACCTCTTAATAATAATAACCTCTTTATTAGTGTGCCTAATCAACCAGAATCTACTGTATTTGGATAGACAGGGCTTATTTACGGAAAATCAAAGGGGCCTCGTGAATGGTAGTTCATGTCTAAACAATCTTAAAGCTTTTTGAAGATTAAACAAGAAATTTGTGTCTTGATGCTTGTGACTGGTGCCACAGGGAACAGTGCTGTGTCTGTTGTTGTTTGACATCTATACCAATAATCTGGGTGATAATTGATCAGCAAATTTGTGGATGACACCAAGATAGGGAACAGAGTGGACAGCGAGGAAGGATATCAAATGCTGCATCACATGAACTGAGATGTTGGTGAGGCTGAATCTAGAGTAATGTGAGTAGTTCTGGTCATCTACCTACGGGAAAGAAAATTGACGTGGATGTTGCCGGGACTTGAGTACCTGAGTTATAGGGGAAGGTTTAAAAGAGTCACAGAGCAATACAGCATAGAAACAGACTCTTTAGACCAACTCGTCCATGTGGACCACAGCATTGTCTCTGCTAGTCCCAGTTACTCATGTTGAACAATAGCCCTCCAAGAAACTCCCTTCCCCTATCTATCCAAATGCTTCTTAAATATTGCAATTGTACCGTCTCAACAAAATTCCCTGGCAGCTCATTCCAAGTACTCAGTATCCTCTGTGTAAGAAATTACCATGCAGCTCTCTTTTAAACTCTGCCCTCTTATCTTGTATCTGTGCCATCTAGCTTTGGACTCCCCAACCTGGGAAAAAGAATTTAAGTTCAAGCTCAGCTTAATTACTGTCAAATGAAACATCCTCTGGGGCGAAATTACAAAACATACCACCTCATTCAGGACTGCAAACAAACAGACAGTTACGCAAAATAAAATTATATGCATAGGCCAATCCCCTCAGTGACAAGCTCTGCAAATTGATCGTGCTGTTCCTGTCAGTGCGTAGAGGAACACACAGACAAGACAATGACTGACCAGCTTATCCATATTGCTCCTGATTTTGTAAGCTACTGTCAAGTCCCCTTACAATAGTAGGTACCCTAATAATGCAGAAGAGGCTTTTTCCTCTCAGGTTGTGTGAGAATAGAACAAGAGGTGATAGATTTAAGGCAAAACATGAAATATTTTAGGGGAATCTGAGAGCATGGCCTGGATGGTGGGGGTCCTTGATGATGGATGCTTATTTCTTACAACAGTACTCCATGTAGATGTGCTCCGTGTTGGGGAGGGCTTTCACTATGATGGACTGGGCTGTACCCATTGATTTTGTCGGCGATTCTTTTCAAGCACATTTGTGTTTCCATACCAGGCCGTGCTGCAGCCAGTCAATATAATCTGTATCACATATCTATAAGCTTGTCAAAGTTTCAGATGACATGATAAATCTTAGCAAACGTTGGGAAAGTAGAAGTATTGCCATGCTTCCTTTCTAATGGCACTTAATTGTGAGACCCAGGACAGATCGTCTGAAATGTCCAGGAATTGAAATTTTCTGACCCTCTCCAACTCTGAGTACTGGCTCATTGCTTCCCCCACTTGCACTCAATAAGCTCGCTCTAGGAGACTTCATGGGCTGATTGGTCTGATTCTGTTCCTGTGTCCCATGGTGTTCTGGTCTTAGTCCATGCAGGCTCTGAGGTAATCACATTCCCAAACCTATTTCCCTCCAAGCTATTCCCGTTCACATTCTCTTTCACTTATTCCACTGACAACCTACTGTCAGTGAAGCTCTTCACATTAGCAGCGGGGTCAAGAACAGGAGAGTGTAGAATGAAGGGTCTTGGCATGAAACATCAACAGTTTATTCTTCTCCACAGACACTGCCTGACCTGCTGAATGCCTCCAGCATTTTGTCTGTGTTCTTGTAGAATGAAGATGTTTTGTAAATAAACTAGGAGTGATGGATGGTAAAATATTTTTACACTTCAAGTATTTAAGGTCTGGATGCAAACGTCTCTTAATAGGGGAGGCAAATTGATATCTCATTTTCACCCATGACTGACAGCATTGCCCAGAGTCCCCAGGAGTGTGACACTCACAAATGGTACACTATTTACAATCTGTGCCCGTGAATGGACAAGGTTGGTGAATGTCTCAAACCTTCCAAACACAATTTTAGCACAGAATCTCCCTTAACCAGGACAAGGGGCAGGGACAGTGAACAATACCACCTCTACAATTCCCCAGGTCACCATTGCTACACCACCATCAAGAATGCCTACTGTCCTATTCCACACCCTCATTTTGTGAAGTCTGATCACCTAGCTGTACTTTTACACCCTGAGTAGAGGCAGTGACTGAAGACTGCAGCAGCAGCAGTGAGGACCAAGAAAGTTTGGACAAGGGAAGCACAGGAGCACCTACAGGACTGCTTTGAATCGGTGGACTGGACTGTATTCAGGGTTTCACCGTTGAATATGGATGAGTATTCTGCAGTTGTTTCCGACTTCATTAAAACCCTTGTGGATGAGTGTGTGCCTTCAAAGACTTACTCTACATTCCCGAACCAAAAGCCGTGGATGAACCAGGAGGTACGTCGTCTGCTGAAGGCCAGATCTGTGGCATTCAAGTCTGGCAACCCAGGCCTGTACCAGAAAAGCAGGTATGATTTGCAGGGGGCTATTTCAAGGGGGAAGAGACAATTTCGAATGAGGTTGGAGACGATATCAGATGCACGGCAACTCTGGCAGGGTTTGCAAGACATTAGTCCTTACAGAGCAAGACTCAATAGTATGAATGGCGGCAATGCTTCACTACCAGATGAACTCAACGCCTCCTATGCGTGCTTTGAAAGGGAGAACACAACTACAGCTGTGAAGATCCCTGCTGCACCTGATAACCCTGTGATCTCTGTCTCAGAGGCCGATGTTAGACTGTCTTTAAAGAGAGTGAACCCTCGCAATGCAGAAAGTCTTGATGGAGTACCTGGTAAGTCTCTGAAAACCTGTGCCAACCAACTAACGGGAGTATTCAAGTACATTTTCAACCTCTCACCTGCTACAGACACAAGTTCCCAGTTGCTTCAAAAAGGCAACAGTTATAGCAGTGCCTGCGAAGAATAATGTGGGCTGCATAATGACTATCGCCCAGTAGCACTCACATCTACAGTGAGGAAATGCTTTGAGAGGTTGGTTATGACTAGAATGAACTCCTGCCTCAGAAAGCAGCTGGACCCATTGCAATTTGCGGATTGTAGACGATCAGCACTGGCGCACCTCAGGGGTGTGTGCTTAGCCCACTGCTCTGCTCTCTGTATACACGTGACTGTACGGCCAGGCATAACTCAAAACTATCTATAAATTTACTAATGATACAACCATTGCTGGTAGAGTCTCAGGTGGTGATGAGAGAGCATACAGGAGTGAGATATGCCAACTAGTGGAGTGGTGCCACAGCAACACCCTGGCACGAACGTTAGTAAGACGAAAGATCTGATTGTGGACTTCAGGAAGGGTAAGACTAACGATTACGTAATTGATTTACTTGTTTATTTATTACTATTTTTACTTTATTTTTTTCTCTGCTGAATTATGTATTGCATTGAACCGCTGCTGCTAAGTTAACATATTTCACGTCACATGCTGGTGATAATAAACCTGATTCTGATTCTGATTCTGAAAACGTTATTTCTTTCACCCTCATCACGTTATTGTAACCCAGGCAATGACGAAGGCTTTCACTAAATATGGGGATGTTGAGGTGTGACCCCTCCGGGAGAGGTGACATTATGACTCCAGCGGACACATCATAATGAGATGCATCATCACCATAGGATTTAAAATCTGCTCAGCTGGAGACTGGAGACAGATGTAGACGGGCAGAAATCATGGATTCTCCCATATCTGCACAGATGGTTCAAAAGATCCAGCGACAGATCATTCAGGTATCTCTCTTTATGTTCATTAATTTCATGTCGGACAATGAGTGAGGTTTCCTCTCTTTATGAATGGATAAGAGGAGAATTAGTTGTCCTTTTTTATTATATATTGCATATTTTCTTATTACTATGTATGATTATGATAATATCTATTTCATCTTTTGTTTATATGGTTGCTGATATACATATTTGAGATAATTCTCCCCTTGTCTGCATATATGTTTCCTCTAAATCAATAAAGAGATTAATAACGAAAGAAAAGATTTCTCATGCTGTGACACAAAATGTAAATGTTCCTGTCGTTGTCTAGTTGTAAGCCAGTGAATATTTTTCCTCTCTTTTGTTTCCTTTCATGATGAAGGGTCTCAGCCTGAAACGTCGGATCTGCTCTTTGTCTTAGATGCTGCCTGGCCTGCTGTGTTTCTCCAGCGTTTTCTGTGTGTTGCTTGAATTTACTTTTTCTTTCTTCTCCTTGAGGGACAAGAGTGCCAGAAACCATGACACATGATTGTACACAAGACAACACAGATTTGAACCAGAGATAAAGCTGAGAGTGACCACTACACAATTCAAGCCCAAGACAGCAAGTCCCGACTGCATTTAGGTCTCCTCAGGTTGGTACCTCTGCAACCCTTCCACCTCACTGTGTTCACTCAATTACCACTCCCATTCCACCCCAGAAACTGACAGAGTCATGGAGACTGTGTGAAACCACCTCTCTTATCACAGGACCATTTCCATCCCGTGCATCCTGGGGTCAGAGGGTTCACTCATCCTGTGCTAAGTTTGTTTTTACATTGATTTATTTCTCATTTTAAAAGTTATCATTTCTGTGTGCTGATGGGTGTTTGTCATCCCAACCAGCTCTGCCCGAAATTCTTTGGTGTGATTGTTTCTTGGTGAAATTTGACAATGGGTTCCCCGGTTGGACCTTTATGCCCAGTCATCATGACCCCGTGTCGGTAACAGGAACCGACCCTGCTCCGGCTCCAGGCTCAGGTCAGCATTGCTCGGAGTTACCGTACTGGCACTGGAGAGGGCCCAGTCCATGTGGTCAATTCTGGCCAAAGGCAGCTGGGGCTCCACCCTGACACCGAGTCATTTTATGTGATTAGCAAAAGCTGCAGCCCTTTACTTCCACCCTGCCCCTGATGCATGGGAAATAAATATACCAGTAAGGTTGTTTACAAAAGACTCATTTGGTGTTGTCAAATGCTCTGGTCACGTCTGCTGACCATTCAAACATGCGATTATGGGCATTAAATTAAGGGAGCAAACATAAGTTCAACAGATCGTGGAATGAAAAGGTGATAGAAATTCACCAAAACAAAAATCACTTGCAGTATTTTTTGCGGTTGGGGGTGCAGTGGAAAGTCCATCATAGCAGTGACTTTTGATGGTGGGTTGGCAGACCATCTTCTGCTCTGATCCGAGGTCAGTCTGCAGGTTGATTGGCATCTGCGAACAGTTCGAGCTGGCGTCGGTGGCCAGGGTCAACCATACGAAGAGCGAAGCCATGCTCTTTGGCAACTGGCATGACTGATCCAGCGTCCCCTTCACTATCAGGTCTGACCACATGAAGGTATTGGGGATCTGCTTCGCAGGGACTGAGGCATGCAGCAAGAACTGGCGGGAGCGGACTGCCAAGGTGAAACAGAAACTGGGACTGTGGGGAGGGCGCTCCCTTTTGAAAACGGGCAAGAACCTGGTCATCAGGTGTGAGGTGCTCTCAGGGCTGCTGTACTTGGCGCAGGTGTGGCCCGTCCCCCACTCCTGCAGCTCGGAAGTCACCCGAGCCGTCTTCAGATTCGTCTGGGGATCCAAGATGGAGCAGGTGAGACAGACCGTCATGCACAAGTCCCTGGACAACGGGGGCAAGAACGTCCTCAATGTCGCCCTCACCCTGATGGCCAGCTTCGTGTGTGGCTGCATCAGGTTGTGAGTGGATCCCAGATACGTGGGCACAAAGTACTACTATGTGCCCCGGTTTTACCTGTCGCACTGGCTACGAAGGATGGGTCTGGCCCCTTTCCCATGTAACGCCCCAGTCAGCTGGTCGTTGCCTCCCTACCTGTCCTTCGTGGAAAAATTCTTCAAGGTCAATGTATTTGATAACAATGCCATTAGACAGTGGTGGGCACGTAATGTCCTGCAGGCACTGCAGGAGAAGGACGAGATGGATTCAGTGGGGTGATTCCCTGAGCAGACGGTCCAGTTCATCTGGGAAAATGCCTCAACGCCAGACCTCACCAACAGGCACAAAGACCTCGCCTGGCTGGCGGTGAGAGCGGCCCTCCCAGTCAGATCCCTCCTGTACGCCCGGAACGGTTCCTCCACACCCCGCTGCCCACGGGAGGACTGTAATGGAGTGGAGTCGGTGGCTTACATCTTTGCACATTGTGAGTTCGCGAAGAAGGTGTGGAAGAGAATGGAAGGGACAGTACTAAGATTCACGCCAGGGAGTTGCGTTACCGAGGACTCTGTGATCTACGGCCTATTCCCGGGAACGCACACGGAGACAAACATCCGGTGCTGCTGGCAGATCATCAACTCGGTGAAATACGCTCTTTGGTCTGCCCGAAACTTGGTGGTCTGCTAGCACATGGAGATGTCTGTGACTGAATGCTGCCGGCTGGCACAGTCTCGTCTGCAGGAGTAGGTGCTGAGGGATGCACTCAAGCTTGGTGCGGCCACCGCGAAGGCCCGGTGGGGAAGGACCACAGTTTAAGGTTCATCACCCGTGGGATTGGGAGGGGTTGAGCTGGGTGGGGAGGAGACCTACCCTCATCAGCGGTGTAGACAGATAATCAACAGGGTGCCCAAGGAGTGGGTGGAATTGTTAATCTGGGAAAGCAGTAGGGACTTCGCCTGCCTTTATGGTTGATAATTTTATTGCTAATAAGTCTTAACTCTTGACCAAGGGTTGAGAGTAAATGAATGGTTTATTGTAAACATCTTTCATTTGTAAATGAACAGAGCGTCAACGCATAATTTTATTGTTAATAACTTTTTTGAATAAGGACTCAGAGTCAACAAATGTTTTTTCTTATATTGTAAATAACTTTATTTTGTAACACTTCTGAATAAAGTATTTTTGGGAAAAAAAAATATCTACACAGATGGTTCAATAGATCCAGCGAGAGGTCATTCAGGTATCTCTCTGTATGTTCATTAATTTCATGTCGGACAATGAGTGAGGTTTCCTCTCTTTATGAATTGATAAGAGGAGAATTAGTTGTCCTTTTTTATTATATATTGCATATTTTCTTATTACTATGTATGATTATGATAATATCTATTTCATCTTTTGTTTATATGGTTGCTGATATACATATTTGAGATAATTCTCCCCTTGTCTGCATATATGTTTCCTCTCAATCAATAAAAAGATTAATAATGAAAGAGAAGATTTCTCATGCTGTGACTCAAAATGTAAATGTTCCTGTCGTTGTCTAGTTGTAAGCCAGTGAATACTTTTCCTCTCTTTTGTTTCCTTTCATGATGAAGGGTCTCAGCCTGAAACGTCGGCTCTGCTCTTTGTCTTAGATGCTGCCTGGCCTGCTGTGTTTCTCCAGCGTTTTCTGTGTGTTGCTTGAATTTACTTTTTCTTTCTTCTCCTTGAGGGACAAGAGTGCCAGAAACCATGACACATGATTGTGCACAAGACAACACAGATTTCAACCAGAGATGAAGCTGAGAGTGACCACTACACAATTCAAGCCCAAGACAGCAAGTCCCGACTGCATTCAAGTCTCCTCAGGTTAGTACCTCTGCAACCCTTCCACCTCACTGTGTTCACTCAATTACCACTCCCATTCCACCCTACAAACTGACAGAGTCATGGAGACTGTGTGAAACCACCTCTCTTATCACAGGACCATTTCCATCCCGTGCATCCTGGGGTCAGAGGGTTCACTCATCCAATGCTAAGTTTGTTTTTACATTGATTTATTTCTCATTTTAAAAGTTGTCATTTCTGTGTGCTGGTGGATGTTTGTCATCCCAACCAGCTCTGCCCGAAATTCTTTGGTGTGATTGTTTCTTGGTGAAATTTGACAATGGGTTCCCCGGTTGGACCTTTATGCCCAGTCATCATGACCCCGCGTCGGTAACAGGAACCGACCCTGCTCCGGCTCCAGGCTCAGGTCAGCATTGCTCGGAGTTACCGTACTGGCACTGGAGAGGGCCCAGTCAATGTGGTCAATTCTGGCCAAAGGCAGCTGGGGCTCCACCCTGACACCGAGTTGTTTTATGTGATTAGCAAAAGCTGCAGCCCTTTACTTCCACCCTGCCCCTGATGCATGGGGAATAAATAAACCAGTATGGTTGTTTACAAAAGACTCGTTTGGTGTTGTCAAATGCTCTGGTCACGTCTGCTGACCATTCAAACATGCGATTATGGGCATTAAATTAAGGGAGCAAGCATAAGTTCAACAGATCTTAGAATGAAGAGGTGATAGAAATTCACAAAATCCAAAAACACTTGCAGTATTTTTTGCGGTTTGGGGGTGCAGTGGAAAGTCCATCATAGCAGTGACTATTGATGGTGGGTTGGCAGACCATCTTCTGCTCTGATCCGAGGTCAGTCTGCAGGTTGATTGGCATCTGCGAACAGTTCGAGCTGGCGTCGGTGGCCAGGGTCAACCACACGAAGAGCGAAGCCATGCTCTTTGGCAACTGGCATGACTGATCCAGCGTCCCCTTCACTATCAGGTCTGACCACATGAAGGTGTTGGGGATCTGCTTCGCAGGGCCTGAGGCATGCAGCAAGAACTGGCGGGAGCGGACTGCCAAGGTGAAACAGAAACTGGGACTGTGGGGAGGGCGCTCCCTTTTGAAAATGGGCAAGAACCTGGTCATCAGGTGTGAGGTGCTCTCAGGGCTGCTGTACTTGGCGCAGGTGTGGCCCGTCCCCCACTCATGCAGCTCGGAAGTCACCCGAGCCGTCTTCAGATTTGTCTGGAGATCCAAGATGGAGCGGGTGAGAGAAGACCGTCATGCACAAGTCCCTGGACAACGGGGGCAAGAACATCCTCAATGTCGCCCTCACCCTGATGGCCAGCTTCGTGTGTGGCTGCATCAGGTTGTGAGTGGATCCCAGATACGTGGGCACAAAGTACTACTATGTGCCCCGGTTTTACCTGTCGCCCCGGCTACGAAGGATGGGTCTGGCCCCTTTCCCATGCAACGCCCCAGTCAGCTGGTCGTTGCCTCCTTACCTGTCCTTCGTGGAAAAATTCTTCAAGGTCAATGTATTTGAGCACAAGGCCATTAGACAGTGGTGGGCACGTAATGTCCTGCAGGCACTGCAGGAGAAGGACGAGATGGATTCAGTGGAGTGATTCCCTGAGCAGATGGTCCAGTTCATCTGGGAAAATGCCTCAACGCCAGACCTCACCAACAGGCACAAAGACCTTGCCTGGCTGGCGGTGAGAGCGGCCCTCCCAGTCAGATCCCTCCTGTACGCCCGGAACGGTTCCTCCACACCCCGCTGCCCACGGGAGGACTGTAATGGAGTGGAGTCGGTGGCTTACATATTTGCACATTGTGGGTTCGCGAAGAAGGTGTGGAAGAGAATGGAAGGGACAGTACTAAGATTCACGCCAGGGAGTTGCGTTACCGACGACTCTGTGATCTACGGCCTATTCCCGGGAACGCACATGGAGACAAACATCCGGTGCTGCTGGCAGATCATCAATTCGGTGAAATACGCTTTTTGGTCTGCCCGAAACTTGGTGGTCTGCTAGCACATGGAGATGTCTGTGACTGAATGCTGCCGGCTGGCACAGTCTCGTCTGCAGGAGTAGGTGCTGAGGGATGCACTCAAGATTGGTGCGGCCACCGCGAAGGCCCGGTGGGGAAGGACCACAGTTTAAGGTTCATCACCCGTGGGATTGGGAGGGGTTGAGCTGGGTGGGGAGGAGACCTACCCTCATCAGCGGTGTTGACAGATAATCAACAGGGTGCCCAAGGAGTGGGTGGAATTGTTAATCTGGGAAAGCATTAGAGCCTTCGCCTGCCTTTATGGTTGATAATTTTATTGCTAATAAGTCTTAACTCTTGACCAAGGGTTGAGAGTAAATGAATGGTTTATTGTAAACATCTTTCATTTGTAAATGAACAGAGAGTCAACGCATAATTTTATTGTTAATAACTTTTTTGAATAAGGACTCAGAGTCAACAAATGTTTTTTCTTATATTGTAAATAACTTTATTTTGTAACACTTCTGAATAAAGTATTTCTGGGAAAAAAAAATATCTACACAGATGGTTTAATAGATCCAGCGACAGGTTATTCAGGGATCTCTCTTTATGTTCATTAATTTCATGTCAGACAATGAGTGAGGTTTCCTCTCTTTATGAATTGATAAGAGGAGAATTAGTTGTCCTTTTTTATTATATATTGCATATTTTCTTATTACTATGTATGATTATGATAATATCTATTTCATCTTTTATTAATATGGTTGCTGATTTACATATTTGAGATAATTCTCCCCTTGTCTGCATATATGTTTCCTCTAAATCAATAAAAAGATTAATAACGAAAGAGAAGATTTCTCGTGCTGTGACTCAAAATGTAAATGTTCCTGTCGTTGTCTAGTTGTAAGCCAGTGAATATTTTTCCTCTCTTTTGTTTCCTTTCATGATGAAGGGTCTCAGCCTGAAACGTCGGCTCTGCTCTTTGTCTTAGATGCTGCCTGGCCTGCTGTGTTTCTCCAGCGTTTTCTGTGTTTTGCTTGAATTTACTTTTTCTTTCTTCTCCTTGAGGGACAAGAGTGCCAGAAACCATGACACATGATTGTGCACAAGACAACACAGATTTCAACCAGAGATGAAGCTGAGAGTGACCACTACACAATTCAAGCCCAAGACAGCAAGTCCCGACTGCATTCAAGTCTCCTCAGGTTAGTACCTCTGCCACCCTTCCACCTCACTGTGTTCACTCAATTACCACTCCCATTCCACCCTACAAACTGACAGATTCATGGAGACTGTGTGAAACCACCTCTCTTATCACAGGACCATTTCCATCCCGTGCATCCTGGGGTCAGAGGGTTCACTCATCCAATGCTAAGTTTGTTTTTACATTGATTTATTTCTCATTTTAAAAGTTGTCATTTCTGTGTGCTGATGGATGTTTGTCATCCCAACGAGCTCTGCCCAAAATTCTTTGGTGTGATTGTTTCTTGGTGACATTTGACAATGGGTTCCCCGGTTGGACCTTTATGCCCAGTCATCATGACCCCGCGTCGGTAACAGGAACCGACCATGCTCCGGCTCCAGGCTCAGGTCAGCATTGCTCGGAGTTACCGTACTGGCACTGGAGAGGGCCCAGTCAATGTGGTCAATTCTGGCCAAAGGCAGCTGGGGCTGCATCCTGACACCGAGTCGTTTTATGTGATTAGCAAAAGCTGCAGCCCTTTACTTCCACCCTGCCCCTGATGCATGGGGAATAAATAAACCGGTAGGGTTATTTACAAAAGACTCGTTTGGTGGTGTCAAATGCTCTGGTCACGTCTGCTGACCATTCAAACATGCGATTATGGGCATTAAATTAAGGGAGCAAGCATAAGTTCAACAGATCTGAGAATGAAGAGGTGATAGAAATTCACCAAATCCAAAAGCACTTGCAGTATTTTTTGGGTGGTGGGGGTGCAGTGGAAAGTCGATCATTACAGCAACTTTTGATGGTGGGGTGGCAGACCATCTGCACAGATACAGTGGCTGAGAAAGTCAAGGATAGACAACCTGAACTGGTATTTAATGGGGTTAATAATTAGCCCACGATGGCTGAAGCAATAGAAAAGTATGTGGAGATGTGATAAGTGTTCAGTTTTGGATGCGCTGCTGACAGGTGCAGTACTGTGTAAAAGTCTTAGACACATGTATCTGCAGCAATGGTGCTCAGACTCTTGCTCAGTACTGTATATTATGTCTTTCCAGTCACAACTTAATACCACTTCATACACCTGAGCTGGTACAAAGCTAATCACTCTTAATTCTGTTTCCCAACCACCTCCTATTTTAATGAATTTACAGTATTGTTCAGAAGTTTCAGGCACCCTTGCTACATATATGTGCCTTTTGCACAGTGCTGTGTGTTGTCCAGGTAAACAAAAAGACAAACTGTCACTGTTTTAGCTCACAGTCCATGAGTTGCTGGGAAGTCTATGCTGCATTTTTCAGCCCAAAGGGCATGCACAGAAACTCAAACAGGCCAAATGGGGTGATAACAGCACCTTTGGGAATATGGTGAGAGCACCCAGGTACCTGATGATAAACCCTGACCAAATACACTTTACAAAAAATTATCTTTCTGGCTAAATTTACTGAAAAGTCTTGAATATGTGGGACTGGGTAATGATCAGGGGTAATGGTCTATTTAGAGATCGGCAGGGATGGCATTATCGGCTTCACTGAGTTCGTTGCTTAAAGATCATCGTTGGGTGCTTCACATCCAAGGATACAGATTGTGTTGAAAGGACAGGCAGAGGGAATTGGGAGGCATTGTTGTTAAAAAAAAAATCAAATCCTTGTAGAGAGATGACATAGGAATAGAAGTTGCAGAAACTTTGGGGTGGGGCGCGTTGATAGAACTAAGAAACTGCCAGGTCTCTGATGGGAATTTATACAGGCTCCCAAACAGTAGCCAGAATGTGGGATATAAATTACAATGGGAAATAGAAAAGGAAAATCTATGATGTAGCGAGCTGGTGTTCAGTGAATGGGAGGATAATGAGGATTGTGGAAAAACAAAGGAATCTGGCTTTGCAGACAATACAAAGGTAGATGGAAGGGCAAGTATTTTACAGCAAGCAGGGTGTCTGCAGAAGTATTTGGACAGATTGAGAGAAAAGGCAAAGAAGTAGTAGATGGAATATACTGTAGGGAAGTGTATGGTCATGCACTTCAGTAGAAGAAATTAAGGTGTCGTCTATTTTAAAATTTTAAAAATTGGAGGGTTAAAGGTCCTTGGAAGCACTTCTGCAGGATTCCGTAAAGGTTAACTTGAAGTTTGAGTCGCTTGTTACGAAGGCAACTGCAACGTTGGCATTCATTTCAAATGGACTAGAATATAAAAGAAAAGATGTATACTGAGGCTTTATATGGCATTGGTCAGACCAAACTTGGAGTATTGTGTGCAGATTTGGGCGGCTTATCTGAGAAATGATGTGCTGGCATTATAGAGTTTCCAGAGAAGGCTCACGAGATTGATCCAGCAATGAAAGGGTTAACATATGAGGAGCGTTTCATGGCTCTGGACTCGTACTCGCCAGATGATGGTGGATCTCATAGATACCTATTGAATATCGAAAGTTCTAGATAGAATGGACGTGAAAAGGATATTTTGTATACCTTCTGATCTACGGTCAGAGGGCATCCATTTAGACCAGAGATAAGGAGGAATTGAATCTGTGGAATCCATTGCCACGGATGGCTGTGGACACCAAGTAATTGAGGATATTTAAAATGGAAGTTGATTGGTTCTTGCTTAGTCATGGCATGAAAGGTTCCAGGGAGAAGTGAGTACAGTGTGGTTGAGAGGGATACTCATTCAGCCATGATGGAATGACAGAACAGACTCAGGATGCTGAGTTGCCTAATTCTGCTCCTATGTCTTTTGGTCTTATGGTCTAATTGATGAAGACATTAGTGAGGCCTCACCTGGAATATTGTATTCAGATTTGCTTGCTTTGCTACAGTAAAGATGCCGTCCAGCCGCAAAGAGTGCTAAGGAGATTTACGAGACTTTTGTCAGCACTTCAAGGACTGAGTTATGGACAGAGTTTGGGCAGGTTGGGAGTGCACAACTTTAAGGAAAAACAAGAAATTTAATCAGGACACAGGAGAAAATTATTCACACAGTAGACAGTCAGACAGGTACATGAATAAGAATGGTTTGGAGGGATACGGGACAAATGCAGGCAGATGGGACTGGCTCAGAAGAGGATGCAACCAACACCACTTCCCCATTCCCTCTGCTCCCTCCCCGTGCATTACCCTGCTCCCTCCAGGTTAGTCAAACCAACTGACGCAATTTGCTCAAAGATAGTGTTGTCATCAACAGGTCCATCCAGATTGTCCTGTGATTGGCCTGGGGAGATTCAGATCATCAACTGACCCTATCAGACTGGGCTCCTGATCGGCTCCAGGACAATGACAACACTAATGACCAAGCCCTTGGTTGTGATGGGTTCCACCAATGTCCATACTGTCTACTGGCCTTTCTCCGTGGTGATCGACTCCTCTTCTGCTCTCAACTATTGGTCTTTCTCCAACAACAGCATCGTCTACTGACTGCAGTGGACTGCCATCGTCCATCGGCTCACCTCCACATCATCACCCAGTCTCTTCACTGATTGGTCCACATGAAGAACTCCAGTGGGTGACTTCACTGGGCACATCATTGAACTACAGCACAACAACTTCATTATATGGCATCAAGTTTGGGATCTTCACAGATCCAGTGGTCTTTGATAGACAACAGAACGTCAAGTCTGATTGGCGTGATGACTAATTTCAGCTCTGTCTCAACCAATCAGCTGAAGAAACAGCTCAGATCTACCCGAGCTGATTTTTTGTTGTCCGATGAGTGGCTGATCAATCCCAGAGCACCTCTCAGTAGCTCCATCAGTGACACCATATTTTTGGCCCCCAGCCTCACCCTACCCTTCCTCCTCAGCTCTCCATTCCCTCCTTCAGGTTCACCTTGCCCCATGTACTGGCTGTCCTCACTGTGACTGCCTGGTTCCTCCAGTGAGGGAGCACCTCCCTCCTGCTCCCCGACCCATTCCCCACCCTCCCTTCCATCCCTCCCCCACACATGTCTCCCCTCCCTCTCACCCCTCAACTTTTCCTTCCACCTCCATGCCCCACCTCTTCCCTTCCCTCTCCTATACACATACCCCTCCCTCCCATTTCCTCCCTCCCCCTCCCACACACTTCCCCATCTACCTCCCCACCTTCCCCCCTAGGACCTTGTCAGGGAGCCCTCCCTTCATCCTCCTCCTGCCCATTCCTCCCCACTCCCCTTCCCTCTCCCCTCCCCAAACCTCTCTCCCCCTCCCTCCCCCATCTCCTCTAACCCTTTCCTCCCTCCTCCTCCCCTTCCCCTCCACTCCACCACTCCCTCCCTATTCCTCCCCCTCCCCATCTCCCACCCTTCCCCTCCCCTCCCTCACTCTCCCCTTCCCCTCCCATCCTCCTCCTTCCTCTCCCTCTCTCTCCATCCCTCCTGCCTCTGCTCTTCCCTCATCTCAATTCCCTCTTCCCAACCTCTCACCTTCCTTCCGTCCCCTACCCTCCATCCCCTCAACTGTTTGTGTTTTGTGCGTGTGTGAGAGAGACCTACCCTCCCCACTTACCCCTCCCCTCCATGTCCACCGCATTCCCCACCCCTCTGATTCCTCCCCATCCCCTCCAGCCTTATCTGCACCCTCCCCTCTCTCTCACACACCTGCAAACGCACATACAGTTGGGGTGATGAATGGAGGGGGTGGGGGGCTGAGTGGGTGGAAGAGGGGGAGTGAGGAGGAGCGGGAAGGAGGTGAGAGGAAGTAGTAGGTTGAGGGGGAGTGTGGGTGAGGAAACAGGAGGGGAAGGGGTAGGTTGAAGGGGAGTGTGGGTGAGGAAACAGGAGGGGAAGGGGTAGGTTGAGGGGGAGGGTGGGTGAGGAAACAGGAGGGGAAGGGGTAGGTTGAGGGGAAGGTTGGGTGAGGAAACAGGAGGGGAAGGGGTAGGTTGAGGGGGAGGGTGGGTGAAGAAACAGGAGGGGAAGGGGTAGGTTGAGGGGAGGGGTGGGTGAGGAAACAGGAGGGGAAGGCAAGTGGGACTGAGTAGGAGGATGGTAGGAATGGGAGGGGGAAGAAGAGGGTTGAGGAGAGGGTGAGGTAGAGGGCAGGAGCAGGAGTGTTGCTGTGGAGCTGGAGTGAGGGGGAAGAAGTAAAGGGAGAGGGGAAGTGGATGGTTGAGGGGAGATAGAGAGGCAAGGAAGGTGGAAGGTTGGGAGTGGGATCAGAGGGAGATGAGGAGGGAGGCAGAGGGGAAGGAGGAAGTGTGGAGGGGATGGAGGAGAATGGGAAGGGGAGGGTTGAGGGTAAGGGAGGGGCACGGGAATGTGGTGGTGAGGGGGCAGGGGAAGGAATAGGGACGGATGGAGGAGGGGTGGGTGAGGGGGTTGGAGTGGGGAGGGGAGGGGAGGGGGAGGTTGGGGGTGGGTGGGCGGGGAGGGGGGAGGGGAGGGTAGAGGGAGGGGGACTGAGGAGGAGTGGGTGGGAGGAAGATGTAAGGAGAGTTCCCCCATGAGGTCCCAGACACCCCCCATACCCCACCCCACCCCAACCCCATACCCCACATACCCCCCCCCCACCCCCCCTCATACCCCACCCCAGCCCAGACTATCCCCCTCTGGAATCGACCCCGTTCCCTGCTCGGGGCTGGGGGTAAGCGTTGAGCTGCTGAACCTGCAAGAAAATGGATCGTCTGATAGAATATGGTTTATGTACTTGGAAAATAAATTTACTTTGAAATTCAACTTTGAAATCTGTTCTTTGTAAAACATGTACTGATGAGAAATGGTCTCAATGAATGTCCGCGAGTGGAAAACACTGGTGTTCAGTCCCACTGCCCTTTTCCAGCCAAGAACCCCCACCTGAGTCTGTCCCATCTGCCTGGCGTGACCCATCTCTCTCTGAAGTTTCCTCTCCGCCCTGTCTAATGAAGCACATGTCAACCTCTGTTTTAAATATAGCCAACTGTGCCAATGAATTGCTGAGATTCATCACCCTCTGGGTAAAGAAATTCCACCTCATCTCTATAAATGAATGCCCTCTGTTGTTAGACAGTTTGTCCCTGGGGTGGGGAGGGGTGTGTTGCAGGAAAGATACCAGCTATCAATCTATGCCCCTCGTAATCTTATCACACATTATCATTCTCCCCTCAGCTCCACCACTCCTTACAAAATACCCAAGTTTGTTTGCCCTCTCCTTAAACAGTAACTTATGCCTTTAATCCAGACTGCATCCTGGTGAACCTCTTCTGCACCCTCTCCAATGTATCACTGTTACAGTGGGTCAACGGCAATGACAGATTCATCCAAGAGGAGCTGGCCAAAGTTGATGGGAATGGGACACTAGGAAGAATGACAGCAGAGCAGCAATGACTGGAGTTTTTGGGGCAATTTAGAAGGTGGAGGGCAGATGCGTCCCAAAGGTGAAGTATTCTAAAGGGAGGATGAGGCAAGCATGGCTGACAAGGGAAGTCAGAGACAGCATAGAATCAAAAAGGAGGGCATAGGGTAGTAGCAGAAAAGAGAGGGAAGCTTTACAAACCAACAAAAGCCAGTGAAAAACAATGAGAGAAAAGATGAAATCTGAAGGTAAGCCAGCCAATAATATTAAAGAGGATGCCGAAAGCTTTTCTTCCAGAGGTAGAAAGAGTAAAATTAAGGCAGAGTGAACATTAGACTGCTGGAAATGACACTGGAGAGGTAGTAATGGGAAAAAAGGAATGGTGAACAAACTGACTAAGAATTTTGCCAGCGAGGGAGAGAAGTGAGCGTAATCACTGTTGCCAATGAGAAGCTGAAATGTCGTAGGTAGATAAGTCATCTAGACCAGTTGGTCTACACCCCAGTTAAGTCAAGTCAAATTTATTTATAAAGCAGATTTAGAAACAACCCATGTTGACCAAAGTGCTGTACAAACCATAACAGGTAGCTAAAATCACAAATCAAGAAACACAGATAGAAACAACAAGGCACAAAGCTTATAGGCAGAAAATAAACTACACATGAGCCTTGGCACAAGCCAAAAATCAGCCACATCAGGACGATTCAAATGCTCGTGGATAAAGGTAAGTTTTGAGCCTGCACATAGAAGAGTCAAAGTAGGCGGCAGATCTGATAGGGAGGGAAATGCTGTTCCACAGTCTAGGGGCTACAACAGCAAAGGCACGGTCAACCCTGAGCTTAAATTTAGATCGCGGGACAGTCAGGAGCCCCAAGTCAGCCGACCTGAGGGAGCTGGAAGTAGAATAAGGGGTTTTACTGCTGGCTTTTACTACTGCATTAACTTGCTTGTCGAACTTGAAGGCAGAATGAAATATCACAGCAAGGTTTTTGACATGGGGTTTGCAAAGGGTGGACAGGTTACCAAGGTTGTTGGCAATCACTTTGATGGAGTCAGGGGGGCCAAATAGGACAACTTCAGACTTGCCTTCATTCAGCTGCAGGAAGTTTAGTGCCATCCAACAGTTTATGTCCTCAAGGCAATTCATGAGGGTGAGTGGATCTGACTAGACCTTTGTTTCAAGGGGGATAAAGCTGTGTGTCATCAGCATAACACGGGAAGGAAATGTCATAATTTTGGATGATTTGGCCGAGGGGAAGCATGTATAAGGAGAAAAGAATGGGACCTGGGATGGAAACTTGTGAGAACCCGCAGCAGAAACTAGCTGGAAAAGAAGAAGATGTTGCATTTCTGTAAGTGCCTGCAAGAAAATGAATCTTAAGGAGAAATACAGTGCATTGAAATAGTATTCAGTCCGCACACAGTATTTTCATGTTTTACTCTGTCATTTTCTAAATATTTTGAAGTAGAATTTATTGAGCTGATCTACAAAACAGTGTGCATCATATCAAATCAAAAGAAAAATTCCAAAGTTTCTCAATAATTTACTAAAAATTGAAAGCAGAATTGTGAGTCTGAGAAAGTATTAATCCCTTCCTTTGTAATTACTACACTCACTTTCCTTGGGTGCCATTTGTGATCTCACCAACTCACCTAATTTGTCAATGCAGAACATTGAATTCATAAGAATAAAAACCCCTCAGTCTGTAAGGTCCAGCTGTATGATAGACTTAAAACAGCCCAAACCAAAATGAAGATAGCAGCTGCTTTTGATGGAAGGGTTTTTGCACCTTCTGCGGAGATGTGATGGCCGGGAAAGTCAATGGCTGATAACTTAGCCTGCTATTTTGCATGGTTAGTATCAATTCGTATTGGCTTAAGTGCTCGTAAAGTGTGCAGAGATGATGTTCCTGTTTGGATTTGGATGCATTGGTGACAAGTTTGTCATTCAGGGGATCAAAAGGAAAATCTAAGTTTTTAATGCAGAATCCATCAGCTATTGGAAGACTGTACTACATTTTTCAGCCCAAACGGCATGCGTAGAAACTCAGAAAGGCCAAATGGGATTATCACAGCCATATCTAATCTGTACAGGACTTTCAGGCCTTTTAACATTCAAAGTGTTTCTATGAGTTCCCCCGTCATGCTCCTGAACTCCAGGGAATGTAGCCCAAGAGCTGTCAGACGTTCCTCATACGGTAACCCTTTCATTCCTGGAATCATTCTGGTGAATCTTCTCTGAACTCTCTCCAACGTCAGTATATCCTTTCTAAAATAAGGAGCCCAAAATTGCACACAGTACTCCAAGTGTGGTCTCACGAGTGCCTTATACAGCCTCAACATCACGTCCCTGCTTTTATATTCTATACCTCTAGAAATGAATGCCAACATTGCATTCTCCTTCTTCACCACTGACTCATCCTGGAGGTTAACCTTTAAGGTATCTTGCACAAGATGTCCCAAGTCCCTTTCTATCTCTGCATTTTGAATTCTCTCCCCATCTAAATAATTGTCAGCCGTTGATTTCTTCCACCAAAGTGCATGACCATACACTTTCCAATATTGTATTTCATTTTCTACCTCTGTGCCCATTCCCCTAAACTATCGACGTCTCTCTGCAGGCTCTCTGTTTCCTCAGGACTACCTGCCCCTCCACCTATCTTTGTATCATCAGCAAATTTAGCCGCATATTCATTAATCCCACAGTCCAAATCACTGACACACATCATAAAAAAACAGCGGTCCCAACATTGACCCCGATGTCCCATAGGTTAGGACCCTGCTGCCGTTGGCAAACTGCAACGAATTTCGTCGCTCTTTGCCATCTGATCAATAAGTGATACTGGCAGCATATTCACTTGAGCACTTGTGTCACACAGGAAACATCGCCCCGAAATCGTGTCTGTAATGTACAGTAAACATCCCTGGCAGCTGGAACCCACTGTGTTCACAGACCTCTGAGGCCCAGATGTGCTGGCACTGTCAAAGCTACCAGGTGGTTGGCACTTTCCAGTGTCCATACCAAAGCAAGCGAGGTAAAAACACAGGCCTGGTATTGTCTGTTTCGCAGCCATGGGTGCCCTTAAGTTGGAGGCTTGCTGACCGTGCTTATTGAGGTAGAGAAAGCTGAGTCTAGACTATCAGCCATATTAGCAAGCTCCCTTTTATCCTTCACAGGTGTACTTGATTGGGCTCAGCAAACTTGTTTCGGCATTTTCTGCATGAAGATTTGTTTAAAATTAAAACAAGGATGGTGATTGCTCAGGTGGGATAACATGTGATCCATTAGCTCTGATGGCTTAGCGTCACCGTGGCTGGGCGAGGAAAACAACTGTTGGTGCACTCAGACTCAACAGTCCAAAACTCTGTAAATGGTGAGTTTTCAATGATCGGTATTGATCGTATTCAGGCAGGTTTTCAAGGAGACTCTTCACTCTGGAGATTGCTCGCAATGTAAATTGGACTTTGCCTTGCAGTACCAATGTAACGGCAGTTTGATGCAATGTAGGATTTCACAAATTATATGGCAGAGGCATTTTATTTTTACGAGAAAAAATAACAACTTACTTATTGAACACAAAGTGCAATAACACTCCTTAATGTAATTCACTCACCACCTCAGACCAGCCTCTTCAAGTGAACCCCAACCCAATGTCAACAGTTGTGAATACTAAAAACAACAGGAATTCTGCAAATGCTGGAAATTCAAGCAACATACATCAAAGTTGCTGGTGAACGCAGCAGGCCAGGCAGCATCTCTCGGAAGAGGTGCAGTCGACGTTTCAGGCCGAGACGCTTCGTCAGGACTAACTGAAGGAAGCACTTTTATATATTGGCGAGACCTGACGCAGACTGGGAGACCACTTTGCTGAACACCTACGCTTTGTCCACCAGAGAAAGCAGGATCTCCCAGTGGCCACACATTTTAATTCCACATCCCACTCCTATTCTGACATGTATATCCACAGCCTGCTCTACTGTAAAGATGAAGCCACACTCAGGTTGGAGGAACAACACCTTATATTCCGTCTGGGTAGCCTCCAACCTGATGGCATGAACATCGACTTCTCTAACTTCCGCTAATGCCCCACCTCCCCCTCGTAACCCATCTATTACTTATTTTTATACACACATTATTTCTCTCACTCTCCTTTTTCTCCCTCTGTCCCTCTGAATATACCCCTTACCCATCCTCTGGGTCCCCCCCACCCCCGCCTTTCTTCCCGGACCTCCTGTCCCATGATCCTCTCGTATCCCTTTTGCCTATCATCTGTCCAGCTCTTGGCTCCATCCCTCCCCCTCGTGTCTTCTCCTATGATTTTGGATCTCCCCCTCCCCCTCCAAATTTCAAATCCCATACTCACTCTTCCTTCAGTTAGTCCTGACGAAGGGTCTCGGCCTGAAACGTGGACTGCACCTCTTCCTAGGGATGCTGCCTGTCCTGCTGCGTTCACCAGCAACTTTCATGTGTTTTGCTTGAATTACCAGCATCTGCAGAATTCCTGTGGTTTGCATTTTTAAATATCCTGGTGGGATTGTTTAATATAGCTGTTAGGGAGGGTTTAAACTAAGTTGGCAAGGAGAAGGAAACCAAGGTGTTAGGGTCGAGGAAGAGGAAAATAGAAACAAGTCAGAAATACTGTGCAGCATAGATGGCAAGAAGGACAGGCTGGTGAATATACAGGATAATTTGCTGCAAAATAGAAATATAGCAAAATCGGCAACAGATACTGATCTAAATGTGCTGTACTTAAATGCACGCAGCATTAGAAATAAAGTGGATGACCTTGCTGCACAGCTGCAGGTTAAAAGATATGACATTGTGGCCATCACTGAGTCATGGCTAAATGATGGATGTGATTGGGAGCTGAATATCCAAGGATACACAGTGTATAGGAAAGATAGGAAGGTAGGTAAAGGGAGTGGCGTGGCGCTGATGGTAAGTAACAATATCAAAACAATAGAAAGAAGGGACATAGGATCAGAAGAGGGAGAATCCTTATGGGTAGAATTAAGAAATGGCAAGGGTAAAAAGACACTCATAGCAGTTATATACAGGCCTCCAAATAGCAGCTGGGATGTGGACTACAAGTTGCAGCTGGAAATAGAAAAAGCGTGTCAGAAGGAAAATAGCAAGATAATTATGGGGGATTTTAATATGAAAGTGGATTCGGAAAGTCAGGAAGATACTGGGTCTCAGGAGAGGGAGTTTGTAGAATGCCAACAGGATGGCTTTTTGGAACGGTTTGTCCAGGGGACCGGCTGTTTTGGATTGGGTGCTGTGTAACGAACCTGAGGCGATTAGGGAGCTGGAGATAAAGGAACCCCTTGGAAGTAGTGATCATAATATGATTGAGTTCAGTTTCAAATTTGAAAAGGAGAAGCTGGTATCAGGTGTATCGATATTTCAGTGGAACAGGGGAAATTACAGTGTTATGAGAGAGGAACAGGCCCAAGTCGATTGGAAAAGTAAGCTAAATGGAGGGACGGCAGAGCAGAATTGGATGAAATTCCTACAAGAAATAAGGAAATTGCAGGAAAAATATATTCCAAGAGAAAAGAAAATCATAAATGGAAAAAAGGGCACAAATGTGGCTAACGAGAGAGGTTAGGGCAAAAATAAAAGCAAAAGAAACGGTGTACGAGGAAGCAAAAATTTGTGGGAAAAATGAGGACTGGAAGACTTTTAAAAACTTACAGAAGGAAACTAAGAAAGTCATTAGGAAAGAAAAGATGAATTATGAAAGCAAGTTGGCGATTAACATAAAAAAGGATACTAAGAGTTTTTTTAAATATATGAAGAGTAAAAGGGTGACAAGGGTAGATACGGGACCGATTGAAAATGATGCTGGAGAAATTATAATGGATAACAAAGAGATGGCGGAGGAACTGAATGAGTATTTTGCATCAGTCTTCACAGTGGAAGACATGAGCAATATACCTGATAGCCAGAGGTAATAGGAAATAGAATTAGCTACAGTCAAGATTACTAGAGAGAAAGTGCTTGGGAAGCTAAGTGGACTAAGAATAGATAAGTCTCCCGGACTGGATCAGGTGCACCAACGGGTTCTGAAGGAGGTGGCTTTGGAGATTGTGGAGGCATTAGAAATGATCTTCCAGGAATCAATAGACTCTGGCACGGTTCTGGAGGACTGGAAGGTCGCAAATGTAGTTCCGCTATTTAAGAAAGGAAGGAAGCAGCAAAAAGAAAATTACAGACCTATTAGTCTGACATCGGTAGTTGGAAAGATATTGGAGTCAATCCTCAAGGATGAGGTTATGAAATACCTCGAGGTGCATGACAAGATAGGCCGAAGCCAGCATGGTTTCATGAAGGGAAGATCATGCCTCACCAACCTATTGGAATTTTTTGAGGTAATCTCGAATGAGATTGACAAGGGAGAGGCTGTGGATGTTGTGTATTTGGTTTTCAAAAGGCCTTCGATAAGGCGCCGAATATGAGGCTGCTTAATAAGATGAGAGCCCATGGAATTATAGGAAAGATATTGAAATGGGTGGAGCACTGGCTGATAGGCAGAAAGCAAAGGGTGGGAATAAAGGGATCCTATTCCGATCGGTTGCCGGTTACTAGTGGTTTTCCGCAGGGGTCGGTGTTGGGGCGGCTTCTTTTTATGATGTATACCGATGATTTGGATTATGGATTAAATGGTTTTGTGGCTAAGTTTGCGGATGACACCAAGATAGGTGGAGGAGCAGGAAATGTTGAAGAAACGGAAAGGTTGCAGACAGACTTAGTTAGTCTAGGAGAGTGGGCAAAGAAATGGCAGACGAGATACAATGTTGACAAATGTACGGTTGTACATTTCGGAAGAAGAAATAATCGGGCAGATCATTATTTAGATGGGGAGAAAATTCAAAAATCGGGAGTGCAAAGGAACTTGGGGGTCCTCGTGCAGGATATCCTAAAGGTTAACCGCCAAGTTGGATCAGAAAGCGAATGCTATGTTGGCATTCATTTCAAGAGGAATGGTGTATAAGAGTAAGGAGGTGTTGATGAGGCTCTATGGGGCATTAGTGAGACCTCATTGGGAATACTGTGTGCAGTTTTGGGCCTCCTATCTTAGAAAGGATGTACTGATGTTGGAGAGAGTTCAGAGAAGATTTACGAGGATGATTCCTGGAATGGAGGGGCTAACATATGAGAGCGTTTGTCAGCTCTTGGATTGTATTCATCAGAGTATAGAAGAATGAGAGGGGATCTCATAGAAACGTTTCGAATGTTGAAATGGTTGGACAGAGTAGATGTGGAAAGGTTGTTTCCCTTGGTGGGTGAGTCCAGGACAAGAGGCCATAGTCTTAGAATTAGAGGGTACCCAGTTAAAACAGAGATGAGGAGAATATTTTTTAGCCAGAGGGACGTGGATTTGTGGAATTCGTTGCCACATACATCTGTGGAGGCTCGATCATTGAGGCTGTTTAAGGAGGAGATTGACAGGTATCTAATTAGTCAGGGTATCAAGCGATATGGGGAAATAGCCGGAAATTGGAACTAGATGGGTGAACAGTTTAGCTCATGGGGGAGCTGCGGAGCAGACTCGATGGCCCGAATGGCCTACTTCTGCTCCTTTGTCTTGTCTTGTGAGGAAATGGCAAGCATTTTGTCAGCTCCGACACCCAAAAAGTTAGCACTGCACCCCTGAATAAGATTAAGGAAATCTGTAAAAACAATAGGTTTGTTATCATGGGGTCCCTCAACTTCCCTAATACCAATCAACCTCGGGGCTCTGCCTAAAGAGCTGCGTTTTCATCAGAAGCCGATCGAGATTTAGAAAGCAGAACTTCGCGACAGTTTTCTCTTAGTTGGACAAACAACGTCGCGCTGTGTGTAAAAATAGCTCCCTTTTCATCAGGAGGCTGTCGAGATGTAAAAGGCGGGAGTTTGACGGACGTTTCTCTGAGTTCAGGAGTGACCAATCAGCAAGAGGCAGTGTGTAAAAAAGAGCTGCCTTCAGTCAGGTCCGCTTCAGGACTTCAAAAGCAGAGCTTCACGGCAGTTTCCTCAGGTGGAGAACCGACTTCAAGCTGTGTAAAAAGAGCTATATTTTAATCAGGAGGACTATCGAGGCAATAATTTCGTGGCAGATTCTCTGAGTTGAGGAACGACCAATCAGCAAGATGGAGTGCATAATAAAAGAGTTACCTTTCTGTCAGGTCTGCGTTCAAGATTTTGTAAGCAGCTCTTCGATGCAAATTTCTCTCAGTTCGACAATAAACATCAGAGCTGAGTGTGAAAAGAGCTACCCCTTTAATTTAAAGAGCGATCGAGATTTAGAAAACAGCTTCGCTCGCGGCAGTTTTCTTTCAGATGGACAATGAACGCCAAGGTTACATAAAAAGAGCTGCTTTTTAATTTGGAAGGCGATCGAGACTTAGAGAAAACAGCTTCGCGGCGGTTTTGTCTCAGGGATGAGTGGGAAAAGAGCTACCTTGTAATTTGGAGGTCTATCGAGGCAATGATTTCGTGGCAGATTCTCCGAGTTGAGGATCGACTCAACTCAGAATCAAGCGGCAGTGCGTAATAGAAGAGCTACCATTCTCTCAGATCCGCCTTCAAGATTTTAAAAACAGAGCGTCGCGGCGATCTTCTCTTAGCTGGAAAATAAACATCAGGGCCTAAATGGAAAATGAGCTACCCTTTTAATCTGGAGAGCGATAGAGATTTAAAGAGAACAGCTTCGCGGCGGTTTTCCCTCAGATGCACAATAAACATAAGGGATGAGTGTAAAAATCTACCTTTTAATCTCGGGGGCTGTCGAGATTTCAAAGACAAGATTTTCGCGGCAGTTTCTCTGAGTTGAGCTACCAATCAGCAGAGGCAGTGCGTCAAAAAAAGCTATCTTTCAGTCAGGTTCGAGTTCAAGATTTTAAATCAGAGCTTCGCGGCGATCTTCTCTCAGCTGGACCATAAACGTCAGGGATTAGTGTAAAAAGAGCTACCTTTTAATTTGGGGTGCGGGTGACGTCCGGGCCTAACGTCCCGCTCACCCCGGGAAAGTGAGCGCAATACATCGCCTCTCCTTTCCCGGTGTAGTGATCGCCGTGTGGTCACTGTCTGGCCAGCTGGGCAGCGGCCACTGCAAATGGCCTCTCCGACATTACTGCGTCCGCAGCAACACCTTCTCGCCGGTGCCCCCCGTTTCCACCAAGCTTGCTCGGTCATGGCGCGACTGAGTGTCCGGCGGTATAACTGGATGGGTCGGCTGGGCTCGTTAGCCTTGGTTGGAATTGGCAGCCAGCCGAAGAGACGGACAACTCTGAATCCAAACCCGGGCAGGTGGGGCTCGTTAGCCTTGTCAGGCCATCCACCTCGGACAAGGACACTCCGACGTAAATCCTCTGTAATCCACAGCACTCTCCCCAGACACAGTGTGATCCCACACACTCTGTAATCCACGCCCACACCACTCCCCCCAGACACAGTGTGATCCCACACACTCTGTAATCCACACCCACACCACTCCTCCCAGACACAATATGATCCCACACACTCTGAAATCCACAGCCACACCACTCCCCCCAGACACAGTGTGATCCCACACACTCTGAAATCCACACCCACACCACTCCCCCCAGACACAGTGTGATCCCACACTCTAATCCACACCCACACCACTACATAATGTACTGGTTGGGCACAGGAGTACATTCAGCCAGAGACTCATTCCACCAAGATGCAACACTGAGCATCATAGGAGGTCATTCCTGCCTGAGGCCATCAAACTTTACAACTCTTCCCATAGAATCATAGAACCATAGAAACTACAGCACAGAAACAGGCCTTTTGGCCCTTCTTGGCTGTGCCGAACCATTTTCTGCCTAATTCCGCTGACCTGCACATGGACCATATCCCTCAATACACCTCCCATCCATGTATCTGTCGAATTCATTCTTGAATGTTAAAAAAGAACCCGCATTTACCACCTCGTCTGGCAGCTCATTCCATACTCCCACCACTCTCTGTGTGAAGAAGTCCCCCCTAATGTTCCCTTTAAACTTTTCTCCCCTCACCCATGTCCTCTGGTTTTTTTTCTCCCCTTGCCTGAGTGGAAAAAGCCTGCTTGCATTCACTCTATCTATACCCATCATAATTTTATATACCGCTATCAAATCTCCCCTCATTCTTCTACGCACCAGGGAATAAAGTCCTAACCTATTCAACCTTTCTCTGTAACTGAGTTTCTCAAGTCCCAGCAACATCCTTGTATATCTTCTCTGCACTCTTTCAACCTTATTTGTATCCTACCTGTAATTTGGTGACCAAAACTCAACACAATACTCCAGCTTTGGCCTCACCAATGCCTTATACAACCTCATTATAACATTCCAGCTCTTATACTCAATACTTTGATTAATAAAGGCCAATGTACCAAAAGCTCTCTTTATGACCCTATCTACCTGTGACGCCACTTTTAGGGAATTTTGTATCTGTATTCCCAGATCTTTCTGTTCCACTGCACTCCTCAGTGCCTTATCATTAACCCTGTATGTTCTACCTTGGTTTGTCCTTCCAACGTGCAATACCTCACACTTGTCTGTATTAAACTCCATCTGCCATTATTCAGCCCATTTTTGCAGCTGGTCCAAGTCCCTCTGCAGGCTCTGAAAACTTTCCTCACTGTCCAATACACCTCCAATCTCTGTATCATCAGCAAATTTGCTGATCCAATTTACCACATTATCATCCAGATCATTGATATCGATGACAAATAACAATGGACCCAGCACTGATCCCTGTGGCACACCACTAGTCACAGGCCTCCACTCGGAGAAGCAATTCTCTACCTCCACTCTTTGGCTTCTTCCATTGAGCCAATATCTAATCCAATTTACCACCTCTCCATGTATACCTAGCGACTGAATTTTCCTAACTAACCTCCCATGCGGGACCTTGTCAAAGGCCTTACTGAAGTCCATGTACACAATATCCACTGCCTTCCCTTCATCTACTTTCCTGGTAAACTCCTCGAAAAACTCCAATAGATTGGTCGAACACGACCTACTATGCACAAAGCCATGTTGACTCTGCCTAGTAAGTCCCTGTCTATCCAAATGCTTGTAGATTCTGTCTCTTAGTACTCCCTCCAGTAACTTACCTACTACCGACGTTAAGCTTACCAGCCTATAATTTCCCGGATTACTTTTCGATCCTTTTTTAAACAACGGAACAACATGAGCCACTCTCCAATCCTCCGGCACCTCACCTGTAGACAGCGACATTTTAAATATTTCTGCCAGGGCCCCTGCAATTTCAACACTAGTCTCCTTCAAGGTCCGAGGGAACACCCTGTCAGGTCCTGGGGATTTATCCACTTTAATTTTCCTCAAGACGGCAAGGACCTCCTCCTTTTCGATCTGTACAGTTTCCATGATCTCACTACTTGTTTCCCTTAATTCCATAGACTTCATGCCAGTTTCCTTAGTAAATACAGATGCAAAAAACCTATTTAAGATCTCCCCCATTTGCTTTGGTTCCACACATATCCTCCCTTGGAGGGTCAGACACCCTGAGCCAATAGGCTGGTCCTGGACTTATTTCCTGGAATAATTTACATATTCTTATTTAATTATTTATGGTTTTATATGGCTATATTTATACTCTGTTCTTGGTTGGTGCAATTGTAACAAAACCAAATTTCCCTCGGGATCAATACAGTATGACTATGACTATATCCTGATATTTTTCGGTCGTGACTTTCCCTCCTGGTCAAGCAGTTTACTTTCTCGTTGATTTAATATTTTTATCGTCTTACTTTGTTTTTACTTTACATTATTGATATCCACAAAGAGTCACAAGCACAACCAGACTTCTTGATGATGATTTTTTGATATTCCGGCTAATTAAGTCAAGATTTGATGAAGATGCTCTCCAAAAAGACAAAAAGATCTTGATAGTATGGTTGAGTGGTCTCAACAATGGGGCATGCAGTTCAATCCTTCCAAATGTGAAACCATGCGTGTCACCAGGAAGAGAAAACCAGGTAAAACATCATATAAAATCCTAGGTGTCACTATTGAAGAAACCAAACATATCAAGTATCTTAGTATCAACATCCAGAATGTTCTACACTGGAATATACAGACACATCATGCAACAGGAACACAAAATACTCTGCTGATGCTGGGGTCAAAGCAACACTCACAACACGCTGGAGGAACTCAGCAGGTCGGGCAGCACCTGTGGAAACGATGAGTCGACGTTTCGGACCGGAACCCTTCGTCAGGACTTTGAGTCGCTCGAATCTTTTTCTTAAATTGTCTCGTTGTAAACAGTGAATATTTTTCCTCTCTTTTGTTTCCTTTCATGATGAAGGGTCTCAGCCTGAAACGTTGGCTCTGCTCTTTGTCTTAGATGCTGCCTGGCCTGCTGTGTTTCTCCAGCGTTTTCTGTGTGTTGCATGAATTTACTTTTTCTTTCTTCTCCTTGAGGGACAAGAGTGCCAGAAACCATGACACATGATTGTGCACAAGACAACACAGATTTGAACCGTATGAAGCTGAGAGTGCCCACTACACAATTCAAGCCCAAGACTGCAGGTACCGACTGCATTCAGTACTCCTGACTGGGGGGCAGTGGAAAGCCCATCATAGCTGTGACTTTTGATGGTCGGGAGGCAGACCATCTGCACAGATAGAGTGGCTGAGAAAGTCAAGGATATACAACCTGAACTGGTATTTAATGGGGTTAATAATCAGTCCATGATGGCTGAAGCCATCAATCACTCCATCCCAATTCCTCCCCCTTCCCATCTCCCACTCCTTCCCCTTCCCTCCCCTCCCTCCTCTCCCCTTCCCCTCCCATCCTCCTCCTTCCCCTCCCTCTTTCTCCATCCCTCCTGCCTCTGTTCTTCCCTCACCTCAATTCCCTCTGCCCAACCTCTCACCTTCCTTCCCTTCCCTACCCTCCATCCCCTCAAATGTTTGTGTTTTTGTATTTTGTGTGTGTGAGAGAGACCTACCGTTCCCGCTTCCCCCACCACCCTCCATCTCCACCGCATTCCCCACCCACACCACTCCCCCCTAGACACAGTGTGATCCCACACACTCTGTAATCCACACCCACACCACTCCCCCCAGACACAGTGTGATCCCACACACTCTGTAATCCACACCCACACCACTCCCCCAGACACAGTGTGACCCCACATTGTAATCCACACCACTCCCCCAGACACAGTGTGACCCCATATTGTAATCCACACCCACACCACTCCCCCCACACACCGCAATCCACATGCATAAGCTGCAACCCCCCTCACACCCCAATCCCCAGACACTCCGCACTCTCCTACGTTCACTGTAACCCTGGTGTGCACTCCAGTCGCCCAACTGCACTCCCCCGTGTTTACTGAAACCCCCATACATACCACAACCCTCATTCACACTGCACACCTCACACCAACTGAACACACCTTCCCCATTGTTCCTCGCCTGCTCTCCCTCCCTCCCTCCCTCTGTCCAACTCTAACTCCTTCTTGCACCTCCCTCTTAACCATCCCTCAACTGCCCCTCCCCACTGTCACCTTTTCCCTACACTCCTTCCCCTCTCCCCTCTAACACCCTCCCCTCTCCCCCTCTCCACACTGTCACCACAACCCACTACTTCTTCCTTCCACCATCTCCCCACCCCTCTGTTTCCTCCCCATCCCCTCCAGCCTTATCTGCACCCTCCCCTCTCTCTCACACACCTTCAAACACACATACAGTTGGGGTGATGGATGGAGGGAGTGAGAGGCAGAGTGGGTGGAAGAGGGGGAGTGAGGAGGAGAGGGAAGGAGGTGAGAGGATGGAGATGGTTCAGTGGGAGGGAGGAGGAGGGGAGGGGAGGGGAGAAGGAGGGAGCAGGAAGAGAGGGGGAGGGAAGTGAAGACAGAAGGAAGGGAAAGGGGATGGTTGAGGAGAGGGGAGGTGGAGGGTGTGGGGAGGGTTAAGAGGCAAGCAGGGTGAAGGAACTGGAGAGTTAGGGTTGGGGTGTGAGGAGGAGGGGGAATAATGGAGAAGTGGACGAGGCGGTTGAGGGCGAGGATGGGGGGAGTATGTGAAGCAGCAGGAGGGTGGAGGTAGAGCAGCCCCGAGGAGGAGGAAGGGGAGAGAAAGCTAAAGTTGAGGAAAGGGGAGGGAAACGGAGGGGGAGGGAATGGGAAGTGGAGGGTTGAAGGGAAGGGAAAGGCAAGGGATGGGAAGCAGAGGGAGCAGGATGGGAGCGGAGTGGAAGGGGTAGGTTGAGGGGAAGGGTTGGTGAGGAAACAGGAGGGGAAGGGGTAGGTTGAGCAGGAGGGTGGGTGAGGAAACAGGAGGGGAAGGGTTAGGTTGATGGGGAGGGTGGGTGAGGAAACAGGAGGGGAAGGGGTAGGTTGAGGGGAAGGGTGGGTGAGGAAATAGGAGGGAAAGGGTTAGGTTGAGGGGAAGGGTGGGTGAGGAAACAGGAGGGGAAGGGGTAGGTTGAGGGGGAAGGTGGGTGAGGAAACAGGAGGGGAAGGGGTAGGTTGAGGGGGAGGGTGGGTGAGGAAACAGGAGGGGAAGGGGTAGGTTGAGGGGGAAGGTGGTTGAGGAAACAGGAGGGGAAAGAGTAGGTGAGGGGGAGGGTGGGTGAGGAAACAGGAGGTGAAGGCAAGTGGGACTAAGTAGGAGGATGGTAGGAATGGAAGGGGGAAGAAGAGGGTTGGGGAGAGGGTGAGGTAAAGAGCAGGAGCAGGAGTGTTGCTGTGGAGATGGAGTGAGTGGGAAGAAGTAAAGGGAGAGGGGAAGTGGAGGTTTGACGGGAGATAGAGGGGCAAGGAATGTGGAAGGTTGGGAGTGGGAAAGGAGGGAGATGGGGAGAGAGGCGGAGGGAAAGGAGGAAGGAGTGGAAGGGATGGAGGACGAATGGGGAGGGTTAACAGTAAGGGAGGGGCAGGGTAATGTGGTGGTGAGGGGACGCGGAAGGAATAGGGACGGCTGGAGGAGAAGAGGGTGAGGGGGATGGGGTGGGGGAGGGGAGGGGAGGGGGAGGTGTGGGATGGGTCGTTGGGGGGGTAGGGGAGGGTAGAAGGAGGGGGAGTGAGGAGGAGTGTGTGGGAGTAAGATGGATGGAGGGTTCCCTCATGAGGTCCCGGACACCCCCCATACACCCACACCTCCTATACTACCCTCTACCCCCCATGCTTCACCTCCCCCCCACCCCCCATACCCCCTCCATCCCACCCCAGGCCAGACCATCCCCCTTTGGAATCGGCCCCATTCCCTGCCTGGGGCTGGCGGTGAACGTTGAGCTGCTGAACCTGCAAGAAAATGGATCGTCTGATAGATTATGGTTTATGTACTTGGAAAATAAATTTACTTTGAAATTCAACTTTGAAATCTGTTGTTTGTTAAACATGTACTGATGAGAAATGGTCTCAATGAATGTCCGCGAGTGGAAAACACTGGTGTTCAGTCCCACTGCCCTTTGCCAGCCAAGAACCCCCACCTGAGTCTGTCCCATCTGCCTGGCGTGACCCATCTCTCTCTGAAGTTTCCTCTCCGCCCTGTCTAATGAAGCACATGTCAACCTCTGTTTTAAATATAGCCAACTGTGCCAATGAATTGCTGAGATTCATCACCCTCTGGGTAAAGAAATTCCACCTCATCTCTATAAATGAATGCCCTCCGTTGTTAGACAGTTTGTCCCTGGGGTGGGGAAGGGTGTGTTGTGGGAAAGATACCAGCTACTGATCTATTTTAAAAATGCAAACAACAGGAATTCTGCAAATGCTGGAAATTCAAGCAACACACATCTCCCTCGTCCTGGAATGAAAAGCCTCATCCTGAGAGCAGATGCGGCGGAGACGGAGGAATTGCGAGAAGGGATGGCATTTTTGCAAGAGACAGGGTGAGAAGAGGAATAGTCCAGATAGCTGTGAGAGTCAGTAGGCTTATAGTAGACATCAGTGGATAAGCTGCCTCCAGAGACAGAGACAGAAAGATCCAAAAAGGGGAGGGCCTTGTCGGAAATGGACCAGGTAAACTTGAGGGCAGGGTGAAAGTTGCTCTCAGGACGAGGCTTTTCATTCCAGGACGAGGGAGATGTCCTCCTTTTTTAAAGAAAGGGGTTCCCTTCCTCCACTATCAACTCTGCTCTCAAACGCATCTCCCCCATTTCAGGCACATCTGCTCTCACTCCATCCTCCCGCCACCCCACTAGGAATAGGGTTCCCCTGGTCCTCACCTACCACCCCACCAGCCTCTGGGTCCAACATATTATTCTCCATAACTTCCGCCACCTCCAACGGGATCCCACCAATAAGCACATCTTTCCCTCCCCCCCGCTTTCCACAGGGATCGCTCCCTACGAGACTCCCTTGTCCATTCGTACCCCCCATCCCTCCCCACTGATCTCCCTCCTGGCACTTATCCTTGTAAGCGGAACAAGTGCTACACATGCCCTTACACTTCCTCCCTTACCACCTTTCAGGGCCCCAGACAGTCCTTCCAGGTGAGGCAACACTGCACCTGTGAGTCGGCTGGGGTGATATACTGCGTCCGGTTCTCCCGATGTGGACTTCCATATATCTGCGAGACCCGACGCAGACTGGGAGACCGCTTTGCTGAACACCTACGTTCTGTCCGCCAGAGAAAGCAGGATCTCCCAGTGGCATGCTGGCATGAACATCGACTTCTCTAACTTCCGCTAATGCCCTACCTCCCCCTCGTACCCCATCCGTTATTTATTTTTATACACACATTCTTTCTCTCACCCTCCTTTCTCTCCCTCTGGCCCTCTGACTATACCCCTTGCCCATCCTCTGGTTTCCCCCCCGCCTTGTCTTTCTCCCTGGGCCTCCTGTCCCATGATCCTCTCATATCCCTTTTGCCTATCACCTGTCCAGCTCTTGGCTCCATCCCTCCCCCTCCTGTCTTCTCCTATCATTCTGGATCTCCCCGTCCCTCTCCCACTTTCAAATCTCTTACTAACTCTTCCTTCAGTTAGTCCTGACGAAGGGTCTCGGCCTGAAACGTCGACTGTACCTCTTCCTAGAGATGCTGCCTGGCCTGCTGCGTTCACCAGCAACTTTGATGTGTGTTGCTTGAACTTCCAGCATCTGCAGAATTCCTGTTGTTCACCAAAAGAGATGTTGTTCACTTGGATTTTCATGAGGCCTTTAACAAGATGCCACACATGAGGATACTGAAGAAGAGAAGAGCTAGAGTACTACAGGAAATATACAAGCATGGATAGAAGATTGACAGATTGACTAGCGTGGGAATATAGGAGGCCTTTCCCAGTTGGAGTCCAGTGACTTGGGGGTTCAGCAGGGGTTCGTGTTGGGTCTGCTGCTTTTTACACGATATGGTAACAATCTGATCGATGGAATTGATGGCTTTCTGGCCAATTTGCAGATGATACTAAGATGATTGGAGAGGCAGGTGGGGTTAAGGAAGCCTGGAGTCTGCAGGAGAATGGCCAACGAAGCACCGGATGGAATACAGTGTCAGCAAGTCGTGCACTTTGGTAGACAGAATAAAGGGTGCGGCGGCTACTGGAACAAACCAACAACACTTACAGACAAAGCAGGGGAAGGAGGGAGTTGATCTTGTGCGATAGTCTCTCCAATCCAATAACAACATTCCAAAGTCTAAGAATACCTTCGGTCTTTTATTTGAAAAGTAGCAAAACAAACAATCTTGATGTGATAGAATCTAATGAACTAAAATCAACGATAAAACAAAATAAACAGTCAGCGTATTTAATGTACATAAGCCAAGCGTTCTTAAATGTTTTCAAGAAGATTCAAAGATGGAAATATAGAAAAGTATGGCAGAAAATCTGGCCCTTTGGCCCATCTAGTGTGTGCTAAAGCATTTAAACTGTCTACGCCCATTGACCTGCACAGGGACCATTGCCCTCCATACCCCTGCAATTCATGTACCTGTTCAAGCACATCTTAAACATTGAAATCAATCTCACATGCACCAATTGAATTGACAGCCCATTCCACACTCTCCTGACCTTCAGAGGAAGAAGTTTCCGCTCATGTTCCCCTCAAACATCTCACCTTTCACCCTTAACACATGACCTTTGGTTGTAGTACCAACCAACCTCATAGGGCTGCTTGTAATTACTCTACCTTTTCCCCTCATAATTGTTTTACTTCTATTAAATATCCCATCAAATTTCTATGTTCCAGGGAATAAATTCTGAATGTATTCAATCTTTCCTGCAGTCCTGTAGACGCAGCAGACCCAGCAAGATCCTTCTAAACTTTCTCCATACTCTTTCAATGTCATTTACATCTTTCCTGTCGGACAGTGACCAAAATTGCTCACAATGCTCCAAATTAGGCCTCACCAGTGTCCTATACAACTTCAACATAACATCCCATTTCCAGTAGTCAGAACTTTAACATATGAAGGCCAATGTGCCAAAAGATTTCTTTACAGTCCTATCCACCTGTGAATTATGGACCTGTATTCCCAGAGCCTTTTCTTCTACCGCTCTCCTCAGTGCCCTACCATTCACCGTGCAAGACCTATCCTAGTTGGTCCTACTGAAGAGCAACACCTCACACTTGTCTGTCTTAAATTCCATCTGCCATTTTTCAGCCCATTTCTCCAGCTGGACCAGATCCCACTGCAAGCCAGGATAGTCTTCCTTGCTGTCCACTACACCCACAATCTTGGTTCATCTGCAAATTATATCCAGATCATTGATACAGATGACAAACAACAAGAGACCCAATACCATCCCTGTGGCACTCCACTAGTCACAGACCCCCAGTCAGAGATACAACCATCCACGAACACATAGTCATAGTCATACTATATTGATCCTGGGGGAAATTGGTTTTCGTTACAGTTGCACCATAAATAATTAAATAGTAATAAAACCATGAATAGTTAAATAGTAATATGTAAATTATGCCAGGAAATCAGTCCAGGACCAAGCAACACACATCAAAGTTGCTGGTGAACGCAGCAGGACAGGCAGCATCTCTAGGAAGAGGTACAGTCGACGTTTCGGGCCGAGACCCTTCGTCAGGACTAACTGAAGGAAGAGCTAGTAAGAGATTTGAAAGTGGGAGGGAGAGGGGGTGATCCAAAATGATAGGAGAAGACAGGAGGGGGAAGGATGGAGCCAAGAGCTGGACAGGTGGTTGGCAAAAGGGATATGAGAGGATCATGGAACAGCAGGCCTAGGGAGAAGGAAAAGGGGGAGGGGGAGGAAACCCAGATGATGGGCAAGGGGTACAGTCAGAGAGACAGAGGGAGAAAAAGGAGAGAGAGAGAAAGAATGTGTGCATATAAATAAATAATGGATGGGATACGAGGGGGAGGTGGGGCATTAGGGGAAGTGAGAGAAGTCAGTGTTCATGCCATCAGGTTGGAGGCTACTCAAACAGAATATAAGGTGTTGTTCCTTCAACCTGAGTGTGGCTTCATCTTTACAGTAGAGGAGGCCGTGGATAGACATATCAGAATGGGAATGGGATGTGGAATTAAAATTCCTCGTGTTTAAGTCCAGGACCAGCATATTGGCTCAGGGCGTCTGATCCACCAAGGGAGGAGTTGTAAAATTTGATGACCACAGGCAGGAATGACTTCCTATGACGCTCTGTGTTGCATCTCGGTGGAATGAGTCTCTGGCTGAATGTACACCTGTGCACAACCAGTACATTATGTAGTGGATGGGAGACATTGTCCAAGATGGCATGCAATTTGGACAATATCCACTTTTCAGACTCCACCGTCTGAGAGTCCAGTTCCATCCCCTCTCTGGCTTATCCCACAACGGCAATGTCTAATCCTATTTACTACCTCATCTTGAATAACGTCCCTCCCCCTCTGTTTTGTCTGAAATAACAGAATCCCAAAACCACACCAATATTTGTTCTGCACTCTGGTTCCCACCACCTTGCAACATCTGTTTAAATCGCCTTGAAGCACAAGCAAACCTTCCCACTAGTATATCAGTCCCCTTCCAGTTCACTTGCAAACCGTTTTTTTCTCTACAAGTTCCAAGTTCCCTGGAAGACAGCCCAATGATTCAAAAAATCTAATGCTATCCCTCCTCCGCCAACTCCTTGACCAAGAGTTGAACTATATGATCTTCCTATTTCTGGCCTCACTAGCATGTGGAAAAGGTGTCAATCCTGAGATCACAAACATAGACATCCTGCCCTTTAACATCGCACCTAACTCCATGAATTCACTTTGCAAAACCTCATCACTTGGTACCTACATGAACCACCACTTCTGGCTGCTCACCCTCCCTCTTGAGAAAGCTAAGGACTCGATCTGAGGTGTACTGAACCCTGGCACCTGGGAGGCAACATACCATCTGGGGATCTCGTACTCACCCACAGAACTTCCTGTCTGTTAACCTAACTAACGAATCCCCAATCACCACAGCTTGCCTCTTCAACCTCCTTCCCTTCTGAGTCTCAGAGACAGACTCAGTGTCAGAGACCTGACCATTGTGACTTTTCTCTGCTTGCTCATGCCCCGAACAGTAACCAAAGATGTTGCTGAGGGCGAGTGACCAAAGGTTTAGTCTGCACTGGCTGTTTAACCCCTGTCCCCTTCCTGACTGTCACCATGCTCCTGTGTTCTGAGACTGGGACAGACCCTGACAGACATTACCTACCCGACTCTGACCCATCTCCAGTGAGAGAAGGACAATCCCAGGCAGACATTTCCCACCCTGACACATCCCCATTTAGAGCGAGACATACCCATTCAGTTATTCCCAACCCTGACCCTTCTCCGTGAGAGTGGGACAGACCCAGGCAGACAATCCCCGCCTCCACACTGTCCATCCCCAGTGAGTGTAGGACAGACTCAGGCAGACATTTCCAATGCAGACCTGTCTCCACTGAGAATGGGACTCCATGGCAGATATTCTCCAACCTGACCCTTCCCCAGTGAGAATGGAACAGACCCAGGCAGACATTTCCCACGCCCAAACTAACCATCGCCCATGAGAGTGGGAAAGACTCAGGTAGACATTACTGACGCCCCATCTAACCATTCCCATGTAGAATGGGATTGATGCAGAGAGACCCTTTTTCCCCTCCCTTCCCTCTGTCACAATCCCACACATGAACAGGGCAGAACTGCACTACTGCTCCGCTTCAGGTTGCCACTGTGCTCTGCTTACTGACAGGGTTGGAGATGGTGCAGCAGAACAATGAGGGGTTGAAGGTGTCCATAGCATTGATTGAGACAAGGAGGTGCTGTCACTGTTGTTGATGTTGTGTAGCTGGTTAAAGTTCAGCTGAGAGAGTGGGTGTGAATGAGGGTCCTCACCATCCAGGGAAGGACATGTGGATCTACAGGGTGTTGGCAGCAGGAAGGAGGGAGTGCAGTGTCCCAAAAGGGGAATGATGATTTATAAGGAAGCATTAGCAATGATCTATTACTGAGGAGAACGTGCTTGGAAAGCTGAAGTCTGATGGTAGATAAGTCACCTGGAACAGATCGACTACAATTCTCGGATCTGATAGATGTAGATGAGGAGCTTGTGCAGGCATTTATCATGACCCTTCAAGAAGCATGAGATTCTGGAATATTTTTGGAGGAATGGAAAATCAAAAGGTTACTCCACTTTGATGAAAGGAGGGAGGCAAAATGCAAGAAATTATAAGCCAGTAATCCTGACTTCAGTGGTTGGTAAGATGCTGTAATCCATTATTAAGGATGCGGATTCACAGTAGTTGGAGACACTTGGATTATTGTCTGCTGTTTTGGGCCCCTTATCTGTACT
Source organism: Mobula birostris (assembly GCF_030028105.1). Lineage (NCBI taxonomy): Eukaryota > Metazoa > Chordata > Chondrichthyes > Myliobatiformes > Myliobatidae > Mobula > Mobula birostris. The sequence continues at coordinate 12,346,023 of NC_092373.1, forward strand.
GCAAAATGACCAGAGGAGGTTCACAAAAATGATTCCAGGAATGTCTCACTCTCAAGAACATTTTACAATTCATGTTCTTAGTATAATTTCTTGCACAGTTTGTCTTTTGCACTTTGGTTGTTTGTCAGTCTTTATGGGAAGCTTTTCATAAATTCTGTTGAATTTCTGCATCTTCCTGTAAATGCCTGCAAGAAAAGGAATCTTAAGGTGAAATACAGTGCCTTGAAATAGTATTCAGTCTCCACAACCACAGTACTTTCATGTTTTACTCTGTCATTTTCTAAATATTTTGAGGTACAATTTATTGAGCTAATCGAGAAAACATTGTGCATCATATCAAATCAAAAGAAAAATTCCAAACTTTCTCAACAATTTGCTAAAAATTAAACCAAACTTGTGAATCTGATAAAGTATTCATCCCTTCCTTTGTAATTACCACAATCACTTTCCTCAGGTGCCATTTGTGATCTCACCAACTCTCCAAATTTGTCAATGCAGAACATTGTAGGACCAGTGAATTCATAAGAATAAAAACCCATCACTCTGTCAGGTCCAGCTATATGATAGACTTAAAACAGACCAAACCAAAATGAAGACAAAGGAGCATTCAAGACAAGTCAGGGAACTGAGGAAAGGGCAGCACAAATCTGGGGAATGGTACATGACAACCTCAAAGGCACTGAACACACCTGGGAGCTCAGTGCAGTCGATCATGAAAAAGTATGAAACCACAGCCACCCTACCGAGGTCAGGCACTCCTCCAAACTGAGTCGCTGGTGAAGAATGGCACTTGTAAGAAGGATTACCGTGATGCCAACAGTCACACTGAGTGAGCAGCAACTGGAGATGAACAAGAGCAACATGCAGTGGCTTCAAATATAGTCACCCGCACCCCCACCAGCATCCCTCCTCCTTCCCTTTCTCCCATGAAATGGCTGACAGGCTGGAGGCAGCGAGTGGGAATAAAAGGAGCATTTTTCTGTTTGTCTGTTGGTGACTCGTGCCGTTCTACAGGGGTCAGTTTTGGAACCACAACTTTTCGGATTGTTTGTCAATGACGTGGATAATGGAATTGGTGGCTTTGTGACAAAGTTTGTGGATGATATGAAGATAGGTGCAGAGGTGGGTAGTGCTGAGGAAGCAATGCGATTGCAGCAGAACTTAGACAATTTGGAAGAATAGCAAAAAAGTGGCAGACCATCCATGATTAGGGATGTTGCCTTTAAACGCTCCTTACAGGGGAGCATACGTAAGTTCTGAGGCTTGTAGAAAGAAGCTGTAATAGAAATTTACCATCCCTAGAAAGTCCTGTAGTTTTTCAGTAGTGTGGGGCAGGGGAAATGCGTAATAGCAGCTTCTTTTAATGGGAGTGGTTTTGCACCTTCTGCAGAGATGTGATGGCTGACAAAGTCAATGGCTGATAACCCAAACTGGTATTTTGTGTGGTTCGTAATCAACCTGTGTTGGTTTTAGTGCTTGTAAGCTGTGCAGAGATGAGGTTCAAGTTTGGATTTGGATGTATTGGTGACAATTATGTCATCCAGTTGAACAAAAAGAAAATCTAAGTTTTTAATACAGAGTCCATCAGCTATTGGAAGACTGTACTGCATTTTTCAGCCCAAACGGCATGCGCAGAAACTCAGATAGGCCAACTGTGATTATACAGCCATATCTAATCTGTACAGGTCTTTCAGGCCTTTTAACACTCAAAATGTTTCGATGAGATCCCCCTGCATTCTCCTGAACTCAATAGAATATAGCCAAAGAGCTGCCAGACGTTCCTCATACGGTAACCCTTCCATTTCTGGAATCATTCTCATGCATCTTCTCTGAACTCTCTCCAATGTCAGTATATCCTTTCTAAAATAAGCCCAAAACTGCACACAGTACTCCAAGTGTGATCTCATGAGTGCCTTATAGAGCCTCAACATCACGTCCCTGCTTTAAATTACATACCTCTAGAAATGAATGCAAAAATTGCATTCTCCTTCTTCATCACTGACTCCTCCTTCAGGTTAACGTTTAAGGGTATCTTGCACAAGCTTTCCCAAGTCCCTTTCCATATCTGCATTTGTAATTCTCTCCCCATCTAAATAATTGTCAGCCCGTTGATTTCTTCCACCAAAGAGCGTGACCATACACTTTCCAATATTATATTTCATTTTCGACTTCTGTGCCCATTCCCCTAAACTATCGATGTCTCTCTGCAGGCTCTCTGTTTCCTCAGCACTACCTGCCCCTCCACCTATCTTTGTATCATCAGCAAATTTAGCCACAAATCCATTAATCCCACAGTCCAAATCATTGACACATCATAAAAAACAGCGGTCCCAACATTGACCCCTATGTTCCATCGGTTTGGGTCCTGCTGCTGTTGTCAAACTGCAACGAATTTCGTCGCTCTTTGCCATCTGATCAATAAGTGATACTGGCAGCACATTCACATGGGTACCTGTGTGACACAGGAAACATCACCCGGAAATTATGTCTGTAATGTACAGTAAACATCCCTGGCAGCTGGAATCCACTGTGTTCACAGACTTCTGAGGTCCAGATGCGCTGGCACTGTCAAAGCTGCCAGCTCGCCAGCACTTTCTAGTGTCCATACCAAAGCAAGCGAGGTAAAAACACAGGCCTGGCATTGTCTGTTTCGCAGCCACAGGTGTCCTTAAGATGGGGGCTTGCTGACCGGGCTTATTGAGGTAGAGAAAGCTGAGTGACTATCAGCCATATTAGCAAGCTCCCTTTCGTCCTTCATAGGTATATTAGCTGGGGCTAAGCAAACTTGTTTTGGCATTTTCTGCATGAAGAGTTGTTTAAAATTAAAACAAGGATGGTGATTGTGCAGGAGGGATAGCATGTGATCATTAGCTCTGATAGCTTAGCGTCACCGTGGCTGGGCGAGGAAAACAACTGTTGGTGCACTCAGACTCCAACAGTCCAAAACTCTGTAAGTAGTGAGTTTTCAACGATCGGTATTGATCGTATCCAGGCGGGTGTTCAAGGAGACTCTTCACTCTGGCAGCACATAGCAATGTTTGGTGTTGTTGGGGGAGATTGCTCCCAAGGTAAATTGGACTTTGCCTTGCACTAACAACGTAACGGCAGTTTGATCCAATGTAGGATTTCACACATCATATGGTAGAGGCACTTTATGTTTAAGAAAAAAAAAGCAACTTATTTATAGAACACAAAAAACTGAACACAAAACGCAATAACAGTCATTGATGTAATTAACTCACCACCTCAGACCAGCCTCTTCAAGTGAACCCCAACCCAATGTCAACAGTTGTGAATACTGTACGTTTCCACCAAAATCACATCAAATCACATTTAATTCACTTTCAAAATACAAGTAGATATACTGAATGAAACAAAGTTCAAAAAAGTTCAAAGTTCAAAGAAAAATTTATTTTCAGAGTACATACCTGTCACCACATACAACCCTGAGATTCTTCATCTGTGGGCATAATTAGCAAATCTATAGAACAGCACCTGTAAACTGTAAACACCAGGAACTGTAAACAAACTGTTCAAGTTCAGATATAAATAAATAGCAATAAATAATGAGAATGATATAACGATATCACATCCATTCTTCTTCTTAGTTCTTACAGAAACATCTGCATGATGCTAAGCTAGGGCACATCATCAGTGATATTACCTGGGGTCGTCAGGTGTTTCAGGTCTTTCAGCATCATACACCCTCGCCCAGGGGACCCAACCGGGGTTGATCAGAGCCCGGCCTGTGTCCTAGCAGCAACCCACCGATCTGCCCTCTTTATCCAGAGCCATCTTGATGCTTCCACTGCTGCACCTCTGATGATAAAAATGGCTCTCCTTCCTCTCTCTCCCGTGATTCCAAGTGTGGTGTATACTTTGCAGAGCGAATAGCCTGCAAAGCCACGACACCCGACCTCCACGGGCCAACACTTTGCTCTCCAGCCTCTTCCTTGGCAGTTCACTGATTCTTGAGACTTCGGTGAAAACATCTCCCACTAAGAAAAGTGCTAATTCCGTTGAAAATGAATAACTTTTTTTCTTTAAAATAATCAGGGTTGATCATCTGAGGGTCTTTTGCACAAATGCAACATTTTTTCATATGTTTGTTTTTAATTTTATAAATTATACAATTATATGATAGCCCAGTACCCACAAAATCAGTTGTCCTCAGACAACAGATTATCATTTCAATTTGATAAAAAAAGTGTGAAAAGGTAATTTAAAATGTATAACATATATTCCAGATGAAAGACGAGATTGAAAAACCTCTTTAAAACTAAAGACAGTGAACTTTCAGCAATATTCACTCTTATTTGTGGTTGCTCAAAAAGTGTACCAAGTTTTTGCCAACACCATCAGATACTTAGGAAAAAAAAAGCCATAAAATCAGGCAACCGCCTGGTCAACTATATTCCTGAGGACCCCTTTTCCACCCTCTATATCTGCTAAATGCAACAAGGTCAAACAATCTCCTCTAAGTTTCCTGTTTTTTCAATAATTGTTTCATATTTATTGATGTTGCTACTGTCAGAATCATGACATGTCAACTTCTGTCTCTTTTGTATGGAAGGAATTATTTAAAATTATGACATAAATTTATGCATTTTGAGTAAAGTCCAGAGGCAGCTAGCAACAGAGGGAATACGGGATGGCTCCTGTATACAACTCATGGAAATGAGGCACTTGAGGGGTTTAAGAAATGCAAAAGACTTCTCAGCAGAGGAATTGAGGAATAAAAGAGGACTTGAGGTTGCAGTGCAATACAAGAGGAAAGAAAGTCCCAAGGGTTTCTATAGCCATCTTAAGTACGCGGAAGAAACCGACGCGGTCAAGGGAAATGATACTGTTACGTACCGGCAGCAATAGATCACAGGGTTTAATGTGATTTCTATTATATTTTCACTATATGTATTAGTATCTATTCAAAATATAGAAAATTAAACGAAATAAACAAGTTAACAGAGTTATGTGTGTGTGGCTCCCAAACTGTCAAGCATAGGGACAGTTCTTAAAGTCTTAAGATGACACACTAGAAAGGTCCAGTAATCTACAGTATAAGTGAGAGGAGGGACTGGTAAATCCACGTTAAAATGTAGAGGGGAAGCGATCTAAGAATTCCACAGTTTCACGCTGGGAAAACAAAGTAACAGTCGTCGAAGATCTCATCAGTCGGGTTGTCCTGACATCCACGTAGAAATATCACAAGGTGACAGTCACGGAATATTCCTTAGCACACGTGGTTACCACATAACATAGCCGAAACCATGTAAGGGTTAACAAAGGTGGTTGTCACAGGGTACTCCAACAAAATCCATGTATGGATCATACGAAGTGAGATTCACACATCCAATGTGCACAGGGTGCTGTTGAACAACCCAATTCTCAGGACATGGGGAAGTATCAGACTTTACCCATTGCTGCAGCAAGTTCCTGTTAGCAGCTTGCGGTCCAAAACTTCCACACTCTCTGTCTCCACCTCCTCTCCTCTGAAAGTCCCAGCGGTCCGTCGCAGCTTGTTATACTGACGTCATAGTCCTGCCTCATCCAGGCGTTTTAAAGTGACAGCCACAGTAAACAAAACCGTGGTCAGCTCTTTATAGACAGAAGTGGGAAAAGAACCCGGTCGCTGGCGTTGGGGCTTTAACAGCATTACTCTAACCGCTATGCTACCGTGCTGTCCAAAAATCCATGGCATCTGGTTGTAGTGCCATAGAGCAGGTTCATAAACAAGAATGCGGCATTGGGATCTTGAGCAACAAATAAAATTCCGGAGCAATTCAGCGAGCCAGGAAGCATCCACGAGGAGAAATCGGCAGTCGAAGCGTTCGATTAAAACCTCACGTCGGTACCGGTACCACCTGTCTTTCCTCCAACGAACGGTTTGACCTTTTGAAGGAACCGAAAAGCCGAGATGGATTCCCTTCCGCAAACACCGCTTGCCTCACAGAATTCCTCCAACACCACGACTGATACACCCGTTAGTGCTGCTTCCTCTCACTCAGGTTCGATCTGGACCTGCGGTGCTGTGTGTGTGTCCTGCCCGTGTGCTTCCCTTTGCCTTCCATCTCATTAATGTGATGTCGATGAAGTCGGCACGAGATATTACGCCTCAATATAGATGAGTGGCGGTAGGATCAATAGAGACCTGATATATAGATGAGAATGCGAACAGATTGAAGGAATGGTGGCAATTGAGGCGCGAGGGGATGGAACTGATGTGACTGATCTGTTGAGATCAGGCAGTGAATAATGGGCAGAGCAGTCTCTTCCCGTGTTGGAGTTGGGAAGTAATAATGGCGATTAAAGTAGAACAAAAAGAAGGCAATTCGACCATTGAACATGATGTTAAAGCCTAGAAATAAACATGAAGAACAAAAGGAAAACTAATGTGTTCGAGAATCAATTAGGAATAAAAGAAGCAACATGTGTCTGGAGCTGAAGAATACAGGCTGTCCTTACTTTGCTTCAGTATTCACCAGTGAGTGGGACCTTGACGATGTGAGACCAAACAACACACATTTGCTTTCCTTCTGACTGTTGCTGACAAAAGACCACGGGGATTTATATTGAAGCTCAGGCTCGGGAGAGCAATTTCGCTTCCCCTGATTAAAGAAACGACGCTCGGGAGGGAAAACATCGGCACTTGATTTTAATTTGGTTCAAAGAAAGACAATTCATTTTATCACGTTCTATGTTCGAAAATGGAGGAAGACGAATCCAGCCGTATTTACCTTACTAGCAAAACAATCAGGTACAGCCAAAGACTGATGTTCATATAGATCATAATAATTCAAAGTTTTGCTTATGTACTTCCGCTATCCCGCCGGAGAATATAAAACATAGAACATTAGAGCATAGTGGAAACTCTTCGGTCCAGGATGTTGACCTTTAACCTCGTCGTTATTCAGTCTAACCCTTCTAACCGGCATAATCCTCCATTTTTTCGATCATGAACGTGTCTACATATCCGTTTCCAAATGCTCCTAAGCAACCACACTGGACACAATTTCCACGCGCTGATAAAACTGGCATATCCCCCCTTCCGGGGGTACTGTAGACTCAGGACTCACGCCACGAGGGACAGGGACAGCGATACACCTCATCCATTAGGCTCTTGAACTAGAGGTGATGCCTTCACTCAACTTGTTCAGTCACTGATCTGTTCCACAATGTTTGGAACTTCGTTTCAATTCATCTCATGGTATCGATGTTTATTACGACTATTATTATTATTATTATCATCATCATCATCATCTTCATCATCATCAGCTCGAGCTGGTAAAACCCGAGGTGAAGGCATAGTCAAGCACGCTTATTTTTCAGTTGCTAGGAATTTTCAAACATTTATGGTGGCGCATAGTATTGTGGCTTTCTGAAGTTTTACATAGATATTGATGTGTAGCCCTAATTGTTTAATGCCATTGAGTTGTGACTTTGGGATGATACTAATTGCAGATATTACTTTCGGGACAACGTATGCACAGTTCATGTTCCAAATTTGTTCAATGTCCTCTACTTCAGCATATTCCTGGTGTTTGTCTCATTGATTTCTGTACGTTATGAGTCATTGCGATGGCTACATCTAAAGGTAAGTTGGAGGATATTAGGAGGATATTATTGATTATCCTCTCTATAATAACGGATGTCAGAAGATAACTTGTGGAACTCCGACACTAAAACTGCATTAACCTTGTATTTGTAAAAGGTATGCTTTCTTTTATGAGTCTGTATTTTAAGGCAACATTTTGGTGAATGGTATGTGCCATTTGATTGCGCCGTTGTAAGCAATCCGATTGTGTTAAACTGCTCCTTGATCATGTAACTTGTTGGATGATTCCTGGTTTCTCTTGGCATTTTCTACATCTATCGTCTTAAATTCGTTGGTATTTTATTCTGTATATTTGATGCTTTATGTGTTAACCACTTGGTCTTATGTTGCCACGAGGAACCCTCCTGTTTCTGCGAATAGGTCTTCAACTTTCAGCCAGGTGTCTGATACTTCATTGTCGACACTTACTTTGCTCAGAGCGTGGGGATGCCTTCCATGGAGGGTCAGGCTATTCCAGGTGGTTAACGTTTTCTTCAATAGTGATAATTTCTTAACATTTTGGGTTGTGCTCTCATTTACTTTGATTGGTGTGTACTTATCAGAATTGCAGATGCTCTCGAGGAGTGATGGACACCGTTTTCGTTGATGAAAATATATCCTTAGAAGTTTTGCCAGACTCTTGTGTGGATTTTTAATCTTTGTTATCCCTCGTCTACCTTCTGTCCTGGGTAGCGTTAGTCGAATTGCTTTCGAGAGCACATAATGTTTTCAGATATTTGCTACTTCAGTTCTATGTTTCTTCATACATTTTCCAGATCGGGCGAATATATAATCCCAAAAGAATGTGTCAACATGGGTATAGCGAAAGCGTTTATTGCATTTTGTAATATACTTTTACTGCTGAGAAGATGTTCTTAAGTTTACAGATTTCCCATATAATTAGATGTTTTTTTATTCATCCATCGGTTGCATTGTGTTCTGCTGCTCTGCCTCGTATTCTAGTAGCTCTGTTGCGCCTTTCTTTACGTTTAATGTCCTGCAATTATCCAGCCAAATTTTCCTGTTTATATCTTTCGAAAATTGTTTTACTATTTGAATTAATTATTTTAGCTTTACCGATGAAGGGGCATATAATTTCAAATCATGTACAGCAGTTATGTTAGCTCCTTTCATTGTTTCTGATTTGATACCCAATTTGCGTCCGATTCAGTAAATTAGAGTGTGTGTTCACAGCTGAAAAGAACCGTAGTGGACTTAAAGAGTAGCTTTAGAAGATGCTCGATTTATTTTCATAACGCTGGTTATTAGTTTTTTGGCTGTTAATAGACAGTTGATGATAGTACGCCGGTGCTCAATCAGCTGTTGAAGGATTTTCACAAATATAGTGTGTAGGAATAAAATCTTTTATGTCATGGGTGTAACACAGAGTTAAGTGTTTTTTTTTTTGGTCGTCAATAGAGCAACATGAAAGATCTGTGCCTTTCCACTGGGTTAATGTAGAATGACGGAATCTAATATCGGTTGTTCTTTACATCGTTTCATATGCTTACAGCATCCTTTTACTCTTCTGTAAGTGTATTGTGGTTAGTAAAGTGAATGATGATAAGTTGTGAAATGCTTAATGGTTCAAGATCAAATATAGTTTACAAACAAGTAATAAGACGATATTTTGATGGGGCACACATAAAAGTTGCTGGTGAACGTAGCAGGCCAGGCGGCACCTTAGAGATGCTTCGTTCACCAGCAACTTTTATGTGTGTTGCTTGAAATTCCAGCATCTGCTGATGTCCTCGTGTTTGCGATTTTGATGCAGCATTTGTGATTGCTCCCTTAGGCAGGAAGTATGGTTTACCTTCTGTCAAAAAGATGCAGTGTCTCAGCCCGAAACGTCGACTGTATAGTCTTTTCTAAAAATACTGCCTGGCCTGCTGAATTCCGCCAGCATTCTCTGTGCGTTGCTTTGGATTTCCAGTATCTGTAGATTTTGTCGTGTTCGTCAAAACGGGCGAATATTTGATTCCTATACACTAAACTGTCAATAACTGACAGCTAATATGCAATTTGCCGTTACAAAATGGAGTTCATATCAATCTGAAAACAGATCAAAAGAGAATATAGAGAAACTGATACTGGAGATAACGTTGAGCCATGTACTTGAACAAGTCATGCAAATCTCGGCACTGGCGTTATTATAGACCTGTCATTCTCAGCTTCCTCGACAGACGTCTCAATAAAATCCCTCAAGATACCCTGTCCGACTGGTGTAAGAGTCATCCACCAAGATAATGAATCTATCCCAACACTCAAATTTCCCGGTCTCACTTCTCGCCAATTCAATCACTAGCGCCTCTGAACACAATGCTCGCCATTCTCTTCACAGCAATTGCTAACTCACCAACATAACTGCAGACAATGGCGATGATGTACTCTTATCGACTGACTTCTACAACACAGATGGCACCTTTTGGACACCTCGTCATACCAACCCCATGCACGTGGACGCCACTGTATCCCATATAATCACAGATCTTATCACTACCAAAAGCTCCCGTCCATTACGTCCAACAAGACTATTCCCAAGAGCCCCAGCGCACGTTAATAAGTCCTACCCTATGTTACGAACCCACAGGTTTAATTTTCTGTGGACTGTCGCTTTACTCTCTGAGTAAGGCGGGACTATGACGTCCGTCACAGGCTGAAGGAGTTTGCTTCATATTTTTACAGAGAGAGAGAGAGAGAGTGAGAGAGATTGCTAGTATAGAGAGCGAGGAGACCAGCTGCTGGGACTTCGGCTGGTCACTGTGATGGTTGAGATCTCTGTTAAACCCAAATGATTGGATTAAACATCGGCACACGGTGATCAACGAATGTGTGACTGTCAATTCGTACAATCCATAGGAGTGGATTCTGGGATATCTAGTGAAACCACTTCTGTAGCCCGTGCCTGGGTATGTTGTGTGGGAACTGCTGGAAGACGATACTCCTGTGACAGGTCACTTTTGGTGGTAATTTACATTTCGATTTGGAACGTCACGACTTATAAGATCTATGGCGACTGTTATCTTGTTTTACCTGACGTGGAGCCTGTGGAATACTTCGTATTTACCTTTACTCTACGTTTCACACTAGATTACAAATATCTCTCTCCCATTATTTATTCCGTGGATTATTGAACTTTGCTACTTTACCATCATAAGACTTCAGGGCCTTATTCCCCCAAGCTCAGTAGTGTGGGAACTATATTTACAGACGTATACACACATAACACTGTTAACTTCTGTTTATTTTGTTTTAGTTACTCTATGATAAGTAAATACTTATAAAGATAATAGTTTTAAAATTAAAACCTGACTCAATGTGAGATCTCTTGCTGCTGGTTTGTTTCTAAAACGTTACATTACATGACAAAATTTGGGGCTCGTCCGCGAAATGAACAGCATAACAGCTTAGTGATTGATTAATTATCGATCTGATTTGGTAATTCCCTTTTGTTAGACTTTTGTGTGGAAATCAGCAGCAATGGATATTGAGGCAATTCTGGAAGCGCCAACACCTGAGGCATTGGAGAAAGCCAAAAAAGATGAGTTGTTGGCCATTTCTAGTGAGCTAAACTTACTGTAATAAAGCGGGCTATGAGGACGCCAGAGGTTCAGAGGAAAATAGTTGAGCACTATATTTCTACGAAAGTGTTGATGAAGAGGTGTTAAAGAGGCTTCCTGTAAGTAAAGAGGAGATCCAGTTACGACTGGAACAAATGAAGTTTGATATACTTAAATTGGAGGCTGATGCTAGAGAAGCAGACAAACAGAGGGAAGAAGCAGACAAACAAAGGGAGGAAGCAGAAAAACAGAGGCGGTTTGAAACGGATAAGTTAAGGCTTGAGAAAGAAGTTGCTGGTTCTAGGGAGCTGGTTGCAGTGTTTATGGCCAATCAAGAAGTTAAACTGGTCCATCCATTTGATGAGGCTGAGGTTGATAAATACTTCCAGCCTTTTGAGAAAGTTGCTCAGAATCTACAGTAACCACTACTCTAGCAAAGTGTAATTAAAAGGAAAATCTCAACAGGCTTATTCTGCCTTATCAATTGAAGATGCAGCTAAATATGAGGCTGTGAAACAGGCTGTGCTTAAAGCCTATAAACTGGTTCCAGAAGCCTATACGCAAAGGTTTAGAAATTTGGGGAAATCTGTGAACCAGACATATGTGGAATTTGCATATGAGAAGCTTGTGTGTTTTGAACGCTGGTGCACATCTAAAAATGTGAATGATGATTTTGACAGCTTGAAAGAGTTGGTTTATATTGAAGATTTAAGAGGTGCATTCCTAATGACATAAAGGCATATTTAGATGAAAAGGACTCTGCCACTTTGCAGAAGTCTGCTAGATTAGCAAGTGAGTTTGCTTTAACCCATAAGCCTAAGTTTACCCCGAGTAAGAGCTTCTAAAAGAGTAGCATGGATAGTCAGGGTAAACCAGAAATTAAATCTGGGACTAGTGATCAAAGCAAGGATGAAGGGAAAGAAGTGAAGGAGAAATATTCTGCTCTTACTTGTCACTATTGTAAGAGACCTGGTCATCTTATGGCTAAAAGTTCCCTCTTAAACAAGAAGAGAGAAAAGGGGGTGGTTCCAGATGCCTGTGTTGAAAAAGTTGAAACACCTATAAACCCACAAGGTTCTGATGAAGCTCTGTCAAAGGCTAAGAGGTCTGATGGAGTTAGTAAGGATTCGACCCTTTTATGTCGGAAGCTTTTGTTGCAGTAAAGGAAGGGTCAACCCCGCTACCAGTGAAAATTCTTCGGGATACAGGGGCTTCACAGTCACTTATATTATACAGATTTCTGAAGTTTAGTGATGCGACTGACATTGGTGAGGTCAATCTTATTAAAGGCATCGGGGGCGGCATTGTTTCTGTGCCGCTGCACAAGGTAATTTTAGAGTCAGGGTTGGTTTCGGGACCTGTTAAGATAGGACTATGTTTCAATTTACCAGCAGAAGATGTTTCCTTGTTGTTGGGGAATGACCTAGCAGATGGTAAAGTTGTTCATGCAGTGTAGTTGACAACTAAGCCAACCACTAATGACCCAGAGATGGATTCTACCATTTATCTCTCCTGCGCAGTAACTCGAAGTATGGCTAAGACGTCAGCCAACGCAAATAATTCTGTGCAGCATGATTCTGCTACCCATGATAGCCAAAATCGGGATTCAGGTTTTGATGACTTGTCAGGGACTTTTCTGCCTTCATTGTTTCACAGGATCCAGGTATTAAATCCGACGAGAAAGATTTATCCCTGTCTAGGAAGGAGTTTATAGCAGAACAGAGCAGAGACCCTGAGATTAAAGCTTTAAGAGAAAAAGATCTCCCAGGTGATGAGATTGAGAAAGTGCCAGTAGGGTATTATATCAAGGATGGAGTGTTAATGAGGAAGTAGAGACCACCTGATATTCCTGCAAGTGAGGAGTGGGCAATTGTTCACCAAGTTGTAGTACCTAAAGTCTATAGGAACGAGATTTTAACTTTGGCCCACAGTATGCCCTTATATGGTCACCTTGGTGTAAATAAAACTGTGAACAAAATTTGGAAACAATTCTTCTGGCCTAGTCCGAAGAAAGATGTTGTGACCTTTTGTCTAACCCGTCACATTTGTCAGGTTGTGGGTCAACCTAATCAAGTCACACCAGTGGCTCCACTGTGGCCTATTCCTGCATTTGGTGAATTCTTTTCCAAAGTTACTGTGGATTGTGTTGGCCCATTGCCAATGACTAAAGCTAGCCATCAGTATTTACTAACTATCATGTGCACAGCATGCAGATTTCCACAAACCATACCTCTCAGGAATATAAAGGTTAGAACTGTGTCAAACGCTCTCATAAAGTTTTTCTCTTTATTTGGTTTGCTTAAGGAAATCCAGCTTGATCAAGGAAGTAATTTTATGTCAAGATTATTTCAACAAGTAGTTTATGAACTGGGAGCCAAACAAATTACGGCATCTGCGTATCATCCAGAATCACAAGGGGCTTTAGAAAGATTCCTTTCTACCGTCAAAACATTGATGAAGACATTCTGTGTTCAAAATGAGAAGGATTGGGATGAAGGAGTTCATTTGTTTTAATGGCAGTCAGAGAATCAGTACAGGAATCACTAGGCTTTAAGTCCATTTGAACATGTATTTGATCATAGGGTTCGAGGACCTTTGACCCTGTTAAAGGAACAGTGGATTAATAAGAACATGCATATCAATTTGTTAGATTATGTTTTGAAATTCAAAGACAGATTACACAAAGCCTGTAGCCTAGGAAGGCAAAACTTAAAGGCTTCTCAGGACAAAATGAAGTGCTGGTATGACAAACAGGCTCGTATGAGAAAATTCCAGGTGGCAGATAAGGCGCTGGTGTTATTTCTAATATTGGCGAACCCACTTCAGGTGAAATACCATGTACCATATGAAGTAGTGTCTAAAGTAGATTATGTGAACTTTCTAATCAAAACACCCGATCGCCAAAAGTCAACACAGTTGGTACATGTAAACACATTGAAATCATATTTTGAAAAACCAGTAGCAGCTGTGTCAGGTGGAGTCAATAACAAGGATTTTGACTTCTCTGGGAACTCATTAATTGATTCATTCGAGGTTTATTCTCAATCAAACATTGTCCCAGTTAGACTAACAAACGCGTTTGTTCTAGAAAACATTGATAACAAGTTGGCTCATTTACAGCCATAGCAACAACAACAAATGAAGGATTTAATTTTGAAGTTTAAAGACTTATTTCCCGATGTTCCAAGGAGAACCACAGTCGCAACACATGACGTAGATGTCGGCCATGCCAAGCCCATAAATCAACACCCATATCGCATGAACATAGAAAAGTGTAAATTGGCTGAACAAGAAGTTGAGTATATGTTATCAAATGGTATTATTAGGCCTTCAACTTCAGGTTGGAGCTCCCCATATTGTATGGTACCTAAGCCAGATGGTAGTATTAGGTTTTGCACTGACTATAGAAAGGTGAATGCTGTAACAAAAACAGATGCTTATCCTATCCCCAGAGGGGATGATTGCATAGATAAAGTCGGCAAAGCTAGGTTTCTTACAAAGATCTATCTGTTGAAAGGGTATTGGTGTATTCCTTTGACTGAGAGAGGTAGAGAAATTTATCCTTTCATGAAACCTTCTGGGTTGTCTGAGTACAATGATTTGTTATTTGGGATGATGAATGCTCCAGGAAAGTTGCAGAGACTCATTAATTCTGTACTTCAAGGGTTAGAACACACAGATGACTATATTGATGATTTAGTCACAGGAAGTGACACGTGGGAAGTCCATACCTCTGCAGAAGAAAAGCTGTTTGACAGGCTTTCCAAAGCCAACCTTACAGTTAACTTAGCTAAGAGTGAATTTGTCCATGCCACTGTGACCTGTCTTGGCTATGGGATAGGTCAAGGTGAGTTAGCTGCTGCTCAGGCAATTTCTGAAGTTACCATTCCAACTGGTTAAAAGGCGTTTGGAAGGTTTCTGGGAGTGGTTGGATATTATCGGTAGCTCTGTAAGAATTTTGCCGATATTGCTCTCCCTTTAACTAATCTCCTGAAGAAGGGTGAAAAGTTTGTTTGCACAGAACCTTGTGGGCCGAAGCGCCTGTAATGTGCTGTAGCTTTCTATGTTCCATATTATATGTTCTAGCAAAGGAATGGGCCCTTTGGTTCACGATGTTGTGCAGGATCAATTGCATTAATTATCAAATGGCTAACTAAACTTATCTCATCCGCCTACACCACGCGAGTACCCTTCTATTTCCTTACATGAATGTGCCGATCTAAACATCTCTTAATGGTTTCTAATGTCTCTGCCTCTACCAGCAAACCAGGCAGTGCGCTCCAATCATCCACCACTCTGTGTAAAAAACGTGAATCTCGCATCTCCTTTGATATGAACCACCTCTCACCTTATAAGTATGCCCTCTGAAATTTCAACCCCTGAAAAAAAAAGATACTGTCTGCCCACTCGATCGATGTCTGTCATAAAATTCTGAACATCTAACCCATCTCCGCTCAGTCTTTGCAGCTCCGGAACAATAACCCAATCTTGCCCAACCTTTCATTATAGCATATGAGCTCCAATCCAGACAACACACTGGTAAACCTCTTCTGCTCATTCTCCAATTTTTCCACATACTTCCTATCCTGGGGTGGCCAGAAAGATTTGTAACACTCCTAACTGGAGTTTTATAATGTTCCAAATAATTGGCACATTTTGCAGTTCTGTTAGTATTTTGATTTGTTTGGATAACTTTCGCATGACAACCTATTCATTCAAAAGTACAGCATAACGTCATAATTAAGCTAATTTATCCTCCTGCATATGGTCCATACCCCTCCATTTCACGCATGTCCGTGTGCCTGTCTAAATGCCTCTTCAACAACACTATCATGACTGCTTCCATCACTACCTCTGCTGGCACATTTTATTAATCACCTCACCCGTGTGAAAAAAAAACTTTCCCAAGCAATTGATTGAAACTTCCCCGCTTTCACCTTGAAGCAATGCCCTTTAAATTTGTCATTTCTACTCTGAAGGTTTGGGGACAGGTTGGAATTCCCTCAGCGGCCGACACACCACAGACAGCAATCCAATTTGTTTTCCAACTTTACAGTCTGAGTTAATTCCTACTGAGTTACAGTTCTAATGAACCTAGCTGAGATACCTGTCCCGTCATATCTATTCTGTGTTGTGCATAGTGAGAGGAGTTCCTGCTTTACCGTGAATGTTAATTTTAACACAAATTGTCTTTAAATTCTTGTTAACTTTCAGAAGGGATTTTGCTAAACCTAGTTCAGTATAACTAAATGCCCGAAAGAAGGCGGCACTGAACTCCCGTGTGTCAGAAGGGTGCGGAAGCTGTCCTAAACAATGGATTATTACCAACTATTCCAGCGTCAAGCTAATTTGGTGAATCACATAGAAATGCATAGTTCAAAGCTATTAATAAAACGCTAATATTATCAGTAAGGTTTGCGATGACGAACAATAACGTTAACAGAAAACAAAACTTTCTGCACGTTGGACGGTGACCAATCAACAGAGAGCGAGTGCGTGAAAAAATAATCGACTTATTCACTTAGGTCCGCTGTCAAGGTTTAAAAGGCAGAGCTTCGTGGCAGTTTCTCTGAGCTGGGCAGCGCCGTGCAACAAAAGGGGTTCATTACAAAGGGCTGTTAAAAATAATGCAAGTGCAAGAGAAGCGGCAATTCTTTGACGTGCATTGTTTTTGAGTGTGCCAGTCTTAAGTGTGGCTTGGTTCATTAGGGTAGAGTATCTGGAAGCTTTCTCTTTTTGTTCATCTTCCTTCAGTCCTCGACTGTTACAGCGCAGCAGCGCAATGTGAATGCGTCCAGAGGCGGTGTTTTGTAGTGTGTGTGGGAAAAAGGAAGTCACTGAAGACGTGTGACAACTTTACAGGAGATACAAGCTTCAGTGTCTGAGATGGGAGAGACAACGCATACAGCTGTTGCCCGGGTGCTTCACCACTCGTGGCTTTATGGAAGACTGGCAAAGGAAACGGAACTGCTGGGGAAAACAAAACACATGAAATCCCGGCTGGAGTTATCCAGAAGGCGAGTGAGAGAGTTAGATGTAACCTGAAAGAAAGTTCTATGGTCTCATGAAACCACAACTGAGTGTTGTTTTTCTTTTTTGCCACTCGTCTAAATGCTATGTTTGGCGTAAGCTAAACACTGCACTCATCAAAACACCCCATCGCTGCCATGAGAACGGTGATGGCAGCATCTGACAGAGCTTGGGCAATTTTGTAAAAAGAATAGGGAAAATTTTAGTGTCCTGATATGCAAAGATAGTAGAGACCTATCCACACAGACTCAAGGTCCTAATTAGTGCCACAAGTGCATCCACTGAATGCTGGCATGAAGGCATGAAGAGGGTTAATACTTACGCAATCATTTTTTAAAATATTTGTAGTTAATTTGGATCACTCTGCAAAGATTTTTTTTCACTTTGACGCGAAAGAGTATTTTTTTCTTGAGCGGTATCTAAATATCCAAATTAATTACACAGTTCTTCAGTGCTGTAAGCAATAAAACATAAAAAATTCCTGTGGTGGGAGTGGGCTGAGTGAATACACTGTACAGACATTAGAGCTGTAGCTTGACAACCTTCGACTCATACGGGAGAGCAGGGAACTGATAGATAGGAGCTACAGGGAGGTAGTTACCGCTAGGTTGCAGGTGAAAGGTAACCTGGTGACTGTCAGGAGAAGGAAGGCAAATGCACATCCAATGCACACGACATCTATGTCCAATGCATTCAATAATAAATATACAACTTTTGATATCGGTGAAGGGATGACCTACTACGGCGGAGTCACAGTGACCAGGTTCCTGATACTGAGCCTGGTGCTGTGGCTCAGAAGAGTAGAAAAGTGATGAGGACTCTAGTGTTGAAAGGAGATTGCTTAGAGGAACACAGACGCGACACTGAGGGCGTGATATAAACACTAGGATGGCATGTTGCCTTCCTGATGCCAAAGCCAAGGATGACAAAGATCGATGTCATTCTCAAGGAGAAGGGTAAGCAGGCAAAAGTCCTAGTGCAAATTGGCACCAATCACATAGGCAGACAACATGAAGAGGTCCTGAAGAAAGATTTTTGAGGTGCAATTAGAAAGCTGACAACAGGACTTCTAGAGTAGCAATCGCTGTATTTCAGCCTGTGCCACGTGCCAGCAAGGGTAAGAATGGAATAAATTGGCAGGTGAACTCTTGGTTGAGGACCCATTACGTCAGTATTAGTCTGAACAAAAATATCGTTTTTGCCCGGCATTATATCAAAACTCCGCCGCAGAATCATAACTTTTCCTACAGCTTTAACTGTACTTAAAATTCGAATTAACAATTCATCATGTATCACGAATGTCTACCCCACTCAACAAGCACGCATCTGTTACCAGTAACCCCATGGATTCGCATCAAACCTCTACCCCGGCAGCATCCATAACTTCGTACCCTAATCTCTTTACTAGACAACTGTTTAGCACAGACTTAACCACACAACCCACTGGTTCGGCGCTCAGGACAATCACACAGCATTCAACTAAATTAATCCCGGACGAGCTCTCACAATTGAAACACCCCAGTTCCTCCGGCTGCGTAAGTCTAGGGAAGACCATCTCGGGCCCCGTCAAACGTGAGAGGTTAAAGCGCAAGCCCATCAGAACCACCTGTTTGTGTGGAGGCTGTGTGATTCGTTACCCTGTTACAAAAAAGACCATGAAATAGCAGAGAGTACACCGTGTAGAATTAAAAGATTTAACTTTCTAATTCTTAATTTGACTAAAGTGCTATTAAAAAGAAGAAAAATAAAGAAAAAGGCTTATTTTAATGGAACAGTCTAATATGCACAGGTTGGATCTCGCGATTTCCCCTTTGTCGATCCTCCTTCGATCTCCCAGAATTCCACAGAATCATGGATGCCCTCGCAGTAGAGTCTCTCCGATGTCTTCTGCCTTCATCTCCTATCGAACAGAAGTCCTAGCTCACACCGTGGCCAGGCACACAACACGAAAAACACACTCCCTTCATTGGACGGCTCACATGCCAAATCACTCGTTATTTCCAATCATAACCCAAACACTGCTTCTACAGAAAGACATTTTTAAACATCTCTTTATAGCTTTTACAGATTGAAAAGAGAATCTATTAGATCATCCATAGGTTTGAAAGTATAAAGAAAATGAAAAAGAAAATACATAAGAAATCAAAAGAAAAAAACCACAAAAATGCAAACACCCCGCCATTAAAAAGAAGTAGTCAATTCAGTTAGTTACTTTCATCATCCTGAATATTGTTCTCCAGAAACTTGTAGAAAATATCCCAAATTTCCCGAAATTTCCCAAGTTTGTTTTTTTTGTGCTGTAGCTTATCTTTTCTAGAACAAGATAAGAAGTCATTCCTTTCAGCCATTGTGAGTGTCCACTGGTTGTTGGTTTCTTCCATGAATAGGCTATGCAATGCTTGGCTTTCAAAACAAAACAAACAAATATTAAGAAGAGACCTTGCATTTTTGGAGGTTACAAAGTCATTTCGATAAATATTCAAAATATATAATTTACGATCAAGGGGCACATTTGTTTCCAATAATCTGACTAATCAAATCCAGCACCTTCTTCCAGAAGCAGATTATCTGGGGGCACTCACATATACAATGAAACAGAGAACTCTTTTGGTGTTTACATTTAATGCATGTGTCGGGAATGTTGGGGTTAAAGTGATGCAAGCTGACTGGAGTAATGTACTGTGTGGTTATCCATTTGTATTGTAGTAATTTAGAATGAGTGTTCACAGAATGGGTTTGAACTGAGGAACAAGCTTCAGACCACTCTTTTTCTGACAGATTCTCATGTAAATCAGTTCTCCATGCTTGTAGAATGTTGTTTGATGACTCTGTGCATTTACTTGCAAACAAATTGTATAATGCAGACACCTGTCCCCTAGCTTCAGATAATTTCAGAGTGATGTCTCCTAGGGTAGATAAAGGAGGGAGCTTCAAACTGTACTCTTGCCTGGACATAATAAAACTTCGCAACTGAAATTATTTATAAAAGTGTCATGTTGGAATTCCATATGTGACCTTGAGCTCTTCAAATTACATAAATGTATTGCAATTATAAAGATCAGATATCTTAGCTATGCCTCGGGTCGACCAAGTTTTAAAACCAGGGTCTGCTCTGCCGGGCTGGAAGTTATCATTACAAAAGATAGGACTAAACTGGTATAACTGTGATGTCTGTCTCAAATAAGCCAGAGCACCATAGGTAAAATTAGAAAAAAAATCTTTAATAGATAAAAGAAAGATGATGGAGAAGAAAGTGGGATAGATTGGAAAAGGTACAGGAACTTCGGTAAAATTGACATTTTTAGAATGTTTATGTGTCCAATTAAAGATATAGGCAATTTCGTCCATTTGTTTATAAGTGGAATAACTGAGTCTGTGAGAGAGTTTTAATTAGTTGGGATAATTTTATCAATGGTAGGAATAATTTTATCACCCAAGTAAGTAAAACCCTGTTCTGACACCATATACGGTGTTTGAAATGGGGGATTGAGTCTCTCATCTTTATCCATGAATAATATTGCATTTTTGCTGTTGCTTATTTCATAGCCTGCAAAAGTACCAAAAGTACTTATCAGGTGAATTAAGGCAGGTAATGTTTGCTTCAAGTTTGAGCAAAACAAAATTATGTCACCTGCGTACAGGGCTATGCGATGTCCAATATCTCCTATAGTTATTCCCGCTGTGTTAGCCTGATTTCGAATTGCCATAGCAAGTGGCTCAATAGTCAGGATAAACGGGAGGGGAGATAGGGCACAGCCCTGTCTTGATCCCCGTTGTAATTTAAATGGTGCCGAAATAAAACTCATTAGTTAAAATTTCAGCCTGTGAGCTAGAATTTTCTAAGCTGAATCCACCTTAGAAATTTTTAACCTGTTCCACATGTTTGTAAAACTTTAAATAGATATTGCCGTTCCACTCTGTCAAAGGCTTACTCGGCATCCAATGGCAGAATAGTTCTATCAGAGCTTCCGGATTTTTGATAAAGTATATTAAGCACTCTTCGAATGTTGTGGAAGCCCTCCCTTCCCTTAACAAACCCGTTTTGGTCAAGGTGGACAATATCTGGCAAGATTGGCTCCAGCCTCCTAACTAATACCTTACAGAGAATTTTGAGATCATTGTTCAGAAGTGAGATTGGCCTATAAGTTCCACATAGGGACGGTGGTTTTCCAGGTTTTAACAGTAGTGTAATTACTGACATATTAAAAGAGGGGGGAAGGCATCTGTTGTCAAATAACTCCTGATACATATCAAGCAGAGGTGTTATTAATTCAGTCTTAAAGTTTTATATATTTCAATCGGAATTCCATCAGGCCCAGGAGTTTTCCCTCCCTTCATGTTAGTTATAGATTCAGACAATTCGTTAGCCTCTAAATTAAACTCCAGCGAGGTCAAGGACGTTTCATTCAGGGGTGTAAATTCTAACAAGTCAAGAAATTAATTTTGTATTTATGGAGCTGAATATGAATACTCAGTTATACATATTTTGGTAAAGCCACAAAGAACTGTTTATTTCTTTTGAGACAGCAGTTGTCACCCCCTCATCTGATTGTAGAAAGACAATTATGTTAGCAGTGAAACTTTTCCCAGGGTGTTATTAAAGATTAGGGTTGGCACAAGTTTGTGGGCCAAAGGGCCTGTACTTTACTGTTCTGTACTATTCTATGTTCTATGTACATGTGAGGTCTGGCGAGTAATAATGGTATTTCCCTATTCAAGAAGGGAAACAGGTATAATCCTGGAAAATCTTGACCGTTCAGTCTCACGTTAATAGTTGGGAGGTTACAGGAAATAATTGTTAGGGATATGATTTATGACAATTTGGAAAGCATAGTCTAATTAGCGAGAACGAGCTTGACTTTGTGTGGGACAAGTCGTGTCTTACGAAGTTGATTGGGTTTTATTACAATATGACAAGGTTGATTGACGAAGGTAGAGCTGGGGATGTTGGATTCATTGATTTTAGTAAGGTGTTTGACAAGGTACCTTATGGGACGCTTACCCGGAAGATTATGATGCATGGGATCAGTGGTGAATTCACCGTTCAAATTCAGAACTGTCTTGCCCATGTAAGAAAGAGCGTAGGGATGAAAGGGATCTGATCTCCCTTGAGATCTGATCTCCCTTGAGATCTGGGCTGAGAAATGGAAGACAGAGTTTAACCCAGATCAGTGTAAGGTGTTGCACCATGGCAGTGCAAAAACAAGGAGAAACTGCACTGTTAAAGGCAGATTTCTAAACAGTATCGCAAAGCAGAGAAATATTGGTATCCAAGTTAACAGCTTTTTGAATGTGGCTAAACAGATCGATGAGGTGGTTAAGAAGGCTTAAGGAATGCGTAGTTTCATTACTCGAGGCATTGAATTTAAAAGTGAGGAGATTACCTTGCAACTTTACGAAGCTCTGGTTTGGTCATATCTGCAGCATTGCGTACATTTCTGGTTATTCCATAGTCGGACGGATGTTGACGCTTTGAAAAAGTTGTAGAAGAGGTTTACCAGAATGCCGCCTGGTTTAGAGGGCATGTGCGGTAAATAGAGTGGACAGGTAGTATATGTTCTCCAGGATTTAAATACCGAATAACAGAGGGCATGCATTGAAGGTGAGACGGGGTAGATTCAAGGGGATTTATGAGCGGTAAGTTTCATTTTACTCATAGAGTCGTGAATGCCCGGAATGCGCTGCCTGGTATAGCGCTTACGACAAATACATTAGAGGTTTTTTTAATAGACGTTTGAATTGGCACATGGATTTAAGGCAGATGGGAACTATGTAGGTAGCAGGGATTCATTTTCGTTTTCCTTTTAGCTCCTTCGACACAAATTTGCGAGCCGGATGGCCTGCCCTGTGCTGTCCTGTAGGCCATTTACATACATTACTAACAGCTGAGGTTCCAGCGCAAATCAATACTGAACTTCACTAATTACAGAACTCCAGCTCGAACTGTTCCCTTTAGCCACCACTATCTGCCTTCTAATATTCCAAATCATCTGATCCAGCATTAACAACCTGCCCGACACTATAGCTTTCTTAGATGATATTCTGAATACCTGGTCGACCCGAGAATACCACCTGAATAATCTTGATAAAACCATCTCCTCACTGTTGCAACTTGGTCTACGACTAAACCGAGAGAAATGAATCCTTCTGCCCTCGGTTTTCTCTTGGAATTCAAATGTATACATCCAGTCAATGAAAAGATTCGCCTCATTCTTGAAGCCCCGGCACCAATGAATATGCGTGAAACGCTCCTTTTTGGGCACGTTCAATCATTATGCCAGACGTTTGCCTCAGCCAGCCACGCGTTTTACGCCACTTAGCTGTTGAGGTGAATTCTACTGAAAAAAAAGGTACGAGGTGGCGTTGAGAACGAGGAGAGGAATTTGCTTTTCAGAGAGCCAAACAAATGTTGATGCAATCCCAAACATTACGCACATCATCCCCGGCCTGCCAATACTTTTGCATTGTGATTCCTCCCCGTATGGTGTTGATCCAGTTTCTAACCCAGAATAATACGGATGGTGATGTAAAGCGTATCGCTTTCGCATCAGACGCCCTTAATCTAACCAAACGAAACTATACACATTCGGCCATGCAAGCATCGGTAGTTGTTTTGGGGGGAGGCGGGGAGGGGGTCATGCGTTTTCGCCATCTCCTGCACAGCCACCGTTTCATACCGACCACATTTATCGGATGGATTGCTTGGTGAGAGCAAGGCCATTCCGCAGTTGTCGTCACCAAGGAATCCACTCATCAATACGCAATATCTCATGTTCTCGGTAGAAACAATTAAAGCACGGGTACTTTAAATCGCCTTGACTTACATGAATATTCTCGTGAGTCAGAACCTCCAGGAGAACTGGCACTACTTATGGGCTGGCTCAACGCCTCACCAATCGCTGCTTCTCAGATAAAAGAAGAAACCGAGTGAGATGTAACATTAGGACGAGTAAGATGGATGGCCAGCTAGTGAAGGGTCTCGGTCTGAAACATCGACTGTGCCTCTTCCTAGAGATGCTGCCTGGCCTGCTACGTTCACCAGCAACTTTGATGTGTGTTGTAGTGTGCCCGAAACTGTGTTACCCTATGCCAGACGTCAAAATGAGCTTACCATGTATGATGGCTATGTAGCGTGGGGAAATCATATTGTAAGTCGTACGCGATTACTGTCCCCTACCCTGGAACAGTTGCATTGTGCGCATCCAACGACATCACATATGAAGACGCTAGCCAGAAATTACGTTTGGTGACAGAAGTTGATTAAATCGTTGAGCATATTGTTTGTGTATGAAAACCATGCCAGCAGTCTCGAACTTTAAACGCTTTTGTACCTATTGTTTTGTTCCATGCCATTGGCCAAACAAACACTGGAGACGTTGACAGTTAAGCTGCGCAGGTCCATTGGACAGTCGTATGTTATTGAAAGTTGTTGATGTGGATTCTAAATGGATCGAGGCCAAAGCGGTGAAGGTTTCCACCAGCCAGACGACGAATATCATTTTACGCAAACGATTCTGTACGCATGGATTCCCCGATACTGTGTTCTGTGATAACGGCTTGCTGAGTTCCTCCAGCATTTTGAGTGTGTTGCTTTGGATTTCCAGCATCTGCAGATTTTTTTGTATATGTGATAAGGCTCCATATCAACCACAATCAAACGGCATGGCTGAAAGAGTTGTTCAGGCTGTCAAGCGGGGGTATACAAGTTGAAAGGGGACATACACACGAGGGGACCGAATAACCCAACAAAGTACCACAGGTTTCTCTCCATTTAATCTATTGATAGGCGGCAGGTTACGTTCCCCACTGGACTTCTTGAGCCCAGAATCGGAAGACCGATTCTAAAATAGATAATTAACGTGTGGTATGTTTCAATTTGCGGAATCTCGGAACTTTGATGTTTGAGATCCAGTTTATTTTCGTCCGAACCCTGAAAGCCAAAAATTGTTGAAAGGAGAAGTTGTGGTGAAAGAGGATCAGCAAGTTGCTTGTGGATGGTAGTGTACGCCTCGGACAGCTAGTCCACATCAGGAGACGGCCAATTGAAACTTCGACCCAGACCGAGCTGTTGAACTATTCAGCAATCTAATGAAGAATAATCTGCAGTGGAAAGCATTGATTCCGGGCCAACGCTCGATCCTGGGGCTTCTGGTTTGTACCGATCAGAACGGACCAGAAAATTATCAAGCTGTTCTTACCTAAGACCTTACGGTTGGAGAGATGTCCTATCCACAGTGTTACGGTTTTCTTTTGGGTACGTCATGGGTCCTCACGTAACTGCTTGCTTTCGCGGGCTTATCCATCTATCAATTAACGTTTGAATTACTGATTCTATGCGGGAACTTGTTAGCTGTTTCCGGGTGACTGCAAGTCAAAGGAGACCGATTCGGCTGCACTGGACAGGGAGATGTTCAGTTCCAAACTCCGGATCTTTCCGTTAATTGTAACACGTTTAATAATTAATTAATTAATTTGTTTCTGCACAGCATTGTGGACCGAAAGGCCTGTGACCGTCCTGTACATTTCTATGTTCTGTGTTCTATACGTGTTCAGGCAGGTTGATTTAGTTAATTTTGGCATCATGGGTTGAAGGGTCTGTTGCTGTTCTGCAGTGAAACAACTTCAATATTATTCTCGTAAGAAGGTAGATAAGGAAGGAGGAACTGATCCTGAAACTAATTCAAGCTATCAAAATCCATAATTTGAGTTGTTTGTACGATCCCATGATCTTCATTGGCTGTGCTGCACAGGACAGAGCTGCAGGAAAAGCAACCATTCTGTGTGTTGCCTTCCCCGCGACTTAAGTGATTATCGACAAATAGAAACATATAAGATAGAGTCTTGTTTTTTTTTCTGAAATCTATGATTTAGAACAAAATTCCAAATATTATTTATTTAGTTTTATCTTGTGGAACTGCAAGGAACGGGGTTCTCCGGTCCATCGCGCCGCACCACTAGAACCTCACCAATTCACTCTCGCCTAATCACAGGACAATTTACAATTTACAATGTCCATTTAACCCACTAACATGTCTGCCTTTAGACTGTAGGAAGAATCCTCTGCATCTGGAGGAAACCAGGAAGAAGCACACAGTTATGAGCAGGACGTAAACTTCTCTGTGGATGCTGTGTGAAGTACCACACCCCGTCAAATAACAGGCAATGCACCATATGCGATTAAATGAATTACACTTCAGAGATCTTACTGGAACTTCGTAATTAATAGAGATAAAATACAAAAGGAAAGTAAATGGCGCCACACTTATCAAAGTTCAACCACTTTGTGCACAACAGTTGGAGCTCAATTAACGGGGACTTTGTTCCACCATTCGATCTTCGACGACCTCCTCGACCCGCCACCTGGGACCAACCTCGGTGGTCGACCAGACGCTCCACACGAGTCTGTCTTCGTCTCTTCTCCTCGCCGAAGACCCTGGGCCTCGGACTTCCGCTCGGGGTCCGTTCCACTGCCCCGCTTACAGCATCGCATCTCCTCTGGATGTGGAAGGATGTGGAAGCATTGGAAAGGGTACAGAGGAGATTTACCAGGATGCTGCCTGGTTTAGAAGTATGGATTATGATCAGAGATTAAGGCAGCTAGGACTTTACTCTTTGGAGAGGAGGAGGATGAGAGGAGACATGATAGAGGTGTACAAGATAATAAGAGGAATAGATAGAGTGGATAGCCAGCGCCTCTTCCCCAGGACACCACTGCTCAATACAAGAGGATATGGCTTTAAGGTAAGGGGTGGGAAGTTCAAGGGGGATATTAGAGGAAGGTTTTTTACTCAGAGAGTGGTTGGTGCGTGTAATGCACTGCCTGAGTCAGTGGTGGAGGCAAATACAATAGTGAAGTTTAAGAGACTACTAGACAGGTATATGGAGGAATCTAAGGTGGGGGCTTATATGGGAGGCAGGGTTTGAGGGTCGGCACAACATTGTGGGCCGAAGGGCCTGTACTGTGCTGTACTATTCTATGTTCTATGTTCTATGTTCTCCCTGTCCCCCTCGTGCCTCTGCCACAATGCCAGCGAAAAACAATCGCTTACAGACACAAAAGAAAGAATAACATCTATCTCAATTGGTTAGCAAATGAATACAATGCTCTTATCAGTAATATAACCCAAACAAGCTGAGAGAGAGAAGCACTTTCTGAGCAGTTAACTTAACAAATAAACCATTGTATTCTGACATAACAAAGAAGCCATTTTTATTAGCCTTATCAGTAACATAAAAGAAAAAATCCCTTACATATTTATTTATTTGTTTTCTTGTTTGTGTGTTTTATAACATCTCGTGGTTGAGGCCTCTAAAACTCTTGAGCTACTAGGGACTGGGTGTTGTGCTATGAACTGGAATTGATTAAAGAGCTGAAGGAAAAAGAACCCTTAGGAGAGACACCAAAATATGATAAAATTCACCCTGAAATGTGAGAGGAGAAGCTAAAATCAAATGCATCTCTATTACAGTGGAGTCAAGGAAATTACAGAGGCATGGGTGAGGATTTAGCCAAAAGTCCTTGGAAAAGAACACACAGAAACAAGCCATTGGGCATATCTCGTCTGTGAAAAAACTATTATGCTGCCTAATTCTATTACGTTGCACCCAAAACATAACCCTCCATACCTCTGCCATGTACCTGTCCAAATTTCTAATTTGCAACTGTTTTGATCTCTATAGCTTGTATTCCTGAAATTATCCATGCAAACCCTCTCTGCACCGTTTTCCAGACTCCAAATACGTTCAATAATATACCGATGAGAAATACATTCAGTATTCTAACTGTAGCTTAACAGCTTCCACAAAGCTTAAGGGTGATTTCAATTTTTTTTCAATAGAATCATGCAGTGTATAGCATGAAAAGAGGCCCCTTCAGCCCAAACTCACCATGCCAACCAAGTTACGTATTTGCGCGTGTCCTGTTTGCCTGTGTCTGGTCCATATCCTTTTAAACTTTCCCACCCAAGAATCGATCAGAAAGTATTTTAAGTTTTATAATTGTACCCGCCGACCGCATGTTCATATCCCCAAAACCCTGTGTCTGAAAAGATTGCCTGTCAAGTCTCTTTAAATGCCCCCAGCTCACCATTAACCAAGTTTTAGACGAGAAGGACTGACCAATATCGGCGAACGAGAGAGAAGGGGAGGGAACGTCGACTCAGACCATGAGAGAACTGCGTCGGGCATTTTCATGCCTTACAAGGTGCAGATTGGAAGCCTGTGTGGGGCGTCACTCCTTGTACAGACAGTAGAGCAATGTGTGATTAAGTGGCTTGCTCAAGGTCACAAACACGCCGCAACGGTTGAGGCTCGAACCAGCAGCCTTCAGATCACTAGACGAACGCCTTAACCACTTGGTCACGTGCCCAACACAGGACGAGAGTGAAACTGGATAGAAATTTGCCCTTCGGACAAACATTTTCGTTTTCCCTTTCTTTAGCCCAACCTTGCACTAACTGGTGCTGATTTGACCATATGGTGCTTTGCTCCGCGCCTAACAGATATTGTTTCATTCGCGATTCACTAAGCGAAAAGCAAATTCCACTCTCCGATCCAGATTAATGTAAAATATTGCTTTAGTAAATGAATTAATTAGTTCGTTCAGACGCTCCAAGAAGCGTGCATGCCTTGAGGCGTTTCAGATTACACTGGGGAAGACAGTTTGATTAGTTCCAGGGTGCTGCGCATTGTTACGGAAGCCGGTGATTTAGAAAACACTGGGGATTCATGTTTTATTCGTGACTGTGACATTAGTTTCTTCCTTGGAAGTTATGCCTTAGACCCTGGAGAAACAGCCACTCGGCGCCTTTGAATGTTTACTTTGTCAAGAACTATCAGAATATAAACACGAGGAACGGAGTAGGGCGTTAGAATGAGAGTAGTCCCTCTTGGTGACAATGCGTTGTCTACATTGCTGCCTGCTGTTACTGTCTGGCCTTATTACCGCCGGATTGACGGAGGAACCAAATTGCAAGCGCATGGGCGATTTCGGTTTGCTCGGGTTTTCTAAGGAAGCTGATATTGTGCTCGGCGGAGTTTTCAGTATCCACGGCGACGTGGAAGACCAAGACATATCTTTCAGAAAGCAGCCTAAGTCGGTAAAATGTACACTGTCAGTAAAAGTTCATAATTATCTTGCTAAAGGCTTTCTAATTTTGTGTTGATGGATTGTTCGATTTGGATGAGTTTTTTTTAATTTTGGGATGATAACTGTTGCATCCTACTAATTAACAAATTGTATTGATGCAATGAAAGCGTAAATTTATTCATGGGTGCAACGAAAAAAAATTCAGGTTTGCAATGGAGAAGTATAAATGCGCATGTCTGCATTGGGAACGTACCGGTATGCACAGTTGCAATGGTCTTACCTGGATCCATTTTCACTGACTGTTATGGTCCCTACCGTTAATTCTCTATCAATGTGCTCTGGCATGTTCCGGAAGACTGGAAAATGGCAAAGGCACTCCACTCTTTAAGAAGACCATAAGACCAAAAGGCATAGGCGCAGGGTTATGTCATTTGGCTCGTCGAAATGAGTAAGTGGTGAAGAAAGGATACTATAGGCCAGTTAGTCTGACCTCAGTGCTTGGAATGTTGTTGGGGTCGATCGCTAATGATGTGGTTTTGGCGTACTTGGAGCCACATGACAAAATAGGCTTTTGTCAGAATGTTTTCTACAAGAGGAATGCTTCCCTGACGAATCTGACGGAATTATTTTAAGAAACAACGAACAGAATAGACAAATGAGAATCAGTTGATGCTGTGTACCTGGATTTTCAGAAGGCCTTTGACAAGGTGCCACACATAAAGCTGCTTAACAAGCCTCATGCCCATAGTATTACAGGAAAATTTCTAGCATGGCTGGTGGCAAAGAGTGGAAACAAAGGAGCCTTTTCAGGTTGTCTGTAGATGATTACTGGTATTCCACAGTGGTCTGTATTGGGACCGTTCCTTTTAACCTTATTTGTCAATGACGGCTTCATTGCAAACTTTTCAGACGATATGAAGATAAGTGAACGGGAAGGTAGTTTAGAGGAAGACGATGGAGTGGATTGTTTAGCTTTCGGGATATTGGAGGCACGTGATTAAACAAGCTAACGTCAGCATGTTTTTTTAAAGTGGAATTCTTGCCTGACTAATCTGATAGAATTATTTGAAGAAATAACTAGTTGAATAGACGAAGATGAATCAGAGAATGTGGTGTACTTCGATTTCCAAAGGACATTTGGCAAGTTGCCGCACATGAGGTTGATGAGCAAGAAAAGGGCCCATGATACTACAAGAAAGATTCCACCATGGATAGAACATTGGCCGATTGCCAGGAGTTAAATGGTGGGATAAATGAACAGTTTTCTGATAGACTTCCGGTGGTGTTGCGTAGGCGTCAATGTTGGGATTGCTTCTTTTTAAAATTCTATGTTAATTATTATTAATTAACATATTCTATGTCGTTGTTCTTCTTTTTCTTCTTCTTCTTATTATTATATTATTATTATTTATGGTGCAACTGTAACGAAAACCAATTTCCCCCGGGATCAATAAGGTATGACTATGACTATGACTATGACTAATGATTGGCATGACAGAAATGATGGCTGTTTGGACAAGTTTACAGACACAACGAAGATAGGTGCAGCGGCTTTCAGTGCCATAGAAGCAGGGGGGCTGCAGAATGAATGATAGACATTAGGAGAATGGACAAAGTGGTAGATGGAATACAGTGTACAGAGAAGTATGTTCATGCACTCTGGTAGAGGAAATAAAGACGTAGTCTACTTTCAAAAAAATGAGAAAATTCAAGAACTCCGAGCTCCATAGGGACTCGGGTGCTTTTGCAGGATTCTCTAAAGGCAGAGTCATTGGTCAGGAAGCCCAATGGAGGATCACGTCAGTAATTCCGGGAATGAGAGACTTTTCGTTTGTGGAGATTTAAAGGCTCTGGGCCTATATTCACCGGAATGCAGAAGAATGAGGAAGGATCTAATTGAAACCTATCAATCGTTGAAAAAAAAAATATAGCGTGGATGTGGAGAGGATGTTTGTTATAGTGGGGAAGTCTAAGACTAGATGGCACGGCCACAGTGTAGAGCGGCATCCATTGAGAATGAAGGTGAGGAACAATTTCTTGAGCCGGAGTTAGGGACGGGAGGTGAATCTATGGAAATCTTTGTCACTGCAGCTGTGGAGGACAGGTCCGAAAATTTCTAGCAATTGAGAAATGAGCGTGCTAGGCTATGCTTGTTCTTCAGGTTTTACCAGCTTGAAGTGAGAGATAATAAAGTGCATTAATAATAATTAGTAAATAAGGAAATGAATAATATTGGATGCAGGAGTAATTGAGTCACTGAGAGTAAGTCCATAGGCTGTGAAATCAGTCCAGTGTTGAGGTGATGCTGCTGGTTCCCGCTGGTTCGGGACTGTGCACGAGCAAGGAGGTGTGGGACATAACGCTCCTGTACATTTCTTCCTGACGGCAGCTCCGAACAAAGGGGACTGAGATAAGACAGTGCCATTCTACTTAGATATAGCCAGTAATATTCAATCTGCGATATAAACTCAATATCTCTTTCAATAAATTCTGAAATCCTGCGCTATCAGTTACAACTCTTGGCCATTTTATTGTTGTTTCAAATAATTTGAAAAGTTGTATTTATTTAAGAGCAGCGTTAATCTCGGTAAAATATATTGCAAGCAACTTTTTTTTCATTCAAGATAAGGGCAGGGAGAATCGATTTATTTCCGTCAGTACATGATTGAAATACTATTCTTCCTAAATATCGAGATAATTTAATTTTAAGCAACAAACAATAGGCTGGAGGGTCTCTGGATCCGTGTGAGGAGAGGAATTATCGAGTCCAAACCCTGCACCGGTTCCTGACATTGGATCTCCACACTGAACGTCCACAATTCCTTTTCTCTCACAGGTGCTGAGTTCCTCCAGCAGATTATTTGTTACTCCGTATTCTAGTATCTGCCGTTACTCGTATGTATATATTGATAGTAACGCTGTTTGGTTTTGCTTTATGCAGTATCTTGGAACAGAATTCAGCCCCAACCCTTTGGTCACACAAATGTGTATTACAACCAGGGGTTTTTAATGAAATTAACTGATAAATAATATTTGCTAAAACATGCTCTGTCTTCACTGTGGATCCCCCCAAAAAACAGAAAAATTAGAAAGCATAATAAAAGAAAAATGCATAAACTGAAATTTCCACTCTTCAAAAGTATTCATCCCCTTCCGATCAGTACATAGCAAAACTACCTCTCGCAGCTAATACAGGCAGAAATATTTTTGGATATGCCTGTATATGCTTTGCACAACGTGATGGGGCAAGTGTTTCCAATTCCTGTTTGCCAAAATTCCTCACGCTTGAGGAGCGACGGTGGACAGCAAACTTGAAGTCTTGCCAGAGATGTAACACCATAAGACCCTGTCCATAAGACAAAGGAGCATAATCAGGCCATTTGACCCATCGAGTCAACTCCACCATTTATTCTTCCTCTTCGCCCCTCTTCCGTCCTACTCTGAGGTGACGTTCTCCCTATAAGCTTTGATGTTATAACCAATCAAGGACATATCAATCTCTGACTTAAATGCACACAACGACATGGCCTTTACAGCTGCCCCTGGTAAGAAATTCCAGAAATTCACTACCCTCCGGTTAAATAAATTTCTCCACTTCCGTTTTAAATGGACGCCCTTCTATCCTGAGCTTGTGCGCACTCGTCCCAGACTCCCCACATAGGGAAACATCCTTTGCACGTCTACTCTGTATAAGCCTTTCAAAATTCGAAAAGTTTCAGTCACATTCCCGCCCATCTTTCTAATTTTCAGCGAGTACGCATTCAGACGATGAAACGTACCTCATATAACCATTTCATTACAGGAACCATCCTCGTGAACGTCCTCTGAACACTCTCCAATGTTAGCACTTCTTTTGTTGGATGAGGAGCTCAAAGGTGTTCACAATACTCAATGTGAGGCCTTACCAATGCCTTATAAGGCCTCGGAATTACGCCGCTGCTCTTGTCTTCGCAACCGATTGAACTGAATGGTAACATTGCATTTGCCTTCCTCCGCACCGTCACAATCTGCAAGTTAACCTTTAGGGTGTTCTGCACAAAGTCACTCAAATTATATTGCATCTCAGATTTTTGGATTTTCTCCCCATTTGGAAAATAGATGCGCACTTATTTCTTCTACCAAAGAGCATAACCATACTTTTTCCAATATTGTAATTCATTTGTTACTTTCTTGCCCATCCTCCTAATCTAAGTCCTTCTGCAGCTTTGCTGATTCCTCAACACTACCTGCCCCTCCACCATTTTCGAATCACATGCAAACGAGCGCCGTCGATCTGTGAGAAAGCTCCTCAATGTGCGCTGCTCTCGCTGTCTATTGGCTGCCGGAATGACACCGAAGGCTCGCGAACCTCTCCCTATAACGGGCGCCTCCGACCTGCGAGAAGCCTCCTCGCTGTGAGCAGCTCCCCCGCTGATTGGACTGCCGGATCCTGACTCTGTCACTGAAGAAAATCAATTTTCTTCATTTTAAGCCGCTTCATGGTTGCTTTGGCAATGGGTCTTGTGTCACTGTCCTGCTGGAAGACGAACTCCTGCCCACTTTGAGCCTTGTTGCAGAGATTAGCAGGTTTTATCCACGATTTATCAAGGCTTTTTCCACTGAGGCAAGGGGAGAAAAAAACCAGAGGACATGGGTTAAGGGTGAAGGAGGAAAGGTTTAAAGGGAAGATTAGCGGGGGCTTCTTCACACAGAGAGTGGTGGGAGTATGGAATGAGCTGCCAGACGAGGTGGTAAATGCGGGTTCTTTTTTAACATTTAAGAATAAATTGGACAGATAAATGGATGAAAGGTGCATGGAGGGATATGGTCCGTGTGCAGGTCAGTGAGACTAGGCAGAAAATGGTTCGGCACAGCCAAGAAGGGCCAAAGGCCCTGTTTCTGTGCTGTAGTTTCTATGGTTCTATGGATCTCTATGCATTTAGCAGCATTCATATTCCCAAAATTCCTGACCAGATGTCCAGTGCCTGCTACTAAAAGCATGATGCCACTTGCACCATAATTTACAGTAGGAATGGCGTTTTTTTTTTGGCTGATGTGCGGTATCTGATTTACGCCACACGTAGCGATTGAAGTTGAGGCCAACGTACTTCCATTTTGACCTTTCACATTCGGACCAAAAGACCTTCCAGATTCTTACCGTCGCTTCAAAGTAATACTTTGCAATATCTGTACGGGCAGGGGTATGTTTTTTGGTGAGCTTCTTCCTTCCCACTCCTCCATAAACACCACTTTGTGAAAGTCCTTCGAGATGGTGGAGCCATGAATATCATCTTCAGTTGCAGCCATTGACTTCTGCAGCTCGCTCAGAGTGATTCTTGACGTCAGAGTAGCCTCTCTTACAAGTACCATTATTCTCCTGCGCCGTGACCTATAAAGAATGGTTGTGCTTTCACAGTTGTTCCACTTTCTTACGATGGACTGCATTGATCTCTGGGGTATTTTTAGTGCCTTTGATATGATCCTGTGCCCATTCCGAGATTGATGCTTCTCTATTATAATTTCCCTGATTTGATTTGAATGCTCCTTTGCCTTTATTTCCGTTTCGTCCGTTGAAAATATACCTTACTTCTGGATTTCAGAGCGAGAGAGAATGTGTATTTATTCAGGTGATCATCATATTTTCTTGATTGAAAAAAATGGGTAAGTTGATAAGGTATTGCGTATCTTGCACCAGAGGAACGTTACGATAGTAATTACAAAGGGGATGAATATTTTGCCTGCCTCCTAATTTTAGTTTTTCATTTTTAGTGAACGGTTGACGGTTTTTATTTTTTCTTTTGATTTTACATGCCGCTCAATGATTTGCGGGTTAAATCAAAATCCTACTTTAATATATATCAAACTTAGGAAATAAGACAGTAACCAGTGTACATAGTTGGGGGGGCTTAATACTTTTTCAAGGTACTGTATGTGTGCCGTTTTACAATTGTCATATTTCGTGAAACAAGCAATGTTCAGACCCTCTTCAGTAATACTCACTTCCTTTTTCTGCAGCTTCCTGGTCAGACTTTTCCGTTTCGCAATAACGATGATCTTTACAATAGAAGAGATTAACAAGAACACAGAACTTCTTCCAAACGTAACGCTGGGTTACTGGATTTACGATTCTTGCGGCATGCCTGATATATCGTTAAAAGCAGCCTTTGAGTTTTTAAACAGGCCAGATGCAACAAGTTCCGAATGCAAAAGAGCTCCCGTGGTTCCCGCTATCGTCGGGGATTCTAGATCGTCAATGACTTTAGGGATCGCATCATTAATTGGTCCTTTTAAAATCCCTGTGGTAAGTCTGGCGATGAACAACAATTACCTAGCTGATGCGTAAATCTGTGAATATGTTTCGTAAACATGATCCTATTTTCAGAAATATTCACTCAAACAAATAGTATATTGGTGCATTTGCGCATGACTGACAGGAGATATAATTTACATCGTTATTTTTTATTCAGGTATGCTGACTGCTCATGTTATTTGACCATAAGACCATAAGGCCAGAAGAGCATAAGATATAGGAGCAGACGTAAGCCGTTCGGCCCATCGAGTCTGCTCCGCCATTCAGTCATGGGCAGATCCTATTTTTACAGTCATCCCCACTTCTCTGCCTTCTCCCGAAACCCTTTGATGCCCTGGCACTTATCTATCTCTGCCTTAAATGCACCCAATAACTTGGCCTCCACAGCTGCAAGTGGCAACTAATTCCACAAATATACCAACCTCTCACTAAAGTAATTTCGCCGCATCTCTGTACTAAATGAACGTCCTTCAATGCTAAAGTCGTGCCCTCTTGTCCTGGACTCCCCAACTATGAGAAATAACCTTGCCATATAAATCGGTTCAGGCCTTTTAACACTCAGAATGTTGCTATGAGAAACCCCCTCATTCTCCTGTCTTCCAGGGAATACAGCCCAAAAGCTGCCAGACGTTCTTCATAGTAACCCTTTCATTCCTGGAATCATTCTCTTGAATCTTCTCTGAACCCTCTCCATTGTCAGTATATCTTTCCGAAAATAAGGAGTCAAAAACTGCACAAAATACTTTAAGTCTGGTCTCATGAGCGCCTTATAGAGCCTCAACATCATATCCCTACTCTTATATTCTATACCTCTAGAAATGAATACCAACATTGCATTTGCCTTCTTCACCACCGACTCAACATGGAGTTTAACTTTTAGGGTATCCTGCACAAGGACTCCCAAGTCCCTTTGCATCTCTGAATTTTGAACTCTATCCTCAACTAAATAATAGTCTGCCCGTTGATTTCTTCCACCAAAGTGCATACCACACACTTTCCAATATTGTATTTTATTTGCTACTTATTTGCCCATTCTCCTAAACTATCCAATTTTCTCTGCAGAGTCTCTGTTTCCTCAACACTACCCGTTCGTCCAACTAACTACCTTTGTATCATCAGCAAATTTAGCCACAAATCCATTAGTCCCATAGTCCAAATCATTGACATACATTGTAAAAATCAGAATGAGAACGAGAATCAGAATCACTATTAATATCGCTGACAGGTGTATTATTTTGCGGCAGCAGTACTTTGCAACATATAAAAGAAACTATGAATCACGATAATATATAGTTCAAATAGATAGCAACAACAGTTAAAGCAGTGGGTAGTATTCATGGGTTGGTTAATTATCCTTTCAATAATCTGATTCCGATGGGGAAGCAGCTGTTTCTAAAACGACGACTTTGCAGCTTCGGGCTCCTGTACCTCCTCTCTGACGTTAGTAATGGAACAGGGGCATGTGCTGGGTGATCGGGGCTCCTAATGATGAACGCTGCCTTTTTGTTTCGTCGACTGAACATCTCCTTGAAACTGGGAAGACTAGATTCCATGATGAAGCTGGCTATTCTGCAGCTTTTTCCAACCCCATGTTGTGGTTTCTCCATACTGGACGGCGATGCAATCAGTTAGAATGCTACACATGATAAATCTGCAGAAATCTGCTTGAGACTGAGTTTTATTTTGATTCACTAGTCTTCTCCGGCCGATCATGGATGCAACACATAGCCGTAGAGTGGATGACAACTGACTCCTTTGATCATAAATACTTCTGCAACAACACATTCCACTGCCGATCCTTCGATGAGGACTGGTGGGTGTTCCCTGGACTTGCCTCTGCTCAAGCCTACAACTAGACCCTTGGTCTTAATGACACTAAGTGCAATGTTCTTATTGCGACGCCAGTCAACCAACCAAACCGTCTCACTCCTTATCACTATCTGAGATACTGCCAGCAAAAGTTGTGTCATCGGCAAATTGATACATGGCGTTTTATCTACGTCTAGTTTAAACGTTTATTTCAACAATTAGACCGATCATTATTACAATGATCCATCTCTGCTTGATACAACTATTGCCAACTTGTAAAGAGTATTGTGGTGACAATGTCGCTAATTACGAGGAGGATATTAACCATAGAAACTGACCCTTCGGCATACCTCGTCCATACTCACTGTTTCTGGCAGCTCATTCAAAACACGCACCACTCCTTTCCCAGTCCTTCCCTGGGAAAAAGGACTGCGTGCTTTCCATTCTGTCTACGACATTCATGGTCTTGTGATCCCCGGTCAGGTAGAATGCAGAACAGAGCAATCGGCGTCTGATGTCTGTCGTTCGATGTCACACTTGATTTAAGATTCTTCTAATGCTGTTTTTTTTTCATTGTAATAGTTTCAAGGGTGTCACTTGTTCCATTTACTATCAGAGAATGAATACAGCGTACAACCTGAAATTCTTGCTCTTTGGAGTCATCCAGGAAAACAGAAAAAAATAACCCATACAATGAATTTCAGTAAAACGTCAGAATCCCAAAGTTCCCTCTTCCCCTTCCAAGCATCAAGCCCCTCTCCCCTCCCCAACGCATTTCAGCACAAGCCACGCACCAGCAAGCATAAAGAAAACCTACAAAGAGAGATCATGATTTGCACTCCAACAAAAATGTGTTATTGATTACCGAGCAATTGGACATGATACAATCTCTCTCTCTCTCTCTCTCTCTCTCTCTCTCGCTGACCGGGGCGGAGGGTTGTCACCACAGCGAGAGAACAGACCAATAGAATTTTACATTATATGAAAACCCAAAGAAAAACTGTATATTCTGGAAAATAAAATATACGGAAATATCCAGAAAGTCTCAAGAAGTCAGGCTGCGTCAGTGCAAAGAGAACAACAGTCAATGCCCGCCCCACACCCGGTCTCCTCCCGCGGGATTTCCATATTTTCCTGCCGCCTTGTCCCCCCTCAAAAGCATGTCAGTCCTCATTGTTCTTTCATAATTTTTGACGAAGAGTTACAGACCCGGAACACTGACCCTTCTGCTTTCCACTTATCCAGCGCCATTCGTTTCAATCCTGTGCGGTAGATGTTCTAGCTCGTTGGGCAATAAAGTTACAATATAGATATTAAATGAACAATTGTAATATATCAATTATAAATTTCTCTCCCTCTAGGTTAGTTATCTCGCCACATGTGCCTGTCTGAGCAACAGACGTGAATATCCCTCGTTCTTCAGAACGATCCCCAGCGATTACTTTCAGGTGAGGGCGTTGGCTCAGCTCATTAAGCATTTCGGATGGACCTGGATCGGAACAATTAGAAGCGACGATGACTATGGTAATTTTGGGATGCAAGCTTTCAATGAAGCGATGGAACAGATGGGAATTTGCATTGCTTTCTCTGAGGCTGTTCACATAACGTACCCTAGGGAGAAATTACTTCAAACTATAGACATCATTAAGAAATCTTCAACAAAGGTAATATTAGCTTTCCTATCGCAAGTGAACATGAGCATTTTACTACAAGAAGTTGTACAGCAGAATGTCACCGGTATACAATGGATAGGAAGCGAGGCTTGGATCACCACACCGTTTCTACCCCCAATGGAGAGTAGACTATTTGTTGTCGGTACAATTGGAATCGCGATCCGAAAAGTGCGCTTGCCAGGGTTGAAAGAATTCCTCATGCACACTCACCCGTCTCTCTATCCTGGAAACCCTTTAGTGCAGGAGTTTTGGGAAAAAACTTTCAGCTGCAAGTTAACGAGTACAGAAAGTAACACAGTCGACTCTAAACCAGATTCGGGGCTTCGAGAATGCACAGGGAATGAAACTCTACTTACTGTGCACAACGAATTCAGTGACGTGTCTGAGTACAGAATGACCTACAACGTATATAAAGCGACCTACGCTATCGCCCACGCTATCCATGCTATGCTCAGCTGTCAAGATGGGACTGGACCATTTCCCAATCAGAGTTGTGCTAATATTTCAAATTTCCAACCGTGGCAGGTAAGCACTAATAAGACTATTGAACAGTTCCCTCGTACGCATCACGGAGGGGCGGTGGTCAGTGTGACGCTATTGCAGCTCGAGACTCGGAGTTCAGAGTTCAATTCCGGCGCCATCTGTAAGGAGTTTTTACGTTCTCCCATGAATGCGCAGGGTTTCTCCCGGTTTTCCGGTTCCCTTTCACGGTCCAAAGACGTCCCGCTTAGGGAGTTAATCGGTCAATGTAAATTGTCCCGTACTTAGGAGAAGTAGAGGGATCTGGCGGTACATGTCCTCAGATAACTGAAAGTTGCCTCACAGGTAGATAGGGTAGTTCAGAAAGCTTATGGGGTGTTAGCCTTGATAGGTCGAGGGATTGAGTTTTTAAGAGTCGCGATGTAATGATGCAGGTCTATAAAACTCTGGTTAGGCCACACTTGGAGTACTGTATCCAGTTCTGGTCGCCTCACTATAGGAAGGATGTGGAAGCATTGGAAAGGGTACAGAGAAGATTTACCAGGATGCTGCCTGGTTTATAGAGTATACATTATGATCAGAGATTAAGGGAGCTAGGGCTTTACTCTTTGGAGAGAAGGAGGGTGAGAGGAGACATGATAGAGGTGTACAAGACATTAAGAGGAATAGATGGAGTGGATAGCCAGCGCCTCTTTCCCAGGGCACCACTGCTCAATACAAGAGGACATGGCTTTAAGGTAAGGGGTAGGAAGTTCAAGGGGGATATTAGAGGAAGGTGTTTTACTCAGAGAGTGGTTGGTGCGTAGAATGCACTGCCTGAGTCAGTGGTGGAGGCAGATACACTAGTGAAGTTTAACAGTCTATTAGACAGGTATATGGAGGAATTTAAGTTGGGTGTCATATGGGAGGCAGGGTTTGAGTGTCGGCACAACAGGGTGGGCTGAGGGGCCTGTAATGTGCTGTACTGTTCTATGTTCTGTGTTCTAGTGTTAAATAGGGTGGCGGTGCGACTCGTTCGGCTGGAACAGCCAGTTCCGTGTCGTACGTCTAAATGAAATAAAATCAACCGCCACTGCAGGTGCTCTGCAACTGCAACTTTTTGTTCTGCATTCTGTTACTGTATCCCCTTCAATGAACTTCTGTAGTGTAACGATCTCTTTGAATAGCTTGCAAAGCGAAGTTTTCAGTGTACTTCCGTAGTAAACGTAAAAACCAACAATAAACAAATTTACCCATTTAT
Organism: Mobula birostris; assembly: GCF_030028105.1. NCBI lineage: Eukaryota > Metazoa > Chordata > Chondrichthyes > Myliobatiformes > Myliobatidae > Mobula > Mobula birostris. The sequence goes on from NC_092373.1 coordinate 12,386,783, forward strand.
CACCTACCCCGGTATGGACGGTTAATAAATTAGGCTAATGGTACATTCAAATGCCAGCCCTTAATTGATGCCTGAACATGTTTGTGAAACATATCCTGCGTTTATATAGCGGCTTGGAAAAATTAGGAAATTCCTTCCCTTCCCTACTCAATTTCCAGTCATCCCCTACCTGGATCCAATTATCCGCTGCTGGCTCTTGTCTCGCTCCTCTATCTTTCAATCCAGATGAAAAATCTCGACAAGAAACATCTACTGTCCATTTCCTGCCAAGTCCTTCCAGTAGTTGTTCTTCCTTTCTTTCTTTCTTTCTTAACATTCTATGAATTTTTTTTGAGAGATGTCTTGTTCATTTTGAACCCGGAGACTAGACATTACTTCTCACCGCATTATGAATTTCTGATTTAGCTTCTACATTACATGAAAACAGTAAACTTCACGACAAGGATTGGAGAAAGGGTCTATTTCGATAGCAACGGTGATCCGGTCCCGATATATGACATCGTAAACTGGCAGCCAACAGACACCGGCGCTGTTACTGTAACTGTGGGACAGTACGATGGAACGGCGCCCGAAGGAAAGCAATTTATATTATCTGAAGAGTCAATCATATGGACGGGAGGACAACGCAAGGTAAGAGATGTGTATAAAGACCCTGGATGTTACAGATGATTATTCGGTTGCGTTGATCACTCAAACGGGAGTTTAGATTTAAAACAGTGTGTAATCACGAATATACGAAATTCAAAATGTTAAAGCCAATTGTTTTACATTTCTTTCTTCAGGCAATAATAAGGGACAAATTAGAGCTACAGGTGTGTTGGCAGCAACGTTCCTTCCCCTCCCTCAGGTTAATATCTGGGGTGATAACAGTAATCTGTCTAAAGGCAGATCTCTATATTGTTTCATGCTGAGAAAAAATATGAGTGGGTGCCACGGTAGTGTATCGGTTAGCACGACGCTATTACAACTCGAGATGTTATGGAGATCAACGTGCAATTACGGCGCCGTCTGTCAGGAGTTTGTACTTCCTCCTCAAAAATTGCTTGGGCTTCCCTGGGTACTCCAGTTTCCTGTACAGTCCAAAGACGTAACGGTTAGTAGGTTATTTGGTAAAAATCGAAAAATAGTGAGAACAGATTTTATTAAAAGACCTAAGATACTAAGGGGTGATAACAGCACTGAGATATTTCTACTGGTGGCAGATTTACACTCAGTGTATGTTTGTTGCTAATCCCATTCAACGTATATATTTTTTCTGCGTTCAGGGTTGTCGTCTGCACACAGCTGTCGTAATGCGCGTTGTTTGCGTTACTGTCGAGTTCCTGCCAGCTTGAACCAGTCTGGCTATCCTTCTTCGACCTCCTTTATTAACATGACATCTTTGGCTCACAAATGTACCGCAGAATGGATTTTTCCCCGAATTTTCTTGCCATTATCTGTAAACTGTAGAGTCTGATCTTCATGAAAATCCGGGGACTTCAGCAGTTTCAGAGATACAGAATCCACTCCGTCTGGCACCAACAATTATTCCGCGGTCAATGAAACTTAGATCACAGTTCTTCCCCATTCTTATTTTTGGGTTGAACAACAATATTATTCATGCCTACATGAATTTTATGCGTTAAGTTGCTGCCATATGATTGGCTGATTACATATTTGCATTAATGAACAGATGTACGGGTTTACCTAATGAAGCAGCCTGTGAGATTAGCTGCAACTTCAGCGGGCAATCAAATAAAACCGAGTTGGTCAGGAATTTCTTGTCACAGAAAGTAGTGAAGCTCTGGAATTCTCTGCCTCAGAGGGCCGAGGGAGCTGGATCTTTGGTGGAAGAGTGAATATTTTGTTTTCAAAAGGCCAGACAGGTAGGGCCTATGGGAACTTCCACAGACGAGAAGATATATATGGTACATCATCTATGACAATAATAAGAGTTGGGGTAGGCTTGAGGAACTGACTGGCCAACTCTTGTTCCTATTTCGTAGTGTATTTAAAGTTTGAACAATCAAGTTCATTCATCTCCTCACCCTGCTCCAGTCTGTAATTGCTAAACGTTTACCTTTGTTCTCCTGCATACGGTATTGGAATTCAGTTTCTCTACCTCCACCCTCTCTCCGCTGGAGTTAGAGAGAAAAGGAAAGTTCTTTTTAATTTGCAAAATCGGTATAGGAGAAAAGAATAGGGCAAAGAGAGGATTTGGGTGAGTGAATTAATGTTTTTTTGTGGCCAAGTTTGCCGACAAAGATACTTGGAGGATCAGATAGTGCTGACGAAGAAGGGAGTTCGCAGAAGAATATAGACAGATTGGGGGTGTGGGCAATTATTTGGCAGATGGAACGTAATGCAATGTATGGAAGTGTATTATGCGGCACATTTGAAGAAAGACTAAAGGCATAGACAGCATTCTAAACGGGGTGAAAATTCAGAAATCAAATGCACAAACGCTGTGGGCCTGTGGTCGCTGCAATTTAGAATAATGGGAGGGTGGAATCTCATCGAAACCTATCGAATAATTAAAGTCCTAGATGGAATGGATGTGCAGAGGATGTTCCTATAGCTGAGGCGGAGGGATGGGGAGGGTGTGGGGAGTCTAGGACCAGAAAGCACAGCAGATGAGAAGGGCGACCCTTGAGAATACAGATCAGTAGAAATGCCTAAAGACAGTAGGTGGTGAATCTGTGGAATTCATTGCCAATTTCTGCTGTGAAACCAAGTGATTGGCACAATAGATTTGCCTTGAATCGCCTTGAATCTCCCAACCTTTCAATGTTCGAAGTACATTTATGATAAAGTGCGTATGTGTCACAAAATACTACCCCGAAATTTATGTTCTTGCAAGAATTGCACATAAAACAGACAACCTACCAAAAAAAAACAAGTTGAGAACATACAAAAAGAAAAAAGGATACTAATAATAACTAAGTAAATATAACTGACTACATTATTGCTGCTTCATGCGCCCAAGCTGAGCTACCACCAACTTTGCCTCCAACTGCCACCTTGCTCTTTAATTCACTTGATCCACTTCTGACTCCTCCCAGCCCTTTCTCAATCTCTTTGCCTCTATCTTTAGAGACAAGCTGCCGTCCGTGAGCTTTTATAAACTTACTGACTCCCACAGTTATCTCAACAATAATTCACCGTCTCTTGTAAAAATGCTGTTCCATTTTCTCATATAAGTCCTCTGCGCCGCATCTGTTCCCAGGATGAGGTTTTCCTTTCAGGGACATGTGAAGTATGCTTTTTCAAAGAACGGAGCTTCCTTTCCTCCACTATTAACCTGCTGAGTTCCTCCAGCATTCTGTAGTGGCCCTGAGAACATGACAGATCTTGAGTCCTGGAAAGTGAGTCTATGGGTTGTGGAAAGAATTCATATATGTGGTGATTGAACCATTTCGTCCCATTTCTACATATAATGGGCAGATCCTGTATTTAATCTCTCCATAGGTTCCAAAGGCCGTTTGCTCTGAAAGCTGTGCTCCCGGAACACGGAAGGCTCCCAGAAAAGGGCAACCTAAATGTTGCTATGATTGTGTACAATGTCCGCAAGGAGAAATTAGCAACAACACCGGTGAGATATCTCTGTGACATTCCAATAATTAAATGCCGGTGCAGAATTATTTTTTGAAATATAAGCTTGTCTCACTCCCTCCCTAATAGTAATCTGTTACATTTTAGATTCAACCGGTTGCTTTAAATGCCCAGCAGAGTACAAGTCCAATGAGAAACGGGTTGAGTGCTTACCAAAAGAAATCGAATTTCTATCATTCAATGAAGTCATGGGCATTATCCTGGTGACGCTGGCATTGGTTGGATTCTGTATGACATTGCTGGTATTTGTAACGTTCTATACTCACAGAGAGACGCCGATTGTTAAAGCTAACAACTCAGAACTAAGTTTCCTTCTTCTCGTTGCTTTAATGCTTTGCTTTCTCTGTTCAGTAACATTCATTGGAGAACCGTCAACATGGTCTTGCACACTTCGCCACACGTCGTTCGGTATTATATTTGTTCTCTGTGTGTCTTGCGTTTTGGGTAAAACGATAGTTGTTGTCTTGGCGTTCAAAGCGACTCTGCCCAACAGTAACATAATGAAGTGGTTCGGCCCAACCCAGCAGCGACTGACCGTCCTAAGCCTTACTTCTCTACAGAGCTTAATATGCACTGTCTGGCTCGCCACATCGCCGCCATACCCTCGGAAGAGCACGGAACATTTTACCGAGATAATAATTTTTGAATGCAACCTTGGGTCTGAACTTGCCTTTCATTGCGTGCTGAGTTATATTGGATTTCTGTCCTGTGTGTGTTTTGTGGTCGCCTTTCTAGCCCGGCAACTTCCTGACAACTTCAACGAAGCCAAACACATCACATTTAGCATGCTTATCTTTTGTGCCGTTTGGATTACCTTCATCCCAGCCTACGTGAGTTCTCCTGGGAAGTACACGGTGGCGGTGGAAGTGTTTGCCATTTTAGCGTCCAGCTATGCGTTGCTGTTCTGTATTTTTGCTCCCAAATGTTACGTTATACTCTTTAAACGAGAACAGAACACAAAGAGACATGTCATGGGAAAAATCCCTTCCGGAAAGACTTAAGAATGAATAAGTTACTTTTTAATATTCAGTGTGCATTCTTTGCTATAAATTTGTAAGATTCGTTGGGTTAAGCTTATTGAATGTAGAAAAATACCCGGAGGAATATATCCTTCGGCCCACAATGTTTTACCGAACCAATTAAATTCGTTATTAAATGGCTACACTAATCTCTTCTGCCTACACAATGTACATATATTTCTATTTTCTTCGCATGCATGCGCTTATCTAAAATTAGGATCCAGAATCCATCTCCTTTGTACAAATTTCATGAGGCCGCCACTCAGGGGCTGACGCTCCAAAGTAAACAATCCATTTTTTCCAGAAATTTACAGTCTGAGTTAAGTCCAAGTGAGTCACAGTTCGAATGTACTTTGGAGAGATACATGTGCTACCACATCTACTCCGTGGTTCCTACAGTGAGACGAGCTCCCGCTGTATCGTGATTGTCAATACTAACACAAAATGTCTTCACACTCCTGTTAATTTTTAAAACCAACTTTGCTGAACCAACTTCAGTTCAACAAGTGCTTGCGAGACGGCGGCACAAATCGCCTTTTTAAAACAAGGGTTTAAACAACTGATACATCTCAGCTGCGTATTTCAGCTTCATCTCTGAGGCTGAAATACGCGAGTTTTACCGACGAGTGGACAGTCACAAAGCTGCGTGACCGGACGGCATCCCTCGGAGAGTACTCAACATGTGCGCAGCACAACAGACAGATGTGTTTACGGACATTTTTAATCTCTCCTTCTCCCAGCATTGTGTGCCCCTCTGCTTCAAAACAGCCAGCATTGTCCCTGTACCTAAAAAGACCTAGGTAACATTCAAAAAAGCTTTATTGTCATTGAAACCGTAGATCAGCTCTGCAGGGCAGAATGAGACAGCGTTTCTCAGGAGCAGTGCAATCATAACATAACAAACACAACACTAAAGAATAAACATAACAATAAATAGTAAAGCACAACAGCCACATGTCAGTTAAAATCAAGTTATAAGTGTCCAATGCAAGTTAAAAGTGTCCAAAGCAGAGTCAGGTAGAGCAGCTATTTAGCAGTCTGACTGCCTGTGGGAGGAAGCTGTTCAGTAGCCTTGTGGTTTTAGTTTTGATGCTCCTGTAACGTTTGCCTAATGGCAGAAGAGCAAACAGTTCATGGAGAGGGTGTGAGGGATCCTTAATGATGTATCGTGTCTTCTGGAGGCATCGACTCTGAAAGAGGTCTTGGACAGAAGGTAGGGAGACCCCAATAACCTTCTCTGCTCCCCTAACCACCCTCTGCAAGGCTTTTTTGTCGACAGCACTGCAGCTGGAGTACCAGGTAGTGATGCAAAAGGTCAGCACACTCTCAACCACGCCTCTGTAGAATGTAGTTAAGATGTTAGTGGGGAGTGATGCTTGCTTAAGCTTCCTCAGAAAGTGCAATCTCTGCTGGGCCCGTTTCACAATCCCAGTGGTGTTCCTGGACCAGGTGAGATTGTCCAAGATCTGCACCCCAAGGAACTTGATATTTTCCACACTCTCCACTGTGGAGCCGCTGATGCTGAGGGGTGTGTGCTCAGGCTGAGACCGTCTGAAATCGACGATATCTCCTTGGTTTTGGTGACATTAAGCATCAAGTTGTTATCCCTGCACCAGCTCTCTAGGTGTTTGACCTCCTCCCTGTACATTGTTTCATCATTTTTGCTGATGAGCCCCACCACTGTGGTATCATCTGCAAATTTAATGATCAGGTTCTCCTTGAATCTGGCTGCACAGTCATGTGTTAGCAGTGTAAACAGCAATGGACTAAGCACACAGCCTTGTGGGGATCCAGTGCTCAGTGTGATGGAGTCAGAGATGTTCCTGCCAACACGGACTGACTGTGGTCTCTCTGTCAAGAAATCCAGAATCCAGCGACACATGGCAGTGCTAAGGCCAAGCAGCGACAGTGTCTCCACTAGTCTCTGCGGGATGATGGCATTGAACGCTGAACTGAAATGAATGTACAGGATTCTGGCATAAGTGTCTTTGTTGTCCAAGTGAGAGAGAACTGTGTGCAGTGTGGTGGATATTGCGTCCTCCGTAGAGCGATTTGGACGATAAGCAAACTGTAGAGGATCCAGCGATGAGGGGAGGCTGGCTGTGATATGAGGCTTGACAAGCCGTTCAAAACATTTCATCACTATGGGGGTCAGGGCAACGGGACGGTAATCATTCAGACAGGCTACAACTGATTTCTTTGCTACAGGGATGATTGTGGATGTTTTGAAGCATCTGGGGACAATAGCTTGACTAAGGGAGATGTTGAAAATGTCTGTCAGGATATCCGCTAATACATCTGCTAATACATGTCTGAACGACTGGCGTCCTGCCACACTCACCTCAATAATAAGCAAATACTTGGTCAAGGACAACATCTACAGCATGCTACCACCCACACCTGACGAACTATATTATGAACAGAGATCTAAGCTGTCTGCAAGTTGGGCAGCCAATCAATAGAGAGGGAGCGCGTTAAATTTTCAATTAGGTCCGCGATCAAGGTTGAAAAAACAGAGCTTCGTGTCAGCTTGTTTTTTTGAGTTGGTCGGTGACCAATCAGCAAAATGGATTCATTAGAAAGAGTAACTAAAAATAATGCAAGCAGGTGGAGCGGCCATCGCTTTTGACTGTGATTGTTTTTAGAGTGGCCTTGGCTTAACGAGATCATATTCTACAGTATCTAGAAACGTTCTCATTTTGTTCATCTTGCTTTATTCCTCGACTGTTACAAAATAGCACTGCAGTGAAAGTGGCTCCAGGCGTAATGTTTTGTAGCGTGTGCGTGATATGGGATGACAAGTGTTTGTCCAGTCTCCTGGACAAACACTTCTGCACCAGGCGTACTTGCTGCACCTTCTGAAACATTGTATTAAGGGACAGGAGCTGCAGCTTGTTAACCTTCGACTCATACAGGAGCATGGGCAGGTGACAGGTAGGAACTAGAGTCAGATAGTCATCCATACGTTGCAGCTGTCAGGTAACTGGGTGACTGACAGGAGGAAGAGAAATGCACAGCCAGTGCGGAATACAGCTGTGGCCACCCTCCCCCTCCCCTCCCCCCCACCCCGCTCAATAATAATTATATAACTTCAGATATTGTTGAGGAGATTACCTACAGTGTGTAGGGGATAGACCGCATACAGATTCTCGCCTGAACGGGCCGAATGATTTGTTTCTATGCGGTACTTATCTATGACTGTAAACTATTAATCCACACGGTTTGGGAATGCAGGTGGAAACTGAAACATAGAAACATAGAAACATAGAAAATAAGTGCAGGAGTAGGCCATTCGGCCCTTCGAGCCTGCACCGCCATTTGGCCCTTCGAGCCTGCACCGCCATTTATTATGATCATGGCTGATCATCCAACTCAGAACCCCGCCCCAGCCTTCCCTCCATACCCACTGATCCCCGTAGCTACAAGGGCCGTATCTAACTCCCTCTTAAATATAGCCAATGAACTGGCCTCAACTGTTTCCTGTGGCAGAGAATTCCACAGATTCACCACTCTCTGTGTGAAGAAGTTTTTCCTAATCTCGGTCCTAAAAGGCTTCCCCTTTATCCTCAAACTGTGACCCCTTGTTCTGGACTTCCCCAACATCGGGAACAATCTTCCTGCATCTAGCCTGTCCAATCCCTTTAGGACTTTATACGTTTCAATCAGATCCCCCCTCAATCTTCTAAATTCCAACGAGTACAAGCCCAGTTCATCCAGTCTTTCTGCGTGAATTGTTCTTTAAGATTCAGACTAGGATGGTGATTGCTCAGGAGGGATAGAATGTGATCCGTTCGCTCTGATGGCTTAGCGTCACCGTGGCTGGGCGAGGAAAGCAACTGTTGGTGCACTCAGACTCCAACAGTCCAAAACTCTGTAACTGGTGAGTTTTCAACAATCGGTGTTGATCGTATTCGGGCGGGTGTTCAAGGAGACTCTTCACTCTGGCAGCACATAGCAATGTTTGGTGTTGTGGGGGGAGATTGCTCACAAAATAAATTGGACTTTGCCTTGCACTAACAACGTAACGGCAGTTTGATCCAATGCAGGATTTCACACATCATACGGCAGAGGCATTTCATGTTTAAGAAAAAAATATAGCAACTTATTTATTGAACACAAAAAACTGAACACAGAGTACAATAACACTCCTTGACGTAATTCACTCACCACCTCAGACCAGCCTCTTGAAGTGAACCCCAACCCAATGTCAACAGTTGTGAATACTGTACGTTTCCACCAAAATCACATCAAATCACATTTAATTCACATTCAAAACACAAGTATATATAGCTGAATGAAACAAAGTTCAAAAAAGTTCAAAGTTCAAATGAAAATTTATTTTCAGAGTTCATACATGCACCACATACAACCTGCTGCATCTGTGGTGGTAAAAATGGCTCTCCTTCTTCTCTCTCCCGTGATTCCAAGTGCAGTGTATACGTTGTAGAGCGACTGGCTAGCAATGTAAAGCGCTACAGCCTCACGAACTTAAAGATCACGGGAGAATCGGCACGGAAGATCTACCAAATATGCTATTATGGAGCCAATCGAAGTACACGCTTGAAGTCTCTCAGAAAAAAAAATCGTTGATCACAAACTATCAAAAGATCACACTGCTGCTCTAAGTGTTAAAAATATAGCTAGCGAAAATGCTCTTGGAAAATTTTGTGACACCATGTATGCTTCGCATCTAAAGGCAACTTGTTCAATTTTTCGTTCTGCATATTATTTAGCTCAGAATGACAGACCATACTCTGATCACTTTGGCATATTCGAACTTAAAAAAAAAATAGTATTGACATTGGAATTGGACTGCATTCCTGCACTAGTGCTACAGAGATAATTAATCACATAGCTATTAATATGAAAAAGAAAATTTGCCAGCATATCAAGCAGATAAATGGCAAATTTTCTGTTCTCATTGATGAATCAACAAGCCTGAGCATTAAGACCGCCCTAACAGTTGATTTGAAATGTGAAAGTGATAAGGAAGGGATCCCCATATTATGTTTTTAGATCTAATTGAACTGCCTGATCAGAAAGCTGCAACTATTGCTAAGCATCTATTGAACTGTCTTAATAACCATGGGTTTGATGACTCTTACTTGAAACAGAATCTTGTAGCATTTGCTAGTGATGGGGCGAGCATAATGCTTGGTGTCAAATCTGGTGTTGCTACAATTCTCAAGGAACATTACCCCGATGTGATAATTTGGTACTATCTTAATCACAGATTAGAACTTGCAGTAGGTGATTTGGTGAAAGAAGTTCATGAAATAAATAATTTTCAATCATTTATGGACAAAATGTACACTGTTTACAGGAGATCACCTCTAAATTAAAAGGAAATGTCTGAGAGTGCCTCTCAACTAGAACAATAAATTTGCAAAATAGGCCGTGTTCTGGGCACCAGGTAGGTAGCTAGCTCGTTTCGAACAGTTTCAGTAGTGTGGCAAAATTATGAAGCACTGTGTTTTCATTTTGAAAAAGCAATGAAGGACGAAACAAGATCAGGGATGGTCAGGGATACTATTACAGCTACAGAAAGGGTGGGTAATGTAGCAGAATCTTCTTTTGAGTCAGTATGGGTGGAAGTCAGGAACAGGAAGGGAGCAGTTACTCTACTGGGGGTATTCTATAGGCCCCCTGGTAGCAGCAGAGATACACAGGAGCAGATTGGGAGGCAGATTTTGGAAAGGTGCAAAAATAACGGGGTTGTTATCATGGGTGACTTTAACTTCCCTAATATTGATTGACACCTGATTAGTTCCAAGGGTTTAGATGGGGCAGAGTTTGTTAAGTGTGTCCAGGATGGATTCCTGTCACAGTACGTGGACAGGCTGACTAGGAGGAATGCCATACTAGATCTAGTACTTGGTAATGAACCGGCTCAGGTCACAGATCTCTCAGTGGGTGAGCATCTGGGGGACAGTGACCACCGCTCCCTGGCCTTTAGCATTATCATGGAAAAGGATAGAACCAGAGAGGACAGGAAATTTTTTAATTGGGGAAGGGCAAATTATGAAGCTATAAGGCTAGAACTTCCAGGTGTGAATTGGGATGATGTTTTTGCAGGGAAATGTACTATGGACATGTGGTCAATGTTTAGAGATCTCTTGCAGGATGTTAGGGATAAATATGTCCCAGTGAGGAAGATAAAGAATGGTAGGGTGAAGGAACCATGGGTGACAAGTGAGGTGGAAAATCTAGTCAGGTGGAAGAAGGCAGCATACATGAAGTTTAGGAAGCAAGGATCAGATAGGTCTATTGCAAGAAAGGAGCTTAAGAAGGGGCTGAGAAAAGCAAGAAGGGGGCATGAGAAGGCCTTGGTGAATAGGGTCAAGGAAAACCCCAAGGCATTCTTCAATTATGTGAAGAAAAAAAGGATGACAGGAGTGAAGACCGATTAGAGATAAAGGTGGGAAGATGTACCTGGAGGCTATGGAAGTGAGCGAGGTCCTCAATGAATACTTCTCTTCGGTATTCACCAATGACAGGGAACTTGATGATGGTGAGAGCAATATGAGTGAGGTTGATGTTCTGGAGCATGTTGATATTAAGGGAGAAGTGGTGTTGGAGTTGTTAAAATACATTAGGACGGGTAAGTCCCCGGGGCCTGACGGAATATTCCCCAGGCTGCTCCACGAGGCGAGGGAAGAGATTGCAGAGTCTCTGGCTAGGATCTTTATGTCTTCGTTGTCCACGGGAATGGTACCAGAGGATTGGAGGGAGGTGAGTGTTGACCCTTGTTCAACAAAGATAGTAGGGATAGTCCGGGTAATTATAAACCAGTGAGCCTTACGTCTGTTGGAAAAGATTCTTAGAGATAGGATCTCTGGGCATTTAGAGAATCATGGTCTGATCAGGGACAGTCAGCATGGCTTTATGAAGGGCAGATTGTGTCTAACAAGCCTGATAGAGTTCTTCGAGGAGGTGACCAGGCATATAGATGAGGGTAATGCAGTGGATGTGATCGATAAGGATTTTAGTAAGGCATTTGACAAGGTTCCACATAGTAGGCTTATTCAGAATGTCAGAAGGCATGGGATCCAGGGAAGTTTGGCCACGTGGATTCAAACTTGGCTTGCCTGCAGAAGGCAGAGGGTCGTGGTGGAGGGAGTACATTTAAATTGGAGTATTGTGACTGGTGGTGTCCCACAAGGATCTGTTTTGGGACCTCTACTTTTCGTGATTTTTATTAACGACCAGGATGTGGGGTAGAAGCATGGGTTGGCAAGTTTGCAGACGACGCAAAGGTTGGAGGTATTATAGATAGTGTAGAGGATTGTCAAAGATTGCAGAGAGACATTGATAGGATGTAGAAGTGGGCTGAGAAGTGGCAGATGGAGTTCAACCCGGAGAAGTATGAGGTGGTACCCTTTGGAAGGACAAACTCCAAGGCAGAGTACAAAGTAAATGGCAGAATATTTGGTAGTGTGGAAGAGTAGAGGGATCTGGGGGTACAAGTCCACAGATCACGGAAAGTTGCCTCACAGGTATATAGGGTAGTTAAGAAAACTTATTGTGTGTTAGCTTTCATAAGTGGAGGGATAGAGTTTAAGAGTCGTGATGTAATGATGCAGCTCTATAAAACTCTGGTTAGGCCACACTTGGAGTACAGGATGTGGAAGCATTGGAAAGGGTACAGAGGAGATTTACCAGGATGCTGTCTGGTTTAGAGAGTATGCATTATGATCAGAGATTAAGGGAGCTAGGGCTTCACTCTTTGGAGAGAAGGAGGATGAGAGGAGACATGATAGAGATGAACAAGATAATAAGAGGAATAGACAGAGTGGATATCCAGCGCCTCTTCCCCAGGGCACCACTGCTCAATACAAGAGGACATGGCTTTAAGGTAAGGGGTGTGAAGTTCAAGGGGGATATTAGAGGAAGGTTTTTTACTCAGAGAGTGGTTGGTGCGTGGAATGCACTGCCTGAGTCAGTGGTGGAGGCATATACACTAGTGAAGTTTAAGAGACTGCTAGACAGGTATATGGAGGAATTTAAGGTGGGGGCTTATATGGGAGACAGGGTTTGAGTGTCGGCACAACATTGTGGGCCGAAGGGCCTGTACTGTGCTGTTCTATTCTATGTTCTATGTTCTATGTACTATGTAAGATCTAGGAGTGACAGGAAAACCTATGAAGGTCTGTTGAAAAGACTCTCTTCAGAACAGTTTCTATTGGACTTAGCTCAAATGTATGACACATTACATGAACTTGGTTTACTGTCAGAGTGTTTACAGAAACGCAACAACAAAATTGCCTCCATTGATTATCTACAGTTTCTTACTAGTCTTATAAACAATTTGCAGCACCATATGTTCACGGCAACATCCTTGAAAGGTTCTCAAACTTCTAAACCTCAAAGTATGTATAAATCCTTGCTAAATGAAATGTGTATCCTTGATAAAGATAACTGGCCTGCTGAAATACCGCCTAATTATGGAGAAGCTGCAATATCATTTCTCTGTAAGAAGTTTAAGCTTTCTTCTTCCTCTGTAATAAATGCCTTCAGAGATTATGTGGAGGATCGTGGACACCCCATCCCCCAAGATTTACGCCCATTACTGAGCTGTTCACAAGTTATTCCTATTAGTACTGCTGAGTGTGAGAGAGGATAAAGTCACATGAACTTGATAATAACAACAACATGCTCAGGAATTCTCATAAATCATGGATCAGCACTGATGTTTGTTAAACTACATGGACCTCCTCTAGTTCAGTGGAATCCTGAGCCGTATGTCACATCATGGCTGTGGTACCACAGATCAGCAGATGACACCAGGACAAGAGTTGCTTCAGACCCCAAACACATATTACACCTGACCCTTTGTAGAAATTATTGTGAAACTTCTCATTGGTGGCATTTGGTAAGTAGGTAATTACTTTTAAATTGGTAAAATTTACCGTCTTTTTCTTTACTTGCTTGATATTTATATTTTATGATAATTAGTGAGTGCAACCATGCAATACTTTGTCATATTATTAAATTAAGTATTATATGTTTTATTTTACCAGGTATGCACTGGAATGTAGTGATAGGCTATGATCTTGTTAATGTCTTAACTATCACTATATTTCTGTGGAACTCTGGAATTCATATATTTCTTTCATCTTGGTTTAGTGCTTAACATTATAAGATGCCATATATATATATAATTCCCAGTTTGTGTACCTGCTCATTACATGAATGAGGCAAGGAATTTGCCCAGTACATGAAATGAGCAGGTAAGCAAATTGGGTGTGACATATATAGAGAGAGGATATAGGAATTCTGGCATTCTGCCCAGCGCCGAAATCAAGAGAGCAAGAAGAAATGCGGTAGTTATAGGGGATTCCATCATAAGGGGGACGGACAAGAGATTCTGCGAGCCGGACAAGGATACCCGGATGGTGTGTTGCCTCCATGGTGCCCAGGTATGGGATGATGTCTCAGATCGAGTCTAGAGTATTCTGAGGAGACAGGGTGAGCAGCCGGATGTCTTGGTACATGTTGGTACCAATGACATAGACAGAAAAAGAGAGGAGGTCCTGAAGAAAGATTACTGGGAGCTAGGAAGAAAATTGAAAAGCCGGATCTCCGGATCTCCAGGATTGCTGCCTGAGTTGTGCGCTAATGATGGTAAGAATAGCAGAATTAAGCAGATGAATATGTGGCTAAGTCACTTGTGCAGGGGGCAAGGCTTCAAATTCTTGAATCATTGGGATCTATTTTGGGGAAGATATGACTTATACAAAAAAGATGGATTACACCTGAACTCGAAAGGTACTAATATCCTGGTGGCAACACACATAAAAGTTGCTGGTGAACACAGCAGGCCAGGCAGCATCTCTAGGAAGAGGTGCAGTCGACGTTTCAGGCCTAGACCCTTCGTCAGGACTAACTGAAGGAAGCACTTTTATATATTGGCGAGACCCGACGCAGACTGGGAGACCACTTTGCTGAACACCTGCGCTCTGTCCGCCAGAGAAAGCAGGATCTCCCAGTGGCCACACATTTTAATTCCACATCCCATTCCCATTCTGACATGTCTATCCACGGCCTCCTCTACTGTAAAGATGAAGCCACACTCAGGTTGGAGGAACAACACCTTATATTCCGTCTGGGTAGCCTTCAACCTGATCGCATGAACATCGACTTCTCTGACTCCCGCTAATGCCCCACCTCCCCCTCGTACCCCATTTGTTACTTATTTTTATACACACATTCTTTCTCTCACTCTCCTTTTTCTCCCTCTGTCCCTCTGAATATACCCCTTACCCATCCTCTGGGTCCACCCCCCCCCCGTTTTTCTTCCCGGACCTCCTGTCCCATGATCCTCTCATATCCCTTTTGCCTGTCACCTGTCCAGCTCTTGGCTCCATCCCTCCCCCTCCTGTCTTCTCCTATGATTTTGGATCTCCCTGTCCCCCTCCAACTTTCAAATCCCTTACTCACTCTTCCCTCAGTTAGTCCTAACGAAGGGTCTCGGCCTGAAACGTCGACTGCACCTCTTCCTAGAGATGCTGCCTGGCCTGCTGCGTTCACCAGCAACTTTTATGTGTGTTGCTTGAATTTCCAGCATCTGCAGAATTCCTGTTGTTTGCGTTTTCAAATATGCTGGTGGGATTGCTTAATACAGCTGTTAGGGAGGGTTTAATCTAAGTTGGCAAGGGGAAGGAAACCAAGGTCGAGGAAGAGGAAAATAGAAGTAAGTCAGAAATACTGTGCAGCAAAGATGGCAAGAAGGACAGGCCGGAGAATATACAGGATAATTTGCTGCAAAATAGAAATATAGCAAAATCGGCAACAAATACTGATCTAAATGTGCTGTACTTAAATGCACGCAGCATTAGAAATAAAGTGGATGACCTTGCTGCACAGCTGCAGGTTAAAAGATATGACATTGTGGCCATCACCGAGTCATGGCTAAATGATGGATGTGATTGGGAGCTGAATATCCAAGGATACACAGTGTATAGGAAAGATAGGAAGGTAGGTAAAGGGAGTGGCGTGGCGCTGATGGTAAGTAACAATATCAAATCAATAGAAAGAAGGGACATAGGATCAGAAGAGGTAGAATCCTTATGGGTAGAATTAAGAAATGGCAAGGGTAAAAAGACACTCATAGCAGTTATATACAGCCCTCCAAACAGCAGCCGGGATATGGACTACAAGTTGCAGCTGGAAATACAAAAAGCATGTCAGAAGGAAAATGTCAATATAATTATGGGGGATTTTAATATGAAAGTGGATTGGGAAAGTCAGGAAGGTACTGGATCTCAGGAGAGGGAGTTTGTAGAATGCCTACAGGATGGCTTTTTGGAGCAGTTTGTCCAGGGGACCGGCTGTTTTAGATTGGGTGGTGTGTAACGAACCTAAGGCGATTAGGGAGCTGGAGATAAAGGAACCCCTTGGAAGTAGTGATCATAATATGATTGAGTTCAGTTTCAAATTTCAAAAGAAGAATCTGGTATCAGGTGTATCGATATTTCAGTGGAACAGGGGAAATTACAGTGTTATGAGAGAGGAACAGGCCCAAGTCGATTGGAAAAGTAAGCTAAGTGGAGGGACGGCAGAGCGGAATTGGATGAAATTCCTACAAGAAATAAGGAAAATGCAGGAAAAATATATTCCAAGAGAAAAGAAAATCATAAATGGACAAAAGCGCACAAATGTGGCTAACGAGAGAGGTTAGGGCAAAAATAAAAGCAAAAGAAACGCTGTACGAGGAAGCAAAAATTTGTGGGAAAAATGAGGACTGGAAGACTTTTAAAAACTTACAGAAGGAAACTAAGAAAGTCATTAGGAAAGAAAAGATGAATTATGAAAGGAAGTTGGCGATTAACATAAAAAGGATACTAAGAGTTTTTTTTAAATATATGAAGAGTAAAAGGTTGACAAGGTTAGATACGGGACCGATTGAAAATGATGCTGAAGAAATTATAATGGCTAACAAAGAGATGGCGGAGGAACTGAATGAGTATGTTGCATCAGTCTTCACAGTGGAAGACATGAGCAATATACCTGATAGCCAGAGGTATTAGGAAATAGAATTAGGTACAGTCAAGATTACTAGAGAGAAAGTGTTTGGGAAGCTAAATGGACTAGGAATAGATAAGTCTCCCGGACTGGATCAGGTGCACCAACGGGTTCTGAAGGAGGTGGCTTTGGAGATTATGGAGGCATTAGAAATGATCTTCCAGGAATCAATAGACTCTGGCACGGTTCCGGAGGACTGGAAGGTCGCAAATGTAGTTCCGCTATGTAAGAAAGGAAGGAGGCAGCAAAAAGAAAATTACAGACGTCTTAGTCTGACATCGGTAGTTCGAAAGATATTGGAGTCAATCCTCAAGGATGAGGTTATGAAATACCTCGAGGTGCATGACAAGCTAGGCCGAAGCCAGCATAGTTTCATGAAGGGAAGATCCTGCCTCACCAACCTATTAGAATTTTTTGAGGTAATCTCGAATGAGATTGACAAGGGAGAGGCTGTGGATGTTGTGTATTTGGATTTTCAAAAGGCCTTCGATAAGGCGCCGAATATGAGGCTGCTTAATAAGATGAGAGCCCATGGAATTATAGGAAAGATATTGAAATGGGTGGAGCACTGGCTGATAGGCAGAAAGCAAAGGGTGGGAATAAAGGGATCCTATTCTGATTGGTTGCCGGTTACTAGTGGTGTTCCGCAGGGGTCGGTGTTGGGGCGGCTTCTTTTTACGATGTATATCGATGATTTGGATTATGGATTAAATGGTTTTGTGGCTAAGTTTGCGGATGACACCAAGATAGATGGAGGAGCAGGAAATGTTGAAGAAACGGAAAGGTTGCAGACAGACTTAGTTAGTCTAGGAGAGTGGGCAAAGAAATGGCAGACGAGATACAACGTTGACAAATGTACGGTTGTACATTTCGGAAGAAGAAATAATCGGGCAGATCATTATTTAGAATGGGAGAAAATTCAAAACTCGGAAGTGCAAAGGGACTTGGGGGTCCTCGTGCAGGATACCGTAAAGGTTAACCACCAAGTTGGATCGGAAAGCGAATGCTATGTTGGCATTCATTACAAGAGGAGTAGTGTATAAGAGTAAGGAGGTTCTGATGAGGCTCTATGGGGCTTTAGTGAGACCTCATCTGGAATACTGTGTGAAGTTTTGGGCCCCCTATCTTAGAAAGGATGTACTGATGTTGGAGAGAGTTCAGAGAAGATTTACGAGGATGATTCCTGGAATGCAGGGGCTAACATATGAGAGCGTTTGTCAGCTCTTGGATTGTATTCATCAGAGTATAGAAGAATGAGAGGGGATCTGATAGAAACGTTTCGAATGTTGAAATAGTTGGACAGAGTAGACTTGGAAATGCTGTTTCCCTTGGTGGGTGAGTCCAGGACAAGAGGCCATAGTCTTAGAATTAGAGGGTACCCAGTTAAAACAGAGATGAGGAGAATTTTTTTTAGCCAGAGGGTCGTGGATTTGTGGAATTCGTTGCCACATACAGCTGTGGAGGCTCGATCATTGAGGGTGTTTAAGGAGGAGATTGACAAGTATCTAATTAGTCAGGGTATCAAGCGATATGGGGAAATTGCCGGAAATTGGAACTAGATGGGTGAATAGTTTAGCTCATGGGGGAGCTGCGGAGCAGACTCGATGGCCCGAATGGCCTACTTCTGCTCCTTTGTCTTGTCTTGTGAGGAAATGGCAAGCATTTTGTCAGCTCCGACACCCAAAAAGTTAGCACTGCACACCTGAATAAGATTAAGGAAATCTGTAAAAACAATAGGTTTGTTATCATGGGGTCCTTCAACTTCCCTAATACCAATCAACCTCGGGGCTGTGCATAAAGAGCTGCGTTTTAATCAGAAGCCGATCGAGATTTAGAAAGCAGAACTTCGCGACAGTTTTCTCTTAGTTGGACAAAAAACGTCGCGCTGTGTGTAAAAATAGCTCCCTTTTCATCAGGAGGCTGTGGAGATGTAAAAGGCGGGAGTTTGACGGACGTTTCTCTGAGTTCAGGAGTGACCAATCAGCAAGAGGCAGTGTGTAAAAAAGAGCTGCCTTTCAGTCAGGTCCGCTTCAGGACTTCAAAAGCAGAGCTTCACGGCAGTTTCCTCAGGTGGAGAATCGACTTCAAGCTGTGTAAAAAGAGCTACATTTTAATCAGGAGGACTATCGAGGCAATAATTTCGTGGCAGATTCTCTGAGTTGAGGAATGACCAATCAGCAAGATGGAGTGCATAATAAAAGATTTACCTTTCTGTCAGGTCTGCGTTCAAGATTTTGTAAGCAGCGCTTCGATGCAAATTTCTCTCAGTTCGACAATAAGCATCAGAGCTGAGTGTGAAAAGAGCTACCCCTTTAATTTAAAGAGCGATCGAGATTTGGAAAACAGCTTCGCTCGCGGCAGTTTTCTCTCAGATGGACAATGAACGCCAGGTTACATAAAAAGAGCTGCTTTTTAATTTGGAAGGCGATTGAGACTTAGAGAAAACAGCTTCGCGGCAGTTTTGTCTCAGGGATGAGTGGGAAAAGAGCTACCTTGTAATTTGGAGGTCTATCGAGGCAATGATTTCGTGGCAGATTCTCCGAGTTGAGGATCGACTCAACTCAGAATCACGCGGCAGTGAGTAATAAAAGAGCGACCATTCTCTCAGATCCGCCTTCAAGATTTTAAAAACAGAGCATCGCGGCGATCTTCTCTTAGCTGGAAAATAAACATCAGCGCCTAAATGGAAAATGAGCTACCCCTTTAATCTGGAGAGCGATGGAGATTTAAAGAGAACAGCTTCGCGGCGGTTTTCCCTCAGATGCACAATAAACATAAGGGATGAGTGTAAAAAGAGTACCTTTTAATTTGGGGTGCGGGTGAGGTCCGGGCCTGACGTCCCGCTCACCCCTGGAAAGTGAGCACAATACATCGCCTCTCCTTTCCCGGTGTAGTGATCGCAGTGTGGTCACTGTCTGGCCAGCTGGGCAGCGGCCACTGCAAATGGCCTCTCCTACATGACTCCGTCCGTAGCAACACCTTCTCGCCGGTGCCCCCCGTTTCCACCGAGCTTGCTCGGTCATGGCGCGACCGAGTGTCCGGCGGTATAACTGGGTCGGCTGGGCTCGTTAGCCTTGCTTGGAATTGGCAGCCATCCACCTCGGACAAGGACGCTCCGACGTAAATGCTCTGTAATCCACAGCACTCCCCCCAGACACAGTGTGATCCCACACACTCTGTATTCCACGCCCACACCACTCCCCCCAGACACAGTGTGATCCACACACTCTGTAATCCACACCCACACCACTCCCCCCAGACCCAATGTGATCCCACACACTCTGAAATTCACACCCACACCACTCCCTCCAGACACAGTGTGATCCCACACACTCTGTAATCCACACCCACAGCACTCCCCCCAGACACAGTGTGATCCCACACACTCTGAAATCCACACCCACACCACTCCCCCCAGACACAGTGTGATCCCACACTGTAATCCACACCCACACCACTACATAATGTACTGGTTGGGCACAGGAGTACATTCAGCCAGAGACTCATTCCACCAAGATGCAACACTGAGCATCATAGGAGGTCATTCCTGCCTGAGGCCATCAAACTTTGCAACTCCTCCCATACAACCATAGAACCATAGAAACTACAGCACAGAAATAGGCCTTTTGGCCCTTCTTGGCTGTGCCGAACCATTTTCTGCCTAGTCCCACTGACCTGCACATGGAACATATCCCTCCATACACCTCCCATCCATGTATCTGTCGAATTTATTCTTGAATGTTAAAAAAGAACCCGCATTTACCACCTCGTCTGGCAGCTCATTCCATACTCCCACCACTCTCTGTGTGAAGAAGTCCCCCCTAATGTTCGTTTTAAACTTTTCTCCCCTCACCCTTAACCCATGTCCTCTGGTTTTTTTCTCCCCTTGCCTCAGTGGAAAAAGCCTGCTTGTATTCACTCTATCTATACCCACCATAATTTTATATACCTCTATCAAATCTCCCCTCATTCTTCTACGCTCCAGGGAATAAAGTCCTAACCTATTCAACCTTTCTCTGTAATTCAGTTTCTCAAGTCCCGGCAACATCCTTGTATATCTTCTCTGCACTCTTTCAACCTTATTTATATCCTTCCTGTAATTTGGTGACCAAAACTCAACACAATACTCCAGCTTTGGCCTCACCAATGCCTTATACAACCTCATTATAACATTCCAGCTCTTATACTCAATACTTTGATGAATAAAGGCCAATGTACCAAAAGCTCTCTTTATGACCCTATCTACCTGTGAAGCCACTTTTAGGGAATTTTGTATCTGTATTCCCAGATCTCTCTGTTCCACTGCACTCCTCAGTGCCTTATCATTAACCCTGTATGTTCTACCTTGGTTTGTCCTTCCAACGTGCAATACCTCACACTTGTCTGTATTAAACTCCATCTGCCATTTTTCAGCCCATTTTTGCAGCTGGTCCAAGTCCCTCTGCAATCTCTGAAAACCTTCCTCACTGTCTACTACACCTCCAATCTCTGTATCATCAGCAAATTTGCTGATCCAAATTACCACATTATCATCCAGATCATTGATATAGATGACAAATAACAATGGACCCAGCACTGATCCCTGTGGCACACCACTAGTCACAGGCCTCCACTCGGAGAAGTAATTCTCTACCTCCACTCTTTGGCTTCTTCCATTGAGCCAATATCTAATCCAATTTACCACCTCTCCATGTATACCTAGCGACTGAATTTTCCTATCTAACCTACCATGCGGGATCTTGTCAAAGGCCTTACCGAAGTCCATGTATACAATATCCACTGCCTTCCCTTCATCCACTTTCCTGGTAAACACCTCGAAAAACTCCAATAGATTGGTCAAACACGACCTACTATGCACAAAGCCATGTTGACTCTCCCTAATAAGTCCCTGTCTATCCAAATGCTTGTAGATTCTGTCTCTTAGTACTCCCTCCGATAACTTACCTACTACCGACGTTAAGCTTACCGGCCTATAATTTCCTGGATTACTTTTCGATCCTTTTTTAAACAACGGAACAACATGAGCCACTGTCCAATCCTCCGGCACCTCACCTGTAGACAGCGACATTTTAAATATTTCTGCCAGGGCCCCTGCAAATTCAACACTAGTCTCCTTCAAGGTCCGAGGGAACACCCTGTCAGGTCCCGGGGATTTATCCACTTTAATTTTCCTCAAGACGGCAAGGACCTCCTCCTTTTCAATCTGTACAGTTTCCATGGTCTCACTACTTGTTTCCCTTAATTCCATAGACTTCATGCCAGTTTCCTTAGTAAATACAGACACAAAAAACCTTTTTAAGATCTCTCCCATTTGCTTTGGTTCTGCACATAACCTCCTTTGGAGGGTCAGACACCCTGAGCCAATAGGCTGGTCCTGGACTTATTTCCTGGCATAATTTACATATTATTATTTAATTATTTATGGTTTTATATGGCTATATTTATACTCTGTTCTTGGTTGGTGCAATTGTAACAAAACCAAATTTCCCTCGGGATCAATACAGTATGACTATGACTATATCCTGATATTTTTCTGTTGTGACTTTCCCTCCTGGTCAAGCAGTTTACTTTCTCGTTGATTTAGTATTTTTATCGTCTTATTTTGTTTTTACTTTACATTAGTGACATCCACAAAAAAGTCACTATAAAATCCTAGGTGTCACTATTGAAGAAACCAAACATATCAAGTATCTTGGTATTAACATCCAGAATGTTCTACACTGGAATATACAGACACATCATGCAACAGGAACACAAAATAATCTGCCGATGCTGGGGTCAAAGCAACACTCACAACACGCTGGAGGAACTCAGCAGGTCAGGCAGCATCTGTGGAAACGACGAGTTGACGTTTCGGGCCGGAACCCTTCGTCAGGACTTTGAGTCGCTGGAATCTTTTTCTTAAATTGTCTCGTTGTAAACAGTGAATATTTTTCCTCTCTTTTGTTTCCTTTCATGATGAAGGGTCTCAGCCTGAAACGTCGGCTCTGCTCTTTGTCTTAGATGCTGCCTGGCCTGCTGCGTTTCTCCAGCGTTTTCTGTGTGTTGCATGAATTTACTTTTTCTTTCTTCTCCTTGAGGGACAAGAGTGCCAGAAACCATGACACATGATTGTGCACAAGACAACACAGATTTGAACCGTATGAAGCTGAGAGTGACCACTACACAATTCAAGCCCAAGACTGCAGGTACCGACTACATTCAGTACTCCTGACTGGGGGGCAGTGGAAAGCCCATCATAGCTGTGACTTCTGATGGTGGGGAGGCAGACCATCTGCACAGATAGAGTGGCTGAGAAAGTCAAGGATATACAACCTGAACTGGTATTTAATGAGGTTAATAATCTGCCCATGACGGCTGAAGCCATCAATCACTCCATCCCAATTCCTCCCCCTTCCCATCTCACACCCCTTCCCCTTCCCTCCCCTTCCCTTCCCATCCTCATCCTTCCCCTCCCTCTTTCTCCATCCCTCCTGCCTCTGTTCTTCCCTCACTTCAATTCCCTCTGCCCAACCTCTCACCTTCCTTCCCTTCCCTACCCTCCATCCCCTCAAATGTTTGTGTTTTTGTATTTTGTGTGTGTGAGAGAGACCTACCGTTCCCGCATCCCCCACCTCCCTCCATCTCCACCGCATTCCCCACCCACACCACTCCCCCCCAGACACAGTGTGATCCCACACACTCTGTAATCCACACACACACCACTCCCCCCAGACACTGTGTGATCCCACACACTCTGTAATCCACACCCACACCATTCCCCCCAGAGACAGTGTGATTCCACACACTCTGTAATCCACACCCACACCACTCCCCCAGACACAGTATGATCCCACACACTCTGTAATCTACACCCACACCACTCCCCACAGACACAGTGTGATCCCACACACTCTGAAATCCACACCATTCCCCCCAAACACAGTGTGATACCACACACTCTGTAATCCACACCACTCCCCACAGACACAGTGTGATCCCGCACACTCTGTAATCCATACCCACACCTCTCCCCCCAGACACAGTGTGACCCCACATTGTAATCCACACCCACGCCACTCCCCCCACAGTCCGCAATCCAGATGCATAAGCTGCAACCCCCTCTCACACCTCAATCCCCAGACACGCCGCACTCTCCTACCTTCACTGTAACCCTGGTGTGCACTCCAGTCGCCCAACTGCACTCCCCCATGTTTTCTGAAACCCCCACACATACCACAACCCTCATTCACACTGCACACCTCACACCAACTGAATACACCTTCCCCATTGTTACTCGCCTGCTCTCCCTCCCTCCCTCCCTCCCTCTGTCCAACTCTAACTCCTTCTTGCACCTCCCTCTTAACCATCCCTCAAATGCCCCTCCCCGCTGTCACCTTTTCCCTACACTCCTTCCCCTCTCCCCTCTAACACCCTCCCCTCTCCCCCTCTCCACACTGTCACCACAACTCACTACTTCTCCTTTCCACCATCTCCCCACCCCTCTGATTCCTCCCCATCCCCTCCAGCCTTATCTGCACCCTCCCCTCTCTCTCACACACCTTCAAATGCACATACAGTTGGGGTGATGGATGGAGGGGGTGGGGGGCAGATTGGGTGGAAGAGGGGGAGTGAGGAGGAGAGGGAAGGAGGTGAGAGGATGGAGATGGTTCAGTGGGAGGGAGGAGGAGGGGAGGGGAGGGGAGAAGGAGGGAGCAGGAAGAGAGGGGGAGGGAAGTGAAGGCAGATGGAAGGGGAAGGAGATGGTTGAGGAGAGGGGAGGTGGAGGATGTGGGGAGCGTTAAGAGGCAAGGAGGGTGAAGGAACTGGAGGGTTAGGGTTGGGGTGTGAGGAGGAGGGGGAATAATGGAGAAGTGGAAGAGGCGGTTGAAGGATGGGAAGCAGAGGGAGCAGGATGGGAGGGGAGTGGAAGGGGTAGGTTGAGGGGGAGGGTTGGTGAGGAAACAGGAGGGGAAGGGGTAGGTTGAGGGGGAGGGTGGGTGAAGAAACAGGAGGGGAAAGGGTAGGTTGAGGGGGAAGGTGGGTGAGGAAAAAGGAGGGGAAGGTGTAGGTTGAGGGGGAGAGTGGGTGAGGAAACAGGACGGGAAGGGGTAGGTTGAGGGGGAGGGTGGGTGAGGAAACAGGAGGGGAAGGGGTAGGTTGAGGGGAGGGTGGGTGAGGAAACAGGAGGGGAAGGGGTAGGTTGAGGGGGAAGGTGGGTGAGGAAACAGGAGGGGAAGGGGTAAGTTGAGGGGGAAGGTGGGTGAGGAAACAGGAGGGGAAGGGGTAAGTTGAGGGGGAGGGTGGGTGAGGAAACAGGAGGGGAAGGGGTAGGTTGAGGGGGAGGGTGGGTGAGGAAACAGGAGGGGAAGGCAAGTGGGACTAAGTAGGAGGATGGTAGGAATGGGAGGGGGAAGAAGAGGGTTGGGGAGAGGGTGAGGTAAAGGGCAGGAGCAGGAGAGTTGCTGTGGAGATGGAGTGAGGGGGAAGAAGTAAAGGGAGAGGGGAAGTGGAGGGTTGAGGGGAGATAGAGGGGCAAGGAAAGTGGAAGGTTGGGAGTGGGAATGGAGGGAGATGGGGAGGGAGGTGGAGGGAAAGGAGGAAGGAGTGGAGGGATGGAGGACGAATGGGGAGGGTTAACAGTAAGGGAGGGGCAGGGTAATGTGGTGGTGAGGGGACAGGGGAAGGAATAGGAACGGATACAGTGTCAGCAAGTCATGCACTTCGGTAGACAGAATAAAGGGTGCAGCGGCTACTGGAACAAACCAACAACACTTACAGACAAAGCAGGGGAAGGAGGGAGTTGATCCTGTGCTATACTCTCTCCAATCCAATAACAACATTCCAAAGTCTAAGAATACCTTTGGTCTTTTATTTGAAAAGTAGCAAAACAAACAATCTTGATGTGATAGAATCTAATGAACTAAAATCAACGATAAAACAAAATAAACAGTCAGCGTATTTAATGTACATAAGCCAAGCGTTCTTAAATGTTTTCAAGAAGATTCCAAGATGGAAATATAGAAAAGTATGGCAGAAAATCTGGCCCTTTGGCCCATCTAGTGTGTGCTAAATCATTTAAACTGTCTACTCCCATTGACCTGCACAGGGACCATTGCCCTCCATACCCCTGCTTGTACCTGTTCAAGCACATCTTAAACATTGAAATCAACCTCACATGCACCAATTGAATTGGCAGCCCATTCCACACTCTCCTGACCTTCAGAGGAAGAAGTTTCCGCTCATGTTCCCCTCAAACGTCTCACCTTTCACCCTTAACACATGACCTTTGGTTGTAGTACCAACCAACCACATAGGGCTGCTTGTAGTTACTCTACCTTTTCCCGTCATAATTGTTATACTTCTATTAAAAATCTCGTCAAACTTCTATGTTCCAGGGAATAAATTCTGAATGTATTCAATCTTTCCTGCAGTCCTGCAGACCCAGCAAGATCCTTCTAAACTTTCTCCATACTCTTTCAATGTCATTTACATCTTTCCTGTCGGACAGTGACCAAAATTGCTCACAATACTCCAAATTAGGCCTCACCAGTGTCTTATACATCTTCAACATGACATCCCATTTCCAGTCGTCAGAACTTTAATATATGAAGGCCAACGTGCCAAAAGATTTCTTTACAGTCCTATCTACCTGTGACTTATAGACCTGTATTCCCAGAGCCTTTTCTTCTACAGCTCTCCTCAGTGCCCTACCATTCACTGTGCAAGACCGATCCTGGTTAGTCCTACTGAAGTGCAACACCTCACACTTGTCTGTCTTAAATTCCATCTGTCATTTTTCAGCCCATTTCTCCAGCTGGACCAGATCCCACTGCAAGCCAGGATAGTCTTCCTTGCTGTCCACTACACCCACAATCTTGGTTCATCTGCAAATTATCATCCAGATCATTGATACAGATGACAAACAACAAGAGACCCAATACCAATCCCTGTGGCACTCCACTAGTCACAGACCCCCAGTCAGAGATACAACCATCCATGAAAACATAGTCATAGTCATACTTTATTGATCCCGGGGGAAATTGGTTTTCGTTACAGTTGCACCATAAATAATTAAATAGTAATAAAACCATGAATAGTTAAATAGTAATATGGAAATTATGCCAGGAAATAAGTCCAGGACCAAGCAACACACATCAAAGTTGCTGGTGAATGCAGAAGGACAGGCAGCATCTCTAGGAAGAGGTACAGTCGACATTTCGGGCCAAGACCCTTCGTCAGGACTAACTGAAGGAAGAGCTAGTAAGAGATTTGAAAGTGGGAGGGGGAGGGGGAGATCCAAAATGATAGGGGAAGACAGGAGGGGGAGGGATAGAGCCAAGAGCTGAACAGGTGGTTGGCAAAAGGGATATGAGAGGATCATGGAACAGCAGGCCTAGAGAGAAGGAAAAGGGGGAGGGGAAGGAAACCCAGATGATGGGCAAGGGGTACAGTCAGAGGGACAGAGGGAGAAAAAGGAGAGAGAGAGAAAGAATGTGTGTATATAAATAAATAACGGATGGGATACGAGGGGGAGGTGGGGCATTAGCGGAAGTTAGAGAAGTCAATGTTCATGCCATCAGGTTGGAGGCTACTCAAACAGAATATAAGGTGTTGTTCCTTCAACCTGAGTGTGGCTTCATCTTTACAGTAGAGGAGGCCGTGGATAGACATATCAGAATGGGACTGGGATGTGGAATTAAAATTCCTTGTGTTTAAGTCCAGGAACAGCTTATTGGCTCAGGGTGTCTGACCCACCAAGGGAGGAGTTGTAAAGTTTGATGACCTCAGCCAGGAATGACTTCCTATGACGCTCTGTGTTGCATCTCGGTGGAATGAGTCTCTGGCTGAATGTACACCTGTGCACAACCAGTACATTATGTAGTGGATGGGAGACATTGTCCAAGATGGCATGCAATTTGGACAACATCCACTTTTCAGACACCACCGTCTGAGAGTCCAGTTCCATCCCTTCTCTGGCTTATCCCACAAAGGCAATGTCTAATCCTATTTACTACCTCATCTTGAATGCCGAGCAACCGAATCTTCTAGACCAATATCCCTCGCAAGACCTCATCAAGAACCTTGCTAAAGTCCATGCAAATAACATCCACTGCCTTGCCTTCATCAACCTTCCTGATAACTTCCTCAAAAAACTCTAAAAAATTAGTCAGACAACCTACCACACACAAAGCTGTGCTGACCATCCCGAATCAGTTCCTGACTAGTAACATCCCTCCCCCTCTGTTGTGTCTGAAATAACAGAATCCCAAAACCACACCAATATTTGTTCTGCACTCTGGTTCCCACCACCTTGCAACATCTGTTTAAATCGCCCATGAAGCACTAGCAAACCTTCCCACTAGTATATCAGTCCCCCTCCAGTTCACTTGCAAACCGTTTTTTTCTCTACAAGTTTCAAGTCCACTGGAAGACAGCCCAATGATTCAAAAAATCTAATGCTATCCCTCCTCTGCCAACTCCTTGACCAAGAGTTAAACTATATGATCTTCCTATTTCTGGCCTCACTAGCATGTGGAAAAGGTGTCAATCCTGAGATCACAAACCTGGACATCCTGCCTTTTAACATCGCACCTAACGCCATGAATTCACTTTGCAGAACCTCATCACTTGGTACCTACATGAACCACGACCTCTGGCTGCTCACCCTCCCTCTTGAGAAAGCTATGGACTCGATCTGAGGTGTACTGAACATTGGCACCTGGGAGGCAACATACCATCTGGGGATCTCGTACTCACCACAGAACTTCCTGTCTGTTAACCTAACTAATGAATCCCCAATCACCACCGCTTGCCTCTTCAACCTCCTTCCCTTCTGAGTCTCAGAGACAGACTCAGTGTCAGAGACCTGACCATTGTGACTTTTCTCTGCTTGCTCATGCCCCGAACAGTAACCAAAGATGTTGTTGAGGGCGAGTGACCAAAGGTTTAGTTTGTACTGCCTGTTTAACCCCTGTCCCCATCCTGACTGTCACCATGCTCCTGTGTACTGAGACTGGGACAGACCCTGACAGACATTACCTACCCCACTCTGACCCATCCCCAGTGAGAGAAGGACAACCCCAGGCAGACATTTCCCACCCTGACACATCCCTATTTAGAGCGAGACAAACCCATTCAGTTATTTCCAACCCTGACCATTCTCCGTGAGAGTGGGACAGACCCAGGCAGACAATCCCCGCCCCCACACTGCCCATCCCCGGTGAGTGTAGGACAGACTCAGGCAGACATTTCCAATGCAGACCTGTCTCCAGTGAGAATGGGACTCCATGGCAGATATTCTCCAACCTGACCCTTCCCCAGTGAGAATGGAACAGACCCAGGCAGACATTTCCCACGCCCAAACTAACCATCGCCCGTGAGAGTGGGAAAGACTCAGGTAGACATTACTGACACCCCATCTAACCATTCCCATGTAGAATGGGATTGACCCAGAGAGACCCTTTTTCCCCTCCCTTCCCTCTGTCACAATCCCACACATGAACAGGGCAGAACTGCACTACTGCTCCGCTTCAGGTTGCCACTGTGCTCTGCTTACTGACAGAATTGGAGATGGTGCAGCAGAACAATGAGGGGATGAAGGTGTCCATAGCATTGATTGAGACAAGGAGGTGCTGTCACCGTTGTTGATGTTGTGTAGCTGGTTGAAGTTCAGCTGAGAGAGTGGGTGTGAATGAGGGTTCTCACCATCCAGGGAAGGAGATGTGGATCTACAGGGTGTTGGCAGCAGGAAGGAGGGAGTGCAGAGTCCCAAAAGGGGAGTGATGATTTATAAGGAAGCATTAGCAATGATCTATCACTGAGGAGAACGTGCTTGGAAAGCTGAAGTCTGATGGTAGATAAGTCACCTGGAACAGATCGACTACAATTCTCGGATCTGATAGATGTAGATGAGGAGCTTGTGAAGGCATTTATCATGACCCTTCAAGAAGCATGAGATTCTGGAATATTTTTGGAGGAATGGAAAAGCCAAAGGTCACTCCACTTTGATGTAAGGAGGGAGGCAAAATGCAAGAAATTATAAGCCAGTAATCCTGACTTCAGTGGTTGGTAAAATGCTGTAATCCATTATTAAGGATGAGGATTCACAGTAGTTGGAGACACTTGGATTATTGTCTGCTGTTTTGGGCCCCTTATCTGTACTGCAAAATGACCAGAGGAGGTTCACAAAAATGATTCCAGGAATGTCTCACTCTCAAGAACATTTTACAATTCATGTTCTCAGTATAATTTCTTGCACAGTTTGTCTTTTGCACTTTGGTTGTTTGTCAGTCTTTCTGGGAAGCTATTCATAAATTCTGTTGAATTTCTGCATCTTCCTGTAAATGCCTGCCAGAAAATGAATCTTAAGGTGAAATACAGGGCCTTGAAATAGTATTCAGTCTCCACAACCACAGTATTTTCATGTTTTACTCTGTCATTTTCTAAATATTTTGAGGTAGAATTTATTGAGCTAATCGAGAAAACATTGTGCATCATATCAAATCAAAAGAAAAATTCCAAACTTTCTCAACAATTTGCTAAAAATTAAACCAAACTTGTGAATCTGATAAAGTATTCATCCCTTCCTTTGTAATTACCACAATCACTTTCCTCAGGTGCCATTTGTGATCTCACCAACTCTCCTAATTTGTCAATGCAGAACATTGTAGGACCAGTGAATTCATAAGAATAAAAACCCATCACTCTGTCAGGTCCAGCTATATGATAGACTTAAAACAGACCAAACCAAAATGAAGACAAAGGAGCATTCACGACAAGTCAGGGAACTGAGGAAAGGGCAGCACAACTCTGGGGAATGGTACATGACAACCTCAAAGGCACTGAACACACCTGGGAGCTCAGTGCAGTCGATCATGAAAAAGTATGAAACCACAGCCACACTACCTAGGTCAGGCACTCCTCCAAACTGAGTCGCTGGTGAAGAATGGCACCTGTAAGAAGGATTACCGTGATGCCAACAGTCACACTGAGTGAGCAGCAACTGGAGATGAACAAGAGCAACATGCAGTGGCTTCAAATATAGTCAACCCCACCCCCACCAGCATCCCTCCTCCTTCCCTTTCTCCCATGAAATGGCTGACAGGCTGGAGGCAGCCAGTGGGAATAAAAGGGGCATTTTTCTGTTTGGCTGCTGGTGACTCGTGCCGTTCTACAGGGGTCATTTTGGAACCACAATTTTTCGGATTGTTTGTCAATGACGTGGATAATGGAATTGGTGGCTTTGTGACAAAGTTTGTGGATGATATGAAGATAGGTGCAGAGGTGGGTAGTGCTGAGGAAGCAATGTGATTGCAGCAGAACTTAGACAATTTGGAAGAATAGCAAAGGAGTGGCAGACCAGTCAAGCAGATGATTAGGGATGTTGCCTTTAAACGCTCCTTACAGGGGAGCATACGTAAGTTCTGAGGCTTGTCGAAAGAAGCTGTAATAGAAATTTACCATCCCTAGGAAGTCCTGTAGTTTTTCAGTAGTGTGGGGCAGGGGAAATGCGTAATAGCAGCTTCTTTTAATGGGAGTGGTATTGCACCTTCTGCAGAGATGTAATGGCTGACAAAGTGAATGGCTGATAACCCAAACTGGTATTTTGCATGGTTAGTGATCAACCTGTGTTGGCTTTAGTGCTTGTAAGCTGTGCAGAGATGAGGTTCAAGTTTGGATTTGGATGTATTGGTGACAATTATGTCATCCAGTTGAACAAAAAGAAAATCTAAGTTTTTAGTACAGAGTCTATCAGCTATTGGAAGACTGTACTGCATTTTTCAGTCCAAATGTCATGCGCAGAAACTCAGATAGACCAACTGTGATTATACAGCCATATCTAATCTGTACAGGTCTTTCAGGCCTTTTAACACTCAAAATGTTTCGATGAGATCCCCCTGCATTCTCCTGAACTCAATAGAATATAGCCAAAGAGCTGCCAGACGTTCCTCATACGGTAACCCTTCCATTTCTGGAATCATTCTCATGCATCTTCTCTGAACTCTCTCCAATGTCAGTATATCCTTTCTAAAATAAGCCCAAAACTGCACACAGTACTCCAAGTGTGCTCTCATGAGTGCCTTATAGAGCGTCAACATCACGTCCCTGCTTTTAAATTCTATACCTCTAGAAATGAATGCCAACATTGCATTCTCCTTCTTCACCACTGACTCGACCTGCAGGTTAACCTTTCGGGTATCTTGCACAAGGTTTCCCAAGTCCCATTCCATCTCTGTATTTTGAATTCTCTCTCTATCTAAATAATTGTCAGCTGTATAGTTCTTCCACCAAAGTGCGTGACCATACACTTTCCAATATTGTATTTCACTTTCGACTTCTGTGCCCATTCCCCTAAACTATCGACGTCTCTCTGCAGGCTCTCTGTTTCCTCAGCACTACCTGCCCCTCCACCTATCTTTGCATCATCAGCAAATATAGCCACAAATCCATTAATCCCACAGTCCAAATCATTGACACACATCATAAAAAACAGCGGTCCCAACATTGACCCCTATGACCCATAGGTTTGGATCCTGCTGCCGTTGGCAAACTCCAACTAATTTCGTCGCTCTTTGCCATCTGATCAATAAGTGATACTGGCAGCACATTCACATGGGTACCTGTGTCACACAGAAAGCATCACCCGGAAATTGTGTCTGTAATGTACAGTAAACATCCCTGGCAGCTGGAATCCACTGTGTTCACAGACCTCTGAGTTCCAGATGCGCTGGCCCTGTCAAAGCTGCCAGCTCGTCGGCACTTTCTAGTGTCCATTCCAAAGCAAGCGAGGTAAAAACACAGGCCTGGCATTATCTGTTTCGCAGCCACAGGTGTCCTTAAGATGGGGGCTTTCTGACCGGGCTTATTAAGGTAGAGAAAGCTGAGTGTAGACTATCAGCCATATCAGCAAGCTCCCTTTCGTCTTTCATAGGTATATTAGCTGGGGCTAAGCAAACTTGTTTCGGCATTTTCTGCATGAAGAGTTGTTTAAAATTAAAACAAGGATGGTGATTGCTCAGGAGCGATAGCATGTGATCCATTAGCTCTGATGGCTTAGCGTCACCGTGGCTGGGCGAGGAAAACAACTGTTGGTGCACTCAGACTCCAACAGTCCAAAACTCTGTAAATGGTGAGTTTTCAATGATCGGTATTGATCATATTCAGGCAGGTGTTCATGGAGACTCTTCACTCTGGCAGCACATAGCAATGTTTGGTGTTGTGGGGGGAGATGGCTCACAACATAAATTGGACCTTGCCTTGCAATAATAATGTAACGGCAAATTAATCCAATTTAAGATTTCACAAATTATATGGCAGAGGCACTTTATGTTTAAGAAAAAAAATAGCAACTTATTTATAGAACACAAAAAGCTGAACACAAAACGCAATAACAGTCATTGATGTAATTAACTCACCACCTCAGACCAGCCTCTTCAAGTGAACCCCAACCCAATCTCAACAGTTGTAAATACTGTACGTTTCCACCAAAATCGCATCAAATCACATTTAATTCACTTTCAAAATACAAGTAGATATACTGAATGAAACAAAGTTCAAAAAAGTTCAAAGTTCAAAGAAAAATTTATTTTCAGAGTACATACCTGTCACCACATACAACCCTGAGATTCTTCATCTGCGGGCATAATTAGCAAACCTATGGAACAGTACCTGTAAACTGTAAACACCAGGAACTGTAAACAAACTGTTCAAATTCAGATATAAATAAATAGCAATAAATAATGAGAATGATATAATGATATCACATCCATTCTTCTTCTTAGTTCTTACAGAAACATCTGCATGATGCTAAGCAAGGGCACATCATCAGTGATATTACCTGGGGTCGTCAGGTGTTTCAGGTCTTTCAACATCATACACCCTCGGCCAGGGGACCCAACCGGGGTTGATCAGAGCCCGGCCTGTGTCCTAGCAGCAACCCACTGATCTGCCCTCTTTATCCAGAGCCATCTTGATGCTTCCACTGCTGCACCTCTGATGGTAAAAATGGCTCTCCTTCCTCTCTCTCCCGTGATTCCAAGTGTGGTGTATACTTTGCAAAGCGAATAGCCTGCAAAGCCATGACACCCGACCTCCACGGGAAACACTTTGCTCTCCAGCCTCTTCTTTGGCAGTTCACTGATTCTTGAGACTTCGGCGAAAACATCTCCCACTAAGAAAAGTGCTAATTCCGTTAAAAATGAATAACTTTTTTTCTTTAAAATAATCAGGGTTGATCATCTGAGGGTCTTTTGCACAAATGCAACATTTTTTCATATGTTTGTTTTTAATTTTATAAATTATACAATTATATGATAGCCCAGTACCCACAAAATCAGTTGTCCTCAGACAACAGATTATCATTTCAATTTGATAAAAAAGTGTGAAAAGATGATTTAAAGTGTATAACATATATGCCAGATGAAAGAGTAGATTGAAAAACCTCTTTAAAACTAAAGGCAGTGAACTTTCAGCAATATTCACTCTTATTTGTGGTTGCTCAGAATGTGTACCAAGTTTTTGTCAACACCAGCAGATGTTTATAAAAAAAGGAATAAACTCAGGCAACCACATAGTCAACTATATTCCTGAGGACCCCCTTTCCACCCTCCGCATCTGCTAAATGTAACAAGGTCACACAATCTCCTCTAAGTTTGCTATTTTTCCAATAATTGTTGCATATTTATTGATGTTGCTACTGTCACAATCATGACGAGTCAACTTCTGTCTCTTTTGTATAGAAAGAACTATTTAAAATTATGACATAAATTTATGCATTTTGAGTAAAGTCCAGAGGCAACTAGCAACAGAGGGAATACAGGATGGCTCCTGTATACAACTCATGGAAATGAGGCACTTGAGGGGTTTCAGAAATGCAAAAGACTTCTCAGCAGAGGAATTATGAGGAATAAAAGAGGACTTGAGGTTGCAGTGCAATACAAGAGGAAAGAAAGTCCCAAGGGTTTCTATAGCCATCTTAAGAGCAAAAGAATAACAAGAGACAAAGTTGGTCCACTGGTTGATCAGCATGGTCATCTATGCATGGAACTGAGAGAGAGAGAGAAAGATTTTTTCATCGGTATTTACTTTGGAGACAGACACAAATAGTCGACCTGAGGCAAAAATTCGTGAAGTCATAGACCGTATCTAGTCACAAAAGAGGAGGGCTGGCTGTCTAGAGGCCAGCTAGGGTGGATATATCAGTAGGGCCTGACAAGTTTTTCCCTTGGACCATGTGGAATGCTAATGTTGAAACTGCTGGGGCCTTGGCAGGAATAGTTAAACCATCTTTAGTCATGGCTGAGGAGCCAGGAGAGTGGAGGATATCTAAAGTTGTTACATTGTTCAAGAAACATTCTAAGAAATAGCCAGCAAATGATAGGCTAATTTATTTATGGATAAATTATTGGAAGGCATTCTAAATGCAGGATGAAGAAATACGGTGGATTCATGTTATTTGGGACAGCCACTAATTAAGGAGAACTCGGAAGGAAGAAAGCAAATCAAGAAAATAATCAGGATACCTTTGTTTATTGAGGACACTGCCTGTGAATTGGGACAGAAGACTACTGCGGAGTGTCGGTTTAACCAGCGTCAGTCACGGACACTTGTGTGGCCATCAGACAGTGCACCTGGTGATGAAGGTGACACATCTGAACATGAGCCCGTGATGACACTGGATGCTGAGAAATTTATTGTTGGATTACAATATTATTTCACGCAAGAAGGCAATGAAGGCAGTCCATATCTGCACTTGGTATCCGCGGTGATTTTGTTAATTTGCAGTCAATCAAAAGAACACAGCAGCGTACTGGAAATGAATTCCACTGTCAATAACGATCAGGGAATGAAACACAGTTTTATAGTACTGTAGTCGTGGTGGTAGTGTTCTAATTTGTTCTGTACTTCAGTTAAATATTCAGTTTGTTACTCAGTTAAACGGGAGTTTGTCTTTTTTAAACTATTTCCATGAAAATTTGTTTCACTGGGCAACCTCTTAATAATAATAACCTCTTTATTAGTGTGCCTAATCAACCAGAGTCTACTGTATTTGGATAGACAGGGCTTATTTACGGAAAATCAAAGTGGCCTCGTGAATGGTAGTTCATGTTTAAACAATCTTAAAGCTTTTTGAAGATTAAACAAGAAATTTGTGTCTTGATGCTTGTGACTGGTGCCCCAGGGATCAGTGCTGTGTCTGTTGTTGTTTGACATCTATACCAATAATCTGGGTGATAATTGATCAGCAAATTTGTGGATGACACCAAGATAGGGAACAGAGTGGACAGCGAGGAAGGATATCAAATGCTGCATCACATGAACTGGGATGTTGGTGAGGCTGAACCTAGAGTAATGTGAGTAGTTCTGGTCATCTACCTACGGGAAAGAAAATTGACATGGATGTTGCCGGGACTTGAGTACCTGAGTTATAGGGGAAGGTTGAAAAGAGTCACAGAGCAATACAGCATAGAAGTAGACCAATCCCCTCAGTGACAAGCTCTGCAAATTGACCGTGCTGTTCCTGTCAGTGTGTAGATGAACACACAGACAAGACAATGACTGACCACCTTATCCATATTGCTCCTGATTTTATAAGCTTCTGTCAAGTCCCCTTACAATAGTAAGTCCCCTAATAAGGCAGAAGAAGCTTTTTCCTCTCAGGTTGTGTGAGAATAGAACAAGAGGTGATAGATTTAAGGCAAAACATGAAATATTTTAGGGGAATCTGAGAGCATGGCCTGGATGGTGGGGGTCCTTGATGATGGATGCTTATTTCTTACAACAGTACTCCATGTAGATGTGCTCCGTGTTGGGGAGGGCTTTCACTATGATGGACTGGGCTGTACCCATTGATTTTGACGGCGATTCTTTTCAAGCACATTTGTGTTTCCATACCAGGCCGTGCTGCAGCCAGTCAATATAATCTGTATCACATATCTATAAGCTTATCAAAGTTTCAGATGACATGACAAATCTTAGCAAACGTTGGGAAAGTAGAAGTATTGCCTTGCTTCCTTTGTAATGGCACTTAATTGTGAGACCCAGGACAGATCGTTGGAAATGTCCAGGAATTGAAATTTTCTGACCCTCTCCAACTCTGAGTACTGGCTCATTGCTTCCCCCACTTGTAGTCAATAAGCTCGTTCTAGGAGACTTAATGGGCTGATTGGTCTGATTCTGCTCCTGTGTCCCATGGGGTTCTGGTCTTAGTCCATGCAGGCTCTGAGGTAATCACATTCCCAAACCTATTTCCCTCCAAGCTATTCCTGTTCACATTCTCTTTCACTTATTCCACTGACAACCTGCTGTCAGTGAAGCTCTACACATTAGCAGCGGGGTCAAGAACAGGAGAGTGTAGAATGAAGGGTCTTGGCATGAAACATCAACAGTTTATTCTCCACAGATACTGCCTGACCTGCTGAATGCCTCCAGCATTTTGTCTGTGTTCTTGTAGAATGACGATGTTTTGTAAATAAACTAGGAGTGATGGAAGGTAAAATATTTTTACACTTCAAGTATTTAAGGTCTGGATGCAAACGTCTCTTAATAGGGGAGGCAAATTGATATCTCATTTTCACCCATGACTGACAGCATTGCCCAGAGTCCCCAGGAGTGTGACACTCACAAATGGTACACTATTTACAATCTGTGCCCCTGAATGGACAAGGTTGGTGAATGTCTCAAACCTTCCAAACACAATTTTAGCACAGAATCTCCCTTAACCAGGACAAGGGGCAGGGACAGTGAACAATACCACCTCTACAATTCCCCAGGTCACCATTGCTACACCACCATCAAGAATGCCTACTGTCCTATTCCACACCCTCATTTTGTGAAGTCTGATCACCTAGCTGTACTTTTACACCCTGAGTATAGGCAGTGACTGAAGACTGCAGCAGCAGCAGTGAGGACCAAGAAAGTTTGGACAAGGGAAGCACAGGAGCACCTACAGGACTGCTTTGAATCGGTGGACTGGACTGTATTCAGGGTTTCACCGTTGAATATGGATGAGTATTCTGCAGTTGTTACCGACTTCATTAAAACCCTTGTGGATGAGTGTGTGCCTTCAAAGACTTACTCTACATTCCCGAACCAAAAGCCGTGGATGAACCAGGAGGTACGTCGTCTGCTGAAGGCCAGATCTGTGGAATTCAAGTCTGGCAACCCAGGCCTGTACCAGAAAAGCAGGTATGATTTGCAGAGGGCTATTTCAAGGGGGAAGAGACAATTTCGAATGAGGTTGGAGACGATATCAGGTGCACGGCAACTCTGGCAGGGTTTGCAAGACATTAGTCCTTACAGAGCAAGACTCAATAGTATGAATGGCGGCAATGCTTCACTACCAGATGAACTCAACGCCTCGTATGCGTGCTTTGAAAGGGAGAACACAACTACAGCTGTGAAGATCCCTGCTGCACCTGATAACCCTGTGATCTCTGTCTCAGAGGCCGATGTTAGACTGTCTTTAAAGAGAGTGAACCCTCGCAATGCAGAAAGTCTTGATGCAGTACCTGGTAAGTCTCTGAAAACCTGTGCCAACCAACTAGCGGGAGTATTCAAGTACATTTTCAACCTCTCACCTGCTACAGACACAAGTTCCCAGTTGCTTCAAAAAGGCAACAGTTATAGCAGTGCCTGCGAAGAATAATGTGGGCTGCATAATGACTATCGCCCAGTAGCACTCACATCTACAGTGAGGAAATGCTTTGAGAGGTTGGTTATGACTAGAATGAACTCCTGCCTCAGAAAGCAGCTGGACCCATTGCAATTTGCGGATTGTTGACGATCAGCACTGGCGCACCTCAGGGGTGTGTGCTTAGCCCACTGCTCTGCTCTCTGTATACACGTGACTGTACGGCCAGGCATAACTCAAAACTATCTATAAATTTACTAATGATACAACCATTGCTGGTAGAATCTCAGGTGGTGATGAGAGAGCATACAGGAGTGAGATATGCCAACTAGTGGAGTGGTGCCACAGCAACACCCTGGCACTAATGTTAGTAAGACGAAAGATCTGATTGTGGACTTCAGGAAGGGTAAGACTAACGATTACGTAATTGATTTACTTGTTTACTTATTACAATTTTTACTTTATTTTTTTCTCTGCTGAATTATGTATTGCATTGAACCGCTGCTGCTAAGTTAACATATTTCACGTCACATGCTGGTGATAATAAACCTGATTCTGGAAACATTATTTCTTTCACCCTCATCGCGTTATTGTAACCCAGGCAATGACAAAGGCTTTCACTAAATATGGAGATGTTGAGGTGTGACCCCTCCGGGGGAGGTGACATTATGACTCCAGCGGACACATCATAATGAGATGCATCATCACCATAGGATTTAAAATCTGCTCAGCTGGAGACTGGAGACAGATGTAGACGGGCAGAAATCATGGATTCTCCCATATCTGCACAGATGGTTCAAAAGATCCAGCGACAGATCATTCAGGTATCTCTCTTTATGTTCATTAATTTCATGTCGGACAATGAGTGAGGTTTCCTCTCTTTAAGAATGGATAAGAGGAGAATTAGTTGTCCTTTTTTATTATATATTGCATATTTTCTTATTACTATGTATGATTATGATAATATCTATTTCATCTTTTGTTTATATGGTTGCTGATTTACATATTTGAGATAATTCTCCCCTTGTCTGCATATATGTTTCCTCTAAATCAATAAAAAGATTAATAATGAAAGAGAAGATTTCTCGTGCTGTGACTCAAAATGTAAATGTTCCTGTCGTTGTCTAGTTGTAAGCCAGTGAATATTTTTCCTCTCTTTTGTTTCCTTTCATGATGAAGGGTCTCAGCCTGAAACGTCGGATCTGCTCTTTGTCTTAGATGCTGCCTGGCCTGCTGTGTTTCTCCAGCGTTTTCTGTGTGTTGCTTGAATTTACTTTTTCGTTCTTCTCCTTGAGGGACAAGAGTGCCAGAAACCATGACACATGATTGTACACAAGACAACACAGATTTGAACCGTATGAAGCTGAGAGTGACCACTACACAATTCAAGCCCAAGACAGCAAGTCCCGACTGCATTCAGGTCTCCTCAGGTTAGTACCTCTGCAACCCTTCCACCTCACTGTGTTCACTTAATTACCACTCCCATTCCACCCCACAAACTCACAGAGTCATGGGGACTGTGTGAAACCACCTCTCTTATCACAGGACCATTTCCATCCCGTGCATCCTGTGGTCAGAGGGTTCACTCATCCAGTGCTAAGTTTGTTTTTACATTGATTTATTTCTCATTTTAAAAGTTATCATTTCTGTGTGCTGATGGGTGTTTGTCATCCCAACCAGCTCTGCCCGAAATTCTTTGGTGTGATTGTTTCTTGGTGAAATTTGACAATGTGTTCCCCGGTTGGACCGTCATGCCCAGTCATCATGACCCCGCATCGGTAACAGGAACCGACCCTGCTCCGGCTCCAGGCTCAGGTCAGCATTGCTCGGAGTTACCGTACTGGCACTGGAGAGGGCCCAGTCCATGTGGTCAGTTCTGGCCAAAGGCAGCTGGGGCTCCACCCTGACACCAAGTCATTTTATGTGATTAGCAAAAGCTGCAGCCCTTTACTTCCACCCTGCCCCTGATGCATGGGGAATAAATATACCAGTAAGGTTGTTTACAAAAGACTCGTTTGGTGTTGTCAAAAGCTCTGGTCATGTCTGCTGACCATTCAAACATGCGATTATGGGCATTAAATTAAGGGAGCAAGCATAAGTTCAACAGATCGTGGAATGAAAAGGTGATAGAAATTCACCAAAACAAAAATCACTTGCAGTATTTTTTGGGGGGTGGGGGTGCAGTGGAAAGTCCATCATAGCAGTGACTTTTGATGGTGGGTTGGCAGACCATTTTATGCTCTGATCTGAGGTCAGTTCGCAGGTTGATTGGCATCTGCGAACAGTTCGAGCTGGCGTCGGTGGCCAGGGTCAACCGCACGAAGAGAGAAGCCATGCTCTTTGGCAACTGGCATGACTGATCCAGCATCCCCTTCACTATCAGGTCTGACCACATGAAGGTGTTGCAGATCTGGTTCGCAGGGGCTGAGGCATGCAGCAAGAACTGGCGGGAGCAGACTGCCAAGGTGAAACAGAAACTGGGACTGTGGGGAGGGCGCTCCCTTTCGGTAACGGGCAAGAACCTGGTCATCAGGTGTGAGGTGCTCTCAGGGCTGCTGTACTTGACGCAGGTGTGGCCCGTCCCCCACTCCTGCAGCTCGGAAAT
Organism: Mobula birostris; assembly: GCF_030028105.1. Classification (NCBI taxonomy): domain Eukaryota; kingdom Metazoa; phylum Chordata; class Chondrichthyes; order Myliobatiformes; family Myliobatidae; genus Mobula; species Mobula birostris. The sequence continues at coordinate 12,427,635 of NC_092373.1, forward strand.
CACCCCAGCCGTCTTCAGATTCGTCTGGGGATCCAAGATGGAGCGGGTGAGAGAGACCGTCATGCACAAGTCCCTGGACAACGGGGGCAAGAACGTCCCCAATGTCGCCCTCACCCTGATGGCCAGCTTCGTGTGTGGCTGCATCAGGTTGTGAGTGGATCCCAGATACGTGGGCACAAAGTACTACTATGTGCCCAGGTTTTACCTGTCGCCCTGGCTACGAAGGATGGGTCTGGCCCCTTTCCCATGCAACGCCCCAGTCAGCTGCTCATTGCCTCCTTACATGTCCTTCGTGGAAAAATTCTTCAAGGTCAATGTATTTGACCACAATGCCATTAGACAGTGGACGGCACGTAATGTCCTGCAGGCACTGCAGGAGAAGGACGAGATGGATTCAGTGGAGTGATTCCCTGAGCAGACGGTCCAGTTCATCTGGGAAAATGCCTCAACGCCAGACCTCACCAACAGGCACAAAGACCTCGCCTGGCTGGCGGTGAGAGCGGCCCTCCCAGTCAGATCCCTCAAGTACGCCCGGTAAGGTTCCTCCACACCTCGCTGCCCATGGGAGGACAGTAATGGAGTGGAGTCGGTGGCTTACATCTTTGCACATTGTAGGTTCGCGAAGAAGGTGTGGAAGAGAATGGAAGGGACAGTACTAAGATTCACGCCCAGCAGTTGCGTTACCGAGGACTCCGTGATCTACGGCCTATTCCCGGGAATGCACACAGAGACAAACATCCGGTGCTGCTGGCAGATCATCAACTCGGTGAAATACGCTCTTTGGTCTGCCCGAAACTTGGTGGTCTGCTAGGACATGGAGATGTCTGTGACTTAATGCTGCCGACTGGCTCACTCTCGTCTGCAGGAGTAGGTGCTGAGGGATGCACTCAAGCTTGGTGCGGCCACCGCGAAGGCCCGGTGGGGAAGGACCACAGTTTAAGGTTCATCACCCGTGCAAGTGGGAGGGGTTGAGCTGGGTGGGGAGGAGACCTACCCTCATCAGCGGTGTTGACAGATAATCAACAGGGTGCCCAAGGTGTGGGTGGAATTGTTAATCTGGGAAAGCATTAGGGACTTCGCCTGCCTTTATGGTTGATAATTTTATTGCTAATAAGTCTTAACTCTTGACCAAGGGTTGAGAGTAAATGAATGGTTTATTGTAAACATCTTTCATTTGTAAGTGAACAGAGAGTCAACGCATAATTTTATTGTTAATAACATTTTTGAATAAGGACTCAGAGTCAACAAATGTTTTTTCTTATATTGTAAATAATTTTATTTTGTAACACTTCTGAATAAAGTATTTTTGGGAAAAAAATATCTACACAGATGGTTCAATAGATCCAGCGACAGGTCATTCAGGGATCTCTCTTTATGTTCATTAATTTCATGTCGGACAATGAGTGACGTTTCCTCTCTTTATGAATTGATAAGAGGAGAATTACTTGTCCTTTTTTATTATATATTGCATATTTTCTTATTACTATGTATGATTATGATAATATCTATTTCATCTTTTGTTTATATGGTTGCTGATATACATATTTGAGATAATTCTCCCCTTGTCTGCATATATGTTTCCTCTAAATCAATAAAGAGATTAATAACGAAAGAAAAGATTTCTCATGCTGTGACTCAAAATGTAAATGTTCCTGTCGTTGTCTAGTTGTAAGCCAGTGAATATTTTTCCTCTCTTTTGTTTCCTTTCATGATGAAGGGTCTCAGCCTGAAACGTCGGATCTGCTCTTTGTCTTAGATGCTGCCTGGCCTGCTGTGTTTCTCTAGCGTTTTCTGTGTGTTGCTTGAATTTACTTTTTCTTTCTTCTCCTTGAGGGACAAGAGTGCCAGAAACCATGACACATGATTGTGCACAAGACAACACAGATTTGAACCAGAGATGAAGCTGAGAGTGACCACTACACAATTCAAGCCCAAGACAGCAAGTCCCGACTGCATTCAGGTCTCCTCAGGTTAGTACCTCTGCAACCCTTCCACCTCACTGTGTTCACTCAATTACCACTCCCATTCCACCCCACAAACTCACAGAGTCATGGGGACTGTGTGAAACCACCTCTCTTATCACAGGACCATTTCCATCCCGTGCATCCTGGGGTCAGAGGGTTCACTCATCCAATGCTAAGTTTGTTTTTACATTGATTTATTTCTCATTTTAAAAGTTGTCATTTCTGTGTGCTGATGGATGTTTGTCATCCCAACCAGCTCTGCCCAAAATTCTTTGGTGTGATTGTTTCTTGGTGAAATTTGACAATGGGTTCCCCGGTTGGACCTTTATGCCCAGTCATCATGACCCCATGTCGCTAACAGGAACCGACCCTGCTCCGGCTCCAGGCTCAGGTCAGCATTGCTCGGAGTTACCGTACTGGCACTGGAGAGGGCCCAGTCAATGTGGTCAACTCTGGCCAAAGGCAGCTGGGGCTCCACCCTGACACCGAGTCATTTTATGTGATTAGCAAAAGCTGCAGCCCTTTACTTCCACCCTGCCCCTGATGCATGGGGAATAAATAAACCAGTAGGGTTGTTTACAAAAGACTCGTTTGGTGTTGTCAAATGCTCTGGTCACGTCTGCTGACCATTCAAACATGCGATTATGGGCATTTAATTAAGGGAGCAAGCATAAGTTCAACAGATCTTAGAATGAAGAGGTGATAGAAATTCACCAAAACAAAAAACACTTGCAGTATTTTTTGGGTGGTGGGGGTGCAGTGGAAAGTCCATCATAACAGCAACTTTTGATGGTGGGGTGGCAGACCATCTGCACAGATACAGTGGCTGAGAAAGTCAAGGATAGACAACCTGAACTGGTGTTTAATGGGGTTAATAATCAGCCCACGATGGCTGAAGCAATAGAAAAGTATGTGGAGATGTGACAAGTGTTCGGTTTTGGATGCGCTGGTGACAGCTACAGTACTGTGTAAAAGTCTTATACACATGTATCTGCAGCAATGGTGCTCAGACTCTTGCTCAGTACTGTATATTATGTCTTTCCAGTCACAACTTAATACCACTTCATACACCTGAGCTGGTACAATGCTAATCACTCTTAATTCTGTTTCCCAACTACCTCCTATTTTAATGAATTTACAGAATTGTTCAGAAGTTTCAGGCACCCTTGCTACATATATGTGCCTTTTGCACAGTGCTGTGTGTTGTCCAGGTAAACAAAAAGACAAACTGTCACTGTTTTAGCTCACAGTCCATGAGTTGCTGGGAAGTCTATGCTGCATTTTTCAGCCCAAAGGGCATGCACAGAAACTCAAACAGGCCAAATGGGGTGCTAACAGCATCTTTGGGAATATGGTGAGAGCACCCAGGTACCTGATGATAAACCCTGACCAAATACACTTTACAAAAAATTATCTTTCTGGCTAAATTTACCGAAAAGTCTTGAATATGTGGGACTGGGTAATGATCAGGGGTAATGGTCTATTTAGAGATCGGCAGGGATGGCATTATCGGCTTCACTGAGTTCGTTGCTTAAAGACCATCGTTGGGTGCTTCACATCTAAGGATACAGATTGTGTTGAAAGGACAGGCAGAGGGAATTGGGAGGCATTGTTGTTAAAAAAAAAACCAAATCCTTGTAGAGAGATGACATAGGAATAGAAGTTGCAGAAACTTTGGGGTGGGGCGCGTTGATAGAACTAAGAAACTGCCAGGTCTCTGATGGGAATTTATACAGGCTCCCAAACAGTAGCCAGAATGTGGGATATAAATTACAGTGGGAAATAGAAAAGGAAAATCTATGATGTAGCGAGCTGGTGTTCAGTGAATGGGAGGATAATGAGGATTGTGGAAAAACAAAGGAATCTGGCTTTGCAGACAATACAAAGGTAGATGGAAGGGCAAGTATTTTACAGCAAGTAGGGTGTCTGCAGAAGTATTTGGACAGATTGAGAGAAAAGGTAAAGAAGTAGTAGATGGAATATACTGTAGGGAAGTGTATGGTCATGCACTTCAGTAGAAGAAATTAAGGTGTCGTCTATTTAAAAATTTTAAAAATTGGAGGGGTAAAGGTCCTTGGAAGCACTTCTGCAGGATTCCGTAAAGGTTAACTTGAAGTTTGAGTCGATTGTTACGAAGGCAACTGCAACGTTGGCATTAATTTCAAATGGACTAGAATATAAAAGGAAAGATGTATACTGAGGCTTTATATGGCATTGGTCAGACCAAACTTGGAGTATTGTGTGCAGATTTGGGCCGCTTATCTGAGAAATGATGTGCTGGCATTATAGAGCTTCCAGAGAAGGCTCACGAGATTGATCCAGCAATGAAAGGGTTAACATATGAGGAGCGTTTCATGGCTCTGGACTCGTACTCGCCAGATGATGGTGGATCTCATAGATACCTATTGAATATCGAAAGTTCTAGATAGAATGGACGTGAAAAGGATATTTTGTATACCTTCTGATCTACGGTCAGAGGGCATCCATTTAGACCAGAGATAAGGAGGAATTGAATCTGTGGAATCCATTGCCACGGATGGCTGTGGACACCAAGTAACTGAGGATATTTAAAATGGAAGTTGATTGGTTCTTGCTTAGTCATGGCATGAAAGGTTCCAGGGAGAAGAGAGTACAGTGTGGTTGAGAGGGATACTCATTCAGCCATGATGGAATGACAGAACAGACTCAGGATGCTGAGTTGCCTAATTCTGCTCCTATGTCTTTTGGTCTTATGGTCTAATTGATGAAGACATTAGTGAGGCCTCACCTGGAATATTGTATTCAGATTTGCTTGCTTTGCTACAGTAAAGATGCCGTCCAGCCGCAAAGAGTGCTAAGGAGATTTACGAGACTGTTGTCAGCACTTCAAGGACTGAGTTATGGACAGAGTTTGGGCAGGTTGGGAGTGCACAACTTTAAGGAAAAACAAGAAATTTAATCAGGACACAGGAGAAAATTATTCACACAGTAGGCAGTCAGACAGGTACATGAATAAGAATGGTTTGGAGGGATACGGGACAAATGCAGGCAGATGGGACTGGCTCAGAAGAGGATGCAACCAACACCACTTCCCCATTCCCTCTGCTCCCTCCCCGTGCATTACCCTGCTCCCTCCAGGTTATTCAAACCAGCTGACGCAATTTGCTCAAAGATAGTGTTGTCATCAACAGGTCCATCCAGATTGTCCTGTGATTGGCCTGGGGAGATTCAGATCATCAACTGACCCTTCCAGACTGGGCTCCTGATCGGCTCCAGGACAATGACAATACTGATGACCAAGCCCTTGGCTGTGATGGGTTCCACCAATGTCCATACTGTCTACAGGCCTTTCTCCGTGGTGATCGACTCCTCTTCTGCTCTCAACTATTGGTCTTTCTCCAACAACAGCATCGTCTACTGACTGCAGTGGACTGCCATCGTCCATTGGCTCACCTCCACATCATCACCCAGTGTCTTCACTGATTGGTCCACATGAGGATCTCCAGTGGGTGACTTCACTGGGCACATCATTGAACTACAGCACAACAACTTCATTATATGGCATCAAGTTTGGGATCTTCACAGATCCAGTGGTCTTTGATAGACAACAGAACGTCAAGTCTGATTGGCGTGATGACTAATTTCAGCTCTGTCTCAACCAATCAGCTGAAGAAACAGCTCAGATCTACCCGAGCTGATTTTTTGTTGTCCGATGAGTGGCTGATCAATCCCAGAGCACCTCTCAGTAGCTCCACCAGTGACACCATATTTTTGGCCCCCAGCCTCACCCTACCCTTCCTCCTCAGCTCTCCATTCCCTCCTTCAGGTTCACCTTGCCCCATGTACTGGCTGTCCTCACTGTGACTGCCTGGTTCCTCCAGTGAGGGAGCACCTCCCTCCTGCTCCCCAACCCATTCCCCACCCTCCCTTCCATCCCTCCCCCACACATGTCTCCCCTCCCTCTCACCCCTCAACTTTTCCTTCCAACTCCATGCCCCACCTCTTCCCTTCCCTCTCCTATACACATACCCCTCCCTCCCATTTCCTACCTCCCCCTCCCACACACTTCCCCATCTACCTCCCCACCTTCCCCCCTAGGACCTTGTCAGGGAGCCCTCCCTTCATCCTCCTCCTGCCCATTCCTCCCCACTCCCCTTCCCTCTCCCCTCCCCGAACCTCTCTCCCCCTCCCTCCCCCATCTCCTCTAACCCTTTCCTCCCTCCTCCTCCCCTTCCCCTCCACTCCACCACTCCCTCCCTATTCCTCCCCCTCCCCATCTCCCACCCTTCCCCTCCCCTCCCTCACTCTCCCCTTCCCCTCCCATCCTCCTCCTTCCTCTCCCTCTCTCTCCATCCCTCCTGCCTCTGCTCTTCCCTCATCTCAATTCCCTCTTCCCAACCTCTCACCTTCCTTCCGTCCCCTACCCTCCATCCCCTCAACTGTTTGTGTTTTGTGTGTGTGTGAGAGAGACCTACCCTCCCCACTTACCCCTCCCCCCTCCATCTCCACCGCATTCCCCACCCCTCTGATTCCACCCCATCCCCTCCAGCCTTATCTGCACCCTCCCCTCTCTCTCACATACCTGCAAACGCACATCCAGTTGGGGTGATGGATGGAGGGGGTGGGGGGCTGAGTGGGTGGAAGAGGGGGAGTGAGGAGGAGCAGGAAGGAGGTGAGAGGAAGTAGTAGGTTGAGGGGGAGTGTGGGTGAGGAAACAGGAGGGGAAGGGGTAGGTTGAAGGGGAGTGTGGGTGAGGAAACAGGTGGGGAAGGGGTAGGTTGAGGGGGAGGGTGGGTGAGGAAACAGGAGGGGAAGGGGTGGGTTGAGGGGGAGGGTGGGTGAAGGAACAGGAGGGGAAGGGGTAGGTTGAGGGGAAGGGTGGGTGAGGAAACAGGAGGGGAAGGCAAGTGGGACTGAGTAGGAGGATGGTAGGAATGGGAGGGGGAAGAAGAGGGTTGAGGAGAGGGTGAGGTAGAGGGCAGGAGCAGGAGTGTTGCTGTGGAGCTGGAGTGAGGGGAAGAAGTAAAGGGAGAGGGGAATTGGATGGTTGAGGGGAGATAGAGAGGCAAGGAAGGTGGAAGGTTGGGAGTGGGATCAGAGGGAGATGAGGAGAGAGGCAGAGGGGAAGGAGGAAGGGTGGAGAGAATGGAGGAGAATGGGAAGGGGAGGGTTGAGGGTAAGGGAGGGGCACGGGAATGTGGTGGTGAGGGGGCAGGGGAAGGAATAGGGACGGATGGAGGAGGGGTGGGTGAGGGGGTTGGAGTGGGGAGGGGAGGGGAGGGGGAGGTGGGGGTGGGTGGGTGGGGAGGGGGGAGGGGAGAGTGGAGGGAGGGGGACTGAGGAGGAGTGGGTGGGAGGAAGATGTAGGGAGAGTTCCCCCATGAGGTCCCAGACACCCCCCATACCCTACCCCACCCAACCCCCCATATCCCACATACCCCACCCCCCACACCCCCCCCATACCCCACCCCAGCCCAGACCATCCCCCTCTGGAATTGACCCCGTTCCCTGCTCGGGGCTGGGGGTAAGCGTTGAGCTGCTGAACCTGCAAGAAAATGGATCGTCTGATAGAATATGGTTCATGGACTTGGAAAATAAATTTACTTTGAAATTCAACTTTGAAATCTGTTGTTTGTAAAACATGTACTGATGAGAAATGGTCTCAATGAATGTCCACGAGTGGAAAACACTGGTGTTCAGTCCCACTGCCCTTTGCCAGCCAAGAAGCCGCACCTGAGTCAGTCCCATCTGCCTGGCGTGACCCATCTCTCTCTGAAGTTTCCTCTCCGCCCTGTCTAATGAAGCACATGTCAACCTCTGTTTTAAATATAGCCAACTGTGCCAATGAATTGCTGAGATTCATCACCCTCTGGGTAAAGAAATTCCACCTCATCTCTATAAATGAATGCCCTCTGTTGTTAGACAGTTTGTCCCTGGGGTGGGGAGGGGTGTGTTGCAGGAAAGATACCAGCTATCAATCTATGCCCCTCGTAATCTTATCACACATTATCATTCTCCCCTCAGCTCCACCACTCCTTTCAAAATACCCAAGTTTGTTTGCCCTCTCCTTAAACAGTAACTTATGCCTTTAATCCAGACTGCATCCTGGTGAACCTCTTCTGCACCCTCTCCAATGTATCACTGTTACAGTGGGTCAACGGCAATGACAGATTCATCCAAGAGGAGCTGGCCAAAGTTGATGGGAATGGGACACTAGGCAGAATGACAGCAGAGCAGCAATGACTGGAGTTTTTGGGGCAATTTAGAAGGTGGAGGGCAGATGCGTCCCAAAGGTGAAGTATTCTAAAGGGAGGATGAGGCAAGCATGGCTGACAAGGGAAGTCAGAGACAGCATAGAATCAAAAAGGAGGGCATAGAGTAGTAGCAGAAAAGAGAGGGAAGCTTTACAAACCAACAAAAGCCAGTGAAAAACAATGAGAGAAAAGATGAAATCTGAAGGTAAGCCAGCCAATAATATTAAAGAGGATGCCGAAAGCTTTTCTTCCAGAGGTAGAAAGAGTAAAATTAAGGCAGAGTGAACATTAGACTGCTGGAAATGACACTGGAGAGGTAGTAATGGGAAAAAAGGAATGGTGAACAAACTGACTAAGAATTTTGCCAGCGAGGGAGAGAAGTGAGCGTAATCACTGTTGCCAATGAGAAGCTGAAATGTCGTAGGTAGATAAGTCATCTAGACCAGTTGGTCTACACCCCAGTTAAGTCAAGTCAAATTTATTTATAAAGCAGATTTAGAAACAACCCATGTTGACCAAAGTGCTGTACAAACCATAACAGGTAGCTAAAATCACAAATCAAGAAACACAGATAGAAACAATAAGGCACAAAGCTTATAGGCAGAAAATAAACTACACATGAGCCTTGGCACAAACCAAAAATCAGCCACATCAGGACGATTCAAATGCTCGTGGATAAAGGTAAGTTTTGAGCCTGCACATAGAAGAGTCAAAGGAGGCGGCAGATCTGATAGGGAGGGAAATGCTGTTCCACAGTCTAGGGGCTACAACAGCAAAGGCACGGTCAACCCTGAGCTTAAATTTAGATCGCGGGACAGTCAGGAGCCCCAAGTCAGCCGACCTGAGGGAGCTGGAAGTAGAATAAGGGGTTTTACTGCTGGCTTTTACTACTGCATTAACTTGCTTGTCGAACTTGAAGGCGGAATGAAATATCACAGCAAGGTTTTTGACATGGGGTTTGGAAAGGGTGGACAGGTTACCAAAGTTGTTGGCAATCACTTTGATGGAGTCAGGGGGGCCAAATAGGACAACTTCAGACTTGCCTTCATTCAGCTGCAGGAAGTTTAGTGCCATCCAACAGTTTATGTCCTCAAGGCAATTCATGAGGGTGAGTGGATCTGACTAGACCTTTGTTTCAAGGGGGATAAAGCTGTGTGTCATCAGCATAACACGGGAAGGAAATGTCATAATTTTGGATGATTTGGCCGAGGGGAAGCATGTATATGGAGAAAAGAATGGGACCTGGGATGGAAACTTGTGAGAACCCGCAGCAGAAACTAGCTGGAAAAGAAGAAGATGTTGCATTTCTGTAAGTGCCTGCAAGAAAATGAATCTTAAGGAGAAATACAGTGCATTGAAATAGTATTAAGTCCGCACACAGTATTTTCATGTTTTACTCTGTCATTTTCTAAATATTTTGAAGTAGAATTTATTGAGCTGATCTACAAAACAGTGTGCATCATATCAAATCAAAAGAAAAATTCCAAAGTTTCTCAATAATTTACTAAAAATTGAAAGCAGAATTGTGAGTCTGAGAAAGTATTAATCCCTTCCTTTGTAATTACTACACTCACTTTCCTCGGGTGCCATTTGTGATCTCACCAACTCACCTAATTTGTCAATGCAGAACATTGAATTCATAAGAATAAAAACCCCTCAGTCTGTAAGGTCCAGCTGTATGATAGACTTAAAACAGCCCAAACCAAAATGAAGATAGCAGCTGCTTTTGATGGAAGGGTTTTTGCACCTTCTGCGGAGATGTGATGGCCGGGAAAGTCAATGGCTGATAACTTAGCCTGCTATTTTGCATGGTTAGTAATCAATTCGTATTGGCTTAAGTGCTCGTAAAGTGTGCAGAGATGAGGTTCCTGTTTGGATTTGGATGCATTGGTGACAAGTTTGTCATTCAGGGGATCAAAAGGAAAATCTAAGTTTTTAATGCAGAATCCATCAGCTATTGGAAGACCGTACTACATTTTTCAGCCCAAACGGCATGCGTAGAAACTCAGAAAGGCCAAATGGGATTATCACAGCCATATCTAATCTGTACAGGACTTTCAGGCCTTTTAACATTCAAACTGTTTCTATGAGTTCCCCCGTCATGCTCCTGAACTCCAGGGAATATAGCCCAAGAGCTGTCAGACGTTCCTCATACGGTAACCCTTTCATTCCTGGAATCATTCTGGTGAATCTTCTCTGAACTCTCTCCAACGTCAGTATATCCTTTCTAAAATAAGGAGCCCAAAATTGCACACAGTACTCCAAGTGTGGTCTCACGAGTGCCTTATACAGCCTCAACATCACGTCCCTGCTTTTATATTCTATACCTCTAGAAATGAATGCCAACATTGCATTCTCCTTCTTCACCACTGACTCATCCTGGAGGTTAACCTTTAAGGTATCTTGCACAAGATGTCCCAAGTCCCTTTCTATCTCTGCATTTTGAATTCTCTCCCCATCTAAATAATTGTCAGCCGTTGATTTCTTCCACCAAAGTGCATGACCATACACTTTCCAATATTGTATTTCATTTTCTACCTCTGTGCCCATTCCCCTAAACTATCGACGTCTCTCTGCAGGATCTCTGTTTCCTCAGGACTACCTGCCCCTCCACCTATCTTTGTATCATCAGCAAATTTAGCCGCATATTCATTAATCCCACAGTCCAAATCACTGACACACATCATAAAAAAACAGCGGTCCCAACATTGACCCCGATGTCCCATGGGTTAGGACCCTGCTGCCGTTGGCAAACTGCAACGAATTTCGTCGCTCTTTGCCATCTGATCAATAAGTGATACTGGCAGCATTTTCACTTGAGCACTTGTGTCACACAGGAAACATCGCCCCGAAATTGTGTCTGTAATGTACAGTAAACATCCCTGGCAGCTGGAACCCACTGTGTTCACAGACCTCTGAGGCCCAGATGTGCTGGCACTGTCAAAGCTGCCAGCTCGTCGGCACTTTCCAGTGTCCATACCAAAGCAAGCGAGGTAAAAACACAGGCCTGGTATTGTCTGTTTCGCAGCCATGGGTGCCCTTAAGTTGGAGGCTTGCTGACCGTGCTTATTGAGGTAGAGAAAGCTGAGTCTAGACTATCAGCCATATTAGCAAGCTCCCTTTTATCCTTCACAGGTGTACTTGATTGGGCTCAGCAAACTTGTTTCGGCATTTTCTGCATGAAGATTTGTTTAAAATTAAAACAAGGATGGTGATTGCTCAGGAGGGATAACATGTGATCCATTAGCTCTGATGGCTTAGCGTCACCGTGGCTGGGCGAGGAAAACAACTGTTGGTGCACTCAGACTCCAACAGTCCAAAACTCTGTAAATGGTGAGTTTTCAATGATCGGTATTGATCATATTCAGGCAGGTTTTCAAGGAGACTCTTCACTCTGGAGATTGCTCGCAATGTAAATTGGACTTTGCCTTGCAGTACCAATGTAACGGCAGTTTGATCCAATGTAGGATTTCACAAATTATATGGCAGAGGCATTTTATTTTTACGAGAAAAAATAACAACTTACTTATTGAACACAAAGTGCAATAACACTCCTTAATGTAATTCACTCACCACCTTAGACCAGCCTCTTCAAGTGAACCCCAACCCAATGTCAACAGTTGTGAATACTAAAAACAACAGGAATTCTGCAAATGCTGGAAATTCAAGCAACATACATCAAAGTTGCTGGTGAACGCAGCAGGCCAGGCAGCATCTCTCGGAAGAGGTACAGTCGACGTTTCAGGCCGAGACCCTTCGTCAGGACTAACTGAAGGAAGCACTTTTATATATTGGCGAGACCTGACGCAGACTGGGAGACCACTTTGCTGAACACCTACGCTCTGTCCACCAGAGAAAGCAGGATCTCCCAGTGGCCACACATTTTAATTCCACATCCCATTCCTATTCTGACATGTATATCCACAGCCTGCTCTACTGTAAAAATGAAGCCACACTCAGGTTGGAGGAACAACACCTTATATTCCGTCTGGGTAGCCTCCAACCTGATGGCATGAACATCGACTTCTCTAACTTCCGCTAATGCCCCACCTCCCCCTCGTAACCCATCTATTACTTATTTTTATACACACATTATTTCTCTCACTCTCCTTTTTCTCCCTCTGTCCCTCTGAATATACCCCTTACCCATCCTCTGGGTCCCCCCCACCCCCGCCTTTCTTCCCGGACCTCCTGTCCCATGATCCTCTCGTATCCCTTTTGCCTATCATCTGTCCAGCTCTTGGCTCCATCCCTCCCCCTCGTGTCTTCTCCTATGATTTTGGATCTCCCCCTCCCCCTCCAAATTTCAAATCCCATACTCACTCTTCCTTCAGTTAGTCCTGACGAAGGGTCTCGGCCTGAAACGTCGACTGCACCTCTTCCTAGGGATGCTGCCTGTCCTGCTGCGTTCACCAGCAACTTTCATGTGTTTTGCTTGAATTACCAGCATCTGCAGAATTCCTGTGGTTTGCATTTTTAAATATCCTGGTGGGATTGTTTAATACAGCAGTTAGGGAGGGTTTAAACTAAATTGGCAAGGGGAAGGAAACCAAGGTGTTAGGGTCGAGGAAGAGGAAAATAGAAACAAGTCAGAAATACTGTGCAGCATAGATGGCAAGAAGGACAGGCTGGTGAATATACAGGATAATTTGCTGCAAAATAGAAATATAGCAAAATCGGCAACAGATACTGATCTAAATGTGCTGTACTTAAATGCACGCAGCATTAGAAATAAAGTGGATGACCTTGCTGCACAGCTGCAGGTTAAAAGATATGACATTGTGGCCATCACCGAGTCATGGCTAAATGATGGATGTGATTGGGAGCTGAATATCCAAGGATACACAGTGTATAGGAAAGATAGGAAGGTAGGTAAAGGGAGTGGCGTGGCGCTGATGGTAAGTAACAATATCAAATCAATAGAAAGAAGGGACATAGGATCAGAAGAGAGAGAATCCTTATGGGTAGAATTAAGAAATGGCAAGGGTAAAAAGACACTCATAGCAGTTATATACAGGCCTCCAAATAGCAGCCGGGATGTGGACTACAAGTTGCAGCTGGAAATAGAAAAAGCGTGTCAGAAGGAAAATAGCAAGATAATTATGGGGGATTTTAATATGAAAGTGGATGCGGAAAGTCAGGAAGATACTGGGTCTCAGGAGAGGGAGTTTGTAGAATGCCTACAGGATGGCTTTTTGGAGCGGTTTGTCCAGGGGACCGGCTGTTTTGGATTGGGTGCTGTGTAACGAACCTGAGGCGATTAGGGAACTGGAGATAAAGGAACCCCTTGGAAGTAGTGATCATAATATGATTGAGTTCAGTTTCAAATTTGAAAAGGAGAAGCTGGTATCAGGTGTATCGATATTTCAGTGGAACAGGGGAAATTACAGTGTTATGAGAGAGGAACTGCTCCAAGTCGATTGGAAAAGTAAGCTAAATGGAGGGACGGCAGAGCAGAATTGGATGAAATTCCTACAAGAAATAAGGAAAATGCAGGAAAAATATATTCCAAGAGAAAAGAAAATCATAAATGGAAAAAAGGGCACAAATGTGGCTAACGAGAGAGGTTAGGTCAAAAATAAAAGCAAAAGAAAGGGTGTACAAGGAAGCAAAAATTTGTGGGAAAAATGAGGACTGGAAGACTTTTAAAAACTTACAGAAGGAAACTAAGAAAGTCATTAGGAAAGAAAAGATGAATTATGAAAGCAAGTTGGCGATTAACATAAAAAAGGATACTAAGGGTTTTTTCAAATATATGAAGAGTAAAAGGGTGACAAGGGTAGATACGGGACCGATTGAAAATGATGCTGGAGAAATTATAATGGATAACAAAGAGATGGCAGAGGAACTGAATGAGTATTTTGCATCAGTCTTCACAGTGGAAGACATGAGCAATATACCTGATAGCCAGAGGTAATAGGAAATAGAATTAGCTACAGTCAAGATTACTAGAGAGAAAGTGCTTGGGAAGCTAAGTGGACTAAGAATAGATAAGTGTTCCGGACTGGATCAGGTGCACCAACAGGTTCTGAAGGAGGTGGCTTTGGAGATTGTGGAGGCATTAGAAATGATCTTCCAGGAATCAATAGACTCTGGCACGGTTCCGGAGGACTGGAAGGTCGCAAATGTAGTTCCGCTATGTAAGAAAGGAAGGAGGCAGCAAAAAGAAAATTACAGACCTATTAGTCTGACATCGGTAGTTGGAAAGATATTGGAGTCAAACTTCAAGGATGAGGTTATGAAATACCTCGAGGTGCATGACAAGATAGGTCGAAGCCAGCATGGTTTCATGAAGGGAAGATCATGCCTCACCAACCTATTGGAATTTTTTGAGGTAATCTCGAATGAGATTGACAAGGGAGAGGTTGTGGATGTTGTGTATTTGGTTTTCAAAAGGCCTTCGATAAGGCGCCGAATATGAGGCTGCTTAATAAGATGAGAGCCCATGGAATTATAGGAAAGATATTGAAATGGGTGGAGCACTGGCTGATAGGCAGAAAGCAAAGGGTGGGAATAAAGGGATCCTATTCTGATCGGTTGCCGGTTACTAGTGGTGTTCCGCAGGGGTCGGTGTTGGGGCGGCTTCTTTTTACGATGTATACCGATGATTTGGATTATGGATTAAATGGTTTTGTGGCTAAGTTTGCGGATGACACCAAGATAGGTGGAGGAGCAGGAAATGTTGAAGAAACGGAAAGGTTGCAGACAGACTTAGTTAGTCTAGGAGAGAGGGCAAAGAAATGGCAGACGAGATACAACGTTGACAAATGTACGGTTGTATATTTCGGAAGAAGAAATAATCGGGCAGATCATTATTTAGAATGGGAGAAAATTCAAAAATCGGAAGTACAAAGGGACTTGGGGGTCCTCGTGCAGGATACCCTAAAGGTTAACCACCAAGTTGGGTCGGCGGTAAGGAAAGCGAATGCTATGTTGGCATTCATTACGAGAGGGGTAGTGTATAAGAGTAAGGAGGTGCTGATGAGGCTATATGGGGCTTTAGTGAGACCTCATTTGGAATACTGTGTGAAGTTTTGGGCCCCCTATCTTAGAAAGGATGTACTGATGTTGGAGAAAGTTCAGAGAAGATTTACGAGGATGATTCCTGGAATGCAGGGGCGAACATATGAGAGCGTTTGTCAGCTCTTGGATTGTATTCATCAGAGTATAGAAGAATGAGAGGGGATCTCAGAGAAACGTTTCGAATGTTGAAATGGTTGGACAGAGTAGATGTGGAAAGGTTGTTTCCCTTGGTGGGTGAGTCCAGGACAAGAGGCCATAGTCTTAGAATTAGAGGGTACCCAGTTAAAACAGAGATGAGGAGAATATTTTTTAGCCAGAGGGACGTGGATTTGTGGAATTCGTTGCCACATACAGCTGTGGAGACTCGATCATTGAGGCTGTTTAAGGAGGAGATTGACAGGTATCTAATTAGTCAGGGTATCAAGCGATATGGGGAAATAGCCGGAAATTGGAACTAGATGGGTGAATAGTTTAGCTCATGGGGGAGCTGCGGAGCAGACTCGATGGCCCGAATGGCCTACTTCTGCTCCTTTGTCTTGTCTTGTGAGGAAATGGCAAGCATTTTGTCAGCTCCGACACCCAAAAAGTTAGCACTGCACCCCTGAATAAGATTAAGGAAATCTGTAAAAACAATAGGTTTGTTATCATGGGGTCCTTCAACTTCCCTAATACCAATCAACCTCGGGGCTGTGCATCAAGAGCTGCGTTTTAATCAGAAGCCGATCGAGATTTAGAAAGCAGAACTTCGCGACAGTTTTCTCTTAGTTGGACAAAAAACGTCGCGCTGTGTGTAAAAATAGCTCCCTTTTCATCAGGAGGCTGTCGAGATGTAAAAGGCGGGAGTTTGACGGACGTTTCTCTGAGTTCAGGAGTGACCAATCAGCAAGAGGCAGTGTGCAAAAAAGAGCTGCCTTTCAGTCAGGTCCGCTTCAGGACTTCAAAAGCAGAGCTTCACGGCAGATTCCTCAGGTGGAGAATCGACTTCAAGCTGTGTAAAAAGAGCTACCTTTTAATCAGGAGGACTATCGAGGCAATAATTTCGTGGCAGATTCTCTGAGTTGAGGAACGACCAATCAGCAAGATGGAGTGCATAATAAAAGATTTACCTTTCTGTCAGGTCTGCGTTCAAGATTTTGTAAGCAGCGCTTCGATGCAAATTTCTCTCAGTTCGACAATAAGCATCAGAGCTGAGTGTGAAAAGAGCTACCCCTTTAATTTAAAGAGCGATCGAGTTTTAGAAAACAGCTTCGCTCGCGGCAGTTTTCTCTCAGATGGACAATGAACGCCAGGGTTACATAAAAAGAGCTGCTTTTTAATTTGGAAGGCGATCGAGACTTAGAGAAAACAGCTTCGCGGCGGTTTTGTCTCAGGGATGAGTGGGAAAAGAGCTACCTTGTAATTTGGAGGTCTATCGAGGCAATGATTTCGTGGCAGATTCTCCGAGTTGAGGATCGACTCAACTCAGAATCAAGCGGCAGTGCGTAATAAAAGAGCTACCATTCTCTCAGATCCGCCTTCAAGATTTTAAAAACAGAGCATCGCGGCGATCTTCTCTTATCTGGAAAATAAACATCAGGGCCTAAATGGAAAATGAGCTACCCCTTTAATCTGGAGAGCGATGGAGATTTAAAGAGAACAGCTTCGCGGCGGTTTTCTCTCAGATGCACAATAAACATAAGGGATGAGTGTAAAAAGAGTACCTTTTAATTTGGGGTGCGGGTGAGGTCCGGGCCTGACGTCCCGCTCACCCCGGGAAAGTGAGCGCAATACATCGCCTCTCCTTTCCCGGTGTAGTGATCGCCGTGTGGTCACTGTCTGGCCAGCTGGGCAGCGGCCACTGCAAATGGCCTCTCCTACATTACTGCGTCCGCAGCAACACCTTCTCGCCGGTGCCCCCCGTTTCCACCGAGCTTGCTCGGTCATGGCGCGACTGAATGTCCGGCGGTATAACTGGATGGGTCGGCTGGGCTCGTTAGCCTTGGTTGGAATTGGCAGCCAGCCGAAGAGACGGACAACTCTGAATCCAAACCCGAGCAGGTGGGGCTCGTTAGCCTTGTCAGGCCATCCACCTCGGACAAGGACACTCCGATGTAAATCCTCTGTCATCCACAGCACTCTCCCCAGACACAGTGTGATCCCACACACTCTGAAATCCACAGCCACACCACTCCCCCCAGACACAGTGTGATCCCACAGTATAATCCACACCCACACCACTACATAATGTACTGGTTGGGCACAGGAGTACATTCAGCCAGAGACTCATTCCACCAAGATGCAACACTGAGCATCATAGGAGGTCATTCCTGCCTGAGGCCATCAAACTTTACAACTCCTCCCATACAACCATAGAACCATAGAAACTACAGCACAGAAACAGGCCTTTTGGCCCTTCTTGGCTGTGCCGAACCATTTTCTGCCTAGTTCCACTGACCTGCACACGGACCATATCCCTCAATACACCTCCCATCCATGTATCTGTCGAATTCATTCTTGAATGTTAAAAAAGAACCCGCATTTACCACCTCGTCTGGCAGCTCATTCCATACTGCCACCACTCTCTGTGTGAAGAAGTCCGCCCTAATGTTCGCTTTAAACTTTTCTCCCCTCACCCTTAACCCATGTCCTCTGGTTTTTTTCTCCCCTTGCCTGAGTGGAAAAAGCCTGCTTGCATTCACTCTATCTATACCCATCATAATTTTATATACCTCTATCAAATCTCCCCTCATTCTTCTACGCTCCAGGGAATAAAGTCCTAACCTATTCAACCTTTCTCTGTAACTGAGTTTCTCAAGTCCCGGCAACATCCTTGTATATCTTCTCTGCACTCTTTCAACCTTATTTATATCCTTCCTGTAATTTGGTGACCAAAACTGAACATAATACTCCAGCTTTGGCCTCACCAATGCCTTATACAACCTCATTATAACATTCCAGCTCTTATACTCAATACTTTGATTAATAAAGGCAAATGTACCAAAAGCTCTCTTTATGACCCTATCCACCTGTGATGCCACTTTTAGGGAATTTTGTATCTGTATTCCCAGATCTCTCTGTTCCACTGCACTCCTCAGTGCCTTATCATTAACCCTATATGTTCTACCTTGGTTTGTCCTTCCAACGTGCAATACCTTACGCTTGTCTGTATTAAACTCCATCTGCCATTTTCAGCCCATTTTTGCAGCTGGTCCATGTCTCTCTGCAGGCTCTGAAAACCTTCCTCACTGTCTACTACACCTCCAATCTCTGTATCATCAGCAAATTTGCTGATCCAATTTACCACATTATCATCCAGATCATTGATATAGATGACAAATAACAATGGACCCAGCACTGATCCCTGTGGCACACCACTCGTCACAGACCTCCACTCGGAGAAGCAATTCTCTACCTCCACTCTCTGGCTTCTTCCATTGAGCCAATATCTAATCCAATTTACCACCTCTCCATGTATACCTAGCGAGTGAATTTTCCTATCTAACCTCCCATGCGGGACCTTGTCAAAGGCCTTACTGAAGTCCATGTACACAATATCCACAGCCTTCCCTTCATCCACTTTCCTGGTAAACTCCTCGAAAAACTCCAATAGATTGGTCAAACACGACCTAGTATGCACAAAGCCATGTTGACTCTCCCTAATAAGTCCCTGTCTATCCAAATGCTTGTAGATTCTGTCTCCTAGTACTCCCTCCAATAACTTACCTACTACCGACGTTAAACTTACCGGCCTATAATTTCCCGGATTACTTTTGGATCCTTTTTTAAACAACAGAACAACATGAGCCACTCTCCAATCCTCCGGCAGTGGAAAGCCCATCACAGCTGTGACTTTTGATGGTGGGGAGGCAGACCATCTGCACAGATACAGTGGCTGAGAAAGTCAAGGATATACAACCTGAACTGGTATTTAATGGGGTTAATAATCAACCCATGATGGCTGAAGCCATCAATCACTCCATCCCAATTCCTCCCCCTTCCCATCTCCCACCCCTTCCCCTTCCCTCCCCTCCCTCCTCTCCCCTTCCCTTCCCATCCTCCTCCTTCCCCTTCCTCTTTCTCCATCCCTCCTGCCTCTGTTCTTCCCTCACTTCAATTCCCTCTGCCCAACCTCTCACCTTCCTTCCCTTCCCTACCCTCCATCCGCTCAAATGTTTGTGTTTTTGTATTTTGTGTGTGTGAGAGAGACCTACCGTCCCCGCTTCCCCCACCTCCCTCCATCTCCACCGCATTCCCCACCCACACCACTCCCCCCCAGACACAGTGTGATCCCACACACTCTGAAATCCACACCATTCCCCCCAGACACAGTGTGATACCACACACTCTGTAATCCACACCACTCCCCCCAGACACAGTGTGATCCCACACACTCTGTAATCCATACCCACACCTCTCCCCCAGACACAGTATGATCCCACACACTCTGTAATCTACACCCACACCACTCCCCCCAGACACAGTGTGATCCCACACACTCTGAAATCCACACCATTCCAGCAAGACACAGTGTGATACCACACACATTGTAATCCACACCACTCCCCCCAGACACAGTGTGATCCCACACACTCTGTAATCCACACCCACACCACTCCCCCCACACTCCGCAATCCACATGCATAAGCTGCAACCCCCTCTCACACCCCAATCCCCAGACTCTCCGCACTCTCCTACCTTCACTGTAACCCTGGTGTGCACTCCAGTCACCCAACTGCACTCCCCCGTGTTTTCTGAAACCCCCACACATACCACAACCCTCATTCACACTGCACACCTCACACCAACTGAACACACCTTCCCCATTGTTCCTCGCCTGCTCTCCCTCCATCGCTCCCTCCCTCTGTCCAACTCTAACTCCTCCTTGCACCTCCCTCTTAACCATCCCTCACCTGCCCCTCCCCGCTCTCACCTTTTCCCCTCTCCCCTCTAACACCCTCCCCTCTCCCCCTCTCCACACTGTCACCACAACCCACTACTTCTCCTTTCCACCATCTCCCCACCCCTCTGATTCCTCCCCATCCCCTCCAGCCTTATCTGCACCCTCCCCTCTCTCTCACACACACCTTCAAACGCACATACAGTTGGGGTGATGGATGGAGGGTGTGGGGGGCAGATTGGGTGGAAGAGGGGGAGTGAGGAGGAGAGGGAAGGAGGTGAGAGGATGGAGATGGTTCAGTGGGAGGGAGGAGGAGGGGAGGGGAGAGGAGAAGGAGGGAGCAGGAAGAGAGGGGGAGGGATGTGAAGACAGATGGAAGGGGAAGGGGATGGTTGAGGAGAGGGGAGGTGGAGGGTGTTGGGAGGGTTAAGAGGCAAGGAGGGTGAAGGAACTGGAGGGTTAGGGTTGGGGTGTGAGGAGGAGGGGGAATAATGGAGAAGTCGAAGAGGCGGTTGAGGGATGGGAAGCAGAGGGAGCAGGATGGGAGGGGAGTGGAAGGGGTAGGTTGAGGGGGAGGGTTGGTGAGGAAACAGGAGTGGAAGGGGTAGGTTGAGGGGAAGGGTGGGTGAGGAAACAGGTTGGGAAGGGGTAGGTTGAGGGGGAGGGTGGGTGAGGAAACAGGACGGGAAGGGGTAGGTTGAGGGGAGGGTGGGTGAGGAAACAGGAGGGGAAGGGGTAAGTTGAGGGGGAGGGTGGGTGAGGAAACAGGAGGGGAAGGGGTAGGTTGAGGGGGAGGGTGGGTGAGGAAACAGGAGGGGAGGGCGTAGGTTGAGGGGGAGGGTGGCTGAGGAAACAGGAGGGGAAGGCAAGTGGGACTAAGTAGGAGGATGGTAGGAATGGGAGGGGGAAGAAGAGGGTTGGGGAGAGGGTGAGGTAAAGGGCAGGAGCAGGAGTGTTGCTGTGGAGATGGAGTGAGGGGGAAGAAGTAAAGGGAGAGGGGAAGTGGAGGGTTGAGGGGAGATAGGGGCAAGGAAAGTGGAAGGTTGGGAGTGGGAATGGAGGGAGATGGGGAGGGAGGCGGAGGGAAAGGAGGAAGGAGTGGAAGGGATGGAGGACGAATGACGAGGGTTAACAGTAAGGGAGGGGCGGGGTAATGTTGTGGTGAGGGGACAGGGGCAGGAATAGGGACGGATGGAGGAGAAGAGCGTGTGGGGATGGGGTGGGGGAGAGGAGGGGGAGGTGTGGGATGGGTCCTTGGGGAAGGAGAGGGGAGCGTAGAAGGAGGGGTAGTGAGGAGGAGTGTGTGGGAGTAAGATGGAGAGAGGCTTCCCTCATGAGTTCCCAGACACCCCCATACACCCACACCTCGTATACGACCCCATAACCCCCATACTCCACCTCCCCCACCCCCCATACCCCCTCTACCCCACCCCAGGCCAGACCATGCCCCTCTGGAATCGGCCCCATTCCCTTCCCGGGGCTCGCGGTGAACGTTGAGCTGCTGAACCTGCAAGAAAATGAATCGTCTGATAGATTATGGTTCATGTACTTGGAAAATAAATTTACTTTGAAATTCAACTTTGAAATCTGTTGTTTGTTAAACATGTACTGATGAGAAATGGTCTCAATGAATGTCCGCGAGTGGAAAACACTGGTGTTCAGTCCCACTGCCCTTTGCCAGCCAAGAACCCCCGCCTGAGTCTGTCCCATCTGCCTGGCGTGACCCATCTTTCTCCCTGGGCCTCCTGTCCCATGATCCTCTCATATCCCTTTTGCCTATCACCTGTCCAGCTCTTGGCTCCATCCCTCCCCCTCCTGTCTTCTCCTATCATTCTGGATCTCCCCCTCCCCCTCCCCCTCCCACTTTCAAATCTCTTACTAACTCTTCCTTCAGTTAGTCCTGACAAAGGGTCTCGGCCTGAAACGTCAACTGTACCTCTTCCTAGAGATGCTGCCTGGCCCGCTGCGTTCACCAGCAACTTTGATGTGTGTTGCTTGAACTTCCAGCATCTGCAGAATTCCTGTTGTTCACCAAAAGAGATGTTGTTCACTTGGATTTTCATGAGGCCTTTAACAAGATGCCAAACATGAGGATACTGAAGAAGAGAAGAGCTAGAATACTACAGGAAATATACAAGCATGGATAGAAGATTGACAGATTGACTAGAGTGGGAGTATAGGAGGCCTTTCCCAGTTGGAGTCCAGTGATTTGGGGGTTCAGCAGGGGTTCGTGTTGGGTCTGCTGCTTTTTACACGATATGGTAACAATCTGATTGATGGAATTGATGGCTTTCTGGCCAATTTGCAGATGATACAAAGATGATTGGAGGGACAGGTGGTGTTAAGGAAGCCTGGAGTCTGGAGGAGAATGGCCAAAGAAGCACCGGATGGAATACAGTGTCAGCAAGTCGTGCACTTTGGTAGACAGAATAAAGGGTGCAGCGGCTACTGGAACAAACCAATAACACTTACAGACAAAGCAGGGGAAGGAGGGAGTTGATCTTGTGCGATACTCTCTCCAATCCAATAACAACATTCCAAAGTCTAAGAATACCTTCGGTTTTTTATTTGAAAAGTAGCAAAACAAACAATCTTGATGTGATAGAATCTAATGAATTAAAATCAACGATAAAACAAAATAAACAGTCAGCGTATTTAATGTTCATAAGCCAAGCGTTCTTAAATGTTTTGAAGAAGATTCCAAGCTGGAAATATAGAAAAGTATGGCACAAAATCTGGCCCTTTGGCCCATCTAATGTGTGCTAAAGCATTTAAACTGTCTTCTCCCATTGACCTGCACAGGGACCATCGCCCTCCATACCACTGCAATTCATGTACCTGTTCAAGCACATCTTAAACATTGAAATCAATCTCACATGCACCAATTGAATTGGCAGCCCATTCCACACTCTCCTGACCTTCAGAGGAAGAAGTTTCCGCTCATGTTCCCCTCAAACGTCTCACCTTTCACCCTTAACACATGACCTTTGGTTGTAGTACCAACCAACCACATAGGGCTGCTTGTAATTACTCTACCTTTTCCCCTCATAATTGTTATACTTCTATTAAATATCCCGTCAAACTTCTATGTTCCAGGGAATAAATTCTGAATGTATTCAATCTTTCCTGCAGTCCTGCAGACGCAGCAAGATCCTTCTAAACTTTCTCCAGACTCTTTCAATGTCATTTACATCTTTCCTGTCGGACAGTGACCAAAATTGCTCACAATACTCCAAATTAGGCCTCACCAGTGTCTTATTCAACTTCAACATTACATCCCATTTCCAGTCGTCAGAACTTTAATATATGAAGGCCAATGTGCCAAAAGATTTCTTTACAGTCCTATCTACCTGTGAATTATGGACCTGTATTCCCAGAGACTTTTCTTCTACAGCTCTCCTCAGTGCCCTACCATTCACTGTGCAAGACCTATCCTGGTTGGTCCTACTGAAGTGCAACACCTCACACTTATCTGTCTTAAATTCCATCTGTCATTTTTCAGCCCATTTTTCCAGCTGGACCAGATCCCACTACAAGCCAGGATAGTCTTCCTTGCTGTCCACTACACCCACAAGCTTGGTTCATCTGCAAATTATCATCCAGATCACTGACACAAATGACAAACAACAAGAGACCCAATACCATCCCTGTGGCACTCCACTAGTCACAGACCCCCAGTCAGAGATACAACCATCCATGAACACATAGTCATAGTCATACTTTATTTGTCCAGGGGGAAATTGGTTTTCGTTACAGTTGCACCATAAATAATTAAATAGTAATAAAACCATGAATAGTTAAATAGTAATATGTAAATTTTGCCAGGAAATAAGTCCAGGACCAAGCAACACACATCAAAGTTGCTGGTGAACGCAGCAGGACAGGCAGCATCTATAGGAAGAGGTACAGTCGACGTTTCGGGCCGAGTCCCTTCGTCAGGACTAACTGAAGGAAGAGCTAGTAAGAGATTTGAAAGTGGGAGGGGGAGGGGGAGATCCAAAATGGTAGGAGAAGACAGGAGGAGGAGGGATGGAGCCAAGAGCTGAACAGGTGGTTGGCAAAAGGGATATGAGAGGATCATGGAACAGCAGGCCTAGGGAGAAGGAAAAAGGGGAGGGGGAGGAAACCCAGATGATGGGCAAGGGGTACAGTCAGAGGGACAGAGGGAGAAAATGAGAGAGAGAGAAAGAATGTGTGTATATAAATAAATAACGGATGGGGTACGAGGGGGAGGTGGGGCATTAGCGGAAGTTAGAGAAGTCAATGTTCATGCCATCAGGTTGGAGGCTACTCAAACAGAATATAAGGTGTTGTTCCTTCAACCTGAGTGTGGCTTCATCTTTACAGTAGAGGAGGCCGTGGATAGACATATCAGAATGGGAATGGGATGTGGAATTAAACTTCCTCGTGTTTAAGTCCAGGACCAGCCAATTGGCTCAGGGTGTCTGACCCACCAAGGGAGGAGTTGTAAAGTTTGATGACCACAGGCAAGAATGACTTCCTATGACGCTCTGTGTTGCATCTCGGTGGAATGAGTCTCTGGCTGAATGTACACCTGTGCACAACCAGTACATTATGTAGTGGATGGGAGACATTGTCCAAGATGGCATGCAATTTGGACAACATCCATTTACAGACACCACCGTCTGAGAGTCCAGTTCCATCCCCTCTCTGGCTTATCCCACAAAGGCAATGTCTAATCCTATTTACTACCTCATCTTGAATGCCGAGCAACCGAATCTTCTAGACCAATATCCCTTGCAAGACCTCATCAAGAACCTTGCTAAAGTCCATGCAAATAACATCCACTGCCTTGCCTTCATCAACCTTCTGGATAACTTCCTCAAAAAACTCTAAAAGATTAGTCAGACAACCTACCACACACAAAGCTGTGCTGGCCATCCCGAATCAGTTCCTGACTAGTAACATACCTCCCCCTCTGTTGTGTCTGAAATAACAGAATCCCAAAACCACACCAATATTTGTTCTGCACTCTGGTTCCCACAAACCTTGCAACATCTGTTTAAATCGTCCATGAAGCACGAGCAACCCTTCCCACTGGTATATCAGTCCCCTTCCAGTTCACTTGCAAACCGTTTTTTTCTCTACAATTTTCAAGTTCCCAGGAAGACAGCCCAATGATTCAAAAAATCTAATGCTATCCCTCCTCCACCAACTCCTTGACCAAGAGTTGAACTATATGATCTTCCTATTTCTGGCCTCACTAGCATGTGGAAAAGGTGTCAATCCTGAGATCACAAACCTAGACATCCTGCCCTTTAACATCGCACCTAACTCCATGAATTCACTTTGCAGAATCTCAACACTTGGTACCAACATGAACCATGACCTCTGGCTGCTCACCCTCCCTCTTGAGAAAGCTAAGGACTCGATTTGAGGTGTACTGAACCCTGGCACCTGGGAGGCAACATACCATCTGGGGATCTCGTACTCACCCACAGAACTTCCTGTCTGTTAACCTAACTAACGAATCCCCAATCACCACAGCTTGCCTCTTCAACCTCCTTCCCTTCTGAGTCTCAGAGACAGACTCAGTGTCAGAGACCTGACCATTGTGACTTTCTCTGCTTGCTCATGCCCCAATCAGTAACCAAAGATGTTGTTGAGGGCGAGTGACCAAAGGTTTAGTCTGCACTGGCTGTTTAACCCCTGTCCCCTTCCTGACTGTCACCATGCTCCTGTGTTCTGAGACTGGGACAGACCCTGACAGACATTACCTACCCGACTCTGACCCATCCCCAGTGAGAGAAGGACAATCCCAGGCAGACATTTCCCACCCTGACACATCCCTATTTAGAGCGAGACAAACCCATTCAGTTATTCCCAACCCTGACCCTTCTCCGTGAGAGTGGGACAGACCCAGGCAGACAATCCCCGCCCCCACACTGCCAACCCCAGTGAGTGTAGGACAGACTCAGGCAGACATTTCCAATGCAGACCTGTCTCCAGTGAGAATGGGACTCCATGGCAGATATCCTCCAACCTGACCCTTCCCCAGTGAGAATGGAACAGACCCAGGCAGACATTTCCCACGCCCAAACTAACCATCGCCCGTGAGAGTGGGAAAGACTCAGGTAGACATTACTGACACCCCATCTAACCATTCCCATGTAGAATGGGATTGACCCAGAGAGACCCTTTTTCCCCTCCTTCCCTCTGTCAAAATCCCACACATGAACAGGGCAGAACTGCACTACTGCTCCGCTTCAGGTTGCCACCGTGCTCTGCTTACTGACAGGGTTGGAGATGGTGCAGCAGAACAATGAGGGGATGAAGGTGTCCATAGCATTGATTGAGACAAGGAGGTGTTGTCACCGTTGTTGATGTTGTGTAGCTGGTTGAAGTTCAGCCGAGAGAGTGGGTGTGAATGAGGGTTCTCACCATCCAGGGAAGGAGATGTGGATCTACAGTGTGTTGGCAGCAAGAAGGAGGGAGTGCAGTGTCCCAAAAGGGGAATGATGATTTATAAGGAAGCATTAGCAATGATCTATCACTGAGGAAAACGTGCTTGGAAAGCTGAAGTCTGATGGTAGATAAGTCACCTGGAACAGATCGACTACAATTCTCGGATCTGATAGATGTAGATGAGGAGCTTGTGAAGGCATTTATCATGACCCTTCAAGAAGCATGAGATTCTGGAATATTTTTGGAGGAATGGAAAAGCCAAAGGTCACTCCACTTTGATGAAAGGAGGGAGGCAAAATGCAAGAAATTATAAGCCAGTAATCCTGACTTCAGTGGTTGGTAAAATGCTGTAATCCATTATTAAGGATGAGGATTCACAGTAGTTAGAGACACTTGGATTATTGTCTGCAGTTTTGGGCCCCTTATCTGTACTGCAAAATGACCAGAGGAGGTTCACAAAAATGATTCCAGGAATGTCTCACTCTCAAGAACATTTTACAATTCATGTTCTTAGTATAATTTCTTGCACAGTTTGTCTTTTGCACTTTGGTTGTTTGTCAGTCTTTATGGGAAGCTTTTCATAAATTCTGTTGAATTTCTGCATCTTCCTGTAAATGCCTGCAAGAAAAGGAATCTTAAGGTGAAATACAGTGCCTTGAAATAGTATTCAGTCTCCACAACCACAGTATTTTCATGTTTTACTCTGTCATTTTCTAAATATTTTGAGGTACAATTTATTGAGCTAATCGAGAAAACATTGTGCATCATATCAAATCAAAAGAAAAATTCCAAACTTTCTCAACAATTTGCTAAAAATTAAACCAAACTTGTGAATCTGATAAAGTATTCATCCCTTCCTTTGTAATTACCACAATCACTTTCCTCAGGTGCCATTTGTGATCTCACCAACTCTCCTAATTTGTCAATGCAGAACATTGTAGGACCAGTGAATTCATAAGAATAAAAACCCATCACTCTGTCAGGTCCAGCTATATGATAGACTCAATACAGACCAAACCAAAATGAAGACAAAGGAGCATTCAAGACAAGTCAGGGAACTGAGGAAAGGGCAGCATAAATCTGGGGAATGGTACATGACAACCTTAAAGGCACTGAACACACCTGGGAGCTCAGTGCAGTCGATCATGAAAAAGTATGAAACCACAGCCACACTACCTAGGTCAGGCACTCCTCCAAACTGAGTCGCTGGTGAAGAATGGCACGTGTAAGAAGGATTACCGTGATGCCAACAGTCACACTGAGTGAGCAGCAACTGGAGATGAACAAGAGCAACATGCAGTGGCTTCAAATATAGTCACCCGCACCCCCACCAGCATCCCTCCTCCTTCCCTTTCCCCCATGAAATGGCTGACAGGCTGGAGGCAGCCAGTGGGAACAAAAGGGGCATTTTTCTGTTTGGCTGCTGGTGACTCGTGCCGTTCTACAGGGGTCAGTTTTGGAACCACAACTTTTCCGATTGTTTGTCAATGACATGGATAATGGAATTGGTGGCTTTGTGACAAAGTTTGTGGATGATATGAAGATAGGTGCAGAGATGGGTAGTGCTGAGGAAACAATGCGATTGCAGCAGAACTTAGACAATTTGGAAGAATAGCAAAAAAGTGGCAGACCATCCATGATTAGGGATGTTGCCTTTAAACGCTCCTTACAGGGGAGCATACGTAAGTTCTGAGGCTTGTCGAAAGAAGCTGTAATAGAAATTTACCATCCCTAGAAAGTCCTGTAGTGTTTCAGTAGTGTGGGGCAGAGGAAATGCGTAATAGCAGCTTCTTTTAATGGGAGTGGTTTTGCACCTTCTGCAGAGATGTGATGGCTGACAAAGTCAAAGGCTGATAACCCAAACTGGTATTTTGCGTGGTTCGTAATCAACCTGTGTTGGTTTTAGTGCTTGTAAGCTGTGCAGAGATGAGGTTCAAGTTTGGATTTGGATGTATTGGTGACAATTATGTCATCCAGTTGAACAAAAAGAAAATCTAAGTTTTTAATACAGAGTCCATCAGCTATTGGAAGACTGTACTGCATTTTTCAGCCCAAACGGCATGCGCAGAAACTCAGATAGGCCAACTGTGATTATACAGCCATATCTAATCTGTACAGGTCTTTCAGGCCTTTTAACACTCAAAATGTTTCGATGAGATCCCCCTGCATTCTCCTGAACTCAATAGAATATAGCCAAAGAGCTGCCAGACGTTCCTCATACGGTAACCCTTCCATTTCTGGAATCATTCTCATGCATCTTCTCTGAACTCTCTCCAATGTCACTTTATCCTTTCTAAAATAAGCCCAAAACTGCACACAGTACTCCAAGTGTGGTCTCATGAGTGCCTTATAGAGCCTCAACATCACGTCCCTGCTTTTAAATTCTATACCTCTAGAAATGAATGCCAACATTGCATTCTCCTTCTTCACCACTGACTCAACCTGCAGGTTAACCTTTCCAGTATCTTGCACAAGGTTTCCCAAGTCCCATTCCATCTCTGCATTTTGAATTCTCTCTCCATCTAAATAATTGTCAGCCGTATAGTTCTTCCACCAAAGAGCGTGAGCGTACACTTTCCAATATTGTATTTCATTTTCGACTTCAGTGCCCATTCCCCTAAACTATCGACGTCTCTCCGCAGGCTCTCTGTTTCCTCAGCGCTACCTGCCCCTCCACCTATCTTTGCATCATCAGCAAATATAACCACAAATCCATTAATCCCACAGTCCAAATCATTGACACACATCATAAAAAACAGCGGTCCCAACATTGACCCCTATGACCTATAGGTTTGGATCCTGCTGCCGTTGGCAAACTCCAACTAATTTTGTCGCTCTTTGCCATCTGATCAATAAGTGATACTGGCAGCACATTCACATGGGTACCTGTGTCACACAGGAAACATCGCCCCGAAATTGTGTCTGTAATGTACAGTAAACATCCCAGGCAGCTGAAACCCACTGTGTTCACAGACCTCTGAGGTCCAGATGCGCTGGCGCTGTCAAAGCTGCCAGCTCGTCGGCACTTTCTAGTGTCCATACCAAAGCAAGCGAGCTAAAAACACAGGCCTGGCATTATCTGTTTCGCAGCCACAGGTGTCCTTAAGATGGGGGCTTTCTGACCGGGCTTATTGAGGTAGAGAAAGCTGAGTGTAGACTATCAGCCATATCAGCAAACTCCCTTTCGTCTGTCATAGGTATATTAGCTGGGGCTAAGCAAACTTGTTTCGGCATTTCCTGCATGAAGAGTTGTTTAAAATTAAAACAAGGATGGTGATTGCTCAGGAGGGATAGCATGTGATCCATTAGCTCTGATGGCTTAGCGTCACCGTGGCTGGGCGAGGAAAACAACTGTTGGTGCACGCAGACTCCAACAGTCCAAAACTCTGTAAATGGTGAGTTTTCAACGATCGGTATTGATCGTATTCAGGCGGGTGTTCAAGGAGACTCTTCACTCTGGCAGCACATAGCAATGTTTGGTGTTGTGGGGGGAGATGGCTCACAACATAAATTGGACCTTGCCTTGCAATAATAATGTAACGGCAGATTGATCCAATGTAGGATTTCACAAATTATATGGCAGAGGCACTTTATGTTTAAGAAAAAAAATAGCAACTTATTTATAGAACACAAAAAACTGAACACAAAACGCAATAACAGTCATTGATGTAATTAACTCACCACCTCAGACCAGCCTCTTCAAGTGAACCCCAACCCAATGTCAACAGTTGTAAATACTGTACGTTTCCACCAAAATCACATCAAATCACATTTAATTCACTTTCAAAATACAAGTAGATATACTGAATGAAACAAAGTTCAAAAAAGTTCAAAGTTCAAAGAAAAATTTATTTTCAGAGTACATACCTGTCACCACATACAACCCTGAGATTCTTCATCTGCGGGCATAATTAGCAAATCTATAGAACAGTACCTGTAAACTGTAAACACCAGGAACTGTAAACAAACTGTTCAAATTCAGATATAAATAAATAACAATAAATAATGAGAATGATATAATGATATCACATCCATTCTTCTTCTTAGTTCTTACAGAAACATCTGCATGATGCTAAGCTAGGGCACATCATCAGTGATATTACCTGGGGTCGTCAGGTGTTTCAGGTGTTTCAGGTCTTTCAACATCATACACCCTCGCCCAGGGGACCCAACCGGGGTTGATCAGAGCCCGGCCTGTGTCCTAGCAGCAACCCACCGATCTGCCCTCTTTATCCAGAGCCATCTTGATGCTTCCTCTGCTGCACCTCTGATGGTAAAAATGGCTCTCCTTCCTCTCTCTCCCGTGATTCCAAGTGTGGTGTATACTTTGCAGAGCGAATAGCCTGCAAAGCCACGACACCCGACCTCCACGGGCCAACACTTTGCTCTCCAGCCTCTTCCTTGGCAGTTCACTGATTCTTGAGACTTCGGCGAAAACATCTCCCATTAAGAAAAGTGCTAATTCCATTGAAAATGAATAACTTTTTTTCTTTAAAATAATCAGGGTTGATCATCTGAGGGTCTTTTGCACAAATGCAACATTTTTTCATGTTTGCTTTTAATTTTATAAATTATACAATTATATGATAGCCCAGTACCCACAAAATCAGTTGTCCTCAGACAACAGATTATCATTTCAATTTGATAAAAAGTGTGAAAAGATGATTTAAAGTGTATAACATATATGCCAGATGAAAGAGTAGATTGAAAAACCTCTTTAAAACTAAAGGCATTGAACCTTCAGCAATATTCACTCTTATTTGTGGTTGCTCAGAATGTGTACCAAGTTTTTGTCAACACCAGCAGATGTTTATAAAAAAAGGAATAAACTCAGGCAACCACATGGTCAACTATATTCCTGAGGACCCCCTTTCCACCCTCTGCATCTGCTAAATGCAACAAGGTCACACAATCTCCTCTAAGTTTGCTATTTTTCCAATAATTGTTACATATTTATTGATGTTGCTACTGTCACAACCATGACGAGTCAACTTCTGTCTCTTTTGTATAGAAAGAACTATTTAAAATTATGACATAAATTTATGCATTTTGAGTAAAGTCCAGAGGCAACTAGCAACAGAGGGAATACAGGATGGCTCCTGTATACAACTCATGCAAATGAGGCACTTGAGGGGTTTCAGAAATGCAAAAGACTTCTCAGCAGAGGAATTATGAGGAATAAAAGAGGACTTGAGGTTGCAGTGCAATACAAGAGGAATGAAAGTCCCAAGGGTTTCTATAGCCATCTTAAGAGCAAAAGAATAACAAGAGACAAAGTTGGTCCACTGGTTGATCAGCATGGTCATCTATGCATGGAACTGAGAGAGAGAGAGAAAGATTTTTTCATCGGTATTTACTTTGGAGACAGACACAAATAGTCGACCTGAGGCAAAAATTCGTGAAGTCATAGACCGTATCTAGTCACAAAAGAGGAGGGCTGGCTGTCTAGAGGCCAGCTAGGGTGGATATATCAGTAGGGCCTGACAAGTTTTTCCCTTGGACCATGTGGAATGCTAATGTTGAAACTGCTGGGGCCTTGGCAGGAATAGTTAAACCACCTTTAGTCATGGCTGAGGAGCCAGGAGAGTGGAGGATATCTAAAGTTGTTACATTGTTCAAGAAACATTCTAAGAAATAGCCAGCAAATGATAGGCTAATTTATTTATGGATAAGTTATTGGAAGGCATTCTAAATGCAGGATGAAGAAATACAGTGGATTCATGTTATTTGGGACAGCCACTAATTAAGGAGAACTCTGAAGGAACAAAAGCAAATCAAGAAAATAATCAGGATACCTTTGTTTATTGAGGACACTGCCTGTGAATTGGGACAGAAGACTACTGCGGAGTGTCGGTTTAACCAGCGTCAGTCACGGACACTTGTGTGGCCATCAGACAGTGCACCTGGTGATGAAGGTGACACATCTGAACATGAGCCCGTGATGACACGGGATGCTGAGAAATTTATTGTTGGATTACAATATTATTTCACGCAAGAAGGCAATGGAGGCAGTCCATATCTGCACTTGGTATCCGCGGTGATTTTGTTAATTTGCAGTCAATCAAAAGAACACAGCAGCGTACTGGAAATGAATTCCACTGTCAATAATGATCAGGGAATGAAACACAGTTTTATAGTACTGTAGTCGTGGTGGTAGTGTTCTAATTTGTTCTGTACTTCAGTTAAATATTCAGTTTGTTACTCAGTTAAACGGGAGTTTGTCTTTTTAAAACTATTTCCATGAAAATTTGTTTAATTGGGCAACCTCTTAATAATAATAACCTCTTTATTAGTGTGCCCAATCAACCAGAGTCTACTGTATTTGGATAGACAGGGCTTATTTACGGAAAATCAAAGTGGCTTCGTGAATGGTAGTTCATGTTTAAACAATCTTAAAGCTTTTTGAAGATTAAACAAGAAATTTGTGTCTTGATGCTTGTGACTGGTGCCACAGGGATCAGTGCTGTGTCTGTTATTGTTTGACATCTATACCAATAATCTGGGTGATAATTGATCAGCAAATTTGTGGATGACACCAAGATAGGGAACAGAGTGGACAGCGAGGAAGGATATCAAATGTTGCATCACATGAACTGGGATGTTGGTGAGGCTGAATCTAGAGTAATGTGAGTAGTTCTGGTCATCTACCTACGGGAAAGAAAATTGACGTGGATGTTGCCGGGAATTGAGTACCTGAGTTATAGGGAAAGGTTTAAAAGAGTCACAGAGCAATACAGCATAGAAACAGACTCTTTAGACCAACTCGTCCATGTGGACCACAGTATTGTCTCTGCTAGTCCCAGTTACTCATGTTGAACAATAGCCCTCCAAGAAACTCCCTTCCTCTATCTATCCAAATGCTTCTTAAATATTGCAATTGTACCGTCTCAACAAAATTCCCTGGCAGCTCATTCCAAGTACTCAGTATCCTCTGTGTAAGAAATTACCATGCAGCTCTCTTTTAAACTCTGCCCTCTTATCTTGTATCTGTGCCATCTAGCTTTGGACTCCCCAACCTGGGAAAAAGAATTTAAGTTCAAGCTCAGCTTAATTACTGTCAAATGAAACATCCTCTGGGGCGAAATTACAAAACATACCACCTCATTCAGGACTGCAAACAAACAGACAGTTACGCAAAATAAAATTATATGCATAGGCCAATCCCCTCAGTGACAAGCTCTGCAAATTGATCGTGCTGTTCCTGTCAGTGCGTAGAGGAACACACAGACAAGACAATGACTGACCAGCTTATCCATATTGCTCCTGATTTTGTAAGCTACTGTCAAGTCCCCTTACAATAGTAGGTACCCTAATAATGCAGAAGAGGCTTTTTCCTCTCAGGTTGTGTGAGAATAGAACAAGAGGTGATAGATTTAAGGCAAAACATGAAATGTTTTAGGGGAATCTGAGAGCATGGCCTGGATGTTGGGGGTCCTTGATGATGGATGCTTATTTCTTACAACAGTACTCCATGTAGATGTGCTCCGTGTTGGGGAGGGCTTTCACTATGATGGACTGGGCTGTACCCATTGATTTTGTCGGCGATTCTTTTCAAGCACATTTGTGTTTCCATACCAGGCCGTGCTGCAGCCAGTCAATATAATCTGTATCACATATCTATAAGCTTGTCAAAGTTTCAGATGACATGACAAATGTTAGCAAACGTTGGGAAAGTAGAAGTATTGCCATGCTTCCTTTGTAATGGCACTTAATTGTGAGACCCAGGACAGATCGTCTGAAATGTCCAGGAATTGAAATTTTCTGACCCTCTCCAACTCTGAGTACTGGCTCATTGCTTCCCCCACTTGCACTCAATAAGCTCGCTCTAGGAGACTTCATGGGCTGATTGGTCTGATTCTGTTCCTGTGTCCCATGGTGTTCTGGTCTTAGTCCATGCAGGCTCTGAGGTAATCACATTCCCAAACCTATTTCCCTCCAAGCTATTCCAGTTCACATTCTCTTTCACTTATTCCACTGACAACCTGCTGTCAGTGAAGCTCTACACATTAGCAGTGGGGTCAAGAACAGGAGAGTGTAGAATGAAGGGTCTTGGCATGAAACATCAACAGTTTATTCTTCTCCACAGACACTGCCTGACCTGCTGAATGCCTCCAGCATTTTGTCTGTGTTCTTGTAGAATGAAGATGTTTTGTAAATAAACTAGGAGCGATGGAAGGTAAAATATTTTTACACTTCAAATATTTAAGGTCTGGATGCAAACGTCTCTTAATAGGGGAGGCAAATTGATATCTCATTTTCACCCATGACTGACAGCATTGCCCAGAGTCCCCAGGAGTGTGACACTCACAAATGGTACACTATTTACAATCTGTGCCCGTGAATGGACAAGGTTGGTGAATGTCTC
This sequence comes from Mobula birostris, assembly GCF_030028105.1. Lineage (NCBI taxonomy): Eukaryota > Metazoa > Chordata > Chondrichthyes > Myliobatiformes > Myliobatidae > Mobula > Mobula birostris. The sequence continues at coordinate 12,462,522 of NC_092373.1, forward strand.
AAACCTTCCAAACACAATTTTAGCACAGAATCTCCCTTAACCAGGACAAGGGGCAGGGACAGTGAACAATACCACCTCTACAATTCCCCAGGTCACCATTGCTACACCACCATCAAGAATGCCTACTGTCCTGTTCCACACCCTCATTTTGTGAAGTCTGATCACCTAGCTGTACTTTTACACCCTGAATATAGGCAGTGACTGAAGACTGCAGCAGCAGCAGTGAGGACCAAGAAAGTTTGGACAAGGGAAGCACAGGAGCACCTACAGGACTGCTTTGAATCTGTGGACTGGACTGTATTCAGGGTTTCACCGTTGAATATGGATGAGTATTCTGCAGTTGTTTCCGACTTCATTAAAACCCTTGTGGATGAGTGTGTGCCTTCAAAGACTTACTCTACATTCCCAAACCAAAAGCCGTGGATCAACCAGGAGGTATGTCGTCTGCTGAAGGCCAGATCTGTGGCATTCAAGTCTGGCAACCCAGGCCTGTACCAGAAAAGCAGGTATGATTTGCAGGGGGCTATTTCAAGGGGGAAGAGACAATTTCGAATGAGGTTGGAGACGATATCAGATGCACGGCAACTCTGGCAGGGTTTGCAAGACATTAGTCCTTACAGAGCAAGACTCAATAGTATGAATGGCGGCAATGCTTCACTACCAGATGAACTCAACGCCTCCTATGCGTGCTTTGAAAGGGAGAACACAACTACAGCTGTGAACATCCCTGCTGCACCTGATAACCCTGTGATCTCTGTCTCAGAGGCCGATGTTAGACTGTCTTTAAAGAGAGTGAACCCTCGCAATGGAGAAAGTCTTGATGGAGTACCTGGTAAGTCTCTGAAAACCTGTGCCAACCAACTAACGGGAGTATTCAAGTACATTTTCAACCTCTCACCTGCTACAGACACAAGTTCCCAGTTGCTTCAAAAAGGCAACAGTTATAGCAGTGCCTGCGAAGAATTATGTGGGCTGCTTAATGACTATCTCCCAGTAGCACTCACATCTACAGTGAGGAAGTGCTTTGAGAGGTTGGTTATGACTAGAATGAACTCCTGCCTCAGAAAGCAGCTGGACCCATTGCAATTTGCGGATTGTTGACGATCAGCACTGGCGCACCTCAGGGGTGTGTGCTTAGCCCACTGCTCTGCTCTCTGTATACACGTGACTGTACGGCCAGGCATAACTCAAAACTATCTATAAATTTACTAATGATACAACCATTACTGGTAGAATCTCAGGTGGTGATGAGAGAGCATACAGGAGTGAGATATGCCAACTAGTGGAGTGGTGCCACAGCAACACCCTGGCACTAACGTTAGTAAGACGAAAGATCTGATTGTGGACTTCAGGAAGGGTAAGACTAACGATTACGTAATTGATTTACTTGTTTATTTATTACTATTTTTTCTTTATTTTTTTCTCTGCTGAATTATGTATTGCATTGAACCGCTGCTGCTAAGTTAACATATTTCACGTCACATGCTGGTGATAATAAACCTGATTCTGAAAACATTATTTCTTTCACCCTCATCGCGTTATTGTAACCCAGGCAATGACAAAGGCTTTCACTAAATATGGAGATGTTGAGGTGTGACCCTCCGGGAGAGGTGACATTATGACTCCAGCGGACACATCATAATGAGATGCATCATCACTATAAGATTTAAAATCTGCTCAGCTGGAGACTGGAGACAGATGTAGACGGGCAGAACTCATGGATTCTCCCATATCTACACAGATGGTTCAATAGATCCAGCAACAGGTCATTCAGGTATCTCTCTTTATGTTCATTAATTTCATGTCGGACAATGAGTGAGGTTTCCTCTCTTTATGAATGGATAAGAGGAGAATTAGTTGTCCTTTTTTATTATATATTGCATATTTTCTTATTACTATGTATGATTATGATAATATCTATTCATCTTTTGTTTATATGGTTGCTGATATACATACTTGAGATAATTCTCCCCTTGTCTGCATATATGTTTCCTCTAAATCAATAAAGAGATTAATAACGAAAGAAAAGATTTCTCATGCTGTGACTCAAAATGTAAATGTTCCTGTCGTTGTCTAGTTGTAAGCCAGTGAAAATTTTTCCTCTCTTTTGTTTCCTTTCATGATGAAGGGTCTCAGCCTGAAACGTCGGATCTGCTCTTTGTCTTAGATGCTGCCTGGCCTGCTGTGTTTCTCTAGCGTTTTCTGTGTGTTGCTTGAATTTACTTTTTCTTTCTTCTCCTTGAGGGACAAGAGTGCCAGAAACCATGACACATGATTGTACACAAGACAACACAGATTTGAACCAGAGATAAAGCTGAGAGTGACCACTACACAATTCAAGCCCAAGACAGCAAGTCCCGACTGCATTTAGGTCTCCTCAGGTTAGTACCTCTGCAACCCTTCCACCTCACTGTGTTCACTCAATTACCACTCCCATTCCACCCGAGAAACTGACAGAGTCATGGAGACTGTGTGAAACCACCTCTCTTATCACAGGACCATTTCCATCCCGTGCATCCTGGGGTCAGAGGGTTCACTCATCCAGTGCTAAGTTTGTTTATACATTGATTTATTTCTCATTTTAAAAGTTATCATTTCTGTGTGCTGATGGGTGTTTGTCATCCCAACCAGCTCTGCCCGAAATTCTTTGGTGTGATTGTTTCTTGGTGAAATTTGACAATGGGTTCCCCGGTTGGACCTTTATGCCCAGTCATCATGACCCCGTGTCGGTAACAGGAACCGACCCTGCTCCGGCTCCAGGCTCAGGTCAGCATTGCTCGGAGTTACCGTACTGGCACTGGAGAGGGCCCAGTCCATGTGGTCAGTTCTGGCCAAAGGCAGCTGGGGCTCCACCCTGACACCAAGTCATTTTATGTGATTAGCAAAAGCTGCAGCCCTTTACTTCCACCCTGCCCCTGATGCATGGGGAATAAATATACCAGTAAGGTTGTTTACAAAAGACTCATTTGGTGTTGTCAAATGCTCTGGTCACGTCTGCTGACCATTCAAACATGCGATTATGGGCATTAAATTAAGGGAGCAAACATAAGTTCAACAGATCGTGGAATGAAAAGGTGATAGAAATTCACCAAAACAAAAATCACTTGCAGTATTTTTTGGGGGGTGGGGGTGCAGTGGAAAGTCCATCATAGCAGTGACTTTTGATGGTGGGTTGGCAGACCATCTTCTGCTCTGATCCGAGGTCAGTCTGCAGGTTGATTGGCATCTGCGAACAGTTCGAGCTGGCGTCGGTGGCCAGGGTCAACCGCACAAAGAGCGAAGCCATGCTCTTTGGCAACTGGCATGACTGATCCAGCGTCCCCTTCACTATCAGGTCTGACCACATGAAGGTGTTGGGGATCTGGTTCGCAGGGGCTGAGGCATGCAGCAAGAACTGGCGGGAGCGGACTGCCAAGGTGAAACAGAAACTGGGACTGTGGGGAGGGCGCTCACTTTCGATAACGGGCAAGAACCTGGTCATCAGGTGTGAGGTGCTCTCAGGGCTGCTGTACTTGGCACAGGTGTGGCCCGTCCCCAACTCCTGCAGCTCGGAAGTCACCCGAGCCGTCTTCAGATTCGTCTGGGGATCCAAGATGGAGCGGGTGAGACAGACCGTCATGCACAAGTCCCTGGACAACGGGGTCAAGAACGTCCGCAATGTCGCCCTCACCCTGATGGCCAGCTTCGTGTGTGGCTGCATCAGGTTGTGAGTGGATCCCAGATATGTGGGCACAAAGTACTACTATGTGCCCCGGTTTTACCTGTCGCCCTGGCTACGAAGGATGGGTCTGGCCCCTTTCCCATGTAACGCCCCAGTCAGCTGGTCGTTGCCTCCCTACCTGTCCTTCGTGGAAAAATTCTTCAAGGTCAATGTATTTGATAACAACGCCATTAGACAGTGGTGGGCACGTAATGCCCTGCAGGCACTGCAGGAGAAGGACGAGATGGATTCAGTGGAGTGATTCCCTGAGCAGACGGTCCAGTTCATCTGGGAAAATGCCTCAACGCCAGACCTCACCAACAGGCACAAAGACCTCGCCTGGCTGGCGGTGAGAGCGGCCCTCCCAGTCAGATCCCTCCTGTATGCCCGGAACGGTTCCTCCACACCCCGCTGCCCACGGGAGGACTGTAATGGAGTGGAGTCGGTGGCTTACATATTTGCACATTGTGGGTTCGCGAAGAAGGTGTGGAAGAGAATGGAAGGGACAGTACTAAGATTCACGCCAGGGAGTTGCGTTACCGAGGACTCTGTGATCTACGGCCTATTCCCGGGAATGCACACAGAGACAAACATCCGGTGCTGCTGGCAGATCATCAACTCGGTGAAATACGCTCTTTGGTCTGCCCGAAACTTGGTGGTCTGCTAGCACATGGAGATGTCTGTGACTGAATGCTGCCGACTGGCTCACTCTCGTCTGCAGGAGTAGGTGCTGAGGGATGCACTCAAGCTTGGTGCGGCCACCGCGAAGGCCCGGTGGGGAAGGACCACAGTTTAAGGTTCATCACCCGTGGGATTGGGAGGGGTTGAGCTGGGTGGGGAGGAGACCTACCCTCATCAGCGGTGTTCACAGATAATCAACAGGGTGCCCAAGGAGTGGGTGGAATTGTTAATCTGGGAAAGCATTAGAGCCTTCGCCTGCCTTTATGGTTGATAATTTTATTGCTAATAAGTCTTAACTCTTGACCAAGGGTTGAGAGTAAATGAATGGTTTATTGTAAACATCTTTCATTTGTAAATGAACAGAGAGTCAACGCATAATTTTATTGTTAATAACTTTTTTGAATAAGGACTCAGAGTCAACAAATGTTTTTTCTTATATTGTAAATAACTTTATTTTGTAACACTTCTGAATAAAGTATTTTTGGGAAAAAAAAATATCTACACAGATGGTTCAATAGATCCAGCGACAGGTCATTCAGGTATCTCTCTTTATGTTCATTAATTTCATGTCGGACATTGAGTGAGGTTTCCTCTCTTTATGAATTGATAAGAGGAGAATTAGTTGTCCTTTTTTATTATATATTGCATATTTTCTTATTACTATGTATGATTATGATAATATCTATTTCATCTTTTGTTTATATGGTTGCTGATATACATATTTGAGATAATTCTCCCCTTGTCTGCATATATGTTTCCTCTAAATCAATAAAGAGATTAATAACGAAAGAAAAGATTTCTCATGCTGTGACTCAAAATGTAAATGTTCCTGTCGTTGTCTAGTTGTAAGCCAGTGAATATTTTTCCTCTCTTTTGTTTCCTTTCATGATGAAGGGTCTCAGCCTGAAACTTCGGATCTGCTCTTTGTCTTAGATGCTGCCTGGCCTGCTGTGTTTCTCTAGCGTTTTCTGTGTGTTGCTTGAATTTACTTTTTCTTTCTTCTCCTTGAGGGACAAGAGTGCCAGAAACCATGACACATGATTGTGCACAAGACAACACAGATTTGAACCAGAGATGAAGCTGAGAGTGACCACTACACAATTCAAGCCCAAGACAGCAAGTCCCGACTGCATTCAGGTCTCCTCAGGTTAGTACCTCTGCAACCCTTCCACCTCACTGTGTTCACTCAATTACCACTCCCATTCCACCCCACAAACTGACAGAGTCATGGGGACTGTGTGAAACCACCTCTCTTATCACAGGAGCATTTCCATCCCGTGCATCCTGGGGTCAGAGGGTTCACTCATCCAGTGCTAAGTTTGTTTTTACATTGATTTATTTCTCATTTTAAAAGTTGTCATTTCTGTGTGCTGATGGGTGTTTGTCATCCCAACCAGCTCTGCCCAAAATTCTTTGGTGTGATTGTTTCTTGGTGAAATTTGACAATGGGTTCCCCGGTTGAACCTTCATGCCCAGTCATCATGACCCCATGTCGGTAACAGGAACCGACCCTGCTCCGGCTCCAGGCTCAGGTCAGCATTGCTCGGAGTTACCGTACTGGCACTGGAGAGGGCCCAGTCAATGTGGTCAACTCTGGCCAAAGGCAGCTGGGGCTCCACCCTGACACCGAGTCATTTTATGTGATTAGCAAAAGCTGCAGCCCTTTACTTCCACCCTGCCCCTGATGCATGGGGAATAAATAAACCAGTAGGGTTGTTTACAAAAGACTCGTTTGGTGTTGTCAAATGCTCTGGTCACGTCTGCTGACCATTCAAACATGCGATTATGGACATTAAATTAAGGGAGCAAGCATAAGTTCAACAGATCTTAGAATGAAGAGGTGATAGAAATTCACCAAAACAAAATACACTTGCAGTATTTTTTGGGTGGTGGGGGTGCAGTGGAAAGTCCATCATAACAGCAACTTTTGATGGTGGGGTGGCAGACCATCTGCACAGATACAGTGGCTGAGAAAGTCAAGGATAGACAACCTGAACTGGTGTTTAATGGGGTTAATAATCAGCCCACGATGGCTGAAGCAATAGAAAAGTATGTGGAGATGTGATAAGTGTTCGGTTTTGGATGCGCTGGTGACAGCTACAGTACTGTGTAAAAGTCTTATACACATGTATCTGCAGCAATGGTGCTCAGACTCTTGCTCAGTACTGTATATTATGTCTTTCCAGTCACAACTTAATACCACTTCATACACCTGAGCTGGTACAATGCTAATCACTCTTAATTCTGTTTCCCAACTACCTCCTATTTTAATGAATTTACAGTATTGTTCAGAAGTTTCAGGCACCCTTGCTACATATATGTGCCTTTTGCACAGTGCTGTGTGTTGTCCAGGTAAACAAAAAGACAAACTGTCACTGTTTTAGCTCACAGTCCATGAGTTGCTGGGAAGTCTATGCTGCATTTTTCAGCCCAAAGGGCATGCACAGAAACTCAAACAGGCCAAATGGGGTGATAACAGCATCTTTGGGAATATGGTGAGAGCACCCAGGTACCTGATGATAAACCCTGACCAAATACACTTTACAAAAAATTATCTTTCTGGCTAAATTGACCGAAAAGTCTTGAATATGTGGGACTGGGTAATGATCAGGGGTAATGGTCTATTTAGAGATCGGCAGGGATGGCATTATCGGCTTCACTGAGTTCGTTGCTTAAAGATCATCGTTGGGTGCTTCACATCCAAGGATACAGATTGTGTTGAAAGGACAGGCAGAGGGAATTGGGAGGCATTGTTGTTAAAAAAAAAATCAAATCCTTGTAGAGAGATGACATAGGAATAGAAGTTGCAGAAACTTTGGGGTGGGGCGCGTTGATAGAACTAAGAAACTGCCAGGTCTCTGATGGGAATTTATACAGGCTCCCAAACAGTAGCCAGAATGTGGGATATAAATTACAATGGGAAATAGAAAAGGAAAATCTATGATGTAGCGAGCTGGTGTTCAGTGAATGGGAGGATAATGAGGATTGTGGAAAAACAAAGGAATCTGGCTTTGCAGACAATACAAGGGTAGATGGAAGGACAAGTATTTTACAGCAAGCAGGGTGTCTGCAGAAGTATTTGGACAGATTGAGAGAAAAGGCAAAGTAGTAGATGGAATATACTGTAGGGAAGTGTATGGTCATGCACTTCAGTAGAAGAAATTAAGGTGTCGTCTATTTTAAAATTTTAAAAATTGGAGGTGTAAAGGTCCTTGGAAGCACCTCTGCAGGATTCCGTAAAGGTGAACTTGAAGTTTGAGTCGATTGTTACGAAGGCAACTGCAACGTTGGCATTAATTTCAAATGGACTAGAATATAAAAGGAAAGATGTATACTGAGGCTTTATATGGCATTAGTCAGACCAAACTTGGAGTATTGTGTGCAGATTTGGGCCGCTTATCTGAGAAATGATGTGCTGGCATTATAGAGTTTCCAGAGAAGGCTCACGAGATTGATCCAGCAATGAAAGGGTTAACATATGAGGAGCGTTTCATGGCTCTGGACTCGTACTCGCCAGATGATGGTGGATCTCATAGATACCTATTGAATATCGAAAGTTCTAGATAGAATGGACGTGAAAAGGATATTTTGTATACCTTCTGATCTACGGTCAGAGGGCATCCATTTAGACCAGAGATAAGGAGGAATTGAATCTGTGGAATCCATTGCCACGGATGGCTGTGGACACCAGGTAACTGAGGATATTTAAAATGGAAGTTGATTGGTTCTTGCTTAGTCATGGCATGAAAGGTTCCAGGGAGAAGAGAGTACAGTGTGGTTGAGAGGGATACTCATTCAGCCATGATGGAATGACAGAACAGACTCAGGATGCTGAGTTGCCTAATTCTGCTCCTATGTCTTTTGGTCTTATGGTCTAATTGATGAAGACATTAGTGAGGCCTCACCTGGAATATTGTATTCAGATTTGCTTGCTTTGCTACAGTAAAGATGCCGTCCAGCCGCAAAGAGTGCTAAGGAGATTTACGAGACTGTTGTCAGCACTTCAAGGACTGAGTTATGGACAGAGTTTGGGCAGGTTGGGAGTGCACAACTTTAAGGAAAAACGAGAAATTTAATCAGGACACAGGAGAAAATTATTCACACAGTAGACAGTCAGACAGGTACATGAAGAAGAATGGTTTGGAGGGATACGGGACAAATGCAGGCAGATGGGACTGGCTCAGAAGAGGATGCAACCAACACCACTTCCCCATTCCCTCTGCTCCCTCCCCGTGCATTACCCTGCTCCCTCCAGGTTATTCAAACCAGCTGACGCAATTTGCTCAAAGATAGTGTTGTCATCAACAGGTCCATCCAGATTGTCCTGTGATTGGCCTGGGGAGATTCAGATCATCAACTGACCCTTCCAGACTGGGCTCCTGATCGGCTCCAGGACAATGACAACACTAATGACCAAGCCCTTGGCTGTGATGGGTTCCACCAATGTCCATACTGTCTACTGGCCTTTCTCCGTGGTGATCGACTCCTCTTCTGCTCTCAACTATTGGTCTTTCTCCAACAACAGCATCGTCTACTGACTGCAGTGGACTGCCATCGTCCATTGGCTCACCTCCACATCATCACCCAGTGTCTTCACTGATTGGTCCACATGAGGAACTCCAGTGGGTGACTTCACTGGGCACATCATTGAACTACAGCACAACAACTTCATTATATGGCATCAAGTTTGGGATCTTCACAGATCCAGTGGTCTTTGATAGACAACAGAACGTCAAGTCTGATTGGCGTGATGACTAATTTCAGCTCTGTCTCAACCAATCAGCTGAAGAAACAGCTCAGATCTACCCGAGCTGATTTTTTGTTGTCCGATGAGTGGCTGATCAATCCCAGAGCACCTCTCAGTAGCTCCATCAGTGACACCATATTTTTGGCCCCCAGCCTCACCCTACCCTTCCTCCTCAGCTCTCCATTCCCTCCTTCAGGTTCACCTTGCCCCATGTCCTGGCTGTCCTCACTGTGACTGCCTGGTTCCTCCAGTGAGGGAGCACCTCCCTCCTGCTCCCCGACCCATTCCCCACCCTCCCTTCCATCCCTCCCCCACACATGTCTCCCCTCCCTCTCACCCCTCAACTTTTCTTTCCACCTCCATGCCCCACCTCTTCCCTTCCCTCTCCTATACACATACCCCTCCCTCCCATTTCCTCCCTCCCCCTCCCACACACTTCCCCATCTACCTCCCCACCTTCCCCCCTAGGACCTTGTCAGGGAGCCCTCCCTTCATCCTCCTCCTGCCCATTCCTCCCCACTCCCCTTCCCTCTCCCCTCCCCGAACCTCTCTCCCCCTCCCTCCCCCATCTCCTCTAACCCTTTCCTCCCTCCTCCTCCCCTTCCCCTCCACTCCACCACTCCCTCCCTATTCCTCCCCCTCCCCATCTCCCACCCTTCCCCTCCCCTCCCTCACTCTCCCTTTCCCCTCCCATCCTCCTCCTTCCTCTCCCTCTCTCTCCATCCCTCCTGCCTCTGCTCTTCCCTCATCTCAATTCGCTCTTCCCAACCTCTCACCTTCCTTCCGCCCCTACCCTCCATCCCCTCAACTGTTTGTGTTTTGTGTGTGTGTGAGAGAGACCTACCCTCCCCACTTACCCCTCCCCCTCCATCTCCACCGCATTCCCCATCCCTCTGATTCCTCCCCATCCCCTCCAGCCTTATCTGCACCCTCCCCTCTCTCTCACACACCTGCAAACGCACATACAGTTGGCGTGATGGATGGAGGGGGTGGGGGGCTGAGTGGGTGGAAGAGGGGGAGTGAGGAGGAGCAGGAAGGAGGTGAGAGGAAGTAGTAGGTTGAGGGGGAGTGTGGGTGAGGAAACAGGAGGGGAAGGGGTAGGTTGAAGGGGAGTGTGGGTGAGGAAACAGGAGGGGAAGGGGTAGGTTGAGGGGGAGGGTGGGTGAGGAAACAGGAGGGGAAGGGGTAGGTTGAGGGGGAGGGTGGGTGAAGGAACAGGAGGGGAAGGGGTAGGTTGAGGGGAAGGGTGGGTGAGGAAACAGGAGGGGAGGGCAAGTGGGACTGAGTAGGAGGATGGTAGGAATGGGAGGGGGAAGAAGAGGGTTGAGGAGAGGGTGAGGTAGAGGGCAGGAGCAGGAGTGTTGCTGTGGAGCTGGAGTGAGGGGGAAGAAGTAAAGGGAGAGGGGAAGTGGATGGTTGAGGGGAGATAGAGAGGCAAGGAAGGTGGAAGGTTGGGAGTGGGATCAGAGGGAGATGAGGAGAGAGGCAGAGGGGAAGGAGGAAGTGTGGAGGGGATGGAGGAGAATGGGAAGGGGAGGGTTGAGGGTAAGGGAGGGGCACGGGAATGTGGTGGTGAGGGGGCAGGGGAAGGAATAGGGACGGATGGAGGAGGGGTGGGTGAGGGGGTTGGAGTGGGGAGGGGAGGGGAGGGGGAGGTGGGGGGTGGGTGGGTGGGGAGGGGGGAGGGGAGAGTAGAGGGAGGGGGACTGAGGAGGAGTGGGTGGGAGGAAGATGTAGGGAGAGTTCCCCCATGAGGTCCCAGACACCCCCCATACCCTACCCCACCCAACCCCCCATATCCCACATTCCCCACCCCCCACAACCCCCCCATACCCCACCCCAGACCATCCCCCTCTGGAATTGACCCCGTTCCCTGCTCGGGGCTGGGGGTAAGCGTTGAGCTGCTGAACCTGCAAGAAACTGGATCGTCTGATAGAATATGGTTCATGGACTTGGAAAATAAATTTACTTTGAAATTCAACTTTGAAATCTGTTCTTTGTAAAACATGTACTGATGAGAAATGGTCTCAATGAATGTCCGCGAGTGGAAAACACTGGTGTTCAGTCCCACTGCCCTTTGCCAGCCAAGAACCCCCACCTGAGTCAGTCCCATCTGCCTGGCGTGACCCATCTCTCTCTGAAGTTTCCTCTCCGCCCTGTCTAATGAAGCACATGTCAACCTCTGTTTTAAATATAGCCATCTGTGCCAATGAATTGCTGAGATTCATCACCCTCTGGGTAAAGAAATTCCACCTCATCTCTATAAATGAATGCCCTCTGTTGTTAGACAGTTTGTCCCTGGGGTGGGGAGGGGTGTGTTGCAGGAAAGATACCAGCTATCAATCTATGCCCCTCGTAATCTTATCACACATTATCATTCTCCCCTCAGCTCCACCACTCCTTTCAAAATACCCAAGTTTGTTTGCCCTCTCCTTAAACAGTAACTTATGCCTTTAATCCAGACTGCATCCTGGTGAACCTCTTCTGCACCCTCTCCAATGTATCACTGTTACAGTGGGTCAACGGCAATGACAGATTCATCCAAGAGGAGCTGGCCAAAGTTGATGGGAATGGGACACTAGGCAGAATGACAGCAGAGCAGCAATGACTGGAGTTTTTGGGGCAATTTAGAAGGTGGAGGGCAGATGTGTCCCAAAGGTGAAGTATTCTAAAGGGAGGATGAGGCAAGCATGGCTGACAAGGGAAGTCAGAGACAGCATAGAATCAAAAAGGAGGGCATAGAGTAGTAGCAGAAAAGAGAGGGAAGCTTTACAAACCAACAAAAGCCAGTGAAAAACAATGAGAGAAAAGATGAAATCTGAAGGTAAGCCAGCCAATAATATTAAAGAAGATGCCGAAAGCTTTTCTTCCAGAGGTAGAAAGAGTAAAATTAAGGCAGAGTGAACATTAGACTGCTGGAAATGACACTGGAGAGGTAGTAATGGGAAAAAAGGAATGGTGAACAAACTGACTAAGAATTTTGCCAGCGAGGGAGAGAAGTGAGCGTAATCACTGTTGCCAATGAGAAGCTGAAATGTCGTAGGTAGATAAGTCATCTAGACCAGTTGGTCTACACCCCAGTTAAGTCAAGTCAAATTTATTTATAAAGCAGATTTAGAAACAACCCATGTTGACCAAAGTGCTGTACAAACCATAACAGGTAGCTAAAATCACAAATCAAGAAACACAGATAGAAACAACAAGGCACAAAGCTTATAGGCAGAAAATAAACTACACATGAGCCTTGGCACAAGCCAAAAATCAGCCACATCAGGACGATTCAAATGCTCGTGGATAAAGGTAAGTTTTGAGCCTGCACATAGAAGAGTCAAAGGAGGCGGCATATCTGATAGGGAGGGAAATGCTGTTCCACAGTCTAGGGGCTACAACAGCAAAGGCACGGTCAACCCTGAGCTTAAATTTAGATCGCGGGACAGTCAGGAGCCCCAAGTCAGCCGATCTGAGGGAGCTGGAAGTAGAATAAGGGGTTTTACTGCTGGCTTTTACTACTGCATTAACTTGCTTGTCGAACTTGAAGGCAGAATGAAATATCACACCAAGGTTTTTGACATGGGGTTTGAAAAGGGTGGACAGGTTACCAAGGTTGTTGGCAATCACTTTGATGGAGTCAGGGGGGCCAAATAGGACAACTTCAGACTTGCCTTCATTCAGCTGCAGGAAGTTTAGTGCCATCCAACAGTTTATGTCCTCAAGGCAATTCATGAGGGTGAGTGGATCTGACTAGACCTTTGTTTCAAGGGGGATAAAGCTGTGTGTCATCAGCATAACACGGGAAGGAAATGTCATAATTTTGGATGATTTGGCCGAGGGGAAGCATGTATATGGAGAAAAGAATGGGACCTGGGATGGAAACTTGTGAGAACCCGCAGCAGAAACTAGTTGGAAAAGAAGAAGATGTTGCATTTCTGTAAGTGCCTGCAAGAAAATGAATCTTAAGGAGAAATACAGTGCATTGAAATAGTATTCAGTCCGCACACAGTATTTTCATGTTTTACTCTGTCATTTTCTAAATATTTTGAAGTAGAATTTATTGAGCTGATCTACAAAACAGTGTGCATCATATCAAATCAAAAGAAAAATTCCAAAGTTTCTCAATAATTTACTAAAAATTGAAAGCAGAATTGTGAGTCTGAGAAAGTATTAATCCCTTCCTTTGTAATTACTACACTCACTTTCCTCGGGTGCCATTTGTGATCTCACCAACTCACCTAATTTGTCAATGCAGAACATTGAATTCATAAGAATAAAAACCCCTCAGTCTGTAAGGTCCAGCTGTATGATAGACTTAAAACAGCCCAAACCAAAATGAAGATAGCAGCTGCTTTTGATGGAAGGGTTTTTGCACCTTCTGCGGAGATGTGATGGCCGGGAAAGTCAATGGCTGATAACTTAGCCTGCTATTTTGCATGGTTAGTAATCAATTCGTATTGGCTTAAGTGCTTGTAAAGTGTGCAGAGATGAGGTTCCTGTTTGGATTTGGATGCATTGGTGACAAGTTTGTCATTCAGGGGATCAAAAGGAAAATCTAAGTTTTTAATGCAGAATCCATCAGCTATTGGAAGACTGTACTACATTTTTCAGCCCAAACGGCATGCGTAGAAACTCAGAAAGGCCAAATGGGATTATCACAGCCATATCTAATCTGTACAGGACTTTCAGGCCTTTTAACATTCAAAGTGTTTCTATGAGTTCCCCCGTCATGCTCCTGAACTCCAGGGAATATAGCCCAAGAGCTGTCAGACGTTCCTCATACAGTAACCCTTTCATTCCTGGAATCATTCTGGTGAATCTTCTCTGAACTCTCTCCAACGTCAGTATATCCTTTCTAAAATAAGGAGCCCAAAATTGCACACAGTACTCCAAGTGTGGTCTCACGAGTGCCTTATACAGCCTCAACATCACGTCCCTGCTTTTATATTCTATACCTCTAGAAATGAATGCCAACATTGCATTCTCCTTCTTCACCACTGACTCATCCTGGAGGTTAACCTTTAAGGTATCTTGCACAAGATGTCCCAAGTCCCTTTCTATCTCTGCATTTTGAATTCTCTCCCCATCTAAATAATTGTCAGCCGTTGATTTCTTCCACCAAAGTGCATGACCATACACTTTCCAATATTGTATTTCATTTTCTACCTCTGTGCCCATTCCCCTAAACTATCGACGTCTCTCTGCAGGCTCTCTGTTTCCTCAGGGCTACCTGCCCCTCCACCTATCTTTGTATCATCAGCAAATTTAGCCGCATATTCATTAATCCCACAGTCCAAATCACTGACACACATCATAAAAAAACAGCGGTCCCAACATTGACCCCGATGTCCCATAGGTTAGGACCCTGCTGCCGTTGGCAAACTGCAACGAATTTCGTCGCTCTTTGCCATCTGATCAATAAGTGATACTGGCAGCATTTTCACTTGAGCACTTGTGTCACACAGGAAACATCGCCCCGAAATCGTGTCTGTAATGTACAGTAAACATCCCTGGCAGCTGGAACCCACTGTGTTCACAGACCTCTGAGGCCCAGATGTGCTGGCACTGTCAAAGCTACCAGGTGGTTGGCACTTTCCAGTGTCCATACCAAAGCAAGCGAGGTAAAAACACAGGCCTGGTATTGTCTGTTTCGCAGCCATGGGTGCCCTTAAGTTGGAGGCTTGCTGACCGTGCTTATTGAGGTAGAGAAAGCTGAGTCTAGACTATCAGCCATATTAGCAAGCTCCCTTTTATCCTTCACAGGTGTACTTGATTGGGCTCAGCAAACTTGTTTCGGCATTTTCTGCATGAAGATTTGTTTAAAATTAAAACAAGGATGGTGATTGCTCAGGAGGGATAACATGTGATCCATTAGCTCTGATGGCTTAGCGTCACTGTGGCTGGGCGAGGAAAACAACTGTTGGTGCACTCAGACTCCAACAGTCCAAAACACTGTAAATGGTGAGTTTTCAATGATCGGTATTGATCGTATTCAGGCAGGTTTTCAAGGAGACTCTTCACTCTGGAGATTACTCTTAATGTAAATTGGACTTTGCCTTGCAGTACCAATGTAACGGCAGTTTGATCCAATGTAGGATTTCACAAATTATATGGCAGAGGCATTTTATTTTTACGAGAAAAAATAATAACTTACTTACTGAACACAAAGTGCAATAACACTCCTTAATGTAATTCACTCACCACCTCAGACCAGCCTCTTCAAGTGAACCCCAACCCAATGTCAACAGTTGTGAATACTAAAAACAACAGGAATTCTGCAAATGCTGGAAATTCAAGCAACATACATCAAAGTTGCTGGTGAACGCAGCAGGCCAGGCAGCATCTCTCGGAAGAGGTGCAGTCGACATTTCAGGCCGAGACCCTTCGTCAGGACTAACTGAAGGAAGCACTTTTATATATTGGCGAGACCTGACGCAGACTGGGAGACCACTTTGCTGAACACCTACGCTCTGTCCACCAGAGAAAGCAGGATCTCCCAGTGGCCACACATTTTAATTCCACATCCCATTCCTATTCTGACATGTATATCCACAGCCTGCTCTACTGTAAAGATGAAGCCACACTCAGGTTGGAGGAACAACACCTTATATTCCGTCTGGGTAGCCTCCAACCTGATGGCATGAACATCGACTTCTCTAACTTCCGCTAATGCCCCACCTCCCCCTCGTAACCCATCTATTACTTATTTTTATACACACATTATTTCTCTCACTCTCCTTTTTCTCCCTCTGTCCCTCTGAATATACCCCTTACCCATCCTCTGGGTCCCCCCCACCCCCGCCTTTCTTCCCGGACCTCCTGTCCCATGATCCTCTCGTATCCCTTTTGTCTATCATCTGTCCAGCTCTTGGCTCCATCCCTCCCCCTCGTGTCTTCTCCTATGATTTTGGATCTCCCCCTCCCCCTCCAAATTTCAAATCCCATACTCACTCTTCCTTCAGTTAGTCCTGACGAAGGGTCTCGGCCTGAAACGTCGACTGCACCTCTTCCTAGGGATGCTGCCTGTCCTGCTGCGTTCACCAGCAACTTTCATGTGTTTTGCTTGAATTACCAGCATCTGCAGAATTCCTGTGGTTTGCATTTTTAAATATCCTGGTGGGATTGTTTAATATAGCAGTTAGGGAGGGTTTAAACTAAATTGGCAAGGGGAAGGAAACCAAGGTGTTAGGGTCGAGGAAGAGGAAAATAGAAACAAGTCAGAAATACTGTGCAGCATAGATGGCAAGAAGGACAGGCTGGTGAATATACAGGATAATTTGCTGCAAAATAGAAATATAGCAAAATCGGCAACAGATACTGATCTAAATGTGCTGTACTTAAATGCACGCAGCATTAGAAATAAAGTGGATGACCTTGCTGCACAGCTGCAGGTTAAAAGATATGACATTGTGGCCATCACCGAGTCATGGCTAAATGATGGATGTGATTGGGAGCTGAATATCCAAGGATACACAGTGTATAGGAAAGATAGGAAGGTAGGTAAAGGGAGTGGCGTGGCGCTGATGGTAAGTAACAATATCAAATCAATAGAAAGAAGGGACATAGGATCAGAAGAGGGAGAATCCTTATGGGTAGAATTAAGAAATGGCAAGGGTAAAAAGACACTCATAGCAGTTATATACAGGCCTCCAAATAGCAGCCGGGATGTGGACTACAAGTTGCAGCTGGAAATAGAAAAAGCGTGTCAGAAGGAAAATAGCAAGATAATTATGGGGGATTTTAATATGAAAGTGGATGCGGAAAGTCAGGAAGATACTGGGTCTCAGGAGAGGGAGTTTGTAGAATGCCTACAGGATGGCTTTTTGGAGCGGTTTGTCCAGGGGACCGGCTGTTTTGGATTGGGTGCTGTGTAATGAACCTGAGGCGATTCGGGAACTGGAGATAAAGGAACCCCTTGGAAGTAGTGATCATAATATGATTGAGTTCAGTTTCAAATTTGAAAAGGAGAAGCTGGTATCAGGTGTATCGACATTTCAGTGGAACAGGGGAAATTACAGTGTTATGAGAGAGGAACTGCTCCAAGTCGATTGGAAAAGTAAGCTAAATGGAGGGACGGCAGAGCAGAATTGGATAAAATTCCTACAAGAAATAAGGAAAATGCAGGAAAAATATATTCCAAGAGAAAAGAAAATCATAAATGGAAAAAAGGGCACAAATGTGGCTAACGAGAGAGGTTAGGGCAAAAATAAAAGCAAAAGAAACGGTGCACAAGGAAGCAAAAATTTGTGGGAAAAATGAGGACTGGAAGACTTTTAAAAACTTACAGAAGGAAACTAAGAAAGTCATTAGGAAAGAAAAGATGAATTATGAAAGCAAGTTGGCGATTAACATAAAAAAGGATACTAAGGGTTTTTTCAAATATATGAAGAGTAAAAGGGTGACAAGGGTAGATACGGGACCGATTGAAAATGATGCTGGAGAAATTATAATGGATAACAAAGAGATGGCAGAGGAACTGAATGAGTATTTTGCATCAGTCTTCACAGTGGAAGACATGAGCAATATACCTGATAGCCAGAGGTAATAGGAAATAGAATTAGCTACAGTCAAGATTACTAGAGAGAAAGTGCTTGGGAAGCTAAGTGGACTAAGAATAGATAAGTCTCCCGGACTGGATCAGGTGCACCAACAGGTTCTGAAGGAGGTGGCTTTGGAGATTGTGGAGGCATTAGAAATGATCTTCCAGGAATCAATAGACTCTGGCACGGTTCTGGAGGACTGGAAGGTCGCAAATGTAGTTCCGCTATTTAAGAAAGGAAGGAGGCAGCAAAAAGAAAATTACAGACCTATTAGTCTGACATCGGTAGTTGGAAAGATATTGGAGTCAATCCTCAAGGATGAGGTTATGAAATACCTCGAGGTGCATGACAAGATAGGTCGAAGCCAGCATGGTTTCATGAAGGGAAGATCATGCCTCACCAACCTATTGGAATTTTTTGAGGTAATCTCGAATGAGATTGACAAGGGAGAGGTTGTGGATGTTGTGTATTTGGTTTTCAAAAGGCCTTCGATAAGGCGCCGAATATGAGGCTGCTTAATAAGATGAAAGCCCATGGAATTATAGGAAAGATATTGAAATGGGTGGAGCACTGGCTGATAGGCAGAAAGCAAAGGGTGGGAATAAAGGGATCCTATTCTGATCGGTTGCCGGTTACTAGTGGTGTTCCGCAGGGGTCGGTGTTGGGGCGGCTTCTTTTTACGATGTATACCGATGATTTGGATTATGGATTAAATGGTTTTGTGGCTAAGTTTGCGGATGACACCAAGATAGGTGGAGGAGCAGGAAATGTTGAAGAAACGGAAAGGTTGCAGACAGACTTAGTTAGTCTAGGAGAGTGGGCAAAGAAATGGCAGACGAGATACAACGTTGACAAATGTACGGTTGTATATTTCGGAAGAAGAAATAATCGGGCAGATCATTATTTAGAATGGGAGAAAATTCAAAAATCGGAAGTACAAAGGGACTTGGGGGTCCTCGTGCAGGATACTCTAAAGGTTAACCACCAAGTTGGATCGGCGGTAAGGAAAGCGAATGCTATGTTGGCATTCATTACGAGAGGGGTAGTGTATAAGAGTAAGGAGGTGCTGATGAGGCTCTATGGGGCTTTAGTGAGACCTCATTTGGAATACTGTGTGAAGTTTTGGGCCCCCTATCTTAGAAAGGATGTACTGATGTTGGAGAAAGTTCAGAGAAGATTTACGAGGATGATTCCTGGAATGCAGGGGCTAACATATGAGAGCGTTTGTCAGCTCTTGGATTGTATTCATCAGAGTATAGAAGAATGAGAGGGGATCTCATAGAAACGTTTCGAATGTTGAAATGGTTGGACAGAGTAGATGTGGAAAGGTTGTTTCCCTTGGTGGGTGAGTCCAGGACAAGAGGCCATAGAGGGTACCCAGTTAAAACAGAGATGAGGAGAATATTTTTTAGCCAGAGGGACGTGGATTTGTGGAATTCGTTGCCACATACAGCTGTGGAGACTCGATCATTGAGGGTGTTTAAGGAGGAGATTGACAGGTATCTAATCAGTCAGGGTATCAAGCGATATGGGGAAATAGCCGGAAATTGGAACTAGATGGGTGAATAGTTTAGCTCATGGGGGAGCTGCGGAGCAGACTCGATGGCCCGAATGGCCTACTTCTGCTCCTTTGTCTTGTCTTGTGAGGAAATGGCAAGCATTTTGTCAGCTCCGACACCCAAAAAGTTAGCACTGCACCCCTGAATAAGATTAAGGAAATCTGTAAAAACAATAGGTTTGTTATCATGGGGTCCTTCAACTTCCCTAATACCAATCAACCTCGGGGCTGTGCATCAAGAGCTGCGTTTTAATCAGAAGCCGATCGAGATTTAGAAAGCAGAACTTCGCGACAGTTTTCTCTTAGTTGGACAAACAACGTCGCGCTGTGTGTAAAAATAGCTCCCTTTTCATCAGGAGGCTGTCGAGATGTAAAAGGCGGGAGTTTGACGGACGTTTCTCTGAGTTCAGGAGTGACCAATCAGCAAGAGGCAGTGTGCAAAAAAGAGCTGCCTTCAGTCAGGTCCGCTTCAGGACTTCAAAAGCAGAGCTTCACGGCAGATTCCTCAGGTGGAGAATCGACTTCAAGCTGTGTAAAAAGAGCTACCTTTTAATCAGGAGGACTATCGAGGCAATAATTTCGTGGCAGATTCTCTGAGTTGAGGAACGACCAATCAGCAAGATGGAGTGCATAATAAAAGATTTACCTTTCTGTCAGGTCTGCGTTCAAGATTTTGTAAGCAGCTCTTCGATGCAAATTTCTCTCAGTTCGACAATAAGCATCAGAGCTGAGTGTGAAAAGAGCTACCCTTTTAATTTAAAGAGCGATCGAGATTTAGAAAACAGCTTCGCTCGCGGCAGTTTTCTCTCAGATGGACAATGAACGCCAGGTTACATAAAAAGAGCTGCTTTTTAATTTGGAAGGCGATCGAGACTTAGAGAAAACAGCTTCGCGGCGGTTTTGTCTCAGGGATGAGTGGGAAAAGAGCTACCTTGTAATTTGGAGGTCTATCGAGGCAATGATTTCGTGGCAGATTCTCCGAGTTGAGGATCGACTCAACTCAGAATCAAGCGGCAGTGCGTAATAAAAGAGCTACCATTCTCTCAGATCCGCCTTCAAGATTTTAAAAACAGAGCATCGCGGCGATCTTCTCTTATCTGGAAAATAAACATCAGGGCCTAAATGGAAAATGAGCTACCCCTTTAATCTGGAGAGCGATGGAGATTTAAAGAGAACAGCTTCGCGGCGGTTTTCTCTCAGATGCACAATAAACATAAGGGATGAGTGTAAAAAGAGTACCTTTTAATTTGGGGTGCGGGTGAGGTCCGGGCCTGTCGTCCCGCTCACCCCGGGAAAGTGAGCGCAATACATCGCCTCTCCTTTCCCGGTGTAGTGATCGCCGTGTGGTCACTGTCTGGCCAGCTGGGCAGCGGCCACTGCAAATGGCCTCTCCTACATTACTGCGTCCGCAGCAACACCTTCTCGCCGGTGCCCCCCGTTTCCACCGAGCTTGCTCGGTCATGGCGCGACTGAATGTCCGGCGGTATAACTGGATGGGTCGGCTGGGCTCGTTAGCCTTGGTTGGAATTGGCAGCCAGCCGAAGAGAGGGACAACTCTGAATCCAAACCCGAGCAGGTGGGGCTCGTTAGCCTTGTCAGGCCATCCACCTCGGACAAGGACACTCCGATGTAAATCCTCTGTCATCCACAGCACTCTCCCCAGACACAGTGTGATCCCACAGTATAATCCACACCCACACCACTACATAATGTACTGGTTGGGCACAGGAGTACATTCAGCCAGAGACTCATTCCACCAAGATGCAACACTGAGCATCATAGGAGGTCATTCCTGCCTGAGGCCATCAAACTTTACAACTTCTCCCATACAACCATAGAACCATAGAAACTACAGCACAGAAACAGGCCTTTTGGCCCTTCTTGGCTGTGCCGAACCATTTTCTGCCTAGTTCCACTGACCTGCACACGGACCATATCCCTCAATACACCTCCCATCCACGTATCTGTCGAATTCATTCTTGAATGTTAAAAAAGAACCCGCATTTACCACCTCGTCTGGCAGCTCATTCCATACTCCCACCACTCTCTGTGTGAAGAAGTCCGCCCTAATTTTCGCTTTAAACTTTTCTCCCCTCACCCTTAACCCATGTCCTCTGGTTTTTTTCTCCCCTTGCCTGAGTGGAAAAAGCCTGCTTGCATTCACTCTATCTATACCCATCATAATTTTATATACCTCTATCAAATCTCCCCTCATTCTTCTACGCTCCAGGGAATAAAGTCCTAACCTATTCAACCTTTCTCTGTAACCGAGTTTCTCAAGTCCCGGCAACATCCTTGTATATCTTCTCTGCACTCTTTCAACCTTATTTATATCCTTCCTGTAATTTGGTGACCAAAACTGAACATAATACTCCAGCTTTGGCCTCACCAATGCCTTATACAACCTCATTATAACATTCCAGCTCTTATACTCAATACTTTGATTAATAAAGACAAATGTACCAAAAGCTCTCTTTATGACCCTATCTACCTGTGATGCCACTTTTAGGGAATTTTGTATCTGTATTCCCAGATCTCTCTGTTCCACTGCACTCCTCAGTGCCTTATCATTAACCCTATATGTTCTACCTTGGTTTGTCCTTCCAACGTGCAATACCTTACGCTTGTCTGTATTAAACTCCATCTGCCATTTTCAGCCCATTTTTGCAGCTGGTCCATGTCTCTCTGCAGGCTCTGAAAACCTTCCTCACTGTCTACTACACCTCCAATCTCTGTATCATCAGCAAATTTGCTGATCCAATTTACCACATTATCATCCAGATCATTGATATAGATGACAAATAACAATGGACCCAGCACTGATCCCTGTGGCACACCACTCGTCACAGACCTCCACTCGGAGAAGCAATTCTCTACCTCCACTCTCTGGCTTCTTCCATTGAGCCAATATCTAATCCAATTTACCACCTCTCCATGTATACCTAGCGAGTGAATTTTCCTATCTAACCTCCCATGCGGGACCTTGTCAAAGGCCTTACTGAAGTCCATGTACACAATATCCACAGCCTTCCCTTCATCCACTTTCCTGGTAAACTCCTCGAAAAACTCCAATAGATTGGTCAAACACGACATAGTATGCACAAAGCCATGTTGACTCTCCCTAATAAGTCCCTGTCTATCCAAATGCTTGTAGATTCTGTCTCTTAGTACTCCCTCCAATAACTTACCTACTACCGACGTTAAACTTACCGGCCTATAATTTCCCGGATTACTTTTGGATCCTTTTTTAAACAACAGAACAACATGAGCCACTCTCCAATCCTCCGGCACCTCACCTGCAGACAGCGACATTTTAAATATTTCTGCCAGGGCCCCTGCAATTTCAACACTAGTCTCCTTCAAGGTCCGAGGGAACACCCTGTCAGGTCCCGGGGATTTATCCACTTTAATTTTCCTCAAGACGGCAAGGACCTCCTCCTTTTCAATCTGTACAGTTTCCATGGTCTCACTACTTGTTTCCCTTAATTCCATGGACTTCATGCCAGTTTCCTTAGTAAATACAGACACAAAAAACCTTTTTAAGATCTCCCCCATTTGCTTTGGTTCCACACATAGTCTCCCTTGTAGGGTCAGACAGCCTGAGCCAATAGGCTGGTCCTGGACTTATTTCCTGGAATAATTTACATATTCTTATTTAATTATTTATGGTTTTATATGGCTATATTTATACTCTGTTCTTGGTTGGTGCAATTGTAACAAAACCAAATTTCCCTCGGGATCAATACAGTATGACTATGACTATATCCTGATATTTTTCTGTCGTGACTTTCCCTCCTGGTCAAGCAGTTTACTTTCTCGTTGAATTAATATTTTTATCGTCTTATTTTGTTTTTACTTTACATTAGTGATATCCACAAAAAAGTCACAAGCACAACCAGATTCCTTGATGATGATTTTTTGATATACCGGCTAATTAAGTCAAGTGATGATGAAGATGCTCTCCAAAAGATCTTGATAGTATGGTTGAGTGGTCTCAACAACGGGTCATGCAGTTCAGTCCTTCCAAATGTGAAACCATGCGTGTCACCAGGAAGAGAAAACCAGGTAAAACATCATATAAAATCCTAGGTGTCACTATTGAAGAAACCAAACATATCAAGTATCTTAGTATCAACATCCAGAATGTTCTACACTGGAATATACAGACACATCATGCAACAGGAACACAAAATACTCTGCCGATGCTGGGGTCAAAGCAACACTCACAACACGCTGGAGGAACTCAGCAGGTCAGGCAGCATCTGTGGAAACGACGAGTCGACGTTTCGGGCCGGAGTCCTTCGTCAGGACTTTGAGTCACTGGAATCTTTTTCTTAAATTGTCTCATTGTAAACAGTGAATATTTTTCCTCTCTTTTGTTTCCTTTCATGATGAAGGGTCTCAGCCTGAAACGTTGGCTCTGCTCTTTGTCTTAGATGCTGCCTGGCCTGCTGCGTTTCTCCAGCGTTTTCTGTGTGTTGCATGAATTTACTTTTTCTTTCTTCTCCTTGAGGGACAAGAGTGCCAGAAACCATGACACATGATTGTGCACAAGACAACACAGATTTGAACCGTATGAAGCTGAGAGTGACCACTACACAATTCAAGCCCACGACTGCAGGTACCGACTACATTCAGTACTCCTGACTGGGGGGCAGTGGAAAGCCCATCATAGCTGTGACTTTTGATGGTGGGGAGGCAGACCATCTGCACAGATACAGTGGCTGAGAAAGTCAAGGATATACAACCTGAACTGGTATTTAATGGGGTTAATAATCAACCCATGATGGCTGAAGCCATCAATCACTCCATCCCAATTCCTCCCCATCTCCCACCCCTTCCCCTTCCCTCCCCTCCCTCCTCTCCCCTTCCCTTCCCATCCTCCTCCTTCCCCTTCCTCTTTCTCCATCCCTCCTGCCTCTGTTCTTCCCTCACCTCAATTCCCTCTGCCCAACCTCTCACCTTCCTTCCCTTCCCTACCCTCCATCCGCTCAAATGTTTGTGTTTTTGTATTTTGTGTGTGTGAGAGAGACCTACCGTCCCCGCTTCCCCCACCTCCCTCCATCTCCACCGCATTCCCCACCCACACCACTCCCCCCCAGACAAAGTGTGATCCCACACACTCTGTAATCCACACACACACCACTCCCTCCAGACACTGTGTGATCCCACACACTCTGTAATCCACACCCACACCATTCCCCCCAGAGACAGTGTGATTCCACACACTCTGTAATCCACACCCACACCACTCCCCCAGACACAGTATGATCCCACACACTCTGTAATCTACACCCACACCACTCCGCCCAGACACAGTGTGATCCCACACACTCTGAAATCCACACCATTCCCCCAAGACACAGTGTGATACCACCCACTCTGTAATCCACACCACTCCCCCCAGACACAGTGTGATCCCACACACTCTGTAATCCATACCCACACCTCTCCCCCAGACACAGTATGATCCCACACACTCTGTAATCTACACCCACACCACTCCCCCTAGACACAGTGTGATCCCACACACTCTGAAATCCACACCATTCCCCCAAGACACAGTGTGATACCACACACTCTGTAATCCACACCACTCCCCCCAGACACAGTGTGATCCCACACACTCTGTAATCCACACCCACACCACTCCCCCCACACTCCGCAATCCACATGCATAAGCTGCAACCCCCTCTCACACCCCAATCCCCAGACACTCCGCACTCTCCTACCTTCACTGTAACCCTGGTGTGCACTCCAGTCACCCAACTGCACTCCCCCATGTTTTCTGAAACCCCCACACATACCACAACCCTCATTCACACTGCACACCTCACACCAACTGAACACACCTTCCCCATTGTTCCTCGCCTGCTCTCCCTCCGTCCCTCCCTCCCTCTGTCCAACTCTAACTCCTCCTTGCACCTCCCTCTTAACCATCCCTCACCTGCCCCTCCCCGCTCTCACCTTTTCCCCTCTCCCCTCTAACACCCTCCCCTCTCCCCCTCTCCACACTGTCACCACAACCCACTACTTCTCCTTTCCACCATCTCCCCACCCCTCTGATTCCTCCCCATCCCCTCCAGCCTTATCTGCACCCTCCCCTCTCTCTCACACACACCTTCAAACGCACATACAGTTGGGGTGATGGATGGAGGGGGTGGGGGGCAGATTGGGTGGAAGAGGGGGAGTGAGGAGGAGAGGGAAGGAGGTGAGAGGATGGAGATGGTTCAGTGGGAGGGAGGAGGAGGGGAGGGGAGAGGAGAAGGAGGGAGCAGGAAGAGAGGGGGAGGGATGTGAAGACAGATGGAAGGGGAAGGGGATGGTTGAGGAGAGGGGAGGTGGAGGGTGTTGGGAGGGTTAAGAGGCAAGGAGGGTGAAGGAACTGGAGGGTTAGGGTTGGGGTGTGAGGAGGAGGGGGAATAATGGAGAAGTCGAAGAGGCGGTTGAGGGATGGGAAGCAGAGGGAGCAGGATGGGAGGGGAGTGGAAGGGGTAGGTTGAGGGGGAGGGTTGGTGAGGAAACAGGAGGGGAAGGGGTAGGTTGAGGGGGAGGGTGGGTGAAGAAACAGGAGGGGAAAGGGTAGGTTGAGGGGGAAGGTGGGTGAGGAAACAGGAGGGGAAGGGGTAGGTTGAGGGGAAGGGTGGGTGAGGAAACAGGTTGGGAAGGGGTAGGTTGAGGGGGAGGGTGGGTGAGGAAACAGGACGGGAAGGGGTAGGTTGAGGGGAGGGTGGGTGAGGAAACAGGAGGGGAAGGGGTAAGTTGAGGGGGAGGGTGGGTGAGGAAACAGGAGGGGAAGGGGTAGGTTGAGGGGGAGGGTGGGTGAGGAAACAGGAGGGGAAGGCGTAGGTTGAGGGGGAGAGTGGGTGAGGAAACAGGAGGGGAAGGCAAGTGGGACTAAGTAGGAGGATGGTAGGAATGGGAGGGGGAAGAAGAGGGTTGGGGAGAGGGTGAGGTAAAGGGCAGGAGCAGGAGTGTTGCTGTGGAGATGGAGTGAGGGGGAAGAAGTAAAGGGAGAGGGGAGGTGCAGGGTTGAGGGGAGATAGGGGCAAGGAAAGTGGAAGGTTGGGAGTGGGAATGGAGGGAGATGGGGAGGGAGGCGGAGGGAAAGGAGGAAGGAGTGGAAGGGATGGAGGACGAATGATGAGGGTTAACAGTAAGGGAGGGGCAGGGTAATGTGGTGGTGAGGGGACAGGGCAGGAATAGGGACGGATGGAGGAGAAGAGCGTGAGGGGATGGGGTGGGGGAGGGGAGGGGGAGGTGTGGGATGGGTCCTTGGGGAAGGAGAGGGGAGCGTAGAAGGAGGGGTAGTGAGGAGGACTGTGTGGGAGTAAGATGGAGAGAGGCTTCCCTTATGAGGTCCCAGACACCCCCATACACCCACACCTCCTATACGACCCCATAACCCCCACCCCCCATACCCCCTCTACCCCACCCCAGGCCAGACCATCCCCCTCTGGAATCGGCCCCATTCCCTTCCCGGGGCTGGCGGTGAACGTTGAGCTGCTGAACCTGCAAGAAAATGAATCGTCTGATAGATTATGGTTCATGTACTTGGAAAATAAATTTACTTTGAAATTCAACTTTGAAATCTGTTGTTTGTTAAACATGTACTGATGAGAAATGGTCTCAATGAATGTCCGCGAGTGGAAAACACTGGTGTTCAGTCCCACTGCCCCTGGCCAGCCAAGAACCCCCACCTGAGTCTGTCCCATCTGCCTGGCGTGACCCATCTTTCTCACTGGGCCTCCTGTCCCATGATCCTCTCATATCCCTTTTGCCTATCACCTGTCCAGCTCTTGGCTCCATCCCTCCCCCTCCTGTCTTCTCCTATCATTCTGGATCTCCCCCTCCCCCTCCCCCTCCCCCTCCCACTTTCAAATCTCTTACTAACTCTTCCTTCAGTTAGTCCTGACGAAGGGTCTCGGCCTGAAACGTCAACTGTACCTCTTCCTAGAGATGCTGCCTGGCCTGCTGCGTTCACCAGCAACTTTGATGTGTGTTGCTTGAACTTCCAGCATCTGCAGAATTCCTGTTGTTCACCAAAAGAGATGTTGTTCACTTGGATTTTCATGAGGCCTTTAACAAGATTCCACACATGAGGATACTGAAGAAGAGAAGAGCTAGAATACTACAGGAAATATACAAGCATGGATAGAAGATTGACAGATTGACTAGAGTGGGAGGATAGGAGGCCTTTCCCAGTTGGATTCCAGTGACTTGGGGGTTCAGCAGGGGTTCGTGTTGGGTCTGCTGCTTTTTACACAATATGGTAACAATCTGATTGATGGAATTGATGGCTTTCTGGCCAATTTGCAGATGATACAAAGATGATTGGAGGGACAGGTGGTGTTAAGGAAGCCTGGAGTCTGGAGGAGAATGGCCAACGAAGCACCGGATGGAATACAGTGTCAGCAAGTCGTGCACTTTGGTAGACAGAATAAAGGGTGCAGCGGCTACTGGAACAAACCAATAACACTTACAGACAAAGCAGGGGAAGGAGGGAGGTGATCTTGTGCGATACTCTCTCCAATCCAATAACAACATTCCAAAGTCTAAGAATACCTTCGGTTTTTTATTTGAAAAGTAGCAAAACAAACAATCTTGATGTGATAGAATCTAATGAATTAAAATCAACGATAAAACAAAATAAACAGTCAGCGTATTTAATGTTCATAAGCCAAGCGTTCTTAAATGTTTTGAAGAAGATTCCAAGCTGGAAATATACAAAAGTATGGCACAAAATCTGGCCCTTTGGTCCATCTAATGTGTGCTAAAGCATTTAAACTGTCTACTCCCATTGACCTGCACAGGGACCATCGCCCTCCATACCCCTGCAATTCATGTACCTGTTCAAGCACATCTTAAACATTGAAATCAATCTCACATGCACCAATTGAATTGGCAGCCCATTCCACACTCTCCTGACCTTCAGAGGAAGAAGTTTCCGCTCATGTTCCCCTCAAACGTCTCACCTTTCACCCTTAACACATGACCTTTGGTTGTAGTACCAACCAACCACATAGGGCTGCTTGTAATTACTCTACCTTTTCCCCTCATAATTGTTATACTTCTATTAAATATCCCGTCAAACTTCTATGTTCCAGGGAATAAATTCTGAATGTATTCAATCTTTCCTGCAGTCCTGCAGACCCAGCAAGATCCTTCTAAACTTTCTCCATACTCTTTCAATGTCATTTACATCTTCCTGTCGGACAGTGACCAAAATTGCTCACAATACTCCAAATTAGGCCTCACCAGTGTCTTATTCAACTTCAACATTACATCCCATTTCCAGTAGTCAGAACTTTAATATATGAAGGCCAACGTGCCAAAAGATTTCTTTACAGTCCTATCTACCTGTGAATTATGGACCTGTATTCCCAGAGACTTTTCTTCTACAGCTCTCCTCAGTGCCCTACCATTCACTGTGCAAGACCGATCCTGGTTAGTCCTACTGAAGTGCAACACCTCACACTTGTCTGTCTTAAATTCCATCTGTCATTTTTCAGCCCATTTTTCCAGCTGGACCAGATCCCACTGCAAGCCAGGATAGTCTTCCTTGCTGTCCACTACACCCACAATCTTGGTTCATCTGCAAATTATCATCCAGATCACTGACACAAATGACAAACAACAAGAGACCCAATACCATCCCTGTGGCACTCCACTAGTCACAGACCCCCAGTCAGAGATACAACCATCCATTAACACATAGTCATAGTCATACTTTATTTGTCCCGGGGGAAATTGGTTTTCGTTACAGTTGCACCATAAATAATTAAATAGTAGTAAAACCATGAATAGTTAAATAGTAATATGTAAATTATGCCAGGAAATAAGTCCAGGACCAAGCAACACACATCAAAGTTGCTGGTGAACGCAGCAGGACAGGCAGCATCTCTAGGAATAAGTACAGTCGACGTTTCGGGCCGAGTCCCTTCGTCAGGACTAACTGAAGGAAGAGCTAGTAAGAGATTTGAAAGTGGGAGGGGGAGGGGGAGATCCAAAATGGTAGGAGAAGACAGGAGGAGGAGGGATGGAGCCAAGAGCTGAACAGGTGGTTGGCAAAAGGGATATGAGAGGATCATGGAACAGCAGGCCTAGGGAGAAGGAAAAAGGGGAGGGGGAGGAAACCCAGATGATGGGCAAGGGGTACAGTCAGAGGGACAGAGGGAGAAAATGAGAGAGAGAGAAAGAATGTGTGTATATAAATAAATAACGGATGGGGTACGAGGGGGAGGTGGGGCATTAGCGGAAGTTAGAGAGGTCAATGTTCATGCCATCAGGTTGGAGGCTACTCAAACAGAATATAAGGTGTTGTTCCTTCAACCTGAGTGTGGCTTCATCTTTACAGTAGAGGAGGCCGTGGATAGACATATCAGAATGGGAATGGGATGTGGAATTAAACTTCCTCGTGTTTAAGTCCAGGACCAGCCAATTGGCTCAGGGCGTCTGACCCACCGAGGGAGGAGTTGTAAAGTTTGATGACCACAGGCAAGAATGACTTCCTATGACGCTCTGTGTTGCATCTCGGTGGAATGAGTCTCTGGCTGAATGTACACCTGTGCACAACCAGTACATTATATAGTGGATGGGAGACATTGTCCAAGATGGCATGCAATTTGGACAACATCTACTTTACAGACACCACCGTCTGAGAGTCCAGTTCCATCCCCTCTCTGGCTTATCCCACAAAGGCAATGTCTAATCCTATTTACTACCTCATCTTGAATGCCGAGCAACCGAATCTTCTAGACCAATATCCCTTGCAAGACCTCATCAAGAACCTTGCTAAAGTCCATGCAAATAACATCCACTGCCTTGCCTTCATCAACCTTCTGGATAACTTCCTCAAAAAACTCTAAAAAATTAGTCAGACAACCTACCACACACAAAGCTGTGCTGACCATCCCGAATCAGTTCCTGACTAGTAACATCCCTCCCCCTCTGTTGTGTCTGAAATAACAGAATCCCAAAACCACACCAATATTTGTTCTGCACTCTGGTTCCCACCACCTTGCAACATCTGTTCAAATCGTCCATGAAGCACGAGCAACCCTTCCCACTGGTTTTTCAGTCCCCTTCCAGTTCACTTGCAAACCGTTTTTTTCTCTACAATTTTCAAGTTCCCCGGAAGACAGCCCAATGATTCAAAAAATCTAATGCTATCCCTCCTCCACCAACTCCTTGACCAAGAGTTGAACTATATGATCTTCCTATTTCTGGCCTCACCAGCATGTGGAAAAGGTGTCAATCCTGAGATCACAAACCTAGACATCCTGCCCTTTAACATCGCACCTAACTCCATGAATTCACTTTGCAGAATCTCAACACTTGGTACCTACATGAACCATGACCTCTGGCTGCTCACCCTCCCTCTTGAGAAAGCTAAGGACTCGATCTGAGGTGTACTGAACCCTGGCACCTGGGAGGCAACATACCATCTGGGGATCTCGTACTCACCCACAGAACTTCCTGTCTGTTAACCTAACTAACAAATCCCCAATCACCACAGCTTGCCTCTTCAACCTCCTTCCCTTCTGAGTCTCAGAGACAGACTCAGTGTCAGAGACCCGACCATTGTGACTTTCTCTGCTTGCTCATGCCCCAATCAGTAACCAAAGATGTTGTTGAGGGCGAGTGACCAAAGGTTTAGTCTGCACTGGCTGTTTAACCCCTGTCCTCTTCCTGACTGTCACCATGCTCCTGTGTTCTGAGACTGGGACAGACCCTGACAGACATTACCTACCCGACTCTGACCCATCCCCAGTGAGAGAAGGACAATCCCAGGCAGACATTTCCCACCCTGACACATCCCTATTTAGAGCGAGACAAACCCATTCAGTTATTCCCAACCCTGACCCTTCTCCGTGAGAGTGGGACAGAACCAGGCAGACAATCCCCGCCCCCACACTGCCAACCCCAGTGAGTGTAGGACAGACTCAGGCAGACATTTCCAATGCAGACCTGTCTCCAGTGAGAATGGGACTCCATGGCAGATATCCTCCAACCTGACCCTTCCCCAGTGAGAATGGAACAGACCCAGGCAGACATTTCCCACGCCCAAACTAACCATCGCCCGTGAGAGTGGGAAAGACTCAGGTAGACATTACTGGCACCCCATCTAACCATTCCCATGTAGAATGGGATTGACCCAGAGAGACCCTTTTTCCCCTCCCTTCCCTCTGTCAAAATCCCACACATGAACAGGGCAGAACTGCACTACTGCTCCGCTTCAGGTTGCCACCGTGCTCTGCTTACTGACAGGGTTGGAGATGGTGCAGCAGAACAATGAGGGGATGAAGGTGTCCATAGCATTGATTGAGACAAGGAGGTGTTGTCACCGTTGTTGATGTTGTGTAGCTGGTTGAAGTTCAGCTGAGAGAGTGGGTGTGAATGAGGGTTCTCACCATCCAGGGAAGGAGATGTGGATCTACAGTGTGTTGGCAGCAAGAAGGAGGGAGTGCAGTGTCCCAAAAGGGGAATGATGATTTATAAGGAAGCATTAGCAATGATCTATCACTGAGGAAAACGTGCTTGGAAAGCTGAAGTCTGATGGTAGATAAGTCACCTGGAACAGATCGACTACAATTCTCGGATCTGCTAGATGTAGATGAGGAGCTTGTGAAGGCATTTATCATGACCCTTCAAGAAGCATGAGATTCTGGAATATTTTTGGAGGAATGGAAAAGCCAAAGGTCACTCCACTTTGATGAAAGGAGGGAGGCAAAATGCAAGAAATTATAAGCCAGTAATCCTGACTTCAGTGGTTGGTAAAATGCTGTAATCCATTATTAAGGATGAGGATTCACAGTAGTTGGAGACACTTGGATTATTGTCTGCAGTTTTGAGCCCCTTATCTGTACTGCAAAATGACCAGAGGAGGGTTACAAAAATGATTCCAGGAATGTCTCACTCTCAAGAACATTTTACAATTCATGTTCTTAGTATAATTTCTTGCACAGTTTGTCTTTTGCACTTTGGTTGTTTGTCAGTCTTTCTGGGAAGCTTTTCATAAATTCTGTTGAATTTCTGCATCTTCCTGTAAATGCCTGCAAGAAAAGGAATCTTAAGGTGAAATACAGTGCCTTGAAATAGTATTCAGTCTCCACAACCACAGTATTTTCATGTTTTACTCTGTCATTTTCTAAATATTTTGAGGTACAATTTATTGAGCTAATCGAGAAAACATTGTGCATCATATCAAATCAAAAGAAAAATTCCAAACTTTCTCAACAATTTGCTAAAAATTAAACCAAACTTGTGAATCTGATAAAGTATTCATCCCTTCCTTTGTAATTACCACAATCACTTTCCTCAGGTGCCATTTGTGATCTCACCAACTCTCCTAATTTGTCAATGCAGAACATTGTAGGACCAGTGAATTCATAAGAATAAAAACCCATCACTCTGTCAGGTCCAGCTATATGATAGACTTAATACAGACCAAACCAAAATGAAGACAAAGGAGCATTCAAGACAAGTCAGGGAACTGAGGAAAGGGCAGCATAAATCTGGGGAATGATACATGACAACCTTAAAGGCACTGAACACACCTGGGAGCTCAGGGCAGTCGATCATGAAAAAGTATGAAACCACAGCCACACTACCTAGGTCAGGCACTCCTCCAAACTGAGTCGCTGGTGAAGAATGGCACGTGTAAGAAGGATTACCGTGATGCCAACAGTCACACTGGGTGAGCAGCAACTGGAGATGAACAAGAGCAACATGCAGTGGCTTCAAATATAGTCACCCCCACCCCCACCAGCATCCCTCCTCCTTCCATTTCTCCCATGAAATGGCTGACAGGCTGGAGGCAGCCAGTGGGAATAAAAGGGGCATTTTTCTGTTTGGCTGCTGGTGACTCGTGCCGTTCTACAGGGGTCAGTTTTGGAACCACAACTTTTCCGATTGTTTGTCAATGACATGGATAATGGAATTGGTGGCTTTGTGACAAAGTTTGTGGATGATATGAAGATAGGTGCAGAGGTGGGTAGTGCTGAGGAAACAATGCGATTGCAGCAGAACTTAGACAATTTGGAAGAATAGCAAAAAAGTGGCAGACCATCCATGATTAGGGATGTTGCCTTTAAACGCTCCTTACAGGGGAGCATACGTAAGTTCTGAGGCTTGTCGAAAGAAGCTGTAATAGAAATTTACCATCCCTAGAAAGTCCTGTAGTGTTTCAGTAGTGTGGGGCAGGGGAAATGCGTAATAGCAGCTTCTTTTAATGGGAGTGGTTTTGCACCTTCTGCAGAGATGTGATGGCTGACAAAGTCAATGGCTGATAACCCAAACTGGTATTTTGCGTGGTTCGTAATCAACCTGTGTTGGTTTTAGTGCTTGTAAGCTGTGCAGAGATGAGGTTCAGGTTTGGATTTGGATGTATTGGTGACAATTATGTCATCCAGTTGAACAAAAAGAAAATCTAAGTTTTTAATACGGAGTCCATCAGCTATTGGAAGACTGTACTGCATTTTTCAGCCCAAACGGCATGCGTAGAAACTCAGATAGGCCAACTGTGATTATACAGCCATATCTAATCTGTACAGGTCTTTCAGGCCTTTTAACACTCAAAATGTTTCGATGAGATCCCCCTGCATTCTCCTGAACTCAATAGAATATAGCCAAAGAGCTGCCAGACGTTCCTCATACGGTAACCCTTCCATTTCTGGAATCATTCTCATGCATCTTCTCTGAACTCTCTCCAATGTCACTATATCCTTTCTAAAATAAGCCCAAAACTGCACACAGTACTCCAAGTGTGGTCTCATGAGTGCCTTATAGAGCCTCAACATCACGTCCCTGCTTTTAAATTCTATACCTCTAGAAATGAATGCCAACATTGCATTTTCCTTCTTCACCACTGACTCAACCTGCAGCTTAACCTTTCCGGTATCTTGCACAAGGTTTCCCAAGTCCCATTCCATCTCTGCATTTTGAATTCTCTCTCCTAAATAATTGTCAGCCGTATAGTTCTTCCACCAAAGAGCGTGAGCGTACACTTTCCAATATTGTATTTCATTTTCGACTTCAGTGCCCATTCCCCTAAACTATCGACATCTCTCCGCAGGCTCTCTGTTTCCTCAGCGCTACCTGCCCCTCCACCTATCTTTGCATCATCAGCAAATATAACCACAAATCCATTAATCCCACAGTCCAAATCATTGACACACATCATAAAAAACAGCGGTCCCAACATTGACCCCTATGACCTATAGGTTTGGATCCTGCTGCCGTTGGCAAACTCCAACTAATTTCGTCGCTCTTTGCCATCTGATCAATAAGTGATACTGGCAGCACATTCACATGGGTACCTGTGTCACACAGGAAACATCGCCCCGAAATTGTGTCTGTAATGTACAGTAAACATCCCAGGCAGCTGAAACCCACTGTGTTCACAGACCTCTGAGGTCCAGATGCGCTGGTGCTGTCAAAGCTGCCAGCTCGTCGGCACTTTCTAGTGTCCATACCAAAGCAAGCGAGGTAAAAACACAGGCCTGGCATTATCTGTTTCGCAGCCACAGGTGTCCTTAAGATGGGGGCTTGCTGACCGGGCTTATTGAGGTAGAGAAAGCTGAGTGTAGACTATCAGCCATATCAGCAAACTCCCTTTCGTCTGTCATAGGTATATTAGCTGGGGCTAAGCAAACTTGTTTCGGCATTTCCTGCATGAAGAGTTGTTTAAAATTAAAACAAGGATGGTGATTGCTCAGGAGGGATAGCATGTGATCCATTAGCTCTGATGGCTTAGCGTCACCGTGGCTGGGCGAGGAAAACAACTGTTGGTGCACGCAGACTCCAACAGTCCAAAACTCTGTAAATGGTGAGTTTTCAACGATCGGTATTGATCATATTCAGGCGGGTGTTCAAGGAGACTCTTCACTCTGGCAGCACATAGCAATGTTTGGTGTTGTGGGGGGAGATGGCTCACAACATAAATTGGACCTTGCCTTGCAATAATAATGTAACGGCAGTTTGATCCAATGTAGGATTTCACAAATTATATGGCAGAGGCACTTTATGTTTAAGAAAAAAAGTAGCAACTTATTTATAGAACACAAAAAACTGAACACAAAACGCAATAACAGTCATTGATGTAATTAACTCACCACCTCAGACCAGCCTCTTCAAGTGAACCCCAACCCAATGTCAACAGTTGTGAATACTGTACGTTTCCACCAAAATCGCATCAAATCACATTAAATTCACTTTCAAAATACAAGTAGATATACTGAATGAAACAAAGTTCAAAAAAGTTCAAAGTTCAAAGAAAAATTTATTTTCAGAGTACATACCTGTCACCACATACAGCCCTGAGATTCTTCATCTGTGGGCATAATTAGCAAATCTATGGAACAGTACCTGTAAACTGTAAACACCAGGAACTGTAAACAAACTGTTCAAGTTCAGATATAAATAAATAGCAATAAATAATGAGAATGATATAATGATATCACATCCAATCTTCTTCTTAGTTCTTATAGAAACATCTGCATGATGCTAAGCTAGGGCACATCATCAGTGATATTACCTGGGGTCGTCAGGTGTTTCAGGTCTTTCAACATCATGCACCCTCGCCCAGGGGACCCAACCGGGGTTGATCAGAGCCCGGCCTGTGTCCTAGCAGCAACCCACCGATCTGCCCTCTTTATCCAGAGCCATCTTGATGCTTCCACTGCTGCACCTCTGATGGTAAAAATGGCTCTCCTTCCTCTCTCTCCCGTGATTCCAATTGTGGTGTATACTTTGCAAAGCGAATAGCCTGCAAACCCATGACACCCGACCTCCACGGGCCAACACTTTGCTCTCCAGCCTCTTCCTTGGCAGTTCATCCATTCTTGAGACTTCGGCGAAAACATGTCCCACTAAGAAAAGTGCTAATTCCGTTGAAAATGAATAACTTTTTTTCTTTAAAATAATCAGGGTTGATCATCTGAGGGTCTTTTGCACAAATGCAACATTTTTTCATATGTTTGTTTTTAAATTTATAAATTATACAATTATATGATAGCCCAGTACCCACAAAATCAGTTGTCCTCAGACAACAGATTATCATTTCAATTTGATAAAAAAGTGTGAAAAGATGATTTAAAGTGTATAACATATATGCCAGATGAAAGAGTAGATTGAAAAACCTCTTTAAAACTAAAGGCATTGAACTTTCAGCAATATTCACTCTTATTTGTGGTTGCTCAGAATGTGTACCAAGTTTTTGTCAACACCAGCAGATGTTTATAAAAAAAGGAATAAACTCAGGCAACCACATGGTCAACTATATTCCTGAGGACCCCCTTTCCACCCTCTGCATCTGCTAAATGCAACAAGGTCACACAATCTCCTCTAAGTTTGCTATTTTTCCAATAATTGTTACATATTTATTGATGTTGCTACTGTCACAACCATGACGAGTCAACTTCTGTCTCTTTTGTATAGAAAGAACTATTTAAAATTATGACATAAATGTATGCATTTTGAGTAAAGTCCAGAGGCAGCTAGCAACAGAGGGAATACAGGATGGCTCCTGTATACAACTCATGGAAATGAGGCACTTGAGGGGTTTCAGAAATGCAAAAGACTTCTCAGCAGAGGAATTATGAGGAATAAAAGAGGACTTGAGGTTGCAGTGCAATACAAGAGGAAAGAAAGTCCCAAGGGTTTCTATAGCCATCTTAAGAGCAAAAGAATAACAAGAGACAAAGTTGGTCCACTGGTTGATCAGCATGGTCATCTATGCATGGAACTGAGAGAGAGAGAGAGAGAGAGAGATTTTTTCATCGGTATTTACTTTGGAGACAGACACAAATAGTTGAACTGAGGCAAAAATTCGCCGTCATAGACCGTATCTAGTCAGAAGAGAGGAGGGCTGGCTGTCTAGAGGCCAGCTAGGATGGAAATATCAGTAAGGCCTGACAAGGTTTTCCCTTGGACCATGTGAAATGCTAATGTTGAAACTGCTGGGGCCTTGGCAGGAATAGTTAAACCACCTTTAGTCATGGCTGATGAGCCAGGAGAGTGGAGGATATCTAAAGTTGTTACATTGTTCAAGAAACATTCTAAGAAATAGCCAGCAAATGATAGGCTAATTTATTTATGGATAAATTATTGGAAGGCATTCTAAATGCAGGATGAAGAAATACAGTGGATTCATGTTATTTGGGACAGCCACTAATTAAGGAGAACTCTGAAGGAAGAAAGCAAATCAAGAAAATAATCAGGATACCTTTGTTTATTGAGGACACTGCCTGTGAATTGGGACAGAAGACTACTGCGGAGTGTCGGTTTAACCAGCGTCAGTCACGGACACTTGTGTGGCCATCAGACAGTGCACCTGGTGATGAAGGTGACACATCTGAACATGAGCCCGTGATGACACTGGATGCTGAGAAATTTATTGTTGGATTACAATATTATTTCACGCAAGAAGGCAATGAAGGCAGTCCATATCTGCACTTGGTATCCGCGGTGATTTTGTTAATTTGCAGTCAATCAAAAGAACACAGCAGCGTACTGGAAATGAATTCCACTGTCAATAACGATCAGGGAATGAAACACAGTTTTATAGTACTGTAGTCGTGGTGGTAGTGTTCTAATTTGTTCTGTACTTCAGTTAAATATTCAGTTTGTTACTCAGTTAAACGGGAGTTTGTCTTTTTTAAACTATTTCCATGAAAATTTGTTTAATTGGGCAACCTCTTAATAATAATAACCTCTTTATTAGTGTGCCCAATCAACCAGAGTCTACTGTATTTGGATAGACAGGGCTTATTGACGGAAAATCAAAGTGGCTTCGTGAATGGTAGTTCATGTTTAAACAATCTTAAAGCTTTTTGAAGATTAAACAAGAAATTTGTGTCTTGATGCTTGTGACTGGTGCCACAGGGATCAGTGCTGTGTCTGTTATTGTTTGACATCTATACCAATAATCTGGGTGATAATTGATCAGCAAATTTGTGGATGACACCAAGATAGGGAACAGAGTGGACAGCGAGGAAGGATATCAAATGCTGCATCACATGAACTGGGATGTTGGTGAGGCTGAACCTAGAGTAATGTGAGTAGTTCTGGTCATCTACCTACGGGAAAGAAAATTGACATGGATGTTGCCGGGACTTGAGTACCTGAGTTATAGGGGAAGGTTGAAAAGAGTCACAGAGCAATACAGCATAGAAGTAGACCAATCCCCTCAGTGACAAGCTCTGCAAATTGACCGTGCTGTTCCTGTCAGTCTGTAGATGAACACACAGACAAGACAATGACTGACCACCTTATCCATATTGCTCCTGATTTTATAAGCTTCTGTCAAGTCCCCTTACAATAGTAAGTCCCCTAATAAGGCAGAAGAAGCTTTTTCCTCTCAGGTTGTGTGAGAATAGAACAAGAGGTAATAGATTTAAGGCAAAACATGAAATGTTTTAGGGGAATCTGAGAGCATGGCCTGGATGGTGGGGGTCCTTGATGATGGATGCTTATTTCTTACAACAGTACTCCATGTAGATGTGCTCAGTGTTGGGGAGGGCTTTCACTATGATGGACTGGGCTGTACCCATTGATTTTGTCGGCGATTCTTTTCAAGCACATTTGTGTTTCCGTACCAGGCCGTGCTGCAGCCAGTCAATATAATCTGTATCACATATCTATAAGCTTGTCAAAGTTTCAGATGACATGACAAATCTTAGCAAACGTTGGGAAAGTAGAAGCATTGCCATGCTTCTTTGTAATGACACTTAATTGTGAGACCCAGGACAGATCGTTGGAAATGTCCAGGAATTTAAATTTTCTGACCCTCTCCAACTCTGATCACCGATGAGTACTGGCTCATTGCTTCCCCCACTTGTAGTCAATAAGCTCGTTCTAGGAGACTTAATGGGCTGATTGGTCTGATTCTGCTCCTGTGTCCCATGGTGTTCTGGTCTTAGTCCATGCAGGCTCTGAGGTAATCACATTCCCAAACCTATTTCCCTCCAAGCTATTCTCGTTCACATTCTGTTTCCCTTATTCCACTGACAACCTGCTGTCAGTGAAGCTCTTCACATTAGCAGCGGGGTCAAGAACAGGAGAGTGTGGAATGAAGGGTCTTGGCATGAAACATCAACAGTTTATTCTTCTCCACAGACACTGCCTGACCTGCTGAATGCCTCCAGCATTTTGTCTGTGTTCTTGTAGAATGAAGATGTTTTGTAAATAAACTAGGAGTGATGGAAGGTAAAATATTTTTACACTTCAAGTATTTAAGGTCTGGATGCAAACGTCTCTTAATAGGGGAGGCAGATTGATATCTCATTTTCACCCATGACTGACAGCATTGCCCAGAGTCCCCAGGAGTATGACACTCACAAATGGTACACTATTTACAATCTGTGCCCCTGAATGGACAAAGTTGGTGAATGTCTCAAACCTTCCAAACACAATTTTAGCACAGAATCTCCCTTAACCAGGACAAGGGGCAGGGACAATGAAGAATACCACCTCTACAATTCCCCAGGTCACCATTGCTACACCACCATCAAGAATGCCTACTGTCCTATTCCACACCCTCATTTTGTGAAGTCTGATCACCTAGCTGTACTTTTACACCCTGAGTATAGGCAGTGACTGAAGACTGCAGCAGCAGCAGTGAGGACCAAGAAAGTTTGGACAAGGGAAGCACAGGAGCACCTACAGGACTGCTTTGAATCTGTGGACTGGACTGTATTCAGGGTTTCACCGTTGAATATGGATGAGTATTCTGCAGTTGTTACCGACTTCATTAAAACCCTTGTGGATGAGTGTGTGCCTTCAAAGACTTACTCTACATTCCCGAACCAAAAGCCGTGGATGAACCAGGAGATACGTCGTCTGCTGAAGGCCAGATCTGTGGTATTCAAGTCTGGCAACCCAGGCCTGTACCAGCAAAGCAGGTATGATTTGCAGAGGGCTATTTCAAGGGGGAAGAGACAATTTCGAATGAGGTTGGAGACGATATCAGATGCACCGCAACTCTGGCAGGGTTTGCAAGACATTAGTCGTTACAGAGCAAGACTCAATAGTATGAATGGCGGCAATGCTTCACTTACCAGATGAACTCAACGCCTCCTATGCGTGCTTTGAAAGGGAGAACACAACTACAGCTGTGAAGATCCCTGCTGCACCTGATAACCCTGTGATCTCTGTCTCAGAGGCCGATGTTAGACTGTCTTTAAAGAGAGTGAACCCTCGCAATGCAGAAAGTCTTGATGGAGTACCTGGTAAGTCTCTGAAAACCTGTGCCAACCAACTAGCGGGAGTATTCAAGTACATTTTCAACCTCTCACCTGCTACAGACACAAGTTCCCAGTTGCTTCAAAAAGGCAACAGTTATAGCAGTGCCTGCGAAGAATAATGTGGGCTGCATAATGACTATCGCCCAGTAGCACTCACATCTACAGTGAGGAAATGCTTTGAGAGGTTGGTTATGACTAGAATGAACTCCTGCCTCAGAAAGCAGCTGGACCCATTGCAATTTGCGGATTGTTGACGATCAGCACTGGCGCACCTCAGGGGTGTGTGCTTAGCCCACTGCTCTGCTCTCTGTATACACGTGACTGTACGGCCAGGCATAACTCAAAACTATCTATAAATTTACTAATGATACAACCATTGCTGGTAGAATCTCAGGTGGTGATGAGAGAGCATACAGGAGTGAGATATGCCAACTAGTGGAGTGGTGCCACAGCAACACCCTGGCACTAACGTTAGTAAGACGAAAGATCTGATTGTGGACTTCAGGAAGGGTAAGACTAACGATTACGTAATTGATTTACTTGTTTACTTATTACAATTTTTACTTTATTTTTTTCTCTGCTGAATTATGTATTGCATTGAACCGCTGCTGCTAAGTTAACATATTTCACGTCACATGCTGGTGATAATAAACCTGATTCTGAAAACATTATTTCTTTCACCCTCATCGCGTTATTGTAACCCAGGCAATGACAAAGGCTTTCACTAAATATGGAGATGTTGAGGTGTGACCCCTCCGGGGGAGGTGACATTATGACTCCAGCGGACACATCATAATGAGATGCATCATCACCATAGGATTTAAAATCTGCTCAGCTGGAGACTGGAGACAGATGTAGACGGGCAGAAATCATGGATTCTCCCATATCTACACAGATGGTTCAAAAGATCCAGCGACAGATCATTCAGGTATCTCTCTTTATGTTCATTAATTTCATGTCGGACAATGACTGAGGTTTCCTCTCTTTATGAATGGATAAGAGGAGAATTAGTTGTCCTATTTTATTATATATTGCATATTTTCTTATTACTATGTATGATTATGATAATATCTATTTCATCTTTTGTTTATATGGTTGCTGATATACATATTTGAGATAATTCTCCCCTTGTCTGCATATATGTTTCCTCTAAATCAATAAAAAGATTAATAACGAAAGAAAAGATTTTTCGTGCTGTGACTCAAAATGTAAATGTTCCTGTCGTTGTCTAGTTGTAAGCCAGTGAATATTTTTCCTCTCTTTTGTTTCCTTTCATGATGAAGGGTCTCAGCCTGAAACGTTGGCTCTGCTCTTTGTCTTAGATGCTGCCTGGCCTGCTGTGTTTCTCCAGCGTTTTCTGTGTGTTGCTTGAATTTACTTTTTCTTTCTTCTCCTTGAGGGACAAGAGTGCCAGAAACCATGACACATGATTGTGCACAAGACAACACAGATTTGAACCGTATGAAGCTGAGAGTGACCACTACACAATTCAAGCCCAAGACAGCAAGTCCCGACTGCATTCAGGTCTCCTCAGGTTAGTACCTCTGCAACCCTTCCACCTCACTGTGTTCACTTAATTACCACTCCCATTCCACCCCACAAACTGACAGAGTCATGGGGACTGTGTGAAACCACCTCTCTTATCACGGGACCATTTCCATCCCGAGCATTCTGGGGTCAGAGGGTTCACTCATCCAGTGCTAAGTTTGTTTTTACATTGATTTATTTCTCATTTTAAAAGTTGTTATTTCTGTGTGCTGATGGGTGTTTGTCATCCCAACCAGCTCTGCACGAAATTCTTTGGTGTGATTGTTTCTTGGTGAAATTTGACAATGGGTTCCCCGGTTGGACCTTCATGCCCAGTCATCATGACCCCACGTCGGTAACAGGAACCGACCCTGCTCCGGCTCCAGGCTCAGGTCAGCATTGCTCGGAGTTACCGTACTGGCACTGGAGAGGGCCCAGTCCATGTGGTCAGTTCTGGTCAAAGGCAGCTGGGGCTCCACCCTGACACCAAGTCATTTTATGTGATTAGCAAAAGCTGCAGCCCTTTACTTCCACCCTGCCCCTGATGCATGGGGAATAAATATACCAGTAAGGTTGTTTACAAAAGACTTGTTTGGTGTTGTCAAATGCTCTGGTCACGTCTGCTGACCATTCAAACATGCGATTATGGAAATTAAATTAAGGGAGCAAGCATACGTTCAACAGATCTTAGAATGAAAAGGTGATAGAAATTCACCAAAACAAAAATCACTTGCAGTATTTTTTGGGGGGTGGGGGTGCAGTGGAAAGTCCATCATAGCAGTGACTTTTGATGGTGGGTTGGCAGACCATCTTCTGCTCTGATCTGAGGTCAGTTCGCAGGTTGATTGGCATCTGCGAACAGTTCGAGCTGGCGTCGGGG
Organism: Mobula birostris; assembly: GCF_030028105.1. NCBI lineage: Eukaryota > Metazoa > Chordata > Chondrichthyes > Myliobatiformes > Myliobatidae > Mobula > Mobula birostris. The sequence continues at coordinate 12,505,391 of NC_092373.1, forward strand.
GCCAGGGTCAACCACACGAAGATCGAAGCCATGCTCTTTGGCAACTGGCATGACTGATCCAGCGTCCCCTTTACTATCAGGTCTGACCACATGAAGGTGTTGGAGATCTGGTTCGCAGGGGCTGAGGCATGCAGCAAGAACTGGCGGGAGCAGACTGCCAAGGTGAAACAGAAACTGGGACTGTGGGGAGGGCGCTCCCTTTCGATAACGGGCAAGAACCTGGTCATCAGGTGTGAGGTGCTCTCAGGGCTGCTGTACTTGGCGCAGGTGTGGCCCGTCCCCCGCTCCTGCAGCTCGGAAATCACCCGAGCCGTCTTCAGATTTGTCTGGGGATCCAAGATGGAGCGGGTGAGAGAGACCGTCATGCACAAGTCCCTGGACAACGGGGGCAAGAACATCCCCAATCTCGCCCTCACCCTGATGGCCAGCTTCGTGTGTGGCTGCATCAGGTTGTGAGTGGATCCCAGATACGTGGGCACAAAGTACTACTATGTGCCCAGGTTTTACCTGTCGCCCTGGCTACGAAGGATGGGTCTGGCCCCTTTCCCATGCAACGCCCCAGTCAGCTGGTCATTGCCTCCTTACATGTCCTTCGTGGAAAAATTCTTCAAGGTCAATGTATTTGACCACAAGGCCATTAGACAGTGGTGGGCACGTAATGTCCTGCAGGCACTGCAGGAGAAGGACGAGATGGATTCAGTGGAGTGATTCCCTGAGCAGACGGTCCAGTTCATCTGGGAAAATGCCTCAACGCCAGACCTCACCAACAGGCACAAAGACCTCGCCTGGCTGGCGGTGAGAGCGGCCCTCCCAGTCAGATCCCTCCTGTACGCCCGGAAAGGTTCCTCCACACCCCGCTGCCCATGGGAGAACAGTAATGGAGTGGAGTCGGTGGCTTACATCTTTGCACATTGTGGGTTCGCGAAGAAGGTGTGGAAGAGAATGGAAGGGACAGTACTAAGATTCACGCCCAGCAGTTGCGTTACCGAGGACTCCGTGATCTACGGGCTATTCCCGGGAATGCACACAGAGACAAACATCCGGTGCTGCTGGCAGATCATCAACTCGGTGAAATACGCTCTTTGGTCTGCCCGAAACTTGGTGGTCTGCTAGCACATGGAGATGTCCGTGACTGAATGCTGCCGACTGGCTCACTCTCGTCTGCAGGAGTAGGTGCTGAGGGATGCACTCAAGCTTGGTGCGGCCACCGCGAAGGCCCGGTGGGGAAGGACCACAGTTTAAGGTTCATCACCCGTGGGATTGGGAGGGGTTGAGCTGGGTGGGGAGGAGACCTACCCTCATCAGCGGTGTTGACAGATAATCAACAGGGTGCCCAAGGAGTGGGTGGAATTGTTAATCTGGGAATGCATTCGAGCCTTCGCCTGCCTTTATGGTTGATAACTTTATTGCTAATAAGTCTTAACTCTTGACCAAGGGTTGAGAGTAAATGAATGGTTTATTGTAAACATCTTTCATTTGTAAGTGAACAGAGAGTCAACGCATAATTTTATTGTTAATAACTTTTTTGAATAAGGACTCAGAGTCAACAAATGTTTTTTCTTATATTGTAAATAATTTTATTTTGTAACACTTCTGAATAAAGTATTTTTGGGAAAAAAAATATCTACACAGATGGTTCAATAGATCCAGCGACAGGTCATTCAGGTATCTCTCTTTATGTTCATTAATTTCATGTCGGACAATGAGTGAGGTTTCCTCTCTTTATGAATTGATAAGAGGAGAATTAGTTGTCCTTTTTTATTATATATTGCATATTTTCTTATTACTATGTATGATTATGATAATATCTATTTCATCTTTTATTAATATGGTTGCTGATTTACATATTTGAGATAATTCTCCCCTTGTCTGCATATATATTTCCTCTAAATCAATAAAAAGATTAATAACGAAAGAGAAGATTTCTCGTGCTGTGACTCAAAATGTAAATGTTCCTGTCGTTGTCTAGTTGTAAGCCAGTGAATATTTTTCCTCTTATTTGTTTCCTTTCATGATGAAGGGTCTCAGCCTGAAACGTTGGCTCTGCTCTTTGTCTTAGATACTGCCTGACCTGCTGTGTTTCTCCAGCGTTTTCTGTGTGTTGCTTGAATTTACTTTTTCTTTCTTCTCCTTGAGGGACAAGAGTGCCAGAAACCATGACACATGATTGTGCACAAGACAACACAGATTTGAACCAGAGATGAAGCTGAGAGTGACCACTACACAATTCAAGCCCAAGGCAGCAAGTCCCGACTGCATTCAGGTCTCCTCAGGTTAGTACCTCTGCAACCCTTCCACCTCACTGTGCTCACTCAATTACCACTCCCGTTCCACCCCACAAACTGACAGAGTCATGGGGACTGTGTGAAACCACCTCTCTTATCACAGGACCATTTCCATCCTGAGCATCCTGGGGTCAGAGGGTTCACTCATCCAGTGCTAAGTTTGTTTTTACATTGATTTATTTCTCATTTTAAAAGTTGTCATTTCTGTGTGCTGATGCGTGTTTGTCATCCCAACCAGCTCTGCACGAAATTCTTTGGTGTGATTGTTTCTTGGTGAAATTTGACAATGGGTTCCCCGGTTGGACCTTCATGCCCAGTCATCATGACCCCACGTCGGTAACAGGAACCGACCCTGCTCCGGCTCCAGGCTCAGGTCAGCATTGCTCGGAGTTACCGTACTGGCACTGGAGAGGGCCCAGTCCATGTGGTCAGTTCTGGTCAAAGGCAGCTGGGGCTCCACCCTGACACCAAGTCATTTTATGTGATTAGCAAAAGCTGCAGCCCTTTACTTCCACCCTGCCCCTGATGCATGGGGAATAAATATACCAGTAAGGTTGTTTACAAAAGACTTGTTTGGTGTTGTCAAATGCTCTGGTCACGTCTGCTGACCATTCAAACATGCGATTATGGAAATTAAATTAAGGGAGCAAGCATACGTTCAACAGATCTTAGAATGAAAAGGTGATAGAAATTCACCAAAACAAAAATCACTTGCAGTATTTTTTGGGGGGTGGGGGTGCAGTGGAAAGTCCATCATAGCAGTGACTTTTGATGGTGGGTTGGCAGACCATCTTCTGCTCTGATCTGAGGTCAGTTCGCAGGTTGATTGGCATCTGCGAACAGTTCGAGCTGGCGTCGGGGGCCAGGGTCAACCACACGAAGATCGAAGCCATGCTCTTTGGCAACTGGCATGACTGATCCAGCGTCCCCTTCACTATCAGGTCTGACCACATGAAGGTGTTGGAGATCTGGTTCGCAGGGGCTGAGGCATGCAGCAAGAACTGGCGGGAGCAGACTGCCAAGGTGAAACAGAAACTGGGACTGTGGGGAGGGCGCTCCCTTTTGAAAACGGGCAAGAACCTGGTCATCAGGTGTGAGGTGCTCTCAGGGCTGCTGTACTTGGCGCAGGTGTGGCCCGTCCCCCGCTCCTGCAGCTCGGAAATCACCCGAGCCGTCTTCAGATTCGTCTGGGGATCCAAGATGGAGCGGGTGAGAGAGACCGTCATGCACAAGTCCCTGGACAACGGGGGCAAGAACGTCCCCAATGTCGCCCTCACCCTGATGGCCAGCTTCGTGTGTGGCTGCATCAGGTTGTGAGTGGATCCCAGATACGTGGGCACAAAGTACTACTATGTGCCCAGGTTTTACCTGTCGCCCTGGCTACGAAGGATGGGTCTGGCCCCTTTCCTATGCAACACCCCAGTCAGCTGGTCATTGCCTCCTTACATGTCCTTCGTGGAAAAATTCTTCAAGGTCAATGTATTTGACCACAAGGCCATTAGACAGTGGTGGGCACGTAATGTCCTGCAGGCACTGCAGGAGAAGGACGAGATGGATTCAGTGGAGTGATTCCCTGAGCAGACGGTCCAGTTCATCTGGGAAAATGCCTCAACGCCAGACCTCACCAACAGGCACAAAGACCTCGCCTGGCTGGCGGTGAGAGCGGCCTTCCCAGTCAGATCCCTCCTGTACGCCCGGAAAGGTTCCTCCACACCCCGCTGCCCATGGGAGAACAGTAATGGAGTGGAGTCGGTGGCTTACATCTTTGCACATTGTGGGTTCGCGAAGAAGGTGTGGAAGAGAATGGAAGGGACAGTACTAAGATTCACGCCCAGCAGTTGCGTTACCGAGGACTCCGTGATCTACGGGCTATTCCCGGGAATGCACACAGAGACAAACATCCGGTGCTGCTGGCAGATCATCAACTCGGTGAAATACGCTCTTTGGTCTGCCCGAAACTTGGTGGTCTGCTAGCACATGGAGATGTCCGTGACTGAATGCTGCCGACTGGCTCACTCTCGTCTGCAGGAGTAGGTGCTGAGGGATGCACTCAAGCTTGGTGCGGCCACCGCGAAGGCCCGGTGGGGAAGGACCACAGTTTAAGGTTCATCACCCGTGGGATTGGGAGGGGTTGAGCTGGGTGGGGAGGAGACCTACCCTCATCAGCGGTGTTGACAGATAATCAACAGGGTGCCCAAGGAGTGGGTGGAATTGTTAATCTGGGAATGCATTCGAGCCTTCGCCTGCCTTTATGGTTGATAACTTTATTGCTAATAAGTCTTAACTCTTGACCAAGGGTTGAGAGTAAATGAATGGTTTATTGTAAACATCTTTCATTTGTAAGTGAACAGAGAGTCAACGCATAATTTTATTGTTAATAACTTTTTTGAATAAGGACTCAGAGTCAACAAATGTTTTTTCTTATATTGTAAATAATTTTATTTTGTAACACTTCTGAATAAAGTATTTTTGGGAAAAAAAATATCTACACAGATGGTTCAATAGATCCAGCGACAGGTCATTCAGGTATCTCTCTTTATGTTCATTAATTTCATGTCGGACAATGAGTGAGGTTTCCTCTCTTTATGAATTGATAAGAGGAGAATTAGTTGTCCTTTTTTATTATATATTGCATATTTTCTTATTACTATGTATGATTATGATAATATCTATTTCATCTTTTATTAATATGGTTGCTGATTTACATATTTGAGATAATTCTCCCCTTGTCTGCATATATGTTTCCTCTAAATCAATAAAAAGATTAATAACGAAAGAGAAGATTTCTCGTGCTGTGACTCAAAATGTAAATGTTCCTGTCGTTGTCTAGTTGTAAGCCAGTGAATATTTTTCCTCTTATTTGTTTCCTTTCATGATGAAGGGTCTCAGCCTGAAACGTTGGCTCTGCTCTTTGTCTTAGATACTGCCTGACCTGCTGTGTTTCTCCAGCGTTTTCTGTGTGTTGCTTGAATTTACTTTTTCTTTCTTCTCCTTGAGGGACAAGAGTGCCAGAAACCATGACACATGATTGTGCACAAGACAACACAGATTTGAACCAGAGATGAAGCTGAGAGTGACCACTACACAATTCAAGCCCAAGGCAGCAAGTCCCGACTGCATTCAGGTCTCCTCAGGTTAGTACCTCTGCAACCCTTCCACCTCACTGTGTTCACTCAATTACCACTCCCATTCCACCCTACAAACTGACAGAGTCATGGGGACTGTGTGAAACCACCTCTCTTATCACAGGACCATTTCCATCCCGTGCATCCTGGGGTCAGAGGGTTCACTCATCCAATGCTAAGTTTGTTTTTACATTGATTTATTTCTCATTTTAAAAGTTGTCATTTCTGTGTGCTGATGGATGTTTGTCATCCCAACCAGCTCTGCCCAAAATTCTTTGGTGTGATTGTTTCTTGGTGAAATTTGACAATGGGTTCCCCGGTTGGATCTTCATGCCCAGTCATCATGACCCCGCGTCGGTAACAGGAACCGACCCTGCTCCGGCTCCAGGCTCAGGTCAGCATTGCTCGGAGTTACCGTACTGGCACTGGAGAGGGCCCAGTCAATGTGGTCAACTCTGGCCAAAGGCAGCTGGGGCTCCACCCTGACACCAAGTCATTTTATGTGATTAGCAAAAGCTGCAGCCCTTTACTTCCACCCTGCCCCTGATGCATGGGGAATAAATAAACCAGTAGGGTTGTTTACAAAAGACTCGTTTGGTGGTGTCAAATGCTCTGGTCACGTCTGCTGACCATTCAAACATGCGATTATGGGCATTAAATTAAGGGAGCAAGCATAAGTTCAACAGATCTTAAATGAAGAGGTGATAGAAATTCACCAAAACAAAAAACACTTGCAGTATTTTTTGGGTGGTGGGGGTGCAGTGGAAAGTCCATCATAACAGCAACTTTTGATGGTGGGGTGGCAGACCATCTGCACAGATACAGTGGCTGAGAAAGTCAAGGATAGACAACCTGAACTGGTGTTTAATGGGGTTAATAATCAGCCCACGATGGCTGAAGCAATAGAAAAGTATGTGGAGATGTGATAAGTGTTCGGTTTTGGATGCGCTGGTGACAGCTACAGTACTGTGTAAAAGTCTTATACACATGTATCTGCAGCAATGGTGCTCAGACTCTTGCTCAGTACTGTATATTATGTCTTTCCAGTCACAACTTAATACCACTTCATACACCTGAGCTGGTACAAAGCTAATCACTCTTAATTCTGTTTCCCAACTACCTCCTATTTTAATGAATTTACAGTATTGTTCAGAAGTTTCAGGCACCCTTGCTACATATATGTGCCTTTTGCACAGTGCTGTGTGTTGTCCAGGTAAACAAAAAGACAAACTGTCACTGTTTTAGCTCACAGTCCATGAGTTGCTGGGAAGTCTATGCTGCATTTTTCAGCCCAAAGGGCATGCACAGAAACTCAAACAGGCCAAATGGGGTGATAACAGCACCTTTGGGAATATGGTGAGAGCACCCAGGTACCTGATGATAAACCCTGACCAAATACACTTTACAAAAAATTATCTTTCTGGCTAAATTTACTGAAAAGTCTTGAATATGTGGGACTGGGTAATGATCAGGGGTAATGGTCTATTTAGAGATCGGCAGGGATGGCATTATCGGCTTCACTGAGTTCGTTGCTTAAAGATCATCGTTGGGTGCTTCACATCCAAGGATACAGATTGTGTTGAAAGGACAGGCAGAGGGAATTGGGAGGCATTGTTGTTAAAAAAAAAATCAAATCCTTGTAGAGAGATGACATAGGAATAGAAGTTGCAGAAACTTTGGGGTGGGGCGCATTGATAGAACTAAGAAACTGCCAGGTCTCTGATGGGAATTTATACAGGCTCCCAAACAGTAGCCAGAATGTGGGATATAAATTACAATGGGAAATAGAAAAGGAAAATCTATGATGTAGCGAGCTGGTGTTCAGTGAATGGGAGGATAATGAGGATTGTGGAAAAACAAAGGAATCTGGCTTTGCAGACAATACAAGGGTAGATGGAAGGACAAGTATTTTACAGCAAGCAGGGTGTCTGCAGAAGTATTTGGACAGATTGAGAGAAAAGGCAAAGAAGTAGTAGATGGAATATACTGTAGGGAAGTGTATGGTCATGCACTTCAGTAGAAGAAATTAAGGTGTCGTCTATTTTAAAATTTTAAAAATTGGAGGTGTAAAGGTCCTTGGAAGCACCTCTGCAGGATTCCGTAAAGGTTAACTTGAAGTTTGAGTCGATTGTTACGAAGGCAACTGCAACGTTGGCATTAATTTCAAATGGACTAGAATATAAAAGGAAAGATGTATACTGAGGCTTTATATGGCATTGGTCAGACCAAACTTGGAGTATTGTGTGCAGATTTGGGCCGCTTATCTGAGAAATGATGTGCTGGCATTATAGAGTTTCCAGAGAAGGCTCACGAGATTGATCCAGCAATGAAAGGGTTAACATATGAGGAGCGTTTCATGGCTCTGGACTCGTACTCGCCAGATGATGGTGGATCTCATAGATACCTATTGAATATCGAAAGTTCTAGATAGAATGGACGTGAAAAGGATATTTTGTATACCTTCTGATCTACGGTCAGAGGGCATCCATTTAGACCAGAGATAAGGAGGAATTGAATCTGTGGAATCCATTGCCACGGATGGCTGTGGACACCAAGTAACTGAGGATATTTAAAATGGAAGTTGATTGGTTCTTGCTTAGTCATGGCATGAAAGGTTCCAGGGAGAAGAGAGTACAGTGTGGTTGAGAGGGATACTCATTCAGCCATGATGGAATGACAGAACAGACTCAGGATGCTGAGTTGCCTAATTCTGCTCCTATGTCTTTTGGTCTTATGGTCTAATTGATGAAGACATTAGTGAGGCCTCACCTGGAATATTGTATTCAGATTTGCTTGCTTTGCTACAGTAAAGATGCCGTCCAGCCGCAAAGAGTGCTAAGGAGATTTACGAGACTTTTGTCAGCACTTCAAGGACTGAGTTATGGACAGAGTTTGGGCAGGTTGGGAGTGCACAACTTTAAGGAAAAACAAGAAATTTAATCAGGACACAGGAGAAAATTATTCACACAGTAGACAGTCAGACAGGTCCATGAATAAGAATGGTTTGGAGGGATACGGGACAAATGCAGGCAGATGGGACTGGCTCAGAAGAGGATGCAATCAACACCACTTCCCCATTCCCTCTGCTCCCTCCCCGTGCATTACCCTGCTCCCTCCAGGTTAGTCAAACCAGCTGACGCAATTTGCTCAAAGATAGTGTTGTCATCAACAGGTCCATCCAGATTGTCCTGTGATTGGCCTGGGGAGATTCAGATCATCAACTGACCCTTCCAGACTGGGCTCCTGATCAGCTCCAGGACAATGACAACACTAATGACCAAGCCCTTGGCTGTGATGGGTTCCACCAATGTCCATACTGTCTACTGGCCTTTCTCCGTGGTGATCGACTCCTCTTCTGCTCTCAACTATTGGTCTTTCTCCAACAACAGCATCGTCTACTGACTGCAGTGGACTGCCATCGTCCATTGGCTCACCTCCACATCATCACCCAGTGTCTTCACTGATTGGTCCACATGAGAAACTCCAGTGGGTGACTTCACTGGGCACATCATTGAACTACAGCACAACAACTTCATTATATGGCATCAAGTTTGGGATCTTCACAGATCCAGTGGTCTTTGATAGACAACAGAACGTCAAGTCTGATTGGCGTGATGACTAATTTCAGCTCTGTCTCAACCAATCAGCTGAAGAAACAGCTCAGATCTACCCGAGCTGATTTTTTGTTGTCCGATGAGTGGCTGATCAATCCCAGAGCACCTCTCAGTAGCTCCATCAGTGACACCATATTTTTGGCCCCCAGCCTCACCCTACCCTTCCTCCTCAGCTCTCCATTCCCTCCTTCAGGTTCACCTTGCCCCATGTCCTGGCTGTCCTCACTGTGACTGCCTGGTTCCTCCAGTGAGGGAGCACCTCCCTCCTGCTCCCCGACCCATTCCCCACCCTCCCTTCCATCCCTCCCCCACACATGTCTCCCCTCCCTCTCACCCCTCAACTTTTCCTTCCACCTCCATGCCCCACCTCTTCCCTTCCCTCTCCTATACACATACCCCTCCCTCCCATTTCCTCCCTCCCCCTCCCACACACTTCCCCATCTACCTCCCCACCTTCCCCCCTAGGACCTTGTCAGGGAGCCCTCCCTTCATCCTCCTCCTGCCCATTCCTCCCCACTCCCCTTCCCTCTCCCCTCCCCGAACCTCTCTCCCCCTCCCTCCCCCATCTCCTCTAACCCTTTCCTCCCTCCTCCTCCCCTTCCCCTCCACTCCACCACTCCCTCCCTATTCCTCCCCCTCCCCATCTCCCACCCTTCCCCTCCCCTCCCTCACTCTCCCCTTCCCCTCCCATCCTCCTCCTTCCTCTCCCTCTCTCTCCATCCCTCCTGCCTCTGCTCTTCCCTCATCTCAATTCGCTCTTCCCAACCTCTCACCTTCCTTCCGTCCCCTACCCTCCATCCCCTCAACTGTTTGTGTTTTGTGTGTGTGTGAGAGAGACCTACCCTCCCCACTTACCCCTCCCCTCCATCTCCACCGCATTCCCCACGCCTCTGATTCCTCCCCATCCCCTCCAGCCTTATCTGCACCCTCCCCTCTCTCTCACACACCTGCAAACGCACATACAGTTGGGGTGATGGATGGAGGGGGTGGGGGGCTGAGTGGGTGGAAGAGGGGGAGTGAGGAGGAGCGGGAAGGAGGTGAGAGGAAGTAGTAGGTTGAGGGGGAGTGTGGGTGAGGAAACAGGAGGGGAAGGGGTAGGTTGAAGGGGAGTGTGGGTGAGGAAACAGGAGGGGAAGGGGTAGGTTGAGGGGGAGGGTGGGTGAGGAAACAGGAGGGGAAGGGGTAGGTTGAGGGGAAGGGTGGGTGAGGAAACAGGAGGGGAAGGCAAGTGGGACTGAGTAGGAGGATGGTAGGAATGGGAGGGGGAAGAAGAGGGTTGAGGAGAGGGTGAGGTAGAGGGCAGGAGCAGGAGTGTTGCTGTGGAGCTGGAGTGAGGGGGAAGAAGTAAAGGGAGAGGGGAAGTGGATGGTTGAGGGGAGATAGAGAGGCAAGGAAGGTGGAAGGTTGGGAGTGGGATCAGAGGGAGATGAGGAGGGAGGCAGAGGGGAAGGAGGAAGTGTGGAGGGGATGGAGGAGAATGGGAAGGGGAGGGTTGAGGGTAAGGGAGGGGCACGGGAATGTGGTGGTGAGGGGGCAGGGGAAGGAATAGGGACGGATGGAGGAGGGGTGGGTGAGGGGGTTGGAGTGGGGAGGGGAGGGGAGGGGGAGGTGGGGGGTGGGTGGGCGGGGAGGGGGAGGGGAGGGTAGAGGGAGGGGGACTGAGGAGGAGTGGGTGGGAGGAAGATGTAAGGAGAGTTCCCCCATGAGGTCCCAGACACCCCCCATACCCCACCCCACCCCACCCCCCATACCCCACATACCCCCCCCCACCCCCCCTCATACCCCACCCCAGCCCAGACCATCCCCCTCTGGAATCGACCCCGTTCCCTGCTCGGGGCTGGGGGTAAGCGTTGAGCTGCTGAACCTGCAAGAAAATGGATCGTCTGATAGAATATGGTTCATGTACTTGGAAAATAAATTTACTTTGAAATTCAACTTTGAAATCTGTTCTTTGTAAAACATGTACTGATGAGAAATGGTCTCAATGAATGTCCGCGAGTGGAAAACACTGGTGTTCAGTCCCACTGCCCTTTGCCAGCCAAGAACCCCCACCTGAGTCTGTCCCATCTGCCTGGCGTGACCCATCTCTCTCTGAAGTTTCCTCTCCGCCCTGTCTAATGAAGCACATGTCAACCTCTGTTTTAAATATAGCCAACTGTGCCAATGAATTGCTGAGATTCATCACCCTCTGGGTAAAGAAATTCCACTCATCTCTATAAATGAATGCCCTCTGTTGTTAGACAGTTTGTCCCTGGGGTGGGGAGGGGTGTGTTGCAGGAAAGATACCAGCTATCAATCTATGCCCCTCGTAATCTTATCACACATTATCATTCTCCCCTCAGCTCCACCACTCCTTACAAAATACCCAAGTTTGTTTGCCCTCTCCTTAAACAGTAACTTATGCCTTTAATCCAGACTGCATCCTGGTGAACCTCTTCTACACCCTCTCCAATGTATCACTGTTACAGCGGGTCAACGGCAATGACAGATTCATCCAAGAGGAGCTGGCCAAAGTTGATGGGAATGGGACACTAGGCAGAATGACAGCAGAGCAGCAATGACTGGAGTTTTTGGGGCAATTTAGAAGGTGGAGGGCAGATGCGTCCCAAAGGTGAAGTATTCTAAAGGGAGGATGAGGCAAGCATGGCTGACAAGGGAAGTCAGAGACAGCATAGAATCAAAAAGGAGGGCATAGAGTAGTAGCAGAAAAGAGAGGGAAGCTTTACAAACCAACAAAAGCCAGTGAAAAACAATGAGAGAAAAGATGAAATCTGAAGGTAAGCCAGCCAATAATATTAAAGAGGATGCCGAAAGCTTTTCTTCCAGAGGTAGAAAGAGTAAAATTAAGGCAGAGTGAACATTAGACTGCTGGAAATGACACTGGAGAGGTAGTAATGGGAAAAAAGGAATGGTGAACAAACTGACTAAGAATTTTGCCAGCGAGGGAGAGAAGTGAGCGTAATCACTGTTGCCAATGAGAAGCTGAAATGTCGTAGGTAGATAAGTCATCTAGACCAGTTGGTCTACACCCCAGTTAAGTCAAGTCAAATCTATTTATAAAGCAGATTTAGAAACAACCCATGTTGACCAAAGTGCTGTACAAACCATAACAGGTAGCTAAAATCACAAATCAAGAAACACAGATAGAAACAACAAGGCACAAAGCTTATAGGCAGAAAATAAACTACACATGAGCCTTGGCACAAGCCAAAAATCAGCCACATCAGGACGATTCAAATGCTCGTGGATAAAGGTAAGTTTTGAGCCTGCACATAGAAGAGTCAAAGGAGGCGGCAGATCTGATAGGGAGGGAAATGCTGTTCCACAGTCTAGGGGCTACAACAGCAAAGGCACGGTCAACCCTGAGCTTAAATTTAGATCGCGGGACAGTCAGGAGCCCCAAGTCAGCCGACCTGAGGGAGCTGGAAGTAGAATAAGGGGTTTTACTGCTGGCTTTTACTACTGCATTAACTTGCTTGTCGAACTTGAAGGCAGAATGAAATATCACACCAAGGTTTTTGACATGGGGTTTGGAAAGGGTGGACAGGTTACCAAGGTTGTTGGCAATCACTTTGATGGAGTCAGGGGGGCCAAATAGGACAACTTCAGACTTGCCTTCATTCAGCTGCAGGAAGTTTAGTGCCATCCAACAGTTTATGTCCTCAAGGCAATTCATGAGGGTGAGTGGATCTGACTAGACCTTTGTTTCAAGGGGGATAAAGCTGTGTGTCATCAGCATAACACGGGAAGGAAATGTCATAATTTTGGATGATTTGGCCGAGGGGAAGCATGTATAAGGAGAAAAGAATGGGACCTGGGATGGAAACTTGTGAGAACCCGCAGCAGAAACTAGCTGGAAAAGAAGAAGATGTTGCATTTCTGTAAGTGCCTGCAAGAAAATGAATCTTAAGGAGAAATACAGTGCATTGAAATAGTATTCAGTCCGCACACAGTATTTTCATGTTTTACTCTGTCATTTTCTAAATATTTTGAAGTAGAACTTATTGAGCTGATCTACAAAACAGTGTGCATCATATCAAATCAAAAGAAAAATTCCAAAGTTTCTCAATAATTTACTAAAAATTGAAAGCAGAATTGTGAGTCTGAGAAAGTATTAATCCCTTCCTTTGTAATTACTACACTCACTTTCCTCGGGTGCCATTTGTGATCTCACCAACTCACCTAATTTGTCAATGCAGAACATTGAATTCATAAGAATAAAAACCCCTCAGTCTGTAAGGTCCAGCTGTATGATAGACTTAAAACAGCCCAAACCAAAATGAAGATAGCAGCTACTTTTGATGGAAGGGTTTTTGCACCTTCTGCGGAGATGTGATGGCCGGGAAAGTCAATGGCTGATAACTTAGCCTGCTATTTTGCATGGTTAGTATCAATTCGTATTGGCTTAAGTGCTCGTAAAGTGTGCAGAGATGAGGTTCCTGTTTGGATTTGGATGCATTGGTGACAAGTTTGTCATTCAGGGGATCAAAAGGAAAATCTAAGTTTTTAATGCAGAATCCATCAGCTATTGGAAGACTGTACTACATTTTTCAGCCCAAACGGCATGAGTAGAAACTCAGAAAGGCCAAATGGGATTATCACAGCCATATCTAATCTGTACAGGACTTTCAGGCCTTTTAACATTCGAAGTGTTTCTATGAGTTCCCCCGTCATGCTCCTGAACTCCAGGGAATGTAGCCCAAGAGCTGTCAGACGTTCCTCATACGGTAACCCTTTCATTCCTGGAATCATTCTGGTGAATCTTCTCTGAACTCTCTCCAACGTCAGTATATCCTTTCTAAAATAAGGAGCCCAAAATTGCACACAGTACTCCAAGTGTGGTCTCACGAGTGCCTTATACAGCCTCAACATCACGTCCCTGCTTTTATATTCTATACCTCTAGAAATGAATGCCAACATTGCATTCTCCTTCTTCACCACTGACTCATCCTGGAGGTTAACCTTTAAGGTATCTTGCACAAGATGTCCCAAGTCCCTTTCTATCTCTGCATTTTGAATTCTCTCCCCATCTAAATAATTGTCAGCCGTTGATTTCTTCCACCAAAGTGCATGACCATACACTTTCCAATATTGTATTTCATTTTCTACCTCTGTGCCCATTCCCCTAAACTATCGACGTCTCTCTGCAGGCTCTCTGTTTCCTCAGGACTACCTGCCCCTCCACCTATCTTTGTATCATCAGCAAATTTAGCCGCATATTCATTAATCCCACAGTCCAAATCACTGACACACATCATAAAAAAACAGCGGTCCCAACATTGACCCCGATGTCCCATAGGTTAGGACCCTGCTGCCGTTGGCAAACTGCAACGAATTTCGTCGCTCTTTGCCATCTGATCAATAAGTGATACTGGCAGCATATTCACTTGAGCACTTGTGTCACACAGGAAACATCGCCCCGAAATCGTGTCTGTAATGTACAATAAACATCCCTGGCAGCTGAAACCCACTGTGTTCACAGACCTCTGAGGCCCAGATGTGCTGGCACTGTCAAAGCTACCAGGTGGTTGGCACTTTCCAGTGTCCATACCAAAGCAAGCGAGGTAAAAACACAGGCCTGGTATTGTCTGTTTCGCAGCCATGGGTGCCCTTAAGTTGGAGGCTTGCTGACCGTGCTTATTGAGGTAGAGAAAGCTGAGACTAGACTATCAGCCATATTAGCAAGCTCCCTTTTATCCTTCACAGGTGTACTTGATTGGGCTCAGCAAACTTGTTTCGGCATTTTCTGCATGAAGATTTGTTTAAAATTAAAACAAGGATGGTGATTGCTCAGGAGGGATAACATGTGATCCATTAGCTCTGATGGCTTAGCGTCACCGTGGCTGGGCGAGGAAAACAACTGTTGGTGCACTCAGACTCCAACAGTCCAAAACTCTGTAAATGGTGAGTTTTCAATGATCGGTATTGATCATATTCAGGCAGGTTTTCAAGGAGACTCTTCACTCTGGAGATTACTCTTAATGTAAATTGGACTTTGCCTTGCAGTACCAATGTAACGGCAGTTTGATCCAATGTAGGATTTCACAAATTATATGGCAGAGGCATTTTATTTTTACGAGAAAAAATAACAACTTACTTATTGAACACAAAGTGCAATAACACTCCTTAATGTAATTCACTCACCACCTCAGACCAGCCTCTTCAAGTGAACCCCAACCCAATGTCAACAGTTGTGAATACTAAAAACAACAGGAATTCTGCAAATGCTGGAAATTCAAGCAACATACATCAAAGTTGCTGGTGAACGCAGCAGGCCAGGCAGCATCTCTTGGAAGAGGTGCAGTCGACGTTTCGGGCCGAGTCCCTTCGTCAGGACTAACTGAAGGAAGAGCTAGTAAGAGATTTGAAAGTGGGAGGGGGAGGGGGAGATCCAAAATGGTAGGAGAAGACAGGAGGAGGAGGGATGGAGCCAAGAGCTGAACAGGTGGTTGGCAAAAGGGATATGAGAGGATCATGGAACAGCAGGCCTAGGGAGAAGGAAAAAGGGGAGGGGGAGGAAACCCAGATGATGGGCAAGGGGTACAGTCAGAGGGACAGAGGGAGAAAATGAGAGAGAGAGAAAGAATGTGTGTATATAAATAAATAACGGATGGGGTACGAGGGGGAGGTGGGGCATTAGCGGAAGTTAGAGAAGTCAATGTTCATGCCATCAGGTTGGAGGCTACTCAAACAGAATATAAGGTGTTGTTCCTTCAACCTGAGTGTGGCTTCATCTTTACAGTAGAGGAGGCCGTGGATAGACATATCAGAATGGGAATGGGATGTGGAATTCAACTTCCTCGTGTTTAAGTCCAGGACCAGCCAATTGGCTCAGGGTGTCTGACCCACCAAGGGAGGAGTTGTAAAGTTTGATGACCACAGGCAAGAATGACTTCCTATGACGCTCTGTGTTTCATCTCGGTGGAATGAGTCTCTGGCTGAATGTACACCTGTGCACAACCAGTACATTATGTAGTGGATGGGAGACATTGTCCAAGATGGCATGCAATTTGGACAACATCCACTTTACAGACACCACCGTCTGAGAGTCCAGTTCCATCCCCTCTCTGGCTTATCCCACAAAGGCAATGTCTAATCCTATTTACTACCTCATCTTGAATGCCGAGCAACCGAATCTTCTAGACCAATATCCCTTGCAAGACCTCATCAAGAACCTTGCTAAAGTCCATGCAAATAACATCCACTGCCTTGCCTTCATCAACCTTCTGGATAACTTCCTCAAAAAACTCTAAAAAATTAGTCAGACAACCTACCACACACAAAGCTGTGCTGACCATCCCGAATCAGTTCCTGACTAGTAACATCCCTCCCCCTCTGTTGTGTCTGAAATAACAGAATCCCAAAACCACACCAATATTTGTTCTGCACTCTGGTTCCCACCACCTTGCAACATCTGTTTAAATCGTCCATGAAGCACGAGCAACCCTTCTCACTGGTATATCAGTCCCCTTCCAGTTCACTTGCAAACCGTTTTTTTCTCTACAATTTTCAAGTTCCCCGGAAGACAGCCCAATGATTCAAAAAATCCTATGCTATCCCTCCTCCACCAACTCCTTGACCAAGAGTTGAACTATATGATCTTCCTATTTCTGGCCTCACTAGCATGTGGAAAAGGTGTCAATCCTGAGATCACAAACCTAGACATCCTGCCCTTTAACATCGCACCTAACTCCATGAATTCACTTTGCAGAGTCTCAACACTTGGTACCTACATGAACCATGACCTCTGGCTGCTCACCCTCCCTCTTGAGAAAGCTAAGGACTCGATTTGAGGTGTACTGAACCCTGGCACCTGGGAGGCAACATACCATCTGGGGATCTCGTACTCACCCACAGAACTTCCTGTCTGTTAACCTAACTAACGAATCCCCAATCACCACAGCTTGCCTCTTCAACCTCCTTCCCTTCTGAGTCTCAGAGACAGACTCAGTGTCAGAGACCTGACCATTGTGACTTTCTCTGCTTGCTCATGCCCCAATCAGTAACCAAAGATGTTGTTGAGGGCGAGTGACCAAAGGTTTAGTCTGCACTGGCTGTTTAACCCCTGTCCCCTTCCTGACTGTCACCATGCTCCTGTGTTCTGAGACTGGGACAGACCCTGACAGACATTACCTACCCGACTCTGACCCATCCCCAGTGAGAGAAGGACAATCCCAGGCAGACATTTCCCACCCTGACACATCCCTATTTAGAGCGAGACAAACCCATTCAGTTATTCCCAACCCTGACCCTTCTCCGTGAGAGTGGGACAGACCCAGGCAGACAATCCCCGCCCCCACACTGCCAACCCCAGTGAGTGTAGGACAGACTCAGGCAGACATTTCCAATGCAGACCTGTCTCCAGTGAGAATGGGACTCCATGGCAGATATCCTCCAACCTGACCCTTCCCCAGTGAGAATGGAACAGACCCAGGCAGACATTTCCCACGCCCAAACTAACCATCGCCCGTGAGAGTGGGAAAGACTCAGGTAGACATTACTGACACCCCATCCAACCATTCCCATGTAGAATGGGATTGACCCAGAGAGACCCTTTTTCCCCTCCCTTCCCTCTGTCAAAATCCCACACATGAACAGGGCAGAACTGCACACTGGTTCCGCTTCAGGTTGCCACCGTGCTCTGCTTACTGACAGGGTTGGAGATGGTGCAGCAGAACAATGAGGGGATGAAGGTGTCCATAGCATTGATTGAGACAAGGAGGTGTTGTCACCGTTGTTGATGTTGTGTAGCTGGTTGAAGTTCAGCCGAGAGAGTGGGTGTGAATGAGGGTTCTCACCATCCAGGGAAGGAGATGTGGATCTACAGTGTGTTGGCAGCAAGAAGGAGGGAGTGCAGTGTCCCAAAAGGGGAATGATGATTTATAAGGAAGCATTAGCAATGATCTATCACTGAGGAAAACGTGCTTGGAAAGCTGAAGTCTGATGGTAGATAAGTCACCTGGAACAGATCGACTACAATTCTCGGATCTGATAGATGTAGATGAGGAGCTTGTGAAGGCATTTATCATGACCCTTCAAGAAGCATGAGATTCTGGAATATTTTTGGAGGAATGGAAAAGCCAAAGGTCACTCCACTTTGATGAAAGGAGGGAGGCAAAATGCAAGAAATTATAAGCCAGTAATCCTGACTTCAGTGGTTGGTAAAATGCTGTAATCCATTATTAAGGATGAGGATTCACAGTAGTTAGAGACACTTGGATTATTGTCTGCAGTTTTGGGCCCCTTATCTGTACTGCAAAATGACCAGAGGAGGTTCACAAAAATGATTCCAGGAATGTCTCACTCTCAAGAACATTTTACAATTCATGTTCTTAGTATAATTTCTTGCACAGTTTGTCTTTTGCACTTTGGTTGTTTGTCAGTCTTTATAGGAAGCTTTTCATAAATTCTGTTGAATTTCTGCATCTCCCTGTAAATGCCTGCAAGAAAATGAATCTTAAGGTGAAATACAGTGCCTTGAAATAGTATTCAGTCTCCACAACCACAGTATTTTCATGTTTTACTCTGTCATTTTCTAAATATTTTGAGGTACAATTTATTGAGCTAATCGAGAAAACATTGTGCATCATATCAAATCAAAAGAAAAATTCCAAACTTTCTCAACAATTTGCTAAAAATTAAACCAAACTTGTGAATCTGATAAAATATTCATCCCTTCCTTTGTAATTACCACAATCACTTTCCTCAGGTGCCATTTGTGATCTCACCAACTCTCCTAATTTGTCAATGCAGAACATTGTAGGACCAGTGAATTCATAAGAATAAAAACCCATCACTCTGTCAGGTCCAGCTATATGATAGACTTAATACAGACCAAACCAAAATGAAGACAAAGGAGCATTCAAGACAAGTCAGGGAACTGAGGAAAGGGCAGCATAAATCTGGGGAATGGTACATGACAACCTTAAAGGCACTGAACACACCTGGGAGCTCAGTGCAGTCGATCATGAAAAAGTATGAAACCACAGCCACACTACCTAGGTCAGGCACTCCTCCAAACTGAGTCGCTGGTGAAGAATGGCACGTGTAAGAAGGATTACCGTGATGCCAACAGTCACACTGAGTGAGCAGCAACTGGAGATGAACAAGAGCAACATGCAGTGGCTTCAAATATAGTCACCCGCACCCCCACCAGCATCCCTCCTCCTTCCCTTTCCCCCATGAAATTGCTGACAGGCTGGAGGCAGCCAGTGGGAATAAAAGGGGCATTTTTCTGTTTGGCTGCTGGTGACTCGTGCCGTTCTACAGGGGTCAGTTTTGGAACCACAACTTTTCCGATTGTTTGTCAATGACATGGATAATGGAATTGGTGGCTTTGTGACAAAGTTTGTGGATGATATGAAGATAGGTGCAGAGATGGGTAGTGCTGAGGAAACAATGCGATTGCAGCAGAACTTAGACAATTTGGAAGAATAGCAAAAAAGTGGCAGACCATCCATGATTAGGGATGTTGCCTTTAAACGCTCCTTACAGGGGAGCATACGTAAGTTCTGAGGCTTGTCGAAAGAAGCTGTAATAGAAATTTACCATCCCTAGAAAGTCCTGTAGTGTTTCAGTAGTGTGGGGCAGGGGAAATGCGTAATAGCAGCTTCTTTTAATGGGAGTGGTTTTGCACCTTCTGCAGAGATGTGATGGCTGACAAAGTCAAAGGCTGATAACCCAAACTGGTATTTTGCGTGGTTCGTAATCAACCTGTGTTGGTTTTAGTGCTTGTAAGCTGTGCAGAGATGAGGTTCAAGTTTGGATTTGGATGTATTGGTGACAATTATGTCATCCAGTTGAACAAAAAGAAAATCTAAGTTTTTAATACAGAGTCCATCAGCTATTGGAAGACTGTACTGCATTTTTCAGCCCAAACGGCATGCGCAGAAACTCAGATAGGCCAACTGTGATTATACAGCCATATCTAATCTGTACAGGTCTTTCAGGCCTTTTAACACTCAAAATGTTTCGATGAGATCCCCCTGCATTCTCCTGAACTCAATAGAATATAGCCAAAGAGCTGCCAGACGTTCCTCATACGGTAACCCTTCCATTTCTGGAATCATTCTCATGCATCTTCTCTGAACTCTCTCCAATGTCACTATATCCTTTCTAAAATAAGCCCAAAACTGCACACAGTACTCCAAGTGTGGTCTCATGAGTGCCTTATAGAGCCTCAACATCACGTCCCTGCTTTTAAATTCTATACCTCTAGAAATGAATGCCAACATTGCATTCTCCTTCTTCACCACTGACTCAACCTGCAGGTTAACCTTTCCAGTATCTTGCACAAGGTTTCCCAAGTCCCATTCCATCTCTGCATTTTGAATTCTCTCTCCATCTAAATAATTGTCAGCCGTATAGTTCTTCCACCAAAGAGCGTGAGCGTACACTTTCCAATATTGTATTTCATTTTCGACTTCAGTGCCCATTCCCCTAAACTATCGACGTCTCTCCGCAGGCTCTCTGTTTCCTCAGCGCTACCTGCCCCTCCACCTATCTTTGCATCATCAGCAAATATAACCACAAATCCATTAATCCCACAGTCCAAATCATTGACACACATCATAAAAAACAGCGGTCCCAACATTGACCCCTATGACCTATAGGTTAGGACCCTGCTGCCGTTGGCAAACTCCAACTAATTTCGTCGCTCTTTGCCATCTGATCAATAAGTGATACTGGCAGCACATTCACATGGGTACCTGTGTCACACAGGAAACATCGCCCCGAAATTGTGTCTGTAATGTACAGTAAACATCCCTGGCAGCTGGAACCCACTGTGTTCACAGACCTCTGAGGTCCAGATGCGCTGGCGCTGTCAAAGCTGCCAGCTCGTCGGCACTTTCTAGTGTCCATACCAAAGCAAGCGAGCTAAAAACACAGGCCTGGCATTATCTGTTTCGCAGCCACAGGTGTCCTTAAGATGGGGGCTTTCTGACCGGGCTTATTGAGGTAGAGAAAGCTGAGTGTAGACTATCAGCCATATCAGCAAACTCCCTTTCGTCTGTCATAGGTATATTAGCTGGGGCTAAGCAAACTTGTTTCGGCATTTCCTGCATGAAGAGTTGTTTAAAATTAAAACAAGGATGGTGATTGCTCAAGAGGGATAGCATGTGATCCATTAGCTCTGATGACTTAGCGTCACCGTGGCTGGGCGAGGAAAACAACTGTTGGTGCACGCAGACTCCAACAGTCCAAAACTCTGTAAATGGTGAGTTTTCAACGATCGGTATTGATCGTATTCAGGCGGGTGTTCAAGGAGACTCTTCACTCTGGCAGCACATAGCAATGTTTGGTGTTGTGGGGGGAGATGGCTCACAACATAAATTGGACCTTGCCTTGCAATAATACTGTAACGGCAGATTGATCCAATGTAGGATTTCACAAATTATATGGCAGAGGCACTTTATGTTTAAGAAAAAAAATAGCAACTTATTTATAGAACACAAAAAACTGAACACAAAACGCAATAACAGTCATTGATGTAATTAACTCACCACCTCAGACCAGCCTCTTCAAGTGAACCCCAACCCAATCTCAACAGTTGTAAATACTGTACGTTTCCACCAAAATCACATCAAATCACATTTAATTCACTTTCAAAATACAAGTAGATATACTGAATGAAACAAAGTTCAAAAAAGTTCAAAGTTCAAAGAAAAATTTATTTTCAGAGTACATACCTGTCACCACATACAACCCTGAGATTCTTCATCTGCGGGCATAATTAGCAAATCTATAGAACAGTACCTGTAAACTGTAAACACCAGGAACTGTAAACAAACTGTTCAAATTCAGATATAAATAAATAGCAATAAATAATGAGAATGATATAATGATATCAAATCCATTCTTCTTCTTAGTTCTTACAGAAACATCTGCATGATGCTAAGCTAGGGCACATCATCAGTGATATTACCTGGGGTCGTCAGGTGTTTCAGGTGTTTCAGGTCTTTCAACATCATACACCCTCGCCCAGGGGACCCAACCGGGGTTGATCAGAGCCCGGCCTGTGTCCTAGCAGCAACCCACCGATCTGCCCTCTTTATCCAGAGCCATCTTGATGCTTCCTCTGCTGCACCTGTGGTGGTAAAAATGGCTCTCCTTCCTCTCTCTCCCGTGATTCCAAGTGTGGTGTATACTTTGCAGAGCGAATAGCCTGCAAACCCACGACACCCAACCTCCACGGGCCAACACTTTGCTCTCCAGCCTCTTCTTTGGCAGTTCACTGATTCTTGAGACTTCGGCGAAAACATCTCCCATTAAGAAAAGTGCTAATTCCATTGAAAATGAATAACTTTTTTTCTTTAAAATAATCAGGGTTGATCATCTGAGGGTCTTTTGCACAAATGCAACATTTTTTCATGTTTGTTTTTAATTTTATAAATTATACAATTATATGATAGCCCAGTACCCACAAAATCAGTTGTCCTCAGACAACAGATTATCATTTCAATTTGATAAAAAAGTGTGAAAAGATGATTTAAAGTGTATAACATATATGCCAGATGAAAGAGTAGATTGAAAAACCTCTTTAAAACTAAAGGCATTGAACCTTCAGCAATATTCACTCTTATTTGTGGTTGCTCAGAATGTGTACCAAGTTTTTGTCAACACCAGCAGATGTTTATAAAAAAAGGAATAAACTCAGGCAACCACATGGTCAACTATATTCCTGAGGACCCCCTTTCCACCCTCTGCATCTGCTAAATGCAACAAGGTCACACAATCTCCTCTAAGTTTGCTATTTTTCCAATAATTGTTACATATTTATTGATGTTGCTACTGTCACAACCATGACGAGTCAACTTCTGTCTCTTTTGTATAGAAAGAACTATTTAAAATTATGACATAAATTTATGCATTTTGAGTAAAGTCCAGAGGCAACTAGCAACAGAGGGAATACAGGATGGCTCCTGTATACAACTCATGCAAATGAGGCACTTGAGGGGTTTCAGAAATGCAAAAGACTTCTCAGCAGAGGAATTATGAGGAATAAAAGAGGACTTGAGGTTGCAGTGCAATACAAGAGGAAAGAAAGTCCCAAGGGTTTCTATAGCCATCTTAAGAGCAAAAGAATAACAAGAGACAAAGTTGGTCCACTGGTTGATCAGCATGGTCATCTATGCATGGAACTGAGAGAGAGAGAGAAAGATTTTTTCATCGGTATTTACTTTGGAGACAGACACAAATAGTCGACCTGAGGCAAAAATTCGTGAAGTCATAGACTGTATCTAGTCACAAAAGAGGAGGGCTGGCTGTCTAGAGGCCAGCTAGGGTGGATATATCAGTAGGGCCTGACAAGTTTTTCCCTTGGACCATGTGGAATGCTAATGTTGAAACTGCTGGGGCCTTGGCAGGAATAGTTAAACCATCTTTAGTCATGGCTGAGGAGCCAGGAGAGTGGAGGATATCTAAAGTTGTTACATTGTTCAAGAAACATTCTAAGAAATAGCCAGCAAATGATAGGCTAATTTATTTATGGATAAGTTATTGGAAGGCATTCTAAATGCAGGATGAAGAAATACGGTGGATTCATGTTATTTGGGACAGCCACTAATTAAGGAGAACTCTGAAGGAACAAAAGCAAATCAAGAAAATAATCAGGATACCTTTGTTTATTGAGGACACTGCCTGTGAATTGGGACAGAAGACTACTGCGGAGTGTCGGTTTAACCAGCGTCAGTCACGGACACTTGTGTGGCCATCAGACAGTGCACCTGGTGATGAAGGTGACACATCTGAACATGAGCCCGTGATGACACGGGATGCTGAGAAATTTATTGTTGGATTACAATATTATTTCATGCAAGAAGGCAATGAAGGCAGTCCATATCTGCACTTGGTGTCCGCGGTGATTTTGTTAATTTGCAGTCAATCAAAAGTACACAGCAGCGTACTCGAAATGAATTCCACTGTCAATAACGATCAGGGAATGAAACACAGTTTTATAGTACTGTAGTCGTGGTGGTAGTGTTCTAATTTGTTCTGTACTTCAGTTAAATATTCAGTTTGTTACTCAGTTAAACGGGAGTTTGTCTTTTTTAAACTATTTCCATGAAAATTTGTTTAATTGGGCAACCTCTTAATAATAATAACCTCTTTATTAGTGTGCCCAATCAACCAGAGTCTACTGTATTTGGATAGACAGGGCTTATTGACGGAAAATCAAAGTGGCCTCGTGAATGGTAGTTCATGTCTAAACAATCTTAAAGCTTTTTGAAGATTAAACAAGAAATTTGTGTCTTGATGCTTGTGACTGGTGCCCCAGGGATCAGTGCTGTGTCTGTTATTGTTTGACATCTATACCAATAATCTGGGTGATAATTGATCAGCAAATTTGTGGATGACACCAAGATAGGGAACAGAGTGGACAGCGAGGAAGGATATCAAATGCTGCATCACATGAACTGGGATGTTGGTGAGGCTGAAACTAGAGTAATGTGAGTAGTTCTGGTCATCTACCTACGGGAAAGAAAATTGACATGGATGTTGCCGGGACTTGAGTACCTGAGTTATAGGGGAAGGTTGAAAAGAGTCACAGAGCAATACAGCATAGAAGTAGACCAATCCCCTCAGTGACAAGCTCTGCAAATTGACCGTGCTGTTCCTGTCAGTGTGTAGATGAACACACAGACAAGACAATGACTGACCACCTTATCCATATTGCTCCTGATTTTATAAGCTTCTGTCAAGTCCCCTTACAATAGTAAGTCCCCTAATAAGGCAGAAGAAGCTTTTTCCTCTCAGGTTGTGTGAGAATAGAACAAGAGGTGATAGATTTAAGGCAAAACATGAAATATTTTAGGGGAATCTGAGAGCATGGCTTGGATGGTGGGGGTCCTTGATGATGGATGCTTATTTCTTACAACGGTACTCCATGTAGATGTGCTCCGTGTTGGGGAGGGCTTTCACTATGATGGACTGGATGTACCCATTGATTTTGACGGCGATTCTTTTCAAGCACATTTGTGTTTCCATACCAGGCCGTGCTGCAGCCAGTCAATATAATCTGTATCACATATCTATAAGCTTGTCAAAGTTTCAGATGACATGACAAATCTTAGCAAACATTGAGAAAGTAGAAGTATTGCCGTGCTTCCTTTGTAATGGCACTTAATTGAGAGACCCAGGGCAGATCGTTGGAAATGTCCAGGAATTTAAGTTTTCTGACCCTCTCCAACTCAGATCACCGATGAGTACTGGCTCATAGCTTCCCCCACTTGTAGTCAATAAGCTCGTTCTAGGAGACTTAATGGGCTGATCGGTCTGATTCTGCTGCTGTGTCCCATGGTGTTCTGGTCTTAGTCCATGCAGGCTCTGAGGTAATCACATTCCCAAACCTATTTCCCTCCAAACTATTCCCGTTCACCTTCTCTTTCACTTATTCCACTGACAACCTGCTGTCAGTGAAGCTCTTCACATTAGCAGCGGGGTCAAGAACAGGAGAGTGTGGAATGAAGGGTCTTGGCATGAAACATCAACAGTTTATTCTTCTCCACAGATACTGCCTGACCTGCTGAATGCCTCCAGCATTTTGTCCGTGTTCTTGTAGAATGAAGATGTTTTGTAAATAAACTAGGAGTGATGGATGGTAAAATATTTTTACACTTCAAATATTTAAGGTCTGGATGCAAACGTCTCTTAATAGGGGAGGCAGATTGATATCTCATTTTCACCCATGACTGACAGCATTGCCCAGAGTCCCCAGGAGTGTGACACTCACAAATGGTACACTATTTACAATCTGTGCCCCTGAATGGACAAAGTTGGTGAATGTCTCAAACCTTCCAAACACAATTTTAGCACAGAATCTCCCTTAACCAGGACAAGGGGCAGGGACAATGAAGAATACCACCTCTACAATTCCCCAGGTCACCATTGCTACACCACCATCAAGAATGCCTACTGTCCTGTTCCACACCCTCATTTTGTGAAGTCTGATCACCTAGCTGTACTTTTACAATCTGAGTATAGGCAGTGACTGAAGACTGCAGCAGCAGCAGTGAGGACCAAGAAAGTTTGGACAAGGGAAGCACAGGAGCACCTACAGGACTGCTTTGAATCGGTGGACTGGACTGTATTCAGGGTTTCACCGTTGAATATGGATGAGTATTCTGCAGTTGTTACCGACTTCATTAAAACCCTTGTGGATGAGTGTGTGCCTTCAAAGACTTACTCTACATTCCCGAACCAAAAGCCGTGGATGAACCAGGAGGTACGTCGTCTGCTGAAGGCCAGATCTGTGGTATTCAAGTCTGGCAACCCAGGCCTGTACCAGAAAAGCAGGTATGATTTGCAGAGGGCTATTTCAAGGGGGAAGAGACAATTTCGAATGAGGTTGGAGACGATATCAGGTGCACGGCAACTCTGGCAGGGTTTGCAAGACATTAGTCCTTACAGAGCAAGACTCAATAGTATGAATGGCGGCAATGCTTCACTCCCAGATGAACTCAACGCCTCCTATGCGTGCTTTGAAAGGGAGAACACAACTACAGCTGTGAAGATCCCTGCTGCACCTGATAACCCTGTGATCTCTGTCTCAGAGGCCGATGTTAGACTGTCTTTAAAGAGAGTGAACCCTCGCAATGCAGAAAGTCTTGATGGAGTACCTGGTAAGTCTCTGAAAACCTGTGCCAACCAACTAGCGGGAGTATTCAAGTACATTTTCAACCTCTCACCTGCTACAGACACAAGTTCCCAGTTGCTTCAAAAAGGCAACAGTTATAGCAGTGCCTGCGAAGAATAATGTGGGCTGCATAATGACTATCGCCCAGTAGCACTCACATCTACAGTGAGGAAATGCTTTGAGAGGTTGGTTATGACTAGAATGAACTCCTGCCTCAGAAAGCAGCTGGACCCATTGCAATTTGCGGATTGTTGACGATCAGCACTGGCGCACCTCAGGGGTGTGTGCTTAGCCCACTGCTCTGCTCTCTGTATACACGTGACTGTACGGCCAGGCATAACTCAAAACTATCTATAAATTTACTAATGATACAACCATTGCTGGTAGAATCTCAGGTGGTGATGAGAGAGCATACAGGAGTGAGATATGCCAACTAGTGGAGTGGTGCCACAGCAACACCCTGGCACTAACGTTAGTAAGACGAAAGATCTGATTGTGGACTTCAGGAAGGGTAAGACTAACGATTACATAATTGATTTACTTGTTTACTTATTACAATTTTTACTTTATTTTTTTCTCTGCTGAATTATGTATTGCATTGAACCGCTGCTGCTAAGTTAACATATTTCACGTCACATGCTGGTGATAATAAACCTGATTCTGAAAACATTATTTCTTTCACCCTCATCGCGTTATTGTAACCCAGGCAATGACAAAGGCTTTCACTAAATATGGAGATGTTGAGGTGTGACCCCTCCGGGGGAGGTGACATTATGACTCCAGCGGACACATCATAATGAGATGCATCATCACCATAGGATTTAAAATCTGCTCAGCTGGAGACTGGAGACAGATGTAGACGGGCAGAAATCATGGATTCTCCCATATCTACACAGATGGTTCAAAAGATCCAGCGACAGATCATTCAGGTATCTCTCTTTATGTTCATTAATTTCATGTCGGACAATGACTGAGGTTTCCTCTCTTTATGAATGGATAACAGGAGAATTAGTTGTCCTTTTTTATTATATATTGCATATTTTCTTATTACTATGTATGATTATGATAATATCTATTTCATCTTTTGTTTATATGGTTGCTGATATACATATTTGAGATAATTCTCCCCTTGTCTGCATATATGTTTCCTCTAAATCAATAAAAAGATTAATAACAAAAGAAAAGATTTTTCGTGCTGTGACTCAAAATGTAAATGTTCCTGTCGTTGTCTAGTTGTAAGCCAGTGAATATTTTTCCTCTCTTTTGTTTCCTTTCATGATGAAGGGTCTCAGCCTGAAACGTTGGCTCTGCTCTTTGTCTTAGATGCTGCCTGGCCTGCTGTGTTTCTCCAGCGTTTTCTGTGTGTTGCTTGAATTTACTTTTTCTTTCTTCTCCTTGAGGGACAAGAGTGCCAGAAACCATGACACATGATTGTGCACAAGACAACACAGATTTGAACCGTATGAAGCTGAGAGTGACCACTACACAATTCAAGCCCAAGACAGCAAGTCCCGACTGCATTCAGGTCTCCTCAGGTTAGTACCTCTGCAACCCTTCCACCTCACTGTGTTCACTTAATTACCACTCCCATTCCACCCCACAAACTCACAGAGTCATGGGGACTGTGTGAAACCACCTCTCTTATCACAGGACCATTTCCATCCCGTGCATCCTGTGGTCAGAGGGTTCACTCATCCAGTGCTAAGTTTGTTTTTACATTGATTTATTTCACATTTTAAAAGTTGTCATTTCTGTGTGCTGATGGGTGTTTGTCATCCCAACCAGCTCTGCCCGAAATTCTTTGGTGTGATTGTTTCTTGGTGAAATTTGACAATGGGTTCCCCGGTTGGACCTTCATGCCCAGTCATCATGACCCCGCGTCGGTAACAGGAACCGACCCTGCTCCGGCTCCAGGCTCAGGTCAGCATTGCTCGGAGTTACCGTACTGGCACTGGAGAGGGCCCAGTCCATGTGGTCAGTTCTGGCCAAAGGCAGCTGGGGCTCCACCCTGACACCAAGTCATTTTATGTGATTAGCAAAAGCTGCAGCCCTTTACTTCCACCCTGCCCCTGATGCATGGGGAATAAATATACCAGTAAGGTTGTTTACAAAAGACTCATTTGGTGTTGTCAAAAGCTCTGGTCATGTCTGCTGACCATTCAAACATGCGATTTTGGGCATTAAATTAAGGGAGCAAGCATAAGTTCAACAGATCGTGGAATGAAAAGGTGATAGAAATTCACCAAAACAAAAATCACTTGCAGTATTTTTTGGGGGGTGGGGGTGCAGTGGAAAGTCCATCATAGCAGTGACTTTTGATGGTGGGTTGGCAGACTATCTTCTGCTCTGATCTGAGGTCAGTTCGCAGGTTGATTGGCATCTGCGAACAGTTCGAGCTGGCGTCGGTGGCCAGGGTCAACCACACGAAGAGAGAAGCCATGCTCTTTGGCAACTGGCATGACTGATCCAGCGTCCCCTTCACTATCAGGTCTGACCACATGAAGGTGTTGGAGATCTGGTTCGCAGGGGCTGAGGCATGCAGCAAGAACTGGCGGGAGCAGACTGCCAAGGTGAAACAGAAACTGGGACTGTGGGGAGGGCGCTCCCTTTCGATAACGGGCAAGAACCTGATCATCAGGTGTGAGGTGCTCTCAGGGCTGCTGTACTTGACGCAGGTGTGGCCCGTCCCCCACTCCTGCAGCTCGGAAATCACCCCAGGCGTCTTCAGATTCGTCTGGGGATCCAAGATGGAGCGGGTGAGAGAGACCGTCATGCACAAGTCCCTGGACAACGGGGGCAAGAACGTCCCCAATGTCGCCCTCACCCTGATGGCCAGCTTCATGTGTGGCTGCATCAGGTTGTGAGTGGATCCCAGATACGTGGGCACAAAGTACTACTATGTGCCCAGGTTTTACCTGTCGCCCTGGCTACGAAGGATGGGTCTGGCCCCTTTCCCATGCAACGCCCCAGTCAGCTGGTCATTGCCTCCTTACATGTCCTTCGTGGAAAAATTCTTCAAGGTCAATGTATTTGACCACAATGCCATTAGACAGTGGACGGCACGTAATGTCCTGCAGGCACTGCAGGAGAAGGACGAGATGGATTCAGTGGAGTGATTCCCTGAGCAGACGGTCCAGTTCATCTGGGAAAATGCCTCAACGCCAGACCTCACCAACAGGCACAAAGACCTCGCCTGGCTGGCGGTGAGAGCGGCCCTCCCAGTCAGATCCCTCCTGTACGCCCGGAAAGGTTCCTCCACACCCCGCTGCCCATGGGAGGACAGTAATGGAGTGGAATCGGTGGCTTACATCTTTGCACATTGTGGGTTCGCGAAGAAGGTGTGGAAGAGAATGGAAGGGACAGTACTAAGATTCACGCCCAGCAGTTGCGTTACCGAGGACTCCGTGATCTACGGGCTACTCCCGGGAATGCACACAGAGACAAACATCTGGTGCTGCTGGCAGATCATCAACTCGGTGAAATACGCTCTTTGGTCTGCCCGAAACTTGGTGGTCTGCTAGCACATGGAGATGTCCGTGACTGAATGCTGCCGACTGGCTCACTCTCGTCTGCAGGAGTAGGTGCTGAGGGATGCACTCAAGCTTGGTGCGGCCACCGCGAAGGCCCGGTGGGGAAGGACCACAGTTTAAGGTTCATCACCCATGCAAGTGGGAGGGGTTGAGCTGGGTGGGGAGGAGACCTACCCTCATCAGCGGTGTTGACAGATAATCAACAGGGTGCCCAAGGAGTGGGTGGAATTGTTAATCTGGGAATGCATTCGAGCCTTCGCCTGCCTTTATGGTTGATAACTTTATTGCTAATAAGTCTTAACTCTTGACCAAGGGTTGAGAGTAAATGAATGGTTTATTGTAAACATCTTTCATTTGTAAGTGAACAGAGAGTCAACGCATAATTTTATTGTTAATAACTTTTTTGAATAAGGACTCAGAGTCAACAAATGTTTTTTCTTATATTGTAAATAATTTTATTTTGTAACACTTCTGAATAAAGTATTTTTGGGAAAAAAAATATCTACACAGATGGTTCAATAGATCCAGCGACAGGTCATTCAGGTATCTCTCTTTATGTTCATTAATTTCATGTCGGACAATGAGTGAGGTTTCCTCTCTTTATGAATTGATAAGAGGAGAATTAGTTGTCCTTTTTTATTATATATTGCATATTTTCTTATTACTATGTATGATTATGATAATATCTATTTCATCTTTTATTAATATGGTTGCTGATTTACATATTTGAGATAATTCTCCCCTTGTCTGCATATATGTTTCCTCTAAATCAATAAAAAGATTAATAACGAAAGAGAAGATTTCTCGTGCTGTGACTCAAAATGTAAATGTTCCTGTCGTTGTCTAGTTGTAAGCCAGTGAATATTTTTCCTCTTATTTGTTTCCTTTCATGATGAAGGGTCTCAGCCTGAAACGTTGGCTCTGCTCTTTGTCTTAGATACTGCCTGACCTGCTGTGTTTCTCCAGCGTTTTCTGTGTGTTGCTTGAATTTACTTTTTCTTTCTTCTCCTTGAGGGACAAGAGTGCCAGAAACCATGACACATGATTGTGCACAAGACAACACAGATTTGAACCAGAGATGAAGCTGAGAGTGACCACTACACAATTCAAGCCCAAGGCAGCAAGTCCCGACTGCATTCAGGTCTCCTCAGGTTAGTACCTCTGCAACCCTTCCACCTCACTGTGTTCACTCAATTACCACTCCCATTCCACCCTACAAACTGACAGAGTCATGGGGACTGTGTGAAACCACCTCTCTTATCACAGGACCATTTCCATCCCGTGCATCCTGGGGTCAGAGGGTTCACTCATCCAATGCTAAGTTTGTTTTTACATTGATTTATTTCTCATTTTAAAAGTTGTCATTTCTGTGTGCTGATGGATGTTTGTCATCCCAACCAGCTCTGCCCAAAATTCTTTGGTGTGATTGTTTCTTGGTGAAATTTGACAATGGGTTCCCCGGTTGGATCTTCATGCCCAGTCATCATGACCCCGCGTCGGTAACAGGAACCGACCCTGCTCCGGCTCCAGGCTCAGGTCAGCATTGCTCGGAGTTACCGTACTGGCACTGGAGAGGGCCCAGTCAATGTGGTCAACTCTGGCCAAAGGCAGCTGGGGCTCCACCCTGACACCAAGTCATTTTATGTGATTAGCAAAAGCTGCAGCCCTTTACTTCCACCCTGCCCCTGATGCATGGGGAATAAATAAACCAGTAGGGTTGTTTACAAAAGACTCGTTTGGTGGTGTCAAATGCTCTGGTCACGTCTGCTGACCATTCAAACATGCGATTATGGGCATTAAATTAAGGGAGCAAGCATAAGTTCAACAGATCTTAAATGAAGAGGTGATAGAAATTCACCAAAACAAAAAACACTTGCAGTATTTTTTGGGTGGTGGGGGTGCAGTGGAAAGTCCATCATAACAGCAACTTTTGATGGTGGGGTGGCAGACCATCTGCACAGATACAGTGGCTGAGAAAGTCAAGGATAGACAACCTGAACTGGTGTTTAATGGGGTTAATAATCAGCCCACGATGGCTGAAGCAATAGAAAAGTATGTGGAGATGTGATAAGTGTTCGGTTTTGGATGCGCTGGTGACAGCTACAGTACTGTGTAAAAGTCTTATACACATGTATCTGCAGCAATGGTGCTCAGACTCTTGCTCAGTACTGTATATTATGTCTTTCCAGTCACAACTTAATACCACTTCATACACCTGAGCTGGTACAAAGCTAATCACTCTTAATTCTGTTTCCCAACTACCTCCTATTTTAATGAATTTACAGTATTGTTCAGAAGTTTCAGGCACCCTTGCTACATATATGTGCCTTTTGCACAGTGCTGTGTGTTGTCCAGGTAAACAAAAAGACAAACTGTCACTGTTTTAGCTCACAGTCCATGAGTTGCTGGGAAGTCTATGCTGCATTTTTCAGCCCAAAGGGCATGCACAGAAACTCAAACAGGCCAAATGGGGTGATAACAGCACCTTTGGGAATATGGTGAGAGCACCCAGGTACCTGATGATAAACCCTGACCAAATACACTTTACAAAAAATTATCTTTCTGGCTAAATTTACTGAAAAGTCTTGAATATGTGGGACTGGGTAATGATCAGGGGTAATGGTCTATTTAGAGATCGGCAGGGATGGCATTATCGGCTTCACTGAGTTCGTTGCTTAAAGATCATCGTTGGGTGCTTCACATCCAAGGATACAGATTGTGTTGAAAGGACAGGCAGAGGGAATTGGGAGGCATTGTTGTTAAAAAAAAAATCAAATCCTTGTAGAGAGATGACATAGGAATAGAAGTTGCAGAAACTTTGGGGTGGGGCGCATTGATAGAACTAAGAAACTGCCAGGTCTCTGATGGGAATTTATACAGGCTCCCAAACAGTAGCCAGAATGTGGGATATAAATTACAATGGGAAATAGAAAAGGAAAATCTATGATGTAGCGAGCTGGTGTTCAGTGAATGGGAGGATAATGAGGATTGTGGAAAAACAAAGGAATCTGGCTTTGCAGACAATACAAGGGTAGATGGAAGGACAAGTATTTTACAGCAAGCAGGGTGTCTGCAGAAGTATTTGGACAGATTGAGAGAAAAGGCAAAGAAGTAGTAGATGGAATATACTGTAGGGAAGTGTATGGTCATGCACTTCAGTAGAAGAAATTAAGGTGTCGTCTATTTTAAAATTTTAAAAATTGGAGGTGTAAAGGTCCTTGGAAGCACCTCTGCAGGATTCCGTAAAGGTTAACTTGAAGTTTGAGTCGATTGTTACGAAGGCAACTGCAACGTTGGCATTAATTTCAAATGGACTAGAATATAAAAGGAAAGATGTATACTGAGGCTTTATATGGCATTGGTCAGACCAAACTTGGAGTATTGTGTGCAGATTTGGGCCGCTTATCTGAGAAATGATGTGCTGGCATTATAGAGTTTCCAGAGAAGGCTCACGAGATTGATCCAGCAATGAAAGGGTTAACATATGAGGAGCGTTTCATGGCTCTGGACTCGTACTCGCCAGATGATGGTGGATCTCATAGATACCTATTGAATATCGAAAGTTCTAGATAGAATGGACGTGAAAAGGATATTTTGTATACCTTCTGATCTACGGTCAGAGGGCATCCATTTAGACCAGAGATAAGGAGGAATTGAATCTGTGGAATCCATTGCCACGGATGGCTGTGGACACCAAGTAACTGAGGATATTTAAAATGGAAGTTGATTGGTTCTTGCTTAGTCATGGCATGAAAGGTTCCAGGGAGAAGAGAGTACAGTGTGGTTGAGAGGGATACTCATTCAGCCATGATGGAATGACAGAACAGACTCAGGATGCTGAGTTGCCTAATTCTGCTCCTATGTCTTTTGGTCTTATGGTCTAATTGATGAAGACATTAGTGAGGCCTCACCTGGAATATTGTATTCAGATTTGCTTGCTTTGCTACAGTAAAGATGCCGTCCAGCCGCAAAGAGTGCTAAGGAGATTTACGAGACTTTTGTCAGCACTTCAAGGACTGAGTTATGGACAGAGTTTGGGCAGGTTGGGAGTGCACAACTTTAAGGAAAAACAAGAAATTTAATCAGGACACAGGAGAAAATTATTCACACAGTAGACAGTCAGACAGGTCCATGAATAAGAATGGTTTGGAGGGATACGGGACAAATGCAGGCAGATGGGACTGGCTCAGAAGAGGATGCAATCAACACCACTTCCCCATTCCCTCTGCTCCCTCCCCGTGCATTACCCTGCTCCCTCCAGGTTAGTCAAACCAGCTGACGCAATTTGCTCAAAGATAGTGTTGTCATCAACAGGTCCATCCAGATTGTCCTGTGATTGGCCTGGGGAGATTCAGATCATCAACTGACCCTTCCAGACTGGGCTCCTGATCAGCTCCAGGACAATGACAACACTAATGACCAAGCCCTTGGCTGTGATGGGTTCCACCAATGTCCATACTGTCTACTGGCCTTTCTCCGTGGTGATCGACTCCTCTTCTGCTCTCAACTATTGGTCTTTCTCCAACAACAGCATCGTCTACTGACTGCAGTGGACTGCCATCGTCCATTGGCTCACCTCCACATCATCACCCAGTGTCTTCACTGATTGGTCCACATGAGAAACTCCAGTGGGTGACTTCACTGGGCACATCATTGAACTACAGCACAACAACTTCATTATATGGCATCAAGTTTGGGATCTTCACAGATCCAGTGGTCTTTGATAGACAACAGAACGTCAAGTCTGATTGGCGTGATGACTAATTTCAGCTCTGTCTCAACCAATCAGCTGAAGAAACAGCTCAGATCTACCCGAGCTGATTTTTTGTTGTCCGATGAGTGGCTGATCAATCCCAGAGCACCTCTCAGTAGCTCCATCAGTGACACCATATTTTTGGCCCCCAGCCTCACCCTACCCTTCCTCCTCAGCTCTCCATTCCCTCCTTCAGGTTCACCTTGCCCCATGTCCTGGCTGTCCTCACTGTGACTGCCTGGTTCCTCCAGTGAGGGAGCACCTCCCTCCTGCTCCCCGACCCATTCCCCACCCTCCCTTCCATCCCTCCCCCACACATGTCTCCCCTCCCTCTCACCCCTCAACTTTTCCTTCCACCTCCATGCCCCACCTCTTCCCTTCCCTCTCCTATACACATACCCCTCCCTCCCATTTCCTCCCTCCCCCTCCCACACACTTCCCCATCTACCTCCCCACCTTCCCCCCTAGGACCTTGTCAGGGAGCCCTCCCTTCATCCTCCTCCTGCCCATTCCTCCCCACTCCCCTTCCCTCTCCCCTCCCCGAACCTCTCTCCCCCTCCCTCCCCCATCTCCTCTAACCCTTTCCTCCCTCCTCCTCCCCTTCCCCTCCACTCCACCACTCCCTCCCTATTCCTCCCCCTCCCCATCTCCCACCCTTCCCCTCCCCTCCCTCACTCTCCCCTTCCCCTCCCATCCTCCTCCTTCCTCTCCCTCTCTCTCCATCCCTCCTGCCTCTGCTCTTCCCTCATCTCAATTCGCTCTTCCCAACCTCTCACCTTCCTTCCGTCCCCTACCCTCCATCCCCTCAACTGTTTGTGTTTTGTGTGTGTGTGAGAGAGACCTACCCTCCCCACTTACCCCTCCCCTCCATCTCCACCGCATTCCCCACGCCTCTGATTCCTCCCCATCCCCTCCAGCCTTATCTGCACCCTCCCCTCTCTCTCACACACCTGCAAACGCACATACAGTTGGGGTGATGGATGGAGGGGGTGGGGGGCTGAGTGGGTGGAAGAGGGGGAGTGAGGAGGAGCGGGAAGGAGGTGAGAGGAAGTAGTAGGTTGAGGGGGAGTGTGGGTGAGGAAACAGGAGGGGAAGGGGTAGGTTGAAGGGGAGTGTGGGTGAGGAAACAGGAGGGGAAGGGGTAGGTTGAGGGGGAGGGTGGGTGAGGAAACAGGAGGGGAAGGGGTAGGTTGAGGGGAAGGGTGGGTGAGGAAACAGGAGGGGAAGGCAAGTGGGACTGAGTAGGAGGATGGTAGGAATGGGAGGGGGAAGAAGAGGGTTGAGGAGAGGGTGAGGTAGAGGGCAGGAGCAGGAGTGTTGCTGTGGAGCTGGAGTGAGGGGGAAGAAGTAAAGGGAGAGGGGAAGTGGATGGTTGAGGGGAGATAGAGAGGCAAGGAAGGTGGAAGGTTGGGAGTGGGATCAGAGGGAGATGAGGAGGGAGGCAGAGGGGAAGGAGGAAGTGTGGAGGGGATGGAGGAGAATGGGAAGGGGAGGGTTGAGGGTAAGGGAGGGGCACGGGAATGTGGTGGTGAGGGGGCAGGGGAAGGAATAGGGACGGATGGAGGAGGGGTGGGTGAGGGGGTTGGAGTGGGGAGGGGAGGGGAGGGGGAGGTGGGGGGTGGGTGGGCGGGGAGGGGGAGGGGAGGGTAGAGGGAGGGGGACTGAGGAGGAGTGGGTGGGAGGAAGATGTAAGGAGAGTTCCCCCATGAGGTCCCAGACACCCCCCATACCCCACCCCACCCCACCCCCCATACCCCACATACCCCCCCCCACCCCCCCTCATACCCCACCCCAGCCCAGACCATCCCCCTCTGGAATCGACCCCGTTCCCTGCTCGGGGCTGGGGGTAAGCGTTGAGCTGCTGAACCTGCAAGAAAATGGATCGTCTGATAGAATATGGTTCATGTACTTGGAAAATAAATTTACTTTGAAATTCAACTTTGAAATCTGTTCTTTGTAAAACATGTACTGATGAGAAATGGTCTCAATGAATGTCCGCGAGTGGAAAACACTGGTGTTCAGTCCCACTGCCCTTTGCCAGCCAAGAACCCCCACCTGAGTCTGTCCCATCTGCCTGGCGTGACCCATCTCTCTCTGAAGTTTCCTCTCCGCCCTGTCTAATGAAGCACATGTCAACCTCTGTTTTAAATATAGCCAACTGTGCCAATGAATTGCTGAGATTCATCACCCTCTGGGTAAAGAAATTCCACTCATCTCTATAAATGAATGCCCTCTGTTGTTAGACAGTTTGTCCCTGGGGTGGGGAGGGGTGTGTTGCAGGAAAGATACCAGCTATCAATCTATGCCCCTCGTAATCTTATCACACATTATCATTCTCCCCTCAGCTCCACCACTCCTTACAAAATACCCAAGTTTGTTTGCCCTCTCCTTAAACAGTAACTTATGCCTTTAATCCAGACTGCATCCTGGTGAACCTCTTCTACACCCTCTCCAATGTATCACTGTTACAGCGGGTCAACGGCAATGACAGATTCATCCAAGAGGAGCTGGCCAAAGTTGATGGGAATGGGACACTAGGCAGAATGACAGCAGAGCAGCAATGACTGGAGTTTTTGGGGCAATTTAGAAGGTGGAGGGCAGATGCGTCCCAAAGGTGAAGTATTCTAAAGGGAGGATGAGGCAAGCATGGCTGACAAGGGAAGTCAGAGACAGCATAGAATCAAAAAGGAGGGCATAGAGTAGTAGCAGAAAAGAGAGGGAAGCTTTACAAACCAACAAAAGCCAG
This sequence comes from Mobula birostris, assembly GCF_030028105.1. Taxonomy (NCBI): domain Eukaryota; kingdom Metazoa; phylum Chordata; class Chondrichthyes; order Myliobatiformes; family Myliobatidae; genus Mobula; species Mobula birostris. Next base: position 12,543,079 of record NC_092373.1, read on the forward strand.
TGAAAAACAATGAGAGAAAAGATGAAATCTGAAGGTAAGCCAGCCAATAATATTAAAGAGGATGCCGAAAGCTTTTCTTCCAGAGGTAGAAAGAGTAAAATTAAGGCAGAGTGAACATTAGACTGCTGGAAATGACACTGGAGAGGTAGTAATGGGAAAAAAGGAATGGTGAACAAACTGACTAAGAATTTTGCCAGCGAGGGAGAGAAGTGAGCGTAATCACTGTTGCCAATGAGAAGCTGAAATGTCGTAGGTAGATAAGTCATCTAGACCAGTTGGTCTACACCCCAGTTAAGTCAAGTCAAATCTATTTATAAAGCAGATTTAGAAACAACCCATGTTGACCAAAGTGCTGTACAAACCATAACAGGTAGCTAAAATCACAAATCAAGAAACACAGATAGAAACAACAAGGCACAAAGCTTATAGGCAGAAAATAAACTACACATGAGCCTTGGCACAAGCCAAAAATCAGCCACATCAGGACGATTCAAATGCTCGTGGATAAAGGTAAGTTTTGAGCCTGCACATAGAAGAGTCAAAGGAGGCGGCAGATCTGATAGGGAGGGAAATGCTGTTCCACAGTCTAGGGGCTACAACAGCAAAGGCACGGTCAACCCTGAGCTTAAATTTAGATCGCGGGACAGTCAGGAGCCCCAAGTCAGCCGACCTGAGGGAGCTGGAAGTAGAATAAGGGGTTTTACTGCTGGCTTTTACTACTGCATTAACTTGCTTGTCGAACTTGAAGGCAGAATGAAATATCACACCAAGGTTTTTGACATGGGGTTTGGAAAGGGTGGACAGGTTACCAAGGTTGTTGGCAATCACTTTGATGGAGTCAGGGGGGCCAAATAGGACAACTTCAGACTTGCCTTCATTCAGCTGCAGGAAGTTTAGTGCCATCCAACAGTTTATGTCCTCAAGGCAATTCATGAGGGTGAGTGGATCTGACTAGACCTTTGTTTCAAGGGGGATAAAGCTGTGTGTCATCAGCATAACACGGGAAGGAAATGTCATAATTTTGGATGATTTGGCCGAGGGGAAGCATGTATAAGGAGAAAAGAATGGGACCTGGGATGGAAACTTGTGAGAACCCGCAGCAGAAACTAGCTGGAAAAGAAGAAGATGTTGCATTTCTGTAAGTGCCTGCAAGAAAATGAATCTTAAGGAGAAATACAGTGCATTGAAATAGTATTCAGTCCGCACACAGTATTTTCATGTTTTACTCTGTCATTTTCTAAATATTTTGAAGTAGAACTTATTGAGCTGATCTACAAAACAGTGTGCATCATATCAAATCAAAAGAAAAATTCCAAAGTTTCTCAATAATTTACTAAAAATTGAAAGCAGAATTGTGAGTCTGAGAAAGTATTAATCCCTTCCTTTGTAATTACTACACTCACTTTCCTCGGGTGCCATTTGTGATCTCACCAACTCACCTAATTTGTCAATGCAGAACATTGAATTCATAAGAATAAAAACCCCTCAGTCTGTAAGGTCCAGCTGTATGATAGACTTAAAACAGCCCAAACCAAAATGAAGATAGCAGCTACTTTTGATGGAAGGGTTTTTGCACCTTCTGCGGAGATGTGATGGCCGGGAAAGTCAATGGCTGATAACTTAGCCTGCTATTTTGCATGGTTAGTATCAATTCGTATTGGCTTAAGTGCTCGTAAAGTGTGCAGAGATGAGGTTCCTGTTTGGATTTGGATGCATTGGTGACAAGTTTGTCATTCAGGGGATCAAAAGGAAAATCTAAGTTTTTAATGCAGAATCCATCAGCTATTGGAAGACTGTACTACATTTTTCAGCCCAAACGGCATGAGTAGAAACTCAGAAAGGCCAAATGGGATTATCACAGCCATATCTAATCTGTACAGGACTTTCAGGCCTTTTAACATTCGAAGTGTTTCTATGAGTTCCCCCGTCATGCTCCTGAACTCCAGGGAATGTAGCCCAAGAGCTGTCAGACGTTCCTCATACGGTAACCCTTTCATTCCTGGAATCATTCTGGTGAATCTTCTCTGAACTCTCTCCAACGTCAGTATATCCTTTCTAAAATAAGGAGCCCAAAATTGCACACAGTACTCCAAGTGTGGTCTCACGAGTGCCTTATACAGCCTCAACATCACGTCCCTGCTTTTATATTCTATACCTCTAGAAATGAATGCCAACATTGCATTCTCCTTCTTCACCACTGACTCATCCTGGAGGTTAACCTTTAAGGTATCTTGCACAAGATGTCCCAAGTCCCTTTCTATCTCTGCATTTTGAATTCTCTCCCCATCTAAATAATTGTCAGCCGTTGATTTCTTCCACCAAAGTGCATGACCATACACTTTCCAATATTGTATTTCATTTTCTACCTCTGTGCCCATTCCCCTAAACTATCGACGTCTCTCTGCAGGCTCTCTGTTTCCTCAGGACTACCTGCCCCTCCACCTATCTTTGTATCATCAGCAAATTTAGCCGCATATTCATTAATCCCACAGTCCAAATCACTGACACACATCATAAAAAAACAGCGGTCCCAACATTGACCCCGATGTCCCATAGGTTAGGACCCTGCTGCCGTTGGCAAACTGCAACGAATTTCGTCGCTCTTTGCCATCTGATCAATAAGTGATACTGGCAGCATATTCACTTGAGCACTTGTGTCACACAGGAAACATCGCCCCGAAATCGTGTCTGTAATGTACAATAAACATCCCTGGCAGCTGAAACCCACTGTGTTCACAGACCTCTGAGGCCCAGATGTGCTGGCACTGTCAAAGCTACCAGGTGGTTGGCACTTTCCAGTGTCCATACCAAAGCAAGCGAGGTAAAAACACAGGCCTGGTATTGTCTGTTTCGCAGCCATGGGTGCCCTTAAGTTGGAGGCTTGCTGACCGTGCTTATTGAGGTAGAGAAAGCTGAGACTAGACTATCAGCCATATTAGCAAGCTCCCTTTTATCCTTCACAGGTGTACTTGATTGGGCTCAGCAAACTTGTTTCGGCATTTTCTGCATGAAGATTTGTTTAAAATTAAAACAAGGATGGTGATTGCTCAGGAGGGATAACATGTGATCCATTAGCTCTGATGGCTTAGCGTCACCGTGGCTGGGCGAGGAAAACAACTGTTGGTGCACTCAGACTCCAACAGTCCAAAACTCTGTAAATGGTGAGTTTTCAATGATCGGTATTGATCATATTCAGGCAGGTTTTCAAGGAGACTCTTCACTCTGGAGATTACTCTTAATGTAAATTGGACTTTGCCTTGCAGTACCAATGTAACGGCAGTTTGATCCAATGTAGGATTTCACAAATTATATGGCAGAGGCATTTTATTTTTACGAGAAAAAATAACAACTTACTTATTGAACACAAAGTGCAATAACACTCCTTAATGTAATTCACTCACCACCTCAGACCAGCCTCTTCAAGTGAACCCCAACCCAATGTCAACAGTTGTGAATACTAAAAACAACAGGAATTCTGCAAATGCTGGAAATTCAAGCAACATACATCAAAGTTGCTGGTGAACGCAGCAGGCCAGGCAGCATCTCTTGGAAGAGGTGCAGTCGACGTTTCGGGCCGAGTCCCTTCGTCAGGACTAACTGAAGGAAGAGCTAGTAAGAGATTTGAAAGTGGGAGGGGGAGGGGGAGATCCAAAATGGTAGGAGAAGACAGGAGGAGGAGGGATGGAGCCAAGAGCTGAACAGGTGGTTGGCAAAAGGGATATGAGAGGATCATGGAACAGCAGGCCTAGGGAGAAGGAAAAAGGGGAGGGGGAGGAAACCCAGATGATGGGCAAGGGGTACAGTCAGAGGGACAGAGGGAGAAAATGAGAGAGAGAGAAAGAATGTGTGTATATAAATAAATAACGGATGGGGTACGAGGGGGAGGTGGGGCATTAGCGGAAGTTAGAGAAGTCAATGTTCATGCCATCAGGTTGGAGGCTACTCAAACAGAATATAAGGTGTTGTTCCTTCAACCTGAGTGTGGCTTCATCTTTACAGTAGAGGAGGCCGTGGATAGACATATCAGAATGGGAATGGGATGTGGAATTCAACTTCCTCGTGTTTAAGTCCAGGACCAGCCAATTGGCTCAGGGTGTCTGACCCACCAAGGGAGGAGTTGTAAAGTTTGATGACCACAGGCAAGAATGACTTCCTATGACGCTCTGTGTTTCATCTCGGTGGAATGAGTCTCTGGCTGAATGTACACCTGTGCACAACCAGTACATTATGTAGTGGATGGGAGACATTGTCCAAGATGGCATGCAATTTGGACAACATCCACTTTACAGACACCACCGTCTGAGAGTCCAGTTCCATCCCCTCTCTGGCTTATCCCACAAAGGCAATGTCTAATCCTATTTACTACCTCATCTTGAATGCCGAGCAACCGAATCTTCTAGACCAATATCCCTTGCAAGACCTCATCAAGAACCTTGCTAAAGTCCATGCAAATAACATCCACTGCCTTGCCTTCATCAACCTTCTGGATAACTTCCTCAAAAAACTCTAAAAAATTAGTCAGACAACCTACCACACACAAAGCTGTGCTGACCATCCCGAATCAGTTCCTGACTAGTAACATCCCTCCCCCTCTGTTGTGTCTGAAATAACAGAATCCCAAAACCACACCAATATTTGTTCTGCACTCTGGTTCCCACCACCTTGCAACATCTGTTTAAATCGTCCATGAAGCACGAGCAACCCTTCTCACTGGTATATCAGTCCCCTTCCAGTTCACTTGCAAACCGTTTTTTTCTCTACAATTTTCAAGTTCCCCGGAAGACAGCCCAATGATTCAAAAAATCCTATGCTATCCCTCCTCCACCAACTCCTTGACCAAGAGTTGAACTATATGATCTTCCTATTTCTGGCCTCACTAGCATGTGGAAAAGGTGTCAATCCTGAGATCACAAACCTAGACATCCTGCCCTTTAACATCGCACCTAACTCCATGAATTCACTTTGCAGAGTCTCAACACTTGGTACCTACATGAACCATGACCTCTGGCTGCTCACCCTCCCTCTTGAGAAAGCTAAGGACTCGATTTGAGGTGTACTGAACCCTGGCACCTGGGAGGCAACATACCATCTGGGGATCTCGTACTCACCCACAGAACTTCCTGTCTGTTAACCTAACTAACGAATCCCCAATCACCACAGCTTGCCTCTTCAACCTCCTTCCCTTCTGAGTCTCAGAGACAGACTCAGTGTCAGAGACCTGACCATTGTGACTTTCTCTGCTTGCTCATGCCCCAATCAGTAACCAAAGATGTTGTTGAGGGCGAGTGACCAAAGGTTTAGTCTGCACTGGCTGTTTAACCCCTGTCCCCTTCCTGACTGTCACCATGCTCCTGTGTTCTGAGACTGGGACAGACCCTGACAGACATTACCTACCCGACTCTGACCCATCCCCAGTGAGAGAAGGACAATCCCAGGCAGACATTTCCCACCCTGACACATCCCTATTTAGAGCGAGACAAACCCATTCAGTTATTCCCAACCCTGACCCTTCTCCGTGAGAGTGGGACAGACCCAGGCAGACAATCCCCGCCCCCACACTGCCAACCCCAGTGAGTGTAGGACAGACTCAGGCAGACATTTCCAATGCAGACCTGTCTCCAGTGAGAATGGGACTCCATGGCAGATATCCTCCAACCTGACCCTTCCCCAGTGAGAATGGAACAGACCCAGGCAGACATTTCCCACGCCCAAACTAACCATCGCCCGTGAGAGTGGGAAAGACTCAGGTAGACATTACTGACACCCCATCCAACCATTCCCATGTAGAATGGGATTGACCCAGAGAGACCCTTTTTCCCCTCCCTTCCCTCTGTCAAAATCCCACACATGAACAGGGCAGAACTGCACACTGGTTCCGCTTCAGGTTGCCACCGTGCTCTGCTTACTGACAGGGTTGGAGATGGTGCAGCAGAACAATGAGGGGATGAAGGTGTCCATAGCATTGATTGAGACAAGGAGGTGTTGTCACCGTTGTTGATGTTGTGTAGCTGGTTGAAGTTCAGCCGAGAGAGTGGGTGTGAATGAGGGTTCTCACCATCCAGGGAAGGAGATGTGGATCTACAGTGTGTTGGCAGCAAGAAGGAGGGAGTGCAGTGTCCCAAAAGGGGAATGATGATTTATAAGGAAGCATTAGCAATGATCTATCACTGAGGAAAACGTGCTTGGAAAGCTGAAGTCTGATGGTAGATAAGTCACCTGGAACAGATCGACTACAATTCTCGGATCTGATAGATGTAGATGAGGAGCTTGTGAAGGCATTTATCATGACCCTTCAAGAAGCATGAGATTCTGGAATATTTTTGGAGGAATGGAAAAGCCAAAGGTCACTCCACTTTGATGAAAGGAGGGAGGCAAAATGCAAGAAATTATAAGCCAGTAATCCTGACTTCAGTGGTTGGTAAAATGCTGTAATCCATTATTAAGGATGAGGATTCACAGTAGTTAGAGACACTTGGATTATTGTCTGCAGTTTTGGGCCCCTTATCTGTACTGCAAAATGACCAGAGGAGGTTCACAAAAATGATTCCAGGAATGTCTCACTCTCAAGAACATTTTACAATTCATGTTCTTAGTATAATTTCTTGCACAGTTTGTCTTTTGCACTTTGGTTGTTTGTCAGTCTTTATAGGAAGCTTTTCATAAATTCTGTTGAATTTCTGCATCTCCCTGTAAATGCCTGCAAGAAAATGAATCTTAAGGTGAAATACAGTGCCTTGAAATAGTATTCAGTCTCCACAACCACAGTATTTTCATGTTTTACTCTGTCATTTTCTAAATATTTTGAGGTACAATTTATTGAGCTAATCGAGAAAACATTGTGCATCATATCAAATCAAAAGAAAAATTCCAAACTTTCTCAACAATTTGCTAAAAATTAAACCAAACTTGTGAATCTGATAAAATATTCATCCCTTCCTTTGTAATTACCACAATCACTTTCCTCAGGTGCCATTTGTGATCTCACCAACTCTCCTAATTTGTCAATGCAGAACATTGTAGGACCAGTGAATTCATAAGAATAAAAACCCATCACTCTGTCAGGTCCAGCTATATGATAGACTTAATACAGACCAAACCAAAATGAAGACAAAGGAGCATTCAAGACAAGTCAGGGAACTGAGGAAAGGGCAGCATAAATCTGGGGAATGGTACATGACAACCTTAAAGGCACTGAACACACCTGGGAGCTCAGTGCAGTCGATCATGAAAAAGTATGAAACCACAGCCACACTACCTAGGTCAGGCACTCCTCCAAACTGAGTCGCTGGTGAAGAATGGCACGTGTAAGAAGGATTACCGTGATGCCAACAGTCACACTGAGTGAGCAGCAACTGGAGATGAACAAGAGCAACATGCAGTGGCTTCAAATATAGTCACCCGCACCCCCACCAGCATCCCTCCTCCTTCCCTTTCCCCCATGAAATTGCTGACAGGCTGGAGGCAGCCAGTGGGAATAAAAGGGGCATTTTTCTGTTTGGCTGCTGGTGACTCGTGCCGTTCTACAGGGGTCAGTTTTGGAACCACAACTTTTCCGATTGTTTGTCAATGACATGGATAATGGAATTGGTGGCTTTGTGACAAAGTTTGTGGATGATATGAAGATAGGTGCAGAGATGGGTAGTGCTGAGGAAACAATGCGATTGCAGCAGAACTTAGACAATTTGGAAGAATAGCAAAAAAGTGGCAGACCATCCATGATTAGGGATGTTGCCTTTAAACGCTCCTTACAGGGGAGCATACGTAAGTTCTGAGGCTTGTCGAAAGAAGCTGTAATAGAAATTTACCATCCCTAGAAAGTCCTGTAGTGTTTCAGTAGTGTGGGGCAGGGGAAATGCGTAATAGCAGCTTCTTTTAATGGGAGTGGTTTTGCACCTTCTGCAGAGATGTGATGGCTGACAAAGTCAAAGGCTGATAACCCAAACTGGTATTTTGCGTGGTTCGTAATCAACCTGTGTTGGTTTTAGTGCTTGTAAGCTGTGCAGAGATGAGGTTCAAGTTTGGATTTGGATGTATTGGTGACAATTATGTCATCCAGTTGAACAAAAAGAAAATCTAAGTTTTTAATACAGAGTCCATCAGCTATTGGAAGACTGTACTGCATTTTTCAGCCCAAACGGCATGCGCAGAAACTCAGATAGGCCAACTGTGATTATACAGCCATATCTAATCTGTACAGGTCTTTCAGGCCTTTTAACACTCAAAATGTTTCGATGAGATCCCCCTGCATTCTCCTGAACTCAATAGAATATAGCCAAAGAGCTGCCAGACGTTCCTCATACGGTAACCCTTCCATTTCTGGAATCATTCTCATGCATCTTCTCTGAACTCTCTCCAATGTCACTATATCCTTTCTAAAATAAGCCCAAAACTGCACACAGTACTCCAAGTGTGGTCTCATGAGTGCCTTATAGAGCCTCAACATCACGTCCCTGCTTTTAAATTCTATACCTCTAGAAATGAATGCCAACATTGCATTCTCCTTCTTCACCACTGACTCAACCTGCAGGTTAACCTTTCCAGTATCTTGCACAAGGTTTCCCAAGTCCCATTCCATCTCTGCATTTTGAATTCTCTCTCCATCTAAATAATTGTCAGCCGTATAGTTCTTCCACCAAAGAGCGTGAGCGTACACTTTCCAATATTGTATTTCATTTTCGACTTCAGTGCCCATTCCCCTAAACTATCGACGTCTCTCCGCAGGCTCTCTGTTTCCTCAGCGCTACCTGCCCCTCCACCTATCTTTGCATCATCAGCAAATATAACCACAAATCCATTAATCCCACAGTCCAAATCATTGACACACATCATAAAAAACAGCGGTCCCAACATTGACCCCTATGACCTATAGGTTAGGACCCTGCTGCCGTTGGCAAACTCCAACTAATTTCGTCGCTCTTTGCCATCTGATCAATAAGTGATACTGGCAGCACATTCACATGGGTACCTGTGTCACACAGGAAACATCGCCCCGAAATTGTGTCTGTAATGTACAGTAAACATCCCTGGCAGCTGGAACCCACTGTGTTCACAGACCTCTGAGGTCCAGATGCGCTGGCGCTGTCAAAGCTGCCAGCTCGTCGGCACTTTCTAGTGTCCATACCAAAGCAAGCGAGCTAAAAACACAGGCCTGGCATTATCTGTTTCGCAGCCACAGGTGTCCTTAAGATGGGGGCTTTCTGACCGGGCTTATTGAGGTAGAGAAAGCTGAGTGTAGACTATCAGCCATATCAGCAAACTCCCTTTCGTCTGTCATAGGTATATTAGCTGGGGCTAAGCAAACTTGTTTCGGCATTTCCTGCATGAAGAGTTGTTTAAAATTAAAACAAGGATGGTGATTGCTCAAGAGGGATAGCATGTGATCCATTAGCTCTGATGACTTAGCGTCACCGTGGCTGGGCGAGGAAAACAACTGTTGGTGCACGCAGACTCCAACAGTCCAAAACTCTGTAAATGGTGAGTTTTCAACGATCGGTATTGATCGTATTCAGGCGGGTGTTCAAGGAGACTCTTCACTCTGGCAGCACATAGCAATGTTTGGTGTTGTGGGGGGAGATGGCTCACAACATAAATTGGACCTTGCCTTGCAATAATAATGTAACGGCAGATTGATCCAATGTAGGATTTCACAAATTATATGGCAGAGGCACTTTATGTTTAAGAAAAAAAATAGCAACTTATTTATAGAACACAAAAAACTGAACACAAAACGCAATAACAGTCATTGATGTAATTAACTCACCACCTCAGACCAGCCTCTTCAAGTGAACCCCAACCCAATCTCAACAGTTGTAAATACTGTACGTTTCCACCAAAATCACATCAAATCACATTTAATTCACTTTCAAAATACAAGTAGATATACTGAATGAAACAAAGTTCAAAAAAGTTCAAAGTTCAAAGAAAAATTTATTTTCAGAGTACATACCTGTCACCACATACAACCCTGAGATTCTTCATCTGCGGGCATAATTAGCAAATCTATAGAACAGTACCTGTAAACTGTAAACACCAGGAACTGTAAACAAACTGTTCAAATTCAGATATAAATAAATAGCAATAAATAATGAGAATGATATAATGATATCAAATCCATTCTTCTTCTTAGTTCTTACAGAAACATCTGCATGATGCTAAGCTAGGGCACATCATCAGTGATATTACCTGGGGTCGTCAGGTGTTTCAGGTGTTTCAGGTCTTTCAACATCATACACCCTCGCCCAGGGGACCCAACCGGGGTTGATCAGAGCCCGGCCTGTGTCCTAGCAGCAACCCACCGATCTGCCCTCTTTATCCAGAGCCATCTTGATGCTTCCTCTGCTGCACCTGTGGTGGTAAAAATGGCTCTCCTTCCTCTCTCTCCCGTGATTCCAAGTGTGGTGTATACTTTGCAGAGCGAATAGCCTGCAAACCCACGACACCCGACCTCCACGGGCCAACACTTTGCTCTCCAGCCTCTTCTTTGGCAGTTCACTGATTCTTGAGACTTCGGCGAAAACATCTCCCATTAAGAAAAGTGCTAATTCCATTGAAAATGAATAACTTTTTTTCTTTAAAATAATCAGGGTTGATCATCTGAGGGTCTTTTGCACAAATGCAACATTTTTTCATGTTTGTTTTTAATTTTATAAATTATACAATTATATGATAGCCCAGTACCCACAAAATCAGTTGTCCTCAGACAACAGATTATCATTTCAATTTGATAAAAAAGTGTGAAAAGATGATTTAAAGTGTATAACATATATGCCAGATGAAAGAGTAGATTGAAAAACCTCTTTAAAACTAAAGGCATTGAACCTTCAGCAATATTCACTCTTATTTGTGGTTGCTCAGAATGTGTACCAAGTTTTTGTCAACACCAGCAGATGTTTATAAAAAAAGGAATAAACTCAGGCAACCACATGGTCAACTATATTCCTGAGGACCCCCTTTCCACCCTCTGCATCTGCTAAATGCAACAAGGTCACACAATCTCCTCTAAGTTTGCTATTTTTCCAATAATTGTTACATATTTATTGATGTTGCTACTGTCACAACCATGACGAGTCAACTTCTGTCTCTTTTGTATAGAAAGAACTATTTAAAATTATGACATAAATTTATGCATTTTGAGTAAAGTCCAGAGGCAACTAGCAACAGAGGGAATACAGGATGGCTCCTGTATACAACTCATGCAAATGAGGCACTTGAGGGGTTTCAGAAATGCAAAAGACTTCTCAGCAGAGGAATTATGAGGAATAAAAGAGGACTTGAGGTTGCAGTGCAATACAAGAGGAAAGAAAGTCCCAAGGGTTTCTATAGCCATCTTAAGAGCAAAAGAATAACAAGAGACAAAGTTGGTCCACTGGTTGATCAGCATGGTCATCTATGCATGGAACTGAGAGAGAGAGAGAAAGATTTTTTCATCGGTATTTACTTTGGAGACAGACACAAATAGTCGACCTGAGGCAAAAATTCGTGAAGTCATAGACTGTATCTAGTCACAAAAGAGGAGGGCTGGCTGTCTAGAGGCCAGCTAGGGTGGATATATCAGTAGGGCCTGACAAGTTTTTCCCTTGGACCATGTGGAATGCTAATGTTGAAACTGCTGGGGCCTTGGCAGGAATAGTTAAACCATCTTTAGTCATGGCTGAGGAGCCAGGAGAGTGGAGGATATCTAAAGTTGTTACATTGTTCAAGAAACATTCTAAGAAATAGCCAGCAAATGATAGGCTTATTTATTTATGGATAAGTTATTGGAAGGCATTCTAAATGCAGGATGAAGAAATACGGTGGATTCATGTTATTTGGGACAGCCACTAATTAAGGAGAACTCTGAAGGAACAAAAGCAAATCAAGAAAATAATCAGGATACCTTTGTTTATTGAGGACACTGCCTGTGAATTGGGACAGAAGACTACTGCGGAGTGTCGGTTTAACCAGCGTCAGTCACGGACACTTGTGTGGCCATCAGACAGTGCACCTGGTGATGAAGGTGACACATCTGAACATGAGCCCGTGATGACACGGGATGCTGAGAAATTTATTGTTGGATTACAATATTATTTCATGCAAGAAGGCAATGAAGGCAGTCCATATCTGCACTTGGTGTCCGCGGTGATTTTGTTAATTTGCAGTCAATCAAAAGTACACAGCAGCGTACTCGAAATGAATTCCACTGTCAATAACGATCAGGGAATGAAACACAGTTTTATAGTACTGTAGTCGTGGTGGTAGTGTTCTAATTTGTTCTGTACTTCAGTTAAATATTCAGTTTGTTACTCAGTTAAACGGGAGTTTGTCTTTTTTAAACTATTTCCATGAAAATTTGTTTAATTGGGCAACCTCTTAATAATAATGACCTCTTTATTAGTGTGCCCAATCCACCAGAGTCTACTGTATTTGGATAGACAGGGCTTATTTACGGAAAATCAAAGTGGCCTCGTGAATGGTAGTTCATGTCTAAACAATCTTAAAGCTTTTTGAAGATTAAACAAGAAATTTGTGTCTTGATGCTTGTGACTGGTGCCCCAGGGATCAGTGCTGTGTCTGTTATTGTTTGACATCTATACCAATAATCTGGGTGATAATTGATCAGCAAATTTGTGGATGACACCAAGATAGGGAACAGAGTGGACAGCGAGGAAGGATATCAAATGCTGCATCACATGAACTGGGATGTTGGTGAGGCTGAAACTAGAGTAATGTGAGTAGTTCTGGTCATCTACCTACGGGAAAGAAAATTGACATGGATGTTGCCGGGACTTGAGTACCTGAGTTATAGGGGAAGGTTGAAAAGAGTCACAGAGCAATACAGCATAGAAGTAGACCAATCCCCTCAGTGACAAGCTCTGCAAATTGACCGTGCTGTTCCTGTCAGTGTGTAGATGAACACACAGACAAGACAATGACTGACCACCTTATCCATATTGCTCCTGATTTTATAAGCTTCTGTCAAGTCCCCTTACAATAGTAAGTCCCCTAATAAGGCAGAAGAAGCTTTTTCCTCTCAGGTTGTGTGAGAATAGAACAAGAGGTGATAGATTTAAGGCAAAACATGAAATATTTTAGGGGAATCTGAGAGCATGGCTTGGATGGTGGGGGTCCTTGATGATGGATGCTTATTTCTTACAACGGTACTCCATGTAGATGTGCTCCGTGTTGGGGAGGGCTTTCACTATGATGGACTGGATGTACCCATTGATTTTGACGGCGATTCTTTTCAAGCACATTTGTGTTTCCATACCAGGCCGTGCTGCAGCCAGTCAATATAATCTGTATCACATATCTATAAGCTTGTCAAAGTTTCAGATGACATGACAAATCTTAGCAAACATTGAGAAAGTAGAAGTATTGCCGTGCTTCCTTTGTAATGGCACTTAATTGAGAGACCCAGGGCAGATCGTTGGAAATGTCCAGGAATTTAAGTTTTCTGACCCTCTCCAACTCAGATCACCGATGAGTACTGGCTCATAGCTTCCCCCACTTGTAGTCAATAAGCTCGTTCTAGGAGACTTAATGGGCTGATCGGTCTGATTCTGCTGCTGTGTCCCATGGTGTTCTGGTCTTAGTCCATGCAGGCTCTGAGGTAATCACATTCCCAAACCTATTTCCCTCCAAACTATTCCCGTTCACCTTCTCTTTCACTTATTCCACTGACAACCTGCTGTCAGTGAAGCTCTTCACATTAGCAGCGGGGTCAAGAACAGGAGAGTGTGGAATGAAGGGTCTTGGCATGAAACATCAACAGTTTATTCTTCTCCACAGATACTGCCTGACCTGCTGAATGCCTCCAGCATTTTGTCCGTGTTCTTGTAGAATGAAGATGTTTTGTAAATAAACTAGGAGTGATGGATGGTAAAATATTTTTACACTTCAAATATTTAAGGTCTGGATGCAAACGTCTCTTAATAGGGGAGGCAGATTGATATCTCATTTTCACCCATGACTGACAGCATTGCCCAGAGTCCCCAGGAGTGTGACACTCACAAATGGTACACTATTTACAATCTGTGCCCCTGAATGGACAAAGTTGGTGAATGTCTCAAACCTTCCAAACACAATTTTAGCACAGAATCTCCCTTAACCAGGACAAGGGGCAGGGACAATGAAGAATACCACCTCTACAATTCCCCAGGTCACCATTGCTACACCACCATCAAGAATGCCTACTGTCCTGTTCCACACCCTCATTTTGTGAAGTCTGATCACCTAGCTGTACTTTTACAATCTGAGTATAGGCAGTGACTGAAGACTGCAGCAGCAGCAGTGAGGACCAAGAAAGTTTGGACAAGGGAAGCACAGGAGCACCTACAGGACTGCTTTGAATCGGTGGACTGGACTGTATTCAGGGTTTCACCGTTGAATATGGATGAGTATTCTGCAGTTGTTACCGACTTCATTAAAACCCTTGTGGATGAGTGTGTGCCTTCAAAGACTTACTCTACATTCCCGAACCAAAAGCCGTGGATGAACCAGGAGGTACGTCGTCTGCTGAAGGCCAGATCTGTGGTATTCAAGTCTGGCAACCCAGGCCTGTACCAGAAAAGCAGGTATGATTTGCAGAGGGCTATTTCAAGGGGGAAGAGACAATTTCGAATGAGGTTGGAGACGATATCAGGTGCACGGCAACTCTGGCAGGGTTTGCAAGACATTAGTCCTTACAGAGCAAGACTCAATAGTATGAATGGCGGCAATGCTTCACTCCCAGATGAACTCAACGCCTCCTATGCGTGCTTTGAAAGGGAGAACACAACTACAGCTGTGAAGATCCCTGCTGCACCTGATAACCCTGTGATCTCTGTCTCAGAGGCCGATGTTAGACTGTCTTTAAAGAGAGTGAACCCTCGCAATGCAGAAAGTCTTGATGGAGTACCTGGTAAGTCTCTGAAAACCTGTGCCAACCAACTAGCGGGAGTATTCAAGTACATTTTCAACCTCTCACCTGCTACAGACACAAGTTCCCAGTTGCTTCAAAAAGGCAACAGTTATAGCAGTGCCTGCGAAGAATAATGTGGGCTGCATAATGACTATCGCCCAGTAGCACTCACATCTACAGTGAGGAAATGCTTTGAGAGGTTGGTTATGACTAGAATGAACTCCTGCCTCAGAAAGCAGCTGGACCCATTGCAATTTGCGGATTGTTGACGATCAGCACTGGCGCACCTCAGGGGTGTGTGCTTAGCCCACTGCTCTGCTCTCTGTATACACGTGACTGTACGGCCAGGCATAACTCAAAACTATCTATAAATTTACTAATGATACAACCATTGCTGGTAGAATCTCAGGTGGTGATGAGAGAGCATACAGGAGTGAGATATGCCAACTAGTGGAGTGGTGCCACAGCAACACCCTGGCACTAACGTTAGTAAGACGAAAGATCTGATTGTGGACTTCAGGAAGGGTAAGACTAACGATTACATAATTGATTTACTTGTTTACTTATTACAATTTTTACTTTATTTTTTTCTCTGCTGAATTATGTATTGCATTGAACCGCTGCTGCTAAGTTAACATATTTCACGTCACATGCTGGTGATAATAAACCTGATTCTGAAAACATTATTTCTTTCACCCTCATCGCGTTATTGTAACCCAGGCAATGACAAAGGCTTTCACTAAATATGGAGATGTTGAGGTGTGACCCCTCCGGGGGAGGTGACATTATGACTCCAGCGGACACATCATAATGAGATGCATCATCACCATAGGATTTAAAATCTGCTCAGCTGGAGACTGGAGACAGATGTAGACGGGCAGAAATCATGGATTCTCCCATATCTACACAGATGGTTCAAAAGATCCAGCGACAGATCATTCAGGTATCTCTCTTTATGTTCATTAATTTCATGTCGGACAATGACTGAGGTTTCCTCTCTTTATGAATGGATAACAGGAGAATTAGTTGTCCTTTTTTATTATATATTGCATATTTTCTTATTACTATGTATGATTATGATAATATCTATTTCATCTTTTGTTTATATGGTTGCTGATATACATATTTGAGATAATTCTCCCCTTGTCTGCATATATGTTTCCTCTAAATCAATAAAAAGATTAATAACAAAAGAAAAGATTTTTCGTGCTGTGACTCAAAATGTAAATGTTCCTGTCGTTGTCTAGTTGTAAGCCAGTGAATATTTTTCCTCTCTTTTGTTTCCTTTCATGATGAAGGGTCTCAGCCTGAAACGTTGGCTCTGCTCTTTGTCTTAGATGCTGCCTGGCCTGCTGTGTTTCTCCAGCGTTTTCTGTGTGTTGCTTGAATTTACTTTTTCTTTCTTCTCCTTGAGGGACAAGAGTGCCAGAAACCATGACACATGATTGTGCACAAGACAACACAGATTTGAACCGTATGAAGCTGAGAGTGACCACTACACAATTCAAGCCCAAGACAGCAAGTCCCGACTGCATTCAGGTCTCCTCAGGTTAGTACCTCTGCAACCCTTCCACCTCACTGTGTTCACTTAATTACCACTCCCATTCCACCCCACAAACTCACAGAGTCATGGGGACTGTGTGAAACCACCTCTCTTATCACAGGACCATTTCCATCCCGTGCATCCTGTGGTCAGAGGGTTCACTCATCCAGTGCTAAGTTTGTTTTTACATTGATTTATTTCACATTTTAAAAGTTGTCATTTCTGTGTGCTGATGGGTGTTTGTCATCCCAACCAGCTCTGCCCGAAATTCTTTGGTGTGATTGTTTCTTGGTGAAATTTGACAATGGGTTCCCCGGTTGGACCTTCATGCCCAGTCATCATGACCCCGCGTCGGTAACAGGAACCGACCCTGCTCCGGCTCCAGGCTCAGGTCAGCATTGCTCGGAGTTACCGTACTGGCACTGGAGAGGGCCCAGTCCATGTGGTCAGTTCTGGCCAAAGGCAGCTGGGGCTCCACCCTGACACCAAGTCATTTTATGTGATTAGCAAAAGCTGCAGCCCTTTACTTCCACCCTGCCCCTGATGCATGGGGAATAAATATACCAGTAAGGTTGTTTACAAAAGACTCATTTGGTGTTGTCAAAAGCTCTGGTCATGTCTGCTGACCATTCAAACATGCGATTTTGGGCATTAAATTAAGGGAGCAAGCATAAGTTCAACAGATCGTGGAATGAAAAGGTGATAGAAATTCACCAAAACAAAAATCACTTGCAGTATTTTTTGGGGGGTGGGGGTGCAGTGGAAAGTCCATCATAGCAGTGACTTTTGATGGTGGGTTGGCAGACTATCTTCTGCTCTGATCTGAGGTCAGTTCGCAGGTTGATTGGCATCTGCGAACAGTTCGAGCTGGCGTCGGTGGCCAGGGTCAACCACACGAAGAGAGAAGCCATGCTCTTTGGCAACTGGCATGACTGATCCAGCGTCCCCTTCACTATCAGGTCTGACCACATGAAGGTGTTGGAGATCTGGTTCGCAGGGGCTGAGGCATGCAGCAAGAACTGGCGGGAGCAGACTGCCAAGGTGAAACAGAAACTGGGACTGTGGGGAGGGCGCTCCCTTTCGATAACGGGCAAGAACCTGATCATCAGGTGTGAGGTGCTCTCAGGGCTGCTGTACTTGACGCAGGTGTGGCCCGTCCCCCACTCCTGCAGCTCGGAAATCACCCCAGGCGTCTTCAGATTCGTCTGGGGATCCAAGATGGAGCGGGTGAGAGAGACCGTCATGCACAAGTCCCTGGACAACGGGGGCAAGAACGTCCCCAATGTCGCCCTCACCCTGATGGCCAGCTTCGTGTGTGGCTGCATCAGGTTGTGAGTGGATCCCAGATACGTGGGCACAAAGTACTACTATGTGCCCAGGTTTTACCTGTCGCCCTGGCTACGAAGGATGGGTCTGGCCCCTTTCCCATGCAACGCCCCAGTCAGCTGGTCATTGCCTCCTTACATGTCCTTCGTGGAAAAATTCTTCAAGGTCAATGTATTTGACCACAATGCCATTAGACAGTGGACGGCACGTAATGTCCTGCAGGCACTGCAGGAGAAGGACGAGATGGATTCAGTGGAGTGATTCCCTGAGCAGACGGTCCAGTTCATCTGGGAAAATGCCTCAACGCCAGACCTCACCAACAGGCACAAAGACCTCGCCTGGCTGGCGGTGAGAGCGGCCCTCCCAGTCAGATCCCTCCTGTACGCCCGGAAAGGTTCCTCCACACCCCGCTGCCCATGGGAGGACAGTAATGGAGTGGAATCGGTGGCTTACATCTTTGCACATTGTGGGTTCGCGAAGAAGGTGTGGAAGAGAATGGAAGGGACAGTACTAAGATTCACGCCCAGCAGTTGCGTTACCGAGGACTCCGTGATCTACGGGCTACTCCCGGGAATGCACACAGAGACAAACATCTGGTGCTGCTGGCAGATCATCAACTCGGTGAAATACGCTCTTTGGTCTGCCCGAAACTTGGTGGTCTGCCAGCACATGGAGATGTCCGTGACTGAATGCTGCCGACTGGCTCACTCTCGTCTGCAGGAGTAGGTGCTGAGGGATGCACTCAAGCTTGGTGCGGCCACCGCGAAGGCCCGGTGGGGAAGGACCACAGTTTAAGGTTCATCACCCATGCAAGTGGGAGGGGTTGAGCTGGGTGGGGAGGAGACCTACCCTCATCAGCGGTGTTGACAGATAATCAACAGGGTGCCCAAGGTGTGGGTGGAATTGTTAATCTGGGAAAGCATTAGGGACTTCGCCTGCCTTTATGGTTGATAATTTTATTGCTAATAAGTCTTAACTCTTGACCAAGGGTTGAGAGTAAATGAATGGTTTATTGTAAACATCTTTCATTTGTAAGTGAACAGAGAGTCAACGCATAATTTTATTGTTAATAACTTTTTTGAATAAGGACTCAGAGTCAACAAATGTTTTTTCTTATATTGTAAATAATTTTATTTTGTAACACTTCTGAATAAAGTATTTTTGGGAAAAAGATATCTACACAGATGGTTCAATAGATCCAGCGACAGGTCATTCAGGGATCTCTCTTTATGTTCATTAATTTCATGTCAGACAATGAGTGAGGTTTCCTCTCTTTATGAATTGATAAGAGGAGAATTAGTTGTCTTTTATTATATATTGCATATTTTCTTATTACTATGTATGATTATGATAATATCTATTTCATCTTTTGTTTATATGGTTGCTGATATACATATTTGAGATAATTCTCCCCTTGTCTGCATATATGTTTCCTCTAAATCAATAAAGAGATTAATAACGAAAGAAAAGATTTCTCATGCTGTGACTCAAAATGTAAATGTTCCTGTCGTTGTCTAGTTGTAAGCCAGTGAATATTTTTCCTCTCTTTTGTTTCCTTTCATGATGAAGGGTCTCAGCCTGAAACTTCGGATCTGCTCTTTGTCTTAGATGCTGCCTGGCCTGCTGTGTTTCTCTAGCGTTTTCTGTGTGTTGCTTGAATTTACTTTTTCTTTCTTCTCCTTGAGGGACAAGAGTGCCAGAAACCATGACACATGATTGTGCACAAGACAACACAGATTTGAACCAGAGATGAAGCTGAGAGTGACCACTACACAATTCAAGCCCAAGACAGCAAGTCCCGACTGCATTCAGGTCTCCTCAGGTTAGTACCTCTGCAACCCTTCCACCTCACTGTGTTCACTCAATTACCACTCCCATTCCACCCCACAAACTGACAGAGTCATGGGGACTGTGTGAAACCACCTCTCTTATCACAGGAGCATTTCCATCCCGTGCATCCTGGGGTCAGAGGGTTCACTCATCCAGTGCTAAGTTTGTTTTTACATTGATTTATTTCTCATTTTAAAAGTTGTCATTTCTGTGTGCTGATGGGTGTTTGTCATCCCAACCAGCTCTGCCCAAAATTCTTTGGTGTGATTGTTTCTTGGTGAAATTTGACAATGGGTTCCCCGGTTGAACCTTCATGCCCAGTCATCATGACCCCATGTCGGTAACAGGAACCGACCCTGCTCCGGCTCCAGGCTCAGGTCAGCATTGCTCGGAGTTACCGTACTGGCACTGGAGAGGGCCCAGTCAATGTGGTCAACTCTGGCCAAAGGCAGCTGGGGCTCCACCCTGACACCGAGTCATTTTATGTGATTAGCAAAAGCTGCAGCCCTTTACTTCCACCCTGCCCCTGATGCATGGGGAATAAAAAAACCAGTAGGGTTGTTTACAAAAGACTCGTTTGGTGTTGTCAAATGCTCTGGTCACGTCTGCTGACCATTCAAACATGCGATTATGGGCATTAAATTAAGGGAGCAAGCATAAGTTCAACAGATCTTAGAATGAAGAGGTGATAGAAATTCAGCAAAACAAAAAACACTTGCAGTATTTTTTGGGTGGTGCGGGTGCAGTGGAAAGTCCATCATAACAGCAACTTTTGATGGTGGGGTGGCAGACCATCTGCACAGATACAGTGGCTGAGAAAGTCAAGGATAGACAACCTGAACTGGTGTTTAATGGGGTTAATAATCAGCCCACGATGGCTGAAGCAATAGAAAAGTATGTGGAGATGTGATAAGTGTTCGGTTTTGGATGCGCTGGTGACAGCTACAGTACTGTGTAAAAGTCTTATACACATGTATCTGCAGCAATGGTGCTCAGACTCTTGCTCAGTACTGTATATTATGTCTTTCCAGTCACAACTTAATACCACTTCATACACCTGAGCTGGTACAATGCTAATCACTCTTAATTCTGTTTCCCAACTACCTCCTATTTTAATGAATTTACAGTATTGTTCAGAAGTTTCAGGCACCCTTGCTACATATATGTCCCTTTTGCACAGTGCTGTGTGTTGTCCAGGTAAACAAAAAGACAAACTGTCACTGTTTTAGCTCACAGTCCATGAGTTGCTGGGAAGTCTATGCTGCATTTTTCAGCCCAAAGGGCATGCACAGAAACTCAAACAGGCCAAATGGGGTGATAACAGCATCTTTGGGAATATGGTGAGAGCACCCAGGTACCTGATGATAAACCCTGACCAAATACACTTTACAAAAAATTATCTTTCTGGCTAAATTTACCGAAAAGTCTTGAATATGTGGGACTGGGTAATGATCAGGGGTAATGGTCTATTTAGAGATCGGCAGGGATGGCATTATCGGCTTCACTGAGTTCGTTGCTTAAAGATCATCGTTGGGTGCTTCACATCCAAGGATACAGATTGTGTTGAAAGGACAGGCAGAGGGAATTGGGAGGCATTGTTGTTAAAAAAAAATCAAATCCTTGTAGAGAGATGACATAGGAATAGAAGTTGCAGAAACTTTGGGGTGGGGCGCGTTGATAGAACTAAGAAACTGCCAGGTCTCTGATGGGAATTTATACAGGCTCCCAAACAGTAGCCAGAATGTGGGATATAAATTACAATGGGAAATAGAAAAGGAAAATCTATGATGTAGCGAGCTGGTGTTCAGTGAATGGGAGGATAATGAGGATTGTGGAAAAACAAAGGAATCTGGCTTTGCAGACAATACAAAGGTAGATGGAAGGGCAAGTATTTTACAGCAAGCAGGGTGTCTGCAGAAGTATTTGGACAGATTGAGAGAAAAGGCAAAGAAGTAGTAGATGGAATATACTGTAGGGAAGTGTATGGTCATGCACTTCAGTAGAAGAAATTAAGGTGTTGTCTATTTTAAAATTTTAAAAATTGGAGGGGTAAAGGTCCTTGGAAGCACTTCTGCAGGATTCCGTAAAGGTTAACTTGAAGTTTGAGTCGCTTGTTACGGAGGCAACTGCAACGTTGGCATTCATTTCAAATGGACTAGAATATAAAAGGAAAGATGTATACTGAGGCTTTACATGGCATTGGTCAGACCAAACTTGGAGTATTGTGTGCAGATTTGGGCGGCTTATCTGAGAAATGATGAGCTGGCATTATAGAGTTTCCAGAGAAGGCTCACGAGATTCATCCAGCAATGAAAGGGTTAACATATGAGGAGCGTTTCATGGCTCTGGACTCGTACTCGCCAGATGATGGTGGATCTCATAGATACCTATTGAATATCGAAAGTTCTAGATAGAATGGACGTGAAAAGGATATTTTGTATACCTTCTGATCTACGGTCAGAGGGCATCCATTTAGACCAGAGATAAGGAGGAATTGAATCTGTGGAATCCATTGCCACGGATGGCTGTGGACACCAAGTAATTGAGGATATTTAAAATGGAAGTTGATTGGTTCTTGCTTAGTCATGGCATGAAAGGTTCCAGGGAGAAGAGAGTACAGTGTGGTTGAGAGGGATACTCATTCAGCCATGGTGGAATGACAGAACAGACTCAGGATGCTGAGTTGCCTAATTCTGCTCCTATGTCTTTTGGTCTTATGGCCTAATTGATGAAGACATTAGTGAGGCCTCACCTGGAATATTGTATTCAGATTTGCTTGCTTTGCTACAGTAAAGATGCCGTCCAGCCGCAAAGAGTGCTAAGGAGATTTACGAGACTGTTGTCAGCACTTCAAGGACTGAGTTATGGACAGAGTTTGGGCAGGTTGGGAGTGCACAACTTTAAGGAAAAACAAGAAATTTAATCAGGACACAGGAGAAAATTATTCACACAGTAGACAGTCAGACAGGTACATGAATAAGAATGGTTTGGAGGGATACGGGACAAATGCAGGCAGATGGGACTGGCTCAGAAGAGGATGCAATCAACACCACTTCCCCATTCCCTTTGCTCCCTCCCCGTGCATTACCCTGCTCCCTCCAGGTTATTCAAACCAGCTGACGCAATTTGCTCAAAGATAGTGTTGTCATTAACAGGTCCATCCAGATTGTCCTGTGATTGGCCTGGGGAGATTCAGATCATCAACTGACCCTATCAGACTGGGCTCCTGATCGGCTCCAGGACAATGACAACACTGATGACCAAGCCCTTGGCTGTGATGGGTTCCACCAATGTCCATACTGTCTACTGGCCTTTCTCCGTGGTGATCGACTCCTCTTCTGCTCTCAACTATTGGTCTTTCTCCAACAACAGCATCGTCTACTGACTGCAGTGGACTGCCATCGTCAATTGGCTCACCTCCACATCATCACCCAGTGTCTTCACTGATTGGTCCACATGAGGATCTCCAGTGGGTGACTTCACTGGGCACATCATTGAACTACAGCACAACAACTTCATTATATGGCATCAAGTTTGGGATCTTCACAGATCCAGTGGTCTTTGATAGACAACAGAACGTCAAGTCTGATTGGCGTGATGACTAATTTCAGCTCTGTCTCAACCAATCAGCTGAAGAAACAGCTCAGATCTACCCGAGCTGATTTTTTGTTGTCCGATGAGTGGCTGATCAATCCCAGAGCACCTCTCAGTAGCTCCACCAGTGACACCATATTTTTGGCCCCCAGCCTCACCCTACCCTTCCTCCTCAGCTCTCCATTCCCTCCTTCAGGTTCACCTTGCCCCATGTACTGGCTGTCCTCACTGTGACTGCCTGGTTCCTCCAGTGAGGGAGCACCTCCCTCCTGCTCCCCAACCCATTCCCCACCCTCCCTTCCATCCCTCCCCCACACATGTCTCCCCTCCCTCTCACCCCTCAACTTTTCCTTCCACCTCCATGCCCCACCTCTTCCCTTCCCTCTCCTATACACATACCCCTCCCTCCCATTTCCTCCCTCCCCCTCCCACACACTTCCCCATCTACCTCCCCACCTTCCCCCCTAGGACCTTGTCAGGGAGCCCTCCCTTCATCCTCCTCCTGCCCATTCCTCCCCACTCCCCTTCCCTCTCCCCTCCCCGAACCTCTCTCCCCCTCCCTCCCCCATCTCCTCTAACCCTTTCCTCCCTCCTCCTCCCCTTCCCCTCCACTCCACCACTCCCTCCCTATTCCTCCCCCTCCTCATCTCCCACCCTTCCCCTCCCCTCCCTCACTCTCCCCTTCCCCTCCCATCCTCCTCCTTCCTCTCCCTCTCTCTCCATCCCTCCTGCCTCTGCTCTTCCCTCATCTCAATTCCCTCTTCCCAACCTCTCACCTTCCTTCCGCCCCCTACCCTCCATCCCCTCAACTGTTTGTGTTTTGTGTGTGTGTGAGAGAGACCTACCCTCCCCACTTACCCCTCCCCCCTCCATCTCCACCGCATTCCCCACCCCTCTGATTCCTCCCCATCCCCTCCAGCCTTATCTGCACCCTCCCCTCTCTCTCACACACCTGCAAACGCACATACAGTTGGGGTGATGGATGGAGGGGGTGGGGGGCTGAGTGGGTGGAAGAGGGGGAGTGAGGAGGAGCGGGAAGGAGGTGAGAGGAAGTAGTAGGTTGAGGGGGAGTGTGGGTGAGGAAACAGGAGGGGAAGGGGTAGGTTGAAGGGGAGTGTGGGTGAGGAAACAGGAGGGGAAGGGGTAGGTTGAGGGGGAGAATGGGTGAGGAAACAGGAGGGGAAGGGGTAGGTTGAAGGGGAGGGTGGGTGAAGGAACAGGAGGAGAAGGGGTAGGTTGAAGGGGAGTGTGGGTGAGGAAACAGGAGGGGAGGGGGTAGGTTGAGGGGAAGGGTGGGTGAGGAAACAGGAGGGGAAGGCAATTGGGACTGAGTAGGAGGATGGTAGGAATGGGAGGGGGAAGAAGAGGGTTGAGGAGAGGGTGAGGTAGAGGGCAGGAGCAGCAGTGTTGCTGTGGCGCTGGAGTGAGGGGGAAGAAGTAAAGGGAGAGGGGAAGTGGATGGTTGAGAGGAGATAGAGAGGCAAGGAAGGTGGAAGGTTGGGAGTGGGATCAGAGGGAGATGAGGAGAGAGGCAGAGGGGAAGGAGGAAGGGTGGAGGGGATGGAGGAGAATGGGAAGGGGAGGGTTGAGGGTAAGGGAGGGGCACGGGAATGTGGTGGTGAGGGGGCAGGGGAAGGAATAGGGACGGATGGAGGAGGGGTGGGTGAGGGGGTTGGAGTGGGGAGGGGAGGGGAGGGGGAGGTGGTGGGTGGGTGGGCGGGGAGGGGGGGAGGGGAGGGTAGAGGGAGGGGGACTGAGGAGGAGTGGGTGGGAAAAAGATGTAGGGAGAGTTCCCCCATGAGGTCCCAGACACCCCCCATACCCCACCCCACCCCATCCCCCATACCCCACATACCTCACCCCCCCCCCATACCCCACCCCAGCCCAGACCATCCCCCTCTGGAATCGACCCCGTTCCCTGCTCGGGGCTGGGGGTAAGCGTTGAGCTGCTGAACCTGCAAGAAAATGGATCGTCTGATAGAATATGGTTTATGTACTTGGAAAATAAATTTACTTTGAAATTCAACTTTGAAATCTGTTGTTTGTAAAACACGTACTGATGAGAAATGGTCTCAATGAATGTCCGCGAGTGGAAAACACTGGTGTTCAGTCCCACTGCCCCTTGCCAGCCAAGAACCCCCACCTGAGTCAGTCCCATCTGCCTGGCGTGACCCATCTCTCTCTGAAGTTTCCTCTCCGCCCTGTCTAATGAAGCACATGTCAACCTCTGTTTTAAATATAGCCAACTGTGCCAATGAATTGCTGAGATTCATCACCCTCTGGGTAAAGAAATTCCACCTCATCTCCATAAATGAATGCCCTCTGTTGTTAGACAGTTTGTCCCTGGGGTGGGGAGGGGTGTGTTGCAGGAAAGATACCAGCTATCAATCTACGCCCCTCGTAATCTTATCACACATTATCATTCTCCCCTCAGCTCCACCACTCCTTACAAAATACCCAAGTTTGTTTGCCCTCTCCTTAAACAGTAACTTATGCCTTTAATCCAGACTGCATCCTGGTGAACCTCTTCTGCACCCTCTCCAATGTATCACTGTTACAGTGGGTCAACGGCAATGACAGATTCATCCAAGAGGAGCTGGCCAAAGTTGATGGGAATGGGACACTAGGCAGAATGACAGCAGAGCAGCAATGACTGGAGTTTTTGGGGCAATTTAGAAGGTGGAGGGCAGATGCGTCCCAAAGGTGAAGTATTCTAAAGGGAGGTTGAGGCAAGCATGGCTGACAAGGGAAGTCAGAGACAGCATAGAATCAAAAAGGAGGGCATAGAGTAGTAGCAGAAAAGAGAGGGAAGCTTTACAAACCAACAAAAGCCAGTGAAAAACAATGAGAGAAAAGATGAAATCTGAAGGTAAGCCAGCCAATAATATTAAAGAGGATGCCGAATGCTTTTCTTCCAGAGGTAGAAAGAGTAAAATTAAGGCAGAGTGAACATTAGACTGCTGGAAATGACACTGGAGAGGTAGTAATGGGAAAAAAGGAATGGTGAACAAACTGACTAAGAATTTTGCCAGCGAGGGAGAGAAGTGAGTGTAATCACTGTTGCCAATGAGAAGCTGAAATGTCGTAGGTAGATAAGTCATCTAGACCAGTTGGTCTACACCCCAGTTAAGTCAAGTCAAATTTATTTATAAAGCAGATTTAGAAACAACCCATGTTGACCAAAGTGCTGTACAAACCATAACAGGTAGCTAAAATCACAAATCAAGAAACACAGATAGAAACAACAGGGCACAAAGCTTATAGGCAGAAAATAAACTACACATGAGCCTTGGCACAAGCCAAAAATCAGCCACATCAGGACGATTCAAATGCTCGTGGATAAAGGTAAGTTTTGAGCCTGCACATAGAAGAGTCAAAGGAGGCGGCAGATCTGATAGGGAGGGAAATGCTGTTCCACAGTCTAGGGGCTACAACAGCAAAGGCACGGTCACCCCTGAGCTTAAATTTAGATCGCGGGACAGTCAGGAGCCCCAAGTCAGCCGACCTGAGGGAGCTGGAAGTAGAATAAGGGGTTTTACTGCTGGCTTTTACTACTGCATTAACTTGCTTGTCGAACTTTAAGGCAGAATGAAATATCACACCAAGGTTTTTGACATGGGGTTTGAAAAGGGTGGACAGGTTACCAAGGTTGTTGGCAATCACTTTGATGGAGTCAGGGGGGCCAAATAGGACAACTTCAGACATGCCTTCATTCAGCTGCAGGAAGTTTAGTGCCATCCAACAGTTTATGTCCTCAAGGCAATTCATGAGGGTGAGTGGATCTGACTAGACCTTTGTTTCAAGGGGGATAAAGCTGTGTGTCATCAGCATAACACGGGAAGGAAATGTCATAATTTTGGATGATTTGGCCGAGGGGAAGCATGTATATGGAGAAAAGAATGGGACCTGGGATGGAAACTTGTGAGAACCCGCAGCAGAAACTAGCTGGAAAAGAAGAAGATGTTGCATTTCTGTAAGTGCCTGCAAGAAAATGAATCTTAAGGAGAAATACAGTGCATTGAAATAGTATTCAGTCCGCACACAGTATTTTCATGTTTTACTCTGTCATTTTCTAAATATTTTGAAGTAGAATTTATTGAGCTGATCTACAAAACAGTGTGCATCATATCAAATCAAAAGAAAAATTCCAAAGTTTCTCAATAATTTACTAAAAATTGAAAGCAGAATTGTGAGTCTGAGAAAGTATTAATCCCTTCCTTTGTAATTACTACACTCACTTTCCTCGAGTGCCATTTGTGATCTCACCAACTCACCTAATTTGTCAATGCAGAACATTGAATTCATAAGAATAAAAACCCCTCAGTCTGTAAGGTCCAGCTGTATGATAGACTTAAAACAGACCAAACCAAAATGAAGATAGCAGCTGCTTTTGATGGAAGGGTTTTTGCACCTTCTGCGGAGATGTGATGGCCGGGAAAGTCAATGGCTGATAACTTAGCCTGCAATTTTGCATGGTTAGTAATCAATTCCTATTGGCTTAAGTGCTCGTAAAGTGTGCAGAGATGAGGTTCCTGTTTGGATTTGGATGCATTGGTGACAAGTTTGTCATTCAGGGGATCAAAAGGAAAATCTAAGTTTTTAATGCAGGATCCATCAGCTATTGGAAGACTGTACTACATTTTTCAGCCCAAACGGCATGCGTAGAAACTCAGAAAGGCCAAATGGGATTATTACAGCCATATCTAATCTGTACAGGACTTTCAGGCCTTTTAGCATTCGAAGTGTTTCTATGAGTTCCCCCGTCATGCTCCTGAACTCCAGGGAATATAGCCCAAGAGCTGTCAGACGTTCCTCATACGGTAACCCTTTCATTCCTGGAATCATTCTGGTGAATCTTCTCTGAACTCTCTCCAACGTCAGTATATCCTTTCTAAAATAAGGAGCCCAAAATTGCACACAGTACTCCAAGTGTGGTCTCACGAGTGCCTTATACAGCCTCAACATCACGTCCCTGCTTTTATATTCTATACCTCTAGAAATGAATGCCAACATTGCATTCTCCTTCTTCACCACTGACTCATCCTGGAGGTTAACCTTTAAGGTATCTTGCACAAGATGTCCCAAGTCCCTTTCTATCTCTGCATTTTGAATTCTCTCCCCATCTAAATAATTGTCAGCCGTTGATTTCTTCCACCAAAGTGCATGACCATACACTTTCCAATATTGTATTTCATTTTCTACCTCTGTGCCCATTCCCCTAAACTATCGACGTCTCTCTGCAGGATCTCTGTTTCCTCAGGACTACCTGCCCCTCCACCTATCTTTGTATCATCAGCAAATTTAGCCGCATATTCAGCCGCATATTCATTAATCCCACAGTCCAAATCACTGACACACATCATAAAAAAACAGTGGTCCCAACATTGACCCCGATGTCCCATAGGTTTGGATCCTGCTGCCGTTGGCAAACTGCAACGAATTTCGTCGCTCTTTGCCATCTGATCAATAAGTGATACTGGCAGCATATTCACTTGAGCACTTGTGTCACACAGGAAACATCGCCCCGAAATTGTGTCTGTAATGTACAGTAAACATCCCTGGCAGCTGGAACCCACTGTGTTCACAGACCTCTGAGGCCCAGATGTGCTGGCACTGTCAAAGCTACCAGGTGGTTGGCACTTTCCAGTGTCCATACCAAAGCAAGCGAAGTAAAAACACAGGCCTGGTATTGTCTGTTTCGCAGCCATGGGTGCCCTTAAGTTGGAGGCTTGCTGTCCGTGCTTATTAAGGTAGAGAAAGCTGAGTCTAGACTATCAGCCATATTAGCAAGCTCCCTTTTATCCTTCACAGGTGTACTTGATTGTGCTCAGCAAACTTGTTTCGGCATTTTCTGCATGAAGATTTGTTTAAAATTAAAACAAGGATGGTGATTGCTCAGGAGGGATAACATGTGATCTATTAGCTCTGATGGCTTAGCGTCACTGTGGCTGGGCGAGGAAAACAACTGTTGGTGCACTCAGACTCCAACAGTCCAAAACTCTGTAAATGGTGAGTTTTCAATGATCGGTATTGATCGTATTCAGGCAGGTTTTCAAGGAGACTCTTCACTCTGGAGATTGCTCGCAATGTAAATTGGACTTTGCCTTGCAGTACCAATGTAACGGCAGTTTGATCCAATGTAGGATTTCACAAATTATATGGCAGAGGCATTTTATTTTTACGAGAAAAAATAACAACTTACTTATTGAACACAAAGTGCAATAACACTCCTTAATGTAATTCACTCACCACCTCAGACCAGCCTCTTCAAGTGAACCCCAACCCAATGTCAACAGTTGTGAATACTAAAAACAACAGGAATTCTGCAAATGCTGGAAATTCAAGCAACATACATCAAAGTTGCTGGTGAACGCAGCAGGCCAGGCAGCATCTCTCGGAAGAGGTGCTGTTGACATTTCAGGCCGAGACCCTTCGTCAGGACTAACTGAAGGAAGCACTTTTATATATTGGCGAGACCTGACGCAGACTGGGAGACCACTTTGCTGAACACCTACGCTCTGTCCACCAGAGAAAGCAGGATCTCCCAGTGGCCACACATTTTAATTCCACATCCCATTCCTATTCTGACATGTATATCCACAGCCCGCTCTACTGTAAAGATGAAGCCACACTCAGGTTGGAGGAACAACACCTTATATTCCGTCTGGGTAGCCTCCAACCTGATGGCATGAACATCGACTTCTCTAACTTCCGCTAATGCCCCACCTCCCCCTCGTAACCCATCTATTACTTATTTTTATACACACATTATTTCTCTCACTCTCCTTTTTCTCCCTCTGTCCCTCTGAATATACCCCTTACCCATCCTCTGGGTCCTCCCCCCCCCCGCCGTCTTTCTTCCCGGACCTCCTGTCCCATGATCCTCTCGTATCCCTTTTGCCTATCATCTGTCCAGCTCTTGGCTCCATCCCTCCGTCTCGTGTCTTCTCCTATGATTTTGGATCTCCCCCTCCCCCTCCAAATTTCAAATCCCATACTCACTCTTTCTTCAGTTAGTCCTGACGAAGGGTCTCGGCCTGAAACGTCGACTGCACCTCTTCCTAGAGATGCTGCCTGGCCTGCTGCGTTCACCAGCAACTTTCATGTGTTTTGCTTGAATTACCAGCATCTGCAGAATTCCTGTGGTTTGCATTTTTAAATATCCTGGTGGGATTGTTTAATATAGCTGTTAGGGAGGGTTTAAAGTAAGTTGGCAAGGGGAAGGAAACCAAGGTGTTAGGGTCGAGGAAGAGGAAAATAGAAACAAGTCAGAAATACTGTGCAGCATAGATGGCAAGAAGGACAGGCTGGTGAATATACAGGATAATTTGCTGCAAAATAGAAATATAGCAAAATCGGCAACAGATACTGATCTAAATGTGCTGTACTTAAATGCAAGTAGTGATCATAATATGATTGAGTTCAGTTTCAAATTTGAAAAGGAGAAGCTGGTATCAGGTGTATCGATATTTCAGTGGAACAGGGGAAATTACAGTGTTATGAGAGAGGAACTGGCCCAAGTCGATTGGAAAAGTAAGCTAAATGGAGGGACGGCAGAGCAGAATTGGATGAAATTCCTACAAGAAATAAGGAGAATGCAGGAAAAATATATTCCAAGAGAAAAGAAAATCAGAAATGGAAAAAAGGGCACAAATGTGGCTAACGAGAGAGGTTAGGGCAAAAATAAAAGCAAAAGAAACGGTGCACCAGGAAGCAAAAATTTGTGGGGAAAATGAGGACTGGAAGACTTTTAAAAACTTACAGAAGGAAACTAAGAAAGTCATTAGGAAAGAAAAGATGAATTATGAAAGGAAGTTGGCGATTAACATAAAAAAGGATACTAAGAGTTTTTTTAAATATATGAAGAGTAAAAGGGTGACAAGGGTAGATACGGGACCGATTGAAAATGATGCTGGAGAAATTATAATGGATAAGAAAGAGATGGCGGAGGAACTGAATGAGTATTTTGCATCAGTCTTCACAGTGGAAGACATGAGCAATATACCTGATAGCCAGAGGTAATAGGAAATAGAATTAGCTACAGTCAAGATTACTAGAGAGAAAGTGCTTGGGAAGCTAAGTGGACTAAGAATAGATAAGTCTCCCGGACTGGATCAGGAGCACCAACGGGTTCTGAAGGAGGTAGCTTTGGAGATTGTGGAGGCATTAGAAATGATCTTCCAGGAATCAATAGACTCTGGCACGGTTCTGGAGGACTGGAAGGTCGCAAATGTAGTTCCGCTATTTAAGAAAGGAAGGAAGCAGCAAAAAGAATATTACAGACCTATTAGTCTGACATCGGTAGTTGGAAAGATATTGGAGTCAATCCTCAAGGATGAGGTTATGAAATACCTCGAGGAGCATGACAAGATAGGCCGAAGCCAGCATGGTTTCATGAAGGGAAGATCATGCCTCACCAACCTATTGGAATTTTTTGAGGTAATCTCGAATGAGATTGACAAGGGAGAGGCTGTGGATGTTGTGTATTTGGTTTTCAAAAGGCCTTCGATAAGGCGCCGAATATGAGGCTGCTTAATAAGATGAGAGCCCATGGAATTATAGGAAAGATATTGAAATGGGTGGAGCACTGGCTGATAGGCAGAAAGCAAAGGGTGGGAATAAAGGGATCCTATTCTGATCGGTTGCCGGTTACAAGTGGTGTTCCGCAGGGGTCGGTGTTGGGGCGGCTTCTTTTTACGATGTATACCGATGATTTGGATTATCGATTAAATGGTTTTGTGGCTAAGTTTGCGGATGACACCAAGATAGGTGGAGGAGCAGGAAATGTTGAAGAAACGGAAAGGTTGCAGACAGACTAAGTTAGTCTAGGAGAGTGGGCAAAGAAATGGCGGACGAGATACAACGTTGACAAATGTACGGTTGTACATTTCTGATGAAGAAATAATCAGGCAGATCATTATTTAGAATGGGAGAAAATTCAAAAATCAGAAGTACAAAGGGACTTGGGGTCCTCGTGCAGGATACCCTAAAGGTTAACCACCAAGTTGGATCGGCGGTAAGGAAAGCGAATGCTATGTTGGCATTCATTACGAGAGGGGTAGTGTATAAGAGTAAGGAGGTGCTGATGAGGCTCTATGGGGCTTTAGTGAGACCTCATTTGGAATACTGTGTGAAGTTTTGGGCCCCCTATCTTAGAAAGGATGTACTGATGTTGGAGAGAGTTCAGAGAAGATTTACGAGGATGATTCCTGGAATGCAGGGGCTAACATATGAGAGCGTTTGTCAGCTCTTGGATTGTATTCATCAGAGTATAGAAGAATGAGAGGGGATCTCATAGAAACGTTTCGAATGTTGAAATGGTTGGACAGAGTAGATGTGGAAAGGTTGTTTCCCTTGGTGGGTGAATCCAGGACAAGAGGCCATAGTCTTAGAATTAGAGGGTACCCAGTTAAAACAGAGATGAGGAGAATATTTTTTAGCCAGAGGGACGTGGATTTGTGGAATTCGTTGCCACATACATCTGTGGAGGCTCGATCATTGAGGCTGTTTAAGGAGGAGATTGACAGGTATCTAATTAGTCAGGGTATCAAGCGATATGGGGAAATAGCCGGAAATTGGAACAAGATGGGTGAATAGTTTAGCTCATGGGGGAGCTGCGGAGCAGACTCGATGGCCCGAATGGCCTACTTCTGCTCCTTTGTCTTGTCTTGTGAGGAAATGGCAAGCATTTTGTCAGCTCCGACACCCAAAAAGTTAGCACTGCACTCCTGAATAAGATTAAGGAAATCTGTAAAAACAATAGGTTTGTTATCATGGGGTCCTTCAACTTCCCTAATACCAATCAACCTCGGGGCTGTGCATAAAGAGCTGCGTTTTAATCAGAAGCCGATCGAGATTTAGAAAGCAGAACTTCGCGACAGTTTTCTCTTAGTTGGACAAACAACGTCGCGCTGTGTGTAAAAATAGCTCCCTTTTCATCAGGAGGCTGTCGAGATGTAAAAGGCGGGAGTTTGACGGACGTTTCTCTGAGTTCAGGAGTGACCAATCAGCAAGAGGCAGTGTGCAAAAAAGAGCTGCCTTTCAGTCAGGTCCGCTTCAGGACTTCAAAAGCAGAGCTTCACGGCAGTTTCCTCAGGTGGAGAATCGACTTCAAGCTGTGTAAAAAGAGCTACATTTTAATCAGGAGGACTATCGAGGCAATAATTTCGTGGCAGATTCTCTGAGTTGAACGACCAATCAGCAAGATGGAGTGCATAATAAAAGAGTTACCTTTCTGTCAGGTCTGCGTTCAAGATTTTGTAAGCAGCGCTTCGATGCAATTTTCTCTCAGTTCGACAATAAGCATCAGAGCTGACTGTGAAAAGAGCTACCCCTTTAATTTAAAGAGCGATCGAGATTTAGAAAACAGCTTCGCTCGCGGCAGTTTTCTCTCAGATGGACAATGAACGCCAGGGTTACATAAAAAGACCTGATTTTAATTTGAAAGGCGATTGAGATTTAGAGAAAACAGCTTCGCGGCGGTTTTGTCTCAGGGATGAGTGGGAAAAGAGCTACCTTGTAATTTGGAGGTCTATCGAGGCAATGATTTCGTGGCAGATTCTCCGAGTTGAGGATCGACTCAACTCAGAATCACGCGGCAGTGAGTAATAAAAGAGCTACCATTCTCTCAGATCCGCCTTCAAGATTTTAAAAACAGAGCTTCGCGGCGAATTTCTCTTAGCTGGAAAATAAACATCAGGGCCTAAATGGAAAATGAGCTACCCCTTTAATCTGGAGAGCGATGGAGATTTAAAGAGAACAGCTTCGCGGCGGTTTTCCCTCAGATGCACAATAAACATAAGGGATGAGTGTAAAAAGAGTACCTTTTAATTTGGGGTGCGGGTGAGGTCCGGGCCTGACGTCCCGCTCACCCCGGGAAAGTGAGCGCAATACATCGCCTCTCCTTTCCCGGTGTGGTGATCGCAGTGTGGTCACTGTCTGGCCAGCTGGGCAGCGGCCACTGCAAATGGCCTCTCCTACATGACTCCGTCCGTAGCAACACCTTCTCGCCGGTGCCCCCCGTTTCCACCGAGCGGTATAACTGGATGGGTCGGCTGGGCTCGTTAGCCTTGGTTGGAATTGGCAGCCATCCACCTCGGACAAGGACACTCCGACGTAAATGCTCTGTAATCCACAGCACTCCCCCCAGACACAGTGTGATCCCACACACTCTGTATTCCACGCCCACACCACTCCCCCCAGACACAGTGTGATCCCACACACTCTGTATTCCACGCCCACACCACTCCCCCCAGACCCATGTGATCCCACACACTCTGTAATCCACACCCACACCACTCCCCCCAGACCCATGTGATCCCACACACTCTGAAATTCACACCCACACCACTCCCCCCAGACACAGTGTGATCCCACACTGTAATCCACACCCACACCACTACATAATGTACTGGTTGGGCACAGGAGTACATTCAGCCAGAGACTCATTCCACCAAGATGCAACACTGAGCATCATAGGAGGTCATTCCTGCCTGAGGCCATCAAACTTTACAACTCCTCCCATACAACCATAGAACCATAGAAACTACAGCACAGAAACAGGCCTTTTGGCCCTTCTTGGCTGTGCCGAACCATTTTCTGCCTAGTCCCACTGACCTGCACATGGAATATATCCCTCCATACACCTCCCATCCATGTATCTGTCGAATTTATTCTTGAATGTTAAAAAAGAACCCGCATTTACCACCTCGTCTGGCAGCTCATTCCATACTCCCACCACTCTCTGTGTGAAGAAGTCCCCCCTAATGTTCCTTTTAAACTTTTCTCCCCTCACCCTTAACCCATGTCCTCTGGTTTTTTTCTCCCCTTGCCTGAGTGGAAAAAGCCTGCTTGCATTCACTCTATCTATACCCATCATAATTTTATATACCTCTATCAAATCTCCCCTCATTCTTCTACGCTCCAGGGAATAAAGTCCTAAACTATTCAACCTTTCTCTGTAACTGTGTTTCTCAAGTCCCGGCAACATCCTTGTATATCTTCTCTGCATTCTTTCAACCTTATTTATATCCTTCCTGTAATTTGGTGACCAAAACTCAACACAATACTCCAGCTTTGGCCTCACCAATGCCTTATACAACCTCATTATAACATTCCAGCTCTTATACTCAATACTTTGATTAATAAAGGCCAATGTACCAAAAGCTCTCTTTATGACCCTATCTACCTGTGACGCCACTTTTAGGGAATTTTGTATCTGTATTCCCAGATCTCTCTGTTCCACTGCACTCCTCAGTGCCTTATCATTAACCCTGTGTGTTCTACCTTGGTTTGTCCTTCCAATGTGCAATACCTCACACTTGTCTGTATTAAACTCCATCTGCCATTTTTCAGCCCATTTTTGCAGCTGGTCCAAGTCCCTCTGCAAGCTCTGAAAACCTTCCTCACTGTCTACTACACCTCCAATCTCTGTATCATCAGCAAATTTGCTGATCCAAATTACCACATTATCATCCAGATCATTGATATAGATGACAAATAACAATGGACCCAGCACTGATCCCTGTGGCACACCACTAGTCATAGGCCTCCACTCGAAGAAGCAATTCTCTACCTCCACTCTTTGGCTTCTTCCATTGAGCCAATATCTAATCCAATTTACCACCTCTCCATGTATACCTAGCGACTGAATTTTCCTAACTAACCTCCCATGCGGGACCTTGTCAAAGGCCTTACCGAAGTCCATGTACACAATATCCACTGCCTTCCCTTCATCCACTTTCCTGGTAAACACCTCGAAAAACTCCAATAGATTGGTCAAACACGACCTACTATGCACAAAGCCATGTTGATTCTCCCTAATAAGTCCCTGTCTATCCAAATGCTTGTAGATTCTGTCTCTTAGTACTCCCTCCGATAACTTACCTACTACCGACGTTAAGCTTACCGGCCTATAATTTCCCGGATTACTTTTCGATCCTTTTTTGAACAACGGAACACCATGAGCCACTCTCCAATCCTCCGGCACCTCACCTGTAGACAGCGACATTTTAAATATTTCTGCCAGGGCCCCTGCAATTTCAACACCAGTCTCCTTCAAGGTCCGAGGGAACACCCTGTCAGGTCCCGGGGATTTATCCACTTTAATTTTCCTCAAGACAGCAAGGACCTCCTCCTTTTCAATCTGTACAGTTTCCATGGTCTCACTACTTGTTTCCCTTAATTCCATAGACTTCATGCCAGTTTCCTTAGTAAATACAAACGCAAAAAACCTTTTTAAGATCTCCCCCATTTGCTTTGGTTCCGCACATAGTCTCCCTTGTAGGGTCAGACACCCTGAGCCAATAGGCTGGTCCTGGACTTATTTCCTGGAATAATTTACATATTCTTATTTAATTATTTATGGTTTTATATGGCTATATTTATACTCTGTTCTTGGTTGGTGCAATTGTAACAAAACCAAATTTCCCTCGGGATCAATACAGTATGACTATGACTATATCCTGATATTTTTCTGTCGTGACTTTCCCTCCTGGTCAAGCAGTTTACTTTCTCGTTGAATTAATATTTTTATCGTCTTATTTTGTTTTTACTTTACATTAGTGATATCCACAAAAAAGTCACAAGCACAACCAGATTCCTTGATGATGATTTTTTGATATACCGGCTAATTAAGTCAAGTGATGATGAAGATGCTCTCCAAAAAGATCTTGATAGTATGGTTGACTGGTCTCAACAACGGGGCATGCAGTTCAGTCCTTCCAAATGTGAAACCATGCATGTCACCAAGAAGAGAAAACCAGGTAAAACATCATATAAAATCCTAGGTGTCACTATTGAAGAAACCAAACATATCAAGTATCTTGGTCTCAACATCCAGAATGTTCTACACTGGAATATACAGAGACATCATGCAACAGGAACACAAAATAATCTGCCGATGCTGCGGTCAAAGCAACACTCACAACACGCTGGAGGAACTCAGCAGGTCAGGCAGCATCTGTGGAAACGAGGAGTCGACGTTTCGGGCCGGAACCCTTCGTCAGGACTTTGAGTCGCTGGAATCTTTTTCTTAAATTGTCTCGTTGTAAACAGTGAATATTTTTCCTCTCTTTTGTTTCCTTTCATGATGAAGGGTCTCAGCCTGAAACGTCGGCTCTGCTCTTTGTCTTAGATGCTGCCTGGCCTGCTGCGTTTCTCCAGCGTTTTCTGTGTGTTGCATGAATTTACTTTTTCTTTCTTCTCCTTGAGGGACAAGAGTGCCAGAAACCATGA
This sequence comes from Mobula birostris, assembly GCF_030028105.1. Lineage (NCBI taxonomy): Eukaryota > Metazoa > Chordata > Chondrichthyes > Myliobatiformes > Myliobatidae > Mobula > Mobula birostris. Next base: position 12,580,485 of record NC_092373.1, read on the forward strand.
CACATGATTGTGCACAAGACAACACAGATTTGAACCGTATGAAGCTGAGAGTGACCACTACACAATTCAAGCCCAAGACTGCAGGTACCGACTACATTCAGTACTCCCGACTGGGGGGCAGTGGAAAGCCCATCATAGCTGTGACTTTTGATGGTGGGGAGGCAGACCATCTGCACAGATACAGTGGCTGAGAAAGTCAAGGATATACAACCTGAACTGGTATTTAATGGGGTTAATAATCTGCCCATGATGGATGAAGCCATCAATCACTCCATCCCAATTCCTCCCCCTTCCCATCTCACACCCCTTCCCCTTCCCTCCCCTCCCTCCTCTCCCCTTCCCTTCCCATCCTCAACCTTCCCCTCCCTCTTTCTCCATCCCTCCTGCCTCTGTTCTTCCCTCACCTCAATTCACTCTGTCCAACCTCTCACCTTCCTTCCCTTCCCTACCTTCCATCTGCTCAAATGTTTGTGTTTTTGTATTTTGTGTGTGTGAGAGAGACCTACCGTTCCCGCTTCCCCCACCTCCCTCCATCTCCACCGCATTCCCCACCCACACCACTCCCCCCAGACTCAGTGTGATCCCACACACTCTGTAATCCACACACACATCACTCCCCCCAGACACAGTATGATCCCACACACTCTGAAATCCACACCATTCCCCCCAGACACAGTGTGATACCACACACTCTGTAATCCACACCACTCCCCCCAGACACAGTATGATCCCACACACTCTGAAATCCACACCATTCTCCCCAGACACAGTGTGATACCACACACTCTGTAATCCACACCACTCCCCCCAGACACAGTGTGATACCACACACTCTGTAATCCACACCACTCCCCCCAGACACAGTGTGATCCCACACACTCCGTAATCCATACCCACACCTCTCCCCCCAGACACAGTGTGACCCCACATTGTAATCCACACCCACACCACTCCCCCCACACGCCGCAATCCAGATGCATAAACTGCAACCTCCTCTCACACCCCAATCCCCAGACACGCCGCACTCTCCTACCTTCACTGTAACCCTGGTGTGCACTCCAGTCGCCCAAATGCACTCCCCCATGTTTTCTGAAACCCCCACACATACCACAACCCTCATTCACACTGCACACCTCACACCAACTGAACACACCTTCACCATTGTTCCTCGCCTGCTCTCCCTCCCTCTGTCCAACTCTAACTCCTCCTTGCACCTCCCTCTTAACCATCCCTCACCTGCCCCTCCCCGCTATCACCTTTTCCCTACACTCCTTCCCCTCTCCCCTCTAACACCCTCCCCTCTCCCCCTCTCCGCACTGTCACCACAACCCACTACTTCTCCTTTCCATCATCTCCCCACCCCTCTGATTCCTCCCCATCCCCTCCAGCCTTATCTGCACCCTCCCCTCTCTCTCACACACCTTCAAACGCACATACAGTTGAGGTGATGGATGGAGGGGGTGGGGGGCAGATTGGGTGGAAGAGGGGGAGTGAGGAGGAGAGGGAAGGAGGTGAGAGGATGGAGATGGTTCAGTGGGAGGGAGGAGGAGGGGAGGGGAGGGGAGAAGGAGGGAGCAGGAAGAGAGGGGGAGGGAAGTGAAGACAGATGGAAGGGGAAGGAGATGGTTGAGGAGAGGGCAGGTGGAGGGTGTGGGGAGGGAAAAGAGGCAAGGAGGGTGAAGGAACTGGAGAGTTAGGGTTGGGGTGTGAGGAGGAGGGGGAATAATGGAGAAGTGGAAGAGGCGGTTGAGGGATGGGAAGCAGAGGGAGCAGGATGGGAGGGGAGTGGAAGGGTGAAGTAACAGGAGGGGAAGGGGTAGGTTGAGGGGGAAGGTGGGTGAGGAAACAGGAGGGGAAGGGGTAGGTTGAGGGGGAGGGTGGGTGAGGAAACAGGACGGGAAGGGGTAGGTTGAGGGGGAGGGTGGGTGAGGAAACAGGAGGGGAAGGGGTAGGTTGAGGGGAGGGTGGGTGAGGAAACAGGAGGGGAAGGGGTAGGTTGAGGGGGAAGGTGGGTGAGGAAACATGAGGAGAAGGGGTAGGTTAAGGGGCAGGGTGTGTGAGGAAACAAGAGGGGAAGGGGTAAGTTGAGGGGGAAGGTGGGTGAGGAAACAGGAGTGGAAGGGGTAGGTTGAGGGGGAGGGTGGGTGAGGAAACAGGAGGGGAAGGGGTAGGTTGAGGAGGAGGGTGGGTGAGGAAACAGGAGGGGAAGGCAAGTGGGACTAAGTAGGAGGATGGTAGGAATGGGAGGGGGAAGAAGAGGGTTGGGGAGAGGGTGAGGTAAAGGGCAGGAGCAGGAGTGTTGCTGTGGAGATGGAGTGAGGGGGAAGAAGTAAAGGGAGAGGGGAAGTGGAGGGTTGAGGGGAGATAGAGGGGCAAGGAAAGTGGAAGGTTGGGAGTGGGAATGGAGGGAGATGGGGAGGGAGGCGGAGGGAAAGGAGGAAGGAGTGGAAGGGATGGAGGACGAATGGGGAGGGTTAACAGTAAGGGAGGGGCAGGGTAATGTGGTGGTGAGGGGACAGGGGCAGGAATAGGGACGGATGGAGGAGAAGAGGGTGAGGGGGATGGGGTGGGGGAGGGGAGGATGAGGAGTGGGATGGGTCCTTGTGGAAGGAGAGGGGAGGGTAGAACGAGGGGGATTGAGGAGGAGTGTGTGGGAGTAAGATGGAGGGAGGCTTCCCTCATGAGGTCCCAGACACCCCCCATACACCCACACCTCCTATACGACCCCATAACCCCCATACTCCACCTCCCCCACCCCCCATACCCCCTCTACCCCACCCCAGGCCAGACCATCCCCCTCTGGAATCGGCCCCATTCCCTGCCCGGGGCTGGCAGTGAATGTTGAGCTGCTGAACCTGCAAGAAAATGAATCGTCTGATAGATTATGGTTCATGTACTTGGAAAATAAATTTACTTTGAAATTCAACTTTGAAATCTGTTGTTTGTTAAACATGTACGGATGAGAAATGGTCTCAATGAATGTCCGTGAGTGGAAAACACTGGTGTTCAGTCCCACTGCCCTTTGCCAGCCAAGAACCCCCACCTGAGTCTGTCCCATCTGCCTGGCGTGACCCATCTCTCTCCCTGGGCCTCCTGTCCCATGATCCTCTCATATCCCTTTTGCCAATCAACTGTCCAGCTCTTGGCTCCATCCCTCCCCCTCCTGTCTTCTCCTATCATTCTGGATCTCCCCCTCCCCCTCCAACTTTCAAATCTCTTACCGTCTCTTCCTTCAGTTAGTCCTGACGAAGGGTCTCGGCCTGAAACGTCAACTGTACCTCTTCCTAGAGATGCTGCCTGGCCTGCTGCGTTCACCAGCAACTTTGACGTGTGTTGCTTGAACTTCCAGCATCTGCAGAATTCCTGTTGTTCACCAAAAGAGATGTTGTTCACTTGGATTTTCATGAGGCCTTTAACAAGATGCCACACATGAGGATACTGAAGAAGAGAAGAGCTAGAATACTACAGGAAATATACAAGCATGGATAGAAGATTGACAGATTGACTAGAGTGGGAGTATAGGAGGCCTTTCCCAGTTGGAGTCCAGTGACTTGGGGGTTCAGCAGGGGTTCGTGTTGGGTCTGCTGCTATTTACACGATATGGTAACAATCTGATTGATGGAATTGATGGCTTTCTGGCCAACTTGCAGACGATACAAAGATGATTGGAGGGACAGGTGATGTTAACGAAGCCTGGAGTCTGCAGGAGAATGGCCAAGGAAGCACCGGATGGAATACAGTGTCAGCAAGTCGTGCACTTTGGTAGACAGAATAAAGGGTGCAGCGGCTACTGGAACAAACCAACAACACTCACAGACAAAGCAGGGGAAGGAGGGAGTTGATCTTGTGCGATACTCTCTCCAATCCAATAACAACATTCCAAAGTCTAAGAATACCTTCGGTCTTTTATTTGAAAAGTAGCAAAACAAACAATCTTGATGTGATAGAATCTAATGAACTAAAATCAACGATAAAACAAAATAAACAGTCAGCGTATTTAATGTACATAAGCCAAGCGTTCTTAAATGTTTTCAAGAAGATTCCAAGATGGAAATATAGAAAAGTATGGCAGAAAATCTGGCCCTTTGGCCCATCTAGTGTGTGCTAAAGCATTTAAACTGTCTACTCCCATTGACCTGCACAGGGACCATTGCCCTCCATACCCCTGCAATTCATGTACCTGTTCAAGCACATCTTAAACATTGAAATCAACCTCACATGCACCAATTGAATTGGCAGCCCCTTCCACACTCTCCTGACCTTCAGAGGAAGAAGTTTCCGCTCATGTTCCCCTCAAACGTCTCACCTTTCACCCTTAACACATGACCTTTGGTTGTAGTACCAACCAACCACATAGGGCTGCTTGTAGTTACTCTACCTTTTCCCCTCATAATTGTTATACTTCTATTAAAAATCCCGTCAAACTTCTATGTTCCAGGGAATAAATTCTGAATGTATTCAATCTTTCCTGCAGTCCTGCAAACCCAGCAAGATCCTTCTAAACTTTCTCCATACTCTTTCAATGTCATTTACATCTTTCCTGTCGGACAGTGACCAAAATTGCTCACAATACTCCAAATTAGGCCTCACCAGTGTCTTATACAACTTCAACATTACATCCCATTTCCAGTCGTCAGAACTTTAATATATGAAGGCCAATGTGCCAAAAGATTTCTTTACAGTCCTATCTACCTGTGACTTATGGACCTGTATTCCCGGAGCCTTTTCTTCTACAGCTCTCCTCAGTGCCCTACCATTCACTGTGCAAGACCTATCCTGGTTGGTCCTACTGAAGAGCAACACCTCACACTTATCTGTCTTAAATTCCATCTGTCATTTTTCAGCCCATTTCTCCAGCTGGACCAGATCCCACTGCAAGCCAGGATAGTCTTCCTTGCTGTCCACTACACCCACAAGCTTGGTTCATCTGCAAATTATCATCCAGATCATTGAAACAGATGACAAACAACAAGAGACCCAATACCAATCCCTGTGGCACTCCACTAGTCACAGACCCCCAGTCAGAGATACAACCATCCATGAAAACATAGTCATAGTCATACTTTATTGATCCCGGGGGAAATTGGTTTTCGTTACAGTTGCACCATAAATAATTAAATAGTAATAAAACCATGAATAGTTAAATAGTAATATGTAAATTATGCCAGGAAATAAGTCCAGGACCAAGCAACACACATCAAAGTTGCTGGTGAACGCAGAAGGACAGGCAGCATCTCTAGGAAGAGGTACAGTCGACATTTCGGGCCAAGACCCTTCGTCAGGACTAACTGAAGGAAGAGCTAGTAAGGGATTTGAAAGTGGGAGGGGGAGGGGGAGATCCAAAATGACAGGAGAAGACAGGAGGGGGAAGGATGGAGCCAAGAGCTGAACAGGTGGTTGGCAAAAGGGATATGAGAGGATCATGGAACAGCAGGCCTAGGGAGAAGGAAAAGGGGGAGGGGAAGGAAACCCAGATGATGGGCAAGGGGTACAGTCAGAGGGACAGGGGGAGAAAAAGGAGAGAGAGAGAAAGAATATCAGTCCCCTTCCAGTTCACTTGCAAACCGTTTTTTTCTCTACAAGTTTCAAGTTCCCTGGAAGACAGCCCAATGATTCAAAAAATCTAATGCTATCCCTCCTCTGCCAACTCCTTGACCAAGAGTTAAACTATATGATCTTCCTATTTCTGGCCTCACTAGCATGTGGAAAAGGTGTCAATCCTGAGATCACAAACCTGGACATCCTGCCTTTTAACATCGCACCTAACGCCATGAATTCACTTTGCAGAACCTCATCACTTGGTACCTACATTAACCACGAGCTCTGGCTGCTCAACCTCCCTCTTGAGAAAGCTATGGACTTGATCTGAGGTGTACTGAACCCTGGCACCTGGGAGGCAACATACCATCTGGGGATCTCGTACTCACCCACAGAACTTCCTGTCTGTTAATCTAACTAATGAATCCCCAATCACCACCGCTTGCCTCTTCAACCTCCTTCCCTTCTGAGTCTCAGAGACAGACTCAGTGTCAGAGACCTGACCATTGTGACTTTTCTCTGCTTGCTCATGCCCCGAACAGTAACCAAAGATGTTGTTGAGGGCGAGTGACCAAAGGTTTAGTATGTACTGGCTGTTTAACCCCTGTCCCCTTCCTGACTGTCACCATGCTCCTGTGTTCTGAGACTGGGACAGACCCTGACAGACATTACCTACCCCACTCTGATCCATCCCCAGTGAGAGAAGGACAACCCCAGGCAGACATTTCCCACCCTGACACATCCCCATTTAGAGCGAGACATACCCATTCAGTTATTCCCAACCCTCACCATTCTCCGTGAGAGTGGGACAGACCCAGGCAGACAATCCCCGCCCCCACACTGCCCATCCCCAGTGAGTGTAGGACAGACTCAGGCAGACATTTCCAATGCAGACCTGTCTCCAGTGAGAATGGGACTCCATGGCAGATATTCTCCAACCTGACCCTTCCCCAGTGAGAATGGAACAGACCCAGGCAGACATTTACCACGCCCAAACTAACCATCGCCCGTGAGAGTGGGAAAGACTCAGGTAGACATTACTGACACCCCATCTAACCATTCCCATGTAGAATGGGATTGATGCAGAGAGACCCTTTTTCCCCTCCCTTCCCTCTGTCACAATCCCACACATGTACAGGGCAGAACTACACTACTGCTCCGCTTCAGGTTGCCACTGTGCTCTGCTTACTGACAGGGTTGGAGATGGTGCAGCAGAACAATGAGGGGTTGAAGGTGTCCATAGCATTGATTGAGACAAGGAGGTGCTGTCACCGTTGTTGATGTTGTGTAGCTGGTTGAAGTTCAGCTGAGAGAGTGGGTGTGAATGAGGGTCCTCACCATCCAGGGAAGGAGATGTGGATCTACAGGGTGTTGGCAGCAGGAAGGAGGGAGTGCAGTGTCCCAAAAGGGGAATGATGATTTATAAGGAAGCATTAGCAATGACCTATCACTGAGGAGAACGTGCTTGGAAAGCTGAAGTCTGATGGTAGGTAAGTCACCTGGAACAGATCGACTACAATTCTCGGATCTGATAGATGTAGATGAGGAGCTTGTGAAGGCATTTATCATGACCCTTCAAGAAGCATGAGATTCTGGAATACTTTTGGAGGAATGGAAAAGCCAAAGGTCACTCCACTTTGATGTAAGGAGGGAGGCAAAATGCAAGAAATTATAAGCCAGTAATCCTGACTTCAGCTGTAATCCATTATTAAGGATGAGGATTCACAGTACTTGGAGACACTTGGATTATTGTTTGCTGTTTTGGGCCCCTTATCTGTACTGCAAAATGACCAGAGGAGGTTCACAAAAATGATTCCAGGAATGTCTCACTCTCAAGAACATTTTACAATTCATGTTCTCAGTATAATTTCTTGCACAGTTTGTTTTTTGCACTTTGGTTGTTTGTCAGTCTTTCTGGGAAGCTATTCATAAATTCTGTTGAATTTCTGCATCTTCCTGTAAATGCCTGCAAGAAAATGAATCTTAAGGTGAAATACAGTGCCTTGAAATAGTATTCAGTCTCCACAACCACAGTATTTTCATGTTTTACTCTGTCATTTTCTAAATATTTTGAGGTAGAATTTATTGAGCTAATCGAGAAAACATTGTGCATCATATCAAATCAAAAGAAAAATTCCAAACTTTCTCAACAATTTGCTAAAAATTAAACCAAACTTGTGAATCTGATAAAGTATTCATCCCTTCCTTTGTAATTACCACAATCACTTTCCTCAGGTGCCATTTGTGATCTCACCAACTCTCCTAATTTGTCAATGCAGAACATTGTAGGACCAGTGAACTCATAAGAATAAAAACCCATCACTCTGTCAGGTCCAGTTGTATTATAGACTTAAAACAGACCAAACCAAAATGAAGGCAAAGGAGCATTCAAGACAAGTCAGGGAACTGAGGAAAGGGCAGCATAAATCTGGGGAATGGTACATGACAACCTCAAAGGCAATGAACACACCTGGGAGCCCAGTGCAGTCGATCATGAAAAAGTATGAAACCACAGCCACACTACCTAGGTCAGGCACTCCTCCAAGCTGAGTCGCTGGTGAAGAATGGCACCTGTAAGAAGGATTACCGTGATGCCAACAGTCACACTGAGTGAGCAGCAACTGGAGATGAACAAGATCAACATGCAGTGGCTTCAAATATAGTCAACCCCACCCCCACCAGCAACCCTCCTCCTTCCCTTTCTCCCATGAAATGGCTGACAGGCTGGAGGCAGCCAGTGGGAATAAAAGGGGCATTTTTCTGTTTGTCTGCTGGTGACTCGTGCCGTTCTACAGGGGTCATTTTGGAACCACAATTTTTCGGATTGTTTGTCAATGACGTGGATAATGGAATTGGTGGCTTTGTGACAAAGTTTGTGGATGATATGAAGATAGGTGCAGAGGTGGGTAGTGCTGAGGATGCAATGCGATTGCAGCAGAACTTAGACAATTTGGAAGAATAGCAAAGAAGTGGCAGACCAGTCAAGCACATGATTAGGGATGTTGCCTTTAAACGCTCCTTACAGGGGAGCATACGTAAGTTCTGAGGCTTGTCGAAAGAAGCTGTAATAGAAATTTACCATCCCTAGGAAGTCCTGTAGTGTTTCAGTAGTGTGGGGCAGGGGAAATGCGTAATAGCAGCTTCTTTTAATGGGAGTGGTTTTGCACCTTCTGCAGAGATGTAATGGCTGACAAAGTCAATGGCTGATAACCCAAACTGGTATTTTGCACGGTTAGAGATCAACCTGTGTTGGCTTTAGTGCTTGTAAGCTGTGCAGAGATGAGGTTCAAGTTTGGATTTGGATGTATTGGTGACAATTATGTCATCCAGTTGAACAAAAAGAAAATCTAAGTTTTTAATACAGAGTCCATCAGCTATTGGAAGACTGTACTGCATTTTTCAGCCCAAACGGCATGCGCAGAAACTCAGATAGACCAACTGTGATTATACAGCCATATCTAATCTGTACAGGTCTTTCAGGCCTTTTAACACTCAAAATGTTTCGATGAGATCCCCCTGCATTCTCCTGAACTGAATACAATATAGCCAACGAGCTGCCAGACGTTCCTCATACGGTAACCTTTTCATTTCTGGAATCATTCTCATGCATCTTCTCTGAACTCTCTCCAATGTCAGTATATCCTTTCTAAAATAAGCCCAAAACTGCACACAGTACTCCAAGTGTGCTCTCATGAGTGCCTTATAGATCCTCAACATCACGTCCCTGCTTTTAAATTCTATACCTCTAGAAATGAATTCCAACATTGCATTCTCCTTCTTCACCACTGACTCGACCTGCAGGTTAACCTTTCGGGTATCTTGCACAAGCTTTCCCAAGTCCCATTCCATCTCTGTATTTTGAATTCTCTCTCTATCTAAATAATTGTCAGCCGTATAGTTCTTCCACCAAAGTGCGTGACCATACACTTTCCAATATTGTATTTCACTTTCGACTTCTGTGCCCATTCCCCTAAACTATCGACGTCTCTCTGCAGGCTCTCTGTTTCCTCAGCACTACCTGCCCCTCCACCTATCTTTGCATCATCAGCAAATATAGCCACAAATCCATTAATCCCACAGTCCAAATCATTGACACACATCATAAAAAACAGCGGTCCCAACATTGACCCCTATGACCCATAGGTTTGGATCCTGCTGCCGTTGGCAAACTCCAACTAATTTCGTCGCTCTTTGCCATCTGATCAGGAAGTGATACTGGCAGCACATTCACATGGGTACCTGTGTCACACAAAAAGCATCGCCGGGAAATTGTGTCTGTAATGTACAGTAAACATCCCTGGCAGCTGGAACCCACTGTGTTCACAGACCTCTGAGTTCCAGATGCGCTGGCCCTGTCAAAGCTGCCAGCTTGTCGGCACTTTCTAGTGTCCATTCCAAAGCAAGCGAGGTAAAAACATAGGCCTGGCATTGTCTGTTTCGCAGCCACAGGTGTCCTTAAGATGGGGGCTTTCTGACCGGGCTTATTGAGGTAGAGAAAGCTGAGTGTAGACTATCAGCCATATCAGCAAGCTCCCTTTCGTCTTTCACAGGTATATTAGCTGGGGCTAAGCAAACTTGTTTCGGCATTTTCTGCATGAAGAGTTGTTTAAAATTAAAACAAGGATGGTGATTCCTCAGGAACGATAGCATGTGATCCATTAGCTCTGATGGCTTAGCGTCACCGTGGCTGGGCGAGGAAAACAACTGTTGGTGCACTCAGACTCCAACAGTCCAAAACTCTGTAAATGGTGAGTTTTCAACGATCGGTATTGATCATATTCAGGCGGGTGTTCAAGGAGACTCTTCACTCTGGCAGCACTTAGCAATGTTTGGTGTTGTGGGGGGAGATGGCTCACAACATAAATTGGACCTTGCCTTGCAATAATAATGTAACGGCAGATTGATCCAATGTAGGATTTCACAAATTATATGGCAGAGGCACTTTATGTTTAAGGAAAAAAATAGCAACTTATTTATAGAACACAAAAAACTGAACACAAAACGCAATAACAGTCATTGATGTAATTAACTCACCACCTCAGACCAGCCTCTTCAAGTGAACCCCAACCCAATGTCAACAGTTGTAAATACTGTACGTTTCCACCAAAATCGCATCAAATCACATTTAATTCACTTTCAAAATACAAGTAGATATACTGAATGAAACAAAGTTCAAAAAAGTTCAAAGTTCAAAGAAAAATTTATTTTCAGAGTACATACCTGTCACCACATACAACCCTGAGATTCTTCATCTGCGGGCATAATTAGCAAATCTATAGAACAGTACCTGTAAACTGTAAACACCAGGAACTGTAAACAAACTGTTCAAATTCAGATATAAATAAATAGCAATAAATAATGAGAATGATATAACGATATCACATCCAATCTTCTTCTTAGTTCTTACAGAAACATCTGCATGATGCTAAGCTAGGGCACATCATCAGTGATGTTAAACGGGGTCGTCAGGTGTTTCAGGTCTTTCAACATCATGCACCCTCGCCCAGGCAACCCAACCGGGGTTGATCAGAGCCCGGCCTGTGTCCTAGCAGCAACCCACCGATCTGCCCTCTTTATCCAGAGCCATCTTGATGCTTCCACTGCTGCACCTCTGATGGTAAAAATGGCTCTCCTTCCTCTCTCTCCCGTGATTCCAATTGTGGTGTATACTTTGCAGAGCGAATAGCCTGCAAAACCACGACACCCGACCTCCACGGGCCAACACTTTGCTCTCCAGCCTCTTCCTTGGCAGTTCACTGATTCTTGAGACTTCGGCGAAAACATCTCCCACTAAGAAAAGTGTTAATTCCGTTGAAAATGAATAACTTTTTTTCTTTAAAATAATCAGGGTTGATCATCTGAGGGTCTTTTGCACAAATGCAACATTTTTTCATATGTTTGTTTTTAATTTTATAAATTATACAATTATATGATAGCCCAGTACCCACAAAATCAGTTGTCCTCAGACAACAGATTATCATTTTAATTTGATAAAAAAGTGTGAAAAGATGATTTAAAGTGTATAACATATATGCCAGATGAAAGAGTAGATTGAAAAACCTCTTTAAAACTAAAGGCAGTGAACTTTCCGCAACATTCACTCTTATTTGAGGGTGCTCAGAACGTGTACCAAGCTTTTGTCAACACCAGCAGATGTTTATAAAAAAAAAGGAATAAAATCAGGCAACCACATGGTCAGCTATATTCCTGAGGACCCCTTTTCCACTCTCTGCATCTGCTAAATGTAACAAGGTCACACAATCTCCTCTAAGTTTGCTATTTTTCCAATAATTGTTACATATTTATTGATGTTGCTACTGTCACAATCATGACGAGTCAACTTCTGTCTCTTTTGGAAAGAAAGAACTATTTAAAATTATGACATAAATTTATGCATTTTGAGTAAAGTCCAGAGGCAGCTAGCAACAGAGGGAATACAGGATGGCTCCCGTATACAACTCATGCAAAGGAGGCACTTGAGGGGTTTCAGAAATGCAAAAGACTTCTCAGCAGAGGAATTATGAGGAATAAAAGAGGACTTGAGGTTGCAGTGCAATACAAGCGGAAAGAAAGTCCCAAGGGTTTCTATAGCCATCTTAAGAGCGAAAAAATAACAAGAGACAAAGTTGGTCCACTGGTTGATCAGCGTGGTCATCTATGCATGGAACTGAGAGAGAGAGAGAAAGATTTTTTCATCGGTATTTACTTTGGAGACAGACACAAATAGTCGACCTGAGGCAAAAATTCGTGAAGTCATAGACCGTATCTAGTCACAAAAGAGGAGGGCTGGCTGTCTAGAGGCCAGCTTGGGTGGATATATCAGTAGGGCCTGACAAGTTTTTCCCTTGGACCATGTGGAATGCTAATGTTGAAACTGCTGGGGCCTTGGCAGGAATAGTTAAACCACCTTTAGTCATGGCTGAGGAGCCAGGAGAGTGGAGGATATCTAAAGTTGTTACATTGTTCAAGAAACATTCTAAGAAATAGCCAGCAAATGATAGGCTAATTTATTTATGGATAAATTATTGGAAGGCATTCTGAATGCAGGATGAATAAATACGGTGGATTCATGTTATTTGGGACAGCCACTAATTAAGGAGAACTCTGAAGGAACAAAAGCAAATCAAGAAAATAATCAGGATACCTTTGTTTATTGAGGACACTGCCTGTGAATTGGGACAGAAGACTACTGCGGAGTGTCGGTTTAACCAGCGTCAGTCACGGACACTTGTGTGGCCATCAGACAGTGCACCTGGTGATGAAGGTGACACATCTGAACATGAGCCCGTGATGACACTGGATGCTGAGAAATTTATTGTTGGATTACAATATTATTTCACGCAAGAAGGCAATGAAGGCAGTCCATATCTGCACTTGGTATCCGCGGTGATTTTGTTAATTTGCAGTCAATCAAAAGAACACAGCAGCGTACTGGAAATGAATTCCACTGTCAATAACGATCAGGGAATGAAACACAGTTTTATAGTACTGTAGTCGTGGTGGTAGTGTTCTAATTTGTTCTGTACTTCAGTTAAATATTCAGTTTGTTACTCAGTTAAACGGGAGTTTGTCTTTTTTAAACTATTTCCATGAAAATTTGTTTAATTGGGCAACCTCTTAATAATAATAACCTCTTTATCAGTGTGCCCAATCAACCAGAGTCTACTGTATTTGGATAGACAGGGCTTATTTACGGAAAATCAAAGTGGCCTCGTGAATGGTAGTTCATGTCTAACCAATCTTAAAGCTTTTTGAAGATTAAACAAGAAATTTGTGTCTTGATGCTTGTGACTGGTGCCACAGGGAACAGTGCTGTGTCTGTTGTTGTTTGACATCTATACCAATAATCTGGGTGATAATTGATCAGCAAATTTGTGGATGACACCAAGATAGGGAACAGAGTGGACAGCGAGGAAGGATATCAAATGCTGCATCACATGAACTGGGATGTTGGTGAGGCTGAACCTAGAGTAATGTGAGTAGTTCTGGTCATCTACCTACGGGAAAGAAAATTGACATGGATGTTGCCGGGACTTGAGTACCTGAGTTATAGGGGAAGGTTGAAAAGAGTCACAGAGCAATACAGCATAGAAGTAGACCAATCCCCTCAGTGACAAGCTCTGCAAATTGACTGTGCTGTTCCTGTCAGTGTGTAGATGAACACACAGACAAGACAATGACTGACCACCTTATCCATATTGCTCCTGATTTTATAAGCTTCTGTCAAGTCTCCTTACAATAGTAAGTCCCCTAATAAGGCAGAAGAAGCTTTTTCCTCTCAGGTTGTGTGAGAATAGAACAAGAGGTGATAGATTTAAGGCAAAACATGAAATATTTTAGGGGAATCTGAGAGCATGGCCTGGATGGTGGGGGTCCTTGATGATGGATGCTTATTTCTTACAACCGTACTCCATGTAGATGTGCTCCATGTTGGGGAGGGCTTTCACTATGATGGACTGGGCTGTACCCATTGATTTTGTTGGCGATTCTTTTCAAGCACATTTGTGTTTCCATACCAGGCCGTGCTGCAGCCAGTCAATATAATCTGTATCACATATCTATAAGCTTGTCAAAGTTTCAGATGACATGACAAATCTTAGCAAACGCTGAGAAAGTAGAAGTATTGCCGTGCTTCCTTTGTAATGGCACTTAATTGTGAGACCCAGGACAGATCGTTGGAAATGTCCAGGAATTTAAGTTTTCTGACCCTCCCCAACTCAGATCACCGATGAGTACTGGCTCATAGCTTCCCCCACTTGTAGTCAATAAGCTCGTTCTAGGAGACTTAATGGGCTGATCGGTCTGATTCTGCTGCTGTGTCCCATGGTGTTCTGGTCTTAGTCCATGCAGGCTCTGAGGTAATCACATTCCCAAACCTATTTCCCTCCAAACTATTCCCGTTCACCTTCTCTTTCACTTATTCCACTGACAACCTGCTGTCAGTGAAGCTCTTCACATTAGCAGCGGGGTCAAGAACAGGAGAGTGTGGAATGAAGGGTCTTGGCATGAAACATCAACAGTTTATTCTTCTCCACAGATACTGCCTGACCTGCTGAATGCCTCCAGCATTTTGTCCGTGTTCTTGTAGAATGAAGATGTTTTGTAAATAAACTAGGAGTGATGGATGGTAAAATATTTTTACACTTCAAATATTTAAGGTCTGGATGCAAACGTCTCTTAATAGGGGAGGCAGACTGATATCTCATTTTCACCCATGACTGACAATTCCCCAGGTCACCATTGCTACACCACCATCAAGAACCCCTACTGTCCTATTCCACACCCTCATTTTGTGAAGTCTGATCACCTAGCTGTACTTTTACACCCTGAGTATAGGCAGTGACTGAAGACTGCAGCAGCAGCAGTGAGGACCAAGAAAGTTTGGACAAGGGAAGCACAGGAGCACCTACAGGACTGCTTTGAATCTGTGGACTGGACTGTATTCAGGGTTTCACCGTTGAATATGGATGAGTATTCTGCAGTTGTTACCGACTTCATTAAAACCCTTGTGGATGAGTGTGTGCCTTCAAAGACTTACTCTACATTCCCGAACCAAAAGCCGTGGATGAACCAGGAGGTACGTCGTCTGCTGAAGGCCAGATCTGTGGTATTCAAGTCTGGCAACCCAGGCCTGTACCAGAAAAGCAGGTATGATTTGCAGAGGGCTATTTCAAGGGGGAAGAGACAATTTTGAATGAGGTTGGAGACGATATCAGATGCACGGCAACTCTGGCAGGGTTTGCAAGACATTAGTCGTTACAGAGCAAGACTCAATAGTATGAATGGCGGCAATGCTTCACTACCAGATGAACTCAACGCCTCCTATGCGTGCTTTGAAAGGGAGAACACAACTACAGCTGTGAAGATCCCTGCTGCACCTGATAACCCTGTGATCTCTGTCTCAGAGGCCGATGTTAGACTGTCTTTAAAGAGAGTGAACCCTCGCAATGCAGAAAGTCTTGATGGAGTACCTGGTAAGTCTCTGAAAACCTGTGCCAACCAACTAGCGGGAGTATTCAAGTACATTTTCAACCTCTCACCTGCTACAGACACAAGTTCCCAGTTGCTTCAAAAAGGCAACAGTTATAGCAGTGCCTGCGGAAAATAATGTGGGCTGCATAATGACTATCGCCCAGTAGCACTCACATCTACAGTGAGGAAATGCTTTGAGAGGTTGGTTATGACTAGAATGAACTCGTGCCTCAGAAAGCAGCTGGACCCATTGCAATTTGTGGATTGTTGACGATCAGCACTGGCGCACCTCAGGGGTGTGTGCTTAGCCCACTGCTCTGCTCTCTGTATACACGTGACTGTACGGCCAGGCATAACTTAAAACTATCTATAAATTTACTAATGATACAACCATTGCTGGTAGAATCTCAGGTGGCGACGAGAGAGCATACAGGAGTGAGATATGCCAACTAGTGGAGTGGTGCCACAGCAACACCCTGGCACTAACGTTAGTAAGACGAAAGATCTGATTGTGGACTTCAGGAAGGGTAAGACTAACGATTACGTAATTGATTTACTTGTTTACTTATTACAATTTTTACTTTATTTTTTTCTCTGCTGAATTATGTATTGCATTGAACCGCTGCTGCTAAGTTAACATATTTCACGTCACATGCTGGTGATAATAAACCTGATTCTGAAAACATTATTTCTTTCACCCTCATCGCGTTATTGTAACCCAGGCAATGACAAAGGCTTTCACTAAATATGGAGATGTTGAGGTGTGACCCCTCCGGGAGAGGTGACATTATGACTCCAGCGGACACATCATAATGAGATGCATCATCACCATAGGATTTAAAATCTGCTCAGCTGGAGACTGGAGACAGATGTAGACGGGCAGAAATCATGGATTCTCCCATATCTACACAGATGGTTCAAAAGATCCAGTGACAGATCATTCAGGTATCTCTCTTTATGTTCATTAATTTCATGTCGGACAATGAGTGAGGTTTCCTCTCTTTATGAATTGATAAGAGGAGAATTAGTTGTCCTTTTTATTATATATTGCATATTTTCTTATTACTATGTATGATTATGATAATATCTATTTCATCTTTTATTAATATGGTTGCTGATATACATATTTGAGATAATTCTCCCCTTGTCTGCATATATGTTTCCTCTAAATCAATAAAAAGATTAATAACGAAAGAGAAGATTTCTCATACTGTGACTCAAAATGTAAATGTTCCTGTCGTTGTCTAGTTGTAAGCCAGTGAATATTTTTCCTCTCTTTTGTTTCCTTTCATGATGAAGGGTCTCAGCCTGAAACGTCGGCTCTGCTCTTTCTCTTAGATACTGCCTGACCTGCTGTGTTTCTCCAGCGTTTTCTGTGTGTTGCTTGAATTTACTTTTTCTTTCTTCTCCTTGAGGGACAAGAGTGCCAGAAACCATGACACATGATTGTGCACAAGACAACACAGATTTGAACCAGAGATGAAGCTGAGAGTGACCACTACACAATTCAAGCCCAAGACAGCAAGTCCCGACTGCATTCAGGTCTCCTCAGGTTAGTACCTCTGCAACCCTTCCACCTCACTGTGTTCACTCAATTACCACTCCCATTCCACCCCACAAACTGACAGAGTCATGGGGACTGTGTGAAACCACCTCTCTTATCACAGGAGCATTTCCATCCTGTGCATCCTGGGGTCAGAGGGTTCACTCATCCAGTGCTAAGTTTGTTTTTACATTGATTTATTTCTCATTTTAAAAGTTGTCATTTCTGTGTGCTGATGGATGTTTGTCATCCCAACCAGCTCTGCCCAAAATTCTTTGGTGTGATTGTTTCTTGGTGAAATTTGACAATGGGTTCCCCGGTTGGACCTTTATGCCCAGTCATCATGACCCCGTGTCGGTAACAGGAACCAACCCTGCTCCGGCTCCAGGCTCAGGTCAGCATTGCTCGGAGTTACCGTACTGGCACTGGAGAGGGCCCAGTCAATGTGGTCAACTCTGGCCAAAGGCAGCTGGGGCTCCACCCTGACACCAAGTCATTTTATGTGATTAGCAAAAGCTGCAGCCCTTTACTTCCACCCTGCCCCTGATGCATGGGGAATAAATAAACCAGTAGGGTTGTTTACAAAAGACTCGTTTGGTGTTGTCAAATGCTCTGGTCACGTCTGCTGACCATTCAAACATGCGATTATGGGCATTAAATTAAGGGAGCAAGCATAAGTTCAACAGATCTTAGAATGAAGAGGTGATAGAAATTCACCAAAACAAAAAACACTTGCAGTATTTTTTGGGTGGTGGGGCTGCAGTGGAAAGTCCATCATAACAGCAACTTTTGATGGTGGGGTGGCAGACCATCTGCACAGATACAGTGGCTGAGAAAGTCAAGGATAGACAACCTGAACTGGTGTTTAATGGGGTTAATAATCAGCCCACGATGGCTGAAGCAATAGAAAAGTATGTGGAGATGTGATAAGTGTTCGGTTTTGGATGCGCTGGTGACAGCTACAGTACTGTGTAAAAGTCTTATACACATGTATCTGCAGCAATGGTACTCAGACTCTTGCTCAGTACTGTATATTATGTCTTTCCAGTCACAACTTAATACCACTTCATACACCTGAGCTGGTACAAAGCTAATCACTCTTAATTCTGTTTCCCAACCACCTCCTATTTTAATGAATTTACAGTATTGTTCAGAAGTTTCAGGCACCCTTGCTACATATATGTGCCTTTTGCACAGTGCTGTGTGTTGTCCAGGTAAACAAAAAGACAAACTGTCACTGTTTTAGCTCACAGTCCATGAGTTGCTGGGAAGTCTATGCTGCATTTTTCAGCCCAAAGGGCATGCACAGAAACTCAAACAGGCCAAATGGGGTGATAACAGCACCTTTGGGAATATGGTGAGAGCACCCAGGTACCTGATGATAAACCCTGACCAAATACACTTTACAAAAAATTATCTTTCTGGCTAAATTTACCGAAAAGTCTTGAATATGTGGGACTGGGTATTGATCAGGGGTAATGGTCTATTTCGAGATCGGCAGGGATGGCATTATCGGCTTCACTGAGTTCGTTGCTTAAAGATCATCGTTGGGTGCTTCACATCCAAGGATACAGATTGTGTTGAAAGGACAGGCAGAGGGAATTGGGAGGCATTGTTGTTAAAAAAAAAATCAAATCCTTGTAGAGAGATGACATAGGAATAGAAGTTGCAGAAACTTTGGGGTGGGGCGCGTTGATAGAACTAAGAAACTGCCAGGTCTCTGATGGGAATTTATACAGGCTCCCAAACAGTAGCCAGAATGTGGGATATAAATTACAATGGGAAATAGAAAAGGAAAATCTATGATGTAGCGAGCTGGTGTTCAGTGAATGGGAGGATAATGAGGATTGTGGAAAAACAAAGGAATCTGGCTTTGCAGACAATACAAAGGTAGATGGAAGGGCAAGTATTTTACAGCAAGCAGGGTGTCTGCAGAAGTATTTGGACAGATTGAGAGAAAAGGTAAAGAAGTAGTAGATGGAATATACTGTAGGGAAGTGTATGGTCATGCACTTCAGTAGAAGAAATTAAGGTGTCGTCTATTTTAAAATTTTAAAAATTGGAGGGGTAAAGGTCCTTGGAAGCACTTCTGCAGGATTCCGTAAAGGTTAACTTGAAGTTTGAGTCGATTGTTACGAAGGCAACTGCAACGTTGGCATTAATTTCAAATGGACTAGAATATAAAAGGAAAGATGTATACTGAGGCTTTATATGGCATTGGTCAGACCAAACTTGGAGTATTGTGTGCAGATTTGGGCCGCTTATCTGAGAAATGATGTGCTGGCATTATAGAGTTTCCAGAGAAGGCTCACGAGATTGATCCAGCAATGAAAGGGTTAACATATGAGGAGCGTTTCATGGCTCTGGACTCGTACTCGCCAGATGATGGTGGATCTCATAGATACCTATTGAATATCGAAAGTTCTAGATAGAATGGACGTGAAAAGGATATTTTGTATACCTTCTGATCTACGGTCAGAGGGCATCCATTTAGACCAGAGATAAGGAGGAATTGAATCTGTGGAATCCATTGCCACGGATGGCTGTAGACACCAAGTAATTGAGGATATTTAAAATGGAAGTTGATTGGTTCTTGCTTAGTCATGGCATGAAAGGTTCCAGGGAGAAGAGAGTACAGTGTGGTTGAGAGGGATACTCATTCAGCCATGATGGAATGACAGAACAGACTCAGGATGCTGAGTTGCCTAATTCTGCTCCTATGTCTTTTGGTCTTATGGTCTAATTGATGAAGACATTAGTGAGGCCTCACCTGGAATATTGTATTCAGATTTGCTTGCTTTGCTACAGTAAAGATGCCGCCCAGCCGCAAAGAGTGCTAAGGAGATTTACGAGACTGTTGTCAGCACTTCGAGTTATGGACAGAGTTTGGGCAGGTTGGGAGTGCACAACTTTAAGGAAAAACAAGAAATTTAATCAGGACACAGGAGAAAATTATTCACACAGTAGACAGTCAGACAGGTACATGAATAAGAATGGTTTGGAGGGATACGGGACAAATGCAGGCAGATGGGACTGGCTCAGAAGAGGATGCAACCAACACCACTTCCCCATTCCCTCTGCTCCCTCCCCGTGCATTACCCTGCTCCCTCCAGGTTATTCAAACCAGCTGACGCAATTTGCTCAAAGATAGTGTTGTCATCAACAGGTCCATCCAGATTGTCCTGTGATTGGCCTGGGGAGATTCAGATCATCAACTGACCCTTCCAGACTGGGCTCCTGATCGGCTCCAGGACAATGACAACACTGATGACCAAGCCCTTGGCTGTGATGGGTTCCACCAATGTCCATACTGTCTACAGGCCTTTCTCCGTGGTGATCGACTCCTCTTCTGCTCTCAACTATTGGTCTTTCTCCAACAACAGCATCGTCTACTGACTGCAGTGGACTGCCATCGTCCATTGGCTCACCTCCACATCATCACCCAGTGTCTTCACTGATTGGTCCACATGAGGATCTCCAGTGGGTGACTTCACTGGGCACATCATTGAACTACAGCACAACAACTTCATTATATGGCATCAAGTTTGGGATCTTCACAGATCCAGTGGTCTTTGATAGACAACAGAACGTCAAGTCTGATTGGCGTGATGACTAATTTCAGCTCTGTCTCAACCAATCAGCTGAAGAAACAGCTCAGATCTACCCGAGCTGATTTTTTGTTGTCCGATGAGTGGCTGATCAATCCCAGAGCACCTCTCAGTAGCTCCACCAGTGACACCATATTTTTGGCCCCCAGCCTCACCCTACCCTTCCTCCTCAGCTCTCCATTCCCTCCTTCAGGTTCACCTTGCCCCATGTACTGGCTGTCCTCACTGTGACTGCCTGGTTCCTCCAGTGAGGGAGCACCTCCCTCCTGCTCCCCAACCCATTCCCCACCCTCCCTTCCATCCCTCCCCCACACATGTCTCCCCTCCCTCTCACCCCTCAACTTTTCCTTCCAACTCCATGCCCCACCTCTTTCCTTCCCTCTCCTATACACATACCCCTCCCTCCCATTTCCTCCCTCCCCCTCCCACACACTTCCCCATCTACCTCCCCACCTTCCCCCCTAGGACCTTGTCAGGGAGCCCTCCCTTCATCCTCCTCCTGCCCATTCCTCCCCACTCCCCTTCCCTCTCCCCTCCCCGAACCTCTCTCCCCCTCCCTCCCCCATCTCCTCCAACCCTTTCCACCCTCCTCCTCCCCTTCCCCTCCACTCCACCACTCCCTCCCTATTCCTCCCCCTCCCCATCTCCCACCCTTCCCCTCCCCTCCCTCACTCTCCCCTTCCCCTCCCATCCTCCTCCTTCCTCTCCCTCTCTCTCCATCCCTCCTGCCTCTGCTCTTCCCTCATCTCAATTCCCTCTTCCCAACCTCTCACCTTCCTTCCGTCCCCTACCCTCCATCCCCTCAACTGTTTGTGTTTTGTGTGTGTGTGAGAGAGACCTACCCTCCCCACTTACCCCTCCCCCCTCCATCTCCACCGCATTCCCCACCCCTCTGATTCCACCCCATCCCCTCCAGCCTTATCTGCACCCTCCCCTCTCTCTCACATACCTGCAAACTCACATACAGTTGGGGTGATGGATGGAGGGGGTGGGGGGCTGAGTGGGTGGAAGAGGGGGAGTGAGGAGGAGCAGGAAGGAGGTGAGAGGAAGTAGTAGGTTGAGGGAGAGTGTGGGTGAGGAAACAGGAGGGGAAGGGGTAGGTTGAAGGGGAGTGTGGGTGAGGAAACAGGTGGGGAAGGGGTAGGTTGAGGGGGAGGGTGGGTGAGGAAACAGGAGGGGAAGGGGTAGCTTGAGGGGGAGGGTGGGTGAAGGAACAGGAGGGGAAGGGGTAGGTTGAGGGGAAGGGTGGGTGAGGAAACAGGAGGGGAAGGCAAGTGGGACTGAGTAGGAGGATGGTAGGAATGGGAGGGGGAAGAAGAGGGTTGAGGAGAGGGTGAGGTAGAGGTCAGGAGCAGGAGTGTTGCTGTGGAGCTGGAGTGAGGGGGAAGAAGTAAAGGGAGAGGGGAAGTGGATGGTTGAGGGGAGATAGAGAGGCAAGGAAGGTGGAAGGTTGGGAGTGGGATCAGAGGGAGATGAGGAGAGAGGCAGGGGGAAGAAGGAAGGGTGGAGAGGATGGAGGAGAATGGGAAGGGGAGGGTTGAGGGTAAGGGAGGGGCACGGGAATGTGGTGGTGAGGGGGCAGGGGAAGGAATAGGGACGGATGGAGGAGGGGTGGGTGAGGGGGTTGGAGTGGGGAGGGGAGGGGGAGGTGGGGGTGGGTGGGTGGGGAGGGGGGAGGGGAGAGTGGAGGGAGGGGGACTGAGGAGGAGTGGGTGGGAGGAAGATGTAGGGAGAGTTCCCCCATGAGGTCCCAGACACCCCCCATACCCTACCCCACCCAACCCCCCATATCCCACATACCCCACCCCCCACACCCCCCCCATACCCCACCCCAGCCCAGACCATCCCCCTCTGGAATTGACCCCGTTCCCTGCTCGGGGCTGGGGGTAAGCGTTGAGCTGCTGAACCTGCAAGAAAATGGATCGTCTGATAGAATATGGTTCATGGACTTGGAAAATAAATTTACTTTGAAATTCAACTTTGAAATCTGTTGTTTGTAAAACATGTACTGATGAGAAATGGTCTCAATGAATGTCCGCGAGTGGAAAACACTGGTGTTCAGTCCCACTGCCCTTTGCCAGCCAAGAAGCCGCACCTGAGTCAGTCCCATCTGCCTGGCGTGACCCATCTCTCTCTGAAGTTTCCTCTCCGCCCTGTCTCATGAAGCACATGTCAACCTCTGTTTTAAATATAGCCAACTGTGCCAATGAATTGCTGAGATTCATCACCCTCTGGGTAAAGAAATTCCACCTCATCTCTATAAATGAATGCCCTCTGTTGTTAGACAGTTTGTCCCTGGGGTGGGGAGGGGTGTGTTGCAGGAAAGATACCAGCTATCAATCTATGCCCCTCGTAATCTTATCACACATTATCATTCTCCCCTCAGCTCCACCACTCCTTTCAAAATACCCAAGTTTGTTTGCCCTCTCCTTAAACAGTAACTTATGCCTTTAATCCAGACTGCATCCTGGTGAACCTCTTCTGCACCCTCTCCAATGTATCACTGTTACAGTGGGTCAACGGCAATGACAGATTCATCCAAGAGGAGCTGGCCAAAGTTGATGGGAATGGGACACTAGGCAGAATGACAGCAGAGCAGCAATGACTGGAGTTTTTGGGGCAATTTAGAAGGTGGAGGGCAGATGCGTCCCAAAGGTGAAGTATTCTAAAGGGAGGATGAGGCAAGCATGGCTGACAAGGGAAGTCAGAGACAGCATAGAATCAAAAAGGAGGGCATAGAGTAGTAGCAGAAAAGAGAGGGAAGCTTTACAAACCAACAAAAGCCAGTGAAAAACAATGAGAGAAAAGATGAAATCTGAAGGTAAGCCAGCCAATAATATTAAAGAGGATGCCGAAAGCTTTTCTTCCAGAGGTAGAAAGAGTAAAATTAAGGCAGAGTGAACATTAGACTGCTGGAAATGACACTGGAGAGGTAGTAATGGGAAAAAAGGAATGGTGAACAAACTGACTAAGAATTTTGCCAGCGAGGGAGAGAAGTGAGCGTAATCACTGTTGCCAATGAGAAGCTGAAATGTCGTAGGTAGATAAGTCATCTAGACCAGTTGGTCTACACCCCAGTTAAGTCAAGTCAAATTTATTTATAAAGCAGATTTAGAAACAACCCATGTTGACCAAAGTGCTGTACAAACCATAACAGGTAGCTAAAATCACAAATCAAGAAACACAGATAGAAACAACAAGGCACAAAGCTTATAGGCAGAAAATAAACTACACATGAGCCTTGGCACAAGCCAAAAATCAGCCACATCAGGACGATTCAAATGCTCGTGGATAAAGGTAAGTTTTGAGCCTGCACATAGAAGAGTCAAAGGAGGCGGCAGATCTGATAGGGAGGGAAATGCTGTTCCACAGTCTAGGGGCTACAACAGCAAAGGGCACGGTCACCCCTGAGCTTAAATTTAGATCGCGGGACAGTCAGGAGCCCCAAGTCAGCCGACCTGAGGGAGCTGGAAGTAGAATAAGGGGTTTTACTGCTGGCTTTTACTACTGCATTAACTTGCTTGTCGGACAGGTTACCAAGGTTGTTGGCAATCACTTTGATGGAGTCAGGGGGGCCAAATAGGACAACTTCAGACTTGCCTTCATTCAGCTGCAGGAAGTTTAGTGCCATCCAACAGTTTATGTCCTCAAGGCAATTCATGAGGGTGAGTGGATCTGACAAGACCTTTGTTTCAAGGGGGATAAAGCTGTGTGTCATCAGCATAACACGGGAAGGAAATGTCATAATTTTGGATGATTTGGCCGAGGGGAAGCATGTATATGGAGAAAAGAATGGGACCTGGGATGGAAACTTGTGAGAACCCGCAGCAGAAACTAGCTGGAAAAGAAGAAGATGTTGCATTTCTGTAAGTGCCTGCAAGAAAATGAATCTTAAGGAGAAATACAGTGCATTGAAATAGTATTCAGTCCGCACACAGTATTTTCATGTTTTACTCTGTCATTTTCTAAATATTTTGAAGTAGAATTTATTGAGCTGATCTACAAAACAGTGTGCATCATATCAAATCAAAAGAAAAATTCCAAAGTTTCTCAATAATTTACTAAAAATTGAAAGCAGAATTGTGAGTCTGAGAAAGTATTAATCCCTTCCTTTGTAATTACTACACTCACTTTCCTCGGGTGCCATTTGTGATCTCACCAACTCACCTAATTTGTCAATGCAGAACATTGAATTCATAAGAATAAAAACCCCTCAGTCTGTAAGGTCCAGCTGTATGATAGACTTAAAACAGCCCAAACCAAAATGAAGATAGCAGCTGCTTTTGATGGAAGGGTTTTTGCACCTTCTGCGGAGACGTGATGGCCGAGAAAGTCAATGGCTGATAACTTAGCCTGCTATTTTGCATGGTTAGTAATCAATTCGTATTGGCTTAAGTGCTCGTAAAGTGTGCAGAGATGAGGTTCCTGTTTGGATTTGGATGCATTGGTGACAAGTTTGTCATTCAGGGGATCAAAAGGAAAATCTAAGTTTTTAATGCAGAATCCATCAGCTATTGGAAGACCGTACTACATTTTTCAGCCCAAACGGCATGCGTAGAAACTCAGAAAGGCCAAATGGGATTATCACAGCCATATCTAATCTGTACAGGACTTTCAGGCCTTTTAATATTCAAAGTGTTTCTATGAGTTCCCCCGTCATGCTCCTGAACTCCAGGGAATATAGCCCAAGAGCTGTCAGACGTTCCTCATACGGTAACCCTTTCATTCCTGGAATCATTCTGGTGAATCTTCTCTGAACTCTCTCCAACGTCAGTATATCCTTTCTAAAATAAGGAGCCCAAAATTGCACACAGTACTCCAAGTGTGGTCCCACGAGTGCCTTATACAGCCTCAACGTCACGTCCCTGCTTTTATATTCTATACCTCTAGAAATGAATGCCAACATTGCATTCTCCTTCTTCACCACTGACTCATCCTGGAGGTTAACCTTTAAGGTATCTTGCACAAGATGTCCCAAGTCCCTTTCTATCTCTGCATTTTGAATTCTCTCCCCATCTAAATAATTGTCAGCCGTTGATTTCTTCCACCAAAGTGCATGACCATACACTTTCCAATATTGTATTTCATTTTCTACCTCTGTGCCCATTCCCCTAAACTATCGACGTCTCTCTGCAGGCTCTCTGTTTGCTCAGGACTACCTGCCCCTCCACCTATCTTTGTATCATCAGCAAATTTAGCCGCATATTCATTAATCCCACAGTCCAAATCACTGACACACATCATAAAAAAACAGCGGTCCCAACATTGACCTCGATGTCCCATAGGTTTGGATGCTGCTGCCGTTGGCAAACTGCAACGAATTTCATCGCTCTTTGCCATCTGATCAATAAGTGATACTGGCAGCATATTCACTTGAGCACTTGTGTCACACAGGAAACATCGCCCCGAAATTGTGTCTGTAATGTACAGTAAACATCCCTGGCAGCTGGAACCCACTGTGTTCACAGACCTCTGAGGCCCAGATGTGCTGGCACTGTCAAAGCTACCAGGTGGTTGGCACTTTCCAGTGTCCATACCAAAGCAAGCGAGGTAAAAACATAGGCCTGGCATTGTCTGTTTCGCAGCCATGGGTGCCCTTAAGTTGGAGGCTTGCTGACCGTGCTTATTAAGGTAGAGAAAGCTGAGACTAGACTATCAGCCATATTAGCAAGCTCCCTTTTATCCTTCACAGGTGTACTTGATTGGGCTCAGCAAACTTGTTTCGGCATTTTCTGCATGAAGATTTGTTTAAAATTAAAACAAGGATGGTGATTGCTCAGGAGGGATAACATGTGATCCATTAGCTCTGATGGCTTAGCGTCACTGTGGCTGGGCGAGGAAAACAACTGTTGGTGCACTCAGACTCCAACAGTCCAAAACTCTGTAAATGGTGAGTTTTCAATGATCGGTATTGATCGTATTCAGGCAGGTTTTCAAGGAGACTCTTCACTCTGGAGATTACTCTTAATGTAAATTGGACTTTCCCTTGCAGTACCAATGTACCGGCAGTTTGATCCAATGTAGGATTTCACAAATTATATGGCAGAGGCATTTTATTTTTACGAGAAAAATAACAACTTACTTATTGAACACAAAGTGCAATAACACTCCTTCATGTAATTCACTCACCACCTCAGACCAGCCTCTTCAAGTGAACCCCAACCCAATGTCAACATTTGTGAATACTAAAAACAACAGGAATTCTGCAAATGCTGGAAATTCAAGCAACATACATCAAAGTTGCTGGTGAACGCAGCAGGCCAGGCAGCATCTCTCGGAAGAGGTGCAGTCGACATTTCAGGCCGAGACCCTTCGTCAGGACTAACTGAAGGAAGCACTTTTATATATTGGCGAGACCTGACGCAGACTGGGAGACCACTTTGCTGAACACCTACGCTCTGTCCACCAGAGAAAGCAGGATCTCCCAGTGGCCACACATTTTAATTCCACATCCCATTCCTATTCTGACATGTATATCCACAGCCTGCTCTACTGTAAAGATGAAGCCACACTCAGGTTGGAGGAACAACACCTTATATTCCGTCTGGGTAGCCTCCAACCTGATGGCATGAACATCGACTTCTCTAACTTCCGCTAATGCCCCACCTCCCCCTCGTAACCCATCTATTACTTATGTTTATACACACATTATTTCTCTCACTCTCCATTTTCTCCCTCTGTCCCTCTGAATATACCCCTTACCCATCCTCTGGGTCCCCCCCCACCGTCTTTCTTCCCAGACCTCCTGTCCCATGATCCTCTCGTATCCCTTTTGCCTATCATCTGTCCAGCTCTTGGCTCCATCCCTCCCCCTCGTGTCTTCTCCTATGATTTTGGATCTCCCCCTCCCCCTCCAAATTTCAAATCCCATACTCACTCTTCCTTCAGTTAGTCCTGACGAAGGGTCTCGGCCTGAAACGTCGACTGCACCTCTTCCTAGGGATGCTGCCTGTCCTGCTGCGTTCACCAGCAACTTTCATGTGTTTTGCTTGAATTACCAGCATCTGCAGAATTCCTGTGGTTTGCATTTTTAAATATCCTGGTGGGATTGTTTAATATAGCAGTTAGGGAGGGTTTAAACTAAATTGGCAAGGGGAAGGAAACCAAGGTGTTAGGGTCGAGGAAGAGGAAAATAGAAACAAGTCAGAAATACTGTGCAGCATAGATGGCAAGAAGGACAGGCTGGTGAATATACAGGATAATTTGCTGCAAAATAGAAATATAGCAAAATCGGCAACAGATACTGATCTAAATGTGCTGTACTTAAATGCACACAGCATTAGAAATAAAGTGGATGACCTTGCTGCACAGCTGCAGGTTAAAAGATATGACATTGTGGCCATCACCGAGTCATGGCTAAATGATGGATGTGATTGGGAGCTGAATATCCAAGGATACACAGTGTACAGGAAAGATAGGAAGGTAGGTAAAGGGAGTGGCGTGGCGCTGATGGTAAGTAACAATATCAAATCAATAGAAAGAAGGGACATAGGATCAGAAGAGGGAGAATCCTTATGGGTAGAATTAAGAAATGGCAAGGGTAAAAAGACACTCATAGCAGTTATATACAGGCCTCCAAATAGCAGCCGGGATGTGGACTACAAGTTGCAGCTGGAAATAGAAAAAGCGTGTCAGAAGGAAAATAGCAAGATAATTATGGGGGATTTTAATATGAAAGTGGATGCGGAAAGTCAGGAAGATACTGGGTCTCAGGAGAGGGAGTTTGTAGAATGCCTACAGGATGGCTTTTTGGAGCGGTTTGTCCAGGGGACCGGCTGTTTTGGATTGGGTGCTGTGTAACGAACCTGAGGCGATTAGGGAACTGGAGATAAAGGAACCCCTTGGAAGTAGTGATCATAATATGATTGAGTTCAGTTTCAAATTTGAAAAGGAGAAGCTGGTATCAGGTGTATCGATATTTCAGTGGAACAGGGGAAATTACAGTGTTATGAGAGAGGAACTGCTCCAAGTCGATTGGAAAAGTAAGCTAAATGGAGGGACGGCAGAGCAGAATTGGATGAAATTCCTACAAGAAATAAGGAAAATGCAGGAAAAATATATTCCAAGAGAAAAGAAAATCATAAATGGAAAAAAGGGCACAAATGTGGCTAACGAGAGAGGTTAGGGCAAAAATAAAAGCAAAAGAAACGGTGTACAAGGAAGCAAACATTTGTGGGAAAAATGAGGACTGGAAGACTTTTAAAAACTTACAGAAGGAAACTAAGAAAGTCATTAGGAAAGAAAAGATGAATTATGAAAGCAAGTTGGCGATTAACATAAAAAAGGATACTAAGAGTTTTTTTAAATATATGAAGAGTAAAAGGGTGACAAGGGTAGATACGGGACCGATTGAAAATGATGCTGGAGAAATTATAATGGATAACAAAGAGATGGCGGAGGAACTGAATGAGTATTTTGCATCAGTCTTCACAGTGGAAGACATGAGCAATATACCTGATAGCCAGAGGTAATAGGAAATAGAATTAGCTACAGTCAAGATTACTAGAGAGAAAGTGCTTGGGAAGCTAAGTGGACTAAGAATAGATAAGTCTCCCGGACTGGATCAGGTGCACCAACAGGTTCTGAAGGAGGTGGCTTTGGAGATTGTGGAGGCATTAGAAATGATCTTCCAGGAATCAATAGACTCTGGCACGGTTCTGGAGGACTGGAAGGTCGCAAATGTAGTTCCGCTATTTAAGAAAGGAAGGAGGCAGCAAAAAGAAAATTACAGACCTATTAGTCTGACATCAGTAGTTGGAAAGATATTGGAGTCAATCCTCAAGGATGAGGTTATGAAATACCTCGAGGAGCATGACAAGATTGGCCGAAGCCAGCATGGTTTCATGAAGGGAAGATCATGCCTCACCAACCTATTGGAATTTTTTGAGGTAATCTCGAATGAGATTGACAAGGCAGAGGCTGTGGATGTTGTGTATTTGGTTTTCAAAAGGCCTCCGATAAGGCGCCGAATATGAGGCTGCTTAATAAGATGAGAGCCCATGGAATTATAGGAAAGATATTGAAATGGGTGGAGCACTGGCTGATAGGCAGAAAGCAAAGGGTGGGAATAAAGGGATCCTATTCTGATTGGTTGCCGGTTACTAGTGGTGTTCCGCAGGGGTCGGTGTTGGGGCGGCTTCTTTTTACGATGTATACCGATGATTTGGATTATGGATTAAATGGTTTTGTGGCTAAGTTTGCGGATGACACCAAGATAGGTGGAGGAGCAGGAAATATTGAAGAAACGGAAAGGTTGCAGACAGACTTAGTTAGTCTAGGAGAGTGGGCAAAGAAATGGCAGACGAGATACAACGTTGACAAATGTACGGTTGTATATTTCGGAAGAAGAAATAATCGGGCAGATCATTATTTAGAATGGGAGAAAATTCAAAAATCGGAAGTACAAAGGGACTTGGGGGTCCTCGTGCAGGATACCCTAAAGGTTAACCACCAAGTTGGATCGGCGGTAAGGAAAGCGAATGCTATGTTGGCATTCATTACGAGAGGGGTAGTGTATAAGAGTAAGGAGGTGCTGATGAGGCTCTATGGGGCTTTAGTGAGAACTCATTTGGAATACTGTGTGAAGTTTTGGGCCCCCTATCTTAGAAAGGATGTACTGATGTTGGAGAAAGTTCAGAGAAGATTTACGAGGATGATTCCTGGAATGCAGGGGCTAACATATGATAGCGTTTGTCAGCTCTTGGATTGTATTCATCAGAGTGTAGAAGAATGAGAGGGGATCTCATAGAAACGTTTCGAATGTTGAAATGGTTGGACAGAGTAGATGTGGAAAGGTTGTTTCCCTTGGTGGGTGAGTCCAGGACAAGAGGCCATAGTCTTAGAATTAGAGGGTACCCAGTTAAGACAGAGATGAGGAGAATATTTTTTAGCCAGACGGACGTGGATTTGTGGAATTCGTTGTCACATACAGCTGTGGAGACTCGATCATTGAGGCTGTTTAAGGAGGAGATTGACTGGTATCTAATTAGTCAGGGTATCAAGCGATATGGGGAAATAGCCGGAAATTGGAACTAGATGGGTGAATAGTTTAGCTCATGGGGGAGCTGCGGAGCAGACTCGATGGCCCGAATGGCCTACTTCTGCTCCTTTGTCTTGTCTTGTGAGGAAATGGCAAGCATTTTGTCAGCTCCGACACCCAAAAAGTTAGCACTGCACCCCTGAATAAGATTAAGGAAATCTGTAAAAACAATAGGTTTGTTATCATGGGGTCCTTCAACTTCCCTAATACCAATCAACCTCGGGGCTGTGCATAAAGAGCTGCGTTTTAATCAGAAGCCGATCGAGATTTAGAAAGCAGAACTTCGCGACAGTTTTCTCTTAGTTGGACAAACAACGTCGCGCTGTGTGTAAAAATAGCTCCCTTTTCATCAGGAGGCTGTCGAGATGTAAACGGCGGGAGTTTGACGGACGTTTCTCTGAGTTCAGGAGTGACCAATCAGCAAGAGGCAGTGTGTAAAAAAGAGCTGCCTTTCAGTCAGGTCCGCTTCAGGACTTCAAAAGCAGAGCTTCACGGCAGTTTCCTCAGGTGGAGAACCGACTTCAAGCTGTGTAAAAAGAGCTACATTTTAATCAGGAGGACTATCGAGGCAATAATTTCGTGGCAGATTCTCTGAGTTGAGGAACGACCAATCAGCAAGATGGAGTGCATAATAAAAGAGTTACCTTTCTGTCAGGTCTGCGTTCAAGATTTTGTAAGCAGCGCTTCGATGCAAATTTCTCTCAGTTCGACGATAAGCATCAGAGCTGACTGTGAAAAGAGCTACCCCTTTAATTTAAAGAGCGATCGAGATTTAGAAAACAGCTTCGCTCGCGGCAGTTTTCTCTCAGATGGACAATGAACGCCAGGGTTACATAAAAAGAGCTGCTTTTTAATTTGGAAGGCGATCGAGACTTAGAGAAAACAGCTTCGCGGCGGTTTTGTCTCAGGGATGAGTGGGAAAAGAGCTACCTTGTAATTTGGAGGTCTATCGAGGCAGTGATTTCGTGGCAGATTCTCCGAGTTGAGGATCGACTCAACTCAGAATCAAGCGGCAGTGCGTAATAAAAGAGCTACCATTCTCTCAGATCCGCCTTCAAGATTTTAAAAACAGAGCATCGCGGCGATCTTCTCTTATCTGGAAAATAAACATCAGGGCCTAAATGGAAAATGAGCTACCCCTTTAATCTGGAGAGCGATGGAGATTTAAAGAGAACAGCTTCGCGGCGGTTTTCTCTCAGATGCACAATAAACATAAGGGATGAGTGTAAAAAGAGTACCTTTTAATTTGGGGTGCGGGTGAGGTCCGGGCCTGACGTCCCGCTCACCCCGGGAAAGTGAGCGCAATACATCGCCTCTCCTTTCCCGGTGTAGTGATCGCAGTGTGGTCACTGTCTGGCCTGCTGGGCAGCGGCCACTGCAAATGGCCTCTCCTACATTACTGCGTCCGCAGATACTCATTCTCGCCGGTGCCCCCCGTTTCCACCGAGCTTGCTCGGTCATGGCGCGACTGGATGTCCGGCGGTATAACTGGATGGGTCGGCTGGGCTCGTTAGCCTTGGTTGGAATTGGCAGCCAGCCGAAGAGAGGGACAACTCTGAATCCAAACCCGAGCAGGTGGGGCTCGTTAGCCTTGTCAGGCCATCCACCTCGGACAAGGACACTCCGATGTAAAACCTCTGTAATCCACAGCACTCTCCCCAGACACAGTGTGATCCCACACACTCTGAAATCCACACCCACACCACTCCCCCCAGACACAGTGTGATCCCACACACTCTGTAATCCACACCCACACCACTCCCCCCCAGACACAGTGTGATCCCACACACTCTGAAATCCACACCCACACCACTCCCCCCAGACACAGTGTGATCCCACAGTATAATCCACACCCACACCACTACATAATGTACTGGTTGGGCACAGGAGTACATTCAGCCAGAGACTCATTCCACCAAGATGCAACACTGAGCATCATAGGAGGTCATTCCTGCCTGAGGCCATCAAACTTTACAACTCCTCCCATAGAACCATAGAACCATAGAAACTACAGCACAGAAACAGGCCTGTTGGCCCTTCTTGGCTGTGCCGAACCATTTTCTGCCTAGTTCCACTGACCTGCACACGGACCATATCCCTCAATACACCTCCCATCCATGTATCTGTCGAATTCATTCTTGAATGTTAAAAAAGAACCCGCATTTACCACCTCGTCTGGCAGCTCATTCCATACTCCCACCACTCTGTGTGTGAAGAAGTCCGCCCTAATGTTCGCTTTAAACTTTTCTCCCCTCACCCTTAACCCATGTCCTCTGGTTTTTTTCTCCCCTTGCCTGAGTGGAAAAAGCCTGCTTGCATTCACTCTATCTATACCCATCATAATTTTATATACCTCTATCAAATCTCCCCTCATTCTTCTACGCTCCAGGGAATAAAGTCCTAACCTATTCAACCTTTCTCTGTAACTGAGTTTCTCAAGTCCTGGCAACATCCTTGTATATCTTCTCTGCACTCTTTCAACCTTATTTATATCCTTCCTGTAATTTGGTGACCAAAACTGAACACAATACTCCAGCTTTGGCCTCACCAATGCCTTATACAACCTCATTATAACATTCCAGCTCTCATACTCAATACTTTGATTAATAAAGGCAAATGTACCAAAAGCTCTCTTTATGACCCTATCCACCTGTGATGCCACTTTTAGGGAATTTTGTATCTGTATTCCCAGATCTCTCTGTTCCACTGCACTCCTCAGTGCCTTATCATTAACCCTGTATGTTCTACCTTGGTTTGTCCTTCCAACGTGCAATACCTTACGCTTGTCTGTATTAAACTCCATCTGCCATTTTCAGCCCATTTTTGCAGCTGGTCCATGTCTCTCTGCAGGCTCTGAAAACCTTCCTCACTGTCTACTACACCTCCAATCTCTGTATCATCAGCAAATTTGCTGATCCAAATTACCACATTATCATCCAGATCATTGATATAGATGACAAATAACAATGGACCCAGCACTGATCCCTGTGGCACACCACTCATCACAGACCTCCACTCGGAGAAGCAATTCTCTACCTCCACTCTCTGGCTTCTTCCATTGAGCCAATATCTAATCCAATTTACCACCTCTCCATGTATACCGAGCAAGTGAATTTTCCTATCTAACCTCCCATGCGGGACCTTGTCAAAGGCCTTACTGAAGTCCATGTACACAATATCCACAGCCTTCCCTTCATCCACTTTCCTGGTAAACTCCTCGAAAAACTCCAATAGATTGGTCAAACACGACCTAGTATGCACAAAGCCATGTTGACTCTCCATAATAAGTCCCTGTCTATCCAAATGCTTGTAGATTCTGTCTCTTAGTACTCCCTCCAATAACTTACCTACTACCAACGTTAAACTTACCGGCCTATAATTTCCCGGATTACTTTTGGATCCTTTTTTAAACAACAGAACAACATGAGCCACTCTCCAATCCTCCGGCACCTCACCTGCAGACAGCGACATTGTAAATATTTCTGCCAGGGCCCCTGCAATTTCAACACCAGTCTCCTTCAAGGTCCGAGGGAACACCCTGTCAGGTCCCGGGGATTTATCCACTTTAATTTTCCTCAAGACAGCAAGGACCTCCTCCTTTTCAATCTGTACAGTTTCCATGGTCTCACTACTTGTTTCCCTTAATTCCATAGACTTCATGCCAGTTTCCTTAGTAATTACAGACGCAAAAAACCTTTTTAAGATCTCCCCCATTTGCTTTGGTTCTGCACATAGTCTCCCTTGTAGGGTCAGACACCCTGAGCCAATAGGCTGGTCCTGGACTTATTTCCTGGAATAATTTACATATTCTTATTTAATTATTTATGGTTTTATATGGCTATATTTATACTCTGTTCTTGGTTGGTGCAATTGTAACAAAACCAAATTTCCCTCGGGATCAATACAGTATGACTATGACTATATCCTGATATTTTTCTGTCGTGACTTTCCTTCCTGGTCAAGCAGTTTACTTTCTCGTTGAATTAATATTTTTATCGTTTTATTTTGTTTTTACTTTACATTAGTGATATCCACAAAAAAGTCACAAGCACAACCAGATTCCTTGATGATGATTTTTTGATACACCGGCTAATTAAGTCAAGTGATGATGAAGATGCTCTCCAAAAAGATCTTGATAGTATGGTTGAGTGGTCTCAACAACGGGGCATGCAGTTCAGTCCTTCCAAATGTGAAACCATGCGTGTCACCAGGAAGAGAAAACCAGGTAAAACATCATATAAAATCCTAGGTGTCACTATTGAAGAAACCAAACATATCAAGTATCTTAGTATCAACATCCAGAATGTTCTACACTGGAATATACAGACACATCATGCAACAGGAACACAAAGTACTCTGCCGATGCTGGGGTCAAAGCAACGCTCACAACACGCTGGAGGAACTCAGCAGGTCAGGCAGCATCTGTGGAAACGACGAGTCGACGTTTCGGGCCAGAACCCTTCGTCAGGACTTTGAGTCACTGGAATCTTTTTCTTAAATTGTCTCGTTGTAAACAGTGAATATTTTTCCTCTCTTTTGTTTCCTTTCATGATGAAGGGTCTCAGCCTGAAACGTCGGCTCTGCTCTTTGTCTTAGATGCTGCCTGGCCTGCTGTGTTTCTCCAGCGTTTTCTGTGTGTTGCATGAATTTACTTTTTCTTTCTTCTCCTTGAGGGACAAGAGTGCCAGAAACCATGACACATGATTGTGCACAAGACAACACAGATTTGAACCGTATGAAGCTGAGAGTGACCACTACACAATTCAAGCCCACGACTGCAGGTACCGACTACATTCAGTACTCCTGACTGGGGGGCAGTGGAAAGCCCATCATAGCTGTGACTTTTGATGGTGGGGAGGCGACCATCTGCACAGATACAGTGGCTGAGAAAGTCAAGGATATACAACCTGAACTGGTATTTAATGGGGTTAATAATCAACCCATGATGGCTGAAGCCATCAATCACTCCATCCCAATTCCTCCCCCTTCCCATCTCCCACCCCTTCCCCTTCCCTCCCCTCCCTCCTCTCCCCTTCCCTTCCCATCCTCCTCCTTCCCCTTCCTCTTTCTCCATCCCTCCTGCCTCTGTTCTTCCCTCACCTCAATTCCCTCTGCCCAACCTCTCACCTTCCTTCCCTTCCCTACCCTCCATCCGCTCAAATGTTTGTGTTTTTGTATTTTGTGTGTGTGAGAGAGACCTACCGTTCCCGCTTCCCCCACCTCCCTCCATCTCCACCGCATTCCCCACCCACACCACTCCCCCCCAGACACAGTGTGATCCCACACACTCTGTAATCCACACACACACACCACTCCCTCCAGACACTGTGTGATCCCACACACTCTGTAATCCACACCCACAGCATTCCCCCCAGAGACAGTGTGATTCCACACACTCTGTAATCCACACCCACACCACTCCCCCAGACACAGTATGATCCCACACACTCTGTAATCTACACCCACACCACTCCGCCCAGACACAGTGTGATCCCACACACTCTGAAATCCACACCATTCCCCCCAGACACAGTGTGATCCCACACACTCTGTAATCCATACCCACACCTCTCCCCCAGACACAGTATGATCCCACACACTCTGTAATCTACACCCACACCACTCCCCCCAGACACAGTGTGATCCCACACACTCTGAAATCCACACCATACCCCCAAGACACAGTGTGATACCACACACTCTGTAATCCACACCACTCCCCCCAGACACAGTGTGATCCCACACACTCTGTAATCCACACCCACACCACTCCCCCCACACTCCGCAATCCACATGCATAAGCTGCAACCCCCTGTCACACCCCAATCCCCAGACACTCCGCACTCTCCTACCTTCACTGTAACCCTGGTGTGCACTCCAGTCACCCAACTGCACTCCCCCGTGTTTTCTGAAACCCCCACACATACCACAACCCTCATTCACACTGCACACCTCACACCAACTGAACACACCTTCCCCATTGTTCCTCGTCTGCTCTCCCTCCGTCCCTCCCTCCCTCTGTCCAACTCTAACTCCTCCTTGCACCTCCCTCTTAACCATCCCTCACCTGCCCCTCCCCGCTCTCACCTTTCCCCTCTCCCCTCTAACACCCTCCCCTCTCCCCCTCTCCACACTGTCACCACAACCCACTACTTCTCCTTTCCACCATCTCCCCACCCCTCTGATTCCTCCCCATCCCCTCCAGCCTTATCTGCACCCTCCCCTCTCTCTCACACACCTTCAAACGCACATACAGTTGGGGTGATGGATGGAGGGGGTGGGGGGCAGATTGGGTGGAAGAGGGGGAGTGAGGAGGAGAGGGAAGGAGGTGAGAGGATGGAGATGGTTCAGTGGGAGGGAGGAGGAGGGGAGGGGAGAGGAGAAGGAGGGAGCAGGAAGAGAGGGGGAGGGATGTGAAGACAGATGGAAGGGGAAGGGGATGGTTGAGGAGAGGGGAGGTGGAGGGTGTTGGGAGGGTTAAGAGGCAAGGAGGGTGAAGGAACTGGAGGGTTAGGGTTGGGGTGTGAGGAGGAGGGGGAATAATGGAGAAGTGGAAGAGGCGGTTCAAGGATGGGAAGCAGAGGGAGCAGGATGGGAGGGGAGTGGAAGGGGTAGGTTGAGGGGGAGGGTTGGTGAGGAAACAGGAGGGGAAGGGGTAGGTTGAGGGGGAAGGTGGGTGAAGAAACAGGAGGGGAAAGGGTAGGTTGAGGGGGAAGGTGGGTGAGGAAACAATTTGGGAAGGGGTAGGTTGAGGGGGAGGGTGAGTGAGGAAACAGGAGGGGAAAGGGTAGGTTGAGGGGAAGGGTGGGTGAGGAAACAGGAGGGGAAGGGGTAGGTTGAGGGGAGGGTGGGTGAGGAAACAATTTGGGAAGGGGTAGGTTGAGGGGGAGGGTGGGTGAGGAAACAGGACGGGAAGGGGTAGGTTGAGGGGAAGGGTGGGTGAGGAAACAGGTTGGGAAGGGGTAGGTTGAGGGGGAGGGTGGGTGAGGAAACAGGACAGGAAGGGGTAGGTTGAGGGGAGGGTGGGTGAGGAAACAGGAGGGGAAGGGGTAAGTTGAGGGGGAAGGTGGGTGAGGAAACAGGAGGGGAAGGGGTAGGTTGAGGGGGAGGGTGGGTGAGGAAACAGGAGGGGAAGGGGTAGGTTGAGGGGGAGAGTGGGTGAGGAAACAGGAGGGGAAGGCAAGTGGGACTAAGTAGGAGGATGGTAGGAATGGGAGGGGGAAGAAGAGGGTTGGGGAGAGGGTGAGGTAAAGGGCAGGAGCAGGAGTGTTGCTGTGGAGATGGAGTGAGGGGGAAGAAGTGAAGGGAGAGGGGAGGTGCAGGGTTGAGGGGAGATAGGGGCAAGGAAAGTGGAAGGTTGGGAGTGGGAATGGAGGGAGATGGGGAGGGAGGCGGAGGGAAAGGAGGAAGGAGTGGAAGGGATGGAGGACGAATGACGAGGGTTAACAGTAAGGGAGGGGCAGGGTAATGTGGTGGTGAGGGGACAGGGGCAGGAATAGGGACGGATGGAGGAGAAGAGCGTGAGGGGATGGGGTGGGGGAGGGGAGGGGGACGTGTGGGATGGGTCCTTGGGGAAGGAGAAGGGAGCGTAGAAGGAGGGGTAGTGAGGAGGAGTGTGTGGGAGTAAGATGGAGAGAGGCTTCCCTCATGAGGTCCCAGACACCCCCATACACCCACACCTCGTATACGACCCCATAACCCCCATACTCCACCTCCCCCACCCCCCATACCCCCTCTACCCCACCCCAGGCCAGACCATCCCCCTCTGGAATCGGCCCCATTCCCTTCCCGGGGCGGGCGGTGAACGTTGAGCTGCTGAACCTGCAAGAAAATGAATCATCTGATAGATTATGGTTCATGTACTTGGAAAATAAATTTACTTTGAAATTCAACTTTGAAATCTGTTGTTTGTAAAACATGTACGGATGAGAAATGGTCTCAATGAATGTCCGCGAGTGGAAAACACTGGTGTTCAGTCCCACTGCCCCTGGCCAGCCAAGAACCCCCACCTGAGTCTGTCCCATCTGCCTAGCTTGACCCATCTTTCTCCCTGGGCCTCCTGTCCCATGATCCTCTCATATCCCTTTTGCCTATCACCTGTCCAGCTCTTGGCTCCATCCCTCCCCCTCCTGTCTTCTCCTATCATTCTGCATCTCCCCCTCCCCCTCCAACTTTCAAATCTCTTACTAACTCTTCCTTCAGTTAGTCCTGACGAAGGGTCTCGGCCTGAAACGTCAACTGTACCTCTTCATAGAGATGCGGCCTGGCCTGCTGCGTTCACCAGCAACTTTGATGTGTGTTGCTTGAACTTCCAGCATCTGCAGAATTCCTGTTGTTCACCAAAAGAGATGTTGTTCACTTGGATTTTCATGAGGCCTTTAACAAGATGCCACACATGAGGATACTGAAGAAGAGAAGAGCTAGAATACTACAGGAAATATACAAGCATGGATAGAAGATTGACAGATTGACTAGAGTGGGAGTATAGGAGGCCTTTCCCAGTTGGAGTCCAGTGACTTGGGGGTTCAGCAGGGGTTCGTGTTGGGTCTGCTGCTTTTTACACGATATGGTAACAATCTGATTGATGGAATTGATGGCTTTCTGGCCAATTTGCAGATGATACAAAGATGATTGGAGGGACAGGTGGTGTTAAGGAAGCCTGGAGTCTGGAGGAGAATGGCCAAAGAAGCACCGGATGGAATACAGTGTCAGCAAGTCGTGCACTTTGGTAGACAGAATAAAGGGTGCAGCGGCTACTGGAACAAACCAATAACACTTACAGACAAAGCAGGGGAAGGAGGGAGTTGATCTTGTGCGATACTCTCTCCAATCCAATAACAACATTCCAAAGTCTAAGAATACCTTCGGTTTTTTATTTGAAAAGTAGCAAAACAAACAATCTTGATGTGATAGAATCTAATGAATTAAAATCAACGATAAAACAAAATAAACAGTCAGCGTATTTAATGTTCATAAGCCAAGCGTTCTTAAATGTTTTGAAGAAGATTCCAAGCTGGAAATATAGAAAAGTATGGCAC
The DNA here is from genome assembly GCF_030028105.1 of Mobula birostris. Classification (NCBI taxonomy): domain Eukaryota; kingdom Metazoa; phylum Chordata; class Chondrichthyes; order Myliobatiformes; family Myliobatidae; genus Mobula; species Mobula birostris. The sequence goes on from NC_092373.1 coordinate 12,620,223, forward strand.
AAAATCTGGCCCTTTGGCCCATCTAATGTGTGCTAAAGCATTTAAACTGTCTGCTCCCATTGACCTGCACAGGGACCATCGCCCTCCATACCCCTGCAATTCATGTACCTGTTCAAGCACATCTTAAACATTGAAATTAATCTCACATGCACCAATTGAATTGGCAGCCCATTCCACACTCTCCTGACCTTCAGAGGAAGAAGTTTCCGCTCATGTTCCCCTCAAACGTCTCACCTTTCACCCTTAACACATGACCTTTGGTTGCAGTACCAACCAACCACATAGGGCTGCTTGTAATTACTCTACCTTTTCCCCTCATAATTGTTATACTTCTATTAAATATCCCGTCAAACTTCTATGTTCCAGGGAATAAATTCTGAATGTACTCAATCTTTCCTGCAGTCCTGCAGACGCAGCAAGATCCTTCTAAACTTTCTCCATACTCTTTCAATGTCATTTACATCTTTCCTGTCGGACAGTGACCAAAATTGCTCACAATACTCCAAATTAGGCCTCACCAGTGTCTTATTCAACTTCAACATAACATCCCATTTCCAGTAGTCAGAACTTTAATATATGAAGGCCAACGTGCCAAAAGATTTCTTTACAGTCCTATCTACCTGTGAATTATGGACCTGTATTCCCAGAGACTTTTCTTCTACAGCTCTCCTCAGTGCCCTACCATTCACTGTGCAAGACCGATCCTGGTTAGTCCTACTGAAGTGCAACACCTCACACTTATCTGTCTTAAATTCCATCTGTCATTTTTCAGCCCATTTTTCCAGCTGGACCAGATCCCACTGCAAGCCAGGATAGTCTTCCTTGCTGTCCACTACACCCACAATCTTGGTTCATCTGCAAATTATCATCCAGATCACTGACACAAATGACAAACAACAAGAGACCCAATACCATCCCTGTGGCACTCCACTAGTCACAGACCCCCAGTCAGAGATACAACCATCCATGAACACATAGTCATAGTCATACTTTATTTGTCCGGGGGGAAATTGGTTTTTGTTACAGTTGCACCATAAATAATTAAATAGTAATAAAACCATGAATAGTTAAATAGTAATATGTAAATTATGCCAGGAAATAAGTCCAGGACCAAGCAACACACATCAAAGTTGCTGGTGAACGCAGCAGGACAGGCAGCATCTCTAGGAAGAGGTACAGTCGACGTTTCGGGCCGAGTCCCTTCGTCAGGGCTAACTGAAGGAAGAGCTAGTAAGAGATTTGAAAGTGGGAGGGGGAGGGGGAGATCCAAAATGGTAGGAGAAGACAGGAGGAGGAGGGATGGAGCCAAGAACTGAACAGGTGGTTGGCAAAAGGGATATGAGAGGATCATGGAACAGCAGGCCTAGGGAGAAGGAAAAAGGGGAGGGGGAGGAAACCCAGATGATGGGCAAGGGGTACAGTCAGAGGGACAGAGGGAGAAAATGAGAGAGAGAGAAAGAATGTGTGTATATAAATAAATAACGGATGGGGTACGAGGGGGAGGTGGGGCATTAGCGGAAGTTAGAGAAGTCAATGTTCATGCCATCAGGTTGGAGGCTACTCAAGCAGAATATAAGGTGTTGTTCCTTCAACCTGAGTGTGGCTTCATCTTTACAGTAGAGGAGGCCGTGGATAGACATATCAGAATGGGAATGGGATGTGGAATTAAACTTCCTCGTGTTTAAGTCCAGGAACAGCATATTGGCTCAGGGTGTCTGACCCACCAAGGGAGGAGTTGTAAAGTTTGATGACCACAGGCAAGAATGACTTCCTATGACGCTCTGTGTTGCATCTCGGTGGAATGAGTCTCTGGCTGAATGTACACCTGTGCACAACCAGTACATTATGTAGTGGATGGGAGACATTGTCCAAGATGGCATGCAATTTGGACAACATCCACTTTACAGACACCACCGTCTGAGAGTCCAGTTCCATCCCCTCTCTGGCTTATCCCACAAAGGCAATGTCTAATCCTATTTACTACCTCATCTTGAATGCCGAGCAACCCAATCTTCTAGACCAATATCCCTTGCAAGACCTCATCAAGAACCTTGCTAAAGTCCATGCAAATAACATCCACTGCCTTGCCTTCATCAACCTTCTGGATAACTTCCTCAAAAAACTCTAAAAAATTAGTCAGACAACCTACCACACACAAAGCTGTGCTGACCATCCCGAATCAGTTCCTGACTAGTAACATCCCTCCCCCTCTGTTGTGTCTGAAATAACAGAATCCCAAAACCACACCAATATTTGTTCTGCACTCTGGTTCCCACCACCTTGCAACATCTGTTTAAATCGTCCATGAAGCACGAGCAACCCTTCCCACTGGTATATCAGTCCCCTTCCAGTTCACTTGCAAACCGTTTTTTTCTCTACAATTTTCAAGTTCCCCGGAAGACAGCCCAATGATTCAAAAAATCTAATGCTATCCCTCCTCCACCAACTCCTTGACCAAGAGTTGAACTATATGATCTTCCTATTTCTGGCCTCACTAGCATGTGGAAAAGGTGTCAATCCTGAGATCACAAACCTAGACATCCTGCCCTTTAACATCGCACCTAACTCCATGAATTCACTTTGCAGAATCTCAACACTTGGTACCTACATGAACCATGACCTCTGGCTGCTCACCCTCCCTCTTGAGAAAGCTAAGGACTCGATTTGAGGTGTACTGAACCCTGGCACCTGGGAGGCAACATACTATCTGGGGATCTCATACTCACCCACAGAACTTCCTGTCTGTTAACCTAACTAACGAATCCCCAATCACCACAGCTTGCCTCTTCAACCTCCTTCCCTTCTGAGTCTCAGAGACAGACTCAGTGTCAGAGACCTGACCATTGTGACTTTCTCTGCTTGCTCATGCCCCAATCAGTAACCAAAGATGTTGTTGAGGGCGAGTGACCAAAGGTTTAGTCTGCACTGGCTGTTTAACCCCTGTCCCCTTCCTGACTGTCACCATGCTCCTGTGTTCTGAGACTGGGACAGACCCTGACAGACATTACCTACCCGACTCTGACCCATCCCCAGTGAGAGAAGGACAATCCCAGGCAGACATTTCCCACCCTGACACATCCCTATTTAGAGCGAGACAAACCCATTCAGTTATTCCCAACCCTGACCCTTCTCCGTGAGAGTGGGACAGACCCAGGCAGACAATCCCCGCCCCCACACTGCCAACCCCAGTGAGTGTAGGACAGACTCAGGCAGACATTTCCAATGCAGACCTGTCTCCAGTGAGAATGGGACTCCATGGAAGATATCCTCCAACCTGACCCTTCCCCAGTGAGAATGGAACAGACCCAGGCAGACATTTCCCACGCCCAAACTAACCATCGCCCGTGAGAGTGGGAAAGACTCAGGTAGACATTACTGACACCCCATCTAACCATTCCCATGTAGAATGGGATTGACCCAGAGAGACCCTTTTTCCCCTCCCTTCCCTCTGTCAAAATCCCACACATGAACAGGGCAGAACTGCACTACTGCTCCGCTTCAGGTTGCCACCGTGCTCTGCTTACTGACAGGGTTGGAGTTGGTGCAGCAGAACAATGAGGGGATGAAGGTGTCCATAGCATTGATTGAGACAAGGAGGTGTTGTCACCGTTGTTGATGTTGTGTAGCTGGTTGAAGTTCAGCCGAGAGAGTGGGTGTGAATGAGGGTTCTCACCATCCAGGGAAGGAGATGTGGATCTACAGTGTGTTGGCAGCAAGAAGGAGGGAGTGCAGTGTCCCAAAAGGGGAATGATGATTTATAAGGAAGCATTAGCAATGATCTATGACTGAGGAAAACGTGCTTGGAAAGCTGAAGTCTGATGGTAGATAAGTCACCTGGAACAGATCGACTACAATTCTCGGATCTGATAGATGTAGATGAGGAGCTTGTGAAGGCATTTATCATGACCCTTCAAGAAGCATGAGATTCTGGAATATTTTTGGAGGAATGGAAAAGCCAAAGGTCACTCCACTTTGATGAAAGGAGGGAGGCAAAATGCAAGAAATTATAAGCCAGTAATCCTGACTTCAGTGGTTGGTAAAATGCTGTAATCCATTATTAAGGATGAGGATTCACAGTAGTTAGAGACACTTGGATTATTGTCTGCAGTTTTGGGCCCCTTATCTGTACTGCAAAATGACCAGAGGAGGTTCACAAAAATGATTCCAGGAATGTCTCACTCTCAAGAACATTTTACAATTCATGTTCTTAGTATAATTTCTTGCACAGTTTGTCTTTTGCACTTTGGTTGTTTGTCAGTCTTTATGGGAAGCTTTTCATAAATTCTGTTGAATTTCTGCATCTTCCTGTAAATGCCTGCAAGAAAAGGAATCTTAAGGTGAAATACAGTGCCTTGAAATAGTATTCAGTCTCCACAACCACAGTATTTTCATGTTTTACTCTGTCATTTTCTAAATATTTTGAGGTACAATTTATTGAGCTAATCGAGAAAACATTGTGCATCATATCAAATCAAAAGAAAAATTCCAAACTTTCTCAACAATTTGCTAAAAATTAAACCAAACTTGTGAATCTGATAAAGTATTCATCCCTTCCTTTGTAATTACCACAATCACTTTCCTCAGGTGCCATTTGTGATCTCACCAACTCTCCTAATTTGTCAATGCAGAACATTGTAGGACCAGTGAATTCATAAGAATAAAAACCCATCACTCTGTCAGGTCCAGCTATATGATAGACTTAATACAGACCAAACCAAAATGAAGACAAAGGAGCATTCAAGACAAGTCAGGGAACTGAGGAAAGGGCAGCATAAATCTGGGGAATGGTACATGACAACCTTAAAGGCACTGAACACACCTGGGAGCTCAGTGCAGTCGATCATGAAAAAGTATGAAACCACAGCCACACTACCTAGGTCAGGCACTCCTCCAAACTGAGTCGCTGGTGAAGAATGGCACGTGTAAGAAGGATTACCGTGATGCCAACAGTCACACTGAGTGAGCAGCAACTGGAGATGAACAAGAGCAACATGCAGTGGCTTCAAATATAGTCACCCGCACCCCCACCAGCATCCCTCCTCCTTCCCTTTCCCCCATGAAATGGCTGACAGGCTGGAGGCAGCCAGTGGGAATAAAAGGGGCATTTTTCTGTTTGGCTGCTGGTGACTCGTGCCGTTCTACAGGGGTCAGTTTTGGAACCACAACTTTTCCGATTGTTTGTCAATGACATGGATAATGGAATTGGTGGCTTTGTGACAAAGTTTGTGGATGATATGAAGATAGGTGCAGAGATGGGTAGTGCTGAGGAAACAATGCGATTGCAGCAGAACTTAGACAATTTGGAAGAATAGCAAAAAAGTGGCAGACCATCCATGATTAGGGATGTTGCCTTTAAACGCTCCTTACAGGGGAGCATACGTAAGTTCTGAGGCTTGTCGAAAGAAGCTGTAATAGAAATTTACCATCCCTAGAAAGTCCTGTAGTGTTTCAGTAGTGTGGGGCAGGGGAAATGCGTAATAGCAGCTTCTTTTAATGGGAGTGGTTTTGCACCTTCTGCAGAGATGTGATGGCTGACAAAGTCAAAGGCTGATAACCCAAACTGGTATTTTGCGTGGTTCGTAATCAACCTGTGTTGGTTTTAGTGCTTGTAAGCTGTGCAGAGATGAGGTTCAAGTTTGGATTTGGATGTATTGGTGACAATTATGTCATCCAGTTGAACAAAAAGAAAATCTAAGTTTTTAATACAGAGTCCATCAGCTATTGGAAGACTGTACTGCATTTTTCAGCCCAAACGGCATGCGCAGAAACTCAGATAGGCCAACTGTGATTATACAGCCATATCTAATCTGTACAGGTCTTTCAGGCCTTTTAACACTCAAAATGTTTCGATGAGATCCCCCTGCATTCTCCTGAACTCAATAGAATATTGCCAAAGAGCTGCCAGACGTTCCTCATACGGTAACCCTTCCATTTCTGGAATCATTCTCATGCATCTTCTCTGAACTCTCTCCAATGTCACTATATCCTTTCTAAAATAAGCCCAAAACTGCACACAGTACTCCAAGTGTGGTCTCATGAGTGCCTTATAGAGCCTCAACATCACGTCCCTGCTTTTAAATTCTATACCTCTAGAAATGAATGCCAACATTGCATTCTCCTTCTTCACCACTGACTCAACCTGCAGGTTAACCTTTTCAGTATCTTGCACAAGGTTTCCCAAGTCCCATTCCATCTCTGCATTTTGAATTCTCTCTCCATCTAAATAATTGTCAGCCGTATAGTTCTTCCACCAAAGAGCGTGAGCGTACACTTTCCAATATTGTATTTCATTTTCGACTTCAGTGCTCATTCCCCTAAACTATCGACGTCTCTCCGCAGGCTCTCTGTTTCCTCAGCGCTACCTGCCCCTCCACCTATCTTTGCATCATCAGCAAATATAACCACAAATCCATTAATCCCACAGTCCAAATCATTGACACACATCATAAAAAACAGCGGTCCCAACATTGACCCCTATGACCTATAGGTTTGGATCCTGCTGCCGTTGGCAAACTCCAACTAATTTCGTCGCTCTTTGCCATCTGATCAATAAGTGATACTGGCAGCACATTCACATGGGTACCTGTGTCACACAGGAAACATCACCCCGAAATTGTGTCTGTAATGTACAGTAAACATCCCAGGCAGCTGAAACCCACTGTGTTCACAGACCTCTGAGGTCCAGATGCGCTGGCGCTGTCAAAGCTGCCAGCTCGTCGGCACTTTCTAGTGTCCATACCAAAGCAAGCGAGCTAAAAACACAGGCCTGGCATTATCTGTTTCGCAGCCACAGGTGTCCTTAAGATGGGGGCTTTCTGACCGGGCTTATTGAGGTAGAGAAAGCTGAGTGTAGACTATCAGCCATATCAGCAAACTCCCTTTCGTCTGTCATAGGTATATTAGCTGGGGCTAAGCAAACTTGTTTCGGCATTTCCTGCATGAAGAGTTGTTTAAAATTAAAACAAGGATGGTGATTGCTCAGGAGGGATAGCATGTGATCCATTAGCTCTGATGGCTTAGCGTCACCGTGGCTGGGCGAGGAAAACAACTGTTGGTGCACTCAGACTCCAACAGTCCAAAACTCTGTAAATGGTGAGTTTTCAACGATCGGTATTGATCATATTCAGGCGGGTGTTCAAGGAGACTCTTCACTCTGGCAGTACTTAGCAATGTTTGGTGTTGTGGGGGGAGATGGCTCACAACATAAATTGGACCTTGCCTTGCAATAATAATGTAACGGCAGATTGATCCAATGTAGGATTTCACAAATTATATGGCAGAGGCACTTTATGTTTAAGAAAAAAAATAGCAACTTATTTATAGAACACAAAAAACTGAACACAAAACGCAATAACAGTCATTGATGTAATTAACTCACCACCTCAGACCAGCCTCTTCAAGTGAACCCCAACCCAATGTCAACAGTTGTAAATACTGTACGTTTCCACCAAAATCACATCAAATCACATTTAATTCACTTTCAAAATACAAGTATATATACTGAATGAAACAAAGTTCAAAAAAGTTCAAAGTTCAAAGAAAAATTTATTTTCAGAGTACATACCTGTCACCACATACAACCCTGAGATTCTTCATCTGCGGGCATAATTAGCAAATCTATAGAACAGTACCTGTAAACTGTAAACACCAGGAACTGTAAACAAACTGTTCAAATTCAGATATAAATGAATAGCAATAAATAATGAGAATGATATAATGATATCACATCCATTCTTCTTCTTAGTTCTTACAGAAACATCTGCATGATGCTAAGCTGGGGCACATCATCAGTGATATTACCTGGGGTCGTCAGGTGTTTCAGGTGTTTCAGGTCTTTCAACATCATACACCCTCGCCCAGGGGACCCAACCGGGGTTGATCAGAGCCCGGCCTGTGTCCTAGCAGCAACCCACCGATCTGCCCTCTTTATCCAGAGCCATCTTGATGCTTCCACTGCTGCACCTCTGATGGTAAAAATGGCTCTCCTTCCTCTCTCTCCCGTGATTCCAAGTGTGGTGTATACTTTGCAGAGCGAATAGCCTGCAAAGCCACGACACCCGACCTCCACGGGCCAACACTTTGCTCTCCAGCCTCTTCTTTGGCAGTTCACTGATTCTTGAGACTTCGGCGAAAACATCTCCCATTAAGAAAAGTGCTAATTCCATTGAAAATGAATAACTTTTTTTCTTTAAAATAATCAGGGTTGATCATCTGAGGGTCTTTTGCACAAATGCAACATTTTTTCATGTTTGTTTTTAATTTTATAAATTATACAATTATATGATAGCCCAGTACCCACAAAATCAGTTGTCCTCAGACAACAGATTATCATTTCAATTTGATAAAAAAGTGTGAAAAGATGATTTAAAGTGTATAACATATATGCCAGATGAAAGAGTAGATTGAAAAACCTCTTTAAAACTAAAGGCATTGAACCTTCAGCAATATTCACTCTTATTTGTGGTTGCTCAGAATGTGTACCAAGTTTTTGTCAACACCAGCAGATGTTTATAAAAAAAGGAATAAACTCAGGCAACCACATGGTCAACTATATTCCTGAGGACCCCCTTTCCACCCTCTGCATCTGCTAAATGCAACAAGGTCACACAATCTCCTCTAAGTTTGCTATTTTTCCAATAATTGTTACATATTTATTGATGTTGCTACTGTCACAACCATGACGAGTCAACTTCTGTCTCTTTTGTATAGAAAGAACTATTTAAAATTATGACATAAATTTATGCATTTTGAGTAAAGTCCAGAGGCAACTAGCAACAGAGGGAATACAGGATGGCTCCTGTATACAACTCATGCAAATGAGGCACTTGAGGGGTTTCAGAAATGCAAAAGACTTCTCAGCAGAGGAATTATGAGGAATAAAAGAGGACTTGAGGTTGCAGTGCAATACAAGAGGAAAGAAAGTCCCAAGGGTTTCTATAGCCATCTTAAGAGCAAAAGAATAACAAGAGACAAAGTTGGTCCACTGGTTGATCAGCATGGTCATCTATGCATGGAACTGAGAGAGAGAGAGAAAGATTTTTTCATCGGTATTTACTTTGGAGACAGACACAAATAGTCGACCTGAGGCAAAAATTCGTGAAGTCATAGACCGTATCTAGTCACAAAAGAGGAGGGCTGGCTGTCTAGAGGCCAGCTAGGGTGGATATATCAGTAGGGCCTGACAAGTTTTTCCCTTGGACCATGTGGAATGCTAATGTTGAAACTGCTGGGGCCTTGGCAGGAATAGTTAAACCATCTTTAGTCATGGCTGAGGAGCCAGGAGAGTGGAGGATATCTAAAGTTGTTACATTGTTCAAGAAACATTCTAAGAAATAGCCAGCAAATGATAGGCTAATTTACTTATGGATAAATTATTGGAAGGCATTCTAAATGCAGGATGAATAAATACGGTGGATTCAGGTCATTTGGGACAGCCACTAATTAAGGAGAACTCTGAAGGAACAAAAGCAAGTCAAGTAAATAATCAGGATACCTTTGTTTATTGAGGACACTGCCTGTGAATTGGGACAGAAGACTACTGCGGAGTGTCGGTTTAACCAGCGTCAGTCACGGACACTTGTGTGGCCATCAGACAGTGCACCTGGTGATGAAGGTGACACATCTGAACATGAGCCCGTGATGACACGGGATGCTGAGAAATTTATTGTTGGATTACAATATTATTTCACGCAAGAAGGCAATGAAGGCAGTCCATATCTGCACTTGGTATCCGCGGTGATTTTGTTAATTTGCAGTCAATCAAAAGAACACAGCAGCGTACTTGAAATGAATTCCACTGTCAATAACGATCAGGGAATGAAACACAGTTTTATAGTACTGTAGTCGTGGTGGTAGTGTTCTAATTTGTTCTGTACTTCAGTTAAATATTCAGTTTGTTACTCAGTTAAACGGGAGTTTGTCTTTTTTAAACTATTTCCATGAAAATTTGTTACATTGGGCAACCTCTTAATAATAATAACCTCTTTATTAGTGTGCCCAATCCACCAGAGTCTACTGTATTTGGATAGACAGGGCTTATTGACGGAAAATCAAAGTGGCTTCGTGAATGGTAGTTCATGTTTAAACAATCTTAAAGCTTTTTGAAGATTAAACAAGAAATTTGTGTCTTGATGCTTGTGACTGGTGCCACAGGGAACAGTGCTGTGTCTGTTGTTGTTTGACATCTATACCAATAATCTGGGTGATAATTGATCAGCAAATTTGTGGATGACACCAAGATAGGGAACAGAGTGGACAGCGAGGAAGGATATCAAATGCTGCATCACATGAACTGGGATGTTGGTGAGGCTGAACCTAGAGTAATGTGAGTAGTTCTGGTCATCTACCTACGGGAAAGAAAATTGACATGGATGTTGCCGGGACTTGAGTACCTGAGTTATAGGGGAAGGTTGAAAAGAGTCACAGAGCAATACAGCATAGAAGTAGACCAATCCCCTCAGTGACAAGCTCTGCAAATTGACCGTGCTGTTCCTGTCAGTGTGTAGATGAACACACAGACAAGACAATGACTGACCACCTTATCCATATTGCTCCTGATTTTATAAGCTTCTGTCAAGTCCCCTTACAATAGTAAGTCCCCTAATAAGGCAGAAGAAGCTTTTTCCTCTCAGGTTGTGTGAGAATAGAACAAGAGGTGATAGATTTAAGGCAAAACATGAAATATTTTAGGGGAATCTGAGAGCATGGCCTGGATGGTGGGGGTCCTTGATGATGGATGCTTATTTCTTACAACAGTACTCCATGTAGATGTGCTCCGTGTTGGGGAGGGCTTTCACTATGATGGACTGGGCTGTACCCATTGATTTTGACGGCGATTCTTTTCAAGCACATTTGTGTTTCCATACCAGGCCGTGCTGCAGCCAGTCAATATAATCTGTATCACATATCTATAAGCTTGTCAAAGTTTCAGATGACATGACAAATCTTAGCAAACGTTGGGAAAGTAGAAGTATTGCCTTGCTTCCTTTGTAATGGCACTTAATTGTGAGACCCAGGACAGATCGTTGGAAATGTCCAGGAATTGAAATTTTCTGACCCTCTCCAACTCTGAGTACTGGCTCATTGCTTCCCCCACTTGTAGTCAATAAGCTCGTTCTAGGAGACTTAATGGGCTGATTGGTCTGATTCTGCTCCTGTGTCCCATGGGGTTCTGGTCTTAGTCCATGCAGGCTCTGAGGTAATCACATTCCCAAACCTATTTCCCTCCAAGCTATTCCTGTTCACATTCTCTTTCACTTATTCCACTGACAACCTGCTGTCAGTGAAGCTCTACACATTAGCAGCGGGGTCAAGAACAGGAGAGTGTAGAATGAAGGGTCTTGGCATGAAACGTCAACAGTTTATTCTTCTCCACAGACACTGCCTGACCTGCTGAATGCCTCCAGCATTTTATCTGTGTTCTTGTAGAATGAAGATGTTTTGTAAATAAACTAGGAGTGACGGATGGTAAAATATGTTTACACTTCAAGTATTTAAGGTCTGGATGCAAACGTCTCTTAATAGGGGAGGCAGATTGATATCTCATTTTCACCCATGACTGACAGCATTGCCCAGAGTCCCCAGGAGTGTGACACTCACAAATGGTACACTATTTACAATCTGTGCCCCTGAATGGACAAGGTTGGTGAATGTCTCAAACCTTCCAAACACAATTTTAGCACAGAATCTCCCTTAACCAGGACAAGGGGCAGGGACAGTGAACAATACCACCTCTACAATTCCCCAGGTCACCATTGCTACACCACCATCAAGAATGCCTACTGTCCTATTCCACACCCTCATTTTGTGAAGTCTGATCACCTAGCTGTACTTTTACACCCTGAGTATAGGCAGTGACTGAAGACTGCAGCAGCAGCAGTGAGGGCCTAGAAAGTTTGGACAAGGGAAGCACAGGAGCACCTACAGGACTGCTTTGAATCTGTGGACTGGACTGTATTCAGGGTTTCACCGTTGAATATGGATGAGTATTCTGCAGTTGTTACCGACTTCATTAAAACCCTTGTGGATGAGTGTGTGCCTTCAAAGACTTACTCTACATTCCCAAACCAAAAGCCGTGGATGAACCAGGAGGTACGTCGTCTGCTGAAGGCCAGATCTGTGGTATTCAAGTCTGGCAACCCAGGCCTGTACCAGAAAAGCAGGTATAATTTGCAGGGGGCTATTTCAAGGGGGAAGAGACAATTTCGAATGAGGTTGGAGACGATATCAGGTGTACGGCAACTCTGGCAGGGTTTGCAAGACATTAGTCGTTACAGAGCAAGACTCAATAGTATGAATGGCGGCAATGCTTCACTCCCAGATGAACTCAACGCCTCCTATGCGTGCTTTGAAAGGGAGAACACAACTACAGCTGTGAAGATCCCTGCTGCACCTGATAACCCTGTGATCTCTGTCTCAGAGGCCGATGTTAGACTGTCTTTAAAGAGAGTGAACCCTCGCAATGCAGAAAGTCTTGATGGAGTACCTGGTAAGTCTCTGAAAACCTGTGCCAACCAACTAGCGGGAGTATTCAAGTACATTTTCAACCTCTCACCTGCTACAGACACAAGTTCCCAGTTGCTTCAAAAAGGCAACAGTTATAGCAGTGCCTGCGAAGAATAATGTGGGCTGCATAATGACTATCGCCCAGTAGCACTCACATCTACAGTGAGGAAATGCTTTGAGAGGTTGGTTATGACTAGAATGAACTCGTGCCTCAGAAAGCAGCTGGACCCATTGCAATTTGCAGATTGTTGACGATCCCCACTGGCGCACCTCAGGGGTGTGTGCTTAGCCCACTGCTCTGCTCTCTGTATACACGTGACTGTACGGCCAGGCATAACTCAAAACTATCTATAAATTTACTAATGATACAACCATTGCTGGTAGAATCTCAGGTGGTGATGAGAGAGCATACAGGAGTGAGATATGCCAACTAGTGGAGTGGTGCCACAGCAACACCCTGGCACTAATGTTAGTAAGACGACAGATCTGATTGTGGACTTCAGGAAGGGTAAGACTAACGATTACGTAATTGATTTACTTGTTTACTTATTACAATTTTTACTTTATTTTTTTCTCTGCTGAATTATGTATTGCATTGAACCGCTGCTGCTAAGTTAACATATTTCACGTCACATGCTGGTGATAATAAACCTGATTCTGGAAACATTATTTCTTTCACCCTCATCGCGTTATTGTAACCCAGGCAATGACAAAGGCTTTCACTAAATATGGAGATGTTGAGGTGTGACCCCTCCGGGGGAGGTGACATTATGACTCCAGCGGACACATCATAATGAGATGCATCATCACCATAGGATTTAAAATCTGCTCAGCTGGAGACTGGAGACAGATGTAGACAGGCAGAAATCATGGATTCTCCCATATCTACACAGATGTTTCAAAAGATCCAGCGACAGATCATTCAGGTATCTCTCTTTATGTTCATTAATTTCATGTCGGACAATGAGTGAGGTTTTCTCTCTTTATGAATGGATAAGAGGAGAATTAGTTGTCCTTTTTTATTATATATTGCATATTTTCTTATTACTATGTATGATTATGATAATATCTATTTCATCTTTGTTTATATGGTTGCTGATTTACATATTTGAGATAATTCTCCCCTTGTCTGCATATATGTTTCATCTAAATCAATAAAAAGATTAATAATGAAAGAGAAGATTTCTCGTGCTGTGACTCAAAATGTAAATGTTCCTGTCGTTGTCTAGTTGTAAGCCAGTGAATATTTTTCCTCTCTTTTGTTTCCTTTCATGATGAAGGGTCTCAGCCTGAAACGTCGGATCTGCTCTTTGTCTTAGATGCTGCCTGGCCTGCTGTGTTTCTCCAGCGTTTTCTGTGTGTTGCTTGAATTTACTTTTTCGTTCTTCTCCTTGAGGGACAAGAGTGCCAGAAACCATGACACATGATTGTACACAAGACAACACAGATTTGAACCGTATGAAGCTGAGAGTGACCACTACACAATTCAAGCCCAAGACAGCAAGTCCCGACTGCATTCAGGTCTCCTCAGGTTAGTACCTCTGCAACCCTTCCACCTCACTGTGTTCACTTAATTACCACTCCCATTCCACCCCACAAACTCACAGAGTCATGGGGACTGTGTGAAACCACCTCTCTTATCACAGGACCATTTCCATCCCGTGCATCCTGTGGTCAGAGGGTTCACTCATCCAGTGCTAAGTTTGTTTTTACATTGATTTATTTCTCATTTTAAAAGTTATCATTTCTGTGTGCTGATGGGTGTTTGTCATCCCAACCAGCTCTGCCCGAAATTCTTTGGTGTGATTGTTTCTTGGTGAAATTTGACAATGGGTTCCCCGGTTGGACCGTCATGCCCAGTCATCATGACCCCGCATCGGTAACAGGAACCGACCCTGCTCCGGCTCCAGGCTCAGGTCAGCATTGCTCGGAGTTACCGTACTGGCACTGGAGAGGGCCCAGTCCATGTGGTCAGTTCTGGCCAAAGGCAGCTGGGGCTCCACCCTGACATCAAGTCATTTTATGTGATTAGCAAAAGCTGCAGCCCTTTACTTCCACCCTGCCCCTGATGCATGGGGAATAAATATACCAGTAAGGTTGTTTACAAAAGACTCGTTTGGTGTTGTCAAAAGCTCTGGTCATGTCTGCTGACCATTCAAACATGCGATTATGGGCATTAAATTAAGGGAGCAAGCATAAGTTCAACAGATCGTGGAATGAAAAGGTGATAGAAATTCACCAAAGCAAAAATCACTTGCAGTATTTTTTGGGGGGTGGGGGTGCAGTGGAAAGTCCATCATAGCAGTGACTTTTGATGGTGGGTTGGCAGACCATTTTCTGCTCTGATCTGAGGTCAGTTCGCAGGTTGATTGGCATCTGCGAACAGTTCGAGCTGGCGTCGGTGGCCAGGGTCAACCGCACGAAGAGAGAAGCCATGCTCTTTGGCAACTGGCATGACTGATCCAGCGTCCCCTTCACTATCAGGTCTGACCACATGAAGGTGTTGGAGATCTGGTTCGCAGGGGCTGAGGCATGCAGCAAGAACTGGCGGGAGCAGACTGCCAAGGTGAAACAGAAACTGGGACTGTGGGGAGGGCGCTCCCTTTCGATAACGGGCAAGAACCTGGTCATCAGGTGTGAGGTGCTCTCAGGGCTGCTGTACTTGACGCAGGTGTGGCCCGTCCCCCACTCCTGCAGCTCGGAAATCACCCCAGCCGTCTTCAGATTCGTCTGGGGATCCAAGATGGAGCGGGTGAGAGAGACCGTCATGCACAAGTCCCTGGACAACGGGGGCAAGAACGTCCCCAATGTCGCCCTCACCCTGATGGCCAGCTTCGTGTGTGGCTGCATCAGGTTGTGAGTGGATCCCAGATATGTGGGCACAAAGTACTACTATGTGCCCAGGTTTTACCTGTCGCCCTGGCTACGAAGGATGGGTCTGGCCCCTTTCCCATGCAACGCCCCAGTCAGCTGGTCATTGCCTCCTTACATGTCCTTCGTGGAAAAATTCTTCAAGGTCAATGTATTTGACCACAATGCCATTAGACAGTGGACGGCACGTAATGTCCTGCAGGCACTGCAGGAGAAGGACGAGATGGATTCAGTGGAGTGATTCCCTGAGCAGACGGTCCAGTTCATCTGGGAAAATGCCTCAACGCCAGACCTCACCAACAGGCACAAAGACCTCGCCTGGCTGGCGGTGAGAGCGGCCCTCCCAGTCAGATCCCTCCTGTACGCCCGGAAAGGTTCCTCCACACCTCGCTGCCCATGGGAGGACAGTAATGGAGTGGAGTCGGTGGCTTACATCTTTGCACATTGTGGGTTCGCGAAGAAGGTGTGGAAGAGAATGGAAGGTACAGTACTAAGATTCACCCCCAGCAGTTGCGTTACCGAGGACTCCGTGATCTACGGGCTATTCCCGGGAATGCACACAGAGACAAACATCCGGTGCTGCTGGCAGATCATCAACTCGGTGAAATACGCTCTTTGGTCTGCCCGAAACTTGGTGGTCTGCTAGCACATGGAGATGTCTGTGACTGAATGCTGCCAACTGGCTCACTCTCGTCTGCAGGAGTAGGTGCTGAGGGATGCACTCAAGCTTGGTGCGGCCACCGCGAAGGCCCGGTGGGGAAGGACCACAGTTTAAGGTTCATCACCCGTGCAAGTGGGAGGGGTTGAGCTGGGTGGGGAGGAGACCTACCCTCGTCAGCGGTGTTGACAGATAATCAACAGGGTGCCCAAGGTGTGGGTGGAATTCTAAATCTGGGAAAGCATTAGGGACTTCGCCTGCCTTTATGGTTGATAATTTTATTGCTAATAAGTCTTAACTCTTGACCAAGGGTTGAGAGTAAATGAATGGTTTATTGTAAACATCTTTCATTTGTAAGTGAACGGAGAGTCAACGCATAATTTTATTGTTAATAACTTTTTTGAATAAGGACTCAGAGTCAACAAATGTTTTTTCTTATATTGTAAATAATTTTATTTTGTAACACTTCTGAATAAAGTATTTTTGGGAAAAAAAATATCTACACAGATGGTTCAATAGATCCAGCGACAGGTCATTCAGGTATCTCTCTTTATGTTCATTAATTTCATGTCGGACAATGAGTGAGGTTTCCTCTCTTTATGAATTGATAAGAGGAGAATTAGTTGTCCTTTTTTATTATATATTGCATATTTTCTTATTACTATGTATGATTATGATAATATCTATTTCATCTTTTGTTTATATAGTTGCTGATATACATATTTGAGATAATTCTCCCCTTGTCTGCATATATGTTTCCTCTAAATCAATAAAAAGATTAATAACGAAAGAAAAGATTTCTCATGCTGTGACTCAAAATGTAAATGTTCCTGTCGTTGTCTAGTTGTAAGCCAGTGAATATTTTTCCTCTCTTTTGTTTCCTTTCATGATGAAGGATCTCAGCCTGAAACGTCGGATCTGCTCTTTGTCTTAGATGCTGCCTGGCCTGCTGTGTTTCTCTAGCGTTTTCTGTGTGTTGCTTGAATTTACTTTTTCTTTCTTCTCCTTGAGGGACAAGAGTGCCAGAAACCATGACACATGATTGTGCACAAGACAACACAGATTTGAACCAGAGATGAAGCTGAGAGTGACCACTACACAATTCAAACCCAAGACAGCAAGTCCCGACTGCATTCAGGTCTCCTCAGGTTAGTACCTCTGCAACCCTTCCACCTCACTGTGTTCACTCAATTACCACTCCCATTCCACCCCACAAACTGACAGAGTCATGGGGACTGTGTGAAACCACCTCTCTTATCACAGGAGCATTTCCATCCCGTGCATCCTGGGGTCAGAGGGTTCACTCATCCAATGCTAAGTTTGTTTTTACATTGATTTATTTCTCATTTTAAAAGTTGTCATTTCTGTGTGCTGATGGATGTTTGTCATCCCAACCAGCTCTGCCCAAAATTCTTTGGTGTGATTGTTTCTTGGTGAAATTTGACAATGGGTTCCCCGGTTGGACCTTTATGCCCAGTCATCATGACCCCATGTTGGTAACAGGAACCGACCCTGCTCCGGCTCCAGGCTCAGGTCAGCATTGCTCGGAGTTACCGTACTGGCACTGGAGAGGGCCCAGTCAATGTGGTCAACTCTGGCCAAAGGCAGCTGGGGCTCCACCCTGACACCGAGTCATTTTATGTGATTAGCAAAAGCTGCAGCCCTTTACTTCCACCCTGCCCCTGATGCATGGGGAATAAATAAACCAGTAGGGTTGTTTACAAAAGACTCGTTTGGTGGTGTCAAATGCTCTGGTCACGTCTGCTGACCATTCAAACATGCGATTATGGGCATTAAATTAAGGGAGCTAGCATAAGTTCAACAGATCTTAGAATGAAGAGGTGATAGAAATTCACCAAAACAAAAAACACTTGCAGTATTTTTTGGGTGGTGGGGGTGCAGTGGAAAGTCCATCATAACAGCAACTTTTGATGGTGGGGTGGCAGACCATCTGCACAGATACAGTGGCTGAGAAAGTCAAGGATAGACAACCTGAACTGGTGTTTAATGGGGTTAATAATCAGCCCACGATGGCTGAAGCAATAGAAAAGTATGTGGAGATGTGATAAGTGTTCGGTTTTGGATGCGCTGGTGACAGCTACAGTACTGTGTAAAAGTCTTATACACATGTATCTGCAGCAATGGTGCTCAGACTCTTGCGCAGTACTGTATATTATGTCTTTCCAGTCACAACTTAATACCACTTCATACACCTGAGCTGGTACAATGCTAATCACTCTTAATTCTGTTTCCCAACTACCTCCTATTTTAATGAATTTACAGAATTGTTCAGAAGTTTCAGGCACCCTTGCTACATATATGTGCCTTTTGCACAGTGCTGTGTGTTGTCCAGGTAAACAAAAAGACAAACTGTCACTGTTTTAGCTCACAGTCCATGAGTTGCTGGGAAGTCTATGCTGCATTTTTCAGCCCAAAGGGCATGCACAGAAACTCAAACAGGCCAAATGGGGTGCTAACAGCATCTTTGGGAATATGGTGAGAGCACCTGGGTACCTGATGATAAACCCTGACCAAATACACTTTACAAAAAATTATCTTTCTGGCTAAATTTACCGAAAAGTCTTGAATATGTGGGACTGGGTAATGATCAGGAGTAATGGTCTATTTAGAGATCGGCAGGGATGGCATTATCGGCTTCACTGAGTTCGTTGCTTAAAGATCATCGTTGGGTGCTTCACATCCAAGGATACAGATTGTGTTGAAAGGACAGGCAGAGGGAATTGGGAGGCATTGTTGTTAAAAAAAAAATCAAATCCTTGTAGAGAGATGACATAGGAATAGAAGTTGCAGAAACTTTGGGGTGGGGCGCGTTGATAGAACTAAGAAACTGCCAGGTCTCTGATGGGAATTTATACAGGCTCCCAAACAGTAGCCAGAATGTGGGATATAAATTACAATGGGAAATAGAAAAGGAAAATCTATGATGTAGCGAGCTGGTGTTCAGTGAATGGGAGGGTAATGAGGATTGTGGAAAAACAAAGGAATCTGGCTTTGCAGACAATACAAAGGTAGATGGAAGGGCAAGTATTTTACAGCAAGCAGGGTGTCTGCAGAAGTATTTGGACAGATTGAGAGAAAAGGTAAAGAAGTAGTAGATGGAATATACTGTAGGGAAGTGTATGGTCATGCACTTCAGTAGAAGAAATTAAGGTGTCGTCTATTTAAAAATTTTAAAAATTGGAGGGGTAAAGGTCCTTGGAAGCACTTCTGCAGGATTCCGTAAAGGTTAACTTGAAGTTTGAGTCGATTGTTACGAAGGCAACTGCAACGTTGGCATTAATTTCAAATGGACTAGAATATAAAAGGAAAGATGTATACTGAGGCTTTATATGGCATTGGCCAGACCAAACTTGGAGTATTGTGTGCAGATTTGGGCCGCTTATCTGAGAAATGATGTGCTGGCATTATAGAGCTTCCAGAGAAGGCTCACGAGATTGATCCAGCAATGAAAGGGTTAACATATGAGGAGCGTTTCATGGCTCTGGACTCGTACTCGCCAGATGATGGTGGATCTCATAGATACCTATTGAATATCGAAAGTTCTAGATAGAATGGACGTGAAAAGGATATTTTGTATACCTTCTGATCTACGGTCAGAGGGCATCCATTTAGACCAGAGATAAGGAGGAATTGAATCTGTGGAATCCATTGCCACGGATGGCTGTGGACACCAAGTAATTGAGGATATTTAAAATGGAAGTTGATTGGTTCTTGCTTAGTCATGGCATGAAAGGTTCCAGGGAGAAGAGAGTACAGTGTGGTTGAGAGGGATACTCATTCAGCCATGATGGAATGACAGAACAGACTCAGGATGCTGAGTTGCCTAATTCTGCTCCTATGTCTTTTGGTCTTATGGTCTAATTGATGAAGACATTAGTGAGGCCTCACCTGGAATATTGTATTCAGATTTGCTTGCTTTGCTACAGTAAAGATGCCGTCCAGCCGCAAAGAGTGCTAAGGAGATTTACGAGACTGTTGTCAGCACTTCAAGGACTGAGTTATGGACAGAGTTTGGGCAGGTTGGGAGTGCACAACTTTAAGGAAAAACAAGAAATTTAATCAGGACACAGGAGAAAATTATTCACACAGTAGACAGTCAGACAGGTACATGAATAAGAATGGTTTCGAGGGATACGGGACAAATGCAGGCAGATGGGACTGGCTCAGAAGAGGATGCAATCAACACCACTTCCCCATTCCCTTTGCTCCCTCCCCGTGCATTACCCTGCTCCCTCCAGGTTATTCAAACCAGCTGACGCAATTTGCTCAAAGATAGTGTTGTCATCAACAGGTCCATCCAGATTGTCCTGTGATTGGCCTGGGGAGATTCAGATCATCAACTGACCCTTCCAGACTGGTCTCCTGATCGGCTCCAGGACAATGACAATACTGATGACCAAGCCCTTGGCTGTGATGGGTTCCACCAATGTCCATACTGTCTACAGGCCTTTCTCCGTGGTGATCGACTCCTCTTCTGCTCTCAGCTATTGGTCTTTCTCCAACAACAGCATCGTCTACTGACTGCAGTGGACTGCCATCGTCCATTGGCTCACCTCCACATCATCACCCAGTGTCTTCACTGATTGGTCCACATGACGATCTCCAGTGGGTGACTTCACTGGGCACATCATTGAACTACAGCACAACAACTTCATTATATGGCATCAAGTTTGGGATCTTCACAGATCCAGTGGTCTTTGATAGACAACAGAACGTCAAGTCTGATTGGCGTGATGACTAATTTCAGCTCTGTCTCAACCAATCAGCTGAAGAAACAGCTCAGATCTACCCGAGCTGATTTTTTGTTGTCCGATGAGTGGCTGATCAATCCCAGAGCACCTCTCAGTAGCTCCACCAGTGACACCATATTTTTGGCCCCCAGCCTCACCCTACCCTTCCTCCTCAGCTCTCCATTCCCTCCTTCAGGTTCACCTTGCCCCATGTCCTGGCTGTCCTCACTGTGACTGCCTGGTTCCTCCAGTGAGGGAGCACCTCCCTCCTGCTCCCCAACCCATTCCCCACCCTCCCTTCCATCCCTCCCCCACACATGTCTCCCCTCCCTCTCACCCCTCAACTTTTCCTTCCAACTCCATGCCCCACCTCTTCCCTTCCCTCTCCTATACACATACCCCTCCCTCCCATTTCCTCCCTCCCCCTCCCACACACTTCCCCATCTACCTCCCCACCTTCCCCCCTAGGACCTTGTCAGGGAGCCCTCCCTTCATCCTCCTCCTGCCCATTCCTTCCCACTCCCCTTCCCTCTCCCCTCCCCGAACCTCTCTCCCCCTCCCTCCCCCATCTCCTCTAACCCTTTCCTCCCTCCTCCTCCCCTTCCCCTCCACTCCACCACTCCCTCCCTATTCCTCCCCCTCCCCATCTCCCACCCTTCCCCTCCCCTCCCTCACTCTCCCCTTCCCCTCCCATCCTCCTCCTTCCTCTCCCTCTCTCTCCATCCCTCCTGCCTCTGCTCTTCCCTCATCTCAATTCGCTCTTCCCAACCTCTCACCTTCCTTCCGTCCCCTACCCTCCATCCCCTCAACTGTTTGTGTTTTGTGTGTGTGTGAGAGAGACCTACCCTCCCCACTTACCCCTCCCCCCTCCATCTCCACCGCATTCCCCACCACTCTGATTCCACCCCATCCCCTCCAGCCTTATCTGCACCCTCCCCTCTCTCTCACATACCTGCAAACGCACAAATGTTGGGGTGATGGATGGAGGGGGTGGGGGGCTGAGTGGGTGGAAGAGGGGGAGTGAGGAGGAGCAGGAAGGAGGTGAGAGGAAGTAGTAGGTTGAGGGGGAGTGTGGGTGAGGAAACAGGAGGGAAAGGGGTAGGTTGAAGGGGAGTGTGGGTGAGGAAACAGGTGGGGAAGGGGTAGGTTGAGGGGGAGGGTGGGTGAGGAAAGAGGAGGGGAAGGGGTAGGTTGAGGGGGAGGGTGGGTGAAGGAACAGGAGGGGAAGGGGTAGGTTGAGGGGAAGGGTGGGTGAGGAAACAGGAGGGGAAGGCAAGTGGGACTGAGTAGGAGGATGGTAGGAATGGGAGGGGGAAGAAGAGGGTTGAGGAGAGGGTGAGGTAGAGGGCAGGAGCAGGAGTGTTGCTGTGGAGCTGGAGTGAGGGGAAGAAGTAAAGGGAGAGGGGAATTGGATGGTTGAGGGGAGATAGAGAGGCAAGGAAGGTGGAAGGTTGGGAGTGGGATCAGAGGGAGATGAGGAGAGAGGCAGAGGGGAAGGAGGAAGGGTGGAGAGAATGGAGGAGAATGGGAAGGGGAGGGTTGAGGGTAAGGGAGGGGCACGGGAATGTGGTGGTGAGGGGGCAGGGGAAGGAATAGGGACGGATGGAGGAGGGGTGGGTGAGGGGGTTGGAGTGGGGAGGGGAGGGGAGGGGGAGGTGGGGGTGGGTGGGTGGGGAGGGGGGGAGGGGAGAGTAGAGGGAGGGGGACTGAGGAGGAGTGGGTGGGAGGAAGATGTAGGGAGAGTTCCCCCATGAGGTCCCAGACACCCCCCATACCCCACCCCACCCAACCTCCCATATCCCACATACCCCACCCCCCACACCCCCTCCATACCCCACCCCAGACCATCCCCCTCTGGAATCGACCCCGTTCCCTGCTCGGGGCTGGGGGTAAGCGTTGAGCTGCTGAACCTGCAAGAAAATGGATCGTCTGATAGAATATGGTTCATGGACTTGGAAAATAAATTTACTTTGAAATTCAACTTTGAAATCTGTTGTTTGTAAAACATGTACTGATGAGAAATGGTCTCAATGAATGTGCGCGAGTGGAAAACACTGGTGTTCAGTCCCACTGCCCTTTGCCAGCCAAGAACCCCCACCTGAGTCAGTCCCATCTGCCTGGCGTGACCCATCTCTCTCTGAAGTTTCCTCTCCGCCCTGTCTAATGAAGCACATGTCAACCTCTGTTTTAAATATAGCCAACTGTGCCAATGAATTGCTGAGATTCATCACCCTCTGGGTAAAGAAATTCCACCTCATCTCTATAAATGAATGCCCTCTGTTGTTAGACAGTTTGTCCCTGGGGTGGGGAGGGGTGTGTTGCAGGAAAGATACCAGCTATCAATCTATGCCCCTCGTAATCTTATCACACATTATCATTCTCCCCTCAGCTCCACCACTCCTTTCAAAATACCCAAGTTTGTTTGCCCTCTCCTTAAACAGTAACTTATGCCTTTAATCCAGACTGCATCCTGGTGAACCTCTTCTGCACCCTCTCCAATGTATCACTGTTACAGTGGGTCAACGGCAATGACAGATTCATCCAAGAGGAGCTGGCCAAAGTTGATGGGAATGGGACACTAGGCAGAATGACAGCAGAGCAGCAATGACTGGAGTTTTTGGGGCAATTTAGAAGGTGGAGGGCAGATGCGTCCCAAAGGTGAAGTATTCTAAAGGGAGGATGAGGCAAGCATGGCTGACAAGGGAAGTCAGAGACAGCATAGAATCAAAAAGGAGGGCATAGAGTAGTAGCAGAAAAGAGAGGGAAGCTTTACAAACCAACAAAAGCCAGTGAAAAACAATGAGAGAAAAGATGAAATCTGAAGGTAAGCCAGCCAATAATATTAAAGAGGATGCCGAATGCTTTTCTTCCAGAGGTAGAAAGAGTAAAATTAAGGCAGAGTGAACATTAGACTGCTGGAAATGACACTGGAGAGGTAGTAATGGGAAAAAAGGAATGGTGAACAAACTGACTAAGAATTTTGCCAGCGAGGGAGAGAAGTGAGCGTAATCACTGTTGCCAATGAGAAGCTGAAATGTCGTAGGTAGATAAGTCATCTAGACCAGTTGGTCTACACCCCAGTTAAGTCAAGTCAAATTTATTTATAAAGCAGATTTAGAAACAACCCATGTTGACCAAAGTGCTGTACAAACCATAACAGGTAGCTAAAATCACAAATCAAGAAACACAGATAGAAACAACAGGGCACAAAGCTTATAGGCAGAAAATAAACTACACATGAGCCTTGGCACAAGCCAAATATCAGCCACATCAGGACGATTCAAATGCTCGTGGATAAAGGTAAGTTTTGAGCCTGCACATAGAAGAGTCAAAGGAGGCGGCAGATCTGATAGGGAGGGAAATGCTGTTCCACAGTCTAGGGGCTACAACAGCAAAGGCACGGTCAACCCTGAGCTTAAATTTAGATCGCGGGACAGTCAGGAGCCCCAAGTCAGCCGACCTGAGGGAGCTGGAAGTAGAATAAGGGGTTTTACTGCTGGCTTTTACTACTGCATTAACTTGCTTGTCGAACTTGAAGGCAGAATGAAATATCACACCAAGGTTTTTGACATGGGGTTTGGAAAGGGTGGACAGGTTACCAAGGTTGTTGGCAATCACTTTGATGGAGTCAGGGGGGCCAAATAGGACAACTTCAGACTTGCCTTCATTCAGCTGCAGGAAGTTTAGTGCCATCCAACAGTTTATGTCCTCAAGGCAATTCATGAGGGTGAGTGGATCTGACTAGACCTTTGTTTCAAGGGGGATAAAGCTGTGTGTCATCAGCATAACACGGGAAGGAAATGTCATAATTTTGGATGATTTGGCCGAGGGGAAGCATGTATATGGAGAAAAGAATGGGACCTGGGATGGAAACTTGTGAGAACCCGCAGCAGAAACTAGCTGGAAAAGAAGAAGATGTTGCATTTCTGTAAGTGCCTGCAAGAAAATGAATCTTAAGGAGAAATACAGTGCATTGAAATAGTATTCAGTCCGCACACAGTATTTTCATGTTTTACTCTGTCATTTTCTAAATATTTTGAAGTAGAATTTATTGAGCTGATCTACAAAACAGTGTGCATCATATCAAATCAAAAGAAAAATTCCAAAGTTTCTCAATAATTTACTAAAAATTGAAAGCAGAATTGTGAGTCTGAGAAAGTATTAATCCCTCCCTTTCCCTTACTACACTCACTTTCCTCGGGTGCCATTTGTGATCTCACCAACTCACCTAATTTGTCAATGCAGAACATTGAATTCATAAGAATAAAAACCCCTCAGTCTGTAAGGTCCAGCTGTATGATAGACTTAAAACAGCCCAAACCAAAATGAAGATAGCAGCTGCTTTTGATGGAAGGGTTTTTGCACCTTCTGCGGAGATGTGATGGCCGGGAAAGTCAATGGCTGATAACTTAGCCTGCTATTTTGCATGGTTAGTAATCAATTCGTATTGGCTTAAGTGCTCGTAAAGTGTGCAGAGATGAGGTTCCTGTTTGGATTTGGATGCATTGGTGACAAGTTTGTCATTCAGGGGATCAAAAGGAAAATCTAAGTTTTTAATGCAGAATCCATCAGCTATTGGAAGACTGTACTACATTTTTCAGCCCAAACGGCATGCGTAGAAACTCAGAAAGGCCAAATGGGATTATCACAGCCATATCTAATCTGTACAGGACTTTCAGGCCTTTTAACATTCAAAGTGTTTCTATGAGTTCCCCCGTCATGCTCCTGAACTCCAGGGAATATAGCCCAAGAGCTGTCAGACGTTCCTCATACGGTAACCCTTTCATTCCTGGAATCATTCTGGTGAATCTTCTCTGAACTCTCTCCAACGTCAGTATATCCTTTCTAAAATAAGGAGCCCAAAATTGCACACAGTACTCCAAGTGTGGTCTCACGAGTGCCTTATACAGCCTCAACATCACGTCCCTGCTTTTATATTCTATACCTCTAGAAATGAATGCCAACATTGCATTCTCCTTCTTCACCACTGACTCATCCTGGAGGTTAACCTTTAAGGTATCTTGCACAAGATGTCCCAAGTCCCTTTCTATCTCTGCATTTTGAATTCTCTCCCCATCTAAATAATTGTCAGCCGTTGATTTCTTCCACCAAAGTGCATGACCATACACTTTCCAATATTGTATTTCATTTTCTACCTCTGTGCCCATTCCCCTAAACTATCGACGTCTCTCTGCAGGATCTCTGTTTCCTCAGGACTACCTGCCCCTCCACCTATCTTTGTATCATCAGCAAATTTAGCCGCATATTCATTAATCCCACAGTCCAAATCACTGACACACAGCATAAAAAAACAGCGGTCCCAACATTGACCCCGATGTCCCATAGGTTAGGACCCTGCTGCCGTTGGCAAACTGCAACGAATTTCGTCGCTCTTTGCCATCTGATCAATAAGTGATACTGGCAGCATTTTCACTTGAGCACTTGTGTCACACAGGAAACATCGCCCCGAAATTGTGTCTGTAATGTACAGTAAACATCCCTGGCAGCTGGAACCCACTGTGTTCACAGACCTCTGAGGCCCAGATGTGCTGGCACTGTCAAAGCTACCAGGTGGTTGGCACTTTCCAGTGTCCATACCAAAGCAAGCGAGGTAAAAACACAGGCCTGGTATTGTCTGTTTCGCAGCCATGGGTGCCCTTAAGTTGGAGGCTTGCTGACCGTGCTTATTGAGGTAGAGAAAGCTGAGTCGAGACTATCAGCCATATGAGCAAGCTCCCTTTTATCCTTCACAGGTGTACTTGATTGGGCTCAGCAAACTTGTTTCGGCATTTTCTGCATGAAGATTTGTTTAAAATTAAAACAAGGATGGTGATTGCTCAGGAGGGATAACATGTGATCCATTAGCTCTGATGGCTTAGCGTCACCGTGGCTGGGCGAGGAAAACAACTGTTGGTGCACTCAGACTCCAACAGTCCAAAACTCTGTAAATGGTGAGTTTTCAATGATCGGTATTGATCATATTCAGGCAGGTTTTCAAGGAGACTCTTCACTCTGGAGATTGCTCGCAATGTAAATTGGACTTTGCCTTGCAGTACCAATGTAACGGCAGTTTGATCCAATGTAGGATTTCACAAATTATATGGCAGAGGCATTTTATTTTTACGAGAAAAAATAACAACTTACTTATTGAACACAAAGTGCAATAACACTCCTTAATGTAATTCACTCACCACCTCAGACCAGCCTCTTCAAGTGAACCCCAACCCAATGTCAACAGTTGTGAATACTAAAAACAACAGGAATTCTGCAAATGCTGGAAATTCAAGCAACATACATCAAAGTTGCTGGTGAACGCAGCAGGCCAGGCAGCATTTCTCGGAAGAGGTACAGTCGACGTTTCAGGCCGAGACCCTTCGTCAGGACTAACTGAAGGAAGCACTTTTATATATTGGCGAGACCTGACGCAGACTGGGAGACCACTTTGCTGAACACCTACGCTCTGTCCACCAGGGAAAGCAGGATCTCCCAGTGGCCACACATTTTAATTCCACATCCCAACCCTATTCTGACATGTATATCCACAGCCTGCTCTACTGTAAAGATGAAGCCACACTCAGGATGGAGGAACAACACCTTATATTCCGTCTGGGTAGCCTCCAACCTGATGGCATGAACATCGACTTCTCTAACTTCCGCTAATGCCCCACCTCCCCCTCGTAACCCATCTATTACTTATTTTTATACACACATTATTTCTCTCACTCTCCTTTTTCTCCCTCTGTCCCTCTGAATATACCCCTTACCCATCCTCTGGGTCCCCCCCACCCCCGCCTTTCTTCCCGGACCTCCTGTCCCATGATCCTCTCGTATCCCTTTTGCCTATCATCTGTCCAGCTCTTGGCTCCATCCCTCCCCCTCGTGTCTTCTCCTATGATTTTGGATCTCCCCCTCCCCCTCCAAATTTCAAATCCCATACTCACTCTTCCTTCAGTTAGTCCTGACGAAGGGTCTCGGCCTGAAACGTCGACTGCACCTCTTCCTAGGGATGCTGCCTGTCCTGCTGCGTTCACCAGCAACTTTCATGTGTTTTGCTTGAATTACCAGCATCTGCAGAATTCCTGTGGTTTGCATTTTTAAATATCCTGGTGGGATTGTTTAATATAGCAGTTAGGGAGGGTTTAAACTAAATTGACAAGGGGAAGGAAACCAAGATGTTAGGGTCGAGGAAGAGGAAAATAGAAACAAGTCAGAAATACTGTGCAGCATAGATGGCAAGAAGGACAGGCTGGTGAATATACAGGATAATTTGCTGCAAAATAGAAATATAGCAAAATCGGCAACAGATACTGATCTAAATGTGCTGTACTTAAATGCACGCAGCATTAGAAATGAAGTGGATGACCTTGCTGCACAGCTGCAGGTTAAAAGATATGACATTGTGGCCATCACCGAGTCATGGCTAAATGATGGATGTGATTGGGAGCTGAATATCCAAGGATACACAGTGTATAGGAAAGATAGGAAGGTAGGTAAAGGGAGTGGCGTGGCGCTGATGGTAAGTAACAATATCAAATCAATAGAAAGAAGGGACATAGGATCAGAAGAGGGAGAATCCTTATGGGTAGAATTAAGAAATGGCAAGGGTAAAAAGACACTCATAGCAGTTATATACAGGCCTCCAAATAGCAGCCGGGATGTGGACTACAAGTTGCAGCTGGAAATAGAAAAAGCGTGTCAGAAGGAAAATAGCAAGATAATTATGGGGGATTTTAATATGAAAGTGGATTCGGAAAGTCAGGAAGATACTGGGTCTCAGGAGAGGGAGTTTGTAGAATGCCTAGAGGATGGCTTTTTGGAGCGGTTTGTCCAGGGGACCGGCTGTTTTGGATTGGGTGCTGTGTAACGAACCTGAGGCGATTAGGGAACTGGAGATAAAGGAACCCCTTGGAAGTAGTGATCATAATATGATTGAGTTCAGTTTCAAATTTGAAAAGGAGAAGCTGGTATCAGGTGTATCGATATTTCAGTGGAACAGGGGAAATTACAGTGTTATGAGAGAGGAACTGGCCCAAGTCGATTGGAAAAGTAAGCTAAATGGAGGGACGGCAGAGCAGAATTGGATGAAGTTCCTACAAGAAATAAGGAAAATGCAGGAAAAATATATTCCAAGAGAAAAGAAAATCATAAATGGAAAAAAGGGCACAAATGTGGCTAACGAGAGAGGTTAGGGCAAAAATAAAAGCAAAAGAAAGGGTGTACCAGGAAGCAAAAATTTGTGGGAAAAATGAGGACTGGAAGACTTTTAAAAACTTACAGAAGGAAACTAAGAAAGTCATTAGGAAAGAAAAGATGAATTATGAAAGGAAGTTGGCGATTAACATAAAAAAGGATACTAAGAGTTTTTTTAAATATATGAAGAGTAAAAGGGTGACAAGGGTAGATACGGGACCGATTGAAAATGATGCTGGAGAAATTATAATGGATAACAAAGAGATGGCAGAGGAACTGAATGAGTATTTTGCATCAGTCTTCACAGTGGAAGACATGAGTAATATACCTGATAGCCAGAGGTAATAGGAAATAGAATTAGCTACAGTCAAGATTACTAGAGAGAAAGTGCTTGGGAAGCTAAGTGGACTAAGAATAGATAAGTCTCCCGGACTGGATCAGGTGCACCAACGGGTTCTGAAGGAGGTGGCTTTGGAGATTGTGGAGGCATTAGAAATGATCTTCCAGGAATCAATAGACTCTGGCACGGTTCTGGAGGACTGGAAGGTCGCAAATGTAGTTCCGCTATTTAAGAAAGGAAGGAGGCAGCAAAAAGAAAATTACAGACCTATTAGTCTGACATCGGTAGTTGGAAAGATATTGGAGTCAATCCTTAAGGATGAGGTTATGAAATACCTCGAGGTGCATGACAAGATAGGCCGAAGCCAGCATGGTTTCATGAAGGGAAGATCATGCCTCACCAATATTGGAATTTTTTGAGGTAATCTCGAATGAGATTGACAAGGGAGAGGCTGTGGATGTTGTGTATTTGGTTTTCAAAAGGCCTTCGATAAGGCGCCGAATATGAGGCTGCTTAATAAGATGAGAGCCCATGGAATTATAGGAAAGATATTGAAATGGGTGGAGCACTGGCTGATAGGCAGAAAGCAAAGGGTGGGAATAAAGGGATCCTATTCTGATCGGTTGCCGGTTACTAGTGGTGTTCCGCAGGGGTCGGTGTTGGGGCGGCTTCTTTTTACGATGTATACCGATGATTTGGATTATGGATTAAATGGTTTTGTGGCTAAGTTTGCGGATGACACCAAGATAGGTGGAGGAGCAGGAAATGTTGAAGAAACGGAAAGGTTGCAGACAGACTTAGTTAGTCTAGGAGAGTGGGCAAAGAAATGGCAGACGAGATACAACGTTGACAAATGTACGGTTGTACATTTCTGAAGAAGAAATAATCGGGCAGATCATTATTTAGAATGGGAGAAAATTCAAAAATCGGAAGTACAAAGGGACTTGGGGGTCCTCGTGCAGGATACCCTAAAGGTTAACCGCCAAGTTGGATCAGAAAGCGAATGCTATGTTGGCATTCATTTCAAGAGGAATGGTGTATAAGAGTAAGGAGGTGTTGATGAGGCTCTATGGGGCATTAGTGAGACCTCATTGGGAATACTGTGTGCAGTTTTGGGCCTCCTATCTTAGAAAGGATGTACTGATGTTGGAGAGAGTTCAGAGAAGATTTACGAGGATGATTCCTGGAATGGAGGGGCTAACATATGAGAGCGTTTGTCAGCTCTTGGATTGTATTCATCAGAGTATAGAAGAATGAGAGGGGATCTCATAGAAACGTTTCCAATGTTGAAATGGTTGGACAGAGTAGATGTGGAAAGGTTGTTTCCCTTGGTGGGTGAGTCCAGGACAAGAGGCCATAGTCTTAGAATTAGAGGGTACCCAGTTAAAACAGAGATGAGGAGAATATTTTTTAGCCAGAGGGACGTGGATTTGTGGAATTCGTTGCCACATACATCTGGGGAGACTCGATCATTGAGGGTGTTTAAGGAGGAGATTGACAGGTATCTAATTAGTCAGGGTATCAAGCGATATGGGGAAATAGCCGGAAATTGGAACTAGATGGGTGAATAGTTTAGCTCATGGGGGAGCTGCGGAGCAGACTCGATGGCCCGAATGGCCTACTTCTGCTCCTTTGTCTTGTCTTGTGAGGAAATGGCAAGCATTTTGTCAGCTCCGACACCCAAAAAGTTAGCACTGCACTCCTGAATAAGATTAAGGAAATCTGTAAAAACAATAGGTTTGTTATTATGGGGTCCTTCAACTTCCCTAATACCAATCAACCTCGGGGCTGTGCATAAAGAGCTGCGTTTTAATCAGAAGCCGATCGAGATTTAGAAAGCAGAACTTCGCGACAGTTTTCTCTTAGTTGGACAAACAACGTCGCGCTGTGTGTAAAAATAGCTCCCTTTTCATCAGGAGGCTGTCGAGATGTAAAAGGCGGGAGTTTGACGGACGTTTCTCTGAGTTCAGGAGTGACCAATCAGCAAGAGGCAGTGTGTAAAAAAGAGCTGCCTTCAGTCAGGTCCGCTTCAGGACTTCAAAAGCAGAGCTTCACGGCAGTTTCCTCAGGTGGAGAATCGACTTCAAGCTGTGTAAAAAGAGCTACATTTTAATCAGGAGGACTATCGAGGCAATAATTTCGTGGCAGATTCTCTGAGTTGAACGACCAATCAGCAAGATGGAGTGCATAATAAAAGAGTTACCTTTCTGTCAGGTCTGCGTTCAAGATTTTGTAAGCAGCGCTTCGATGCAATTTTCTCTCAGTTCGACAATAAGCATCAGAGCTGAGTGTGAAAAGAGCTACCCCTTTAATTTAAAGAGCGATCGCGGCAGTTTTCTCTCAGATGGACAATGAACGCCAGGGTTACATAAAAAGACCTGCTTTTAATTTGGAAGGCGATTGAGACTTAGAGAAAACAGCTTCGCGGCGGTTTTGTCTCAGGGATGAGTGGGAAAAGAGCTACCTTGTAATTTGGAGGTCTATCGAGGCAATGATTTCGTGGCAGATTCTCCGAGTTGAGGATCGACTCAACTCAGAATCACGCGGCAGTGAGTAATAAAAGAGCTACCATTCTCTCAGATCCGCCTTCAAGATTTTAAAAACAGAGCATCGCGGCGATCTTCTCTTAGCTGGAAAATAAACATCAGGGCCTAAATGGAAAATGAGCTACCCCTTTAATCTGGAGAGCGATGGAGATTTAAAGAGAACAGCTTCGCGGCGGTTTTCCCTCAGATGCACAATAAACTTAAGGGATGAGTGTAAAAAGAGTACCTTTTAATTTGGGGTGCGGATGAGGTCCGGGCCTGACGTCCCGCTCACCCCTGGAAAGTGAGCGCAATACATCGCCTCTCCTTTCCCGGTGTAGTGATCGCAGTGTGGTCACTGTCTGGCCAGCTGGGCAGCGGCCACTGCAAATGGCCTCTCCTACATGACTCCGTCCGCAGCAACACCTTCTCGCCGGTGCCCCCCGTTTCCACCGAGCGGTATAACTGGATGGGTCGGCTGGGCTCGTTAGCCTTGGTTGGAATTGGCAGCCATCCACCTCGGACAAGGACACTCCGACGTAAATGCTCTGTAATCCACAGCACTCCCCCCAGACACAGTGTGATCCCACACACTCTGTAATCCACGCCCACAGCACTCACCCCAGACACAGTGTGAGTCTGTAATCCACGCCCACACCACTCCCCCCAGACACAGTGTGATCCCACACACTCTGTAATCCACACCCACACCACTCCCCCCAGACCCATGTGATCCCACTCACTCTGAAATTCACACCCACACCACTCCCTCCAGACACAGTGTGATCCCACACACTCTGAAATCCACACCCACACCACTCCCCCCAGACACAGTGTGATCCCACACTGTAATCCACACCCACACCACTACATAATGTACTGGTTGGGCACAGGAGTACATTCAGCCAGAGACTCATTCCACCAAGATGCAACACTGAGCATCATAGGAGGTCATTCCTGCCTGAGGCCATCAAACTTTACAACTCCAGCTTTGGCCTCACCAATGCCTTATACAACCTCATTATAACATTCCAGCTCTTATACTCAATACTTTGATGAATAAAGGCCAATGTACCAAAAGCTCTCTTTATGACCCTATCTACCTGTGACGCCACTTTTAGGGAATTTTGTATCTGTATTCCCAGATCTCTCTGTTCCACTGCACTCCTCAGTGCCTTATCATTAACCCTGTATGTTCTACCTTGGTTTGTCCTTCCAACGTGCAATACCTCACACTTGTCTGTATTAAACTCCATCTGCCATTTTTCAGCCCATTTTTGCAGCTGGTCCAAGTCCCTCTGCAAGCTCTGAAAACCTTCCTCACTGTCTACTACACCTCCAATCTCTGTATCATCAGCAAATTTGCTGATCCAAATTACCACATTATCATCCAGATCATTGATATAGATGACAAATAACAATGGACCCAGCACTGATCCCTGTGGCACACCACTAGTCACAGGCCTCCACTCGAAGAAGCAATTCTCTACCTCCACTCTTTGGCTTCTTCCATTGAGCCAATATCTAATCCAATTTACCACCTCTCCATGTATACCTAGCGACTGAATTTTCCTAACTAACCTCCCATGCGGGACCTTGTCAAAGGCCTTACCGAAGTCCATGTACACAATATCCACTGCCTTCCCTTCATCCACTTTCCTGGTAAACACCTCGAAAAACTCCAATAGATTGGTCAAACACGACCTACTATGCACAAAGCCATGTTGACTCTCCCTAATAAGTCCCTGTCTATCCAAATGCTTGTAGATTCTGTCTCTTAGTACTCCCTCCGATAACTTACCTACTACCGACGTTAAGCTTACCGGCCTATAATTTCCCGGATTACTTTTCAATCCTTTTTTAAACAACGGAACAACATGAGCCACTCTCCAATCCTCCGGCACCTCACCTGTAGACAGCGACATTTTAAATATTTCTGCCAGGGCCCCTGCAATTTCAACACTAGTCTCCTTCAAGGTCCGAGGGAACACCCTGTCAGGTCCCGGGGATTTATCCACTTTAATTTTCCTCAAGACAGCAAGGACCTCCTCCTTTTCAATCTGTACAGTTTCCATGGTCTCACTACTTGTTTCCCTTAATTCCATAGACTTCATGCCAGTTTCCTTAGTAAATACAGACGCAAAAAAACCTTTTTAAGATCTCCCCCATTTGCTTTGGTTCCGCACATAGTCTCCCTTGTAGGGTCAGACACCCTGAGCCAATAGGCTGGTCCTGGACTTATTTCCTGGAATAATTTACATATTCTTATTTAATTATTTATGGTTTTATATGGCTATATTTATACTCTGTTCTTGGTTGGTGCAATTGTAACAAAACCAAATTTCCCTCGGGATCAATACAGTATGACTATGACTATATCCTGATATTTTTCTGTCGTGACTTTCCCTCCTGGTCAAGCAGTTTACTTTCTCGTTGAATTAATATTTTTATCGTCTTATTTTGTTTTTACTTTACATTAGTGATATCCACAAAAAAGTCACAAGCACAACCAGATTCCTTGATGATGATTTTTTGATATACCGACTAATTAAGTCAAGTGATGATGAAGATGCTCTCCAAAAAGATCTTGATAGTATGGTTGAGTGGTCTCAACAACAGGGCATGCAGTTCAGTCCTTCCAAATGTGAAACCATGCGTGTCACCAGGAAGAGAAAACCAGGTAAAACATCATATAAAATCCTACGTGTCACTATTGAAGAAACCAAACATATCAAGTATCTTGGTATCAACATCCAGAATGTCCTACACTGGAATATACAGACACATCATGCAACAGGAACACAAAATACTCTGCCGATGCTGGGGTCAAAGTAACACTCACAACACGTTGGAGGAACTCAGCAGGTCGGGCAGCACCTGTGGAAACGACGAGTCGACGTTTCGGGCCGGAACCCTTTGTCAGGACTTTGAGTCGCTGGAATCTTTTTCTTAAATTGTCTCGTTGTAAACAGTGAATATTTTTCCTCTCTTTTGTTTCCTTTCATGATGAAGGGTCTCAGCCTGAAACGTCGGCTCTGCTCTTTGTCTTAGATGCGGCCTGGCCTGCTGCGTTTCTCCAGCGTTTTCTGTGTGTTGCATGAATTTACTTTTTCTTTCTTCTCCTTGAGGGACAAGAGTGCCAGAAACCATGACACATGATTGTGCACAAGACAACACAGATTTGAACCGTATGAAGCTGAGAGTGACCACTACACAATTCAAGCCCAAGACTGCAGGTACCGACTACATTCAGTACTCCTGACTGGGGGGCAGTGGAAAGCCCGTCACAGCTGTGACTTTTGATGGTGGGGAGGCAGACCATCTGCACAGATACAGTGGCTGAGAAAGTCAAGGATATACAACCTGAACTGGTATTTAATGGGGTTAATAATCTGCCCATGATGGCTGAAGCCATCAATCACTCCATCCCAATTCCTCCCCCTTCCCATCTCACACCCCTTCCCCTTCCCTCCCCTCCCTCCTCTCCCCTTCCCTTCCCATCCTCATCCTTCCCCTCCCTCTTTCTCCATCCCTCCTGCCTCTGTTCTTCCCTCACCTCAATTCCCTCTGCCCAACCTCTCACCTTCCTTCCCTTCCCTACCCTCCATCCGCTCAAATGTTTGTGTTTTTGTATTTTGTGTGTGTGAGAGAGACCTACCGTTCCCGCTTCCCCCACCTCCCTCCATCTCCACCGCATTCCCCACACACACCACTCCCCCCCAGACACAGTGTGATCCCACACACTCTGTAATCCACACACACACCACTCCCCCCAGACACTGTGTGATCCCACACACTCTGTAATCCACACCCACACCATTCCCCCCAGAGGCAGTGTGATTCCACACACTCTGTAATCCACACCCACACCACTCCCCCAGACACAGTATGATCCCACACACTCTGTAATCTACACCCACACCACTCCCCACAGACACAGTGTGATCCCACACACTCTGAAATCCACACCATTTCCCCCAGACACAATGTGATACCACACACTCTGTAATCCACACCACTCCCCCCAGGCACAGTGTGATCCCACACACTCTGTAATCCATACCCACACCTCTCCCCCCAGACACAGTGTGACCCCACATTGTAATCCACACCCACACCACTCCCGCCACACTCTGCAATCCAGATGCATAAGCTGCAACCCCCTCTCACACCCCAATCCCCAGACACGCAGCACTCTCCTACCTTCACTGTAACCCTGGTGTGCACTCCAGTCGCCCAACTGCACTCCCCCATGTTTTCTGAAACCCCCACACATACCACAACCCTGATTCACACTGCACACCTCACACCAACTGAACACACCTTCCCCATTGTTACTCGCCTGCTCTCCCTCCCTCCCTCCCTCCCTCTGTCCAACTCTAACTCCTTCTTGCACCTCCCACTTAACCATCCCTCAACTGCCCCTCCCCGCTGTCACCTTTTCCCTACACTCCTTCCCCTCTCCCCTCTAACACCCTCTCCTCTCCCACTCTCCACACTGTCACCACAACACACTACTTCTCCTTTCCACCATCTCCCCACCCCTCTGATTCCTCCCCCGCCCCTCCAGCTTTATCTGCACCCTCCCCTCTCTCTCACACACCTTTAAATGCACATACAGTTGGGGTGATGGATGGAGGGGGTGGGGGGCAGATTTGGTGGAAGAGGGGGAGTGAGGAGGAGAGGGAAGGAGGTGAGTGGATGGAGATGGTTCAGTGGGAGGGAGGAGGAGGGGAGGGGAGGGGAGAAGGAGGGAGCAGAAAGAGAGGGGGAAGGAAGTGAAGGCAGATGGAAGGGGAAGGAGATGGTTGAGGAGAGGGGAGGTGGAGGGTGTGGGGAGGGTTAAGAGGCAAGGAGGGTGAAGGAACTGGAGGGTTAGGGTTGGGGTGTGAGGAGGAGGGGGAATAATGGAGAAGTGGAAGAGGCGGTTGAAGGATGGGAAGCAGAGGGAGCAGGATGGGAGGGGAGTGGAAGGGGTAGGTTGAGGGGGAGGGTTGGTGAGGAAACAGGAGGGGAAGGGGTAGGTTGAGGGGGAGGGTGGGTGAAGAAACAGGAGGGGAAGGGGTAGGTTGAGGGGGAAGGTGGGTGAGGAAAAAGGAGGGGAAGGGGTAGGTTGAGGGGGAGAGTGGGTGAGGAAACAGGAGGGGAAGGGGTAGGTTGAGGGGGAGGGTGGGTGAGGAAACAGGACGGGAAGGGGTAGGTTGAGGGGGAGGGTGGGTGAGGAAACAGGAGGGGAAGGGGTAGGTTGAGGGGGAAGGTGGGTGAGGAAACATGAGGGGAAGGAGTAGGTTGAGGGGGAGGGTGGGTGAGGAAACAGGAGGAGAAGGCAAGTGGGACTAAGTAGGAGGATGGTAGGAATGGGAGGGGGAAGAAGAGGGTTGGGGAGAGGGTGAGGTAAAGGGCAGGAGCAGGAGAGTTGCTGTGGAGATGGAGTGAGGGGGAAGAAGTAAAGGGAGAGGGGAAGTGGAGGGTTGAGGGGAGATAGAGGGGCAAGGAAAGTGGAAGGTTGGGAGTGGGAATGGAGGGAGATGGGGAGGGAGGCGGAGGGAAAGGAGGAAGGAGTTGAAGGGATGGAGGACGAATGGGGAGGGTTAACAGTAAGGGAGGGGCAGGGTAATGTGGTGGTGAGGGGACAGGAGAAGGAATAGGAACGGATGGAGGAGAAGAGGGTGAGGGGGATGGGGTGGGGGAGGGGAGGGGGAGGAGTGGGATGGGTCCTTGGGGAAGGAGAGGGGAGGGTAGAAGGAGGGGGAATGAGGAGGAGTGTGTGGGAGTAAGATGGAGGGAGGCTTCCCTCATGAGGTCCCAGACACCCCCCATACACCCACACCTCCTATACGACCCCATAACCCCCATACTCCACCTCCTCCACCCCCCATAACCCCACTACCCCACCCCAGGCCAGACCATCCCCCTCTGGAATCGGCCCCATTCCCTTCCCGGGGCTGGCGGTGAACGTTGAGCTGCTGAACCTGCAAGAAAATGAATCGTCTGATAGATTATGGTTCATGTACTTGGAAAATAAATTTACTTTGAAATTCAACTTTGAAATCTGTTGTTTGTTAAACATGTACGGATGAGAAATGGTCTCAATGAATGTCCGTGAGTGGAAAACACTGGTGTTCAGTCCCACTGCCCTTTGCCAGCCAAGAATCCCCACCTGAGTCTGTCCCATCTGCCTGGCGTGACCCATCTTTCTCCCTGGGCCTCCTGTCCCATGATCCTCTCATATCCCTTTTGCCTATCACCTGTCCAGCTCTTGGCTCCATCCCTCCCCCTCCTGTCTTCTCCTATCATTCTGGATCTCCCCCTCCCCCTCCCACTTTCAAATCTCTTACTAACTCTTCCTTCAGTTAGTCCTGACGAAGGGTCTCGGCCTGAAACGTCAACTGTACCTCTTCCTAGAGATGCTGCCTGGCCTGCTGCGTTCACCAGCAACTTTGATGTGTGTTGCTTGAACTTCCAGCATCTGCAGAATTCCTGTT
This sequence comes from Mobula birostris, assembly GCF_030028105.1. NCBI lineage: Eukaryota > Metazoa > Chordata > Chondrichthyes > Myliobatiformes > Myliobatidae > Mobula > Mobula birostris. The sequence goes on from NC_092373.1 coordinate 12,658,547, forward strand.
GTTCACCAAAAGAGATGTTGTTCACTTGGATTTTATTGAGGCCTTTAACAAGATGCCACACATGAGGATACTGAAGAAGAGAAGAGCTAGAATACTACAGGAAATATACAAGCATGGATAGAAGATTGACAGATTGACTAGAGTGGGAGTATAGGAGGCCTTTCCCAGTTGGAGTCCAGTGACTTGGGGGTTCAGCAGGGGTTCGTGTTGGGTCTGCTGCTTTTTACACGATATGGTAACAATCTGATTGATGGAATTGATGGCTTTCTGGCCAACTTGCAGACGATACAAAGATGATTGGAGGGACAGGTGATGTTAACGAAGCCTGGAGTCTGGAGGAGAATGGCCAAAGAAGCACCGGATGGAATACAGTGTCAGCAAGTCGTGCACTTTGGTAGACAAAATAAAGGGTGCAGCGGCTACTGGAACAAACCAACAACACTTACAGACAAAGCAGGGGAAGGAGGGAGTTGATCTTGTGCGATACTCTCTCCAATCCAATAACAACATTCCAAAGTCTAAGAATACCTTCGGTCTTTTATTTGAAAAGTAGCAAAACAAACAATCTTGATGTGATAGAATCTAATGAACTAAAATCAACGATAAAACAAAATAAACAGTCAGCGTATTTAATGTACATAAGCCAAGCGTTCTTAAATGTTTTCAAGAAGATTCCAAGATGGAAATATAGAAAAGTATGGCAGAAAATCTGGCCCTTTGGCCCATCTAGTGTGTGCTAAAGCATTTAAACTGTCTACTCCCATTGACCTGCACAGGGACCATTACCCTCCATACCCCTGCAATTCATGTACCTGTTCAAGCACATCTTAAACATTGAAATCAACCTCACATGCACCAATTGAATTGGTAGCCCATTCCACACTCTCCTGACCTTCAGAGGAAGAAGTTTCCGCTCATGTTCCCCTCAAACGTCTCACCTTTCACCCTTAACACATGACCTTTGGTTGTAGTCCCAACCAACCACATAGGGCTGCTTGTAGTTACTCTACCTTTTCCCCTCATAATTGTTATACTTCTATTAAAAATCCCGTCAAACTTCTATGTTCCAGGAAATAAATTCTGAATGTATTCAATCTTTCCTGCAGTCCTGCAGACCCAGCAAGATCCTTCTAAACTTTCTCCATACTCTTTCAATGTCATTTACATCTTTCCTGTCGGACAGTGACCAAAATTGCTCACAATACTCCAAATTAGGCCTCACCAGTGTCTTATACAACTTCAACATAACATCCCATTTTCAGTCGTCAGAACTTTAATATATGAAGGCCAATGTGCCAAAAGATTTCTTTACAGTCCTATCTACCTGTGACTTATGGACCTGTATTCCCAGAGCCTTTTCTTCTACCGCTCTCCTCAGTGCCCTACCATTCACTGTGCAAGACCTATCCTGGTTGGTCTTACTGAAGTGCAACACCTCACACTTGTCTGTCTTAAATTCCATCTGCCATTTTTCAGCCCATTTTTCCAGCTGGACCAGATCCCACTGCAAGCCAGGATAGTCTTCCTTGCTGTCCACTACACCCACAAGCTTGGTTCATCTGCAAATTATCATCCAGATCATTGATACAGATGACAAACAACAAGAGACCCAATACCAATCCCTGTGACACTCCACTAGTCACAGACCCCCAGTCAGAGATACAACCATCCATGAAAACATAGTCATAGTCATACTTTATTGATCCCGGGGGAAATTGGTTTTCGTTACAGTTGCACCATAAATAATTAAATAGTAATAAAACCATGAATAGTTAAATAGTAATATGTAAATTATGCCAGGAAATAAATCCAGGACCAAGCAACACACATCAAAGTTGCTGGTGAACGCAGAAGGACAGGCAGCATCTATAGGAAGAGGTACAGTCGACATTTCGGGCCAAGACCCTTCATCAGGACTAACTGAAGGAAGAGCTAGTAAGAGATTTGAAAGTGGGAGGGGGAGGGGGAGATCCAAAATGATAGGAGAAGACAGGAGGGGGAAGGATGGAGCCAAGAGCTGAACAGGTGGTTGGCAAAAGGGATATGAGAGGATCATGGAACAGCAGGCCTAGAGAGAAGGAAAAGGGGGAGGGGAAGGAAACCCAGATGATGGGCAAGGGGTACAGTCAGAGGGACAGGGGGAGAAAAAGGAGAGAGAGAGAAAGAATGTGTGAAAAAAAATAAGTAACAGATGGGGTACGAGGGGGAGATGGGGCAATAGCAGAAGTTAGAGAAGTCAATGTTCATGCCATCAGGTTGGAGGCTACCCATACGGAATATAAGGTGTTGTTCCTTCAACCTGAGTGTGGCTTCATCTTTACAGTAGAGGAGGCCGTGGATAGACATATCAGAATGGGAATGGGATGTGGAATTAAAATTCCTTGTGTTTAAGTCCAGGACCAGCCAATTGGCTCAGGGCGTCTGATCCACCGAGGGAGGAGTTGTAAAGTTTGATGACCACAGGCAAGAATGACTTCCTATGACGCTCTGTGTTGCATCTCGGTGGAATGAGTCTCTGGCTGAATGTACACCTGTGCACAACCAGTACATTATGTAGTGGATGGGAGACATTGTCCAAGATGGCATGCAATTTGGACAACATCCACTTTTCAGACACCACCGTCTGAGAGTCCAGTTCCATCCCCTCTCTGGCTTATCCCACAAAGGCAATGTCTAATCCTATTTACTACCTCATCTTGAATGCCGAGCAACCGAATCTTCTAGACCAATATCCCTCGCAAGACCTCATCAAGAACCTTGCTAAAGTCCATGCAAATAACATCCACTGCCTTGCCTTCATCAACCTTCCTGATAACTTTCTCAAAAAACTCTAAAAAATTAGTCAGACAACCTACCACACACAAAGCTGTGCTGACCATCCCGAATCAGTTCCTGACTAGTAACATCCCTCCCCCTCTGTTGTGTCTGAAATAACAGAATCCCAAAACCACACCAATATTTGTTCTGCACTCTGGTTCCCACCACCTTGCAACATCTGTTTAAATCGCCCATGAAGCACTAGCAAACCTTCCCACTAGTATATCAGTCCCCCTCCAGTTCACTTGCAAACCGTTTTTTTCTCTACAAGTTTCAAGTTCCCTGGAAGACAGCCCAATGATTCAAAAAATCTAATGCTATCCCTCCTCTGCCAACTCCTTGACCAAGAGTTAAACTATATGATCTTCCTATTTCTGGCCTCACTAGCATGTGGAAAAGGTGTCAATCCTGAGATCACAAACCTGGACATCCTGCCTTTTAACATCGCACCTAACGCCATGAATACACTTTGCAGAACCTCATCACTTGGTACCTACATGAACCACGACCTCTGGCTGCTCACCCTCCCTCTTGAGAAAGCTATGGACTCGATCTGAGGTGTACTGAACCCTGGCACCTGGGAGGCAACATACCATCTGGGGATCTCGTACTCACCCACAGAACTTCCTGTCTGTTAATCTAACTAATGAATCCCCAATCACCACCGCTTGCCTCTTCAACCTCCTTCCCTTCTGAGTCTCAGAGACAGACTCAGTGTCAGAGACCTGACCATTGTGACTTTTCTCTGCTTGCTCATGCCCCGAACAGTAACCAAAGATGTTGTTGAGGGCGAGTGACCAAAGGTTTAGTTTGTACTGGCTGTTTAACCCCTGTCCCCTTCCTGACTGTCACCATGCTCCTGTGTTCTGAGACTGAGACAGACCCTGACAGACATTACCTACCCCACTCTGACCCATCCCCAGTGAGAGAAGGACAACCCCAGGCAGACATTTCCCACCCTGACACATCCCCATTTAGAGCGAGACATCCCCATTCAGTTATTCCCAACCCTCACCATTCTCCGTGAGAGTGGGACAGACCCAGGCAGACATTCCCCGCCCCCACACTGCCCATCCCCAGTGAGTGTAGGACAGACTCAGGCAGACATTTCCAATGCAGACCTGTCTCCAGTGAGAATGGGACTCCATGGCAGATATTCTCCAACCTGACCCTTCCCCAGTGAGAATGGAACAGACCCAGGCAGACATTTCCCACGCCCAAACTAACCATTGCCCATGAGAGTGGGAAAGACTCAGGTAGACATTACTGACACCCCATCTAACCATTCCCATGTAGAATGGGATTGACCCAGAGAGACTCTTTTTCCCCTTCCTTCCCTCTGTCACAATCCCACACATGAACAGGGGAGAACTGCACTACTGCTCCGCTTCAGGTTGCCACTGTGCTCTGCTTACTGACAGGATTGGAGATGGTGCAGCAGAACAATGAGGGGTTGAAGGTGTCCATAGCATTGATTGAGACAAGGAGGTGCTGTCACCGTTGTTGATGTTGTGTAGCTGGTTGAAGTTCAGCTGAGAGAGTGGGTGTGAATGAGGGTACTCACCATCCAGGGAAGGAGATGTGGATCTACAGGGTGTTGGCAGCAGGAAGGAGGGAGTGCAGTGTCCCAAAAGGGGAATGATGATTTATAAGGAAGCATTAGCAATGACCTATCACTGAGGAGAACGTGCTTGGAAAGCTGAAGTCTGATGGTAGGTAAGTCACCTGGAACAGATCGACTACAATTCTCGGATCTGATAGATGTAGATGAGGAGCTTGTGAAGGCATTTATCATGACCCTTCAAGAAGCATGAGATTCTGGAATACTTTTGGAGGAATGGAAAAGCCAAAGGTCACTCCACTTTGATGTAAGGAGGGAGGCAAAATGCAAGAAATTATAAGCCAGTAATCCTGACTTCAGCTGTAATCCATTATTAAGGATGAGGATTCACAGTACTTGGAGACACTTGGATTATTGTCTGCTGTTTTGGGCCCCTTATCTGTACTGCAAAATGACCAGAGGAGGTTCACAAAAATGATTCCAGGAATGTCTCACTCTCAAGAACATTTTACAATTCGTGTTCTCAGTATAATTTCTTGCACAGTTTGTTTTTTGCACTTTGGTTGTTTGTCAGTCTTTCTGGGAAGCTATTCATAAATTCTGTTGAATTTCTGCATCTTCCTGTAAATGCCTGCAAGAAAATGAATCTTAAGGTGAAATACAGTGCCTTGAAATAGTATTCAGTCTCCACAACCACAGTATTTTCATGTTTTACTCTGTCATTTTCGATATATTTTGAGGTAGAATTTATTGAGCTAATGGAGAAAACATTGTGCATCATATCAAATCAAAAGAAAAATTCCAAACTTTCTCAACAATTTGCTAAAAATTAAACCAAACTTGTGAATCTGATAAAGTATTCATCCCTTCCTTTGTAATTACCACAATCACTTTCCTCAGGTGCCATTTGTGATCTCACCAACTCTCCTAATTTGTCAATGCAGAACATTGTAGGACCAGTGAACTCATAAGAATAAAAACCCATCACTCTGTCAGGTCCAGCTGTGTGATAGACTTAAAACAGACCAAACCAAAATGAAGACAAAGGAGCATTCAAGACAAGTCAGGGAACTGAGGAAAGGGCAGCATAAATCTGGGGAATGGTACATGACAACCTCAAAGGCAATGAACACACCTGGGAGCTCAGTGCAGTCGATCATGGAAAAGTATGAAACCACAGCCACACTACCTAGGTCAGGCACTCCTCCAAGCTGAGTCGCTGGTGAAGAATGGCACCTGTAAGAAGGATTACCGTGATGCCAACAGTCACACTGAGTGAGCAGCAACTGGAGATGAACAAGAGCAACATGCAGTGGCTTCAAATATAGTCAACCCCACCCCCACCAGCATCCCTCCTCCTTCCCTTTCTCCCATGAAATGGCTGACAGGCTGGAGGCAGCGAGTGGGAATAAAAGGGGCATTTTTCTGTTTGGCTGCTGGTGACTCGTGCCGTTCTACAGGGGTCATTTTGGAACCACAATTTTTCGGATTGTTTGTCAATGACGTGGATAATGGAATTGGTGGCTTTGTGACAAAGTTTGTGGATGATATGAAGATAGGTGCAGAGGTGGGTAGTGCTGAGGAAGCAATGCGATTGCAGCAGAACTTAGACAATTTGGAAGAATAGCAAAGAAGTGGCAGACCAGTCAAGCACATGATTAGGGATGTTGCCTTCAAACGCTCCTTACAGGGGAGCATACGTAAGTTCTGAGGCTTGTCGAAAGAAGCTGTAATAGAAATTTACCATCCCTAGGAAGTCCTGTAGTTTTTCAGTAGTGTTGGGCAGGGGAAATGCGTAATAGCAGCTTCTTTTAATGGGAGTGGTTTTGCACCTTCTGCAGAGATGTAATGGCTGACAAAGTCAATGGCTGATAACCCAAACTGGTATTTTGCATGGTTAGTGATCAACCTGTGTTGGCTTTAGTGCTTGTAAGCTGTGCAGAGATGAGGTTCAAGTTTGGATTTGGATGTATTGGTGACAATTATGTAATCCAGTTGAACAAAAAGAAAATCTAAGTTTTTAATACAGAGTCTATCAGCTATTGGAAGACTGTACTGCATTTTTCAGTCCAAATGGCATGCGCAGAAACTCAGATAGGCCAACTGTGATTATACAGCCATATCTAATCTGTACAGGTCTTTCAGGCCTTTTAACACTCAAAATGTTTCGATGAGATCCCCCTGCATTCTCCTGAACTGAATACAATATAGCCAACGAGCTGCCAGACGTTCCTCATACGGTAACCTTTTCATTTCTGGAATCATTCTCATGCATCTTCTCTGAACTCTCTCCAATGTCAGTATATCCTTTCTAAAATAAGCCCAAAACTGCACACAGTACTCCAAGTGTGGTCTCATGAGTGCCTTATAGAGCCTCAACATCACGTCCCTGCTTTTAAATTCTATACCTCTAGAAATGAATGCCAACATTGCATTCTCCTTCTTCACCACTGACTCGACCTGCAGGTTAACCTTTCGGGTATCTTGCACAAGGTTTCCCAACTCCCATTCCATCTCTGTATTTTGAATTCTCTCTCTATCTAAATAATTGTCAGCCGTATAGTTCTTCCACCAAAGTGCATGACCATACACTTTCCAATATTGTATTTCACTTTCGACTTCTGTGCCCATTCCCCTAAACTATCGACGTCTCTCTGCAGGCTCTCTGTTTCCTCAGCACTACCTGCCCCTCCACCTATCTTTGCATCATCAGCAAATATAGCCACAAATCCATTAATCCCACAGTCCAAATCATTGACACACATCATAAAAAACAGCGGTCCCAACATTGACCCCTATGACCCATAGGTTTGGATCCTGCTGCCGTTGGCAAACTCCAACTAATTTCGTCGCTCTTTGCCATCTGATCAGTAAGTGATACTGGCAGCACATTCACATGGGTACCTGTGTCACACAGAAAGCATCGCCGGGAAATTGTGTCTGTAATGTACAGTAAACATCCCTGGGAGCTGGAATCCACTGTGTTCACAGACCTCTGAGTTCCAGATGCGCTGGCCCTGTCAAAGCTGCCAGCTCGTCGGCACTTTCTAGTGTCCATTCCAAAGCAAGCGAGGTAAAAACACAGGCCTGGCATTGTCTGTTTCGCAGCCACAGGTGTCCTTAAGATGGGGGCTTTCTGACCGGGCTTATTGAGGTAGAGAAAGCTGAGTGTAGACTATCAGCCATATCAGCAAACTCCCTTTCATCTTTCATAGGTATATTAGCTGGGGCTAAGCAAACTTGTTTCGGCATTTTCTGCATGAAGAGTTGTTTAAAATTAAAACAAGGATGGTGATTGCTCAGGAGCGATAGCATGTGATCCATTAGCTCTGTTGGCTTAGCGTCACCGTGGCTGGGCGAGGAAAACAACTGTTGGTGCACTCAGACTCCAACAGTCCAAAACTCTGTAAATGGTGAGTTTTCAACGATCGGTATTGATCGTATTCAGGCGGGTGTTCAAGGAGACTCTTCACTCTGGCAGCACATAGCAATGTTTGGTGTTGTGGGGGGAGATGGCTCACAACATAAATTGGACCTTGCCTTGCAATAATAATGTAACGGCAGTTTGATCCAATTTAAGATTTCACAAATTATATGGCAGAGGCACTTTATGTATAAGAAAAAAAATAGCAACTTATTTATAGAACACAAAAAACTGAACACAAAACGCAATAACAGTCATTGATGTAATTAACTCACCACCTCAGACCAGCCTCTTCAAGTGAACCCCAACCCAATGTCAACAGTTGTGAATACAGTACGTTTCCACCAAAATCGCATCAAATCACATTTAATTCACTTTCAAAATACAAGTAGATATACTGAATGAAACAAAGTTCAAAAAAGTTCAAAGTTCAAAGAAAAATTTATTTTCAGAGTACATACCTGTCACCACATACAACCCTGAGATTCTTCATCTGCGGGCATAATTAGCAAATCTATAGAACAGTACCTGTAAACTGTAAACACTAGGAACTGTAAACAAACTGTTCAAATTCAGATATAAATAAATAGCAATAAATAATGAGAATGATATAACGATATCACATCCATTCTTCTTCTTAGTTCTTACAGAAACATCTGCATGATGCTAAGCTAGGGCACATCATCAGTGATTTTAAACGGGGTCGTCAGGTGTTTCAGGTCTTTCAACATCATGCACCCTCGCCCAGGGGACCCAACCGGGGTTGATCAGAGCCCGGCCTGTGTCCTAGCAGCAACCCACCGATCTGCCCTCTTTATCCAGAGCCATCTTGATGCTTCCACTGCTGCACCTCTGATGATAAAAATGGCTCTCCTTCCTCTCTCTCCCGTGATTCCAAGTGTGGTGTATACTTTGCAGAGCGAATAGCCTGCAAAGCCACGACACCCGACCTCCACGGGAAACACTTTGCTCTCCAGCCTCTTCTTTGGCAGTTCACTGATTCTTGAGACTTCGGCGAAAACATCTCCCACTAAGAAAAGTGCTAATTCCGTTGAAAATGAATAACTTTTTTTCTTTAAAGTAATCAGGGTTGATCATCTGAGGGTCTTTTGCACAAATGCAACATTTTTTCATATGTTTGTTTTTAATTTTATAAATTATACAATTATATGATAGCCCAGTACCCACAAAATCAGTTGTCCTCAGACAACAGATTATCATTTTAATTTGATAAAAAAGTGTGAAAAGATGATTTAAAGTGTATAACATATATGCCAGATGAAAGAGTAGATTGAAAAACCTCTTTAAAACTAAAGGCAGTGAACTTTCCGCAACATTCACTCTTATTTGAGGTTGCTCAGAATGTGTACCAAGTTTTTGTCAACACCAGCAGATGTTTATAAAAAGAAAGGAATAAAATCAGGCAAGCACATGGTCAACTATATTCCTGAGGACCCCTTTTCCACTCTCCGCATCTGCTAAATGTAACAAGGTCACACAATCTCCTCTAAGTTTGCTATTTTTCCAATAATTGTTACATATTTATTGATGTTGCTACTGTCACAATCATGACGAGTCAACTTCTGTCTCTTTTGTATAGAAAGAACTATTTAAAATTATGACATAAATTTATGCATTTTGAGTAAAGTCCAGAGGCAGCTAGCAACAGAGGGAATACAGGATGGCTCCCGTATACAACTCATGCAAATGAGGCACTTGAGGGGTTTCAGAAATGCAAAAGACTTCTCAGCAGAGGAATTATGAGGAATAAAAGAGGACTTGAGGTTGCAGTGCAATACAAGCGGAAAGAAAGTCCCAAGGGTTTCTATAGCCATCTTAAGAGCGAAAAAATAACAAGAGACAAAGTTGGTCCACTGGTTGATCAGCGTGGTCATCTATGCATGGACCTGAGAGAGAGAGAGAGAGAGTGAGAGAGAGAGAGAGAGATTTTTTCATTGGTATTTACTTTGGAGACAGACACAAGTAGTCGAACTGAGGCAAAAATTCGTGAAGTCATAGACCGTATCTAGTCACAAAAGAGGAGGGCTGGCTGTCTAGAGGCCAGCTAGGCTGGATATATCAGTAGGGCCTGACAAGGTTTTCCCTTGGACCATGTGGAATGCTAATGTTGAAACTGCTGGGGCCTTGGCAGGAATAGTTAAACCACCTTTAGTCATAGCTGAGGAGCCAGGAGAGTGGAGGATATCTAAAGTTGTTACATTGTTCAAGAAACATTCTAAGAAATAGCCAGCAAATGATAGGCTAATTTATTTATGGATAAATTATTGGAAGGCATTCTAAATGCAGGATGAATAAATACGGTGGATTCATGTTATTTGGGACAGCCACTAATTAAGGAGAACTCTGAAGGAACAAAAGCAAATCAAGAAAATAATCAGGATACCTTTGTTTATTGAGGACACTGCCTGTGAATTGGGACAGAAGACTACTGCGGAGTGTCGGTTTAACCAGCGTCAGTCACGGACACTTGTGTGGCCATCAGACAGTGCACCTGGTGATGAAGGTGACACATCTGAACATGAGCCCGTGATGACACTGGATGCTGAGAAATTTATTGTTGGATTACAATATTATTTCACGCAAGAAGGCAATGAAGGCAGTCCATATCTGCACTTGGTGTCCGCGGTGATTTTGTTAATTTGCAGTCAATCAAAAGAACACAGCAGCGTACTCGAAATGAATTCCACTGTCAATAACGATCAGGGAATGAAACACAGTTTTATAGTACTGTAGTCGTGGTGGTAGTGTTCTAATTTGTTCTGTACTTCAGTTAAATATTCAGTTTGTTACTCAGTTAAACGGGAGTTTGTCTTTTTTAAACTATTTCCATGAAAATTTGTTTAATTGGGCAACCTCTTAATAATAATAACCTCTTTATCAGTGTGCCCAATCAACCAGAGTCTACTGTATTTGGATAGACAGGGCTTATTGACGGAAAATCAAAGTGGCCTCGTGAATGGTAGTTCATGTTTAAACAATCTTAAAGCTTTTTGAAGATTAAACAAGAAATTTGTGTCTTGATGCTTGTGACTGGTGCCACAGGGATCAGTGCTGTGTCTGTTGTTGTTTGACATCTATACCAATAATCTGGGTGATAATTGATCAGCAAATTTGTGGATGACACCAAGATAGGGAACAGAGTGGACAGCGAGGAAGGATATCAAATGTTGCATCACATGAACTGGGATGTTGGTGAGGCTGAATCTAGAGTAATGTGAGTAGTTCTGGTCATCTACCTACGGGAAAGAAAATTGACGTGGATGTTGCCGGGAATTGAGTACCTGAGTTATAGGGAAAGGTTTAAAAGAGTCACAGAGCAATACAGCATAGAAACAGACTCTTTAGACCAACTCGTCCATGTGGACCACAGTATTGTCTCTGCTAGTCCCAGTTACTCATGTTGAACAATAGCCCTCCAAGAAACTCCCTTCCTCTATCTATCCAAATGCTTCTTAAATATTGCAATTGTACCGTCTCAACAAAATTCCCTGGCAGCTCATTCCAAGTACTCAGTATCCTCTGTGTAAGAAATTACCATGCAGCTCTCTTTTAAACTCTGCCCTCTTATCTTGTATCTGTGCCATCTAGCTTTGGACTCCCCAACCTGGGAAAAAGAATTTAAGTTCAAGCTCAGCTTAATTACTGTCAAATGAAACATCCTCTGGGGCGAAATTACAAAACATACCACCTCATTCAGGACTGCAAACAAACAGACAGTTACGCAAAATAAAATTATATGCATAGGCCAATCCCCTCAGTGACAAGCTCTGCAAATTGATCGTGCTGTTCCTGTCAGTGCGTAGAGGAACACACAGACAAGACAATGACTGACCAGCTTATCCATATTGCTCCTGATTTTGTAAGCTACTGTCAAGTCCCCTTACAATAGTAGGTACCCTAATAATGCAGAAGAGGCTTTTTCCTCTCAGGTTGTGTGAGAATAGAACAAGAGGTGATAGATTTAAGGCAAAACATGAAATGTTTTAGGGGAATCTGAGAGCATGGCCTGGATGTTGGGGGTCCTTGATGATGGATGCTTATTTCTTACAACAGTACTCCATGTAGATGTGCTCCGTGTTGGGGAGGGCTTTCACTATGATGGACTGGGCTGTACCCATTGATTTTGTCGGCGATTCTTTTCAAGCACATTTGTGTTTCCATACCAGGCCGTGCTGCAGCCAGTCAATATAATCTGTATCACATATCTATAAGCTTGTCAAAGTTTCAGATGACATGACAAATGTTAGCAAACGTTGGGAAAGTAGAAGTATTGCCATGCTTCCTTTGTAATGGCACTTAATTGTGAGACCCAGGACAGATCGTCTGAAATGTCCAGGAATTGAAATTTTCTGACCCTCTCCAACTCTGAGTACTGGCTCATTGCTTCCCCCACTTGCACTCAATAAGCTCGCTCTAGGAGACTTCATGGGCTGATTGGTCTGATTCTGCTCCTGTGTCCCATGGTGTTCTGGTCTTAGTCCATGCAGGCTCTGAGGTAATCACATTCCCAAACCTATTTCCCTCCAAGCTATTCCTGTTCACATTCTCTTTCACTTATTCCACTGACAACCTGCTGTCAGTGAAGCTCTTCACATTAGCAGCGGGGTCAAGAACAGGAGAGTGTAGAATGAAGGGTCTTGGCATGAAACATCAACAGTTTATTCTTCTCCACAGACACTGCCTGACCTGCTGAATGCCTCCAGCATTTTGTCTGTGTTCTTGTAGAATGAAGATGTTTTGTAAATAAACTAGGAGTGATGGATGGTAAAATATTTTTACACTTCAAGTATTTAAGGTCTGGATGCAAACGTCTCTTAATAGGGGAGGCAAATTGATATCTCATTTTCACCCATGACTGACAGCATTGCCCAGAGTCCCCAGGAGTGTGACACTCACAAATGGTACACTATTTACAATCTGTGCCCCTGAATGGACAAGGTTGGTGAATGTCTCAAACCTTCCAAACACAATTTTAGCACAGAATCTCCCTTAACCAGGACAAGGGGCAGGGACAGTGAACAATACCACCTCTACAATTCCCCAGGTCACCATTGCTACACCACCATCAAGAATGCCTACTGTCCTATTCCACACCCTCATTTTGTGAAGTCTGATCACCTAGCTGTACTTTTACACCCTGAGTATAGGCAGTGACTGAGGACTGCAGCAGCAGCAGTGAGGACCAAGAAAGTTTGGACAAGGGAAGCACAGGAGCACCTACAGGACTGCTTTGAATCGGTGGACTGGACTGTATTCAGGGTTTCACCGTTGAATATGGATGAGTATTCTGCAGTTGTTACCGACTTCATTAAAACCCTTGTGGATGAGTGTGTGCCTTCAAAGACTTACTCTACATTCCCAAACCAAAAGCCGTGGATGAACCAGGAGGTACATCGTCTGCTGAAGGCCAGATCTGTGGCATTCAAGTCTGGCAACCCAGGCCTGTACCAGAAAAGCAGGTATGATTTGCAGGGGGCTATTTCAAGGGGGAAGAGACAATTTCGAATGAGGTTGGAGACGATATCAGATGCACGGCAACTCTGGCAGGGTTTGCAAGACATTAGTCCTTACAGAGCAAGACTCAATAGTATGAATGGCGGCAATGCTTCACTACCAGATGAACTCAACGCCTCCTATGCGTGCTTTGAAAGGGAGAACACAACTACAGCTGTGAAGATCCCTGCTGCACCTGATAACCCTGTGATCTCTGTCTCAGAGGCCGATGTTAGACTGTCTTTAAAGAGAGTGAACCCTCGCAATGGAGAAAGTCTTGATGGAGTACCTGGTAAGTCTCTGAAAACCTGTGCCAACCAACTAACGGGAGTATTCAAGTACATTTTCAACCTCTCACCTGCTACAGACACAAGTTCCCAGTTGCTTCAAAAAGGCAACAGTTATAGCAGTGCCTGCGAAGAATAATGTGGGCTGCATAATGACTATCTCCCAGTAGCACTCACATCTACAGTGAGGAAGTGCTTTGAGAGGTTGGTTATGACTAGAATGAACTCCTGCCTCAGAAAGCAGCTGGACCCATTGCAATTTGCGGATTGTTGACGATCAGCACTGGCGCACCTCAGGGGTGTGTGCTTAGTCCACTGCTCTGCTCTCTGTATACACGTGACTGTACGGCCAGGCATAACTCAAAACTATCTATAAATTTACTAATGATACAACCATTGCTGGTAGAATCTCAGGTGGTGATGAGAGAGCAAACAGGAGTGAGATATGCCAACTAGTGGAGTGGTGCCACAGCAACACCCTGGCACTAACGTTAGTAAGACGAAAGATCTGATTGTGGACTTCAGGAAGGGTAAGACTAACGATTACGTAATTGATTTACTTGTTTATTTATTACTATTTTTACTTTATTTTTTTCTCTGCTGAATTATGTATTGCATTGAACCGCTGCTGCTAAGTTAACATATTTCACGTCACATGCTGGTGATAATAAACCTGATTCTGAAAACATTATTTCTTTCACCCTCATCGCGTTATTGTAACCCAGGCAATGACAAAGGCTTTCACTAAATATGGAGATGTTGAGGTGTGACCCTCCGGGAGAGGTGACATTATGACTCCAGCGGACACATCATAATAAGATGCATCATCACCATAAGATTTAAAATCTGCTCAGCTGGAGACTGGAGACAGATGTAGACGGGCAGAACTCATGGATTCTCCCATATCTACACAGATGGTTCAATAGATCCAGCGACAGGTCATTCAGGTATCTCTCTTTATGTTCATTAATTTCATGTCGGACAATGAGTGAGGTTTCCTCTCTTTATGAATGGATAAGAGGAGAATTAGTTGTCCTTTTTTATTATATATTGCATATTTTCTTATTACTATGTATGATTATGATAATATCTATTTCATCTTTTGTTTATATGGTTGCTGATATACATATTTGAGATAATTCTCCCCTTGTCTGCATATATGTTTCCTCTAAATCAATAAAGAGATTAATAACGAAAGAAAAGATTTCTCATGCTGTGACTCAAAATGTAAATGTTCCTGTCGTTGTCTAGTTGTAAGCCAGTGAATATTTTTCCTCTCTTTTGTTTCCTTTCATGATGAAGGGTCTCAGCCTGAAACGTCGGATCTGCTCTTTGTCTTAGATGTTGCCTGGCCTGCTGTGTTTCTCTAGCGTTTTCTGTGTGTTGCTTGAATTTACTTTTTCTTTCTTCTCCTTGAGGGACAAGAGTGCCAGAAACCATGACACATGATTGTACACAAGACAACACAGATTTGAACCAGAGATAAAGCTGAGAGTGACCACTACACAATTCAAGCCCAAGACAGCAAGTCCCGACTGCATTTAGGTCTCCTCAGGTTAGTACCTCTGCAACCCTTCCACCTCACTGTGTTCACTCAATTACCACTCCCATTCCACCCCAGAAACTGACAGAGTCATGGAGACTGTGTGAAACCACCTCTCTTATCACAGGACCATTTCCATCCCGTGCATCCTGGGGTCAGAGGGTTCACTCATCCAGTGCTAAGTTTGTTTTTACATTGATTTATTTCTCATTTTAAAAGTTATCATTTCTGTGTGCTGATGGGTGTTTGTCATCCCAACCAGCTCTGCCCGAAATTCTTTGGTGTGATTGTTTCTTGGTGAAATTTGACAATGGGTTCCCCGGTTGGACCTTTATGCCCAGTCATCATGACCCCGTGTCGGTAACAGGAACCGACCCTGCTCCGGCTCCAGGCTCAGGTCAGCATTGCTCGGAGTTACCGTACTGGCACTGGAGAGGGCCCAGTCCATGTGGTCAGTTCTGGCCAAAGGCAGCTGGGGCTCCACCCTGACACCAAGTCATTTTATGTGATTAGCAAAAGCTGCAGCCCTTTACTTCCACCCTGCCCCTGATGCATGGGGAATAAATATACCAGTAAGGTTGTTTACAAAAGACTCATTTGGTGTTGTCAAATGCTCTGGTCACGTCTGCTGACCATTCAAACATGCGATTATGGGCATTAAATTAAGGGAGCAAACATAAGTTCAACAGATCGTGGAATGAAAAGGTGATAGAAATTCACCAAAACAAAAATCACTTGCAGTATTTTTTGGGGGGTGGGGGTGCAGTGGAAAGTCCATCATAGCAGTGACTTTTGATGGTGGGTTGGCATACCATCTTCTGCTCTGATCCGAGGTCAGTCTGCAGGTTGATTGGCATCTGCGAACAGTTCGAGCTGGCGTCGGTGGCCAGGGTCAACCGCACAAAGAGCGAAGCCATGCTCTTTGGCAACTGGCATGACTGATCCAGCGTCCCCTTCACTATCAGGTCTGACCACATGAAGGTGTTGGGGATCTGGTTCACAGGGGCTGAGGCATGCAGCAAGAACTGGCGGGAGCGGACTGCCAAGGTGAAGCAGAAACTGGGACTGTGGGGAGGGTGCTCCCTTTCGATAACGGGCAAGAACCTGGTCATCAGGTGTGAGGTGCTCTCAGGGCTGCTGTACTTGGCACAGGTGTGGCCCGTCCCCCACTCCTGCAGCTCGGAAGTCACCCGAGCCGTCTTCAGATTCGTCTGGGGATCCAAGATGGAGCGGGTGAGACAGACCGTCATGCACAAGTCCCTGGACAACGGGGGCAAGAACGTCTTCAATGTCGCCCTCACCCTGATGGCCAGCTTCGTGTGTGGCTGCATCAGGTTGTGAGTGGATCCCAGATACGTGGGCACAAAGTACTACTATGTGCCCAGGTTTTACCTGTCGCCCTGGCTACGAAGGATGGGTCTGGCCCCTTTCCCATGTAACGCCCCAGTCAGCTGGTCATTGCCTCCCTACCTGTCCTTCGTGGAAAAATTCTTCAAGGTCAATGTATTTGATAACAACGCCATTAGACAGTGGTGGGCACGTAATGTCCTGCAGGCACTGCAGGAGAAGGACGAGATGGATTCAGTGGAGTGATTCCCTGAGCAGACGGTCCAGTTCATCTGGGAAAATGCCTCAACGCCAGACCTCACCAACAGGCACAAAGACCTCGCCTGGCTGGCGGTGAGAGCGGCCCTCCCAGTCAGATCCCTCCTGTATGCCCGGAACGGTTCCTCCACACCCCGCTGCCCACGGGAGGACTGTAATGGAGTGGAGTCAGTGGCTTACATATTTGCACATTGTGGGTTCGCGAAGAAGGTGTGGAAGAGAATGGAAGGGACAGTACTAAGATTCACGCCAGGGAGTTGCGTTACCGAGGACTCTGTGATCTACGGCCTATTCCCGGGAATGCACACAGAGACAAACATCCGGTGCTGCTGGCAGATCATCAACTCGGTGAAATACGCTCTTTGGTCTGCCCGAAACTTGGTGGTCTGCTAGCACATGGAGATGTCTGTGACTGAATGCTGCCGACTGGCTCACTCTCGTCTGCAGGAGTAGGTGCTGAGGGATGCACTCAAGCTTGGTGCGGCCACCGCGAAGGCCCGGTGGGGAAGGACCACAGTTTAAGGTTCATCACCCGTGGGATTGGGAGGGGTTGAGCTGGGTGGGGAGGAGACCTACCCTCATCAGCGGTGTTCACAGATAATCAACAGGGTGCCCAAGGAGTGGGTGGAATTGTTAATCTGGGAAAGCATTAGAGCCTTTGCCTGCCTTTATGGTTGATAATTTTATTGCTAATAAGTCTTAACTCTTGACCAAGGGTTGAGAGTAAATGAATGGTTTATTGTAAACATCTTTCATTTGTAAATGAACAGAGAGTCAACGCATAATTTTATTGTTAATAACTTTTTTGAATAAGGACTCAGAGTCAACAAATGTTTTTTCTTATATTGTAAATAACTTTATTTTGTAACACTTCTGAATAAAGTATTTTTGGGAAAAAAAAATATCTACACAGATGGTTCAATAGATCCAGCGACAGGTCATTCAGGTATCTCTCTTTATGTTCATTAATTTCATGTCGGACATTGAGTGAGGTTTCCTCTCTTTATGAATTGATAAGAGGAGAATTAGTTGTCCTTTTTTATTATATATTGCATATTTTCTTAGTACTATGTATGATTATGATAATATCTATTTCATCTTTTGTTTATATGGTTGCTGATATACATATTTGAGATAATTCTCCCCTTGTCTGCATATATGTTTCCTCTAAATCAATAAAGAGATTAATAACGAAAGAAAAGATTTCTCATGCTGTGACTCAAAATGTAAATGTTCCTGTCGTTGTCTAGTCGTAAGCCAGTGAATATTTTTCCTCTCTTTTGTTTCCTTTCATGATGAAGGGTCTCAGCCTGAAACGTCGGATCTGCTCTTTGTCTTAGATGCTGCCTGACCTGCTGTGTTTCTCCAGCGTTTTCTGTGTGTTGCTTGAATTTACTTTTTCTTTCTTCTCCTTGAGGGACAAGAGTGCCAGAAACCATGACACATGATTGTGCACAAGACAACACAGATTTGAACCAGAGATGAAGCTGAGAGTGACCACTACACAATTCAAGCCCAAGACAGCAAGTCCCGACTGCATTCAGGTCTCCTCAGGTTAGTACCTCTGCAACCCTTCCACCTCACTGTGTTCACTCAATTACCACTCCCATTCCACCCCACAAACTGACAGAGTCATGGGGACTGTGTGAAACCACCTCTCTTATCACAGGAGCATTTCCATCCCGTGCATCCTGGGGTCAGAGGGTTCACTCATCCAATGCTAAGTTTGTTTTTACATTGATTTATTTCTCATTTTAAAAGTTGTCATTTCTGTGTGCTGATGGATGTTTGTCATCCCAACCAGCTCTGCCCAAAATTCTTTGGTGTGATTGTTTCTTGGTGAAATTTGACAATGGGTTCCCCGGTTGGACCTTTATGCCCAGTCATCATGACCCCATGTCGGTAACAGGAACCGACCCTGCTCCGGCTCCAGGCTCAGGTCAGCATTGCTCGGAGTTACCGTACTGGCACTGGAGAGGGCCCAGTCAATGTGGTCAACTCTGGCCAAAGGCAGCTGGGGCTCCACCCTGACACCGAGTCATTTTATGTGATTAGCAAAAGCTGCAGCCCTTTACTTCCACCCTGCCCCTGATGCATGGGGAATAAATAAACCAGTAGGGTTGTTTACAAAAGACTCGTTTGGTGTTGTCAAATGCTCTGGTCACGTCTGCTGACCATTCAAACATGCGATTATGGGCATTAAATTAAGGGAGCAAGCATAAGTTCAACAGATCTTAGAATGAAGAGGTGATAGAAATTCACCAAAACAAAAAACACTTGCAGTATTTTTTGGGTGGTGGGGGTGCAGTGGAAAGTCCATCACAACAGCAACTTTTGATGGTGGGGTGGCAGACCATCTGCACAGATACAGTGGCTGAGAAAGTCAAGGATAGACAACCTGAACTGGTGTTTAATGGGGTTAATAATCAGCCCACGATGGCTGAAGCAATAGAAAAGTATGTGGAGATGTGATAAGTGTTCGGTTTTGGATGCGCTGGTGACAGCTACAGTACTGTGTAAAAGTCTTATACACATGTATCTGCAGCAATGGTGCTCAGACTCTTGCTCAGTACTGTATATTATGTCTTTCCAGTCACAACTTAATACCACTTCATACACCTGAGCTGGTACAAAGCTAATCACTCTTAATTCTGTTTCCCAACTACCTCCTATTTTAATGAATTTACAGTATTGTTCAGAAGTTTCAGGCACCCTTGCTACATATATGTGCCTTTTGCACAGTGCTGTGTGTTGTCCAGGTAAACAAAAAGACAAACTGTCACTGTTTTAGCTCACAGTCCATGAGTTGCTGGGAAGTCTATGCTGCATTTTTCAGCCCAAAGGGCATGCACAGAAACTCAAACAGGCCAAATGGGGTGATAACAGCATCTTTGGGAATATGGTGAGAGCACCCAGGTACCTGATGATAAACCCTGACCAAATACACTTTACAAAAAATTATCTTTCTGGCTAAATTTACCGAAAAGTCTTGAATATGTGGGACTGGGTAATGATCAGGGGTAATGGTCTATTTAGAGATCGGCAGGGATGGCATTATCGGCTTCACTGAGTTCGTTGCTTAAAGATCATCGTTGGGTGCTTCACATCCAAGGATAC
Organism: Mobula birostris; assembly: GCF_030028105.1. NCBI lineage: Eukaryota > Metazoa > Chordata > Chondrichthyes > Myliobatiformes > Myliobatidae > Mobula > Mobula birostris. Next base: position 12,678,415 of record NC_092373.1, read on the forward strand.
AGATTGTGTTGAAAGGACAGGCAGAGGGAATTGGGAGGCATTGTTGTTAAAAAAAAAATCAAATCCTTGTAGAGAGATGACATAGGAATAGAAGTTGCAGAAACTTTGGGGTGGGGCGCGTTGATAGAACTAAGAAACTGCCAGGTCTCTGATGGGAATTTATACAGGCTCCCAAACAGTAGCCAGAATGTGGGATATAAATTACAATGGGAAATAGAAAAGGAAAATCTATGATGTAGCGAGCTAGTGTTCAGTGAATGGGAGGATAATGAGGATTGTGGAAAAACAAAGGAATCTGGCTTTGCAGACAATACAAGGAAAGATGGAAGGACAAGTATTTTACAGCAAGCAGGGTGTCTGCAGAAGTATTTGGACAGATTGAGAGAAAAGGCAAAGAAGTAGTAGATGGAATATACTGTAGGGAAATGTATGGTCATGCACTTCAGTAGAAGAAATTAAGGTGTCGTCTATTTTAAAATTTTAAAAATTGGAGGTGTAAAGGTCCTTAGAAGCACCTCTGCAGGATTCCGTAAAGGTTAACTTGAAGTTTGAGTCGATTGTTACGAAGGCAACTGCAACGTTGGCATTAATTTCAAATGGACTAGAATATAAAAGGAAAGATGTATACTGAGGCTTTATATGGCATTGGTCAGACCAAACTTGGAGTATTGTGTGCAGATTTGGGCCGCTTATCTGAGAAATGATGTGCTGGCATTATAGAGTTTCCAGAGAAGGCTCACGAGATTGATCCAGCAATGAAAGGGTTAACATATGAGGAGCGTTTCATGGCTCTGGACTCGTACTCGCCAGATGATGGTGGATCTCATAGATACCTATTGAATATCGAAAGTTCTAGATAGAATGGACGTGAAAAGGATATTTTGTATACCTTCTGATCTACGGTCAGAGGGCATCCATTTAGACCAGAGATAAGGAGGAATTAAATCTGTGGAATCCATTGCCACGGATGGCTGTGGACACCAAGTAACTGAGGATATTTAAAATGGAAGTTGATTGGTTCTTGCTTAGTCATGGCATGAAAGGTTCCAGGGAGAAGAGAGTACAGTGTGGTTGAGAGGGATACTCATTCAGCCATGATGGAATGACAGAACAGACTCAGGATGCTGAGTTGCCTAATTCTGCTCCTATGTCTTTTGGTCTTATGGTCTAATTGATGAAGACATTAGTGAGGCCTCACCTGGAATATTGTATTCAGATTTGCTTGCTTTGCTACAGTAAAGATGCCGTCCAGCCGCAAAGAGTGCTAAGGAGATTTACGAGACTGTTGTCAGCACTTCAAGGACTGAGTTATGGACAGACTTTGGGCAGGTTGGGAGTGCACAACTTTAAGGAAAAACAAGAAATTTAATCAGGACACAGGAGAAAATTATTCACACAGTAGACAGTCAGACAGGTACATGAATAAGAATGGTTTCGAGGGATACGGGACAAATGCAGGCAGATGGGACTGGCTCAGAAGAGGATGCAATCAACACCACCTCCCCATTCCCTTTGCTCCCTCCCCGTGCATTACCCTGCTCCCTCCAGTTTAGTCAAACTAGCTGACGCAATTTGCTCAAAGATAGTGTTGTCATCAACAGGTCCATCCAGATTGTCCTGTGATTGGCCTGGGGAGATTCAGATCATCAACTGACCCTTCCAGACTGGGCTCCTGATCGGCTCCAGGACAATGACAACACTAATGACCAAGCCCTTGGCTGTGATGGGTTCCACCAATGTCCATACTGTCTACAGGCCTCTCTCCGTGGTGATCGACTCCTCTTCTGCTCTCAACTATTGGTCTTTCTCCAACAACAGCATCGTCTACTGACTGCAGTGGACTGCCATCGTCCATTGGCTCACCTCCACATCATCACCCAGTGTCTTCACTGATTGGTCCACATGAGGAACTCCAGTGGGTGACTTCACTGGGCACATCATTGAACTACAGCACAACAACTTCATTATATGGCATCAAGTTTGGGATCTTCACAGATCCAGTGGTCTTTGATAGACAACAGAACGTCAAGTCTGATTGGCGTGATGACTAATTTCAGCTCTGTCTCAACCAATCAGCTGAAGAAACAGCTCAGATCTACCCGAGCTGATTTTTTGTTGTCCGATGAGTGGCTGATCAATCCCAGAGCACCTCTCAGTAGCTCCATCAGTGACACCATATTTTTGGCCCCCAGCCTCACCCTACCCTTCCTCCTCATCTCTCCATTCCCTCCTTCAGGTTCACCTTGCCCCATGTCCTGGCTGTCCTCACTGTGACTGCCTGGTTCCTCCAGTGAGGGAGCACCTCCTTCCTGCTCCCCGACCCATTCCCCACCCTCCCTTCCATCCCTCCCCCACACATGTCTCCCCTCCCTCTCACCCCTCAACTTTTCCTTCCACCTCCATGCCCCACCTCTTCCCTTCCCTCTCCTATACACTTACCCCTCCCTCCCATTTCCTCCCTCCCCCTCCCACACACTTCCCCATCTACCTCCCCACCTTCCCCCCTAGGACCTTGTCAGGGAGCCCTCCCTTCATCCTCCTCCTGCCCATTCCTCCCCACTCCCCTTCCCTCTCCCCTCCCCGAACCTCTCTCCCCCTCCCTCCCCCATCTCCTCTAACCCTTTCCTCCCTCCTCCTCCCCTTCCCCTCCACTCCACCACTCCCTCCCTATTCCTCCCCCTCCCCATCTCCCACCCTTCCCCTCCCCTCCCTCACTCTCCCCTTCCCCTCCCATCCTCCTCCTTCCTCTCCCTCTCTCTCTCCATCCCTCCTGCCTCTGCTCTTCCCTCATCTCAATTCGCTCTTCCCAACCTCTCACCTTCCTTCCGCCCCTACCCTCCATCCCCTCAACTGTTTGTGTTTTGTGTGTGTGTGAGAGAGACCTACCCTCCCCACTTACCCCTCCCCCCTCCATCTCCACCGCATTCCCCACCCCTCTGATTCCTCCCCATCCCCTCCAGCCTTATCTGCACCCTCCCCTCTCTCTCACACACCTGCAAACGCACATACAGTTGGCGTGATGGATGGAGGGGGTGGGGGGCTGAGTGGGTGGAAGAGGGGGAGTGAGGAGGAGCAGGAAGGAGGTTAGAGGAAGTAGTAGGTTGAGGGGGAGTGTGGGTGAGGAAACAGGAGGGGAAGGGGTAGGTTGAAGGGGAGTGTGGGTGAGGAAACAGGAGGGGAAGGGGTAGGTTGAGGGGGAGGGTGGGTGAGGAAACAGGAGGGGAAGGGGTAGGTTGAGGGGGAGGGTGGGTGAAGGAACAGGAGGGGAAGGGGTAGGTTGAGGGGAAGGGTGGGTGAGGAAACAGGAGGGGAGGGCAAGTGGGACTGAGTAGGAGGATGGTAGGAATGGGAGGGGGAAGAAGAGGGTTGAGGAGAGGGTGAGGTAGAGGGCAGGAGCAGGAGTGTTGCTGTGGAGCTGGAGTGAGGGGGAAGAAGTAAAGGGAGAGGGGAAGTGGATGGTTGAGGGGAGATAGAGAGGCAAGGAAGGTGGAAGGTTGGGAGTGGGATCAGAGGGAGATGAGGAGAGAGGCAGAGGGGAAGGAGGAAGTGTGGAGGGGATGGAGGAGAATGGGAAGGGGAGGGTTGAGGGTAAGGGAGGGGCACGGGAATGTGGTGGTGAGGGGGCAGGGGAAGGAATAGGGACGGATGGAGGAGGGGTGGGTGAGGGGGTTGGAGTGGGGAGGGGAGGGGAGGGGGAGGTGGGGGTGGGTGGGTGGGGAGGGGGGAGGGGAGAGTAGAGGGAGGGGGACTGAGGAGGAGTGGGTGGGAGGAAGATGTAGGGAGAGTTCCCCCATGAGGTCCCAGACACCCCCCATACCCTACCCCACCCAACCCCCCATATCCCACATACCCCACCCCCCACACCCCCCCCCATACCCCACCCCAGCCCAGACCATCCCCCTCTGGAATTGACCCCGTTCCCTGCTCGGGGCTGGGGGTAAGCGTTGAGCTGCTGAACCTGCAAGAAAATGGATTGTCTGATAGAATATGGTTCATGGACTTGGAAAATAAATTTACTTTGAAATTCAACTCTGAAATCTGTTGTTTGTTAAACATGTACTGACGAGAAATGGTCTCAATGAATGTCCGCGAGTGGAAAACACTGGTGTTCAGTCCCACTGCCCTTTGCCAGCCAAGAACCCCACCAGAGTCTGTCCCATCTGCCTGGCGTGACCCATCTCTCTCTGAAGTTTCCTCTCCGCCCTGTCTAATGAAGCACATGTCAACCTCTGTTTTAAATATAGCCAACTGTGCCAATGAATTGCTGAGATTCATCACCCTCTGGGTAAAGAAATTCCACCTCATCTCTATAAATGAATGCCCTCTGTTGTTAGACAGTTTGTCCCTGGGGTGGGGAGGGGTGTGTTGCAGGAAAGATACCAGCTATCAATCTATGCCCCTCGTAATCTTATCACACATTATCATTCTCCCTTCAGCTCCACCACTCCTTTCAAAATACCCAAGTTTGTTTGCCCTCTCCTTAAACAGTAACTTATGCCTTTAATCCAGACTGCATCCTGGTGAACCTCTTCTGCACCCTCTCCAATGTATCACTGTTACAGTGGGTCAACGGCAATGACAGATTCATCCAAGAGGAGCTGGCCAAAGTTGATGGGAATGGGACACTAGGAAGAATGACAGCAGAGCAGCAATGACTGGAGTTTTTGGGGCAATTTAGAAGGTGGAGGGCAGATGCGTCCCAAAGATGAAGTATTCTAAAGGGAGGATGAGGCAAGCATGGCTGACAAGGGAAGTCAGAGACAGCATAGAATCAAAAAGGAGGGCATAGAGTAGTAGCAGAAAAGAGAGGGAAGCTTTACAAACCAACAAAAGCCAGTGAAAAACAATGAGAGAAAAGATGAAATCTGAAGGTAAGCCAGCCAATAATATTAAAGAGGATGCCGAAAGCTTTTCTTCCAGAGGTAGAAAGAGTAAAATTAAGGCAGAGTGAACATTAGACTGCTGGAAATGACACTGGAGAGGTAGTAATGGGAAAAAAGGAATGGTGAACAAACTGACTAAGAATTTTGCCAGCGAGGGAGAGAAGTGAGCGTAATCACTGTTGCCAATGAGAAGCTGAAATGTCGTAGGTAGATAAGTCATCTAGACCAGTTGGTCTACACCCCAGTTAAGTCAAGTCAAATTTATTTATAAAGCAGATTTAGAAACAACCCATGTTGACCAAAGTGCTGTACAAACCATAACAGGTAGCTAAAATCACAAATCAAGAAACACAGATAGAAACAACAAGGCACAAAGCTTATAGGCAGAAAATAAACTACACATGAGCCTTGGCACAAGCCAAAAATCAGCCACATCAGGACGATTCAAATGCTCGTGGATAAAGGTAAGTTTTGAGCCTGCACATAGAAGAGTCAAAGGAGGCGGCAGATCTGATAGGGAGGGAAATGCTGTTCCACAGTCTAGGGGCTACAACAGCAAAGGCACGGTCACCCCTGAGCTTCAATTTAGATCGCGGGACAGTCAGGAGCCCCAAGTCAGCCGACCTGAGGGAGCTGGAAGTAGAATAAGGGGTTTTACTGCTGGCTTTTACTACTGCATTAACTTGCTTGCCGAACTTGAAGGCAAAATGAAATATCACAGCAAGGTTTTTGACATGGGGTTTGAAAAGGGTGGACAGGTTACCAAGGTTGTTGGCAATCACTTTGATGGAGTCAGGGGGGCCAAATAGGACAACTTCAGACTTGCCTTCATTCAGCTGCAGGAAGTTTAGTGCCATCCAACAGTTTATGTCCTCAAGGCAATTCATGAGGGTGAGTGGATCCGACTAGACCTTTGTTTCAAGGGGGATAAAGCTGTGTGTCATCAGCATAACACGGGAAGGAAATGTCATAATTTTGGATGATTTGGCCGAGGGGAAGCATGTATATGGAGAAAAGAATGGGACCTGGGATGGAAACTTGTGAGAACCCGCAGCAGAAACTAGCTGGAAAAGAAGAAGATGTTGCATTTCTGTAAGTGCCTGCAAGAAAATGAATCTTAAGGAGAAATACAGTGCATTGAAATAGTATTCAGTCCGCACACAGTATTTTCATGTTTTACTCTGTCATTTTCTAAATATTTTGAAGTAGAATTTATTGAGCTGATCTACAAAACAGTGTGCATCATATCAAATCAAAAGAAAAATTCCAAAGTTTCTCAATAATTTACTAAAAATTGAAAGCAGAATTGTGAGTCTGAGAAAGTATTAATCCCTCCCTTTCCCTTACTACACTCACTTTCCTCGGGTGCCATTTGTGATCTCACCAACTCACCTAATTTGTCAATGCAGAACATTGAATTCATAAGAATAAAAACCCCTCAGTCTGTAAGGTCCAGCTGTATGATAGACTTAAAACAGCCCAAACCAAAATGAAGATAGCAGCTGCTTTTGATGGAAGGGTTTTTGCACCTTCTGCGGAGATGTGATGGCCGGGAAAGTCAATGGCTGATAACTTAGCCTGCTATTTTGCATGGTTAGTAATCAATTCGTATTGGCTTAAGTGCTCGTAAAGTGTGCAGAGATGAGGTTCCTGTTTGGATTTGGATGCATTGGTGACAAGTTTGTCATTCAGGGGATCAAAAGGAAAATCTAAGTTTTTAATGCAGAATCCATCAGCTATTGGAAGACTGTACTACATTTTTCAGCCCAAACGGCATGCGTAGAAACTCAGAAAGGCCAAATGGGATTATCACAGCCATATCTAATCTGTACAGGACTTTCAGGCCTTTTAACATTCAAAGTGTTTCTATGAGTTCCCCCGTCATGCTCCTGAACTCCAGGGAATATAGCCCAAGAGCTGTCAGACGTTCCTCATACGGTAACCCTTTCATTCCTGGAATCATTCTGGTGAATCTTCTCTGAACTCTCTCCAACGTCAGTATATCCTTTCTAAAATAAGGAGCCCAAAATTGCACACAGTACTCCAAGTGTGGTCTCACGAGTGCCTTATACAGCCTCAACATCACGTCCCTGCTTTTATATTTTATACCTCTAGAAATGAATGCCAACATTGCATTCTCCTTCTTCACTACTGACTCATCCTGGAGGTTAACCTTTAAGGTATCTTGCACAAGATGTCCCAAGTCCCTTTCTATCTCTGCATTTTGAATTCTCTCCCCATCTAAATAATTGTCAGCCGTTGATTTCTTCCACCAAAGTGCATGACCATACACTTTCCAATATTGTATTTCATTTTCTACCTCTGTGCCCATTCCCCTAAACTATCGACGTCTCTCTGCAGGCTCTCTGTTTCCTCAGGACTACCTGCCCCTCCACCTATCTTTGTATCATCAGCAAATTTAGCCGCATATTCATTAATCCCACAGTCCAAATCACTGACACACATCATAAAAAAACAGCGGTCCCAACATTGACCCCGATGTCCCATAGGTTAGGACCCTGCTGCCGTTGGCAAACTGCAACGAATTTCATCGTTCTTTGCCATCTGATCAATAAGTGATACTGGCAGCATATTCACTTGAGCACTTGTGTCACACAGGAAACATCGCCCCGAAATTGTGTCTGTAATGTACAGTAAACATCCCTGGCAGCTGGAACCCACTGTGTTCACAGACCTCTGAGGCCCAGATGTGCTGGCACTGTCAAAGCTGCCAGCTCGTCGGCACTTTCCAGTGTCCATACCAAAGCAAGCGAAGTAAAAACACAGGCCTGGTATTGTCTGTTTCGCAGCCATGGGTGCCCTTAAGTTGGAGGCTTGCTGACCGTGCTTATTGAGGTAGAGAAAGCTGAGTCTAGACTATCAGCCATATTAGCAAGCTCTCTTTTATCCTTCACAGGTGTACTTGATTGGGCTCAGCAAACTTGTTTCGGCATTTTCTGCATGAAGATTTGTTTAAAATTAAAACAAGGATGGTGATTGCTCAGGAGGGATAACATGTGATCCATTAGCTCTGATGGCTTAGCGTCACTGTGGCTGGGCGAGGAAAACAACTGTTGGTGCACTCAGACTCCAACAGTCCAAAACTCTGTAAATGGTGAGTTTTCAATGATCGGTATTGATCGTATTCAGGCAGGTTTTCAAGGAGACTCTTCACTCTGGAGATTGCTCGCAATGTAAATTGGACTTTGCCTTGCAGTACCAATGTAACGGCAGTTTGATCCAATGTAGGATTTCACAAATTATATGGCAGAGGCATTTTATTTTTACGAGAAAAAATAACAACTTACTTATTGAACACAAAGTGCAATAACACTCCTTAATGTAATTCACTCACCACCTCAGACCAGCCTCTTCAAGTGAACCCCAACCCAATGTCAACAGTTGTGAATACTAAAAACAACAGGAATTCTGCAAATGCTGGAAATTCAAGCAACATACATCAAAGTTGCTGGTGAACGCAGCAGGCCAGGCAATATCTCTAGGAAGAGGTACAGTCGACGTTTTAGGCCGAGACCCTTCGTCAGGACTAACTGAAGGAAGCACTTTTATATATTGGCGAGACCTGACGCAGACTGGGAGACCACTTTGCTGAACACCTACGCTCTGTCCGCCAGAGAAAGCAGGATCTCCCAGTGGCCACACATTTTAATTCCACATCCCATTCCTATTCTGACATGTATATCCACAGCCTGCTCTACTGTAAAGATGAAGCCACACTCAGGTTGGAGGAACAACACCTTATATTCCGTCTGGGTAGCCTCCAACCTGATGGCATGAACATCGACTTCTCTAACTTCCGCTAATGCCCCACCTCCCCCTCATAACCCATCTATTACTTATTTTTATACACACATTATTTCTCTCACTCTCCTTTTTCTCCCTCTGTCCCTCTGAATATACCCCTTACACATCCTCTGGGTACCCCCCCCCCCACCGTCTTTCTTCCCGGACCTCCTGTCCCATGATCCTCTCGTATCCCTTTTGCCTATCACCTGTCCAGCTCTTGGCTCCATCCCTCCCCCTCGTGTCTTCTCCTATGATTTTGGATCTCCCCCTCCCCCTCCAAATTTCAAATCCCATACTCACTCTTCCTTCAGTTAGTCCTGACGAAGGGTCTCGGCCTGAAACGTCGACTGCACCTCTTCCTAGGGATGCTGCCTGGCCTGCTGCGTTCACCAGCAACTTTCATGTGTTTTGCTTGAACTACCAGCATCTGCAGAATTCCTGTGGTTTGCATTTTTAAATATCCTGGTGGGATTGTTTAATATAGCTGTTAGGGAGAGTTTAAACTAAGTTGGCAAGGAGAAGGAAACCAAGATGTTAGGGTCGAGGAAGAGGAAAATAGAAACAAGTCAGAAATACTGTGCAGCATAGATGGCAAGAAGGACAGGCTGGTGAATATACAGGATAATTTGCTGCAAAATAGAAATATAGCAAAATCGGCAACAGATACTGATCTAAATGTGCTGTACTTAAATGCACACAGCATTAGAAATAAAGTGGATGACCTTGCTGCACAGCTGCAGGTTAAAAGATATGACATTGTGGCCATCACCGAGTCATGGCTAAATGATGGATGTGATTGGGAGCTGAATATCCAAGGATACACAGTGTATAGGAAAGATAGGAAGGTAGGTAAAGGGAGTGGCGTGGCGCTGATGGTAAGTAACAATATCAAATCAATAGAAAGAAGGGACATAGGATCAGAAGAGGGAGAATCCTTATGGGTAGAATTAAGAAATGGCAAGGGTAAAAAGACACTCATAGCAGTTATATACAGGCCTCCAAATAGCAGCCAGGATGTGGGCTACAAGTTACAGCTGGAAATAGAAAAAGCGTGTCAGAAGGAAAATAGCAAGATAATTATGGGGGATTTTAATATGAAAGTGGATTCGGAAAGTCAGGAAGATACTGGGTCTCAGGAGAGGGAGTTTGTAGAATGCCTACAGGATGGCTTTTTGGAACGGTTTGTCCAGGGGACCGGCTGTTTTGGATTGGGTGCTGTGTAACGAACCTGAGGCGATTAGGGAGCTGGAGATAAAGGAACCCCTTGGAAGTAGTGATCATAATATGACTGAGTTCAGTTTCAAATTTGAAAAGGAGAAGCTGGTATCAGGTGTATCGATATCTAGGAGAGTGGGCAAAGAAATGGCAGACGAGATACAATGTTGACAAATGTACGGTTGTACATTTCGGAAGAAGAAATAATCGGGCAGATCATTATTTAGATGGGGAGAAAATTCAAAAATCGGGAGTGCAAAGGGACTTGGGGGTCCTCGTGCAGGATACCCTAAAGGTTAACCACCAAGTTGGATCGGAAAGCGAATGCTATGTTGGCATTCATTTCAAGAGGAATGGTGTATAAGAGTAAGGAGGTGTTGATGAGGCTCTATGGGACATTAGTGAGACCTCATTTGGAAGCCTGTGTGAAGTTTTGGGCCCCCTATCTTAGAAAGGATGTACTGATGTTGGAGAGAGTTCAGAGAAGATTTACGAGGATGATTCCTGGAATGGAGGGGCTAACATATGAGAGCGTTTGTCAGCTCTTGGATTGTATTCATCAGAGTATAGAAGAATGAGAGGGGATCTCATAGAAACGTTTCGAATGTTGAAATGGTTGGACAGAGTAGATGTGGAAAGGCTGTTTCCCTTGGTGGGTGAGTCCAGGACAAGAGGCCATAGTCTTAGAATTAGAGGGTACCCAGTTAAAACAGAGATGAAGAGAATATTTTTTTGGCCAGAGGGACGTGGATTTGTGGAATTCGTTGCCACATACAGCTGTGGAGGCTCGATCATTGAGGGTGTTTAAGGAGGAGATTGACTGGTATCTAATTAGTCAGGGTATCAAGCGATATGGGGAAATAGCCGGAAATTGGAACTAGATGGGTGAATAGTTTAGCTCATGGGGGAGCTGCGGAGCAGACTCGATGGCCCGAATGGCCTACTTCTGCTCCTTTGTCTTGTCTTGTGAGGAAATGGCAAGCATTTTGTCAGCTCCAACACCCAAAAAGTTAGCACTGCACCCCTGAATAAGATTAAGGAAATCTGTAAAAACAATAGGTTTGTTATCATGGGGTCCTTCAGCTCCCTAATACCAATCAACCTCGGGGCTGTGCATAAAGAGCTGCGTTTTAATCAGAAGCCGATCGAGATTTAGAAAGCAGAACTTCGCGACAGTTTTCTCTTAGTTGGACAAACAACGTCGCGCTGTGTGTAAAAATAGCTCCCTTTTCATCAGGAGGCTGTCGAGATGTAAAAGGCGGGAGTTTGACGGACGTTTCTCTGAGTTCAGGAGTGACCAATCAGCAAGAGGCAGTGTGTAAAAAAGAGCTGCCTTTCAGTCAGGTCCGCTTCAGGACTTCAAAAGCAGAGCTTCATGGCAGTTTCCTCAGGTGGAGAATCGACTTCAAGCTGTGTAAAAAGAGCTACCTTTTAATCAGGAGGACTATCGAGGCAATAATTTCGTGGCAGATTCTCTGAGTTGAGGAATGACCAATCAGCAAGATGGAGTGCATAATAAAAGAGTTACCTTTCTGTCAGGTCTGCGTTCAAGATTTTGTAAGCAGCGCTTCGATGCAAATTTCTCTCAGTTCGACAATAAGCATCAGAGCTGACTGTGAAAAGAGCTACCCTTTTAATTTAAAGAGCGATCGAGATTTAGAAAGCAGCTTCGCTCGCGGAAGATTTCTCTCAGATGGACAATGAACGCCAGGGTTACATAAAAAGAGCTGCTTTTTAATTTGGAAGGCGATCGAGACTTAGCGAAAACAGCTTCGCGGCGGTTTTGTCTCAGGGATGAGTGGGAAAAGAGCTACCTTGTAATTTGGAGGTCTATCGAGGCAATGATTTCGTGGCAGATTCTCCGAGTTGAGGATCGACTCAACTCAGAATCAAGCGGCAGTGCGTAATAAAAGAGCTACCATTCTCTCAGATCCGCCTTCAAGATTTTAAAAACAGAGCATCGCGGCGATCTTCTCTTATCTGGAAAATAAACATCAGGGCCTAAATGGAAAATGAGCTACCCTTTTAATCTGGAGAGCGATGGAGATTTAAAGAGAACAGCTTCGCGGCGGTTTTCCTTCAGATGCACAATAAACATAAGGGATGAGTGTAAAAAGCTACCTTTTAATCACGGGGGCTGTCGAGATTTCAAAGACAAGATTTTCGCGGCAGTTTCTCTGAGTTGAGCTACCAATCAGCAGAGGCAGTGCGTCAAAAAAAGCTATCTTTCAGTCAGGTTCGAGTTCAAGATTTTAAATCAGAGCTTCGCGGCGATCTTCTCTCAGCTGGACCATAAACGTCAGGGATTATTGTAAAAAGAGCTACCTTTTAATTTGGGGTGCGGGTGAGGTCGGGCTTGACGTCCCGCTCACCCCGGGAAAGTGAGCGCAATACATCGCCTCTCCTTTCCTGGTGTAGTGATCGCCGTGTGGTCACTGTCTGGCCAGCTGGGCAGCGGCCACTGCAAATGGCCTCTCCGACATTACTGCGTCCGTAGCAACACCTTCTCGCCGGTGCCCCCGTTTCCACCGAGCTTGCTCGGACATGGCGCGACCGAGTGTCCGGCGGTATAACTGGATGGGTCGGCTGGGCTCGTTAGCCTTGGTTGGAATTGGCAGCCAGCCGAAGAGAGAGACAACTCTGAATCCAAACCCGGGCAGGTGGGGCTCGTTAGCCTTGTCAGGCCATCCACCTCGGACAAGGACACTCCGACGTTAATCCTCTGTAATCCACAGCACTCCCCCCAGACACAGTGTGATCCCACACCGTAATCCAGACCCACACCACTACATAATGTACTGGTTGGGCACAGGAGTACATTCAGCCAGAGACTCATTCCACCAAGATGCAGCACTGAGCATCATAGGAGGTCATTCCTGCCTGAGGCCATCAAACTTTACAACTCCTCCCATAGAACCATAGAAACTACAGCACAGAAACAGGCCTTTTGGCCCTTCTTGTCTGTGCCGAACCATTTTCTGCCTTGTCCCACTGACCTGCACACGGACCATATCCCTCCATATACCTCCCATCCATGTATCTGGCGAACTTATTCTAGAATGTTAAAAAAGAACCCGCATTTACCACCTCGTCTGGCAGCTCATTCCATACTCCCACCACTCTCTGTGTGAAGAAGTCCCCCCTAATGTTCCCTTTAAACTTTTCTCCCCTCACCCTTAACCCATGTCCTCCGGTTTTTTTCTCCCCTTGCCTGAGTGGAAAAAGCCTGCTTGCATTCACTCTATCTATACCCATCATAATTTTATATACCTCTATCAAATCTCCCCTCATTCTTCTACGCTCCAGGGAATAAAGTCCTAACCTATTCAACCTTTCTCTGTAACTGAGTTTCTCAAGTCCCGGCAACATCCTTGTATATCTTCTCAGCACTCTTTCAACCTTATTTATATCCTTCCTGTAATTTGGTGACCAAAACTGAACACAATACTCCAGCTTTGGCCTCACCAATGCCTTATACAACCTCATTATAACATTCCAGCTCTTATACTCAATACTTTGATTAATAAAGGCCAATGTACCAAAAGCTGTCTTTATGACCCTATCTACCTGTGATGCCACTTTTAGGGAATTTTGTATCTGTATTCCCAGATCTCTCTGTTCCACTGCACTCCTCTGTGACTTATCATTAACCTTGTATGTTCTACCTTGGTTTGTCCTTCCAACGTGCAATACCTCACACTTGTCTGTATTAAACTCCATCTGCCATTCTTCAGCCCATTTTTCAGCTGGTCCAAGTCCCTCTGCAGGCTCTGAAAACCTTCCTCACTGTCTACTACACCTCCAATCTCTGTATCATCAGCAAATTTGCTGATCCAATTTACCACATTAGCATCCAGATCATTGATATAGATGACAAATAACAATGGACCCAGCACTGATCCCTGTGGCACACCACTAGTCACAGGCCTCCCCTCGGAGAAGCAATTCTCTACCTCCATTCTTTGGCTTCTTCCATTGAGCCAATATCTAATCCAATTTACCACCTCTCCATGTATACCTAGTGACTGAATTTTCCTAACTAACCTCCCATGCGGGACCTTGTCAAAGGCCTTACTGAAGTCCATGTACACAATATCCACTGCCTTCCCTTCATCTACTTTCCTGGTAAACACCTCGAAAAACTCCAATAGATTGGTCAAACATGACCTACTATGCACAAAGCCATGTTGACTCTCCCTAATAAGTCCCTGTCTATCCAAATGCTTTTAGATTCTGTCTCTTAGTACTCCCTCCAATAACTTACCTACTACCGACGTTAAATTTACCGGCCTATAATTTCCCGGATTACTTTTCGATCCTTTTTTAAACAACGGAACAACATGAGCCACTCTCCAATCCTCCGGCACCTCACCTGTAGACAGCGACATTTTAAATATTTCTGCCAGGGCCCCTGCAATTTCAACACTAGTCTCCTTCAAGGTCCGGGGGAACACCCTGTCAGGTCCCGGGGATTTATCCACTTTAATTTTCCTCAAGACAGCAAGGAGCTCCTCCTTTTCAATCTGTACAGTTTCCATAGTCTCTCTACTTGTTTCCCTTAATTCCATAGACTTCATGCCAGTTTCCTTAGTAAATACAGACACAAAAAACCTTTTTAAGATCTCTCCCATTTGCTTTGGTTCTGCACATAACCTCCTTTGGAGGGTCAGACACCCTGAGCCAATAGGCTGGTCCTGGACTTATTTCCTGGCATAATTTACATATTATTATTTAATTATTTATGGTTTTATATGGCTATATTTATACTCTGTTCTTGGTTGGTGCAATTGTAACAAAACCAAATTTCCCTCGGGATCAATACATTATGACTATGACTATATCCTGATATTTTTCTGTTGTGACATTCCCTCCCGGTCAAGCAGTTTACTTTCTCATTGATTTAGTATTTTTATCGTCTTATTTTGTTTTTACTTTACATTAGTGACACCCACAAAAAAGTCACAAGCACAACCAGTCTTCTTGCTGATGATTTTTTGATATACCGGCTAATTAAGTCAAGTGATGATGAAGATGCTCTCCAAAAAGATCTTGATAGTATGGTTGAGTGGTCTCAACAACGGGGCATGCAGTTCAGTCCTTCCAAATGTGAAACCATGCGTGTCACCAGGCAGAGAAAACCAGGTAAAACATCATATAAAATCCTAGGTGTCACTATTGAAGAAACCAAACATATCAAGTATCTTGGTATTAACATCCAGAATGTTCTACACTGGAATATACAGACACATCATGCAACAGGAACACAAAATACTCTGCCGATGCTGGGGTCAAAGCAACACTCACAACACGCTGGAGGAACTCAGCAGGTCAGGCAGCATCTGTGGAAACGACGAGTCGACGTTTCGGACCGGAACCCTTCGTCAGGACTTTGAGTCGCTTGAATCTTTTTCTTAAATTGTCTCGTTGTAAACAGTGAATATTTTTCCTCTCTTTTGTTTCCTTTCATGATGAAGGGTCTCAGCCTGAAACGTCGGCTCTGCTCTTTGTCTTAGATGCTGCCTGGCCTGCTGCGTTTCTCCAGCGTTTTCTGTGTGTTGCTTGAATTTACTTTTTCTTTCTTCTCCTTGAGGGACAAGAGTACCAGAAACCATGACACATGATTGTGCACAAGACAACACAGATTTGAACCAGAGATAAAGCTGAGAGTGACCACTACACAATTCAAGCCCAAGACTGCAGGTACCGACTGCATTCAGTACTCCTGACTGGGGGGCAGTGGAAAGCCCATCATAGCTGTGACTTTTGATGGTGGGGAGGCAGACCATCTGCACAGATACAGTGGCTGAGAAAGTCTAGGATATACAACCTGAACTGGTATTTAATGGGGTTAATAATCTGCCCATGATGGCTGAAGCCATCAATCACTCCATCCCAATTCCTCCCCCCTCCCATCTCACACCCCTTCCCCTTCCCTCTCCTCCCTCCTCTCCCCTTCCCTTCCCATCCTCCTCCTTCCCCTCCCTCTTTCTCCATCCCTCCTGCCTCTGTTCTTCCCTCACCTCAATTCCCTCTGCCCAACCTCTCACCTTCCTTCCCTTCCCTACCCTCCATCCGCTCAAATGTTTGTGTTTTTGTATTTTGTGTGTGTGAGAGAGACCTACCGTCCCCGCTTCCCCCACCTCCCTCCATCTCCACCGCATTCCCCACCCACACCACTCCCCCCCAGACACAGTGTGATCCCACACACTCTGTAATCCACACCCACACCACTCCCCCCAGACACAGTGTGATCCCACACACACTGTAATCCACACCCACACCACTCCCCCAGACACAGTGTGATTCCACACACTCTGTAATACACACCCACACCACTCCCCCCAGACACTGTGTAATCCCACACACTCTGTAATACACACCCACACCATTCCCCTCAGACACAGTGTGATTCCACACACTCTGTAATCCACACCCACACCACTCACCCCAGACACAGTGTGATTCCACACACTCTGTAATCCACACCCACACCACTCCCCCCAGACACAGTGTGAACCCACACACTCTGTAATCCACACCACTCCCCCCAGACACAGTGTGAACCCACACACTCTGTAATCCACACCACTCCCCCCAGACACAGTGTGATCCCACACACTGTGTAATCCACACCCACACCACTCCCCCCAGACACAGTGTGATCCCACACACGCTGTAATCCACACCGACACCGCTCCCCCCAGACACAGTGTGACCCCACATTGTAATCCACACCCACACCACTCCCCCCACACTCCGCAATCCACATGCATAAACTGCAACCCCCTCTCACACCCCAATCCCCAGACACTCCGCACTCTCCTACCTTCACTGTAACCCTGGTGTGAACTCCAGTCGCCCAATTGCACTCCCCCGTGTTTACTGAAACCCCCACACATACCACAACCCTCATTCACACTGCACACCTCACACCAACTGAACACACCTTCCCCATTGTTCCTCGCCTACTCTCCCTCCCTCTGTCCAACTCTAACTCCTCCTTGCACCTCCCTCTTAACCATCCCTCACCTGTCCCTCCCCACTCTCACCTTTTCCCTACACTCCTTCCCCTCTCCCCTCTAACACCCTCCCCTCTCCCTCTCTCCACACTGTCACCACAACCCACTACTTCTCCTTTCCACCATCTCCCCACCCCTCTGATTCCTCCCCATCCCCTCCAGCTTTATCTTCACCCTCCCCTCTCTCTCACACACACCTTCAAATGCACATACAGTTGGGATGATGGATGGAGGGGGTGGGGGGCAGAGTGGGTGGAAGAGGGGGAGTGAGGAGGAGAGGGAAGGAGGTGAGAGGATGGAGATGGTTCAGTGGGAGGGAGGAGGAGGGGAGGGGAGGGGAGAAGGAGGGAGCAGGAAGAGAGGGGGAGGGAAGTGAAGACAGATGGAAGGGGAAGGGAATGGTTGAGGAGAGGGGAGGTGGAGGGTGTGGGGAGGGTTAAGAGGCAAGGAGGGTGAAGGAACTGAAGGGTTATGGTTGGGGTGTGAGGAGGAGGGGGAATAATGGAGAAGAGGAAGAGGCAGTTGAGGCGAGGATGGGGGGAGTGTGGGAAGCAGCAGGAGGGTGGAGGTAGAGCGGCCCCGAGGAGGAGGAAGGGGAGGGAAAGCTAAAGTTGAGGAAAGGGGAGGGAGGGGAGTGGGGGGAATGGGAAGTGGAGGGTTGAAGGGAAGGGAAAGTCAAGGGATGGGAAGCAGAGGGAGCAGGATGGGAGGGGAGTGGAAGGGGTAGGTTGAGGGGGAGGGTTGGTGAGGAAACAGGAGGGGAAGGGGTAGGTTGAGGGGGAGGGTGGGTGAGGAAACAGGAGGGGAAGGGTAGGTTGAGGGGGAGTGTGGGTGAGGAAACAGAAGGGGAAGGGGTAGGTTGAGGGGGAGGGTGGGTGAGGAAACAGGACGGAAAGGTGTAGGTTGAGGGGGAGTGTGGGTGAAGAAACATCCGGGGAAGGGTAGGTTGAGGGGGAGGGTGAGTGAGGAAACAGGAGGTGAAGGGTTAGGTTGATGGGGAGGGTGAGTGAGGAAACAGGAGGGGAAGGGGTAGGTTGAGGGGGGAAGGTGGGTGAGGAAACAGGAGGGGAAGGGGTAGGTTGAGGAGGAGGGTGGGTGAGGAAACAGGAGGAGAAGGGGTAGGTTGAGGGGGAGGGTGGGTGAGGAAACAGGAGGGGAAGGGGTAAGTTGAGGGGGAGGGTGGGTGAGGAAACAGGAGGGGAAGGGGTAAGTTGAGGGGGAGGGTGGGTGAGGAAACAGGAGGGGAAGGGGTAGGTTGAGGAGGAGGGTGGGTGAGGAAACAGGAGGGGAAGGCGTAGGTTGAGGGGGAGGGTGGGTGAGGAAACAGGAGGGGAAGGCAAGTGGGACTAAGTAGGAGGGTGGTTGGAATGGGAGGGGGAAGTAGAGGGTTGGGGAGAGGGTGAGGTAAAGGGCAGGAGCTGGAGTGTTGCTGTGGAGATAGAGTGAGGGGGAAGAAGTAAAGGGAGAGGGGAAGTGGAGGGTTGAGGGGAGATAGAGGGGCAAGAAAGTTGAAGTTTGCGAGTGGGAATGGAGGGAGATGGGGAGGGAGGTGGAGGGAAAGGAGGAAGGAGTGGAAGGGATGGAGGACGAATGGGGAGGGTTAACAGTAAGGAGGGGCAGGGTAATGTGGTGGTGAGGGGACAGGGGAAGGAATAGGGACCGATGGAGGAGAAGAGGGTGAGGGGGATGAGGTGGGGGAGGGTTGGGGAGGTGGAGGTGTGGGATGGGTCGTTGGGGGGGGGATGGTAGAAGGAGGGGGAGTAAGGAGGAGTGTGTGGGAGTAAGATGGAGGAGGGTTCCCTCATGAGGTCCCAGACACCCCCCATACACCCACACCTCCTATACCACCCCATAACCCCCATACTCCACCCCCCCACCCCCCATACCCCCTCTACCCCACCCCAGGCCAGACCATCCCCCTCTGGAATCGGCCCCATTCCCTGCCTGGGGCTGGCGGTGAACGTTGAGCTGCTGAACCTGCAAGAAAATGAATCGTCTGATAGATTATGGTTCATATACTTGGAAAATAAATTTACTTTGAAATTCAACTTTGAATCTGTTGTTTGTAAAACATGTACTGATGAGAAATGGTCTCAATGAATGTCCGTGAGTGGAAAACACTGGTGTTCAGTCCCACTGCCCTTTGCCAGCCAAGAACCCCCACCTGAGTCTGTCCCATCTGCCTGGCGTGACCCATCTCTCTCTGAAGTTTCCTCTCCGCCCTGTCTAATGAAGCACATGTCAACCTCTGTTTTAAATATAACCAACTGTGCCAATGAATTGCTCAGATTCATCACCCTCTGGGTAAAAAAATTGCACCTCATCTCTATAAATGAATGCCCTCTGTTGTTAGACAGTTTGTCCCTGGGGTGGGGAAGGGTGTGTTGTGGGAAAGATACCAGCTACTGATCTATTTTAAAAATGCAAACAACAGGAATTCTGCAAATGCTGGAAATTCAAGCAACACACATCTCCCTCGTCCTGGAATGAAAAGCCTCATCCTGAGAGCAGATGCGGCGGAGACGGAGGAATTGCGAGAAGGGATGGCATTTTTGCAAGAGACAGGGTGAGAAGAGGAATAGTCCAGATAGCTGTGAGAGTCAGTAGGCTTATAGTAGATATCAGTGGATAAGCTGCCTCCAGAGACAGAGACAGAAAGATCCAAAAAGGGGAGGGCCTTGTCGGAAATGGACCAGGTAAACTTGAGGGCAGGGTGAAAGTTGCTCTCAGGATGAGGCTTTTCATTCCAGGAAGAGGGAGATGTCCTCCTTTTTTAAAGAAAGGGGCTTCCCTTCCTCCACTATCAACTCTGCTCTCAAACGCATCTCCCCCATTTCAGGCACATCTGCTCTCACTCCATCCTCCCGCCACCCCACTGGGAATAGGGTTCCCCTGGTCCTCACCTCCACCCCACCAGCCTCCGAGTCCAACATATTATTCTCCATAGCTTCCGCCACCTCCAACGGGATCCCACCACTAAGCACATCTTTCCCTACCCCCCCCCACCTGCTTTCCACAGGGATCACTCCCTATGAGACTCCCTTGTCCATTCGTACCCCCCATCCCTCCCCACTGATCTCCCTCCTGGCACTTATCCTTGTAAGCGGAACAAGTGCTACACATGCCCTTACATTTCCTCCTTTACCACCTTTCAGGGCCCCAGACAGTCCTTACAGGTGAGGCGACACTGCACCTGTGAGTCGGCTGGGGTGATATACTGCGTCCGGTGCTCCCAACGTGGACTTCTATATATTGGCGAGACCCAACGCAGACTGGGAGACCGCTTTGCTGAACACCTACGTTCTGTCCGCCAGAGAAAGCAGGATCTCCCAGTGGCATGATGGCATGAACATCGACTTCTCTAACTTCCGCTAATGCCCCACCTCCCCCTCGTACCCCATCCGTTATTTATTTTTATACACACATTCTTTCTCTCACTCTCCTTTCTCTCCCTCTGGCCCTCTGACTATACCCCTTGCCCATTCTCTGGTTTCCCCCCCGCCTTGTCTTTCTCCCTGGGCCTCCTGTCCCATGATCCTCTCATATCCCTTTTGCCTATCACCTGTCCAGCTCTTGGCTCCATCCCTTCCCCTCCTGTCTTCTCCTATCATTCTGGATCTCCCCCTCCCCTTCCCACTTTCAAATCTCTTACTAACTCTTTCTGCAGTTAGTCCTGACGAAGGGTCTCGGCCTGAAATGTCGACTGTACCTGTTCCTAGAGATGCTGCCTGGCCTGCTGCGTTCACCAGCAACTTTGATGTGTGTTGCTTGAACTTCCAGCATCTGCAGAATTCCTGTTGTTCACCAAAAGAGATGTTGTTCACTTGGATTTTATTGAGGCCTTTAACAAGATGCCACACATGAGGATACTGAAGAAGAGAAGAGCTAGAGTACTACAGGAAATATACAAGCATGGATAGAAGATTGACAGATTGACTAGCGTGGGAATATAGGAGGCCTTTCCCAGTTGGAGTCCAGTGACTTTGAGGTTCAGCAGGGTTTCGTGTTGGGTCTACTGCTTTTTACACGATATGGTAACAATCTGATCGATGGAATTGATGGCTTTCTGGCCAATTTGCAGATGATACAAAGACGATTGGAGGGGCAGGTGGTGTTAAGGAAGCCTGGAGTCTGCAGCAGAATGGCCAAGGAAGCACCGGATGGAATACAGTGTCAGCAAGTCGTGCACTTTGGTAGACAGAATAAAGCGTGCGGCGGCTACTGGGACAAACCAACAACACTTACAGACAAAGCAGGGGAAGGAGGGAGTTGATCTTGTGCGATACTCTCTCCAATCCAATAACAACATTCCAAAGTCTAAGAATATCTTCGGTCTTTTATTTGAAAAGTAGCAAAACAAACAATCTTGATGTGATAGAATCTAATGAACTAAAATCAACGATGAAACAAAATAAACAGTCAGCGTATTTAATGTACATAAGCCAAGCGTTCTTAAATGTTTTGAAGAAGATTCCAAGATGGAAATATAGAAAAGTATGGCACAAAATCTGGCCCTTTGGCCCATCTAGTGTGTGCTAAAGCATTTAAACTGTCTACTCCCATTGACCTGCACAGGGACCATTGCCCTCCATACCCCTGCAATTCATGTACCTGTTCAAGCACATCTTAAACATTGAAATCAACCTCACATGCACCAATTGAATTGGCAGCCCATTCCACACTCTCCTGACCTTCAGAGGAAGCGGTTTCCGCTCATGTTCCCCTCAAACGTCTCCCCTTTCACCCTTAACACATGACCTTTGGTTGTAGTACCAACCAACCACATAGGGCTGCTTCTAATTACTCTACCTTTTCCCCTCATAATTGTTATACTTCTATTAAATATCCCGTCAAACTTCTATGTTCCAGGGAATAAATTCTGAATGTACTCAATCTTTCCTCCAGTCCTGCAGACCCAGCAAGATCCTTCTAAACTTTCTCCATACTCTTTTAATGTCATTTACATCTTTCCTGTCGGACAGTGACCAAAATTGCTCACAATACTCCAAATTAGGCCTCACCAGTGTCTTATACAACTTCAACATAACATCCCATTTCCAGTAGTCAGAACTTTAATATATGAAGGCCAATGTGCCAAAAGATTTCTTTACAGTCCTATCTACCTGTGAATTATGGACCTGTATTCCCAGAGCCTTTTCTTCTACCGCTCTCCTCAGTGCCCTACCATTCACTGTGCAAGACCTATCCTGGTTGGTCCTACTGAAGTGCAACACCTCACACTTGTCTGTCTTAAATTCCATCTGCCATTTTTCAGCCCATTTCTCCAGCTGGACCAGATCCCACTGCAAGCCAGGATAGTCTTCCTTGCTGTCCACTACACCCACAATCTTGGTTCATCTGCAAATTATCATCCAGATGATTGATACAGATGACAAACAACAAGAGACCCAATACCAATCTCTGTGGCACTCCACTAGTCACAGACCCCCAGTCAGAGATACAACCATCCATGAACACATAGTCATAGTCATACTTTATTGATCCTGGGGGAAATTGGTTTTCGTTACAGTTGCACCATAAATAATTAAATAGTAATAAAACCATGAATAGTTAAATAGTAATATGTAAATTATGCCAGGAAATAAGTCCAGGACCAAGCAACACACATCAAAGTTGCTGGTGAACGCAGCAGGACAGGCAGCATCTATAGGAAGAGGTACAGTCGATGTTTCGGGCCGAGTCCCTTCGTCAGGACTAACTGAAGGAAGAGCTAGTAAGAGATTTGAAAGTGGGAGGGGGAGGGGGAGATCCAAAATGATAGGAGAAGACAGGAGGGGGAAGAATGGAGCCAAGAGCTGAACAGGTGGTTGGCAAAAGGGATATGAGAGGATCATGGAACAGCAGGCCTAGGGAGAAGGAAAAGGGGGAGGGGGAGGAAACCCAGATGATGGGCAAGGGGTACCGTCAGAGGGACAGAGGGAGAAAAAGGAGAGAGAGAGAAAGAATGTGTGTATATAAATAAATAATGGATGGGGTACTAGGGGGAGGTGGGGCATTAGCGGAAGTTAGAGAAGTCAATTTTCATGCCATCAGGTTGGAGGCTACTCAAACAGAATATAAGGTGTTGTTCCTTCAACCTGAGTGTGGCTTCATCTTTACAGTAGAGGAGGCCGTGGATAGACATATCAGAATGGGAATGGGATGTGGAATTAAAATTCCTTGTGTTTAAGTCCAGGAACAGCATATTGGCTCAGGGTGTCTGACCCACCAAGGGAGGAGTTGTAAAATTTGATGACCACAGGCAAGAATGACTTCCTATGACGCTCTGTGTTGCATCTCGGTGGAATGATTCTCTGGCTGAATGTACACCTGTGCACAACCAGTACATTATGTAGTGGATAGGAGACATTGTCCAAGGTGGCATGCAATTTGGACAACATCCACTTTTCAGACACCACCGTCTGAGAGTCCAGCTCCATCCCCTCTCTGGCTTATCCCACAAAGGCAATGTCTAATCCTATTTACTACCTCATCTTGAATGCCGAGCAACCGAATCTTCTAGACCAATATCCCTTGCAAGACCTCATCAAGAACCTTGCTAAAGTCCTTGCAAATAACATCCACTGCCTTGCCTTCATCAACCTTCCTGATAACTTTCTCAAAAAACTCTAAAAAATTAGTCAGACAACCTACCACACACAAAGCTGTGCTGACCATCCCGAATCAGTTCCTGACTAGTAACATCCCTCCCCCTCTGTTGTGTCTGAAATAACAGAATCCCAAAACCACACCAATATTTGTTCTGCACTCTGGTTCCCACCACCTTGCAACATCTGTTTAAATCGCCATGAAGCACAAGCAAACCTTCCCACTAGTATATCAGTCCCCTTCCAGTTCACTTGCAAACCGTTTTTTTCTCTACAAGTTCCAAGTTCCCTGGAAGACAGCCCAATGATTAAAAAAAAATCTAATGCTATCCCTCCTCCGCCAACTCCTTGACCAAGAGTTAAACTATATGATCTTCCTATTTCTGGCCTCACTAGCATGTGGAAAAGGTGTCAATCCTGAGATCGCAAACCTAGACATCCTGCCCTTTAACATCACACTTAACTCCATGAATTCGCTTTGCAGAACCTCATCACTTGGTACCTACATGAACCATGAGCTCTGGCTGCTCACCCTCCCTCTTGAGAAAGCTAAGGACTCGATCTGACGTGTACTGAACCCTGGCACCTGGGAGGCAACATACCATCTGGGGATCTTGTACTCACCCACAGAACTTCCTGTCTGTTAACCTAACTAACGAATCCCCAATCACCACAGCTTGCCTCTTCAACCTCCTTCCCTTCTGAGTCTCAGAGACAGACTCAGTGTCAGACACCTGACCATTGTGACTTTTCTCTGCTTGCTCATGCCCCGAACAGTAACCAAAGATGTTGTTGAGGGCGAGTGACCAAAGGTTTATTTGTACTGGCTGTTTAACCCCTGTCCCCTTCCTGACTGTCACCATGCTCCTGTGTACTGAGACTGGGACAGACCTTGACAGACATTACCTACCCCACTCTGACCCATCCCCAGTGAGAGAAGGACAATCCCAGGCAGACATTTCCCACCCTGACACATCCCCATTAGGAGCGAGACAAACCCATTCAGTTATTCCCAACCCTGACCCTTCTCCGTGAGAGTGGGACAGACCCAGGCAGACAATCCCCGCCCCCATACTGCCCATTCTCAGTGAGTGTACGACAGACTCAGGCAGACATTTCCAATGCAGACCTGTCTCCAGTGAGAATGGGACTCCATGGCAGATATCCTCCAACCTGACCCTTCCCCAGTGAGAATGGAACAGACCCAGGCAGACATTTCCCATGCCCAAACTAACCATTGCCCGTGACAGTGGGAAAGACTCAGGTAGACATTACTGACACCCCATCTAACCATTCCCATGTAGAATGGGATTGACCCAGAGAGACCCTTTTTCCCCTCCCTTCCCTCTGTCACAATCCCACACATGAACAGGGCAGAACTGCACTACTGCTCTGCTTCAGGTTGCCACTGTGCTCTGCTTACTGACAGGGTTGGAGATGGTGCAGCAGAACAATGAGGGTATGAAGGTGTCCATAGCATTGATTGAGACAAGGAGGTGTTGTCACCGTTGTTGATGTTGTGTAGCTGGTTGAAGTTCAGCTGAGAGAGTGGGTGTGAATGCGGGGAAGAAGATGTGGATCTACAGGGTGTTGGCAGCAGGAAGGAGGGAGTGCAGTGTCCCAAAAGGGGAATGATGATTTATAAGGAAGCATTAGCAATGATCTATTACTGAGGAGAACGTGCTTGGAAAGCTGAAGTCTGATGGTAGATAAGTCACCTGGAACAGATCGACTACAATTCTCGGATCTGATAGATGTAGATGAGGAGCTTGTGCAGGCATTTATCATGACCCTACAAGAAGCATGAGATTCTGGAATATTTTTGAAGGAATGGAAAATCCAAAGGTCACTCCACTTTGATGAAAGGAGGGAGGCAAAATGCAAGAAATTATAAGCCAGTAATCCTGACTTCAGTGGTTGGTAAGATGCTGTAATCCATTATTAAGGATGAGGATTCACAGTAGTTGGAGACACTTGGATTATTGTCTGCTGTTTTGGGCCCCTTATCTGTACTGCAAAATGACCAGAGGAGGTTCACAAAAATCATTCCAGGAATATCTCACTCTCAAGAACATTTTACAATCCATGTTCTCAGTATAATTTCTTGCACAGTTTGTCTTTTGCACTTTGGTTGTTTGTCAGTCTTTCTGGGAAGCTATTCATAAATTCTGTTGAATTTCTGCATCTTCCTGTAAATGCCTGCAAGAAAATGAATCTTAAGGTGAAATACAGTGCCTTGAAGTAGTATTCAGTCTCCACAACCACAGTATTTTCATGTTTTACTCTGTCATTTTCTAAATATTTTGAGGTACAATTTATTGAAGTAATCGACAAAACATTGTGCATCATATCAAGTCAAAAGAAAAATTCCAAACTTTCTCAACAATTTGCTAAAAATTAAACCAGACTTGTGAATCTGATAAAGTATTCATCCCTTCCTTTGTAATTACCACAATCACTTTCCTCAGGTGCCATTTGTGATCTCACCAACTCTCCTAATTTGTCAATGCAGAACATTGTAGGACCAGTGAATTCATAAGAATAAAAACCCATCACTCTGTCAGGTCCAGCTATATGATAGACTTAATACAGACCAAACCAAAATGAAGACAAAGGAGCATTCACGACAAGTCAGGGGACTGAGGAAAGCGCAGCACAAATCTGGGGAATGGTACATGACAACCTCAAAGGCACTGAACACACCTGGGAGCTCAGTGCAGTCGATCATGAAAAAGTATGAAACCACAGCCACACTACCTAGGTCAGGCACTCCTCCAAACTGAGTCGCTGGTGAAGAATGGCACCTGTAAGAAGGATTACCGTGATGCCAACAGTCACACTGAGTGAGCAGCAACTGGAGATGAACAAGAGCAACATGCAGTGGCTTCAAATATAGTCACCCCCACCCCCACCAGCATCCCTCCTCCTTCCCTTTCTCCCATGAAATGGCTGACAGGCTGGAGGCAGCGAGTGGGAATAAAAGGGGCATTTTCTGTTTGGCTGCTGGTGATTCGTGCTGTCCTACAGGGGTCATTTTGGGACCACAACTTTTCCGATTGTTTGTCAATGACGTGGATAATGGAATTGGTGGCTTTGTGACAAAGTTTGTAGATGATATGAAGATAGGTGCAGAGGTGGGTAGTGCTGAGGAAGCAATGTGATTGCAGCAGAACTTAGACAATTTGGAAGAATAGCAAAAAAGTGGCAGACCAGTCAAGCAGATGATTAGGGATGTTGCCTTTAAACGCTCCTTACAGGGGAGCATACGTAAGTTCTGAGGCTTGTCGAAAGAAGCTGTAATAGAAATTTACCATCCCTAGGAAGTCCTGTAGTTTTTCAGTAGTGTGGGGCAGGGGAAATGCGTAATAGCAGCTTCTTTTAATGGGAGTGGTTTTGCACCTTCTGCAGAGATGTGATGGCTGACAAAGTCAATGGCTGATAACCCAAACTGGTATTTTGCATGGTTAGTGATCAACCTGTGTTGGCTTTAGTGCTTGTAACCTGTGCAGAGATGAGGTTTAAGTATGGATTTGGATGTATTGGTGACAATTATGTCATCCAGTTGAACAAAAAGAAAATCTAAGTTTTTAATAGAGTCTATCAGCTATTGGAAGACTGTACTGCATTTTTCAGCCCAAACGGCATGCGGAGAAACTCAGATAGGCCAACTGTGATTATACAGCCATATCCAATCTGTACAGCTCTTTCAGGCCTTTTAACACTCAAAATGTTTCGATGAGATCCCCCTGCATTCTCCTGAACTCAATAGAATATAGCCAAAGAGCTGCCAGACGTTCCTCATACGGTAACCTTTTCATTTCTGGAATCATCCTCATGCATCTTCTCTGAACTCTCTCCAATGTCAGTATATCCTTTCTAAAATAAGCCCAAAACTGCACACAGTACTCCAAGTGTGCTCTCATGAGTGTCTTATAGAGCGTCAACATCACGTCCCTGCTTTTAAATTCTATACCTCTAGAAATGAGTGGCAACATTGCATTCTCCTTCTTCACCACTGACTCAACTTGCCGGTTAACCTTTCGGGTATCTTGCACAAGCTTTCCCAAGTCCCGTTCCATCTCTGCATTTTGAATTCTCTCTCCATCTAAATAATTGTCAGCCGTATAGTTCTTCCACCAAAGTGCGTGACCATACACTTTCCAATATTGTATTTCATTTTCGACTTCTGTGCCCATTCCCCCAAACTATCGACGTCTCTCTGCAGGCTCTCTGTTTCCTCAGCACTACCTGCCCCTCCACCTATCTTTGTATCATCAGCAAATATAGCCACAAATCCATTAATCCCACAGTCCAAATCATTGACACACATCATAAAAAAACATCGGTCCCAACATTGACCCCTATGACCTATAGGTTTGGATCCTGCTGCCGTTGGCAAACTCCAACTAATTTCGTCGCTCTTTGCCATCTGATCAATAAGTGATACTGGCAGCACATTCACATGGGTACCTGTGCCACACAGAAAGCATCGCCTCGAAATTGTGTCTGTAATGTACAGTAAACATCCCTGGCAGCTGGAACCCACTGTGTTCACAGACCTCTGAGGTCCAGATGCGCTGGCCCTGTCAAAGCTGCCAGCTCGTCGGCACTTTCTAGTGTCCATTCCAAAGCAAGCGAGGTAAAAACACAGGCCTGGCATTATCTGTTTCGCAGCCACAGGTGTCCTTAAGATGGGGGCTTGCTGACCGGGCTTATTGAGGTAGAGAAAGCTGAGTGTAGACTATCAGCCATATCAGCAAGCTCCCTTTCGTCTTTCATAGGTATATTAGCTGGGGCTAAGCAAACTTGTTTCGGCATTTTCTGCATGAAGAGCTGTTTAAAATTAAAACAAGGATGGTGATTGCTCAGGAGGGATAACATGTGATCCATTAGCTCTGTTGGCTTAGCGTCACCGTGGCTGGGCGAGGAAAACAACTGTTGGTGCACTCAGACTCCAACAGTCCAAAAGTCTGTAAATGGTGAGTTTTCAACGATCGGTATTGATCATATTCAGGCGGGTGTTCAAGGAGACTCTTCACTCTGGCAGCACATAGCAATGTTTGGTGTTGTGGGGGGAGATGGCTCACAACATAAATTGGACCTTGCCTTGCAATAATAATGTAACGGCAAATTGATCCAATTTAAGATTTCACAAATTATATGGCAGAGGCACTTTATGTTTAAGAAGAAAAATAGCAACTTATTTATAGAACACAAAAAACTGAACACAAAACGCAATAACAGTCATTGATGTAATTAACTCACCACCTCAGACCAGCCTCTTCAAGTGAACCCCAACCCAATCTCAACAGTTGTAAATACTGGACGTTTCCACCAAAATCACAGCAAATCACATTTAATTCACTTTCAAAATACAAGTAGATATACTGAATGAAACAAAGTTCAAAAAAGTTCAAAGTTCAAAGAAAAATTTATTTTCAGAGTACATACCTGTCACCACATACAACCCTGAGATTCTTCATCTGCGGGCATAATTAGCAAATCTATGGAACAGTACCTGTAAACTGTAAACACCAGGAACTGTAAACAAACTGTTCAAATTCAGATATAAATAAATAGCAATAAATAATGAGAATGATATAACTATATCACATCCATTCTTCTTCTTAGTTCTTACAGAAACATCTGCATGATGCTAAGCTAGGGCACATCATCAGTGATGTTAAACGGGGTCGTCAGGTGTTTCAGGTCTTTCAACATCATACACCCTCGCCCAGGGGACCCAACCGGGGTTGATCAGAGCCCGGCCTGTGTCCTAGCAGCAACCCACCGATCTGCCCTCTTTATCCAGAGCCATCTTGATGCTTCCTCTGCTGCACCTGTGGTGGTAAAAATGGCTCTCCTTCTTCTCTCTCCCGTGATTCCAAGTGTGGTGTATACTTTGCAGAGCGAATAGCCTGCAAAGCCACGACACCCGACCTCCACGGGCAAACACTTTGCTCTCCAGCATCTTCCTTGGCAGTTCACCCATTCTTGAGACTTCGGTGAAAACATGTCCCACTAAGAAAAGTGCTAATTCCGTTGAAAGTGAATAACTTTTTTTCTTTAAAATAATCAGGGTTGATCATCTGAGGGTCTTTTGCACAAATGCAACATTTTTTCATATGTTTGTTTTTAATTTTATAAATTATACAATTATATGATAGCCCAGTACCCACAAAATCAGTTGTCCTCAGACAACAGATTATCATTTCAATTTGATAAAAAAGTGTGAAAAGATGATTTAAAGTGTATAACATATATGCCAGATGAAAGAGTAGATTGAAAAACCTCTTTATAACTAAAGGCATTGAACTTTCAGCAATATTCACTCTTATTTGTGGTTGCTCAGAATGTGTACCAAGTTTTTGTCAACACCAGCAGATGTTTATAAAAAAAGGAATAAACTCAGGCAACCACATGGTCAACTATATTCCTGAGGACCCCTTTTCCACCCTCTGCATCTGCTAAATGTAACAAGGTCACACAATCTCCTCTAAGTTTGCTATTTTTCCAATAATTGTTGCATATTTATTGATGTTGCTACTGTCACAACCATGACGAGTCAACTTCTGTCTCTTTTGTATAGAAAGAACTATTTAAAATTATGACATAAATGTATGCATTTTGAGTAAAGTCCAGAGGCAACTAGCAACAGAGGGAATACAGGATGGCTCCTGTATACAACTCATGGAAATGAGGCACTTGAAGGGTTTCAGAAATGCAAAAGACTTCTCAGCAGAGGAATTATGAGGAATAAAAGAGGACTTGAGGTTGCAGTGCAATACAAGAGGAAAGAAAGTCCCAAGGGTTTCTAGAGCCATCTTAAGAGCAAAAGAATAACAAGAGACAAAGTTGGTCCACTGGTTGATCAGCATGGTCATCTATGCATGGAACTGAGAGAGAGAGAGAGAGAGATTTTTTCATCGGTATTTACTTTGGAGACAGACACAAATAGTCGACCTGAGGCAAAAATTCGTGAAGTCATAGACCGTATCTAGTCAGAAGAGAGGAGGGCTGGCTGTCTAGAGGCCTGCTAGGCTGGATATATCAGTAGGGCCTGACAAGTTTTTCCCTTGGACCATGTGGAATGCTAATGTTGAAACTGCTGGGGCCTTGGCAGGAACAGTTAAACCACCTTTAGTCATGGCTGAGGAGCCAGGAGAGTGGAGGATATCTAAAGTTGTTACATTGTTCAAGAAACATTCTAAGAAATAGCCAGCAAATGATAGGCTAATTTATTTATGGATAAATTATTGGAAGGCATTCTAAATGCAGGATGAATAAATACAGTGGATTCAGGTCATTTGGGACAGCCACTAATTAAGGAGAACTCTGAAGAAACAAAAGCAAATCAAGAAAATAATCAGGATACCTTTGTTTATTGAGGACACTGCCTCTGAATTGGGACAGAAGACTACTGCGGAGTGTCGGTTTAACCAGCGTCAGTCACGGACACTTGTGTGGCCATCAGACAGTGCACCTGGTGATGAAGGTGACACATCTGAACATGAGCCCGTGATGACACTGGATGCTGAGAAATTTATTGTTGGATTACAATATTATTTCACGCAAGAAGGCAATGAAGGCAGTCCATATCTGCACTTGGTATCCGCGGTGATTTTGTTAATTTGCAGTCAATCAAAAGAACACAGCAGCGTACTGGAAATGAATTCCACTGTCAATAACGATCAGGGAATGAAACACAGTTTTATAGTACTGTAGTCGTGGTGGTAGTGTTCTAATTTGTTCTGTACTTCAGTTAAATATTCAGTTTGTTACTCAGTTAAACGGGAGTTTGTCTTTTTTAAACTATTTCCATGAAAATTTGTTTAATCGGGCAACCTCTTAATAATAATAACCTCTTTATTAGTGTGCCCAATCCACCAGAGTCTACTGTATTTGGATAGACAGGGCTTATTTACGGAAAATCAAAGTGGCTTCGTGAATGGTAGTTCATGTTTAAACAATCTTAAAGCTTTTTGAAGATTAAACAAGAAATTTGTGTCTTGATGCTTGTGACTGGTGCCACAGGGATCAGTGCTGTGTCTGTTGTTGTTTGACATCTATACCAATAATCTGGGTGATAATTGATCAGCAAATTTGTGGATGACACCAAGATAGGGAACAGAGTGGACAGCGAGGAAGGATATCAAATGCTGCATCACATGAACTGGGATGTTGGTGAGGCTGAACCTAGAGTAATGTGAGTAGTTCTGGTCATCTACCTACGGGAAAGAAAATTGACATGGATGTTGCTGGGACTTGAGTACCTGAGTTATAGGGGAAGGTTGAAAAGAGTCACAGAGCAATACAGCATAGAAGTAGACCAATCCCCTCAGTGACAAGCTCTGCAAATTGACCGTGCTGTTCCTGTCAGTGTGTAGATGAACACACAGACAAGACAATGACTGACCACCTTATCCATATTGCTCCTGATTTTATAAGCTTCTGTCAAGTCCCCTTACAATAGTAAGTCCCCTAATAAGGCAGAAGAAGCTTTTTCCTCTCAGGTTGTGTGAGAATAGAACAAGAGGTGATAGATTTAAGGCAAAACATGAAATGTTTTAGGGGAATCTGAGAGCATGGCTTGGATGGTGGGGGTCCTTGATGATGGATGCTTATTTCTTACAACAGTACTCCATGTGGATGTGCTCCGTGTTGGGGAGGGCTTTCACTATGATGGACTGGGCTGTACCCATTGATTTTGTCGGCGATTCTTTTCAAGCACATTTGTGTTTCCATACCAGGCCGTGCTGCAGCCAGTCAATATAATCTGTATCACATATCTATAAGCTTGTCAAAGTTTCAGATGACATGACAAATCTTAGCAAACGTTGAGAAAGTAGAAGTATTGCCGTGCTTCCTTTGTAATGGCACTTAATTGAGAGACCCAGGGCAGATCGTTGGAAATGTCCAGGAATTTAAGTTTTCTGACCCTCTCCAACTCAGATCACCGATGAGTACTGGCTCATAGCTTCCCCCACTTGTAGTCAATAAGCTCGTTCTAGGAGACTTAATGGGCTGATCGGTCTGATTCTGCTGCTGTGTCCCATGGTGTTCTGGTCTTAGTCCATGCAGGCTCTGAGGTAATCACATTCCCAAACCTATTTCCCTCCAAACTATTCCCGTTCACCTTCTCTTTCACTTATTCCACTGACAACCTGCTGTCAGTGAAGCTCTTCACATTAGCAGCGGGGTCAAGAACAGGAGAGTGTGGAATGAAGGGTCTTGGCATGAAACATCAACAGTTTATTCTTCTCCACAGATACTGCCTGACCTGCTGAATGCCTCCAGCATTTTGTCCGTGTTCTTGTAGAATGAAGATGTTTTGTAAATAAACTAGGAGTGATGGATGGTAAAATATTTTTACACTTCAAATATTTAAGGTCTGGATGCAAACGTCTCTTAATAGGGGAGGCAGACTGATATCTCATTTTCACCCATGACTGACAGCATTGCCCAGAGTCCCCAGGAGTGTGACACTCACAAATGGTACACTATTTACAATCTGTGCCCCTGAATGGACAAAGTTGGTGAATGTCTCAAACCTTCCAAACACAATTTTAGCACAGAATCTCCCTTAACCAGGACAAGGGGCAGGGACAATGAAGGATACCACCTCTACAATTCCCCAGGTCACCATTGCTACACCACCATCAAGAATGCCTACTGTCCTGTTCCACACCCTCATTTTGTGAAGTCTGATCACCTAGCTGTACTTTTACACCCTGAGTATAGGCAGTGACTGAAGACTGCAGCAGCAGCAGTGAGGACCAAGAAAGTTTGGACAAGGGAAGCACAGGAGCACCTACAGGACTGCTTTGAATCGGTGGACTGGACTGTATTCAGGGTTTCACCGTTGAATATGGATGAGTATTCTGCAGTTGTTACCGACTTCATTAAAACCCTTGTGGATGAGTGTGTGCCTTCAAAGACTTACTCTACATTCCCGAACCAAAAGCCGTGGATGAACCAGGAGGTACATCGTCTGCTGAAGGCCAGATCTGTGGCATTCAAGTCTGGCAACCCAGGCCTGTACCAGAAAAGCAGGTATGATTTGCAGAGGGCTATTTCAAGGGGGAAGAGACAATTTTGAATGAGGTTGGAGACGATATCAGATGCACGGCAACTCTGGCAGGGATTGCAAGACATTAGTCCTTACAGAGCAAGACTCAATAGTATGAATGGCGGCAATGCTTCACTCCCAGATGAACTCAACGCCTCCTATGCGTGCTTTGAAAGGGAGAACACAACTACAGCTGTGAAGATCCCTGCTGCACCTGATAACCCTGTGATCTCTGTCTCAGAGGCCGATGTTAGACTGTCTTTAAAGAGAGTGAACCCTCGCAATGCAGAAAGTCTTGATGGAGTACCTGGTAAGTCTCTGAAAACCTGTGCCAACCAACTAGCGGGAGTATTCAAGTACATTTTCAACCTCTCACCTGCTACAGACACAAGTTCCCAGTTGCTTCAAAAAGGCAACAGTTATAGCAGTGCCTGCGAAGAATAATGTGGGCTGCATAATGACTATCGCCCAGTAGCACTCACATCTACAGTGAGGAAATGCTTTGAGAGGTTGGTTATGACTAGAATGAACTCCTGCCTCAGAAAGCAGCTGGACCCATTGCAATTTGCGGATTGTTGACGATCAGCACTGGCGCACCTCAGGGGTGTGTGCTTAGCCCACTGCTCTGCTCTCTGTATACACGTGACTGTACGGCCAGGCATAACTCAAAACTATCTATAAATTTACTAATGATACAACCATTGCTGGTAGAATCTCAGGTGGTGATGAGAGAGCATACAGGAGTGAGATATGCCAACTAGTGGAGTGGTGCCACAGCAACACCCTGGCACTAACGTTAGTAAGATGAAAGATCTGATTGTGGACTTCAGGAAGGGTAAGACTAACGATTACGTAATTGATTTACTTGTTTACTTATTACAATTTTTACTTTATTTTTTTCTCTGCTGAATTATGTATTGCATTGAACCGCTGCTGCTAAGTTAACATATTTCACGTCACATGCTGGTGATAATAAACCTGATTCTGAAAACGTTATTTCTTTCACCCTCATCGCGTTATTGTAACCCAGGCAATGACAAAGGCTTTCACTAAATATGGAGATGTTGAGGTGTGACCCCTCCGGGGGAGGTGACATTATGACTCCAGCGGACACATCATAATGAGATGCATCATCACCATAGGATTTAAAATCTGCTCAGCTGGAGACTGGAGATAGATGTAGACGGGCAGAAATCATGGATTCTCCCATATCTACACAGATGGTTCAAAAGATCCAGCGACAGATCATTCAGGTATCTCTCTTTATGTTCATTAATTTCATGTCGGACAATGACTGAGGTTTCCTCTCTTTATGAATGGATAACAGGAGAATTAGTTGTCCTTTTTTATTATATATTGCATATTTTCTTATTACTATGTATGATTATGATAATATCTATTTCATCTTTTGTTTATATGGTTGCTGATATACATATTTGAGATAATTCTCCCCTTGTCTGCATATATGTTTCCTCTAAATCAATAAAAAGATTAATAACGAAAGAAAAGATTTTTCGTGCTGTGACTCAAAATGTAAATGTTCCTGTCGTTGTCTAGTTGTAAGCCAGTGAATATTTTTCCTCTCTTTTGTTTCCTTTCATGATGAAGGGTCTCAGCCTGAAACGTTGGCTCTGCTCTTTGTCTTAGATGCTGCCTGGCCTGCTGTGTTTCTCCAGCGTTTTCTGTGTGTTGCTTGAATTTACTTTTTCTTTCTTCTCCTTGAGGGACAAGAGTGCCAGAAACCATGACACATGATTGTGCACAAGACAACACAGATTTGAACCGTATGAAGCTGAGAGTGACCACTACACAATTCAAGCCCAAGACAGCAAGTCCCGACTGCATTCAGGTCTCCTCAGGTTAGTACCTCTGCAACCCTTCCACCTCACTGTGTTCACTTAATTACCACTCCCATTCCACCCCACAAACTCACAGAGTCATGGGGACTGTGTGAAACCACCTCTCTTATCACAGGACCATTTCCATCCCGTGCATCCTGTGGTCAGAGGGTTCACTCATCCAGTGCTAAGTTTGTTTTTACATTGATTTATTTCTCATTTTAAAAGTTGTCATTTCTGTGTGCTGATGGGTGTTTGTCATCCCAACCAGCTCTGCCCGAAATTCTTTGGTGTGATTGTTTCTTGGTGAAATTTGACAATGGG
Organism: Mobula birostris; assembly: GCF_030028105.1. NCBI lineage: Eukaryota > Metazoa > Chordata > Chondrichthyes > Myliobatiformes > Myliobatidae > Mobula > Mobula birostris. Next base: position 12,714,178 of record NC_092373.1, read on the forward strand.
TTCCCCGGTTGGACCTTCATGCCCAGTCATCATGACCCCGCGTCGGTAACAGGAACCGACCCTGCTCCGGCTCCAGGCTCAGGTCAGCATTGCTCGGAGTTACCGTACTGGCACTGGAGAGGGCCCAGTCCATGTGGTCAGTTCTGGCCAAAGGCAGCTGGGGCTCCACCCTGACACCAAGTCATTTTATGTGATTAGCAAAAGCTGCAGCCCTTTACTTCCACCCTGCCCCTGATGCATGGGGAATAAATATACCAGTAAGGTTGTTTACAAAAGACTCATTTGGTGTTGTCAAAAGCTCTGGTCATGTCTGCTGACCATTCAAACATGCGATTATGGGCATTAAATTAAGGGAGCAAGCATAAGTTCAACAGATCGTGGAATGAAAAGGTGATAGAAATTCACCAAAACAAAAATCACTTGCAGTATTTTTTGGGGGGTGGGGGTGCAGTGGAAAGTCCATCATAGCAGTGACTTTTGATGGTGGGTTGGCAGACCATCTTCTGCTCTGATCTGAGGTCAGTTCGCAGGTTGATTGGCATCTGCGAACAGTTCGAGCTGGCGTCGGTGGCCAGGGTCAACCACACGAAGAGAGAAGCCATGCTCTTTGGCAACTGGCATGACTGATCCAGCGTCCCCTTCACTATCAGGTCTGACCACATGAAGGTGTTGGAGATCTGGTTCGCAGGGGCTGAGGCATGCAGCAAGAACTGGCGGGAGCAGACTGCCAAGGTGAAACAGAAACTGGGACTGTGGGGAGGGCGCTCCCTTTCGATAACGGGCAAGAACCTGATCATCAGGTGTGAGGTGCTCTCAGGGCTGCTGTACTTGACGCAGGTGTGGCCCGTCCCCCACTCCTGCAGCTCGGAAATCACCCCAGGCGTCTTCAGATTCGTCTGGGGATCCAAGATGGAGCGGGTGAGAGAGACCGTCATGCACAAGTCCCTGGACAACGGGGGCAAGAACGTCCCCAATGTCGCCCTCACCCTGATGGCCAGCTTCGTGTGTGGCTGCATCAGGTTGTGAGTGGATCCCAGATACGTGGGCACAAAGTACTACTATGTGCCCAGGTTTTACCTGTCGCCCTGGCTACGAAGGATGGGTCTGGCCCCTTTCCCATGCAACGCCCCAGTCAGCTGGTCATTGCCTCCTTACATGTCCTTCGTGGAAAAATTCTTCAAGGTCAATGTATTTGACCACAATGCCATTAGACAGTGGACGGCACGTAATGTCCTGCAGGCACTGCAGGAGAAGGACGAGATGGATTCAGTGGAGTGATTCCCTGAGCAGACGGTCCAGTTCATCTGGGAAAATGCCTCAACGCCAGACCTCACCAACAGGCACAAAGACCTCGCCTGGCTGGCGGTGAGAGCGGCCCTCCCAGTCAGATCCCTCCTGTACGCCCGGAAAGGTTCCTCCACACCCCGCTGCCCATGGGAGGACAGTAATGGAGTGGAATCGGTGGCTTACATCTTTGCACATTGTGGGTTCGCGAAGAAGGTGTGGAAGAGAATGGAAGGGACAGTACTAAGATTCACGCCCAGCAGTTGCGTTACCGAGGACTCCGTGATCTACGGGCTATTCCCGGGAATGCACACAGAGACAAACATCCGGTGCTGCTGGCAGATCATCAACTCGGTGAAATACGCTCTTTGGTCTGCCCGAAACTTGGTGGTCTGCTAGCACATGGAGATGTCCGTGACTGAATGCTGCCGACTGGCTCACTCTCGTCTGCAGGAGTAGGTGCTGAGGAATGCACTCAAGCTTGGTGCGGCCACCGCGAAGGCCCGGTGGGGAAGGACCACAGTTTAAGGTTCATCACCCGTGCAAGTGGGAGGGGTTGAGCTGGGTGGGGAGGAGACCTACCCTCATCAGCGGTGTTGACAGATAATCAACAGGGTGCCCAAGGTGTGGGTGGAATTGTTAATCTGGGAAAGCATTAGGGACTTCGCCTGCCTTTATGGTTGATAATTTTATTGCTAATAAGTCTTAACTCTTGACCAAGGGTTGAGAGTAAATGAATGGTTTATTGTAAACATCTTTCATTTGTAAGTGAACAGAGAGTCAACGCATAATTTTATTGTTAATAACTTTTTTGAATAAGGACTCAGAGTCAACAAATGTTTTTTCTTATATTGTAAATAATTTTATTTTGTAACACTTCTGAATAAAGTATTTTTGGGAAAAAGATATCTACACAGATGGTTCAATAGATCCAGCGACAGGTCATTCAGGGATCTCTCTTTATGTTCATTAATTTCATGTCAGACAATGAGTGAGGTTTCCTCTCTTTATGAATTGATAAGAGGAGAATTAGTTGTCTTTTATTATATATTGCATATTTTCTTATTACTATGTATGATTATGATAATATCTATTTCATCTTTTGTTTATATGGTTGCTGATATACATATTTGAGATAATTCTCCCCTTGTCTGCATATATGTTTCCTCTAAATCAATAAAGAGATTAATAACGAAAGAAAAGATTTCTCATGCTGTGACTCAAAATGTAAATGTTCCTGTCGTTGTCTAGTTGTAAGCCAGTGAATATTTTTCCTCTCTTTTGTTTCCTTTCATGATGAAGGGTCTCAGCCTGAAACTTCGGATCTGCTCTTTGTCTTAGATGCTGCCTGGCCTGCTGTGTTTCTCTAGCGTTTTCTGTGTGTTGCTTGAATTTACTTTTTCTTTCTTCTCCTTGAGGGACAAGAGTGCCAGAAACCATGACACATGATTGTGCACAAGACAACACAGATTTGAACCAGAGATGAAGCTGAGAGTGACCACTACACAATTCAAGCCCAAGACAGCAAGTCCCGACTGCATTCAGGTCTCCTCAGGTTAGTACCTCTGCAACCCTTCCACCTCACTGTGTTCACTCAATTACCACTCCCATTCCACCCCACAAACTGACAGAGTCATGGGGACTGTGTGAAACCACCTCTCTTATCACAGGAGCATTTCCATCCCGTGCATCCTGGGGTCAGAGGGTTCACTCATCCAGTGCTAAGTTTGTTTTTACATTGATTTATTTCTCATTTTAAAAGTTGTCATTTCTGTGTGCTGATGGGTGTTTGTCATCCCAACCAGCTCTGCCCAAAATTCTTTGGTGTGATTGTTTCTTGGTGAAATTTGACAATGGGTTCCCCGGTTGAACCTTCATGCCCAGTCATCATGACCCCATGTCGGTAACAGGAACCGACCCTGCTCCGGCTCCAGGCTCAGGTCAGCATTGCTCGGAGTTACCGTACTGGCACTGGAGAGGGCCCAGTCAATGTGGTCAACTCTGGCCAAAGGCAGCTGGGGCTCCACCCTGACACCAAGTCATTTTATGTGATTAGCAAAAGCTGCAGCCCTTTACTTCCACCCTGCCCCTGATGCATGGGGAATAAATAAACCAGTAGGGTTGTTTACAAAAGACTCGTTTGGTGTTGTCAAATGCTCTGGTCACGTCTGCTGACCATTCAAACATGCGATTATGGGCATTAAATTAAGGGAGCAAGCATAAGTTCAACAGATCTTAGAATGAAGAGGTGATAGAAATTCAGCAAAACAAAAAACACTTGCAGTATTTTTTGGGTGGTGCGGGTGCAGTGGAAAGTCCATCATAACAGCAACTTTTGATGGTGGGGTGGCAGACCATCTGCACAGATACAGTGGCTGAGAAAGTCAAGGATAGACAACCTGAACTGGTGTTTAATGGGGTTAATAATCAGCCCACGATGGCTGAAGCAATAGAAAAGTATGTGGAGATGTGATAAGTGTTCGGTTTTGGATGCGCTGGTGACAGCTACAGTACTGTGTAAAAGTCTTATACACATGTATCTGCAGCAATGGTGCTCAGACTCTTGCTCAGTACTGTATATTATGTCTTTCCAGTCACAACTTAATACCACTTCATACACCTGAGCTGGTACAATGCTAATCACTCTTAATTCTGTTTCCCAACTACCTCCTATTTTAATGAATTTACAGTATTGTTCAGAAGTTTCAGGCACCCTTGCTACATATATGTGCCTTTTGCACAGTGCTGTGTGTTGTCCAGGTAAACAAAAAGACAAACTGTCACTGTTTTAGCTCACAGTCCATGAGTTGCTGGGAAGTCTATGCTGCATTTTTCAGCCCAAAGGGCATGCACAGGAACTCAAACAGGCCAAATGGGGTGATAACAGCATCTTTGGGAATATGGTGAGAGCACCCAGGTACCTGATGATAAACCCTGACCAAATACACTTTACAAAAAATTATCTTTCTGGCTAAATTTACCGAAAAGTCTTGAATATGTGGGACTGGGTAATGATCAGGGGTAATGGTCTATTTAGAGATCGGCAGGGATGGCATTATCGGCTTCACTGAGTTCGTTGCTTAAAGATCATCGTTGGGTGCTTCACATCCAAGGATACAGATTGTGTTGAAAGGACAGGCAGAGGGAATTGGGAGGCATTGTTGTTAAAAAAAAATCAAATCCTTGTAGAGAGATGACATAGGAATAGAAGTTGCAGAAACTTTGGGGTGGGGCGCGTTGATAGAACTAAGAAACTGCCAGGTCTCTGATGGGAATTTATACAGGCTCCCAAACAGTAGCCAGAATGTGGGATATAAATTACAATGGGAAATAGAAAAGGAAAATCTATGATGTAGCGAGCTGGTGTTCAGTGAATGGGAGGATAATGAGGATTGTGGAAAAACAAAGGAATCTGGCTTTGCAGACAATACAAAGGTAGATGGAAGGGCAAGTATTTTACAGCAAGCAGGGTGTCTGCAGAAGTATTTGGACAGATTGAGAGAAAAGGCAAAGAAGTAGTAGATGGAATATACTGTAGGGAAGTGTATGGTCATGCACTTCAGTAGAAGAAATTAAGGTGTCGTCTATTTTAAAATTTTAAAAATTGGAGGGGTAAAGGTCCTTGGAAGCACTTCTGCAGGATTCCGTAAAGGTTAACTTGAAGTTTGAGTCGCTTGTTACGGAGGCAACTGCAACGTTGGCATTCATTTCAAATGGACTAGAATATAAAAGGAAAGATGTATACTGAGGCTTTATATGGCATTGGTCAGACCAAACTTGGAGTATTGTGTGCAGATTTGGGCGGCTTATCTGAGAAATGATGTGCTGGCATTATAGAGTTTCCAGAGAAGGCTCACGAGATTGATCCAGCAATGAAAGGGTTAACATATGAGGAGCGTTTCATGGCTCTGGACTCGTACTCGCCAGATGATGGTGGATCTCATAGATACCTATTGAATATCGAAAGTTCTAGATAGAATGGACGTGAAAAGGATATTTTGTATACCTTCTGATCTACGGTCAGAGGGCATCCATTTAGACCAGAGATAAGGAGGAATTGAATCTGTGGAATCCATTGCCACGGATGGCTGTGGACACCAAGTAATTGAGGATATTTAAAATGGAAGTTGATTGGTTCTTGCTTAGTCATGGCATGAAAGGTTCCAGGGAGAAGAGAGTACAGTGTGGTTGAGAGGGATACTCATTCAGCCATGATGGAATGACAGAACAGACTCAGGATGCTGAGTTGCCTAATTCTGCTCCTATGTCTTTTGGTCTTATAGCCTAATTGATGAAGACATTAGTGAGGCCTCACCTGGAATATTGTATTCAGATTTGCTTGCTTTTCTACAGTAAAGATGCCGTCCAGCCGCAAAGAGTGCTAAGGAGATTTACGAGACTGTTGTCAGCACTTCAAGGACTGAGTTATGGACAGAGTTTGGGCAGGTTGGGAGTGCACAACTTTAAGGAAAAACAAGAAATTTAATCAGGACACAGGAGAAAATTATTCACACAGTAGACAGTCAGACAGGTACATGAATAAGAATGGTTTGGAGGGATACGGGACAAATGCAGGCAGATGGGACTGGCTCAGAAGAGGATGCAATCAACACCACTTCCCCATTCCCTTTGCTCCCTCCCCGTGCATTACCCTGCTCCCTCCAGGTTATTCAAACCAGCTGACGCAATTTGCTCAAAGATAGTGTTGTCATCAACAGGTCCATCCAGATTGTCCTGTGATTGGCCTGGGGAGATTCAGATCATCAACTGACCCTATCAGACTGGGCTCCTGATCGGCTCCAGGACAATGACAACACTGATGACCAAGCCCTTGGCTGTGATGGGTTCCACCAATGTCCATACTGTCTACTGGCCTTTCTCCGTGGTGATCGACTCCTCTTCTGCTCTCAACTATTGGTCTTTCTCCAACAACAGCATCGTCTACTGACTGCAGTGGACTGCCATCGTCAATTGGCTCACCTCCACATCATCACCCAGTGTCTTCACTGATTGGTCCACATGAGGATCTCCAGTGGGTGACTTCACTGGGCACATCATTGAACTACAGCACAACAACTTCATTATATGGCATCAAGTTTGGGATCTTCACAGATCCAGTGGTCTTTGATAGACAACAGAACGTCAAGTCTGATTGGCGTGATGACTAATTTCAGCTCTGTCTCAACCAATCAGCTGAAGAAACAGCTCAGATCTACCCGAGCTGATTTTTTGTTGTCCGATGAGTGGCTGATCAATCCCAGAGCACCTCTCAGTAGCTCCACCAGTGACACCATATTTTTGGCCCCCAGCCTCACCCTACCCTTCCTCCTCAGCTCTCCATTCCCTCCTTCAGGTTCACCTTGCCCCATGTACTGGCTGTCCTCACTGTGACTGCCTGGTTCCTCCAGTGAGGGAGCACCTCCCTCCTGCTCCCCAACCCATTCCCCACCCTCCCTTCCATCCCTCCCCCACACATGTCTCCCCTCCCTCTCACCCCTCAACTTTTCCTTCCACCTCCATGCCCCACCTCTTCCCTTCCCTCTCCTATACACATACCCCTCCCTCCCATTTCCTCCCTCCCCCTCCCACACACTTCCCCATCTACCTCCCCACCTTCCCCCCTAGGACCTTGTCAGGGAGCCCTCCCTTCATCCTCCTCCTGCCCATTCCTCCCCACTCCCCTTCCCTCTCCCCTCCCCGAACCTCTCTCCCCCTCCCTCCCCCATCTCCTCTAACCCTTTCCTCCCTCCTCCTCCCCTTCCCCTCCACTCCACCACTCCCTCCCTATTCCTCCCCCTCCCCATCTCCCACCCTTCCCCTCCCCTCCCTCACTCTCCCCTTCCCCTCCCATCCTCCTCCTTCCTCTCCCTCTCTCTCCATCCCTCCTGCCTCTGCTCTTCCCTCATCTCAATTCCCTCTTCCCAACCTCTCACCTTCCTTCCGCCCCCTACCCTCCATCCCCTCAACTGTTTGTGTTTTGTGTGTGTGTGAGAGAGACCTACCCTCCCCACTTACCCCTCCCCCCTCCATCTCCACCGCATTCCCCACCCCTCTGATTCCTCCCCATCCCCTCCAGCCTTATCTGCACCCTCCCCTCTCTCTCACACACCTGCAAACGCACATACAGTTGGGGTGATGGATGGAGGGGGTGGGGGGCTGAGTGGGTGGAAGAGGGGGAGTGAGGAGGAGCGGGAAGGAGGTGAGAGGAAGTAGTAGGTTGAGGGGGAGTGTGGGTGAGGAAACAGGAGGGGAAGGGGTAGGTTGAAGGGGAGTGTGGGTGAGGAAACAGGAGGGGAAGGGGTAGGTTGAGGGGGAGGGTGGGTGAAGGAACAGGAGGAGAAGGGGTAGGTTGAAGGGGAGTGTGGGTGAGGAAACAGGAGGGGAGGGGGTAGGTTGAGGGGAAGGGTGGGTGAGGAAACAGGAGGGGAAGGCAAGTGGGACTGAGTAGGAGGATGGTAGGAATGGGAGGGGGAAGAAGAGGGTTGAGGAGAGGGTGAGGTAGAGGGCAGGAGCAGGAGTGTTGCTGTGGAGCTGGAGTGAGGGGGAAGAAGTAAAGGGAGAGGGGAAGTGGATGGTTGAGGGGAGATAGAGAGGCAAGGAAGGTGGAAGGTTGGGAGTGGGATCAGAGGGAGATGAGGAGAGAGGCAGAGGGGAAGGAGGAAGGGTGGAGGGGATGGAGGAGAATGGGAAGGGGAGGGTTGAGGGTAAGGGAGGGGCACGGGAATGTGGTGGTGAGGGGGCAGGGGAAGGAATAGGGACGGATGGAGGAGGGGTGGGTGAGGGGGTTGGAGTGGGGAGGGGAGGGGAGGGGGAGGTGGGGGGTGGGTGGGCGGTGAGGGGGGAGGGGAGGGTAGAGGGAGGGGGACTGAGGAGGAGTGGGTGGGAGGAAGATGTAGGGAGAGTTCCCCCATGAGGTCCCAGACACCCCCCATACCCCACCCCACCCCATCCCCCATACCCCACATACCTCACCCCCCCCCCATACCCCACCCCAGCCCAGACCATCCCCCTCTGGAATCGACCCCGTTCCCTGCTCGGGGCTGGGGGTAAGCGTTGAGCTGCTGAACCTGCAAGAAAATGGATCGTCTGATAGAATATGGTTTATGTACTTGGAAAATAAATTTACTTTGAAATTCAACTTTGAAATCTGTTGTTTGTAAAACACGTACTGATGAGAAATGGTCTCAATGAATGTCCGCGAGTGGAAAACACTGGTGTTCAGTACCACTGCCCCTTGCCAGCCAAGAACCCCCACCTGAGTCAGTCCCATCTGCCTGGCGTGACCCATCTCTCTCTGAAGTTTCCTCTCCGCCCTGTCTAATGAAGCACATGTCAACCTCTGTTTTAAATATAGCCAACTGTGCCAATGAATTGCTGAGATTCATCACCCTCTGGGTAAAGAAATTCCACCTCATCTCTATAAATGAATGCCCTCTGTTGTTAGACAGTTTGTCCCTGGGGTGGGGAGGGGTGTGTTGCAGGAAAGATACCAGCTATCAATCTACGCCCCTCGTAATCTTATCACACATTATCATTCTCCCCTCAGCTCCACCACTCCTTACAAAATACCCAAGTTTGTTTGCCCTCTCCTTAAACAGTAACTTATGCCTTTAATCCAGACTGCATCCTGGTGAACCTCTTCTGCACCCTCTCCAATGTATCACTGTTACAGTGGGTCAACGGCAATGACAGATTCATCCAAGAGGAGCTGGCCAAAGTTGATGGGAATGGGACACTAGGCAGAATGACAGCAGAGCAGCAATGACTGGAGTTTTTGGGGCAATTTAGAAGGTGGAGGGCAGATGCGTCCCAAAGGTGAAGTATTCTAAAGGGAGGATGAGGCAAGCATGGCTGACAAGGGAAGTCAGAGACAGCAGAGAATCAAAAAGGAGGGCATAGAGTAGTAGCAGAAAAGAGAGGGAAGCTTTACAAACCAACAAAAGCCAGTGAAAAACAATGAGAGAAAAGATGAAATCTGAAGGTAAGCCAGCCAATAATATTAAAGAGGATGCCGAATGCTTTTCTTCCAGAGGTAGAAAGAGTAAAATTAAGGCAGAGTGAACATTAGACTGCTGGAAATGACACTGGAGAGGTAGTAATGGGAAAAAAGGAATGGTGAACAAACTGACTAAGAATTTTGCCAGCGAGGGAGAGAAGTGAGTGTAATCACTGTTGCCAATGAGAAGCTGAAATGTCGTAGGTAGATAAGTCATCTAGACCAGTTGGTCTACACCCCAGTTAAGTCAAGTCAAATTTATTTATAAAGCAGATTTAGAAACAACCCATGTTGACCAAAGTGCTGTACAAACCATAACAGGTAGCTAAAATCACAAATCAAGAAACACAGATAGAAACAACAAGGCACAAAGCTTATAGGCAGAAAATAAACTACACATGAGCCTTGGCACAAGCCAAAAATCAGCCACATCAGGACGATTCAAATGCTCGTGGATAAAGGTAAGTTTTGAGCCTGCACATAGAAGAGTCAAAGGAGGCGGCAGATCTGATAGGGAGGGAAATGCTGTTCCACAGTCTAGGGGCTACAACAGCAAAGGCACGGTCACCCCTGAGCTTAAATTTAGATCGCGGGACAGTCAGGAGCCCCAAGTCAGCCGACCTGAGGGAGCTGGAAGTAGAATAAGGGGTTTTACTGCTGGCTTTTACTACTGCATTAACTTGCTTGTCGAACTTGAAGGCAGAATGAAATATCACACCAAGGTTTTTGACATGGGGTTTGAAAAGGGTGGACAGGTTACCAAGGTTGTTGGCAATCACTTTGATGGAGTCAGGGGGGCCAAATAGGACAACTTCAGACATGCCTTCATTCAGCTGCAGGAAGTTTAGTGCCATCCAACAGTTTATGTCCTCAAGGCAATTCATGAGGGTGAGTGGATCTGACTAGACCTTTGTTTCAAGGGGGATAAAGCTGTGTGTCATCAGCATAACACGGGAAGGAAATGTCATAATTTTGGATGATTTGGCCGAGGGGAAGCATGTATATGGAGAAAAGAATGGGACCTGGGATGGAAACTTGTGAGAACCCGCAGCAGAAACTAGCTGGAAAAGAAGAAGATGTTGCATTTCTGTAAGTGCCTGCAAGAAAATGAATCTTAAGGAGAAATACAGTGCATTGAAATAGTATTCAGTCCGCACACAGTATTTTCATGTTTTACTCTGTCATTTTCTAAATATTTTGAAGTAGAATTTATTGAGCTGATCTACAAAACAGTGTGCATCATATCAAATCAAAAGAAAAATTCCAAAGTTTCTCAATAATTTACTAAAAATTGAAAGCAGAATTGTGAGTCTGAGAAAGTATTAATCCCTTCCTTTGTAATTACTACACTCACTTTCCTCGAGTGCCATTTGTGATCTCACCAACTCACCTAATTTGTCAATGCAGAACATTGAATTCATAAGAATAAAAACCCCTCAGTCTGTAAGGTCCAGCTGTATGATAGACTTAAAACAGACCAAACCAAAATGAAGATAGCAGCTGCTTTTGATGGAAGGGTTTTTGCACCTTCTGCGGAGATGTGATGGCCGGGAAAGTCAATGGCTGATAACTTAGCCTGCAATTTTGCATGGTTAGTAATCAATTCGTATTGGCTTAAGTGCTCGTAAAGTGTGCAGAGATGAGGTTCCTGTTTGGATTTGGATGCATTGGTGACAAGTTTGTCATTCAGGGGATCAAAAGGAAAATCTAAGTTTTTAATGCAGAATCCATCAGCTATTGGAAGACTGTATGACATTTTTCAGCCCAAACGGCATGCGTAGAAACTCAGAAAGACCAGATGGGATTATTACAGCCATATCTAATCTGTACAGGACTTTCAGGCCTTTTAGCATTCGAAGTGTTTCTATGAGTTCCCCCGTCATGCTCCTGAACTCCAGGGAATATAGCCCAAGAGCTGTCAGACGTTCCTCATACGGTAACCCTTTCATTCCTGGAATCATTCTGGTGAATCTTCTCTGAACTCTCTCCAACGTCAGTATATCCTTTCTAAAATAAGGAGCCCAAAATTGCACACAGTACTCCAAGTGTGGTCTCACGAGTGCCTTATACAGCCTCAACATCACGTCCCTGCTTTTATATTCTATACCTCTAGAAATGAATGCCAACATTGCATTCTCCTTCTTCACCACTGACTCATCCTGGAGGTTAACCTTTAAGGTATCTTGCACAAGATGTCCCAAGTCCCTTTCTATCTCTGCATTTTGAATTCTCTCCCCATCTAAATAATTGTCAGCCATTGATTTCTTCCACCAAAGTGCATGACCATACACTTTCCAATATTGTATTTCATTTTCTACCTCTGTGCCCATTCCCCTAAACTATCGACGTCTCTCTGCAGGATCTCTGTTTCCTCAGGACTACCTGCCCCTCCACCTATCTTTGTATCATCAGCAAATTTAGCCGCATATTCAGCCGCATATTCATTAATCCCACAGTCCAAATCACTGACACACATCATAAAAAAACAGTGGTCCCAACATTGACCCCGATGTCCCATAGGTTTGGATCCTGCTGCCGTTGGCAAACTGCAACGAATTTCGTTGCTCTTTGCCATCTGATCAATAAGTGATACTGGCAGTATATTCACTTGAGCACTTGTGTCACACAGGAAACATCGCCCCGAAATTGTGTCTGTAATGTACAGTAAACATCCCTGGCAGCTGGAACCCACTGTGTTCACAGACCTCTGAGGCCCAGATGTGCTGGCACTGTCAAAGCTACCAGGTGGTTGGCACTTTCCAGTGTCCATACCAAAGCAAGCGAAGTAAAAACACAGGCCTGGTATTGTCTGTTTCGCAGCCATGGGTGCCCTTAAGTTGGAGGCTTGCTGACCGTGCTTATTAAGGTAGAGAAAGCTGAGTCTAGACTATCAGCCATATTAGCAAGCTCCCTTTTATCCTTCACAGGTGTACTTGATTGGGCTCAGCAAACTTGTTTCGGCATTTTCTGCATGAAGATTTGTTTAAAATTAAAACAAGGATGGTGATTGCTCAGGAGGGATAACATGTGATCCATTAGCTCTGATGGCTTAGCGTCACTGTGGCTGGGCGAGGAAAACAACTGTTGGTGCACTCAGACTCCAACAGTCCAAAACTCTGTAAATGGTGAGTTTTCAATGATCGGTATTGATCGTATTCAGGCAGGTTTTCAAGGAGACTCTTCACTCTGGAGATTTCTCGCAATGTAAATTGGACTTTGCCTTGCAGTACCAATGTAACGGCAGTTTGATCCAATGTAGGATTTCACAAATTATATGGCAGAGGCATTTTATTTTTACGAGAAAAAATAACAACTTACTTATTGAACACAAAGTGCAATAACACTCCTTAATGTAATTCACTCACCACCTCAGACCAGCCTCTTCAAGTGAACCCCAACCCAATGTCAACAGTTGTGAATACTAAAAACAACAGGAATTCTGCAAATGCTGGAAATTCAAGCAACATACATCAAAGTTGCTGGTGAACGCAGCAGGCCAGGCAGCATCTCTCGGAAGAGGTGCTGTTGACATTTCAGGCCGAGACCCTTCGTCAGGACTAACTGAAGGAAGCACTTTTATATATTGGCGAGACCTGACGCAGACTGGGAGACCACTTTGCTGAACACCTACGCTCTGTCCACCAGAGAAAGCAGGATCTCCCAGTGGCCACACATTTTAATTCCACATCCCATTCCTATTCTGACATGTATATCCACAGCCTGCTCTACTGTAAAGATGAAGCCACACTCAGGTTGGAGGAACAACACCTTATATTCCGTCTGGGTAGCCTCCAACCTGATGGCATGAACATCGACTTCTCTAACTTCCGCTAATGCCCCACCTCCCCCTCGTAACCCATCTATTACTTATTTTTATACACACATTATTTCTCTCACTCTCCTTTTTCTCCCTCTGTCCCTCTGAATATACCCCTTACCCATCCTCTGGGTCCTCCCCCCCCCCGCCGTCTTTCTTCCCGGACCTCTTGTCCCATGATCCTCTCGTATCCCTTTTGCCTATCATCTGTCCAGCTCTTGGCTCCATCCCTCCCCCTCGTGTCTTCTCCTATGATTTTGGATCTCCCCCTCCCCCTCCAAATTTCAAATCCCATACTCACTCTTTCTTCAGTTAGTCCTGACGAAGGGTCTCGGCCTGAAACGTCGACTGCACCTCTTCCTAGAGATGCTGCCTGGCCTGCTGCGTTCACCAGCAACTTTCATGTGTTTTGCTTGAATTACCAGCATCTGCAGAATTCCTGTGGTTTGCATTTTTAAATATCCTGGTGGGATTGTTTAATATAGCTGTTAGGGAGGGTTTAAAGTAAGTTGGCAAGGGGAAGGAAACCAAGGTGTTAGGGTCGAGGAAGAGGAAAATAGAAACAAGTCAGAAATACTGTGCAGCATAGATGGCAAGAAGGACAGGCTGGTGAATATACAGGATAATTTGCTGCAAAATAGAAATATAGCAAAATCGGCAACAGATACTGATCTAAATGTGCTGTACTTAAATGCAAGTAGTGATCATAATATGATTGAGTTCAGTTTCAAATTTGAAAAGGAGAAGCTGGTATCAGGTGTATCGATATTTCAGTGGAACAGGGGAAATTACAGTGTTATGAGAGAGGAACTGCTCCAAGTCGATTGGAAAAGTAAGCTAAATGGAGGGACGGCAGAGCAGAATTGGATGAAATTCCTACAAGAAATAAGGAGAATGCAGGAAAAATATATTCCAAGAGAAAAGAAAATCAGAAATGGAAAAAAGGGCACAAATGTGGCTAACGAGAGAGGTTAGGGCAAAAATAAAAGCAAAAGAAACGGTGCACCAGGAAGCAAAAATTTGTGGGGAAAATGAGGACTGGAAGACTTTTAAAAACTTACAGAAGGAAACTAAGAAAGTCATTAGGAAAGAAAAGATGAATTATGAAAGGAAGTTGGCGATTAACATAAAAAAGGATACTAAGAGTTTTTTTAAATATATGAAGAGTAAAAGGGTGACAAGGGTAGATACGGGACCGATTGAAAATGATGCTGGAGAAATTATAATGGATAACAAAGAGATGGCGGAGGAACTGAATGAGTATTTTGCATCAGTCTTCACAGTGGAAGACATGAGCAATATACCTGATAGCCAGAGGTAATAGGAAATAGAATTAGCTACAGTCAAGATTACTAGAGAGAAAGTGCTTGGGAAGCTAAGTGGACTAAGAATAGATAAGTCTCCCGGACTGGATCAGGAGCACCAACGGGTTCTGAAGGAGGTGGCTTTGGAGATTGTGGAGGCATTAGAAATGATCTTCCAGGAATCAATAGACTCTGGCACGGTTCTGGAGGACTGGAAGGTCGCAAATGTAGTTCCGCTATTTAAGAAAGGAAGGAAGCAGCAAAAAGAATATTACAGACCTATTAGTCTGACATCGGTAGTTGGAAAGATATTGGAGTCAATCCTCAAGGATGAGGTTATGAAATACCTCGAGGTGCATGACAAGATAGGCCGAAGCCAGCATGGTTTCATGAAGGGAAGATCATGCCTCACCAACCTATTGGAATTTTTTGAGGTAATCTCGAATGAGATTGACAAGGGAGAGGCTGTGGATGTTGTGTATTTGGTTTTCAAAAGGCCTTCGATAAGGCGCCGAATATGAGGCTGCTTAATAAGATGAGAGCCCATGGAATTATAGGAAAGATATTGAAATGGGTGGAGCACTGGCTGATAGGCAGAAAGCAAAGGGTGGGAATAAAGGGATCCTATTCTGATCGGTTGCCGGTTACAAGTGGTGTTCCGCAGGGGTCGGTGTTGGGGCGGCTTCTTTTTACGATGTATACCGATGATTTGGATTATCGATTAAATGGTTTTGTGGCTAAGTTTGCGGATGACACCAAGATAGGTGGAGGAGCAGGAAATGTTGAAGAAACGGAAAGGTTGCAGACAGACTAAGTTAGTCTAGGAGAGTGGGCAAAGAAATGGCAGACGAGATACAACGTTGACAAATGTACGGTTGTACATTTCTGATGAAGAAATAATCAGGCAGATCATTATTTAGAATGGGAGAAAATTCAAAAATCAGAAGTACAAAGGGACTTGGGGTCCTCGTACAGGATACCCTAAAGGTTAACCACCAAGTTGGATCGGCGGTAAGGAAAGTGAATGCTATGTTGGCATTCATTACGAGAGGGGTAGTGTATAAGAGTAAGGAGGTGCTGATGAAGCTCTATGGGGCTTTAGTGAGACTTCATTTGGAATACTGTGTGAAGTTTTGGGCCCCCTATCTTAGAAAGGATGTACTGATGTTGGAGAGAGTTCAGAGAAGATTTACGAGGATGATTCCTGGAATGCAGGGGCTAACATATGAGAGCGTTTGTCAGCTCTTGGATTGTATTCATCAGAGTATAGAAGAATGAGAGGGGATCTCATAGAAACGTTTCGAATGTTGAAATGGTTGGACAGAGTAGATGTGGAAAGGTTGTTTCCCTTGGTGGGTGAATCCAGGACAAGAGGCCATAGTCTTAGAATTAGAGGGTACCCAGTTAAAACAGAGATGAGGAGAATATTTTTTAGCCAGAGGGACGTGGATTTGTGGAATTCGTTGCCACATACATCTGGGGAGACTCGATCATTGAGGGTGTTTAAGGAGGAGATTGACAGGTATCTAATTAGTCAGGGTATCAAGCGATATGGGGAAATAGCCGGAAATTGGAACCAGATGGGTGAATAGTTTAGCTCATGGGGGAGCTGCGGAGCAGACTCGATGGCCCGAATGGCCTACTTCTGCTCCTTTGTCTTGTCTTGTGAGGAAATGGCAAGCATTTTGTCAGCTCCGACACCCAAAAAGTTAGCACTGCACTCCTGAATAAGATTAAGGAAATCTGTAAAAACAATAGGTTTGTTATCATGGGGTCCTTCAACTTCCCTAATACCAATCAACCTCGGGGCTGTGCATAAAGAGCTGCGTTTTAATCAGAAGCCGATCGAGATTTCGAAAGCAGAACTTCGCGACAGTTTTCTCTTAGTTGGACAAACAACGTCGCGCTGTGTGTAAAAATAGCTCCCTTTTCATCAGGAGGCTGTCGAGATGTAAAAGGCGGGAGTTTGACGGACGTTTCTCTGAGTTCAGGAGTGACCAATCAGCAAGAGGCAGTGTGTAAAAAAGAGCTGCCTTCAGTCAGGTCCGCTTCAGGACTTCAAAAGCAGAGCTTCACGGCAGTTTCCTCAGGTGGAGAATCGACTTCAAGCTGTGTAAAAAGAGCTACCTTTTAATCAGGAGGACTATCGAGGCAATAATTTCGTGGCAGATTCTCTGAGTTGAACGACCAATCAGCAAGATGGAGTGCATAATAAAAGAGTTACCTTTCTGTCAGGTCTGCGTTCAAGATTTTGTAAGCAGCGCTTCGATGCAATTTTCTCTCAGTTCGACAATAAGCATCAGAGCTGACTGTGAAAAGAGCTACCCCTTTAATTTAAAGAGCGATCGAGATTTAGAAAACAGCTTCGCTCGCGGCAGTTTTCTCTCAGATGGACAATGAACGCCAGGTTTACATAAAAAGACCTGATTTTAATTTGAAAGGCGATTGAGATTTAGAGAAAACAGCTTCGCGGCGGTTTTGTCTCAGGGATGAGTGGGAAAAGAGCTACCTTGTAATTTGGAGGTCTATCGAGGCAATGATTTCGTGGCAGATTCTCCGAGTTGAGGATCGACTCAACTCAGAATCACGCGGCAGTGAGTAATAAAAGAGCTACCATTCTCTCAGATCCGCCTTCAAGATTTTAAAAACAGAGCATCGCGGCGAATTTCTCTTATCTGGAAAATAAACATCAGGGCCTAAATGGAAAATGAGCTACCCCTTTAATCTGGAGAGCGATGGAGATTTAAAGAGAACAGCTTCGCGGCGGTTTTCCCTCAGATGCACAATAAACATAAGGGATTAGTGTAAAAAGAGTACCTTTTAATTTGGGGTGCGGTTGAGGTCCGGGCCTGACGTCCCGCTCACCCCGGGAAAGTGAGCGCAATACATCGCCTCTCCTTTCCCGGTGTAGTGATCGCAGTGTGGTCACTGTCTGGCCAGCTGGGCAGCGGCCACTGCAAATGGCCTCTCCTACATGACTCCGTCCGTAGCAACACCTTCTCGCCGGTGCCCCCCGTTTCCACCGAGCGGTATAACTGGATGGGTCGGCTGGGCTCGTTAGCCTTGGTTGGAATTGGCAGCCATCCACCTCGGACAAGGACACTCCGACGTAAATGCTCTGTAATCCACAGCACTCCCCCCAGACACAGTGTGATCCCACACACTCTGTATTCCACGCCCACACCACTCCCCCCAGACACAGTGTGATCCCACACACTCTGTATTCCACGCCCACACCACTCCCCCCAGACACAGTGTGATCCCACACACTCTGTAATCCACACCCACACCACTCCCCCCAGACCCATGTGATCCCACACACTCTGAAATTCACACCCACACCACTCCCCCCAGACACAGTGTGATCCCACACTGTAATCCACACCCACACCACTGCATAATGTACTGGTTGGGCACAGGAGTACATTCAGCCAGAGACTCATTCCACCAAGATGCAACACTGAGCATCATAGGAGGTCATTCCTGCCTGAGGCCATCAAACTTTACAACTCCTCCCATACAACCATAGAACCATAGAAACTGCAGCACAGAAACAGGCCTTTTGGCCCTTCTTGGCTGTGCCGAACCATTTTCTGCCTAGTCCCACTGACCTGCACATGGAATATATCCCTCCATACACCTCCCATCCATGTATCTGTCGAATTTATTCTTGAATGTTAAAAAAGAACCCGCATTTACCACCTCGTCTGGCAGCTCATTCCATACTCCCACCACTCTCTGTGTGAAGAAGTCCCCCCTAATGTTCCTTTTAAACTTTTCTCCCCTCACCCTTAACCCATGTCCTCTGGTTTTTTTCTCCCCTTGCCTGAGTGGAAAAAGCCTGCTTGCATTCACTCTATCTATACCCATCATAATTTTATATACCTCGATCAAATCTCCCCTCATTCTTCTACGCTCCAGGGAATAAAGTCCTAAACTATTCAACCTTTCTCTGTAACTGTGTTTCTCAAGTCCCGGCAACATCCTTGTATATCTTCTCTGCATTCTTTCAACCTTATTTATATCCTTCCTGTAATTTGGTGACCAAAACTCAACACAATACTCCAGCTTTGGCCTCACCAATGCCTTATACAACCTCATTATAACATTCCAGCTCTTATACTCAATACTTTGATTAATAAAGGCCAATGTACCAAAAGCTCTCTTTATGACCCTATCTACCTGTGACGCCACTTTTAGGGAATTTTGTATCTGTATTCCCAGATCTCTCTGTTCCACTGCACTCCTCAGTGCCTTATCATTAACCCTGTGTGTTCTACCTTGGTTTGTCCTTCCAATGTGCAATACCTCACACTTGTCTGTATTAAACTCCATCTGCCATTTTTCAGCCCATTTTTGCAGCTGGTCCAAGTCCCTCTGCAAGCTCTGAAAACCTTCCTCACTGTCTACTACACCTCCAATCTCTGTATCATCAGCAAATTTGCTGATCCAAATTACCACATTATCATCAAGATCATTGATATAGATGACAAATAACAATGGACCCAGCACTGATCCCTGTGGCACACCACTAGTCACAGGCCTCCACTCGAAGAAGCAATTCTCTACCTCCACTCTTTGGCTTCTTCCATTGAGCCAATATCTGATCCAATTTACCACCTCTCCATGTGTACCTAGCGACTGAATTTTCCTAACTAACCTCCCATGCGGGACCTTGTCAAAGGCCTTACCGAAGTCCATGTACACAATATCCACTGCCTTCCCTTCATCCACTTTCCTGGTAAACACCTCGAAAAACTCCAATAGATTGGTCAAACACGACCTACTATGCACAAAGCCATGTTGATTCTCCCTAATAAGTCCCTGTCTATCCAAATGCTTGTAGATTCTGTCTCTTAGTACTCCCTCCGATAACTTACCTACTACCGACGTTAAGCTTACCGGCCTATAATTTCCCGGATTACTTTTCGATCCTTTTTTAAACAACGGAACACCATGAGCCACTCTCCAATCCTCCGGCACCTCACCTGTAGACAGCGACATTTTAAATATTTCTGCCAGGGCCCCTGCAATTTCAACACCAGTCTCCTTCAAGGTCCGAGGGAACACCCTGTCAGGTCCCGGGGATTTATCCACTTTAATTTTCCTCAAGACAGCAAGGACCTCCTCCTTTTCAATCTGTACAGTTTCCATGGTCTCACTACTTGTTTCCCTTAATTCCATAGACTTCATGCCAGTTTCCTTAGTAAATACAGACGCAAAAAACCTTTTTAAGATCTCCCCCATTTGCTTTGGTTCCGCACATAGTCTCCCTTGTAGGGTCAGACACCCTGAGCCAATAGGCTGGTCCTGGACTTATTTCCTGGAATAATTTACATATTCTTATTTAATTATTTATGGTTTTATATGGCTATATTTATACTCTGTTCTTGGTTGGTGCAATTGTAACAAAACCAAATTTCCCTCGGGATCAATACAGTATGACTATGACTATATCCTGATATTTTTCTGTCGTGACTTTCCCTCCTGGTCAAGCAGTTTACTTTCTCGTTGAATTAATATTTTTATCGTCTTATTTTGTTTTTACTTTACATTAGTGATATCCACAAAAAAGTCACAAGCACAACCAGATTCCTTGATGATGATTTTTTGATATACCGGCTAATTAAGTCAAGTGATGATGAAGATGCTCTCCAAAAAGATCTTGATAGTATGGTTGACTGGTCTCAACAACGGGGCATGCAGTTCAGTCCTTCCAAATGTGAAACCATGCATGTCACCAGGAAGAGAAAACCAGGTAAAACATCATATAAAATCCTAGGTGTCACTATTGAAGAAACCAAACATATCAAGTATCTTGGTCTCAACATCCAGAATGTTCTACACTGGAATATACAGAGACATCATGCAACAGGAACACAAAATAATCTGCCGATGCTGCGGTCAAAGCAACACTCACAACACGCTGGAGGAACTCAGCAGGTCAGGCAGCATCTGTGGAAATGAGGAGTCGACGTTTCGGGCCGGAACCCTTCGTCAGGACTTTGAGTCGCTGGAATCTTTTTCTTAAATTGTCTCGTTGTAAACAGTGAATATTTTTCCTCTCTTTTGTTTCCTTTCATGATGAAGGGTCTCAGCCTGAAACGTCGGCTCTGCTCTTTGTCTTAGATGCTGCCTGGCCTGCTGCGTTTCTCCAGCGTTTTCTGTGTGTTGCATGAATTTACTTTTTCTTTCTTCTCCTTGAGGGACAAGAGTGCCAGAAACCATGACACATGATTGTGCACAAGACAACACAGATTTGAACCGTATGAAGCTGAGAGTGACCACTACACAATTCAAGCCCAAGACTGCAGGTACCGACTACATTCAGTACTCCCGACTGGGGGGCAGTGGAAAGCCCATCATAGCTGTGACTTTTGATGGTGGGGAGGCAGACCATCTGCACAGATACAGTGGCTGAGAAAGTCAAGGATATACAACCTGAACTGGTATTTAATGGGGTTAATAATCAACCCATGATGGATGAAGCCATCAATCACTCCATCCCAATTCCTCCCCCTTCCCATCTCACACCCCTTCCCCTTCCCTCCCCTCCCTCCTCTCCCCTTCCCTTCCCATCCTCAACCTTCCCCTCCCTCTTTCTCCATCCCTCCTGCCTCTGTTCTTCCCTCACCTCAATTCACTCTGTCCAACCTCTCACCTTCCTTCCCTTCCCTACCTTCCATCTGCTCAAATGTTTGTGTTTTTGTATTTTGTGTGTGTGAGAGAGACCTACCGTTCCCGCTTCCCCCACCTCCCTCCATCTCCACCGCATTCCCCACCCACACCACTCCCCCCAGACTCAGTGTGATCCCACACACTCTGTAATCCACACACACATCACTCCCCCCAGACACAGTATGATCCCACACACTCTGAAATCCACACCATTCCCCCCAGACACAGTGTGATACCACACACTCTGTAATCCACACCACTCCCCCCAGACACAGTATGATCCCACACACTCTGAAATCCACACCATTCTCCCCAGACACAGTGTGATACCACACACTCTGTAATCCACACCACTCCCCCCAGACACAGTGTGATACCACACACTCTGTAATCCACACCACTCCCCCCAGACACAGTGTGATCCCACACACTCCGTAATCCATACCCACACCTCTCCCCCCAGACACAGTGTGACCCCACATTGTAATCCACACCCACACCACTCCCCCCACACGCCGCAATCCAGATGCATAAACTGCAACCTCCTCTCACACCCCAATCCCCAGACACGCCGCACTCTCCTACCTTCACTGTAACCCTGGTGTGCACTCCAGTCGCCCAAATGCACTCCCCCATGTTTTCTGAAACCCCCACACATACCACAACCCTCATTCACACTGCACACCACACACCAACTGAACACACCTTCACCATTGTTCCTCGCCTGCTCTCCCTCCCTCTGTCCAACTCTAACTCCTCCTTGCACCTCCCTCTTAACCATCCCTCACCTGCCCCTCCCCGCTATCACCTTTTCCCTACACTCCTTCCCCTCTCCCCTCTAACACCCTCCCCTCTCCCCCTCTCCGCACTGTCACCACAACCCACTACTTCTCCTTTCCATCATCTCCCCACCCCTCTGATTCCTCCCCATCCCCTCCAGCCTTATCTGCACCCTCCCCTCTCTCTCACACACCTTCAAACGCACATACAGTTGAGGTGATGGATGGAGGGGGTGGGGGGCAGATTGGGTGGAAGAGGGGGAGTGAGGAGGAGAGGGAAGGAGGTGAGAGGATGGAGATGGTTCAGTGGGAGGGAGGAGGAGGGGAGGGGAGGGGAGAAGGAGGGAGCAGGAAGAGAGGGGGAGGGAAGTGAAGACAGATGGAAGGGGAAGGAGATGGTTGAGCAGAGGGCAGGTGGAGGGTGTGGGGAGGGAAAAGAGGCAAGGAGGGTGAAGGAACTGGAGAGTTAGGGTTGGGGTGTGAGGAGGAGGGGGAATAATGGAGAAGTGGAAGAGGCGGTTGAGGGATGGGTAGCAGAGGGAGCAGGATGGGAGGGGAGTGGAAGGGTGAAGTAACAGGAGGGGAAGGGGTAGGTTGAGGGGGAAGGTGGGTGAGGAAACAGGAGGGGAAGGGGTAGGTTGAGGGGGAGGGTGGGTGAGGAAACAGGACGGGAAGGGGTAGGTTGAGGGGGAGGGTGGGTGAGGAAACAGGAGGGGAAGGGGTAGGTTGAGGGGAGGGTGGGTGAGGAAACAGGAGGGGAAGGGGTAGGTTGAGGGGGAAGGTGGGTGAGGAAACATGAGGAGAAGGGGTAGGTTGAGGGGCAGGGTGTGTGAGGAAACAAGAGGGGAAGGGGTAAGTTGAGGGGGAAGGTGGGTGAGGAAACAGGAGTGGAAGGGGTAGGTTGAGGGGGAGGGTGGGTGAGGAAACAGGAGGGGAAGGGGTAGGTTGAGGAGGAGGGTGGGTGAGGAAACAGGAGGGGAAGGCAAGTGGGACTAAGGAGGATGGTAGGAATGGGAGGGGGAAGAAGAGGGTTGGGGAGAGGGTGAGGTAAAGGGCAGGAGCAGGAGTGTTGCTGTGGAGATGGAGTGAGGGGGAAGAAGTAAAGGGAGAGGGGAAGTGGAGGGTTGAGGGGAGATAGAGGGGCAAGGAAAGTGGAAGGTTGGGAGTGGGAATGGAGGGAGATGGGGAGGGAGGCGGAGGGAAAGGAGGAAGGAGTGGAAGGGATGGAGGACGAATGGGGAGGGTTAACAGTAAGGGAGGGGCAGGGTAATGTGGTGGTGAGGGGACAGGGGCAGGAATAGGGACGGATGGAGGAGAAGAGGGTGAGGGGGATGGGGTGGGGGAGGGGAGGATGAGGAGTGGGATGGGTCCTTGTGGAAGGAGAGGGGAGGGTAGAAGGAGGGGGATTGAGGAGAAGTGTGTGGGAGTAAGATGGAGGGAGGCTTCCCTCATGAGATCCCAGACACCCCCCATACACCCACACCTCCTATACGACCCCATAACCCCCATACTCCACCTCCCCCACCCCCCATACCCCCTCTACCCCACCCCAGGCCAGACCATCCCCCTCTGGAATCGGCCCCATTCCCTGCCCGGGGCTGGCAGTGAATGTTGAGCTGCTGAACCTGCAAGAAAATGAATCGTCTGATAGATTATGGTTCATGTACTTGGAAAATAAATTTACTTTGAAATTCAACTTTGAAATCTGTTGTTTGTTAAACATGTACGGATGAGAAATGGTCTCAATGAATGTCCGTGAGTGGAAAACACTGGTGTTCAGTCCCACTGCCCTTTGCCAGCCAAGAACCCCCACCTGAGTCTGTCCCATCTGCCTGGCGTGACCCATCTCTCTCCCTGGGCCTCCTGTCCCATGATCCTCTCATATCCCTTTTGCCAATCAACTGTCCAGCTCTTGGCTCCATCCCTCCCCCTCCTGTCTTCTCCTATCATTCTGGATCTCCCCCTCCCCCTCCTGTCTTCTCCTATCATTCTGGATCTCCCCCTCCCCCTCCAACTTTCAAATCTCTTACCGTCTCTTCCTTCAGTTAGTCCTGACGAAGGGTCTCGGCCTGAAACGTCAACTGTACCTCTTCCTAGAGATGCTGCCTGGCCTGCTGCGTTCACCAGCAACTTTGACGTGTGTTGCTTGAACTTCCAGCATCTGCAGAATTCCTGTTGTTCACCAAAAGAGATGTTGTTCACTTGGATTTTCATGAGGCCTTTAACAAGATGCCACACATGAGGATACTGAAGAAGAGAAGAGCTAGAATACTACAGGAAATATACAAGCATGGATAGAAGATTGACAGATTGACTAGAGTGGGAGTATAGGAGGCCTTTCCCAGTTGGAGTCCAGTGACTTGGGGGTTCAGCAGGGGTTCGTGTTGGGTCTGCTGCTATTTACACGATATGGTAACAATCTGATTGATGGAATTGATGGCTTTCTGGCCAACTTGCAGACGATACAAAGATGATTGGAGGGACAGGTGATGTTAACGAAGCCTGGAGTCTGCAGGAGAATGGCCAAGGAAGCACCGGATGGAATACAGTGTCAGCAAGTCGTGCACTTTGGTAGACAGAATAAAGGGTGCAGCGGCTACTGGAACAAACCAACAACACTCACAGACAAAGCAGGGGAAGGAGGGAGTTGATCTTGTGCGATACTCTCTCCAATCCAATAACAACATTCCAAAGTCTAAGAATACCTTCGGTCTTTTATTTGAAAAGTAGCAAAACAAACAATCTTGATGTGATAGAATCTAATGAACTAAAATCAACGATAAAACAAAATAAACAGTCAGCGTATTTAATGTACATAAGCCAAGCGTTCTTAAATGTTTTCAAGAAGATTCCAAGATGGAAATATAGAAAAGTATGGCAGAAAATCTGGCCCTTTGGCCCATCTAGTGTGTGCTAAAGCATTTAAACTGTCTACTCCCATTGACCTGCACAGGGACCATTGCCCTCCATACCCCTGCAATTCATGTACCTGTTCAAGCACATCTTAAACATTGAAATCAACCTCACATGCACCAATTGAATTGGCAGCCCCTTCCACACTCTCCTGACCTTCAGAGGAAGAAGTTTCCGCTCATGTTCCCCTCAAACGTCTCACCTTTCACCCTTAACACATGACCTTTGGTTGTAGTACCAACCAACCACATAGGGCTGCTTGTAGTTACTCTACCTTTTCCCCTCATAATTGTTATACTTCTATTAAAAATCCCGTCAAACTTCTATGTTCCAGGGAATAAATTCTGAATGTATTCAATCTTTCCTGCAGTCCTGCAAACCCAGCAAGATCCTTCTAAACTTTCTCCATACTCTTTCAATGTCATTTACATCTTTCCTGTCGGACAGTGACCAAAATTGCTCACAATACTCCAAATTAGGCCTCACCAGTGTCTTATACAACTTCAACATTACATCCCATTTCCAGTCGTCAGAACTTTAATATATGAAGGCCAATGTGCCAAAAGATTTCTTTACAGTCCTATCTACCTGTGACTTATGGACCTGTATTCCCAGAGCCTTTTCTTCTACAGCTCTCCTCAGTGCCCTACCATTCACTGTGCAAGACCTATCCTGGTTGGTCTTACTGAAGTGCAACACCTCACACTTGTCTGTCTTAAATTCCATCTGCCATTTTTCAGCCCATTTTTCCAGCTGGACCAGATCCCACTGCAAGCCAGGATAGTCTTCCTTGCTGTCCACTACACCCACAAGCTTGGTTCATCTGCAAATTATCATCCAGATCATTGAAACAGATGACAAACAACAAGAGACCCAATACCAATCCCTGTGGCACTCCACTAGTCACAGACCCCCAGTCAGAGATACAACCATCCATGAAAACATAGTCATAGTCATACTTTATTGATCCTGGGGGAAATTGGTTTTCGTTACAGTTGCACCATAAATAATTAAATAGTAATAAAACCATGAATAGTTAAATAGTAATATGTAAATTATGCCAGGAAATAAGTCCAGGACCAAGCAACACACATCAAAGTTGCTGGTGAATGCAGAAGGACAGGCAGCATCTCTAGGAAGAGGTACAGTCGACATTTCGGGCCAAGACCCTTCGTCAGGACTAACTGAAGGAAGAGCTAGTAAGGGATTTGAAAGTGGGAGGGGGAGGGGGAGATCCAAAATGACAGGAGAAGACAGGAGGGGGAAGGATGGAGCCAAGAGCTGAACAGGTGGTTGGCAAAAGGGATATGAGAGGATCATGGAACAGCAGGCCTAGGGAGAAGGAAAAGGGGGAGGGGAAGGAAACCCAGATGATGGGCAAGGGGTACAGTCAGAGGGACAGGGGGAGAAAAAGGAGAGAGAGAGAAAGAATATCAGTCCCCTTCCAGTTCACTTGCAAACCGTTTTTTTCTCTACAAGTTTCAAGTTCCCTGGAAGACAGCCCAATGATTCAAAAAATCTAATGCTATCCCTCCTCCGCCAACTCCTTGACCAAGAGTTAAACTATATGATCTTCCTATTTCTGGCCTCACTAGCATGTGGAAAAGGTGTCAATCCTGAGATCACAAACCTGGACATCCTGCCTTTTAACATCGCACCTAACGCCATGAATTCACTTTGCAGAACCTCATCACTTGGTACCTACATGAACCACGAGCTCTGGCTGCTCAACCTCCCTCTTGAGAAAGCTATGGACTTGATCTGAGGTGTACTGAACCCTGGCACCTGGGAGGCACTGTGCTCTGCTTACTGACAGGGTTGGAGATGGTGCAGCAGAACAATGAGGGGTTGAAGGTGTCCATAGCATTGATTGAGACAAGGAGGTGCTGTCACCGTTGTTGATGTTGTGTAGCTGGTTGAAGTTCAGCTGAGAGAGTGGGTGTGAATGAGGGTCCTCACCATCCAGGGAAGGAGATGTGGATCTACAGGGTGTTGGCAGCAGGAAGGAGGGAGTGCAGTGTCCCAAAAGGGGAATGATGATTTATAAGGAAGCATTAGCAATGACCTATCACTGAGGAGAACGTGCTTGGAAAGCTGAAGTCTGATGGTAGGTAAGTCACCTGGAACAGATCGACTACAATTCTCGGATCTGATAGATGTAGATGAGGAGCTTGTGAAGGCATTTATCATGACCCTTCAAGAAGCATGAGATTCTGGAATACTTTTGGAGGAATGGAAAAGCCAAAGGTCACTCCACTTTGATGTAAGGAGGGAGGCAAAATGCAAGAAATTATAAGCCAGTAATCCTGACTTCAGCTGTAATCCATTATTAAGGATGAGGATTCACAGTACTTGGAGACACTTGGATTATTGTTTGCTGTTTTGGGCCCCTTATCTGTACTGCAAAATGACCAGAGGAGGTTCACAAAAATGATTCCAGGAATGTCTCACTCTCAAGAACATTTTACAATTCATGTTCTCAGTATAATTTCTTGCACAGTTTGTTTTTTGCACTTTGGTTGTTTGTCAGTCTTTCTGGGAAGCTATTCATAAATTCTGTTGAATTTCTGCATCTTCCTGTAAATGCCTGCAAGAAAATGAATCTTAAGGTGAAATACAGTGCCTTGAAATAGTATTCAGTCTCCACAACCACAGTATTTTCATGTTTTACTCTGTCATTTTCTAAATATTTTGAGGTAGAATTTATTGAGCTAATCGAGAAAACATTGTGCATCATATCAAATCAAAAGAAAAATTCCAAACTTTCTCAACAATTTGCTAAAAATTAAACCAAACTTGTGAATCTGATAAAGTATTCATCCCTTCCTTTGTAATTACCACAATCACTTTCCTCAGGTGCCATTTGTGATCTCACCAACTCTCCTAATTTGTCAATGCAGAACATTGTAGGACCAGTGAACTCATAAGAATAAAAACCCATCACTCTGTCAGGTCCAGCTGTATTATAGACTTAAAACAGACCAAACCAAAATGAAGGCAAAGGAGCATTCAAGACAAGTCAGGGAACTGAGGAAAGGGCAGCATAAATCTGGGGAATGGTACATGACAACCTCAAAGGCAATGAACACACCTGGGAGCCCAGTGCAGTCGATCATGAAAAAGTATGAAACCACAGCCACACTACCTAGGTCAGGCACTCCTCCAAGCTGAGTCGCTGGCGAAGAATGGCACCTGTAAGAAGGATTACCGTGATGCCAACAGTCACACTGAGTGAGCAGCAACTGGAGATGAACAAGATCAACATGCAGTGGCTTCAAATATAGTCAACCCCACCCCCACCAGCAACCCTCCTCCTTCCCTTTCTCCCATGAAATGGCTGACAGGCTGGAGGCAGCCAGTGGGAATAAAAGGGGCATTTTTCTGTTTGTCTGCTGGTGACTCGTGCCGTTCTACAGGGGTCATTTTGGAACCACAATTTTTCGGATTGTTTGTCAATGACGTGGATAATGGAATTGGTGGCTTTGTGACAAAGTTTGTGGATGATATGAAGATAGGTGCAGAGGTGGGTAGTGCTGAGGAAGCAATGCGATTGCAGCAGAACTTAGACAATTTGGAAGAATAGCAAAGAAGTGGCAGACCAGTCAAGCACATGATTAGGGATGTTGCCTTTAAACGCTCCTTACAGGGGAGCATACGTAAGTTCTGAGGCTTGTCGAAAGAAGCTGTAATAGAAATTTACCATCCCTAGGAAGTCCTGTAGTTTTTCAGTAGTGTTCGGCAGGGGAAATGCGTAATAGCAGCTTCTTTTAATGGGAGTGGTTTTGCACCTTCTGCAGAGATGTAATGGCTGACAAAGTCAATGGCTGATAACCCAAACTGGTATTTTGCACGGTTAGTGATCAACCTGTGTTGGCTTTAGTGCTTGTAAGCTGTGCAGAGATGAGGTTCAAGTTTGGATTTGGATGTATTGGTGACAATTATGTCATCCAGTTGAACAAAAAGAAAATCTAAGTTTTTAATACAGAGTCTATCAGCTATTGGAAGACTGTACTGCATTTTTCAGCCCAAACGGCATGCGCAGAAACTCAGATAGGCCAACTGTGATTATACAGCCATATCTAATCTGTACAGGTCTTTCAGGCCTTTTAACACTCAAAATGTTTCGATGAGATCCCCCTGCATTCTCCTGAACTGAATACAATATAGCCAACGAGCTGCCAGACGTTCCTCATACGGTAACCTTTTCATTTCTGGAATCATTCTCATGGATCTTCTCTGAACTCTCTCCAATGTCAGTATATCCTTTCTAAAATAAGCCCAAAACTGCACACAGTACTCCAAGTGTGCTCTCATGAGTGCCTTATAGAGCCTCAACATCACGTCCCTGCTTTTAAATTCTATACCTCTAGAAATGAATGCCAACATTGCATTCTCCTTCTTCACCACTGACTCGACCTGCAGGTTAACCTTTCGGGTATCTTGCACAAGGTTTCCCAAGTCCTATCCCATCTCTGTATTTTGAATTCTCTCTCTATCTAAATAATTGTCAGCCGTATAGTTCTTCCACCAAAGTGCGTGACCATACACTTTCCAATATTGTATTTCACTTTCGACTTCTGTGCCCATTCCCCTAAACTATCGACGTCTCTCTGCAGGCTCTCTGTTTCCTCAGCACTACCTGCCCCTCCACCTATCTTTGCATCATCAGCAAATATAGCCACAAATCCATTAATCCCACAGTCCAAATCATTGACACACATCATAAAAAACAGCGGTCCCAACATTGACCCCTATGACCCATAGGTTTGGATCCTGCTGCCGTTGGCAAACTCCAACTAATTTCGTCGCTCTTTGCCATCTGATCAGGAAGTGATACTGGCAGCACATTCACATGGGTACCTGTGTCACACAGAAAGCATCGCCGGGAAATTGTGTCTGTAATGTACAGTAAACATCCCTGGCAGCTGGAACCCACTGTGTTCACAGACCTCTGAGTTCCAGATGCGCTGGCCCTGTCAAAGCTGCCAGCTTGTCGGCACTTTCTAGTGTCCATTCCAAAGCAAGCGAGGTAAAAACATAGGCCTGGCATTGTCTGTTTCGCAGCCACAGGTGTCCTTAAGATGGGGGCTTTCTGACCGGGCTTATTGAGGTAGAGAAAGCTGAGTGTAGACTATCAGCCATATCAGCAAGCTCCCTTTCGTCTTTCATAGGTATATTAGCTGGGGCTAAGCAAACTTGTTTCGGCATTTTCTGCATGAAGAGTTGTTTAAAATTAAAACAAGGATGGTGATTGCTCAGGAACGATAGCATGTGATCCATTAGCTCTGATGGCTTAGCGTCACCGTGGCTGGGCGAGGAAAACAACTGTTGGTGCACTCAGACTCCAACAGTCCAAAACTCTGTAAATGGTGAGTTTTCAACGATCGGTATTGATCATATTCAGGCGGGTGTTCAAGGAGACTCTTCACTCTGGCAGCACTTAGCAATGTTTGGTGTTGTGGGGGGAGTTGGCTCACAACATAAATTGGACCTTGCCTTGCAATAATAATGTAACGGCAGATTGATCCAATGTAGGATTTCACAAATTATATGGCAGAGGCACTTTATGTTTAAGGAAAAAAATAGCAGCTTATTTATAGAACACAAAAAACTGAACACAAAATGCAATAACAGTCATTGATGTAATTAACTCACCACCTCAGACCAGCCTCTTCAAGTGAACCCCAACCCAATGTCAACAGTTGTAAATACTGTACGTTTCCACCAAAATCGCATCAAATCACATTTAATTCACTTTCAAAATACAAGTAGATATACTGAATGAAACAAAGTTCAAAAAAGTTCAAAGTTCAAAGAAAAATTTATTTTCAGAGTACATACCTGTCACCACATACAACCCTGAGATTCTTTATCTGCGGGCATAATTAGCAAATCTATAGAACAGTACCTGTAAACTGTAAACACGAGGAACTGTAAACAAACTGTTCAAATTCAGATATAAATAAATAGCAATAAATAATGAGAATGATATAACGATATCACATCCAATCTTCTTCTTAGTTCTTACAGAAACATCTGCATGATGCTAAGCTAGGGCACATCATCAGTGATGTTAAACGGGGTCGTCAGGTGTTTCAGGTCTTTCAACATCATGCACCCTCGCCCAGGCAACCCAACCGGGGTTGATCAGAGCCCGGCCTGTGTCCTAGCAGCAACCCACCGATCTGCCCTCTTTATCCAGAGCCATCTTGATGCTTCCACTGCTGCACCTCTGATGGTAAAAATGGCTCTCCTTCCTCTCTCTCCTGTGATTCCAATTGTGGTGTATACTTTGCAGAGCGAATAGCCTGCAAAGCCACGACACCCGACCTCCACGGGCCAACACTTTGCTCTCCAGCCTCTTCCTTGGCAGTTCACTGATTCTTGAGACTTCGGCGAAAACATCTCCCACTAAGAAAAGTGTTAATTCCGTTGAAAATGAATAACTTTTTTTCTTTAAAATAATCAGGGTTGATCATCTGAGGGTCTTTTGCACAAATGCAACATTTTTTCATATGTTTGTTTTTAATTTTATAAATTATACAATTATATGATAGCCCAGTACCCACAAAATCAGTTGTCCTCAGACAACAGATTATCATTTTAATTTGATAAAAAAGTGTGAAAAGATGATTTAAAGTGTATAACATATATGCCAGATGAAAGAGTAGATTGAAAAACCTCTTTAAAACTAAAGGCAGTGAACTTTCCGCAACATTCACTCTTATTTGAGGGTGCTCAGAACGTGTACCAAGTTTTTGTCAACACCAGCAGATGTTTATAAAAAAAAAGGAATAAAATCAGGCAACCACATGGTCAACTATTTTCCTGAGGACCCCTTTTCCACTCTCCGCATCTGCTAAATGTAACAAGGTCACACAATCTCCTCTAAGTTTGCTATTTTTCCAATAATTGTTACATATTTATTGATGTTGCTACTGTCACAATCATGACGAGTCAACTTCTGTCTCTTTTGTATAGAAAGAACTATTTAAAATTATGACATAAATTTATGCATTTTGAGTAAAGTCCAGAGGCAGCTAGCAACAGAGGGAATACAGGATGGCTCCCGTATACAACTCATGCAAATGAGGCACTTGAGGGGTTTCAGAAATGCAAAAGACTTCTCAGCAGAGGAATTATGAGGAATAAAAGAGGACTTGAGGTTGCAGTGCAATACAAGCGGAAAGAAAGTCCCAAGGGTTTCTATAGCCATCTTAAGAGCGAAAAAATAACAAGAGACAAAGTTGGTCCACTGGTTGATCAGCGTGGTCATCTATGCATGGAACTGAGAGAGAGAGAGAGAGAGAGAGAGAGAGAGATTTTTTCATTGGTATTTACTTTGGAGACAGACACAAGTAGTCGAACTGAGGCAAAAATTCGTGAAGTCATAGACCGTATCTAGTCACAAAAGAGGAGGGCTGGCTGTCTAGAGGCCAGCTACGCTGGATATATCAGTAGGGCCTGACAAGTTTTTCCCTTGGACCATGTGGAATGCTAATGTTGAAACTGCTGGGGCCTTGGCAGGAATAGTTAAACCACCTTTAGACATAGCTGAGGAGCCAGGAGAGTGGAGGATATCTAAAGTTGTTACATTGTTCAAGAAACATTCTAAGAAATAGCCAGCAAATGATAGGCTAATTTATTTATGGATAAATTATTGGAAGGCATTCTGAATGCAGGATGAATAAATACGGTGGATTCATGTTATTTGGGACAGCCACTAATTAAGGAGAACTCTGAAGGAACAAAAGCAAATCAAGAAAATAATCAGGATACCTTTGTTTATTGAGGACACTGCCTGTGAATTGGGACAGAAGACTACTGCGGAGTGTCGGTTTAAACAGCGTCAGTCACGGACACTTGTGTGGCCATCAGACAGTGCACCTGGTGATGAAGGTGACACATCTGAACATGAGCCCGTGATGACACTGGATGCTGAGAAATTTATTGTTGAATTACAATATTATTTCACGCAAGAAGGCAATGGAGGCAGTCCATATCTGCACTTGGTGTCCGCGGTGAGTTTGTTAATTTGCAGTCAATCAAAAGAACGCAGCAGCGTACTGGAAATGAATTCCACTGTCAATAACGATCAGGGAATGAAACACAGTTTTATAGTACTGTAGTCGTGGTGGTAGTGTTCTAATTTGTTCTGTACTTCAGTTAAATATTCAGTTTGTTACTCAGTTAAACTGGAGTTTGTCTTTTTTAAACTATTTCCATGAAAATTTGTTTAATTGGGCAACCTCTTAATAATAATAACCTCTTTATTAGTGTGCCTAATCAACCAGAGTCTACTGTATTTGGATAGACAGGGCTTATTTACGGAAAATCAAAGTGGCCTCGTGCATGGTAGTTCATGTCTAAACAATCTTAAAGCTTTTTGAAGATTAAACAAGAAATTTGTGTCTTGATGCTTGTGACTGGTGCCCCAGGGATCAGTGCTGTGTCTGTTATTGTTTGACATCTATACCAATAATCTGGGTGATAATTGATCAGCAAATTTGTGGATGACACCAAGATAGGGAACAGAGTGGACAGCGAGGAAGGATATCAAATGTTGCATCACATGAACTGAGATGTTGGTGAGGCTGAATCTAGAGTAATGTGAGTAGTTCTGGTCATCTACCTACGGGAAAGAAAATTGACGTGGATGTTGCCGGGAATTGAGTACCTGAGTTATAGGGAAAGGTTTAAAAGAGTCACAGAGCAATACAGCATAGAAACAGACTCTTTAGACCAACTCGTCCATGTGGACCACAGCATTGTCTCTGCTAGTCCCAGTTACTCATGTTGAACAATAGCCCTCCAAGAAACTCCCTTCCCCTATCTATCCAAATGCTTCTTAAATATTGCAATTGTACCGTCTCAACAAAATTCCCTGGCAGCTCATTCCAAGTACTCAGTATCCTCTGTGTAAGAAATTACCATGCAGCTCTCTTTTAAACTCTGCCCTCTTATCTTGTATCTGTGCCATCTAGCTTTGGACTCCCCAACCTGGGAAAAAGAATTTAAGTTCAAGCTCAGCTTAATTACTGTCAAATGAAACATCCTCTGGGGCGAAATTACAAAACATACCACCTCATTCAGGACTGCAAACAAACAGACAGTTACGCAAAATAAAATTATATGCATAGGCCAATCCCCTCAGTGACAAGCTCTGCAAATTGATCGTGCTGTTCCTGTCAGTGCGTAGAGGAACACACAGACAAGACAATGACTGACCAGCTTATCCATATTGCTCCTGATTTTGTAAGCTACTGTCAAGTCCCCTTACAATAGTAGGTACCCTAATAATGCAGAAGAGGCTTTTTCCTCTCAGGTTGTGTGAGAATAGAACAAGAGGTGATAGATTTAAGGCAAAACATGAAATATTTTAGGGGAATCTGAGAGCATGGCCTGGATGGTGGGGGTCCTTGATGATGGATGCTTATTTCTTACAACAGTACTCCATGTAGATGTGCTCCGTGTTGGGGAGGGCTTTCACTATGATGGACTGGGCTGTACCCATTGATTTTGTCGGCGATTCTTTTCAAGCACATTTGTGTTTCCATACCAGGCCGTGCTGCAGCCAGTCAATATAATCTGTATCACATATCTATAAGCTTGTCAAAGTTTCAGATGACATGATAAATCTTAGCAAACGTTGGGAAAGTAGAAGTATTGCCATGCTTCCTTTCTAATGGCACTTAATTGTGAGACCCAGGACAGATCGTCTGAAATGTCCAGGAATTGAAATTTTCTGACCCTCTCCAACTCTGAGTACTGGCTCATTGCTTCCCCCACTTGCACTCAATAAGCTCGCTCTAGGAGACTTCATGGGCTGATTGGTCTGATTCTGTTCCTGTGTCCCATGGTGTTCTGGTCTTAGTCCATGCAGGCTCTGAGGTAATCACATTCCCAAACCTATTTCCCTCCAAGCTATTCCCGTTCACATTCTCTTTCACTTATTCCACTGACAACCTACTGTCAGTGAAGCTCTTCACATTAGCAGCGGGGTCAAGAACAGGAGAGTGTAGAATGAAGGGTCTTGGCATGAAACATCAACAGTTTATTCTTCTCCACAGACACTGCCTGACCTGCTGAATGCCTCCAGCATTTTGTCTGTGTTCTTGTAGAATGAAGATGTTTTGTAAATAAACTAGGAGTGATGGATGGTAAAATATTTTTACACTTCAAGTATTTAAGGTCTGGATGCAAACGTCTCTTAATAGGGGAGGCAAATTGATATCTCATTTTCACCCATGACTGACAGCATTGCCCAGAGTCCCCAGGAGTGTGACACTCACAAATGGTACACTATTTACAATCTGTGCCCGTGAATGGACAAGGTTGGTGAATGTCTCAAACCTTCCAAACACAATTTTAGCACAGAATCTCCCTTAACCAGGACAAGGGGCAGGGACAGTGAACAATACCACCTCTACAATTCCCCAGGTCACCATTGCTACACCACCATCAAGAATGCCTACTGTCCTATTCCACACCCTCATTTTGTGAAGTCTGATCACCTAGCTGTACTTTTACACCCTGAGTAGAGGCAGTGACTGAAGACTGCAGCAGCAGCAGTGAGGACCAAGAAAGTTTGGACAAGGGAAGCACAGGAGCACCTACAGGACTGCTTTGAATCGGTGGACTGGACTGTATTCAGGGTTTCACCGTTGAATATGGATGAGTATTCTGCAGTTGTTTCCGACTTCATTAAAACCCTTGTGGATGAGTGTGTGCCTTCAAAGACTTACTCTACATTCCCAAACCAAAAGCCGTGGATGAACCAGGAGGTACGTCGTCTGCTGAAGGCCAGATCTGTGGCATTCAAGTCTGGCAACCCAGGCCTGTACCAGAAAAGCAGGTATGATTTGCAGGGGGCTATTTCAAGGGGGAAGAGACAATTTCGAATGAGGTTGGAGACGATATCAGATGCACGGCAACTCTGGCAGGGTTTGCAAGACATTAGTCCTTACAGAGCAAGACTCAATAGTATGAATGGCGGCAATGCTTCACTACCAGATGAACTCAACGCCTCCTATGCGTGCTTTGAAAGGGAGAACACAACTACAGCTGTGAAGATCCCTGCTGCACCTGATAACCCTGTGATCTCTGTCTCAGAGGCCGATGTTAGACTGTCTTTAAAGAGAGTGAACCCTCGCAATGCAGAAAGTCTTGATGGAGTACCTGGTAAGTCTCTGAAAACCTGTGCCAACCAACTAACGGGAGTATTCAAGTACATTTTCAACCTCTCACCTGCTACAGACACAAGTTCCCAGTTGCTTCAAAAAGGCAACAGTTATAGCAGTGCCTGCGAAGAATAATGTGGGCTGCATAATGACTATCGCCCAGTAGCACTCACATCTACAGTGAGGAAATGCTTTGAGAGGTTGGTTATGACTAGAATGAACTCCTGCCTCAGAAAGCAGCTGGACCCATTGCAATTTGCGGATTGTTGACGATCAGCACTGGCGCACCTCAGGGGTGTGTGCTTAGCCCACTGCTCTGCTCTCTGTATACACGTGACTGTACGGCCAGGCATAACTCAAAACTATCTATAAATTTACTAATGATACAACCATTGCTGGTAGAGTCTCAGGTGGTGATGAGAGAGCATACAGGAGTGAGATATGCCAACTAGTGGAGTGGTGCCACAGCAACACCCTGGCACGAACGTTAGTAAGACGAAAGATCTGATTGTGGACTTCAGGAAGGGTAAGACTAACGATTACGTAATTGATTTACTTGTTTATTTATTACTATTTTTACTTTATTTTTTTCTCTGCTGAATTATGTATTGCATTGAACCGCTGCTGCTAAGTTAACATATTTCACGTCACATGCTGGTGATAATAAACCTGATTCTGATTCTGATTCTGAAAACGTTATTTCTTTCACCCTCATCACGTTATTGTAACCCAGGCAATGACGAAGGCTTTCACTAAATATGGGGATGTTGAGGTGTGACCCCTCCGGGAGAGGTGACATTATGACTCCAGCGGACACATCATAATGAGATGCATCATCACCATAGGATTTAAAATCTGCTCAGCTGGAGACTGGAGACAGATGTAGACGGGCAGAAATCATGGATTCTCCCATATCTGCACAGATGGTTCAAAAGATCCAGCGACAGATCATTCAGGTATCTCTCTTTATGTTCATTAATTTCATGTCGGACAATGAGTGAGGTTTCCTCTCTTTATGAATGGATAAGAGGAGAATTAGTTGTCCTTTTTTATTATATATTGCATATTTTCTTATTACTATGTATGATTATGATAATATCTATTTCATCTTTTGTTTATATGGTTGCTGATATACATATTTGAGATAATTCTCCCCTTGTCTGCATATATGTTTCCTCTAAATCAATAAAGAGATTAATAACGAAAGAAAAGATTTCTCATGCTGTGACACAAAATGTAAATGTTCCTGTCGTTGTCTAGTTGTAAGCCAGTGAATATTTTTCCTCTCTTTTGTTTCCTTTCATGATGAAGGGTCTCAGCCTGAAACGTCGGATCTGCTCTTTGTCTTAGATGCTGCCTGGCCTGCTGTGTTTCTCCAGCGTTTTCTGTGTGTTGCTTGAATTTACTTTTTCTTTCTTCTCCTTGAGGGACAAGAGTGCCAGAAACCATGACACATGATTGTACACAAGACAACACAGATTTGAACCAGAGATAAAGCTGAGAGTGACCACTACACAATTCAAGCCCAAGACAGCAAGTCCCGACTGCATTTAGGTCTCCTCAGGTTGGTACCTCTGCAACCCTTCCACCTCACTGTGTTCACTCAATTACCACTCCCATTCCACCCCAGAAACTGACAGAGTCATGGAGACTGTGTGAAACCACCTCTCTTATCACAGGACCATTTCCATCCCGTGCATCCTGGGGTCAGAGGGTTCACTCATCCAGTGCTAAGTTTGTTTTTACATTGATTTATTTCTCATTTTAAAAGTTATCATTTCTGTGTGCTGATGGGTGTTTGTCATCCCAACCAGCTCTGCCCGAAATTCTTTGGTGTGATTGTTTCTTGGTGAAATTTGACAATGGGTTCCCCGGTTGGACCTTTATGCCCAGTCATCATGACCCCGTGTCGGTAACAGGAACCGACCCTGCTCCGGCTCCAGGCTCAGGTCAGCATTGCTCGGAGTTACCGTACTGGCACTGGAGAGGGCCCAGTCCATGTGGTCAATTCTGGCCAAAGGCAGCTGGGGCTCCACCCTGACACCGAGTCATTTTATGTGATTAGCAAAAGCTGCAGCCCTTTACTTCCACCCTGCCCCTGATGCATGGGAAATAAATATACAGTAAGGTTGTTTACAAAAGACTCATTTGGTGTTGTCAAATGCTCTGGTCACGTCTGCTGACCATTCAAACATGCGATTATGGGCATTAAATTAAGGGAGCAAACATAAGTTCAACAGATCGTGGAATGAAAAGGTGATAGAAATTCACCAAAACAAAAATCACTTGCAGTATTTTTTGCGGTTGGGGGTGCAGTGGAAAGTCCATCATAGCAGTGACTTTTGATGGTGGGTTGGCAGACCATCTTCTGCTCTGATCCGAGGTCAGTCTGCAGGTTGATTGGCATCTGCGAACAGTTCGAGCTGGCGTCGGTGGCCAGGGTCAACCACACGAAGAGCGAAGCCATGCTCTTTGGCAACTGGCATGACTGATCCAGCGTCCCCTTCACTATCAGGTCTGACCACATGAAGGTATTGGGGATCTGCTTCGCAGGGACTGAGGCATGCAGCAAAAACTGGCGGGAGCGGACTGCCAAGGTGAAACAGAAACTGGGACTGTGGGGAGGGCGCTCCCTTTTGAAAACGGGCAAGAACCTGGTCATCAGGTGTGAGGTGCTCTCAGGGCTGCTGTACTTGGCGCAGGTGTGGCCCGTCCCCCACTCCTGCAGCTCGGAAGTCACCCGAGCCGTCTTCAGATTCGTCTGGGGATCCAAGATGGAGCAGGTGAGACAGACCGTCATGCACAAGTCCCTGGACAACGGGGGCAAGAACGTCCTCAATGTCGCCCTCACCCTGATGGCCAGCTTCGTGTGTGGCTGCATCAGGTTGTGAGTGGATCCCAGATACGTGGGCACAAAGTACTACTATGTGCCCCGGTTTTACCTGTCGCACTGGCTACGAAGGATGGGTCTGGCCCCTTTCCCATGTAACGCCCCAGTCAGCTGGTCGTTGCCTCCCTACCTGTCCTTCGTGGAAAAATTCTTCAAGGTCAATGTATTTGATAACAATGCCATTAGACAGTGGTGGGCACGTAATGTCCTGCAGGCACTGCAGGAGAAGGACGAGATGGATTCAGTGGGGTGATTCCCTGAGCAGACGGTCCAGTTCATCTGGGAAAATGCCTCAACGCCAGACCTCACCAACAGGCACAAAGACCTCGCCTGGCTGGCGGTGAGAGCGGCCCTCCCAGTCAGATCCCTCCTGTACGCCCGGAACGGTTCCTCCACACCCCGCTGCCCACGGGAGGACTGTAATGGAGTGGAGTCGGTGGCTTACATCTTTGCACATTGTGAGTTCGCGAAGAAGGTGTGGAAGAGAATGGAAGGGACAGTACTAAGATTCACGCCAGGGAGTTGCGTTACCGAGGACTCTGTGATCTACGGCCTATTCCCGGGAACGCACACGGAGACAAACATCCGGTGCTGCTGGCAGATCATCAACTCGGTGAAATACGCTCTTTGGTCTGCCCGAAACTTGGTGGTCTGCTAGCACATGGAGATGTCTGTGACTGAATGCTGCCGGCTGGCACAGTCTCGTCTGCAGGAGTAGGTGCTGAGGGATGCACTCAAGCTTGGTGCGGCCACCGCGAAGGCCCGGTGGGGAAGGACCACAGTTTAAGGTTCATCACCCGTGGGATTGGGAGGGGTTGAGCTGGGTGGGGAGGAGACCTACCCTCATCAGCGGAGTGGACAGATAATCAACAGGGTGCCCAAGGAGTGGGTGGAATTGTTAATCTGGGAAAGCAGTAGGGACTTCGCCTGCCTTTATGGTTGATAATTTTATTGCTAATAAGTCTTAACTCTTGACCAAGGGTTGAGAGTAAATGAATGGTTTATTGTAAACATCTTTCATTTGTAAATGAACAGAGCGTCAACGCATAATTTTATTGTTAATAACTTTTTTGAATAAGGACTCAGAGTCAACAAATGTTTTTTCTTATATTGTAAATAACTTTATTTTGTAACACTTCTGAATAAAGTATTTTTGGGAAAAAAAAATATCTACACAGATGGTTCAATAGATCCAGCGAGAGGTCATTCAGGTATCTCTCTGTATGTTCATTAATTTCATGTCGGACAATGAGTGAGGTTTCCTCTCTTTATGAATTGATAAGAGGAGAATTAGTTGTCCTTTTTTATTATATATTGCATATTTTCTTATTACTATGTATGATTATGATAATATCTATTTCATCTTTTGTTTATATGGTTGCTGATATACATATTTGAGATAATTCTCCCCTTGTCTGCATATATGTTTCCTCTCAATCAATAAAAAGATTAATAATGAAAGAGAAGATTTCTCATGCTGTGACTCAAAATGTAAATGTTCCTGTCGTTGTCTAGTTGTAAGCCAGTGAATACTTTTCCTCTCTTTTGTTTCCTTTCAGGATGAAGGGTCTCAGCCTGAAACGTCGGCTCTGCTCTTTGTCTTAGATGCTGCCTGGCCTGCTGTGTTTCTCCAGCGTTTTCTGTGTGTTGCTTGAATTTACTTTTTCTTTCTTCTCCTTGAGGGACAAGAGTGCCAGAAACCATGACACATGATTGTGCACAAGACAACACAGATTTCAACCAGAGATGAAGCTGAGAGTGACCACTACACAATTCAAGCCCAAGACAGCAAGTCCCGACTGCATTCAAGTCTCCTCAGGTTAGTACCTCTGCAACCCTTCCACCTCACTGTGTTCACTCAATTACCACTCCCATTCCACCCTACAAACTGACAGAGTCATGGAGACTGTGTGAAACCACCTCTCTTATCACAGGACCATTTCCATCCCGTGCATCCTGGGGTCAGAGGGTTCACTCATCCAATGCTAAGTTTGTTTTTACATTGATTTATTTCTCATTTTAAAAGTTGTCATTTCTGTGTGCTGGTGGATGTTTGTCATCCCAACCAGCTCTGCCCGAAATTCTTTGGTGTGATTGTTTCTTGGTGAAATTTGACAATGGGTTCCCCGGTTGGACCTTTATGCCCAGTCATCATGACCCCGCGTCGGTAACAGGAACCGACCCTGCTCCGGCTCCAGGCTCAGGTCAGCATTGCTCGGAGTTACCGTACTGGCACTGGAGAGGGCCCAGTCAGTGTGGTCAATTCTGGCCAAAGGCAGCTGGGGCTCCACCCTGACACCAAGTTGTTTTATGTGATTAGCAAAAGCTGCAGCCCTTTACTTCCACCCTGCCCCTGATGCATGGGGAATAAATAAACCAGTATGGTTGTTTACAAAAGACTCGTTTGGTGTTGTCAAATGCTCTGGTCACGTCTGCTGACCATTCAAACATGCGATTATGGGCATTAAATTAAGGGAGCAAGCATAAGTTCAACAGATCTTAGAATGAAGAGGTGATAGAAATTCACAAAATCCAAAAACACTTGCAGTATTTTTTGCGGTTTGGGGGTGCAGTGGAAAGTCCATCATAGCAGTGACTATTGATGGTGGGTTGGCAGACCATCTTCTGCTCTGATCCGAGGTCAGTCTGCAGGTTGATTGGCATCTGCGAACAGTTCGAGCTGGCGTTGGTGGCCAGGGTCAACCACACGAAGAGCGAAGCCATGCTCTTTGGCAACTGGCATGACTGATCCAGCGTCCCCTTCACTATCAGGTCTGACCACATGAAGGTGTTGGGGATCTGCTTCGCAGGGCCTGAGGCATGCAGCAAGAACTGGCGGGAGCGGACTGCCAAGGTGAAACAGAAACTGGGACTGTGGGGAGGGCGCTCCCTTTTGAAAATGGGCAAGAACCTGGTCATCAGGTGTGAGGTGCTCTCAGGGCTGCTGTACTTGGCGCAGGTGTGGCCCGTCCCCCACTCATGCAGCTCGGAAGTCACCCGAGCCGTCTTCAGATTTGTCTGGAGATCCAAGATGGAGCGGGTGAGAGAAGACCGTCATGCACAAGTCCCTGGACAACGGGGGCAAGAACATCCTCAATGTCGCCCTCACCCTGATGGCCAGCTTCGTGTGTGGCTGCATCAGGTTGTGAGTGGATCCCAGATACGTGGGCACAAAGTACTACTATGTGCCCCGGTTTTACCTGTCGCCCCGGCTACGAAGGATGGGTCTGGCCCCTTTCCCATGCAACGCCCCAGTCAGCTGGTCGTTGCCTCCTTACCTGTCCTTCGTGGAAAAATTCTTCAAGGTCAATGTATTTGAGCACAAGGCCATTAGACAGTGGTGGGCACGTAATGTCCTGCAGGCACTGCAGGAGAAGGACGAGATGGATTCAGTGGAGTGATTCCCTGAGCAGATGGTCCAGTTCATCTGGGAAAATGCCTCAACGCCAGACCTCACCAACAGGCACAAAGACCTTGCCTGGCTGGCGGTGAGAGCGGCCCTCCCAGTCAGATCCCTCCTGTACGCCCGGAACGGTTCCTCCACACCCCGCTGCCCACGGGAGGACTGTAATGGAGTGGAGTCGGTGGCTTACATATTTGCACATTGTGGGTTCGCGAAGAAGGTGTGGAAGAGAATGGAAGGGACAGTACTAAGATTCACGCCAGGGAGTTGCGTTACCGACGACTCTGTGATCTACGGCCTATTCCCGGGAACGCACATGGAGACAAACAGCCGGTGCTGCTGGCAGATCATCAATTCGGTGAAATACGCTTTTTGGTCTGCCCGAAACTTGGTGGTCTGCTAGCACATGGAGATGTCTGTGACTGAATGCTGCCGGCTGGCACAGTCTCGTCTGCAGGAGTAGGTGCTGAGGGATGCACTCAAGATTGGTGCGGCCACCGCGAAGGCCCGGTGGGGAAGGACCACAGTTTAAGGTTCATCACCCGTGGGATTGGGAGGGGTTGAGCTGGGTGGGGAGGAGACCTACCCTCATCAGCGGTGTTGACAGATAATCAACAGGGTGCCCAAGGAGTGGGTGGAATTGTTAATCTGGGAAAGCATTAGAGCCTTCGCCTGCCTTTATGGTTGATAATTTTATTGCTAATAAGTCTTAACTCTTGACCAAGGGTTGAGAGTAAATGAATGGTTTATTGTAAACATCTTTCATTTGTAAATGAACAGAGAGTCAACGCATAATTTTATTGTTAATAACTTTTTTGAATAAGGACTCAGAGTCAACAAATGTTTTTTCTTATATTGTAAATAACTTTATTTTGTAACACTTCTGAATAAAGTATTTCTGGGAAAAAAAAATATCTACACAGATGGTTTAATAGATCCAGCGACAGGTTATTCAGGGATCTCTCTTTATGTTCATTAATTTCATGTCAGACAATGAGTG
Source organism: Mobula birostris (assembly GCF_030028105.1). NCBI lineage: Eukaryota > Metazoa > Chordata > Chondrichthyes > Myliobatiformes > Myliobatidae > Mobula > Mobula birostris. The sequence continues at coordinate 12,757,422 of NC_092373.1, forward strand.
AGGTTTCCTCTCTTTATGAATTGATAAGAGGAGAATTAGTTGTCCTTTTTTATTATATATTGCATATTTTCTTATTACTATGTATGATTATGATAATATCTATTTCATCTTTTATTAATATGGTTGCTGATTTACATATTTGAGATAATTCTCCCCTTGTCTGCATATATGTTTCCTCTAAATCAATAAAAAGATTAATAACGAAAGAGAAGATTTCTCGTGCTGTGACTCAAAATGTAAATGTTCCTGTCGTTGTCTAGTTGTAAGCCAGTGAATATTTTTCCTCTCTTTTGTTTCCTTTCATGATGAAGGGTCTCAGCCTGAAACGTCGGCTCTGCTCTTTGTCTTAGATGCTGCCTGGCCTGCTGTGTTTCTCCAGCGTTTTCTGTGTTTTGCTTGAATTTACTTTTTCTTTCTTCTCCTTGAGGGACAAGAGTGCCAGAAACCATGACACATGATTGTGCACAAGACAACACAGATTTCAACCAGAGATGAAGCTGAGAGTGACCACTACACAATTCAAGCCCAAGACAGCAAGTCCCGACTGCATTCAAGTCTCCTCAGGTTAGTACCTCTGCCACCCTTCCACCTCACTGTGTTCACTCAATTACCACTCCCATTCCACCCTACAAACTGACAGATTCATGGAGACTGTGTGAAACCACCTCTCTTATCACAGGACCATTTCCATCCCGTGCATCCTGGGGTCAGAGGGTTCACTCATCCAATGCTAAGTTTGTTTTTACATTGATTTATTTCTCATTTTAAAAGTTGTCATTTCTGTGTGCTGATGGATGTTTGTCATCCCAACCAGCTCTGCCCAAAATTCTTTGGTGTGATTGTTTCTTGGTGACATTTGACAATGGGTTCCCTGGTTGGACCTTTATGCCCAGTCATCATGACCCCGCGTCGGTAACAGGAACCGACCATGCTCCGGCTCCAGGCTCAGGTCAGCATTGCTCGGAGTTACCGTACTGGCACTGGAGAGGGCCCAGTCAATGTGGTCAATTCTGGCCAAAGGCAGCTGGGGCTCCATCCTGACACCGAGTCGTTTTATGTGATTAGCAAAAGCTGCAGCCCTTTACTTCCACCCTGCCCCTGATGCATGGGGAATAAATAAACCGGTAGGGTTATTTACAAAAGACTCGTTTGGTGGTGTCAAATGCTCTGGTCACGTCTGCTGACCATTCAAACATGCGATTATGGGCATTAAATTAAGGGAGCAAGCATAAGTTCAACAGATCTGAGAATGAAGAGGTGATAGAAATTCACCAAATCCAAAAGCACTTGCAGTATTTTTTGGGTGGTGGGGGTGCAGTGGAAAGTCGATCATTACAGCAACTTTTGATGGTGGGGTGGCAGACCATCTGCACAGATACAGTGGCTGAGAAAGTCAAGGATAGACAACCTGAACTGGTATTTAATGGGGTTAATAATCAGCCCACGATGGCTGAAGCAATAGAAAAGCATGTGGAGATGTGATAAGTGTTCAGTTTTGGATGCGCTGCTGACAGCTGCAGTACTGTGTAAAAGTCTTAGACACATGTATCTGCAGCAATGGTGCTCAGACTCTTGCTCAGTACTGTATATTATGTCTTTCCAGTCACAACTTAATACCACTTCATACACCTGAGCTGGTACAAAGCTAATCACTCTTAATTCTGTTTCCCAACCACCTCCTATTTTAATGAATTTACAGTATTGTTCAGAAGTTTCAGGCACCCTTGCTACATATATGTGCCTTTTGCACAGTGCTGTGTGTTGTCCAGGTAAACAAAAAGACAAACTGTCACTGTTTTAGCTCACAGTCCATGAGTTGCTGGGAAGTCTATGCTGCATTTTTCAGCCCAAAGGGCATGCACAGAAACTCAAACAGGCCAAATGGGGTGATAACAGCACCTTTGGGAATATGGTGAGAGCACCCAGGTACCTGATGATAAACCCTGACCAAATACACTTTACAAAAAATTATCTTTCTGGCTAAATTTACTGAAAAGTCTTGAATATGTGGGACTGGGTAATGATCAGGGGTAATGGTCTATTTAGAGATCGGCAGGGATGGCATTATCGGCTTCACTGAGTTCGTTGCTTAAAGATCATCGTTGGGTGCTTCACATCCAAGGATACAGATTGTGTTGAAAGGACAGGCAGAGGGAATTGGGAGGCATTGTTGTTAAAAAAAAAATCAAATCCTTGTAGAGAGATGACATAGGAATAGAAGTTGCAGAAACTTTGGGGTGGGGCGCGTTGATAGAACTAAGAAACTGCCAGGTCTCTGATGGGAATTTATACAGGCTCCCAAACAGTAGCCAGAATGTGGGATATAAATTACAATGGGAAATAGAAAAGGAAAATCTATGATGTAGCGAGCTGGTGTTCAGTGAATGGGAGGATAATGAGGATTGTGGAAAAACAAAGGAATCTGGCTTTGCAGACAATACAAAGGTAGATGGAAGGGCAAGTATTTTACAGCAAGCAGGGTGTCTGCAGAAGTATTTGGACAGATTGAGAGAAAAGGCAAAGAAGTAGTAGATGGAATATACTGTAGGGAAGTGTATGGTCATGCACTTCAGTAGAAGAAATTAAGGTGTCGTCTATTTTAAAATTTTAAAAATTGGAGGGGTAAAGGTCCTTGGAAGCACTTCTGCAGGATTCCGTAAAGGTTAACTTGAAGTTTGAGTCGCTTGTTACGAAGGCAACTGCAACGTTGGCATTCATTTCAAATGGACTAGAATATAAAAGAAAAGATGTATACTGAGGCTTTATATGGCATTGGTCAGACCAAACTTGGAGTATTGTGTGCAGATTTGGGCGGCTTATCTGAGAAATGATGTGCTGGAATTATAGAGTTTCCAGAGAAGGCTCACGAGATTGATCCAGCAATGAAAGGGTTAACATATGAGGAGCGTTTCATGGCTCTGGACTCGTACTCGCCAGATGATGGTGGATCTCATAGATACCTATTGAATATCGAAAGTTCTAGATAGAATGGACGTGAAAAGGATATTTTGTATACCTTCTGATCTACGGTCAGAGGGCATCCATTTAGACCAGAGATAAGGAGGAATTGAATCTGTGGAATCCATTGCCACGGATGGCTGTGGACACCAAGTAATTGAGGATATTTAAAATGGAAGTTGATTGGTTCTTGCTTAGTCATGGCGTGAAAGGTTCCAGGGAGAAGTGAGTACAGTGTGGTTGAGAGGGATACTCATTCAGCCATGATGGAATGACAGAACAGACTCAGGATGCTGAGTTGCCTAATTCTGCTCCTATGTCTTTTGGTCTTATGGTCTAATTGATGAAGACATTAGTGAGGCCTCACCTGGAATATTGTATTCAGATTTGCTTGCTTTGCTACAGTAAAGATGCCGTCCAGCCGCAAAGAGTGCTAAGGAGATTTACGAGACTTTTGTCAGCACTTCAAGGACTGAGTTATGGACAGAGTTTGGGCAGGTTGGGAGTGCACAACTTTAAGGAAAAACAAGAAATTTAATCAGGACACAGGAGAAAATTATTCACACAGTAGACAGTCAGACAGGTACATGAATAAGAATGGTTTGGAGGGATACGGGACAAATGCAGGCAGATGGGACTGGCTCAGAAGAGGATGCAACCAACACCACTTCCCCATTCCCTCTGCTCCCTCCCCGTGCATTACCCTGCTCCCTCCAGGTTAGTCAAACCAACTGACGCAATTTGCTCAAAGATAGTGTTGTCATCAACAGGTCCATCCAGATTGTCCTGTGATTGGCCTGGGGAGATTCAGATCATCAACTGACCCTATCAGACTGGGCTCCTGATCGGCTCCAGGACAATGACAACACTAATGACCAAGCCCTTGGTTGTGATGGGTTCCACCAATGTCCATACTGTCTACTGGCCTTTCTCCGTGGTGATCGACTCCTCTTCTGCTCTCAACTATTGGTCTTTCTCCAACAACAGCATCGTCTACTGACTGCAGTGGACTGCCATCGTCCATCGGCTCACCTCCACATCATCACCCAGTCTCTTCACTGATTGGTCCACATGAAGAACTCCAGTGGGTGACTTCACTGGGCACATCATTGAACTACAGCACAACAACTTCATTATATGGCATCAAGTTTGGGATCTTCACAGATCCAGTGGTCTTTGATAGACAACAGAACGTCAAGTCTGATTGGCGTGATGACTAATTTCAGCTCTGTCTCAACCAATCAGCTGAAGAAACAGCTCAGATCTACCCGAGCTGATTTTTTGTTGTCCGATGAGTGGCTGATCAATCCCAGAGCACCTCTCAGTAGCTCCATCAGTGACACCATATTTTTGGCCCCCAGCCTCACCCTACCCTTCCTCCTCAGCTCTCCATTCCCTCCTTCAGGTTCACCTTGCCCCATGTACTGGCTGTCCTCACTGTGACTGCCTGGTTCCTCCAGTGAGGGAGCACCTCCCTCCTGCTCCCCGACCCATTCCCCACCCTCCCTTCCATCCCTCCCCCACACATGTCTCCCCTCCCTCTCACCCCTCAACTTTTCCTTCCACCTCCATGCCCCACCTCTTCCCTTCCCTCTCCTATACACATACCCCTCCCTCCCATTTCCTCCCTCCCCCTCCCACACACTTCCCCATCTACCTCCCCACCTTCCCCCCTAGGACCTTGTCAGGGAGCCCTCCCTTCATCCTCCTCCTGCCCATTCCTCCCCACTCCCCTTCCCTCTCCCCTCCCCAAACCTCTCTCCCCCTCCCTCCCCCATCTCCTCTAACCCTTTCCTCCCTCCTCCTCCCCTTCCCCTCCACTCCACCACTCCCTCCCTATTCCTCCCCCTCCCCATCTCCCACCCTTCCCCTCCCCTCCCTCACTCTCCCCTTCCCCTCCCATCCTCCTCCTTCCTCTCCCTCTCTCTCCATCCCTCCTGCCTCTGCTCTTCCCTCATCTCAATTCCCTCTTCCCAACCTCTCACCTTCCTTCCGTCCCCTACCCTCCATCCCCTCAACTGTTTGTGTTTTGTGCGTGTGTGAGAGAGACCTACCCTCCCCACTTACCCCTCCCCTCCATGTCCACCGCATTCCCCACCCCTCTGATTCCTCCCCATCCCCTCCAGCCTTATCTGCACCCTCCCCTCTCTCTCACACACCTGCAAACGCACATACAGTTGGGGTGATGAATGGAGGGGGTGGGGGGCTGAGTGGGTGGAAGAGGGGGAGTGAGGAGGAGCGGGAAGGAGGTGAGAGGAAGTAGTAGGTTGAGGGGGAGTGTGGGTGAGGAAACAGGAGGGGAAGGGGTAGGTTGAAGGGGAGTGTGGGTGAGGAAACAGGAGGGGAAGGGGTAGGTTGAGGGGGAGGGTGGGTGAGGAAACAGGAGGGGAAGGGGTAGGTTGAGGGGAAGGGTGGGTGAGGAAACAGGAGGGGAAGGGGTAGGTTGAGGGGGAGGGTGGGTGAAGAAACAGGAGGGGAAGGGGTAGGTTGAGGGGAGGGGTGGGTGAGGAAACAGGAGGGGAAGGCAAGTGGGACTGAGTAGGAGGATGGTAGGAATGGGAGGGGGAAGAAGAGGGTTGAGGAGAGGGTGAGGTAGAGGGCAGGAGCAGGAGTGTTGCTGTGGAGCTGGAGTGAGGGGGAAGAAGTAAAGGGAGAGGGGAAGTGGATGGTTGAGGGGAGATAGAGAGGCAAGGAAGGTGGAAGGTTGGGAGTGGGATCAGAGGGAGATGAGGAGGGAGGCAGAGGGGAAGGAGGAAGTGTGGAGGGGATGGAGGAGAATGGGAAGGGGAGGGTTGAGGGTAAGGGAGGGGCACGGGAATGTGGTGGTGAGGGGGCAGGGGAAGGAATAGGGACGGATGGAGGAGGGGTGGGTGAGGGGGTTGGAGTGGGGAGGGGAGGGGAGGGGGAGGTTGGGGGTGGGTGGGCGGGGAGGGGGGGAGGGGAGGGTAGAGGGAGGGGGACTGAGGAGGAGTGGGTGGGAGGAAGATGTAAGGAGAGTTCCCCCATGAGGTCCCAGACACCCCCCATACCCCACCCCCCCCAACCCCATACCCCACATACCCCCCCCCCCCACCCCCCCTCATACCCCACCCCAGCCCAGACTATCCCCCTCTGGAATCGACCCCGTTCCCTGCTCGGGGCTGGGGGTAAGCGTTGAGCTGCTGAACCTGCAAGAAAATGGATCGTCTGATAGAATATGGTTCATGTACTTGGAAAATAAATTTACTTTGAAATTCAACTTTGAAATCTGTTCTTTGTAAAACATGTACTGATGAGAAATGGTCTCAATGAATGTCCGCGAGTGGAAAACACTGGTGTTCAGTCCCACTGCCCTTTGCCAGCCAAGAACCCCCACCTGAGTCTGTCCCATCTGCCTGGCGTGACCCATCTCTCTCTGAAGTTTCCTCTCCGCCCTGTCTAATGAAGCACATGTCAACCTCTGTTTTAAATATAGCCAACTGTGCCAATGAATTGCTGAGATTCATCACCCTCTGGGTAAAGAAATTCCACCTCATCTCTATAAATGAATGCCCTCTGTTGTTAGACAGTTTGTCCCTGGGGTGGGGAGGGGTGTGTTGCAGGAAAGATACCAGCTATCAATCTATGCCCCTCGTAATCTTATCACACATTATCATTCTCCCCTCAGCTCCACCACTCCTTACAAAATACCCAAGTTTGTTTGCCCTCTCCTTAAACAGTAACTTATGCCTTTAATCCAGACTGCATCCTGGTGAACCTCTTCTGCACCCTCTCCAATGTATCACTGTTACAGTGGGTCAACGGCAATGACAGATTCATCCAAGAGGAGCTGGCCAAAGTTGATGGGAATGGGACACTAGGAAGAATGACAGCAGAGCAGCAATGACTGGAGTTTTTGGGGCAATTTAGAAGGTGGAGGGCAGATGCGTCCCAAAGGTGAAGTATTCTAAAGGGAGGATGAGGCAAGCATGGCTGACAAGGGAAGTCAGAGACAGCATAGAATCAAAAAGGAGGGCATAGAGTAGTAGCAGAAAAGAGAGGGAAGCTTTACAAACCAACAAAAGCCAGTGAAAAACAATGAGAGAAAAGATGAAATCTGAAGGTAAGCCAGCCAATAATATTAAAGAGGATGCCGAAAGCTTTTCTTCCAGAGGTAGAAAGAGTAAAATTAAGGCAGAGTGAACATTAGACTGCTGGAAATGACACTGGAGAGGTAGTAATGGGAAAAAAGGAATGGTGAACAAACTGACTAAGAATTTTGCCAGCGAGGGAGAGAAGTGAGCGTAATCACTGTTGCCAATGAGAAGCTGAAATGTCGTAGGTAGATAAGTCATCTAGACCAGTTGGTCTACACCCCAGTTAAGTCAAGTCAAATTTATTTATAAAGCAGATTTAGAAACAACCCATGTTGACCAAAGTGCTGTACAAACCATAACAAGTAGCTAAAATCACAAATCAAGAAACACAGATAGAAACAACAAGGCACAAAGCTTATAGGCAGAAAATAAACTACACATGAGCCTTGGCACAAGCCAAAAATCAGCCACATCAGGACGATTCAAATGCTCGTGGATAAAGGTAAGTTTTGAGCCTGCACATAGAAGAGTCAAAGTAGGCGGCAGATCTGATAGGGAGGGAAATGCTGTTCCACAGTCTAGGGGCTACAACAGCAAAGGCACGGTCAACCCTGAGCTTAAATTTAGATCGCGGGACAGTCAGGAGCCCCAAGTCAGCCGACCTGAGGGAGCTGGAAGTAGAATAAGGGGTTTTACTGCTGGCTTTTACTACTGCATTAACTTGCTTGTCGAACTTGAAGGCAGAATGAAATATCACAGCAAGGTTTTTGACATGGGGTTTGCAAAGGGTGGACAGGTTACCAAGGTTGTTGGCAATCACTTTGATGGAGTCAGGGGGGCCAAATAGGACAACTTCAGACTTGCCTTCATTCAGCTGCAGGAAGTTTAGTGCCATCCAACAGTTTATGTCCTCAAGGCAATTCATGAGGGTGAGTGGATCTGACTAGACCTTTGTTTCAAGGGGGATAAAGCTGTGTGTCATCAGCATAACACGGGAAGGAAATGTCATAATTTTGGATGATTTGGCCGAGGGGAAGCATGTATAAGGAGAAAAGAATGGGACCTGGGATGGAAACTTGTGAGAACCCGCAGCAGAAACTAGCTGGAAAAGAAGAAGATGTTGCATTTCTGTAAATGCCTGCAAGAAAATGAATCTTAAGGAGAAATACAGTGCATTGAAATAGTATTCAGTCCGCACACAGTATTTTCATGTTTTACTCTGTCATTTTCTAAATATTTTGAAGTAGAATTTATTGAGCTGATCTACAAAACAGTGTGCATCATATCAAATCAAAAGAAAAATTCCAAAGTTTCTCAATAATTTACTAAAAATTGAAAGCAGAATTGTGAGTCTGAGAAAGTATTAATCCCTTCCTTTGTAATTACTACACTCACTTTCCTCGGGTGCCATTTGTGATCTCACCAACTCACCTAATTTGTCAATGCAGAACATTGAATTCATAAGAATAAAAACCCCTCAGTCTGTAAGGTCCAGCTGTATGATAGACTTAAAACAGCCCAAACCAAAATGAAGATAGCAGCTGCTTTTGATGGAAGGGTTTTTGCACCTTCTGCGGAGATGTGATGGCCGGGAAAGTCAATGGCTGATAACTTAGCCTGCTATTTTGCATGGTTAGTATCAATTCGTATTGGCTTAAGTGCTCGTAAAGTGTGCAGAGATGAGGTTCCTGTTTGGATTTGGATGCATTGGTGACAAGTTTGTCATTCAGGGGATCAAAAGGAAAATCTAAGTTTTTAATGCAGAATCCATCAGCTATTGGAAGACTGTACTACATCTTTCAGCCCAAACGGCATGCGTAGAAACTCAGAAAGGCCAAATGGGATTATCACAGCCATATCTAATCTGTACAGGACTTTCAGGCCTTTTAACATTCAAAGTGTTTCTATGAGTTCCCCCGTCATGCTCCTGAACTCCAGGGAATGTAGCCCAAGAGTTGTCAGACGTTCCTCATACGGTAACCCTTTCATTCCTGGAATCATTCTGGTGAATCTTCTCTGAACTCTCTCCAACGTCAGTATATCCTTTCTAAAATAAGGAGCCCAAAATTGCACACAGTACTCCAAGTGTGGTCTCACGAGTGCCTTATACAGCCTCAACATCACGTCCCTGCTTTTATATTCTATACCTCTAGAAATGAATGCCAACATTGCATTCTCCTTCTTCACCACTGACTCATCCTGGAGGTTAACCATTAAGGTATCTTGCACAAGATGTCCCAAGTCCCTTTCTATCTCTGCATTTTGAATTCTCTCCCCATCTAAATAATTGTCAGCCGTTGATTTCTTCCACCAAAGTGCATGACCATACACTTTCCAATATTGTATTTCATTTTCTACCTCTGTGCCCATTCCCCTAAACTATCGACGTCTCTCTGCAGGCTCTCTGTTTCCTCAGGACTACCTGCCCCTCCACCTATCTTTGTATCATCAGCAAATTTAGCCGCATATTCATTAATCCCACAGTCCAAATCACTGACACACATCATAAAAAAAACAGCGGTCCCAACATTGACCCCGATGTTCCCATAGGTTAGGACCCTGCTGCCGTTGGCAAACTGCAACGAATTTCGTCGCTCTTTGCCATCTGATCAATAAGTGATACTGGCAGCATATTCACTTGAGCACTTGTGTCACACAGGAAACATCGCCCCGAAATCGTGTCTGTAATGTACAGTAAACATCCCTGGCAGCTGGAACCCCACTGTGTTCACAGACCTCTGAGGCCAGATGTGCTGGCACTGTCAAAGCTACCAGGTGTTGGCACTTTCCAGTGTCCATACCAAAGCAAGCGAGGTAAAAACACAGGCCTGGTATTGTCTGTTTCGCAGCCATGGGTGCCCTTAAGTTGGAGGCTTGCTGACCGTGCTTATTGTGAGGTAGAGAAAGCTGAGTCTAGACTATCAGCCATATTAGCAAGCTCCCTTTTATCCTTCACAGGTGTACTTGATTGGGCTCAGCAAACTTGTTTCGGCATTTTCTGCATGAAGATTTGTTTAAAATTTAAAACAAGGATGGTGATTGCTCAGGTGGATAACATGTGATCCATTAGCTCTGATGGCTTAGCGTCACCGTGGCTGGGCGAGGAAAACAACTGTTGGTGCACTCAGACTCAACAGTCCAAAACTCTGTAAATGGTGAGTTTCAATGATCGGTATTGATCGTATTCAGGCAGGTTTTCAAGGAGACTCTTCACTCTGGAGATTGCTCGCAATGTAAATTGGACTTTGCCTTGCAGTACCAATGTAACGGCAGTTTGATCCAATGTAGGATTTCACAAATTATATGGCAGAGGCATTTTATTTTTACGAGAAAAAATAACAACTTACTTATTGAACACAAAGTGCAATAACACTCCTTAATGTAATTCACTCACCACCTCAGACCAGCCTCTTCAAGTGAACCCCAACCCAATGTCAACAGTTGTGAATACTAAAAACAACAGGAATTCTGCAAGATGCTGGAAATTCAAGCAACATACATCAAAGTTGCTGGTGAACGCAGCAGGCCAGGCAGCATCTCTCGGAAGAGGTGCAGTCGACGTTTCAGGCCGAGACGCTTCGTCAGGACTAACTGAAGAAGCACTTTTATATATTGGCGAGACCTGACGCAGACTGGGAGACCACTTTGCTGAACACCTACGCTTTGTCCACCAGAGAAAGCAGGATCTCCCAGTGGCCACACATTTTTAATTCCACATCCCACTCCTATTCTGACATGTATATCCACAGCCTGCTCTACTGTAAAGATGAAGCCACACTCAGGTTGGAGAACAACACCTTATATTCCGTCTGGGTAGCCTCCAACCTGATGGCATGAACATCGACTTCTCTAACTTCCGCTAATGCCCCACCTCCCCCTCGTAACCCATCTATTACTTATTTTTATACACACATTATTTCTCTCACTCTCCTTTTTCTCCCCTCTGTCCCTCTGAATATACCCCCTTACTCCATCCTCTGGGTCCCCCCCACCCCGCCTCTTTCTTCCCGGACCTCCTGTCCCCATGATCCTCTCGTATCCCTTTTGCCTATCATCTGTCCAGCTCTTTGGCTCCATCCCTCCCCCCTCGTGTCTTCTCCTATGATTTTGGATCTCCCCCTCCCCCTCCAAATTTCAAATCCCATACTCACTCTTCCTTCAGTTAGTCCTGACGAAGGGTCTCGGCCTGAAACGTGACTGCACCTCTTCCTAGGGATGCTGCCTGTCCTGCTGCGTTCACTCAGCAACTTTCATGTGTTTTGCTTGAATTACCAGCATCTGCAGAATTCCTGTGGTTTGCATTTTTAAATATCCTGGTGGGATTGTTTAATATAGCTGTTAGGGAGGGTTTAAACTAAGTTGGCAAGGAGAAGGAAACCAAGGTGTTAGGGTCGAGGAAGAGGAAAATAGAAACAAGTCAGAAATACTGTGCAGCATAGATGGGCAAGAAGGACAGGCTGGTGAATATACAGGGATAATTTGCTGCAAAATAGAAATATAGCAAAATCGGCAACAGATACTGATCTAAATGTGCTGTACTTAAATGCACGCAGCATTAGAAATAAAGTGAGATGACCTTGCTGCACAGTGCAGGTTAAAAGATATGACATTGTGGCCATCACTGAGTCATGGCTAAATGATGGATGTGATTGGGAGCTGAATATCCAAGGATACACAGTGTATAGGAAAGATAGGAAGGTAGGTAAAGGGAGTGGCGTGGCGCTGATGGTAAGTAACAATATCAAAACAATAGAAAGAAGGGACATAGGATCAGAAGAGGGAGAATCCTTATGGGTAGAATTAAGAAATGGCAAGGGTAAAAAGACACTCATAGCAGTTATATACAGGCCTCCAAATAGCAGCTGGGATGTGGACTACAAGTTGCAGCTGGAAATAGAAAAAGCGTGTCAGAAGGAAAATAGCAAGATAATTATGGGGGATTTTAATATGAAAGTGGATTCGGAAAGTCAGGAAGATACTGGGTCTCAGGAGAGGGAGTTTGTAGAATGCCAACAGGATGGCTTTTTGGAACGGTTTGTCCAGGGGACCGGCTGTTTTGGATTGGGTGCTGTGTAACGAACCTGAGGCGATTAGGGAGCTGGAGATAAAGGAACCCCTTGGAAGTAGTGATCATAATATGATTGAGTTCAGTTTCAAATTTGAAAAGGAGAAGCTGGTATCAGGTGTATCGATATTTCAGTGGAACAGGGGAAATTACAGTGTTATGAGAGAGGAACAGGCCCAAGTCGATTGGAAAAGTAAGCTAAATGGAGGGACGGCAGAGCAGAATTGGATGAAATTCCTACAAGAAATAAGGAAATTGCAGGAAAAATATATTCCAAGAGAAAAGAAAATCATAAATGGAAAAAAGGGCACAAATGTGGCTAACGAGAGAGGTTAGGGCAAAAATAAAAGCAAAAGAAACGGTGTACGAGGAAGCAAAAATTTGTGGGAAAAATGAGGACTGGAAGACTTTTAAAAACTTACAGAAGGAAACTAAGAAAGTCATTAGGAAAGAAAAGATGAATTATGAAAGCAAGTTGGCGATTAACATAAAAAAGGATACTAAGAGTTTTTTTAAATATATGAAGAGTAAAAGGGTGACAAGGGTAGATACGGGACCGATTGAAAATGATGCTGGAGAAATTATAATGGATAACAAAGAGATGGCGGAGGAACTGAATGAGTATTTTGCATCAGTCTTCACAGTGGAAGACATGAGCAATATACCTGATAGCCAGAGGTAATAGGAAATAGAATTAGCTACAGTCAAGATTACTAGAGAGAAAGTGCTTGGGAAGCTAAGTGGACTAAGAATAGATAAGTCTCCCGGACTGGATCAGGTGCACCAACGGGTTCTGAAGGAGGTGGCTTTGGAGATTGTGGAGGCATTAGAAATGATCTTCCAGGAATCAATAGACTCTGGCACGGTTCTGGAGGACTGGAAGGTCGCAAATGTAGTTCCGCTATTTAAGAAAGGAAGGAAGCAGCAAAAAGAAAATTACAGACCTATTAGTCTGACATCGGTAGTTGGAAAGATATTGGAGTCAATCCTCAAGGATGAGGTTATGAAATACCTCGAGGTGCATGACAAGATAGGCCGAAGCCAGCATGGTTTCATGAAGGGAAGATCATGCCTCACCAACCTATTGGAATTTTTTGAGGTATTCTCGAATGAGATTGACAAGGGAGAGGCTGTGGATGTTGTGTATTTGGTTTTCAAAAGGCCTTCGATAAGGCGCCGAATATGAGGCTGCTTAATAAGATGAGAGCCCATGGAATTATAGGAAAGATATTGAAATGGGTGGAGCACTGGCTGATAGGCAGAAAGCAAAGGGTGGGAATAAAGGGATCCTATTCCGATCGGTTGCCGGTTACTAGTGGTTTTCCGCAGGGGTCGGTGTTGGGGCGGCTTCTTTTTATGATGTATACCGATGATTTGGATTATGGATTAAATGGTTTTGTGGCTAAGTTTGCGGATGACACCAAGATAGGTGGAGGAGCAGGAAATGTTGAAGAAACGGAAAGGTTGCAGACAGACTTAGTTAGTCTAGGAGAGTGGGCAAAGAAATGGCAGACGAGATACAATGTTGACAAATGTACGGTTGTACATTTCGGAAGAAGAAATAATCGGGCAGATCATTATTTAGATGGGGAGAAAATTCAAAAATCGGGAGTGCAAAGGAACTTGGGGGTCCTCGTGCAGGATATCCTAAAGGTTAACCGCCAAGTTGGATCAGAAAGCGAATGCTATGTTGGCATTCATTTCAAGAGGAATGGTGTATAAGAGTAAGGAGGTGTTGATGAGGCTCTATGGGGCATTAGTGAGACCTCATTGGGAATACTGTGTGCAGTTTTGGGCCTCCTATCTTAGAAAGGATGTACTGATGTTGGAGAGAGTTCAGAGAAGATTTACGAGGATGATTCCTGGAATGGAGGGGCTAACATATGAGAGCGTTTGTCAGCTCTTGGATTGTATTCATCAGAGTATAGAAGAATGAGAGGGGATCTCATAGAAACGTTTCGAATGTTGAAATGGTTGGACAGAGTAGATGTGGAAAGGTTGTTTCCCTTGGTGGGTGAGTCCAGGACAAGAGGCCATAGTCTTAGAATTAGAGGGTACCCAGTTAAAACAGAGATGAGGAGAATATTTTTTAGCCAGAGGGACGTGGATTTGTGGAATTCGTTGCCACATACATCTGTGGAGGCTCGATCATTGAGGCTGTTTAAGGAGGAGATTGACAGGTATCTAATTAGTCAGGGTATCAAGCGATATGGGGAAATAGCCGGAAATTGGAACTAGATGGGTGAACAGTTTAGCTCATGGGGGAGCTGCGGAGCAGACTCGATGGCCCGAATGGCCTACTTCTGCTCCTTTGTCTTGTCTTGTGAGGAAATGGCAAGCATTTTGTCAGCTCCGACACCCAAAAAGTTAGCACTGCACCCCTGAATAAGATTAAGGAAATCTGTAAAAACAATAGGTTTGTTATCATGGGGTCCCTCAACTTCCCTAATACCAATCAACCTCGGGGCTCTGCCTAAAGAGCTGCGTTTTCATCAGAAGCCGATCGAGATTTAGAAAGCAGAACTTCGCGACAGTTTTCTCTTAGTTGGACAAACAACGTCGCGCTGTGTGTAAAAATAGCTCCCTTTTCATCAGGAGGCTGTCGAGATGTAAAAGGCGGGAGTTTGACGGACGTTTCTCTGAGTTCAGGAGTGACCAATCAGCAAGAGGCAGTGTGTAAAAAAGAGCTGCCTTCAGTCAGGTCCGCTTCAGGACTTCAAAAGCAGAGCTTCACGGCAGTTTCCTCAGGTGGAGAACCGACTTCAAGCTGTGTAAAAAGAGCTACATTTTAATCAGGAGGACTATCGAGGCAATAATTTCGTGGCAGATTCTCTGAGTTGAGGAACGACCAATCAGCAAGATGGAGTGCATAATAAAAGAGTTACCTTTCTGTCAGGTCTGCGTTCAAGATTTTGTAAGCAGCTCTTCGATGCAAATTTCTCTCAGTTCGACAATAAGCATCAGAGCTGAGTGTGAAAAGAGCTACCCCTTTAATTTAAAGAGCGATCGAGATTTAGAAAACAGCTTCGCTCGCGGCAGTTTTCTTTCAGATGGACAATGAACGCCAAGGTTACATAAAAAGAGCTGCTTTTTAATTTGGAAGGCGATCGAGACTTAGAGAAAACAGCTTCGCGGCGGTTTTGTCTCAGGGATGAGTGGGAAAAGAGCTACCTTGTAATTTGGAGGTCTATCGAGGCAATGATTTCGTGGCAGATTCTCCGAGTTGAGGATCGACTCAACTCAGAATCAAGCGGCAGTGCGTAATAGAAGAGCTACCATTCTCTCAGATCCGCCTTCAAGATTTTAAAAACAGAGCGTCGCGGCGATCTTCTCTTAGCTGGAAAATAAACATCAGGGCCTAAATGGAAAATGAGCTACCCTTTTAATCTGGAGAGCGATAGAGATTTAAAGAGAACAGCTTCGCGGCGGTTTTCCCTCAGATGCACAATAAACATAAGGGATGAGTGTAAAAATCTACCTTTTAATCTCGGGGGCTGTCGAGATTTCAAAGACAAGATTTTCGCGGCAGTTTCTCTGAGTTGAGCTACCAATCAGCAGAGGCAGTGCGTCAAAAAAAGCTATCTTTCAGTCAGGTTCGAGTTCAAGATTTTAAATCAGAGCTTCGCGGCGATCTTCTCTCAGCTGGACCATAAACGTCAGGGATTAGTGTAAAAAGAGCTACCTTTTAATTTGGGGTGCGGGTGACGTCCGGGCCTAACGTCCCGCTCACCCCGGGAAAGTGAGCGCAATACATCGCCTCTCCTTTCCCGGTGTAGTGATCGCCGTGTGGTCACTGTCTGGCCAGCTGGGCAGCGGCCACTGCAAATGGCCTCTCCGACATTACTGCGTCCGCAGCAACACCTTCTCGCCGGTGCCCCCCGTTTCCACCAAGCTTGCTCGGTCATGGCGCGACTGAGTGTCCGGCGGTATAACTGGATGGGTCGGCTGGGCTCGTTAGCCTTGGTTGGAATTGGCAGCCAGCCGAAGAGACGGACAACTCTGAATCCAAACCCGGGCAGGTGGGGCTCGTTAGCCTTGTCAGGCCATCCACCTCGGACAAGGACACTCCGACGTAAATCCTCTGTAATCCACAGCACTCTCCCCAGACACAGTGTGATCCCACACACTCTGTAATCCACGCCCACACCACTCCCCCCAGACACAGTGTGATCCCACACACTCTGTAATCCACACCCACACCACTCCTCCCAGACACAATATGATCCCACACACTCTGAAATCCACAGCCACACCACTCCCCCCAGACACAGTGTGATCCCACACACTCTGAAATCCACACCCACACCACTCCCCCCAGACACAGTGTGATCCCACACTCTAATCCACACCCACACCACTACATAATGTACTGGTTGGGCACAGGAGTACATTCAGCCAGAGACTCATTCCACCAAGATGCAACACTGAGCATCATAGGAGGTCATTCCTGCCTGAGGCCATCAAACTTTACAACTCTTCCCATAGAATCATAGAACCATAGAAACTACAGCACAGAAACAGGCCTTTTGGCCCTTCTTGGCTGTGCCGAACCATTTTCTGCCTAATTCCGCTGACCTGCACATGGACCATATCCCTCAATACACCTCCCATCCATGTATCTGTCGAATTCATTCTTGAATGTTAAAAAAGAACCCGCATTTACCACCTCGTCTGGCAGCTCATTCCATACTCCCACCACTCTCTGTGTGAAGAAGTCCCCCCTAATGTTCCCTTTAAACTTTTCTCCCCTCACCCATGTCCTCTGGTTTTTTTTCTCCCCTTGCCTGAGTGGAAAAAGCCTGCTTGCATTCACTCTATCTATACCCATCATAATTTTATATACCGCTATCAAATCTCCCCTCATTCTTCTACGCACCAGGGAATAAAGTCCTAACCTATTCAACCTTTCTCTGTAACTGAGTTTCTCAAGTCCCAGCAACATCCTTGTATATCTTCTCTGCACTCTTTCAACCTTATTTGTATCCTACCTGTAATTTGGTGACCAAAACTCAACACAATACTCCAGCTTTGGCCTCACCAATGCCTTATACAACCTCATTATAACATTCCAGCTCTTATACTCAATACTTTGATTAATAAAGGCCAATGTACCAAAAGCTCTCTTTATGACCCTATCTACCTGTGACGCCACTTTTAGGGAATTTTGTATCTGTATTCCCAGATCTTTCTGTTCCACTGCACTCCTCAGTGCCTTATCATTAACCCTGTATGTTCTACCTTGGTTTGTCCTTCCAACGTGCAATACCTCACACTTGTCTGTATTAAACTCCATCTGCCATTATTCAGCCCATTTTTGCAGCTGGTCCAAGTCCCTCTGCAGGCTCTGAAAACTTTCCTCACTGTCCAATACACCTCCAATCTCTGTATCATCAGCAAATTTGCTGATCCAATTTACCACATTATCATCCAGATCATTGATATCGATGACAAATAACAATGGACCCAGCACTGATCCCTGTGGCACACCACTAGTCACAGGCCTCCACTCGGAGAAGCAATTCTCTACCTCCACTCTTTGGCTTCTTCCATTGAGCCAATATCTAATCCAATTTACCACCTCTCCATGTATACCTAGCGACTGAATTTTCCTAACTAACCTCCCATGCGGGACCTTGTCAAAGGCCTTACTGAAGTCCATGTACACAATATCCACTGCCTTCCCTTCATCTACTTTCCTGGTAAACTCCTCGAAAAACTCCAATAGATTGGTCGAACACGACCTACTATGCACAAAGCCATGTTGACTCTGCCTAGTAAGTCCCTGTCTATCCAAATGCTTGTAGATTCTGTCTCTTAGTACTCCCTCCAGTAACTTACCTACTACCGACGTTAAGCTTACCAGCCTATAATTTCCCGGATTACTTTTCGATCCTTTTTTAAACAACGGAACAACATGAGCCACTCTCCAATCCTCCGGCACCTCACCTGTAGACAGCGACATTTTAAATATTTCTGCCAGGGCCCCTGCAATTTCAACACTAGTCTCCTTCAAGGTCCGAGGGAACACCCTGTCAGGTCCTGGGGATTTATCCACTTTAATTTTCCTCAAGACGGCAAGGACCTCCTCCTTTTCGATCTGTACAGTTTCCATGATCTCACTACTTGTTTCCCTTAATTCCATAGACTTCATGCCAGTTTCCTTAGTAAATACAGATGCAAAAAACCTATTTAAGATCTCCCCCATTTGCTTTGGTTCCACACATATCCTCCCTTGGAGGGTCAGACACCCTGAGCCAATAGGCTGGTCCTGGACTTATTTCCTGGAATAATTTACATATTCTTATTTAATTATTTATGGTTTTATATGGCTATATTTATACTCTGTTCTTGGTTGGTGCAATTGTAACAAAACCAAATTTCCCTCGGGATCAATACAGTATGACTATGACTATATCCTGATATTTTTCGGTCGTGACTTTCCCTCCTGGTCAAGCAGTTTACTTTCTCGTTGATTTAATATTTTTATCGTCTTACTTTGTTTTTACTTTACATTATTGATATCCACAAAGAGTCACAAGCACAACCAGACTTCTTGATGATGATTTTTTGATATTCCGGCTAATTAAGTCAAGATTTGATGAAGATGCTCTCCAAAAAGACAAAAAGATCTTGATAGTATGGTTGAGTGGTCTCAACAATGGGGCATGCAGTTCAATCCTTCCAAATGTGAAACCATGCGTGTCACCAGGAAGAGAAAACCAGGTAAAACATCATATAAAATCCTAGGTGTCACTATTGAAGAAACCAAACATATCAAGTATCTTAGTATCAACATCCAGAATGTTCTACACTGGAATATACAGACACATCATGCAACAGGAACACAAAATACTCTGCTGATGCTGGGGTCAAAGCAACACTCACAACACGCTGGAGGAACTCAGCAGGTCGGGCAGCACCTGTGGAAACGATGAGTCGACGTTTCGGACCGGAACCCTTCGTCAGGACTTTGAGTCGCTCGAATCTTTTTCTTAAATTGTCTCGTTGTAAACAGTGAATATTTTTCCTCTCTTTTGTTTCCTTTCATGATGAAGGGTCTCAGCCTGAAACGTTGGCTCTGCTCTTTGTCTTAGATGCTGCCTGGCCTGCTGTGTTTCTCCAGCGTTTTCTGTGTGTTGCATGAATTTACTTTTTCTTTCTTCTCCTTGAGGGACAAGAGTGCCAGAAACCATGACACATGATTGTGCACAAGACAACACAGATTTGAACCGTATGAAGCTGAGAGTGCCCACTACACAATTCAAGCCCAAGACTGCAGGTACCGACTGCATTCAGTACTCCTGACTGGGGGGCAGTGGAAAGCCCATCATAGCTGTGACTTTTGATGGTGGGGAGGCAGACCATCTGCACAGATAGAGTGGCTGAGAAAGTCAAGGATATACAACCTGAACTGGTATTTAATGGGGTTAATAATCAGTCCATGATGGCTGAAGCCATCAATCACTCCATCCCAATTCCTCCCCCTTCCCATCTCCCACTCCTTCCCCTTCCCTCCCCTCCCTCCTCTCCCCTTCCCCTCCCATCCTCCTCCTTCCCCTCCCTCTTTCTCCATCCCTCCTGCCTCTGTTCTTCCCTCACCTCAATTCCCTCTGCCCAACCTCTCACCTTCCTTCCCTTCCCTACCCTCCATCCCCTCAAATGTTTGTGTTTTTGTATTTTGTGTGTGTGAGAGAGACCTACCGTTCCCGCTTCCCCCACCACCCTCCATCTCCACCGCATTCCCCACCCACACCACTCCCCCCTAGACACAGTGTGATCCCACACACTCTGTAATCCACACCCACACCACTCCCCCCAGACACAGTGTGATCCCACACACTCTGTAATCCACACCCACACCACTCCCCCAGACACAGTGTGACCCCACATTGTAATCCACACCACTCCCCCAGACACAGTGTGACCCCATATTGTAATCCACACCCACACCACTCCCCCCACACACCGCAATCCACATGCATAAGCTGCAACCCCCCTCACACCCCAATCCCCAGACACTCCGCACTCTCCTACGTTCACTGTAACCCTGGTGTGCACTCCAGTCGCCCAACTGCACTCCCCCGTGTTTACTGAAACCCCCATACATACCACAACCCTCATTCACACTGCACACCTCACACCAACTGAACACACCTTCCCCATTGTTCCTCGCCTGCTCTCCCTCCCTCCCTCCCTCTGTCCAACTCTAACTCCTTCTTGCACCTCCCTCTTAACCATCCCTCAACTGCCCCTCCCCACTGTCACCTTTTCCCTACACTCCTTCCCCTCTCCCCTCTAACACCCTCCCCTCTCCCCCTCTCCACACTGTCACCACAACCCACTACTTCTCCCTTCCACCATCTCCCCACCCCTCTGTTTCCTCCCCATCCCCTCCAGCCTTATCTGCACCCTCCCCTCTCTCTCACACACCTTCAAACACACATACAGTTGGGGTGATGGATGGAGGGAGTGAGAGGCAGAGTGGGTGGAAGAGGGGGAGTGAGGAGGAGAGGGAAGGAGGTGAGAGGATGGAGATGGTTCAGTGGGAGGGAGGAGGAGGGGAGGGGAGGGAAGAAGGAGGGAGCAGGAAGAGAGGGGGAGGGAAGTGAAGACAGAAGGAAGGGAAAGGGGATGGTTGAGGAGAGGGGAGGTGGAGGGTGTGGGGAGGGTTAAGAGGCAAGCAGGGTGAAGGAACTGGAGAGTTAGGGTTGGGGTGTGAGGAGGAGGGGGAATAATGGAGAAGTGGACGAGGCGGTTGAGGGCGAGGATGGGGGGAGTATGTGAAGCAGCAGGAGGGTGGAGGTAGAGCAGCCCCGAGGAGGAGGAAGGGGAGAGAAAGCTAAAGTTGAGGAAAGGGGAGGGAAACGGAGGGGGAGGGAATGGGAAGTGGAGGGTTGAAGGGAAGGGAAAGGCAAGGGATGGGAAGCAGAGGGAGCAGGATGGGAGCGGAGTGGAAGGGGTAGGTTGAGGGGAAGGGTTGGTGAGGAAACAGGAGGGGAAGGGGTAGGTTGAGCAGGAGGGTGGGTGAGGAAACAGGAGGGGAAGGGTTAGGTTGATGGGGAGGGTGGGTGAGGAAACAGGAGGGGAAGGGGTAGGTTGAGGGGAAGGGTGGGTGAGGAAATAGGAGGGAAAGGGTTAGGTTGAGGGGAAGGGTGGGTGAGGAAACAGGAGGGGAAGGGGTAGGTTGAGGGGGAAGGTGGGTGAGGAAACAGGAGGGGAAGGGGTAGGTTGAGGGGGAGGGTGGGTGAGGAAACAGGAGGGGAAGGGGTAGGTTGAGGGGGAAGGTGGTTGAGGAAACAGGAGGGGAAAGAGTAGGTGAGGGGGAGGGTGGGTGAGGAAACAGGAGGTGAAGGCAAGTGGGACTAAGTAGGAGGATGGTAGGAATGGAAGGGGGAAGAAGAGGGTTGGGGAGAGGGTGAGGTAAAGAGCAGGAGCAGGAGTGTTGCTGTGGAGATG
Organism: Mobula birostris; assembly: GCF_030028105.1. NCBI lineage: Eukaryota > Metazoa > Chordata > Chondrichthyes > Myliobatiformes > Myliobatidae > Mobula > Mobula birostris. The sequence goes on from NC_092373.1 coordinate 12,778,956, forward strand.
GAGTGAGTGGGAAGAAGTAAAGGGAGAGGGGAAGTGGAGGTTTGACGGGAGATAGAGGGGCAAGGAATGTGGAAGGTTGGGAGTGGGAAAGGAGGGAGATGGGGAGAGAGGCGGAGGGAAAGGAGGAAGGAGTGGAAGGGATGGAGGACGAATGGGGAGGGTTAACAGTAAGGGAGGGGCAGGGTAATGTGGTGGTGAGGGGACGCGGAAGGAATAGGGACGGCTGGAGGAGAAGAGGGTGAGGGGGATGGGGTGGGGGAGGGGAGGGGAGGGGGAGGTGTGGGATGGGTCGTTGGGGGGGTAGGGGAGGGTAGAAGGAGGGGGAGTGAGGAGGAGTGTGTGGGAGTAAGATGGATGGAGGGTTCCCTCATGAGGTCCCGGACACCCCCCATACACCCACACCTCCTATACTACCCTCTACCCCCCATGCTTCACCTCCCCCCCCACCCCCCATACCCCCTCCATCCCACCCCAGGCCAGACCATCCCCCTTTGGAATCGGCCCCATTCCCTACCTGGGGCTGGCGGTGAACGTTGAGCTGCTGAACCTGCAAGAAAATGGATCGTCTGATAGATTATGGTTTATGTACTTGGAAAATAAATTTACTTTGAAATTCAACTTTGAAATCTGTTGTTTGTTAAACATGTACTGATGAGAAATGGTCTCAATGAATGTCCGCGAGTGGAAAACACTGGTGTTCAGTCCCACTGCCCTTTGCCAGCCAAGAACCCCCACCTGAGTCTGTCCCATCTGCCTGGCGTGACCCATCTCTCTCTGAAGTTTCCTCTCCGCCCTGTCTAATGAAGCACATGTCAACCTCTGTTTTAAATATAGCCAACTGTGCCAATGAATTGCTGAGATTCATCACCCTCTGGGTAAAGAAATTCCACCTCATCTCTATAAATGAATGCCCTCCGTTGTTAGACAGTTTGTCCCTGGGGTGGGGAAGGGTGTGTTGTGGGAAAGATACCAGCTACTGATCTATTTTAAAAATGCAAACAACAGGAATTCTGCAAATGCTGGAAATTCAAGCAACACACATCTCCCTCGTCCTGGAATGAAAAGCCTCATCCTGAGAGCAGATGCGGCGGAGACGGAGGAATTGCGAGAAGGGATGGCATTTTTGCAAGAGACAGGGTGAGAAGAGGAATAGTCCAGATAGCTGTGAGAGTCAGTAGGCTTATAGTAGACATCAGTGGATAAGCTGCCTCCAGAGACAGAGACAGAAAGATCCAAAAAGGGGAGGGCCTTGTCGGAAATGGACCAGGTAAACTTGAGGGCAGGGTGAAAGTTGCTCTCAGGACGAGGCTTTTCATTCCAGGACGAGGGAGATGTCCTCCTTTTTTAAAGAAAGGGGTTCCCTTCCTCCACTATCAACTCTGCTCTCAAACGCATCTCCCCCATTTCAGGCACATCTGCTCTCACTCCATCCTCCCGCCACCCCACTAGGAATAGGGTTCCCCTGGTCCTCACCTACCACCCCACCAGCCTCTGGGTCCAACATATTATTCTCCATAACTTCCGCCACCTCCAACGGGATCCCACCAATAAGCACATCTTTCCCTCCCCCCCGCTTTCCACAGGGATCGCTCCCTACGAGACTCCCTTGTCCATTCGTACCCCCCATCCCTCCCCACTGATCTCCCTCCTGGCACTTATCCTTGTAAGCGGAACAAGTGCTACACATGCCCTTACACTTCCTCCCTTACCACCTTTCAGGGCCCCAGACAGTCCTTCCAGGTGAGGCAACACTGCACCTGTGAGTCGGCTGGGGTGATATACTGCGTCCGGGTCTCCCGATGTGGACTTCCATATATCTGCGAGACCCGACGCAGACTGGGAGACCGCTTTGCTGAACACCTACGTTCTGTCCGCCAGAGAAAGCAGGATCTCCCAGTGGCATGCTGGCATGAACATCGACTTCTCTAACTTCCGCTAATGCCCTACCTCCCCCTCGTACCCCATCCGTTATTTATTTTTATACACACATTCTTTCTCTCACTCTCCTTTCTCTCCCTCTGGCCCTCTGACTATACCCCTTGCCCATCCTCTGGTTTCCCCCCCGCCTTGTCTTTCTCCCTGGGCCTCCTGTCCCATGATCCTCTCATATCCCTTTTGCCTATCACCTGTCCAGCTCTTGGCTCCATCCCTCCCCCTCCTGTCTTCTCCTATCATTCTGGATCTCCCCCTCCCTCTCCCACTTTCAAATCTCTTACTAACTCTTCCTTCAGTTAGTCCTGACGAAGGGTCTCGGCCTGAAACGTCGACTGTACCTCTTCCTAGAGATGCTGCCTGGCCCGCTGCGTTCACCAGCAACTTTGATGTGTGTTGCTTGAACTTCCAGCATCTGCAGAATTCCTGTTGTTCACCAAAAGAGATGTTGTTCACTTGGATTTTCATGAGGCCTTTAACAAGATGCCACACATGAGGATACTGAAGAAGAGAAGAGCTAGAGTACTACAGGAAATATACAAGCATGGATAGAAGATTGACAGATTGACTAGCGTGGGAATATAGGAGGCCTTTCCCAGTTGGAGTCCAGTGACTTGGGGGTTCAGCAGGGGTTCGTGTTGGGTCTGCTGCTTTTTACACGATATGGTAACAATCTGATCGATGGAATTGATGGCTTTCTGGCCAATTTGCAGATGATACTAAGATGATTGGAGAGGCAGGTGGGGTTAAGGAAGCCTGGAGTCTGCAGGAGAATGGCCAACGAAGCACCGGATGGAATACAGTGTCAGCAAGTCGTGCACTTTGGTAGACAGAATAAAGGGTGCGGCGGCTACTGGAACAAACCAACAACACTTACAGACAAAGCAGGGGAAGGAGGGAGTTGATCTTGTGCGATAGTCTCTCCAATCCAATAACAACATTCCAAAGTCTAAGAATACCTTCGGTCTTTTATTTGAAAAGTAGCAAAACAAACAATCTTGATGTGATAGAATCTAATGAACTAAAATCAACGATAAAACAAAATAAACAGTCAGCGTATTTAATGTACATAAGCCAAGCGTTCTTAAGTGTTTTCAAGAAGATTCAAAGATGGAAATATAGAAAAGTATGGCAGAAAATCTGGCCCTTTGGCCCATCTAGTGTGTGCTAAAGCATTTAAACTGTCTACGCCCATTGACCTGCACAGGGACCATTGCCCTCCATACCCCTGCAATTCATGTACCTGTTCAAGCACATCTTAAACATTGAAATCAATCTCACATGCACCAATTGAATTGACAGCCCATTCCACACTCTCCTGACCTTCAGAGGAAGAAGTTTCCGCTCATGTTCCCCTCAAACATCTCACCTTTCACCCTTAACACATGACCTTTGGTTGTAGTACCAACCAACCTCATAGGGCTGCTTGTAATTACTCTACCTTTTCCCCTCATAATTGTTTTACTTCTATTAAATATCCCATCAAATTTCTATGTTCCAGGGAATAAATTCTGAATGTATTCAATCTTTCCTGCAGTCCTGTAGACGCAGCAGACCCAGCAAGATCCTTCTAAACTTTCTCCATACTCTTTCAATGTCATTTACATCTTTCCTGTCGGACAGTGACCAAAATTGCTCACAATGCTCCAAATTAGGCCTCACCAGTGTCCTATACAACTTCAACATAACATCCCATTTCCAGTAGTCAGAACTTTAACATATGAAGGCCAATGTGCCAAAAGATTTCTTTACAGTCCTATCCACCTGTGAATTATGGACCTGTATTCCCAGAGCCTTTTCTTCTACCGCTCTCCTCAGTGCCCTACCATTCACCGTGCAAGACCTATCCTAGTTGGTCCTACTGAAGAGCAACACCTCACACTTGTCTGTCTTAAATTCCATCTGCCATTTTTCAGCCCATTTCTCCAGCTGGACCAGATCCCACTGCAAGCCAGGATAGTCTTCCTTGCTGTCCACTACACCCACAATCTTGGTTCATCTGCAAATTATATCCAGATCATTGATACAGATGACAAACAACAAGAGACCCAATACCATCCCTGTGGCACTCCACTAGTCACAGACCCCCAGTCAGAGATACAACCATCCACGAACACATAGTCATAGTCATACTTTATTGATCCTGGGGGAAATTGGTTTTCGTTACAGTTGCACCATAAATAATTAAATAGTAATAAAACCATGAATAGTTAAATAGTAATATGTAAATTATGCCAGGAAATCAGTCCAGGACCAAGCAACACACATCAAAGTTGCTGGTGAACGCAGCAGGACAGGCAGCATCTCTAGGAAGAGGTACAGTCGACGTTTCGGGCCGAGACCCTTCGTCAGGACTAACTGAAGGAAGAGCTAGTAAGAGATTTGAAAGTGGGAGGGAGAGGGGGTGATCCAAAATGATAGGAGAAGACAGGAGGGGGAAGGATGGAGCCAAGAGCTGGACAGGTGGTTGGCAAAAGGGATATGAGAGGATCATGGAACAGCAGGCCTAGGGAGAAGGAAAAGGGGGAGGGGGAGGAAACCCAGATGATGGGCAAGGGGTACAGTCAGAGAGACAGAGGGAGAAAAAGGAGAGAGAGAGAAAGAATGTGTGCATATAAATAAATAATGGATGGGATACGAGGGGGAGGTGGGGCATTAGGGGAAGTGAGAGAAGTCAGTGTTCATGCCATCAGGTTGGAGGCTACTCAAACAGAATATAAGGTGTTGTTCCTTCAACCTGAGTGTGGCTTCATCTTTACAGTAGAGGAGGCCGTGGATAGACATATCAGAATGGGAATGGGATGTGGAATTAAAATTCCTCGTGTTTAAGTCCAGGACCAGCATATTGGCTCAGGGCGTCTGATCCACCAAGGGAGGAGTTGTAAAATTTGATGACCACAGGCAGGAATGACTTCCTATGACGCTCTGTGTTGCATCTCGGTGGAATGAGTCTCTGGCTGAATGTACACCTGTGCACAACCAGTACATTATGTAGTGGATGGGAGACATTGTCCAAGATGGCATGCAATTTGGACAATATCCACTTTTCAGACTCCACCGTCTGAGAGTCCAGTTCCATCCCCTCTCTGGCTTATCCCACAACGGCAATGTCTAATCCTATTTACTACCTCATCTTGAATAACGTCCCTCCCCCTCTGTTTTGTCTGAAATAACAGAATCCCAAAACCACACCAATATTTGTTCTGCACTCTGGTTCCCACCACCTTGCAACATCTGTTTAAATCGCCTTGAAGCACAAGCAAACCTTCCCACTAGTATATCAGTCCCCTTCCAGTTCACTTGCAAACCGTTTTTTTCTCTACAAGTTCCAAGTTCCCTGGAAGACAGCCCAATGATTCAAAAAATCTAATGCTATCCCTCCTCCGCCAACTCCTTGACCAAGAGTTGAACTATATGATCTTCCTATTTCTGGCCTCACTAGCATGTGGAAAAGGTGTCAATCCTGAGATCACAAACATAGACATCCTGCCCTTTAACATCGCACCTAACTCCATGAATTCACTTTGCAAAACCTCATCACTTGGTACCTACATGAACCACCACCTCTGGCTGCTCACCCTCCCTCTTGAGAAAGCTAAGGACTCGATCTGAGGTGTACTGAACCCTGGCACCTGGGAGGCAACATACCATCTGGGGATCTCGTACTCACCCACAGAACTTCCTGTCTGTTAACCTAACTAACGAATCCCCAATCACCACAGCTTGCCTCTTCAACCTCCTTCCCTTCTGAGTCTCAGAGACAGACTCAGTGTCAGAGACCTGACCATTGTGACTTTTCTCTGCTTGCTCATGCCCCGAACAGTAACCAAAGATGTTGCTGAGGGCGAGTGACCAAAGGTTTAGTCTGCACTGGCTGTTTAACCCCTGTCCCCTTCCTGACTGTCACCATGCTCCTGTGTTCTGAGACTGGGACAGACCCTGACAGACATTACCTACCCGACTCTGACCCATCTCCAGTGAGAGAAGGACAATCCCAGGCAGACATTTCCCACCCTGACACATCCCCATTTAGAGCGAGACATACCCATTCAGTTATTCCCAACCCTGACCCTTCTCCGTGAGAGTGGGACAGACCCAGGCAGACAATCCCCGCCTCCACACTGTCCATCCCCAGTGAGTGTAGGACAGACTCAGGCAGACATTTCCAATGCAGACCTGTCTCCACTGAGAATGGGACTCCATGGCAGATATTCTCCAACCTGACCCTTCCCCAGTGAGAATGGAACAGACCCAGGCAGACATTTCCCACGCCCAAACTAACCATCGCCCATGAGAGTGGGAAAGACTCAGGTAGACATTACTGACGCCCCATCTAACCATTCCCATGTAGAATGGGATTGATGCAGAGAGACCCTTTTTCCCCTCCCTTCCCTCTGTCACAATCCCACACATGAACAGGGCAGAACTGCACTACTGCTCCGCTTCAGGTTGCCACTGTGCTCTGCTTACTGACAGGGTTGGAGATGGTGCAGCAGAACAATGAGGGGTTGAAGGTGTCCATAGCATTGATTGAGACAAGGAGGTGCTGTCACTGTTGTTGATGTTGTGTAGCTGGTTAAAGTTCAGCTGAGAGAGTGGGTGTGAATGAGGGTCCTCACCATCCAGGGAAGGACATGTGGATCTACAGGGTGTTGGCAGCAGGAAGGAGGGAGTGCAGTGTCCCAAAAGGGGAATGATGATTTATAAGGAAGCATTAGCAATGATCTATTACTGAGGAGAACGTGCTTGGAAAGCTGAAGTCTGATGGTAGATAAGTCACCTGGAACAGATCGACTACAATTCTCGGATCTGATAGATGTAGATGAGGAGCTTGTGCAGGCATTTATCATGACCCTTCAAGAAGCATGAGATTCTGGAATATTTTTGGAGGAATGGAAAATCAAAAGGTTACTCCACTTTGATGAAAGGAGGGAGGCAAAATGCAAGAAATTATAAGCCAGTAATCCTGACTTCAGTGGTTGGTAAGATGCTGTAATCCATTATTAAGGATGCGGATTCACAGTAGTTGGAGACACTTGGATTATTGTCTGCTGTTTTGGGCCCCTTATCTGTACTGCAAAATGACCAGAGGAGGTTCACAAAAATGATTCCAGGAATGTCTCACTCTCAAGAACATTTTACAATTCATGTTCTTAGTATAATTTCTTGCACAGTTTGTCTTTTGCACTTTGGTTGTTTGTCAGTCTTTATGGGAAGCTTTTCATAAATTCTGTTGAATTTCTGCATCTTCCTGTAAATGCCTGCAAGAAAAGGAATCTTAAGGTGAAATACAGTGCCTTGAAATAGTATTCAGTCTCCACAACCACAGTACTTTCATGTTTTACTCTGTCATTTTCTAAATATTTTGAGGTACAATTTATTGAGCTAATCGAGAAAACATTGTGCATCATATCAAATCAAAAGAAAAATTCCAAACTTTCTCAACAATTTGCTAAAAATTAAACCAAACTTGTGAATCTGATAAAGTATTCATCCCTTCCTTTGTAATTACCACAATCACTTTCCTCAGGTGCCATTTGTGATCTCACCAACTCTCCAAATTTGTCAATGCAGAACATTGTAGGACCAGTGAATTCATAAGAATAAAAACCCATCACTCTGTCAGGTCCAGCTATATGATAGACTTAAAACAGACCAAACCAAAATGAAGACAAAGGAGCATTCAAGACAAGTCAGGGAACTGAGGAAAGGGCAGCACAAATCTGGGGAATGGTACATGACAACCTCAAAGGCACTGAACACACCTGGGAGCTCAGTGCAGTCGATCATGAAAAAGTATGAAACCACAGCCACCCTACCGAGGTCAGGCACTCCTCCAAACTGAGTCGCTGGTGAAGAATGGCACTTGTAAGAAGGATTACCGTGATGCCAACAGTCACACTGAGTGAGCAGCAACTGGAGATGAACAAGAGCAACATGCAGTGGCTTCAAATATAGTCACCCGCACCCCCACCAGCATCCCTCCTCCTTCCCTTTCTCCCATGAAATGGCTGACAGGCTGGAGGCAGCGAGTGGGAATAAAAGGAGCATTTTTCTGTTTGTCTGTTGGTGACTCGTGCCGTTCTACAGGGGTCAGTTTTGGAACCACAACTTTTCGGATTGTTTGTCAATGACGTGGATAATGGAATTGGTGGCTTTGTGACAAAGTTTGTGGATGATATGAAGATAGGTGCAGAGGTGGGTAGTGCTGAGGAAGCAATGCGATTGCAGCAGAACTTAGACAATTTGGAAGAATAGCAAAAAAGTGGCAGACCATCCATGATTAGGGATGTTGCCTTTAAACGCTCCTTACAGGGGAGCATACGTAAGTTCTGAGGCTTGTAGAAAGAAGCTGTAATAGAAATTTACCATCCCTAGAAAGTCCTGTAGTTTTTCAGTAGTGTGTGGCAGGGGAAATGCGTAATAGCAGCTTCTTTTAATGGGAGTGGTTTTGCACCTTCTGCAGAGATGTGATGGCTGACAAAGTCAATGGCTGATAACCCAAACTGGTATTTTGTGTGGTTCGTAATCAACCTGTGTTGGTTTTAGTGCTTGTAAGCTGTGCAGAGATGAGGTTCAAGTTTGGATTTGGATGTATTGGTGACAATTATGTCATCCAGTTGAACAAAAAGAAAATCTAAGTTTTTAATACAGAGTCTATCAGCTATTGGAAGACTGTACTGCATTTTTCAGCCCAAACGGCATGCGGAGAAACTCAGATAGGCCAACTGTGATTATACAGCCATATCTAATCTGTACAGGTCTTTCAGGCCTTTTAACACTCAAAATGTTTCGATGAGATCCCCCTGCATTCTCCTGAACTCAATAGAATATAGCCAAAGAGCTGCCAGACGTTCCTCATACGGTAACCCTTCCATTTCTGGAATCATTCTCATGCATCTTCTCTGAACTCTCTCCAATGTCAGTATATCCTTTCTAAAATAAGCCCAAAACTGCACACAGTACTCCAAGTGTGATCTCATGAGTGCCTTATAGAGCCTCAACATCACGTCCCTGCTTTAAATTACATACCTCTAAAAATGAATGCAAAAATTGCATTCTCCTTCTTCATCACTGACTCCTCCTTCAGGTTAACGTTTAAGGGTATCTTGCACAAGCTTTCCCAAGTCCCTTTCCATATCTGCATTTGTAATTCTCTCCCCATCTAAATAATTGTCAGCCCGTTGATTTCTTCCACCAAAGAGCGTGACCATACACTTTCCAATATTATATTTCATTTTCGACTTCTGTGCCCATTCCCCTAAACTATCGATGTCTCTCTGCAGGCTCTCTGTTTCCTCAGCACTACCTGCCCCTCCACCTATCTTTGTATCATCAGCAAATTTAGCCACAAATCCATTAATCCCACAGTCCAAATCATTGACACATCATAAAAAACAGCGGTCCCAACATTGACCCCTATGTTCCATCGGTTTGGGTCCTGCTGCTGTTGTCAAACTGCAACGAATTTCGTCGCTCTTTGCCATCTGATCAATAAGTGATACTGGCAGCACATTCACATGGGTACCTGTGTGACACAGGAAACATCACCCCGAAATTATGTCTGTAATGTACAGTAAACATCCCTGGCAGCTGGAATCCACTGTGTTCACAGACTTCTGAGGTCCAGATGCGCTGGCACTGTCAAAGCTGCCAGCTCGCCAGCACTTTCTAGTGTCCATACCAAAGCAAGCGAGGTAAAAACACAGGCCTGGCATTGTCTGTTTCGCAGCCACAGGTGTCCTTAAGATGGGGGCTTGCTGACCGGGCTTATTGAGGTAGAGAAAGCTGAGTGACTATCAGCCATATTAGCAAGCTCCCTTTCGTCCTTCATAGGTATATTAGCTGGGGCTAAGCAAACTTGTTTTGGCATTTTCTGCATGAAGAGTTGTTTAAAATTAAAACAAGGATGGTGATTGTGCAGGAGGGATAGCATGTGATCATTAGCTCTGATAGCTTAGCGTCACCGTGGCTGGGCGAGGAAAACAACTGTTGGTGCACTCAGACTCCAACAGTCCAAAACTCTGTAAGTAGTGAGTTTTCAACGATCGGTATTGATCGTATCCAGGCGGGTGTTCAAGGAGACTCTTCACTCTGGCAGCACATAGCAATGTTTGGTGTTGTTGGGGGAGATTGCTCCCAAGGTAAATTGGACTTTGCCTTGCACTAACAACGTAACGGCAGTTTGATCCAATGTAGGATTTCACACATCATATGGTAGAGGCACTTTATGTTTAAGAAAAAAAAAGCAACTTATTTATAGAACACAAAAAACTGAACACAAAACGCAATAACAGTCATTGATGTAATTAACTCACCACCTCAGACCAGCCTCTTCAAGTGAACCCCAACCCAATGTCAACAGTTGTGAATACTGTACGTTTCCACCAAAATCACATCAAATCACATTTAATTCACTTTCAAAATACAAGTAGATATACTGAATGAAACAAAGTTCAAAAAAGTTCAAAGTTCAAAGAAAAATTTATTTTCAGAGTACATACCTGTCACCACATACAACCCTGAGATTCTTCATCTGTGGGCATAATTAGCAAATCTATAGAACAGCACCTGTAAACTGTAAACACCAGGAACTGTAAACAAACTGTTCAAGTTCAGATATAAATAAATAGCAATAAATAATGAGAATGATATAACGATATCACATCCATTCTTCTTCTTAGTTCTTACAGAAACATCTGCATGATGCTAAGCTAGGGCACATCATCAGTGATATTACCTGGGGTCGTCAGGTGTTTCAGGTCTTTCAGCATCATACACCCTCGCCCAGGGGACCCAACCGGGGTTGATCAGAGCCCGGCCTGTGTCCTAGCAGCAACCCACCGATCTGCCCTCTTTATCCAGAGCCATCTTGATGCTTCCACTGCTGCACCTCTGATGATAAAAATGGCTCTCCTTCCTCTCTCTCCCGTGATTCCAAGTGTGGTGTATACTTTGCAGAGCGAATAGCCTGCAAAGCCACGACACCCGACCTCCACGGGCCAACACTTTGCTCTCCAGCCTCTTCCTTGGCAGTTCACTGATTCTTGAGACTTCGGTGAAAACATCTCCCACTAAGAAAAGTGCTAATTCCGTTGAAAATGAATAACTTTTTTTCTTTAAAATAATCAGGGTTGATCATCTGAGGGTCTTTTGCACAAATGCAACATTTTTTCATATGTTTGTTTTTAATTTTATAAATTATACAATTATATGATAGCCCAGTACCCACAAAATCAGTTGTCCTCAGACAACAGATTATCATTTCAATTTGATAAAAAAAGTGTGAAAAGGTAATTTAAAATGTATAACATATATTCCAGATGAAAGACGAGATTGAAAAACCTCTTTAAAACTAAAGACAGTGAACTTTCAGCAATATTCACTCTTATTTGTGGTTGCTCAAAAAGTGTACCAAGTTTTTGCCAACACCATCAGATACTTAGGAAAAAAAAAGCCATAAAATCAGGCAACCGCCTGGTCAACTATATTCCTGAGGACCCCTTTTCCACCCTCTTTCTCTGCTAAATGCAACAAGGTCAAACAATCTCCTCTAAGTTTCCTGTTTTTTCAATAATTGTTTCATATTTATTGATGTTGCTACTGTCAGAATCATGACATGTCAACTTCTGTCTCTTTTGTATGGAAGGAATTATTTAAAATTATGACATAAATTTATGCATTTTGAGTAAAGTCCAGAGGCAGCTAGCAACAGAGGGAATACGGGATGGCTCCTGTATACAACTCATGGAAATGAGGCACTTGAGGGGTTTAAGAAATGCAAAAGACTTCTCAGCAGAGGAATTGAGGAATAAAAGAGGACTTGAGGTTGCAGTGCAATACAAGAGGAAAGAAAGTCCCAAGGGTTTCTATAGCCATCTTAAGTACGCGGAAGAAACCGACGCGGTCAAGGGAAATGATACTGTTACGTACCGGCAGCAATAGATCACAGGGTTTAATGTGATTTCTATTATATTTTCACTATATGTATTAGTATCTATTCAAAATATAGAAAATTAAACGAAATAAACAAGTTAACAGAGTTATGTGTGTGTGGCTCCCAAACTGTCAAGCATAGGGACAGTTCTTAAAGTCTTAAGATGACACACTAGAAAGGTCCAGTAATCTACAGTATAAGTGAGAGGAGGGACTGGTAAATCCACGTTAAAATGTAGAGGGGAAGCGATCTAAGAATTCCACAGTTTCACGCTGGGAAAACAAAGTAACAGTCGTCGAAGATCTCATCAGTCGGGTTGTCCTGACATCCACGTAGAAATATCACAAGGTGACAGTCACGGAATATTCCTTAGCACACGTGGTTACCACATAACATAGCCGAAACCATGTAAGGGTTAACAAAGGTGGTTGTCACAGGGTACTCCAACAAAATCCATGTATGGATCATACGAAGTGAGATTCACACATCCAATGTGCACAGGGTGCTGTTGAACAACCCAATTCTCAGGACATGGGGAAGTATCAGACTTTACCCATTGCTGCAGCAAGTTCCTGTTAGCAGCTTGCGGTCCAAAACTTCCACACTCTCTGTCTCCACCTCCTCTCCTCTGAAAGTCCCAGCGGTCCGTCGCAGCTTGTTATACTGACGTCATAGTCCTGCCTCATCCAGGCGTTTTAAAGTGACAGCCACAGTAAACAAAACCGTGGTCAGCTCTTTATAGACAGAAGTGGGAAAAGAACCCGGTCGCTGGCGTTGGGGCTTTAACAGCATTACTCTAACCGCTATGCTACCGTGCTGTCCAAAAATCCATGGCATCTGGTTGTAGTGCCATAGAGCAGGTTCATAAACAAGAATGCGGCATTGGGATCTTGAGCAACAAATAAAATTCCGGAGCAATTCAGCGAGCCAGGAAGCATCCACGAGGAGAAATCGGCAGTCGAAGCGTTCGATTAAAACCTCACGTCGGTACCGGTACCACCTGTCTTTCCTCCAACGAACGGTTTGACCTTTTGAAGGAACCGAAAAGCCGAGATGGATTCCCTTCCGCAAACACCGCTTGCCTCACAGAATTCCTCCAACACCACGACTGATACACCCGTTAGTGCTGCTTCCTCTCACTCAGGTTCGATCTGGACCTGCGGTGCTGTGTGTGTGTCCTGCCCGTGTGCTTCCCTTTGCCTTCCATCTCATTAATGTGATGTCGATGAAGTCGGCACGAGATATTACGCCTCAATATAGATGAGTGGCGGTAGGATCAATAGAGACCTGATATATAGATGAGAATGCGAACAGATTGAAGGAATGGTGGCAATTGAGGCGCGAGGGGATGGAACTGATGTGACTGATCTGTTGAGATCAGGCAGTGAATAATGGGCAGAGCAGTCTCTTCCCGTGTTGGAGTTGGGAAGTAATAATGGCGATTAAAGTAGAACAAAAAGAAGGCAATTCGACCATTGAACATGATGTTAAAGCCTAGAAATAAACATGAAGAACAAAAGGAAAACTAATGTGTTCGAGAATCAATTAGGAATAAAAGAAGCAACATGTGTCTGGAGCTGAAGAATACAGGCTGTCCTTACTTTGCTTCAGTATTCACCAGTGAGTGGGACCTTGACGATGTGAGACCAAACAACACACATTTGCTTTCCTTCTGACTGTTGCTGACAAAAGACCACGGGGATTTATATTGAAGCTCAGGCTCGGGAGAGCAATTTCGCTTCCCCTGATTAAAGAAACGACGCTCGGGAGGGAAAACATCGGCACTTGATTTTAATTTGGTTCAAAGAAAGACAATTCATTTTATCACGTTCTATGTTCGAAAATGGAGGAAGACGAATCCAGCCGTATTTACCTTACTAGCAAAACAATCAGGTACAGCCAAAGACTGATGTTCATATAGATCATAATAATTCAAAGTTTTGCTTATGTACTTCCGCTATCCCGCCGGAGAATATAAAACATAGAACATTAGAGCATAGTGGAAACTCTTCGGTCCAGGATGTTGACCTTTAACCTCGTCGTTATTCAGTCTAACCCTTCTAACCGGCATAATCCTCCATTTTTTCGATCATGAACGTGTCTACATATCCGTTTCCAAATGCTCCTAAGCAACCACACTGGACACAATTTCCACGCGCTGATAAAACTGGCATATCCCCCCTTCCGGGGGTACTGTAGACTCAGGACTCACGCCACGAGGGACAGGGACAGCGATACACCTCATCCATTAGGCTCTTGAACTAGAGGTGATGCCTTCACTCAACTTGTTCAGTCACTGATCTGTTCCACAATGTTTGGAACTTCGTTTCAATTCATCTCATGGTATCGATGTTTATTACGACTATTATTATTATTATTATCATCATCATCATCATCTTCATCATCATCAGCTCGAGCTGGTAAAACCCGAGGTGAAGGCATAGTCAAGCACGCTTATTTTTCAGTTGCTAGGAATTTTCAAACATTTATGGTGGCGCATAGTATTGTGGCTTTCTGAAGTTTTACATAGATATTGATGTGTAGCCCTAATTGTTTAATGCCATTGAGTTGTGACTTTGGGATGATACTAATTGCAGATATTACTTTCGGGACAACGTATGCACAGTTCATGTTCCAAATTTGTTCAATGTCCTCTACTTCAGCATATTCCTGGTGTTTGTCTCATTGATTTCTGTACGTTATGAGTCATTGCGATGGCTACATCTAAAGGTAAGTTGGAGGATATTAGGAGGATATTATTGATTATCCTCTCTATAATAACGGATGTCAGAAGATAACTTGTGGAACTCCGACACTAAAACTGCATTAACCTTGTATTTGTAAAAGGTATGCTTTCTTTTATGAGTCTGTATTTTAAGGCAACATTTTGGTGAATGGTATGTGCCATTTGATTGCGCCGTTGTAAGCAATCCGATTGTGTTAAACTGCTCCTTGATCATGTAACTTGTTGGATGATTCCTGGTTTCTCTTGGCATTTTCTACATCTATCGTCTTAAATTCGTTGGTATTTTATTCTGTATATTTGATGCTTTATGTGTTAACCACTTGGTCTTATGTTGCCACGAGGAACCCTCCTGTTTCTGCGAATAGGTCTTCAACTTTCAGCCAGGTGTCTGATACTTCATTGTCGACACTTACTTTGCTCAGAGCGTGGGGATGCCTTCCATGGAGGGTCAGGCTATTCCAGGTGGTTAACGTTTTCTTCAATAGTGATAATTTCTTAACATTTTGGGTTGTGCTCTCATTTACTTTGATTGGTGTGTACTTATCAGAATTGCAGATGCTCTCGAGGAGTGATGGACACCGTTTTCGTTGATGAAAATATATCCTTAGAAGTTTTGCCAGACTCTTGTGTGGATTTTTAATCTTTGTTATCCCTCGTCTACCTTCTGTCCTGGGTAGCGTTAGTCGAATTGCTTTCGAGAGCACATAATGTTTTCAGATATTTGCTACTTCAGTTCTATGTTTCTTCATACATTTTCCAGATCGGGCGAATATATAATCCCAAAAGAATGTGTCAACATGGGTATAGCGAAAGCGTTTATTGCATTTTGTAATATACTTTTACTGCTGAGAAGATGTTCTTAAGTTTACAGATTTCCCATATAATTAGATGTTTTTTTATTCATCCATCGGTTGCATTGTGTTCTGCTGCTCTGCCTCGTATTCTAGTAGCTCTGTTGCGCCTTTCTTTACGTTTAATGTCCTGCAATTATCCAGCCAAATTTTCCTGTTTATATCTTTCGAAAATTGTTTTACTATTTGAATTAATTATTTTAGCTTTACCGATGAAGGGGCATATAATTTCAAATCATGTACAGCAGTTATGTTAGCTCCTTTCATTGTTTCTGATTTGATACCCAATTTGCGTCCGATTCAGTAAATTAGAGTGTGTGTTCACAGCTGAAAAGAACCGTAGTGGACTTAAAGAGTAGCTTTAGAAGATGCTCGATTTATTTTCATAACGCTGGTTATTAGTTTTTTGGCTGTTAATAGACAGTTGATGATAGTACGCCGGTGCTCAATCAGCTGTTGAAGGATTTTCACAAATATAGTGTGTAGGAATAAAATCTTTTATGTCATGGGTGTAACACAGAGTTAAGTGTTTTTTTTTTTGGTCGTCAATAGAGCAACATGAAAGATCTGTGCCTTTCCACTGGGTTAATGTAGAATGACGGAATCTAATATCGGTTGTTCTTTACATCGTTTCATATGCTTACAGCATCCTTTTACTCTTCTGTAAGTGTATTGTGGTTAGTAAAGTGAATGATGATAAGTTGTGAAATGCTTAATGGTTCAAGATCAAATATAGTTTACAAACAAGTAATAAGACGATATTTTGATGGGGCACACATAAAAGTTGCTGGTGAACGTAGCAGGCCAGGCGGCACCTTAGAGATGCTTCGTTCACCAGCAACTTTTATGTGTGTTGCTTGAAATTCCAGCATCTGCTGATGTCCTCGTGTTTGCGATTTTGATGCAGCATTTGTGATTGCTCCCTTAGGCAGGAAGTATGGTTTACCTTCTGTCAAAAAGATGCAGTGTCTCAGCCCGAAACGTCGACTGTATAGTCTTTTCTAAAAATACTGCCTGGCCTGCTGAATTCCGCCAGCATTCTCTGTGCGTTGCTTTGGATTTCCAGTATCTGTAGATTTTGTCGTGTTCGTCAAAACGGGCGAATATTTGATTCCTATACACTAAACTGTCAATAACTGACAGCTAATATGCAATTTGCCGTTACAAAATGGAGTTCATATCAATCTGAAAACAGATCAAAAGAGAATATAGAGAAACTGATACTGGAGATAACGTTGAGCCATGTACTTGAACAAGTCATGCAAATCTCGGCACTGGCGTTATTATAGACCTGTCATTCTCAGCTTCCTCGACAGACGTCTCAATAAAATCCCTCAAGATACCCTGTCCGACTGGTGTAAGAGTCATCCACCAAGATAATGAATCTATCCCAACACTCAAATTTCCCGGTCTCACTTCTCGCCAATTCAATCACTAGCGCCTCTGAACACAATGCTCGCCATTCTCTTCACAGCAATTGCTAACTCACTAACATAACTGCAGACAATGGCGATGATGTACTCTTATCGACTGACTTCTACAACACAGATGGCACCTTTTGGACACCTCGTCATACCAACCCCATGCACGTGGACGCCACTGTATCCCATATAATCACAGATCTTATCACTACCAAAAGCTCCCGTCCATTACGTCCAACAAGACTATTCCCAAGAGCCCCAGCGCACGTTAATAAGTCCTACCCTATGTTACGAACCCACAGGTTTAATTTTCTGTGGACTGTCGCTTTACTCTCTGAGTAAGGCGGGACTATGACGTCCGTCACAGGCTGAAGGAGTTTGCTTCATATTTTTACAGAGAGAGAGAGAGAGAGTGAGAGAGATTGCTAGTATAGAGAGCGAGGAGACCAGCTGCTGGGACTTCGGCTGGTCACTGTGATGGTTGAGATCTCTGTTAAACCCAAATGATTGGATTAAACATCGGCACACGGTGATCAACGAATGTGTGACTGTCAATTCGTACAATCCATAGGAGTGGATTCTGGGATATCTAGTGAAACCACTTCTGTAGCCCGTGCCTGGGTATGTTGTGTGGGAACTGCTGGAAGACGATACTCCTGTGACAGGTCACTTTTGGTGGTAATTTACATTTCGATTTGGAACGTCACGACATATAAGATCTATGGCGACTGTTATCTTGTTTTACCTGACGTGGAGCCTGTGGAATACTTCGTATTTACCTTTACTCTACGTTTCACACTAGATTACAAATATCTCTCTCCCATTATTTATTCCGTGGATTATTGAACTTTGCTACTTTACCATCATAAGACTTCAGGGCCTTATTCCCCCAAGCTCAGTAGTGTGGGAACTATATTTACAGACGTATACACACATAACACTGTTAACTTCTGTTTATTTTGTTTTAGTTACTCTATGATAAGTAAATACTTATAAAGATAATAGTTTTAAAATTAAAACCTGACTCAATGTGAGATCTCTTGCTGCTGGTTTGTTTCTAAAACGTTACATTACATGACAAAATTTGGGGCTCGTCCGCGAAATGAACAGCATAACAGCTTAGTGATTGATTAATTATCGATCTGATTTGGTAATTCCCTTTTGTTAGACTTTTGTGTGGAAATCAGCAGCAATGGATATTGAGGCAATTCTGGAAGCGCCAACACCTGAGGCATTGGAGAAAGCCAAAAAAGATGAGTTGTTGGCCATTTCTAGTGAGCTAAACTTACTGTAATAAAGCGGGCTATGAGGACGCCAGAGGTTCAGAGGAAAATAGTTGAGCACTATATTTCTACGAAAGTGTTGATGAAGAGGTGTTAAAGAGGCTTCCTGTAAGTAAAGAGGAGATCCAGTTACGACTGGAACAAATGAAGTTTGATATACTTAAATTGGAGGCTGATGCTAGAGAAGCAGACAAACAGAGGGAAGAAGCAGACAAACAAAGGGAGGAAGCAGAAAAACAGAGGCGGTTTGAAACGGATAAGTTAAGGCTTGAGAAAGAAGTTGCTGGTTCTAGGGAGCTGGTTGCAGTGTTTATGGCCAATCAAGAAGTTAAACTGGTCCATCCATTTGATGAGGCTGAGGTTGATAAATACTTCCAGCCTTTTGAGAAAGTTGCTCAGAATCTACAGTAACCACTACTCTAGCAAAGTGTAATTAAAAGGAAAATCTCAACAGGCTTATTCTGCCTTATCAATTGAAGATGCAGCTAAATATGAGGCTGTGAAACAGGCTGTGCTTAAAGCCTATAAACTGGTTCCAGAAGCCTATACGCAAAGGTTTAGAAATTTGGGGAAATCTGTGAACCAGACATATGTGGAATTTGCATATGAGAAGCTTGTGTGTTTTGAACGCTGGTGCACATCTAAAAATGTGAATGATGATTTTGACAGCTTGAAAGAGTTGGTTTATATTGAAGATTTAAGAGGTGCATTCCTAATGACATAAAGGCATATTTAGATGAAAAGGACTCTGCCACTTTGCAGAAGTCTGCTAGATTAGCAAGTGAGTTTGCTTTAACCCATAAGCCTAAGTTCACCCCGAGTAAGAGCTTCTAAAAGAGTAGCATGGATAGTCAGGGTAAACCAGAAATTAAATCTGGGACTAGTGACCAAAGCAAGGATGAAGGGAAAGAAGTGAAGGAGAAATATTCTGCTCTTACTTGTCACTATTGTAAGAGACCTGGTCCTCTTATGGCTAAATGTTCCCTCTTAAACAAGAAGAGAGAAAAGGGGGTAGTTCCAGATGCCTGTGTTGAAAAAGTTGAAACACCTATAAACCCACAAGGTTCTGATGAAGCTCTGTCAAAGGCTAAGAGGTCTGATGGAGTTAGTAAGGATTCGACCCTTTTATGTCGGAAGCTTTTGTTGCAGTAAAGGAAGGGTCAACCCCGCTACCAGTGAAAATTCTTCGGGATACAGGGGCTTCACAGTCACTTATATTATACAGATTTCTGAAGTTTAGTGATGCGACTGACATTGGTGAGGTCAATCTTATTAAAGGCATCGGGGGCGGCATTGTTTCTGTGCCGCTGCACAAGGTAATTTTAGAGTCAGGGTTGGTTTCGGGACCTGTTAAGATAGGACTACGTTCCAATTTACCGGCAGAAGATGTTTCCTTGTTGTTGGGGAATGACCTAGCAGATGGTAAAGTTGTTCATGCAGTGTAGTTGACAACTAAGCCAACCACTAATGACCCAGAGATGGATTCTACCATTTATCCCTCCTGCGCAGTAACTCGAAGTATGGCTAAGACGTCAGCCAACGCAAATAATTCTGTGCAGCATGATTCTGCTACCCATGATAGCCAAAATCAGGATTCAGGTTTTGATGACTTGTCAGGGACTTTTCTGCCTTCATTGTTTCACAGGATCCAGGTATTAAATCCGACAAGAAAGATTTATCCCTGTCTAGGAAGGAGTTTATAGCAGAACAGAGCAGAGGCCCTGAGATTAAAGCTTTAAGAGAAAAAGATCTCCCAGGTGATGAGATTGAGAAAGTGCCAGTAGGGTATAATATCAAGGATGGAGTGTTAATGAGGAGGTAGAGACCACCTGATATTCCTGCAAGTGAGGAGTGGGCAATTGTTCACCAAGTTGTAGTACCTAAAGTCTATAGGAACGAGATTTTAACTTTGACCCACAGTATGCCCTTATATGGTCACCTTGGTGTAAATAAAACTGTGAACAAAATTTGGAAACAATTCTTCTGGCCTAGTCCGAAGAAAGATGTTGTGACCTTTTGTCTAACCCGTCACATTTGTCAGGTTGTGGGTCAACCTAATCAAGTCACACCAGTGGCCCCACTGTGGCCTATTCCTGCATTTGGTGAATTCTTTTCCAAAGTTACTGTGGATTGTGTTGGCCCATTGCCAATGACTAAAGCTGGCCATCAGTATTTACTAACTATAATGTGCACAGCATGCAGATTTCCACAAACCATACCTCTCAGGAATATAAAGGTTAGAACTGTGTCAAACGCTCTCATAAAGTTTTTCTCTTTATTTGGTTTGCTTAAGGAAATCCAGCTTGATCAAGGAAGTAATTTTATGTCAGGATTATTTCAACAAGTAGTTTATGAACTGGGAGCCAAACAAATTACGGCATCTGCGTATCATCCAGAATCGCAAGGGGCTTTAGAAAGATTCCTTTCTACCGTCAAAACATTGATGAAGACATTCTGTGTTCAAAATGAGAAGGATTGGGATGAAGGAGTTCATTTGTTTTAATGGCAGTCAGAGAATCAGTACAGGAATCACTAGGCTTTAAGTCCATTTGAACATGTATTTGATCATAGGGTTCGAGGACCTTTGACCCTGTTAAAGGAACAGTGGATTAATAAGAACATGCATATCAATTTGTTAGATTATGTTTTGAAATTCAAAGACAGATTACACAAAGCCTGTAGCCTAGCAAGACAAAACTTAAAGGCTTCTCAGGACAAAATGAAGTGCTGGTATGACAAACAGGCTCGTATGAGAAAATTCCAGGTGGGAGATAAGGCGCTGGTGTTATTTCTAATATTGGCGAACCCACTTCAGGTGAAATACCATGTACCATATGAAGTAGTGTCTAAAGTAGATTATGTGAACTTTCTAATCAAAACACCCGATCGCCGAAAGTCAACACAGTTGGTACATGTAAACACGTTGAAATCATATTTTGAAAAACCAGTAGCAGCTGTGTCAGGTGGAGTCAATAACAAGGATTTTGATTTCTCTGGGAACTCATTAATTTATTCATTCGAGGTTTATTCTCAATCAAACATTGTCCCAGTTAGACTAACAAACGCGTTTGTTCTAGAAAACATTGATAACAAGTTGGCTCATTTACAGCCATAGCAACAACAACAAATGAAGGATTTAATTTTGAAGTTTAAAGACTTATTTCCCGATGTTCCAAGGAGAACCACAGTCGCATCACATGACGTAGATGTCGGCCATGCCAAGCCCATAAATCAACACCTATATCGCATGAACATAGAAAAATGTAAATTGGCTGAACAAGAAGTTGAGTATATGTTATCAAATGGTATTATTAGGCCTTCAACTTCAGGTTGAAGCTCCCCATATTGTATGGTACCTAAACCAGATGGTAGTATTAGGTTTTGCACTGACTATAGAAAGGTGAATGCTGTAACAAAAACAGATGCTTATCCTATCCCCAGAGGGGATGATTACATAGATAAAGTCAGCAAAGCTAGGTTTCTTACAAAGATCTATCTGTTGAAAGGGTATTGGTGTATTCCTTTGACAGAGAGGGGTAGAGAAATTTATCCTTTCATGAAACCTTCTGGGTTGTCTGAGTACAATGATTTGTTATTTGGGATGATGAATGCTCCAGGAAAGTTGCAGAGACTCATTAATTCTGTACTTCAAGGGTTAGAACACGTAGATGACTATATTGATGATTTAGTCACAGGAAGTGACACGTGGGAAGCCCATACCTCTGCAGAAGAAAAGCTGTTTGACAGGCTTTCCAAAGCCAACCTTACAGTTAACTTAGCTAAGAGTGAATTTGTCCATGCCACTGTGACCTGTCTTGGCTATGGGATAGGTCAAGGTGAGTTAGCTGCTGCTCAGGCAATTTCTGAAGTTACCATTCCAACTGGTTAAAAGGCGTTTGGAAGGTTTCTGGGAGTGGTTGGATATTATCGGTAGCTCTGTAGGAATTTTGCCGATATTGCTCTCCCTTTAACTAATCTCCTGAAGAAGGGTGAAAAGTTTGTTTGCACAGAACTTTGTTAGGAGGCATTTGGTCAATTAGAAGCCATTTTATGTTATAAACTTGTGCTGCGGGCACCTGACTTTGCAAAGCCATTCTCTATAGCTGTGGATGCCAGTGATGAAGATGCAGGAGCAGTATTTTTTTATAAAAGGATGAGTGTGATGGGGTTGAACATCCTTTAGCTTACTTTTCAAGGAAATTTAATGAGCATCAAAGAAATTATTCAACCATAGAGAAAGAGTTGTTATCACTCTGCTTGGCTTTGCAACATTTTGATGTTTATGTTTGCCCAGCTCAGAAACCGCTTGTGGTTTATACAAATCACAATCGATTGGTGTTTTGAGTAAGGTGAAAGAAAAAAATAAAACGTAGTTAGACTGGAGTCTGATTTTTCAAGAATATGATGTTATCATAACTCACATTGTAGGCAAAGATAATATAATTGCCGATTACCATTCCAGATGTTTAACTTGCAATGTATTGTCAATAGTGGTGCAGAATCTGATATTTGTACACATAGAACATAGAATAGTACAGCACAGTACAGGCCCTTCGGCCCACATTGTTGTGCCAACCCTCAAAACCTGCCTCCCATATAAGCCCCCACCTTAAATTCCTCCATATACCTGTCTAGTATTCTGTTAAACTTCACTAGTGTATCTGCCTCCACCACTGACTCAGGTAGTGTATTCCACGCATCAACCACTCTCTTAATAAAAAACCTTCCTCTAATATCCCCCTTGAATTTCCCATCCCTTACCTTAAAGCCATGTCCCCTTGTATTGAGCAGTAGTGCCCTGGGGAAAAGGCGCTGGCTATCCACTCTATCTATTCCTCTTAATATCTTGTACACCTCTATCATGTCTCCTCTCATCCTCCTTCTCTCCAAAGAGTAAAACCCTAGCTCCCTTAATCTCTGATCATAATCCATGCTCTCTAAACCAGGCAGCATCCTGGTATATCTCCTCTGTACCCTTTCCAGTGCTTCCACATCCTTCCACTGGTGATGCGACCGGAACAGGACATAGTACTCCAAGTGTAGTCTAACCAGAGTTTTATAGAGCTGCATCATTACCTCGCGACTCTTGATACGCTTCTGCAATATGTTGTATGTTAAGTGCAAATATATTGTTTGATATGCTGTAGTATGCAGTTAAAATTTTGCTCTTGCAGGTCAAAATTTTCCCTTTTGTGGGGAAGTGCTATGAACCCACAGGTTTCGTTTACTATGGACTGTCACTTTAAGCGCCTGAGTGAGGTGGGACTATGACGGCCGTCACAGGCGGCTGAAGGAGTATGCTTCAGATTTGTACGGGGGCGGGGTGCGGAGAGAGAGAGAGAGAGAGAGAGAGAGAGGAGAGAGAGAGGAGAGAGAGAGGAGAGAGAGAGAGAGAGAGAGAGAGAGAGAGAGAGAGAGAGAGAGAGAGAGAGAGAGAGAGAGAGAGAGAGAGAGAGAGAGAGAGAGAGAGAGAGACACCAGCTATCCGGATTCGGCTGGTCACTGTGATGGTTGGGAAATCTTTGAAGCCCAAAAGGTTGGGTTAAACATCGGCAAACGGTATGACTGTCACTTTGTATAATACATAGGAGTGGATTTTAAGATACCTTGTGGGACCATTTCTGAAGCCCGTGCCTGGGTATGGTGTGTGGTAACCGCTGGAAGAGGGTATTCTTGTGACAGGTCACTTTCAGTAATAATTCGTATGTGGATTTGGAACGTCACAACGGATAAGATCTATGGCGACTGTTACCTCACTTTACCTGACTTGGAACCTGTGGAATACTTCGTATTTACCTTTTAACACTGTTAACTTCTGTTTATTTTATTTATGTTACTATATGGTAAGTAGGTACTAATAAAGCTAGTGGTTTTAACATTAAAACCTGACTCAGTGTGAGGTCTCTTGCTGCTGGTTTGTTTCTAAAACGTTACATTTCGTAACACCTGCAAGACTGTCCCGGTAGGCCCATTGTTTCTTCCTGCTTCTGTCCTACTGAACTAATCTCCTCATTTCTTGATTCCCTATTTCCATCCTCTGTACATGTAACCCGCAAGTCCAATTTCTTCCCAACTTCATGCGAGAAATCTCACATGTCGACAACTCTCAATTCCCAGATACCTCCCCTCCCCCGTTTAATTTCACTATTGACGTTCAGTCCTTCTGTCGTTCTACCCTCACAAAAGAAAAGCCCCAGTGTTTTGTGTTTCTCTCTTGAATTCAAATCTAACCTGTTTCCCTCCAGCAACGCACTCCTCCGTCCCACAGAATGCTCAGCATTATTTCTATTCTACTTGAAATAAATGCCAACATTGCATCTGCCTTTTTTTACCAGACCCTCAACCTATAAATAACCTTCTGGGAGTCTTGCACGAGGACTCATAAGTCCCTCTCACCCCTGATGTTTGAACCTTCTCGTCATTTATATGATATTCCGCACTATTGCTCCTTTTACCAAATACATTATTATACATTTCCCAACACAGTATTCCATCTTCCACGTGTTTTGCCGTTCTTCCAATTTGTCTAAGACCTGCGGCAATCGCATTGCTGCCTCATCAGTACCTACCCCTACACCTATCTGTGTATCATCTGAAAACTTTTCTACAAAGCCATCAATTTCAATATCCAAATCACGGACAGCATGTGAAAAGTAGCGGTCCCAATACTGACCTCTGAGGAGCACCACTAGTCACTGGAAGGCAACCAGAGAAAGCCTCTTTTATTCCAACTTGCTGCGTCCTGCCTTCAGCCATTCCAGCATCATTCCTGTAATACCACCGCAATTTATCTTTTTAAGCAGCCTCAGTGTGGCACCATATGAAACGTCTTCAGAAAATCGAAGTAAATGACACTTACTGTCTTTTCTTTGTCCACCCTGCTTGTTACTTCCTGGAAGATCTCTGATAGATTTGAAGTCAAGATGTCCCTTGACAGAAGCCATACTGATGTTGACTTACATTATCACTTGTTTCCAAGTACCCAGAAACCTTATGCTTAATAATCGACTCCAACACTTTACAGCCACTGAGGTTAGGCTAACTGGCCTATAATTTCCTTTCTTTTCCCTTCTTCCATTCTTAAAGAGTGAAGTGCCATTTGCAGTCTTTCAGTCCTCCGGGGCCATGCCAGATTCAGGTGATTATTGAAA
Source organism: Mobula birostris (assembly GCF_030028105.1). NCBI lineage: Eukaryota > Metazoa > Chordata > Chondrichthyes > Myliobatiformes > Myliobatidae > Mobula > Mobula birostris. The sequence goes on from NC_092373.1 coordinate 12,804,277, forward strand.
CATCATGACCATTGCATCCTTTATCTCTCCAGCAACCTCTCTCAAGACTGTTATGTCGTCCATTTGATCCAGGTGACACCCCCATATAGACTTTTGAGATTTCCTTGCTCTTTTTCCTTTGTAATAGCAATGCCACTCATGGACATCTGGCGCACTGCTACTGTCTTCCCCAGTGAAGATGGATGCAAGGTACTGATTTGGTTCACCTGCTAATTTTTTGTCCCCCATTACTACCTCATCAGTATTATGTTCCAGTGGTGTCTTCCCCCTCCCGCTCGCCTCTTTTACTCTTTATATAACTGAAAAAAGCTTTGGTATCTTGCTTTATATTATCAGCTAATTTGCACACAAATTTCACCTTTCCCTTCGCATAGCTTTTTCGTTGCCCCCTGTTGGATTTTAAAAGCTTCCCAATCATCGAATTTCTCACTGACTTTTCCTAATGTACATGCCCTTTCCTTGGCTTTTATGCATTCCTTAACTTTTCTTGTCAGCCATGGTTGCCTTCCCCTGTCATTAATGGACAACTTCTTCTGTAGGGCATATCTATCCTGCGCCTTATGAAATTTTCCCAGAAACTTCAGCCACGTCTGTTCTGCTGCCATACCCACAAGTATCCTTCTCGAATCCACCTGTGCAAGCTCCTCTCTCATGCCTCTGTAATTCCACTTATTCCATTGCGATGTTGATAGATGTGACATATGCATCCCCGTCAGAAATTGCAGTCTGAATTCAATCATATGATGATCACTGCCTCCTAAGTGTCCCCTTACGCTAAGCTCCCTAATAAGATCTGAGTTATTACACATCATCCAATCTAAGATTGGGACTACACACAGATTCGGTTACTATTACAACAAGAACATGAGCTCCACCCATCGTGGTCATCTGAATCTCTGGTTGTCAGCCAGTTTAAATTCTCTTCTTATTCCCACACAGCCTTCGGCCTCCTCCACTGCCAAGATGAGGCCAAACTAGTGGAAAGCCACATTATATTCTATCTAGGGGGTCTGCAGCCCAGCTGCATTAACATTGAATTCTCCGGATTTCAGTAAACAGTTCGCCCTTTGTCCCTTCTCTCTCTGCTCAGAATCTGCCCAAACCCATTTCCATGCCTCGTCCCCCTCGATCGTTGTCCCCACCAGCCCATCACACACAAAAGAGTTACCTTTGCCAAACCTCCCAGCCTCCAACTCTTAATTCCGTAAGCACCTTCCTCTCCTGTCAGGCTCTATCTTCTTGAACCCAATGTCAGTCACACCTAACAGCTCGCAATTTCTGGTTCTATTCTCACTCAACAGTCCCCCACCTGTCCTTAACACCGCTTTTTCTTTCATTCCGCGAGAGTCACTTATTTGTCCCAAACGCCCATCGTGTAGGTCAGTTTACTTTATTAACCAATACCGCGAAAGTATCTGTATTTTACTGAAGAATAAAATCCTCGTTGATAATTAAAGGTAAAAGATATATTCAAGATATTCACGTATTACAAAAGGTATTTATGTTATTTCCAATCCGTGCATTGTTCAATTGGTTTATTGCTCTTGCTTTTAACTAAGGAAAAGCTTCCTTTTGCCTATCACCTATACCGATCACCTCATCACATCGATAGATGGAGGTAACTAAATGGGAAAAAAATAATAGAATAAACGTTACGATCACTGAGAAAGCGCAGTGCAGACAGACTATAAGATGCAAGGACTATGAAGGGGTAAATTCTGGGGACGAAGCCCAGATGATTCTACAAGAGGTCATTTCCATAGGCCTATAATAGTGTGATAGCAGATGTTTTTGAGCCTGGTAGTACTGTACTTGCTTTCGCCCTTTTCTATTTTCTTCCCGATGGTCGGGGAGTAATACATATTGAAACTCTCTCTTAAAAATTATTCCAAAATTGTGTTAAATTGGACTGATTTTTCCCCCGAAGAAGCTGATTCGATCTGATTCGTGTGTCGAATTGCCAACCGTGTATCCTCTCAAGTTGCACTTGGAACTCTATCTGTCTTACAGCACAGATCACTGCGCACTATAAACGCGAACTGCGATCTGATCCATTGCTTACTAGAGCTCACACACATGTCGTCCGTCCTCCATTAGTTCTTCCTACATGCACTTGCATCTTGATTGTGCCTGCCGTTTTAAGCAATAATCAAAATACTGGAGGAAATTAGCGGTTCAGGCATGGAAAGAAATGAGCAGTCGACATTTCAGGTCGAGACCCTTCAACTGAATTGAAAGGTAGAGGGGTGATAGCTGGCTTGAAGACGTGGAGGAAAGGGTTAGTGTAAGAGCTGGTGGGTGATAATTGTATTGAGGAGAAGAGGGGACAAAAGTATATGTGACGGATTTGGGGAAAGAGTTGAGTAAAAATGGCGACAAAGGCCGGGAGCTGATAGGTGGGGGCGACAAAGGGCTAATGATGGGATATTTAATTTCTGTTTTGGATTATGCCTAACAGCTCTGTGGGAAACAGACTGTATGGCAGGATATACAAAGGAGATTCGGTGGATGTTGTTAACTTGGATTTTCATAAGGTCCTTGAGAGGAGACTGCTTAACAGCCCAAAGAGATGGATCTGCTATTAGGGAAGTAGGCAGTGCAGGTGACAGAGGTTTGTGCAGGGGAACACCTTGCATCTAGTGACCACAACGCCATTAGTTTAAAGGTAAATATGCAACAAGATAGGTCTGGTCCGTGGGTTGAAATTCTAAATTTTGATGGTATCAGAAATTCTCTGTTAAGTGTGGATTGGGACAGGTAGTTTTTTTTTTCTTTTTGGCAAAGATGTACTTCCTGAGTAGGAGGCAATCAAAAGAGAAATCTTGAGAGTATAGAACATAAGGTTATGATAACAAACGTAGGAAACTTCGGTTTGCACGAGATATTGAAGCCCTGTTTAAGAGGAAAAATGGGTAGATGCAGGTAGCAAAAAATGTGGTGAATATTGAGTGTAAGATATACAAAAGAACACTTAAGAAAAAGATCAGGAGGGCTAACGGAAGGCATGAAGTTGCGCCAGTAGACAAGTTGAAGGAGATTTGTAAGGGATTCTGCGGATATGTTCAGAACAAAAGGGTTGCAAGGAACAAAATTGGCCCTCTGGAGGACCAGAATGCTAATCATGCGTGGAGCCAAAACAGATGGTCCAGACCTTTGCTTTACATCTGTATTTATTAAGGAGATGGACACAGATTCTATAGAAGTGAGGCAAAGCTGTATCAACTTCCTTAACCCTATACAGATTACAGAGGATGCATTTGCGATCCTGCGACAAATCTTGGTCGATAAATCCCCAAGACCTGACAAGGTATTCCCTCAGTCCCTACGGGAGGCGTGCATAAGTTGCCGGGGCTCTAGCACTCTAGCAGATATATTTAAATCGTCGTAGCGATAGAAGGGGTGTCAGAGGATTGAAGGTTAGAGAATGTTATTCCGCTGTTTCAAAAGGCTCCAAACATAAACCAGGAAATTATAGGCCCGTGGATCTGACATCAGCTTTAGGAAAGTTATGGGATATATAAGTATTTAGTGATAGATGGACTATTTAAGGATAGGCAGCATGGCTTCGTGCGTGATCGATCATGTCTAACCAATCATACGGAGTTTTTCGTGGAAGTTACCAGAGAAGTGGATGAAGAAAAAGCCGTGCACGTTGTCTACAAGGACTTTAGCAATGCATTTGACGAAGTCCCATATGGGAGGTTGCTCAAGAAGGCTCAGTCGCTTGGCATTCAACATGAGGTAGTAAATTGGATTTATTGGAGAGCCCAGGAAGGGCTGCCGATGGTTGCCTGTCTGAATGGGGGCCTGTAACTCGTGGTGTGCTGCAGGTATCGGTACTGGTTCCGCTGTTTTTGTCATCGACATCAATGATCCGTATGATAATGTGGTTAACTTGATCAGAAAAGGTGCGTAAGACAGCAAGATTGTGGGTATAGTGGACAGCGACGTAGGCTGCCATGGCTTGCAGAGGGCTCTGTATCTGCTGGAAACCCGGACCGAAAAAAAAAATGGCAGCTGGAATGTAATGCAGACAAGGGCGAGGTTCTGCTCTTCGGTAGGAACAGCCGGGCTAGGTCTTGCAGAGTGAACGGTAGGGTATTGGGGTGTGTCAGAACAAATGGATCTGGGAATACAAGTCCATAATTCCTATGTAGATAGGGTGGTAAAAAGAGCTTTGGCACATTATCCTTCATAAATCAATATATTGAGTATAGGAAATGGGATGTTATGTTGAAGCTGTATAAGACGTTAGTGAGCCCTAACTTGGAGTGTCCTGTCCAATTTGGTTACATGAAAGTTGTAAACAAACTTGAAAGAATACAGAGAATGTTACAAGGGTGATGCCGGGTCTGCAGGATCTGAATTATAAGGAAAGATTGAATAGTTCAGTACTGTGTTTCTTAGATTGAGAGGGGATTTCATAGAGGTATGCACAGTCATGAGGGGTGTAGATAGTGTAAGTACAAGCAGATGTTTTTCCACTGGGATTGGCTAGGAATACAACGAGAGGTCATGGGATAAGGGTGAAAGGTGAAAAGTTTAATGGGAACACGAGAGGAAACGTCTTCGCTCAGACTGTACTGAGCGTGTGGAATGAGCTACCAGCACATGAGCTAGATGTCAACGTTTAAGAGAAGATTGGATGGGTACTTGGATAGTGCAGGTATGGAGATCAGTAGTGTCAGTGCAGACCGATGGGAGTAGGCAGTTTAAATGGATCCGCCATGGACCAGATGGGTTCAGTGGCCTGTTTCTGTGCTGTATTTGTTAATGACTCCATAAGAGTCCATAGTATTATAGGAAAGATATTACCATGTATTGAATCTTACCTGACAACAGGAGGCAAACATGGGTGATAAAGGGTATGTTTTTACATTTGGCTGCCGGTGACTAGTGGTGTTCCACAGAGTCTGGTGTAGGGACCGCTTGTTTCCAGATTATATTTCAACAATTTGGATGACGGAATTGTGACATTCTGGCCAAGTTTACGGACGATACCGATTTAGGTACAGGTGTTGTACTTTTAAGGAGGCAGGAGACTGCTGATTGACTTAGACAGATTAGGAGAATGAGCAAAGTGCGGCAGATGAAATAGTGCAAGGTAGTAAGTGTTTAAATTCCACTTTATTAGAATAAATAAAGCTGCAGAGTTTATTTTCTAATCAGGAGCACATTTGGAAATCAGACGTGCAAAAGCCGTTGGGATTCTTCGCACAGGAATTCCTAAGGATTAATTTACATGATTAGTCGATGGTAAGTAAGGCAAAGTCAATATTACATTATTTTCGAGTGGATTGGAATACGAAATAAATATTTTAATACTGAGGGTTTATAGGTTATTAGTCAGATCACACAGAGTATTGTGAGCAATTTTGGGCCCTGTATCTAAGAAGGCATTTGCTGGCAAAGGTGAGAGTCGAGAGGATGTTATCGAGAGTATTCCCTGTAATACGGATTTAAAAGTACGAAATGAAGATTGTTTCATGGTGCTGTGCCTATATTCGCTATAGTTGAGAGGAGGGAGATGGATTCTTATTGAAACATATGCAATATTTTAAGGCCACTATAAAGTGGACGGGGAGAGGATGTTTCCTATAGTGAGGGGAGTCTAGCACCAGAAATAGAGTCTCAGAATATGACATCCCATTAGAACAGAGATGAGGCAAATTCTCTTTAACCCTGGGCTGGTTGAAACTGTAGAAATTATTGCTGCAGATGCCTGTGGAGGACAAGCCATTTAGGATATTTGACGAAGGGTCTCGGCCTGAAACGTCGACTGTACCTCTTCCTAGAGATGCTGCCTGGCCTGCTGCGTTCACCAGCAACTTTTATATGTGTTATAGGATATTTAAAGTGGAAGTTGATAGGTTCTTGATTAGTAAGGGCGTCAAGGGTTACGGGGAGAAGGCAAAAAACGGGTTGAAGAGGGATACTAAATCAGCCATGTTGGTATAGCAATTTAGACTCTCTGAGCTGAATGAGCGAATTCTGCACCTATATCTGATGGACGTATGGTCCTAGGGAAACCTATATCTTATCTGTCATTTCGGGGCAGTTTATAATCCACCAGGAAGTACATAATAAATAGTTTTGGACAACAAAGTATCTCAATTAGAGTGGTGTATTGTGCATTTCAGTAGAACAGAAGTTATTCTGGGAATGGCTGCCGTTGTGACTGGCTCAGCAATTGATTTACTCCCTTTAACAAAGTACATTGTTTCTCAACATATAATTACAGATTCAAGATTGCTTAATGTCATTTCCAGTGTCCAAGTGTAAAGGAGAACGAAACAATCGTTACTTCGGATCCAATGTTGCAAAAGATCAAGCACACAATAACAAAAACAACCTCAATGAATATAATTACATAAGATAGCTTATATACATTGATTGAGTGTATGGATATATAGTGACGTTATAATGTCTGTACATAATGTGACTCCAACAGGAAATCATAAAGTAATGAAGATGGAGCATCTTACAGGGGTAAATAATGCAAGAGTTGGAGTGATTATGGTCGCAGTAATGCAAGCCATTGGTTATAACAGATTCGGTTATTTTTCTTTATGTAAGTATCAACTCGGCCGTATTCGTGTTTAGCTATCTGTGAGCTTCGCAGAGCATGACACGGCTAATTCCGTTTCTTTGTCTATTTTTTTTTAATTAGACAAGGAAACCAACTTATTCCCTCCTGACCTTCGATCGGGGAAAGCAACATTGTTCGCCCAAGCATGAGCTCCAATATAAAACTGCGTCGTCCTTTGACGGCAAGAGTCAGAACCAAAGCAGATATGTGTTGTATAGTGATTTGTGGGTTCTTGTTGCATGTTACAGTGTCATCTGGCAGCCTGATATGTAAACGTAGGGAAATGTTTGATTTGTTCAGTTTATCGAAGCAAGGAGACATCGACATCGGCGGAATTTTTGATCTGCACTCCCGTACAGAAAAATCGGAACTTTCATTTCAAACCAAACCAAGAGCGGTAAAATGTGAAAGGTCAGTTTATTGAGCCGATTGATGGGTTTATCACTTTCTCTGTAACTTAAAACTAGTTTGATGTTTTCTCCTTTCACGGTCTGATGAAGGACATTGGCCCTGTCCACAGATTTGATTGACCCGCTGAAAGTTTTCAGCGCTTTCTGGTTTTGTTAAACAACAACAGGAATTCTGCAGATGCTGGAAATTCAAGCAACACACATCAAAGTTGCTGGTGAACGCAGCAGGCCAGGCAGCGTCTCTAGGAAGAGGTACAGTCGACGTTTCAGGCCGAGACCCTTCGTCAGGACTAACTGAAGGAAGAGTTAGTAAGAGATTTGAAAGTTGGAGGGGGAGGGGGAGATCCAAAATATAGGAGAAGACAGGAGGGGAAGGGATGGAATCAAGAGCTGGACAGGTGATTAGCAAAGGGGATATGAGAGGATTATGGGACAGGAGGTCCGGGGAGAAAGACAAGGGGGGGGGGCAGAGGATGGGCAAGGGGTATAGTCAGAGGGACAGAGGCAGAAAAAGGTTTTGTTAGTCGGTTTACTAGGTGGAGATAGGAGAGTTGTAAATATGGTTGCGATAGAATTAAATTCACATTCCGTTTTTATTCCTGGTGCCCGCCATCTCGAGAATAATCGGCCAGATATCAGCATGAGCATGACCATGAATCCTATTTCATAGATTCAAGTCAACACCCTTACTAGGCTATACATTCGATCCCACCAGCGTATATAGTTGTGTTTGTTGCATTGGGAATTTGGATGTACTGTACTAGGAATTGTTTGGTGAGGTGGTTAGCAACACGCAGCAAAAAAAAGGAAACAACATTAAACAATTATAAAGAAAAAGGAATTATATAAAATAAAATTAAAGTTTAAAGTATGGGCATGGAATAAAATGTGTACAAATACATAAACACCAGCCTATGTTTATAAAGTAAACCGTATTCTGCACACTTGTGTCAGGTGTTTACAGTTCAGCGTCAGGGCATTAGATAGAGGGATCGGAGGGATAACGAGAATAGTTGATCCTGTGGAAAGAAATGTTTAAGCTGGCGTAAAGCTTTTTTTTTTTTGTTATTTCAATAGACCTGTAGTGCTTTATAGAAGGAAGCTTTTGGAAAAGGCAGAGTGCAAGGTGAGTAGTGTCCGTAATGAGTCTTCCTGCCTGTTTCTTTGTCCTGGAACATACACGACCTGTACTGATGATAGACTGCAGCCAGTGACCGTTTCTGGTGAACTGACAGTTCGCTGTAGTTATCATATACTGTGTGAGGATGCTGCACTAAACTAGACAGTAATGGGCTGATGGGAGGGTGCTCTCTGTGGTGCCAGAGTATAACCGCACCAGAATGTTCTGAGGAAGATGGAATTTTACCGACTGCCGCGAGACGTAAATGTTCTGCCGAGCCTTTTGTTAATGAAGGACCACATCTGAGATCAGCGAAATAGTAATGTACAAGAACCTGAATGTACAGACGGTGGTGACTGCACAGTTGTTGGATGATGAGCAGGTGCAGAGGAGAAATAATTCTTCTGCAGTCGAGCTCCGCGGTTTTGATGGCATTCAGCTTCAAGTTGAACCAGAACATTAGCTTGTATATTTCTTGGTGGTATTTGGATTTGGCAGGTCTGCTAATGTCCAAGAACGGCGCTGTCATCCGCAGACTGTTTCAGTAATCGGATGGATCACTCAAGACACTAATTGTTATGTAGACAAATTAGGAGAGAAAGAGAATTCAACACACTGCTGTGACACACCAGTGCAGAGAGTGGGATGTGGAGATTTGTTTGCTTAATCTCCCATGGTGTCTCCTGTCAGACAGGAAGATGGTGATCCACCTGTAGATGGTAGCTAGTACGGGAAGTTTGGAGGGTTTTTCGAGAAGAGGCTAAGGGACGATGTTATTGACGGCTGAATTAAAATCAACAAAGAATATTGGCAGGGGAGTCCAGGTGCTGTAGTATGCAGTTAAGACCGATGTTAACTGCATTACCTACAGAATCTGTTAGCTCTGTAAGCGAGCTGCAGCAGACATAGAAAATATTAAGTTATGTGTCTGTCACACTGGTGGGGCATTGGGAGCAAGGGTGGACCCAAATGCAAGGCACATCTTGTGAGATTACTTAGATTTAGTTTATTGTTCGATACCAGGAGAGCAAGGCAGGAGCAGGAAACAGCGAACTGGACAAGGACTAGGACTAGGCTGGAACCATGGTTCTGGGCTAGGACACGGAATCGGCTCCCAGAACTAGAGAGACATGAAGAGGCTAGGGTATGGACTCCGAGCCCGAGACTGGGCAAGGACCCTGTACCTGGGTCTTGCCTCGGGCTCAGACCCCAGAACCAGGCATGGACATGACATGGGCTAGGGAGAGGAGGAACATGGGAACACAGAGCCTCGGTCTCAGGAGAGCAGGTACATGGAACCATGGACACATACATAGAACACAGAGTCAGGACCCTTCCTTGAGTACAGGACATAGGGCCGGGACACATGACCCTCTGCAGGGCAATGGCAAACAGCCTGACTTACCCCACGGAGACGAGGACAAGACACGACGTACATGACCCCCCGTGGGGCAACAGCAAGATGGCCTGACCTACCCCACGGAGGTGAGGACAGGACATGACTCCCCACGGGGCAACAGCAAGACGGCCAGACTTACCCCAACGGAGGCAGGGACAAGACAAGACAAGATCAACACGAATGAACACCAGACAGTACCTATCTAGCTCTAGAGGCGAGAGAGGCAGAGAAGGGATTCAGACAAGGGGGTAGGACAGGAAACACAGACCACCAGGGCCAGGACTTGACTCAGAACTGGGAAGCCGCCAGGAAAGGACTTGACTTGGTGCTTGAATGCCACCGGGCCAAGGACTTAACTTGGTGCTTGAATGCCGCCAGAGACGGGACTTGACGTGGAACTTGAATGCCGCCGGAGCCAGGACTTGACTTGGAGCCTCCGGGTAGTGGCGAGCTCACGACTCGACCTGAGAACACTAGAGAGCGGTTCTTAATTCCCTCCGGCGGGTTAACTGACGGACCCACCTTGATGAGGAAACTTTGCAGGCTCACATTGGGCGAGGTAACTGGACAGGGTTGCTCCGATGAGGAAGGGCGAATTACCAGCACTCGCTTCGGCAGAGACTAGGCTTGCTCCAGCCAGATAACATTAACACGCCGTGAATTTGCAGACGATCCCGCGCCAAACGGCTAAAAGCCGGAGACTATAAACTACTGGTTCAGCCGAGCGTTAATTGCCTCTAATCACCAAAGTCGAGGGACACGGGAAAACAGGGAATTTGCGGTCCGGATCGTAACATAAACAAGGTAAATTTAAAGAGACTCCGATCCGGACCATGATAGTGTCTGAGAAATGACATGACCAGGCGTTCAAAATCCTTCTTTATGACTGATGTGAGTGCAAATTACCCGTAATTAGTATTGAAGCCTAAACATAAACAACGTCCTCTAAGAGATTTGAGACGTTTTACGAAAGCACGAAATTACATTTCTGTTTAGTGACTTACATTCTCAATTAAATATAGCAAAAAATGATTCTGAAGAAAACACACGAAACATTTGAGGAATACAGTCGGTCTGGCAACATAAGTGAGGGGAAATAAACAATCCACTTTTCGGGCTAGGTGTTCAAAGAGTTAGTCTCTGTTTTGATATCGGCGTCCTTATAAAGAGTTTGAGGTTACCACCACTAAATGTCAAAGGTTTTTAACTAGAATTTGCAATATTTGCTGTTTTAGAGACTTGGAAACGAAACACTGTGTTGAAGCACCCGTGACAGCTGTCCTAACGCCAGAAAGGACTGATAAAATTCCAGAAAATATAATCAAATTGATGTTATTGTTTGCATATCCTTGCATAAATTTAGATACGTAAACACATTTTCGATCCAGCTGTTTTTTTGTTTAATAACTGCCTCACAGAAACACCGTGACTACAACGGGAACAGCCACCTGTCATTTCCCACTACAGATGCTCCAGCGGTTCATCTTTTGCTCCATACCAAAGTTCTTTTTTGGACAGTTTGGCGAAGTGAATCAAAGTGTCTTTATCTTCTGAAACAAAGCACATCGATCAAAAAAGATAGGAATATGATTAAAAACAGAAGATGTTGAGAACTGTTAAATTAGAAAAAGAAGTTATTTTTGTGTTTTTTTCCCCTGGTGAGGGACTTGGACATGAAGTGTTAACTCTTTCTATTTCAACAAATCATGACTGCGTTTTTGAATCAGAATCGGAATCAAGTTTATTATCACTGGTAAGTGATGTGAAATGTGTTAACTTAGCAGCAGCAGTTCAATGCAATACCTAATAGAGAAGAAAAAATATATAATTATAATAATAAATAAATCTTATACAGTATAATTAATACAGTATTGGTATATTGAATAGATTGAAATGGCAGAGGTGAAGAAGCAGTTCCTGAATCGCTGAGTGTGTGCCTTCAGGGTTCTGTATCTCCTTCCTGGTGGTAACTGTGTTAAAGGCACATGTCCTGGGTGCTGGCGTCCTTAATAATTGACACCGCTCCTTGAAGATGTCCTGGCTACTTTGTAGGCTAGTACCCAAGATGGAGCTGACTAAATGTACAACAGCTCTCTGCAGCTTTTTCCGGTCCTGTGCAGTTGCCACCACCCACCCCCCTCCACCCCATACCAGACAGTGATGCAGCCTGTCAGAATGCTCTCCACGGTACAACTATAGAAGTTTTTGAGTGTATTTGTTGACATGACAAATCTCTCCGGACTCAATGAAATCGTTGTCTTGCCTTCTTTATAACTGCATCAATATGATGGGACCAGGTTAGGTCCTCAGATCTTGACACCAAGGTAACTTGAAACTGCTCCCTCTCTCCACTTCTGATCGCCTATGAGCATCCCGCTATGTGTTCCTTTGACTCACCCTTCCGAGAGTCCACAATCAGCTCTTTCTTCTTACTGTCGTTGACTGTCAGGTTGTTACTACGGCACCTCTCCACTAGGTGGCATATCTCACTCATGTATGCCCTCTCGTCACCACCTGGGGTTCTACCAACAATGGTTGTATCGTCAGCAAATTTACAGATGTTATTTGAGCAATGCCTCGCCACACAGTCATGGGTAGATAGAGAGTAGAGCAGTGGGCTAGGCACAGACCCCTGAGGTGCACCAGTGTTGATCGTCAGCGAGGAAGAGATGTTATCACCAATCCGCACATATTGTGGTCTTCGGGTTTGGAAGTCGAGGATTCAATGCCGAGGGAGATACAGAGGCCCAGCGTCTGCAACTTCTCAACCAGGATTGTAGGAATGACGGTATTAAATGCTGAGCGATAGTCGAAGAACAGCATCCTGACATAAGTGTTTGTTTGTTCATATGGTCTAAAGTTGTTGTGGCGGTAGGTAATTTTCAACGGATGCAGGCCCTCGCTGAGGCAGGCGTTCAGTCTAATCACGACCAACCTCTCAAAGCAGTTCATCACTGTAGATGAGAGTGCTACCGGGCGATAGTCATTGAGGCAGCTCGCATTATTCTTAAACACAAAATAATCTGCAGATGCTGGGGTCAAAGCAAGACTCACAACACGCTGGAGGAACTCAGCAGGTTGGGCAGCATCCATGGAAAAGATCGGTCGACGTTTCGGGTCCGGACAAAGGGTTCCAGCCCGAAACGTCGACCGATCTTTTCCACGGACGCTGCCCGACCTGCTAAGTTCCTCCAGCGTGTTGTGAGTGTTGCTCACATTATTCTTCTTAGGCACGGATACAATTGTTGCCTTTTTGAAGCGAGTGGGAACTTCCGTCTGTAGCAATGAGAGATTGAAAATGACCTTGAATACTCCCACCAGTTACTTGGCACAGGTTTTCAGACCCTTACCAGGTACTCCATCTGGACCATCCGCCTTGCGAGGGTTAATGGTCTTTAAAAAGAGCCTAACATCGGCCCCTGAGACAGAGATCACAGGGAAATCAGGTGCAGCAGGGACATTTACAGCTGTCGTTGTATTCACCCTTCAAAGTGGTCGTAGAAGGCGTTGACTTCATCTGGTAGTGAAGCATTGCTGCCCTTCATGCTATTGGGTTTCACTTTGTAGGAAGTAATGCCTTGCAAACCCTGCCAGAGTTGTCGTGCATCAGATGTCATCTCCAGCCTCGTTCGAAATTGTCTCTTCGCCCTTGAAATAGCCCTCCGCAGATCATACCTGGTTTTCTGGTACAGGTCTGCATCGCCAGACTTGAATGCCGCAGATCTAGCCTGCAGTAGACGATGTACCTCCTGGTTCATCCACGGCTTTTGTTTGCGTAAGTCTCTGTAGGCACATACTCATCCACACAGGTTTAAATGAAGTCGGTAACAACTGCAGCATACTCATCCAGATTCGAAGATGAATCCCTGAATACAGTCCAGTCCACCGATTCAAAGCAGTCCTGTAGGCGCTCCTGTGCTTCCCTTGTCCAAACCTTCTTCGTCCTCACTACTGGTCCTGTAGTCTTCAATCTCTGTCTATACCCAGGGAGTAGAAGTACAGCCAGGTGATCAAACTTCCAATTTCAATGGCTCTCTACGCATGGAATTGCACGGTAGGCTGTTTGGTGCTGTTATCGGGTGTTCACCAAACTTTTACTTCAAGAAGCTGCCTAAATTATACACTAGACGATTGTGTTTGTTTGAAATGAAAGGACACCCCAGATAAACAATCTGTGTGCACTAGTTCTAATCTGCCACTAATGACACCCGACACACCCCGATCGTATTCCCTTCTCCTCTCACCCCATCCACCATCAGGATGAAGATACAAAGGTCTGAAAATATTTAACATCAGGTATAGGACACCTATCTATACCGCTGTTTTAAGACTATTGAACGGTCCTTCAGTATGATAAAGTGGGCTCTTGACCTTATAGGTACCGCGTTATATTGCCTATCTTCACTGAACTTTGCCTGCGACACTGAAGCCTTATTCTGCACTCCCATGTGCCATGTGGAACTATTGTTGTAATGAAATGATCTATATGGATAGCATGCAAAGGAAATGTTTTCATTGTACATATGATAATCATAAACCAATTTACCAATTCTTTATTTGCCGTGTATCTCTGTCCTACAGTTTTGTACTCCGCCAATTCCGTTTCACACAGGCGATGATATTTGCGATTGAAGAGATAAACCGGAGTCCCGTTCTGCTTCCCAACATTACACTGGGTTACAAGATTTATGATTCGTGCAATCAGCCTCACTTTTCAGTGAAAGCTGCTTTCGAAATGATCAACGGACAGGACCCAACATTCCCGCAGCGATCCTGTCCTTCGCGCTCGCTGGTCCCTGCCATCGTGGCGGATGCAGGATCTTCGCAGTCCTTGGCGGTTGCAGCGTCAATAAGTCCTTTCAAAGTTCCCATGGTAAGACCAGTCTATAACTGCTGGATTCGTATTATTCTCTTCTACAGTCGTCATAGTTGATCTACGGCCGTAAAATAGCGAATCAAGATACAAAATCTGGTGCTCTTATTTCTTCCTGGTAAAATAGATTTTTGTGCTTTCCTTTGTTTATTTACTGTTGAGGTGATCATTAGCTTTTTGTTGAGCCATTGTTTGTTCACCATATGATACTTAATCCCACACTGCAACAGGCCATTCTGCATACTATGTTCTGCTTGACCGTATTCGACCAATCATGCAATCTCCACTCTCAGCGCCTCATCTTCCACAATTCCTGTAATCTTTTGGTTCTCTCACCTGTCCATTTACGACACTTTGATGCACTTCACGAATATGTATAATTCACTGGCACGGAGGAGACAGCAGTGAAACCACGGAGAGAACGTGCAAACTCCAAACTAACAGCAAAAGAGTTCGGGGTCGAACAGTGGTGCGAGACAGCAGCATCAATAACTAGTCTGACAAACGAACGGCTGGTGAAACTCAGCGGATCAGGCTTCCGTGAAAGAAATGAACAGTCAGCGTTTCGGGTGGAGACTGTTCGTGTTCGCTGAACAGGCCAAACGACAGTTTCGAAAGAGCGACCAGTCATTGTCGGTTCAGATGTAGGCTGTCGAGTCCAAAACGTTCACCGTCCACTTACCTCCATGGATGCTGAATAGTCATTTGTCTTCCCCCAGCATCTTGCTTCTTTCTCGAGATTCCAGCGTGTGCTGTCTCTTGTATCTGCATTAACCCGTATGCCAGATCACTGCCATATTTGGCTTATCAATGTTTGGGGGCTAGATATGGTAAACGCCCTACGTATTGATAAATTAGTTGGACAGCAGTAACTTAAAATAAAACTTTATCAGAAACCTTCGAGCATCTAAGTCTCTTGTTTGAGCGTCCAAAGTACATACATGCACAAGTATATATATTAACAGGTTCAATGAAAACCTTACTAACGGACAGCAGGCACGCGTCAAATGCACGCATTCTCAAGAAAAACAAACTTACAGCAAATTACTCGGAGTTTTTTTTTTACAAGAAGGAAAAACGTATGTTCTTTGTGCACCATGACCTGTTACATAGGAAAAAGCGATTGGGTTGCAGGCCAATTTTTATCCATCATCCCGTATCACTATTAGAATCCGGCGTGATATAATTTCTGCCGATGAGAGCTTGACACACTGTGCCTCCATTTACAGCAGGGATTGTATTTCAACTGGACATGGCATACTTAAAGTCGCCGTGATACGGAGGTACGTATTGCATAAACATGAAAGACGAAATGTTTCACTTAGCTGCAGAGCCCTCTTTTGCAAATCTATATTATGCTTAATTTCATTCGTAGCTCCCTTGCAGAAAAAAAAACCTCAAAACTCCATCCATCCTGACCACTCTGTGGAAATCTGAAATTAAAATAGAAAATGTTGACAGTGTTCAAACAGCAGTAGTGATTGGTCATGGATCCGAAAGTTTTCTTCGGATGGTCTCCTCTGCTTGCCTGAACTTGGACCATTCCTCCATTCTCTGTATGAACAGGGTGATTTTCCACAGGGTGGGAGAATAGGGAACCGGGGGAAACAGTTGAAGATGAGTTGGAGATGTTTTAAAGGGATCCTGAGGGGAAGCCTCTTCAGACCGAGGGCACGGGTATCTGGAACAAGCTGCCAGAGGAAGTGGCTGAGCGTGATGTACAGTAATTACAGCATTTAGCACAGACATTTCGACATGTTCATAAATTTAAAAGGTTTAGAGATATTTGAGCTAAAGCAGGCTAATGGGGCCAGGTTAGCGGAGATATAGTTGGGTCAGAAGACTGTATCCGTGCTGTAATACTCTGTGAATCTATACCTGTAAGGAATACACCAATTGTACCACCGTGTCTGTAGATATTGGTCTTTGCCTCCCGCCATCGATCTGATTTTACTGTTTCCTTTTTCTGTTTCCATTGTGGTTTCTGACCAGGTTAGCTATTTCTCGACGTGTACTTGTCTGAGCAACCGGCGGGAATTCCCCTCCTTCTTTCGAACGATCCCAAGCGATTACTTCCAGGCCAAAGCGTTGGCCCAGCTTGTCAAGCGGTTTGGATGGACTTGGATTGGAACGGTGAAGAGCGACAACGATTACGGAAACTCTGGGATGCAGGCCTTCACGGAGACGGTTCAGCAGCTTGGGGTTTGCATTGCCTTCTCCGAGTCCTTCCACAGGACGTATTCGAGAGAAAGGTTACTTCGTGTTATCCGCGTTATTCGAACAGCGTCCAAAAAAGTCGTGGTTGCTTTTCTCGCTCACGGCGATATGACCATTTTATTGAGGGAAATTGTTCGACAAAATATTACTGACATTCAGTGGTTGGGAAGTGAGGCTTGGATCACCACTTCGCTTCTGCGTCCAGAGGAGACCAAAAGATTTGTCACTGGGGCCATCGGGGTCGCCATTCGTAATGTAAATATCCCGGGGTTTAAAGGATTCTTAACGGGTCTCCATCCGTCTGCCTATCCCGGTAATCCTTTAGTGGAAGAATTTTGGGAAAAGACCTTCAGCTGTAGCCTAAAAAGAATACATAAAAACACAAGTGTTACAACAGCCATCGCTCAGCCTCGTCAATGTAGAGGAACGGAGAGTTTAAAGACTGTGTCTAACACCTACACGGACACATCTCAGCTGAGGGTGACGAACAAAGTTTATGAAGCTACTTATGCCATAGCCCATGCACTGCACAATATGTTCTCCTGTAAAAGTGGCGAAGGTCCATTTGTCAACCAGTCTTGTGCAAAAATTTCAAATTTTCAGCCGTGGCAGGTACGTAAAATTGACCAAGTAGTTCGAGCACAGTCCTGTTAAAATTCCCCTAGCTTCTGCGGGGGCCCTGGCAGAAATATTTAAAATGTCGCTGTCTACGGTTGAAGTGCCGGAGGATTGGAGAGTGGCTCATGTTGTTCCGTTGTTTAAAAAAGGATCGAAAAGTAATCCGGGAAATTATAGGCCGGTGAGTTTAACGTCAGTAGTAGGTAAGTAGTAGACATCCTTGCCATAGAGGGAGCACAAAGAAGGTTCACCAGATTGATTCCTGGGATGGCAGGACTTTCATATGAAGGAAGACTGGATGAACTGGGCTTGTACTCGTTGGAATTTAGAAGATTGAGGGGGGGGATCTGATTGAAACGTATAAGATCCTAAAGGGATTCGACAGGCTAGATGCAGGAAGATTGTTCCCTATGTTGGGGAAGTCCAGAACGAGGGACCACAGTTTGAGGATAGAGGGGAAGCCTTTTAGGACCGAGATTAGGAAAAACTTCTTCGCACAGAGAGTGGTGAATCTGTGGAATTCTCTGCCACAGGAAACAGTTGAGGCCAGTTCATTGGCTATATTTAAGAGGGAGTTAGATATGGCCCTTGTGGCTACGGGGGTCAGGGGGTATGGAGGAATGGCTGGGGCGGGGTTCTGAGTTGGATGATCAGCCATGATCATAATAAATGGCGGTGCAGGCTCGAAGGGCCGAATAGCCTACTCCTGCACCTATTTTCTATGTTATTGGAGGGAGTACTAAGAGACAGAATCTACAAGCATTTAGATAGACAGGGGCTTATTAGGGAGAGTCAACGTGGCTTTGTGCGTGCTAGGTCATGTTTGACCAATCTGTTGGAGTTTTTCGAGAAGATTACCAGGAAAGTGGATGAAGGGAAGGCAGTGGATATTGTCTACATGGACTTCAGTAAGGCCTTTGACAAAGTCCCGCATGGGAGGTTAGTTAGGAAAATTCAGTCGCTAGGTATACATGGAGAGGTGGTAAATTGGATTGGACATTGGCTCGATGGAAGAAGCCAGAGAGTGGTGGTAGAAAATTACTTCTCTGAGTGGAGGCCTGTGACTAGTGGTGTGCCACAGGGATCACCACTATTCGTCATCTATACCAATGATCTGGATGATAATGTGGTAAATTGGATCAGCAAGTTTGCTGATGATACAAAGATTGGAGGTGTAGTAGACAGTGAGGAATGTTTTCAGAGCCTGCAGAGGGACTTGGACCAACTGGAAAAATGGGCTGAAAAATGGCAGATGGAGTTTAATACAGACAAGTGTGAGGTATTGCACGTTGGAAGGACAAACCAAGGTAGAACATACAGAGTTAATGGTAAGGCACTGAGGAGTGCAGTGGAACAGAGGGATCTGGGAATACAGATACAAAATTTCCTAAAAGTGTCGTCACAGGTAGATAGGGTCGTTAGGAGAGCTTTTGGTACATTGGCCTTTATTAATCGTAGTATTGAGTATAAGAGCTAGAATGTTATGATGAGGTTGTATAAGGCATTGGTGAGGCCGAATCTGGAGTATTGTGTTCAGTTTTGGTCACCAAATTACAGGAAGGATATAAATAAGGTTGAAAGAGTGCAGAGAAGGTTTACAAGGATGTTGCCGGGACTTGAGAAACTCAGTTACAGAGAAAGGTTGAATAGGTTAGCACTTTATTCCCTGGAGCGTAGAAGAATGAGGGGAGATTTGATAGAGGTATATAAAATTATGATGGGTATAGATAGAGTGAATGCAAGCAGGCTTTTTCCACTGAGGCAAGGGGAGAAAAAAAAACAGAGGACATGGGTTAAGGGTGAGGGGGGGAAAGTTTAAAGGGAACATTAGGGGGGGCTTCTTCACACAGAGAGTGGTGGGAGTATGGAATGAGCTGCCAGACGAGGTGGTAAATGCGGGTTCTTTTTTAACATTCAAGAATAAATTGGACAGATACATGGATGGGAGGTGTATGGAGGGATATGGTCCGTGTGCAGGTCAGTGGGACTAGGCAGAAAATGGTTCAGCACAACCAAGAAGGGCCAAAGGGCCTGTTTCTGTGCTGTAGTTTCTATGGTTCTATGGTTCATCCCCACTTCCTCCTTCCAGCTGGCTTCATCTGCCAAAATCTTGATCAACTTCCCCACCCCAATCCCTTCCCCATACACACCCACTTTCTCATTCTGGCATCTTCCCCTTTTCTTTCCAATCCTGATGAAAGCACTCGGCATGAAACACCAAATGTTTGTACACGTCCATGGGTGTTGCCTGGCCTGCTGAGATCCTCCAGTGCTGGTTGTGTGTTGCTCTGGATTTTCAGCATCCGCAAGATATTGTGTTTACCAATTAAAATTCTCTGTATTTGCAAAATCTTTGGTAACCGATGCCATGTTCTACCGTCTGTGTCGTCCTCCAGTAGGTTTTGCACTACATGCAAATACTAAATTTCACAACTAAGGTCGGAGAAAGAGTAAATTTCGACGAAAACGGGGACTCGGCGACGACGTACGATATTGTGAACCGGCAGGTGAATGACAAGGGGAATGCCACGGTTTTGATTATTGGACATTATGACGGATCCGCACCTTCGGCTGAACAAGTCATAATAAATGAGGGATCGATAGTGTGGACTGGTAGTCGCAGAGAGGTAATATGCGAAAACATATTTGCAGTTTTAACAAAATAATTTTGAAACTGAAGTACCAACTTTTTTTAAGTAACGTAGAAACACGGTTCAGTTTGATGATGTAATTAAACATCAAGACGTCTCGCATCCCCGGATTACGAACGGCTGAATACACTGCATAAGAACGAGATTCCAGTACGGATTTAAATTCAACCCCACCGTAACAGACACACACACCCACACACACACACACACACACACACACGCGCTGTCTCCACTTTTGTATGTTGTCCTTTGAAATTAGACGTCCGTGTTTTTTCATTATGTTATTCAGTGCAAGACTATGAGGATGTCGTTATTCTATCGGGGAATTGTGCGGCCATTCGGACTTACGGCAGAATTGAATTACAATCGGCAGCCAGGCATAGACTGAATATTATCACCCGATTATACATTCGCACAATTAAATGGCCATTAGCAACTAGAGTGTTGTAACATCACGAATGTCTGAAGTTCAGTCATAGGTGTTGTTAGCCGCATGTATAACACACTAAAAATTGTGGGAAAATTCCAGTCATAAAAATTCCTCCCTGGGAAAATCTATTACTGAGAAGAATGACATGAGTTTATACTTTCTCCGAATGACTAGCGGAAATTTTCTCGACAAGTGCGTCATTTATTTCTCTAGATATCAACGTGTACGTAATATCAGCCAGGTAGAGAAAATCAGAACTTCTTGGAACCATACAACACAGAAATATGCCCTTCAGCTCAATTCTTCCTACCGATGTACCAGGCAATCTAACCTTGTCATTTTCGCCGGCATATAACACATAAGATTTATTCCCCTCCAAATATATATCCAAGTACCTGTTAAACGTTGTTATTCCCCGGTTTACAACCAGATCCTTTGGAAGCTTGATCCACATACCAACAATCTCTCTGTGAAGGAGATAACCGTCCAAAATATTTTAAATCTTTTCACACTCATCTTAACTCAACGATCTGTCGTTGCTGCTTCCCCACTAGTGATATTTCTTTGAATAAGTAGACATTAACACATTATCGTTCTTTGCCATGAGATCCCCCAGGCAGTTTGTTCGGACAGCTGTTCCCCCGGGACAAGAAAAGCAGCTCGCAATGGACAGCCTATTTGTTGCTTTGATTGCATTCCGTGCGCACAGGGGACGATCAGTAACGCCACAGGTATGAAGAGGTAGTATCCTTATTGTTCACGGGTTCGCAGGTGTCTCCATTCCACTTATTAAATCAATTTTCCCTTTTCTCCTTCAAGATTCGATTGAGTGCATGAGGTGCCCCAGCGATTCCTGGCCCAACGATGGGCAAGACCAATGCATAGAGAAGCATCTTGACTTTCTCTCATTTACTGAGGTGACGGGAATTGTTCTGACCACACTGGCGCTGACCGGAACCTGCATCACTGCCACGATAGGTGGCATTTTCATCCTTCACAAAGACACTCCGATCGTGAAGGCCAACAATTCGGAGCTTAGCTTCCTTCTTCTCCTCGCATTGAGTCTTTGCTTCCTCTGTTCAATCACATTCATTGGAGAGCCGACTGCGTGGTCCTGTATGTTACGACACACCATGTTTGGCGTTACTTTTGTCCTCTGCATCTCCTGTGTTTTGGGCAAGACTATAGTTGTGGTGATGGCATTTCAGACAAAACTACCCAGCAATAATGTGGCCAAGTGGTTTGGTCCCCTACAACAGCGCCTGACTGTGTTTCTTCTTACACTGCTGCAGTGTTTAATATGCACCGTCTGGCTCATCAAATCCCCACCCCTCCCAGTCAAAAACATGGCCTACTCGAACGAGGTAGTCCTCCTGGAGTGTGACGTGGGGTCCGAAGTAGCATTTTACTGCGTCCTGGGTTACATTGGCTGCCTGTCATTGGTTTGCTTTGCTGTTGCCTTTCTGGCACGAAATCTGCCGGACAATTTCAACGAGGCGAAATACATTACATTTAGTATGCTGATTTTCTGCGCTGTTTGGATATCTTTCATCCCAGCATACGTCAGTTCTCCTGGAAAGTTCACTGTGGCCGTGGAAGTGTTTGCAATTTTGGCTTCCAGTTTCGGCTTACTTTTCTGTATCTTTGCACCTAAATGTTACATCATATTGTTAAAGCCAGAGAGAAATACAAAGAAACATTTGATGGAAAAAGTGACATCGTAAAAAGTGTAAAGTAACATTTATTTTATTTATGTAGTATGGTCATATGTACCAATATTAAGTGAAAAGCTTATCTTACAAGCTATTAACACTGATCAAATCATTAAGGGAATTAAAGTTAAAACAACCGTAATACAGAATAAAGTGTAAAAGCTCCAGAAAAAAAAACTGGAATACAGGTAACAATAAAGTAGAATATCATAAAGGTGTAGATTAGGGGGCTGTGGAGTCATATTTTTTGATAAAGACAGCTTTGGATATATAGTAAGGTTGTGATTGTTTTAGTTAATTGTCTCTCTTTCAAGAAAGATTGTAATTGAGAAATATTGATGAGATATTTTGAATGAATTCATGGTATTAATGTATGATAAAAACATTTTAACTCATTCACAATTTATATGAGTTATTGGTTTCCTTGTTTATGGATGACTGCATAATTCAAAGTTTGAGAATGTAATATATCATCCTAAGGGCTGTAGATATAATTGAAGAGTAGCCTTTGAAATATCTTAGATTTGGAATTGTACATTAAAAAATGCAAGATTTTGCAAGGCAGCAGGACCAAATGGATATTTCTTTCACAGGACAGGAACAACGTGTCCCACCTGTGGCAAGCCAGCAGAGCTAAAGACTGCAAATCAAAATAAAAAAAGAAAAAACATACAAAACAAGATTTATTATTATGAAGCATGTAGTCCTCTTATTGTCATTTAGTAATGCATGCATTAATAAATGATACATTATTTCCTCCGGTGTGATATCACAAAACACAGGACAAACCAAGACTGAAAAAACTGACAAAACCACATAATTATAACATAGTTACAAACAGTGTAACAATACCATAACTTGATGAAGAAGTCCATGAACACAGTAAAGTTCAAAGTTTCTCAAGTGTCCCACATCTCACGCAGACGGGAGAAGGAAAAACTCTCCCTGCCATGCCGACCACGATCCGACTCAGTCATCCGAAAACTTCAAGCTCTGATCAGTACTCCGACACCGAGTACTGAGCGCCATCTCTGTCCGAACGATTCGACCTCCTTTTCGTTCGCCAAAAGCAGGCAAGGCCGGGGATTTCGAGGCCTAACCTCCGAAAGATTCCCCACCACATAGTAACGACAGCAGCGAACGGGCGTTTCAGAAATTTCTCTAGATGTTCCTCTGTGCTTTCATGTCCATTCTCCATCAAATCAGAATTGTTCACGGCCCCTATTTAACAGATACGACATCATTTTTCACCGGAGGACTGCGCGCACACAGCCCGAAGGTAAGAATGGTTGCGAAGAGATGAGAGCCAGTAAACTAACAGGATAGTGTAGTAGAACTCGAGCGAAATTTAACAACAAACGCAAAAACAAACTGTAACGTTCCTATTTAGATAATGAAAGGAATGGATAACCAAATTTGACCTGGGTTTTCAAGAGATTCAGAACCCCAATTTTATCTCCGGAAAATGTCAGATAAATTAAATTGTTGTCTGCAATGGCCTGGAAAGGATAAAGCGCATTTTAATTTCGAGACCTGGGTAGTATAACACTAAGAAACTAAGATTGCATTGCGATACTCTGTTCTATTACTCAAAGAAAGAACCCCATAGTTCGTAAAATAAATTTCATCGTTTTTTATAATTTTGCTTACAATGTGAACAGCAGCAGGCCACGTTCCAAAACATTTCACAGGCGCAATCTGCAGCTAATTTTGTTATTCCGGGGCACGTTTTAAACAACGCCCTCCTGCTCTCTGGACGAACACAAATCTTCAACCAGTAACTATCTCCTCCTTTAAAAAGCTAACCTCTGCAATTCAGGCACTCCTCGTTACTATGTTGATTCCTCCGTCCCAGGACAGTGTGACATCAGGCTGAGAGTGAAACTAGCAGCTAAAGTAGAATAAAGCATGTAATAATCCCCCGTAGGTGCAGTGGAAAATCGTGGAATTATTCTGCTATCACAAGGATATAAAACATGTGCTGGAATTTGCAGCAAAGTGCAAACTGCTCTAGGAGTTCAGAGAGTCGAGCAGCAGCTAAGGAAGCAGAAGAACAGTCAAAACTTTGGGACCTGACTCTAGGTTAGGTCTTCTCCCGCTGACATCACTCACGCTGCACTTGCAGGCACATCCCCGTGTCCATCCAGCTAATAGGATTCTGCTGCTGCTCATTAAATGCAGCCTATTTAACCCCAGATCTCATCTAGATCCCTTGTTCTGTCATTGAAACAGCCGACCTCAATTAGTTGCTCCTAGTTATGACCTGCTTTGTGCAGTTTCTTTTCATTCCTGTTGTATGGCTGTTTATTTTTCGATTTATTAAAGTTATCGTTCACCACTGAGTAGTCTCCCATGCTATGCTTTTAGTCAAGCCTCCTCTACATTTCCTGACGCTCTAATCCTAGTAATGAAAGGATGTTGAATCAACGTGATATTATTATCCTCCCATAAGCTCTTTCAGGATTGACTTGAGATGGAAGAATCCTACAAATTGATAACCGGGAAAGAAGCGCTGCCAAAGGCAAGAAAACTGTAAAGAAATACAAATAGCTTAATATTTTCATGACTTCATTTTAAATCGTGCGCAATAGCTGGGCACCATTTTTGTCGTTTGTATTATTTCCTAATGGTTGAGAATCCTTACAAAATTCTGCACTGAATCTCGAAATTCGAACAAAATCCATTTGTTGGAAAAATTGCAAAGCAGGCGAATATCTGATGCCCAACACAGCGATTGATCAGTAGATGATACCGAAAGTGCAATTCGGCGTTTAAAAATATTGCGACGCATAACAAGTTCAAAACTGGTCAAAATCATGCTCCTGTTTACACAGCTATTGGTACCGGAGTTGAAAAAATTAACCCAAATCAATGAACAAGTCATGCAATATCTCGGCACGGCCATAATTATAGAATCGTCATTCCCAGTCACCCTTACAGGCGGCTCCATACCATCCCCTCAAAATATCCTGGCCGCGGAGACATCTACAGTGACAATGAATAGTCTCGGCTCACTCAATTCCCCTCATCTTTACCGTTCACTCACTTGAACATCACTACTTCTGAACGTTCTGCTATCCACACTCTCAATCCCAATCTCAAGGTCACCTCAAACCTGCAGATAAGAATGATGATATTGTGGTATGGAAGACTGACCTCTAACTTCTAGAGGGAAGATGACAATTTTTTGACACCACTTCTTCTGTACCCCTTGTTTGGGAACATATCCAGGAACATCACACTACTGTATCCCATATCAACACGTATCGTATCACATCTGCACATCACCCCTTCACAGCCTCCAACCTAATTGTTCTCCAAACCCGCACCGTACATTTCTAAGCCCTAACCTACTGGTCTGGGCTGGTAGACGTTTTGTTTCTACCTGCTCCTGCCCTAAAGAACTAATCTCCTCTTATCTCTTATCCATCTTGCCCTTTGCTCACGACTCAACCCCAAGTCCGGTCCCTTTCCACCTACATCCGGGACACCGCCACCACTTTGACAACATTGAATTCCGCAGCCTCAGACGCTTAATTTCACCGTGGACAACCAGCCGCTCCGTGTTTCTATTCCCCTATAAGGAAGACTTCAGGGCTCTCCAATTATTTCTGCAACAGAGGTCCAACCAGCTCCCCTCCACCCTTACCCTCCTACGACTGGTAGAAAATGCCCGCACACATAATAACTCATTAGCTCATCGGAATCCGTCCATTTTCCCCAAATCAAAGCTGCAGCCACGGACAATTCCATGGACCCAAGATATGCTCGTCCTTCCTTTGGCTATGTAGGACACTGAAGAGTGTGGTGGAACAGGGAGAACAAAAGGATCTGGGAATACAAGTCCATAATTCTGTGAAAGTAGCGTCCCAGGCAGATAGGGTAGTAATAAAAAGGCTTTTGGAACAAATTGAGTACAGGAAACGGAATGTTTTTAACAGTGGGCCAATAGTTTTGAAGAGAGAGTGAACTTCATACAGGTCAGGCAGAAGGTTTTAAAAAGGGATCATTTCATAGGGCTCGGAAAATTTAGTAGCAGACTAACTGATTCGCAGACAGAGTGAACTTCGCACAGGATGGGGAGCAGTGCGCAGACGCAGTAGCCCTTATCGCGCAAGGACGCTGAGAACGCTCCGAAATAAGAGAGATTCTGTCTAACGGAGCGGTCATCGGAGTAGTGCAAGTCAGAGTAGTAGGGCTTTGGTTCATCGGGGCTTCCGGAGGACAGGCCTAGGCGAGTTAAGTTACTTTTTTCCCCTCCTCTAACAAGAATAGTTGGTACGAATCTTCTGTTCTGGGTGTTAGATGTGGCATGTCCGGGAGACTTTCAGCCTCCCTGATGGCTACATCTGCACCAGATGCATCGAGCTGCAGCTCCTTAGAGACCGAGTTAGAGCACTGGAGTTGCAGCTCGATGATCTTCGGCTTGTTAGAGAAAGTGGGAAGATGATAGACAGGAGATACGGTCAGGTAGTTTCCCCGGGGCCACCGGAGACAGATAAGTCGGTGACAGTTAAGAGAGTTAAGTATGTCAAAGTCTGGAGAGCATCCCTGTGGCAATTCCACTTAACAATTTCTCCATTTTAAGTGCTGTTGCTACCTGGGGGAAGCAACAGTGGCCGTATCTGTCACTGAATCTGGCCCTGTGACTCAGAAGGGTAGGGCATAGAAGAGGATGGCAGCCGTAATAGGGGACTCTATAGTTAGGGGGACAGATAGGCGATTCTCTGGGCGCGAGAAAAACAAGGAGGGTAGTTTAACTCCCAGGTTCCAGGGTTCGTGATGTTTCTGAGCATGTCCATAATATTCTGAAATGAGAGAGTTAGCAACCAGAGCTCGTGGAACATATTGGTACCAACGACATAGGTAGAAAAGTGTGGAAGTCCTAAAAGTAGAATACAGGGAATTAGGAAGGAAGCTGAGAAGCAGGACATCAAAGATAGTAATCTCGGGATTGCTGCCTGTGTCATGCGACAGTAAGGATAGGAATAGAATGAGGTGGAGGATAAATGTGTGGTTGTAGGATTGGAGCAGAGGGCAGGGATTCAGATTTTTGGATCATTGGGTCCCCTTCTAGGGCAGGTGTGACCTGAACAAAAAGGTCGCGTTACACTTGAATCCGAGGAGGGCCATTATCCTGGCTCCGAGGTGTGCTAATACTATTGGGTACGTTTTAAACAAGATTTGCAGAGGGTTGGGAACCGAAGTGAAGAGGCAGAGGATAGGAAAGTTGGAGCACAAGTACAGATAGCTTGTAGGGATTTCGTCAGGAAGGATAGGTAGATTTTAGAGCAAAGATGTACATAGAACATAGAATATTACAGTACAGGCCATTCGGCCCACAATGTTGTGCCGACCCTCAAACCCTGCCTCCCATATAACCAGGGCCGGACTTTAGGCAGGGCTAGGCTGGGCTGCGGGCTAGGGGCCCGAGCTGCAGAGGGGCCCAAAATAGGTAGCGATCATCATGGCAGACAAAAAAAAAATACGAGAGTGGAGCACAGAAAAGAAAAAAGAAAGAAAAGAGGACTGAGAAAGAAGTATTAAAAAAAGACATCGAAATCGACAGAATTTTTTAAACCTGTTCTCGATGATGCGGCAGTACCATCGCTGTTGTCACAGTCTGAGATCGGTGGACAAATGGAGACTTGTTCAACAGCTAGCGCTAGCACCAGCGTTAGCACAGGATCACCGTCCTTGCCACAGTCAGCAGCTAACGTTGAAGAGGCCGAGAGCATGACTTTGGGATTCCCGACCACAGAGGCCACAGAACAACCAGGTCGGGCCGCCATTAATGTTACCGCTACTGAGGATCCTTATAGCACTGATCCTGCTGACTGGGGAAAGAATCCAACTGAATAAAGTTAACATTTCAAAACTTGAGTCGGAAAGTGGAGAAATTTGTCACAATCGGGTGCTCGGAACGAACCCAAATGCAAGACACAGACACTGAAGTACAAGGAACAGGACTTGACTAGAGAAGGGACGGGACAGGATTCAGACCAGGAGCAGCGACAAGAACGCAGACTTGAGCTAGGGAAAGCGGGACCAGGACTAGGAGGTAAGGCTTCAACTCCAAGCCCGAGACTGGACAAGGACCCAGAACCTTTGTCTAGCCTCGGGATCGGACCGCTGAACCAGGCAAGGACATGACATGGATTCAGGCTGGGGTCTTGGGTCCCGAGCTTCGGCTGCAGGCTGGGGTCTTGGGTCTTGGGTCCCGAGCTTCGGCTGCAGGCTGGGGTCTTGGGTCTTGGGTCCCGAGCTTCGGCTGCAGGCTGGGGTCTTGGGTCTTGGGTCCCGAGCTTCGGCTGCAGGCTGGGGTCTTGGGTCTTGGGTCCCGAGCTTCGGCTGCAGGCTGGGGTCTTGGGTCTTGGGTCCCGAGCTTCGGCTGCAGGCTGGGGTCTTGGGTCTTGGGTCCCGAGCTTCGGCTGCAGGCTGGGGTCTTGGGTCTTGGGTCCCGAGCTTCGGCTGCAGGCTGGGGTCTTGGGTCTTGGGTCCCGAGCTTCGGCTGCAGGCTGGGGTCTTGGGTCTTGGGTCCCGAGCTTCGGCTGCAGGCTGGGGTCTTGGGTCTTGGGTCCCGAGCTTCGGCTGCAGGCTGGGGTCTTGGGTCTTGGGTCCCGAGCTTCGGCTGCAGGCTGGGGTCTTGGGTCTTGGGTCTTGGGTCTTGGGTCCCGAGCTTCGGCTGCAGGCTGGGGTCTTGGGTCTTGGGTCTTGGGTCCCGAGCTTCGGCTGCAGGCTGGGGTCTTGGGTCTTGGGTCTTGGGTCCCGAGCTTCGGCTGCAGGCTGGGGTCTTGGGTCTTGGGTCTTGGGTCCCGAGCTTCGGCTGCAGGCTGGGGTCTTGGGTCCCGAGCTTCGGCTGCAGGCTGGGGTCTTGGGTCTTGGGTCTTGGGTCCCGAGCTTCGGCTGCAGGCTGGGGTCTTGGGTCTTGGGTCCCGAGCTTCGGCTGCAGGCTGGGGTCTCGGGTCTTGAGCTTCGGCTGTGGGATGTTTGTCCTGAAATCCTGAAATGTGGAGGCTGATAACTTGGAGGCTGGTGTTGACAGACTGACTAGTAACTGAACATGAACATAGAGCCGGGACTTGTCCTTCGCAAAGCCAGGATTCATCGTTAACACAACACCAACATGAAACAGGACAGTACATAGAATAGAGCCGGGACTTATACTTAGACAAGCCAGGACTCAACCTCTCCACACCAAGGTGGGACAGGTCCACCTGTTGTTTAACAGCAAAACAGCCTGACTTACCCCACAGAGGTGAGGAAAAGACAATACAAGACATGACCCACCGCAGGGCAATGGCAAAACAGCCTGGCTTACCCCACAGAGGTGAGGACAAGAAGAGACAAACACCAAAGAACAACAGACAGTTCCATCTCTGCTCTGGGGTAGCTCCAAGTCTCAGTTCGGCCAGCAACCTCAGCTGGCTACAGAAACAGCCAGATCCCTACCTAGCTCAGAGTGGCAGGCAGCCACTCAGCTGGCCCAGGAAACAGCCAAATCCATACCACAAAGACTCCTCCAACCAAGCCTAGAGATCACAAATGGTGTCACTAGCCTTCCATCAGCAAGTTGCTCTAAGGGGGACTGGCAAGACAAACCAGCAACCCACACCCAACCCCAAGGCTACTGATATTCCAATCCCCAAGATGGGAATCAGGTGCCTATGACTAATTCAATCAAATGAGAGACAGCTGGAAGACCCAGAATCCTGAGTCCACGGACCGGACTGTGAACTGGAATGCGGACTTCACGGACTGGACAATGACAAAATTAAAGGCGGAGAGCAAGAAACTGTCTTACACGTCAACAGGCAGAAGGCAGAGTCCCCCTATAACCTAGTTAGCATCCTGGTAAACATCTTTTGCACACTCTCCAAAGTCTCTACAACCTTGTTATAGTGGAGTGACCAGAACTGTATGCAATATTCCAGTTGCGACCTAACTAGAGTTTTATAAAGCTGCAATATAACTTCCTGACTTCCTAACGACCTTATCAGCCTATGAAGTCCCACTTTTGGGGAGTTAGGCACTTGGACCCCAGGATTCCACTGCTTATCAACACTGTTAAGAATCTTGCCCTTAACAGTGTACTGTATCTTTAAATTTAACTTAGTGACAACAGGTCTCATTTTACCGAGTTGATGGCCATCTAGCATTACTCCGCACATACCTGCAACTGATCCATATCTCGCTCTGTTCTTTCTGTGCTTTGCCAGTTATCTGTGCAATCCACAGCACAACCAATCTTCGTATCATCTACAAACGTACTAACCTACACATCTACATTTTCATCCATGTCATTTATATACATCACAAACAGAAGATGTCACAGGACAGATCCCAGTGGTTCACCAATGATCACAGATATTTAGCTAGAACAAAACCCTTCGACTTTTTCACTGTTTTCCATGAGCAAGCTTGTTCTGAATCCCATTGACTAATTTACCGTTGTTCATAATCTTCTGCTTAAGCCTCCCGTAAGGGACCTTATCAAGCGCCTTAACAAAGTCCATGAGAGAAGATTCATTGCCCTACTCCATCAGCCTTGTCAGCTCATCAAAAAGCTCATTTACACAACAAAACTTGCCCCGCATGAAGCCAGTTGGGATCTCCATAATTATGAAACCCCACTGGCTTCCCTGGCTGCGTAAGTCCAGGGAATAGACACTCCCACACCGCCAAGCCCGTGAGGTTGAGGTGGCTCTCTCACCCCAAAGCCTGATCTGTGTGGATGCTGTGTAATTTACAGCTGTGTTACAACTCAGTGCCAAGAAATAACAGACGGTACACTGCATACGATTAAAGGAATTATAATTATTATATTATAATTAATAATAATAACATTATGAATCAATTTAACTAAAGAGTTAGCAAAGAAAAGAAAGGGAAAAAACAAGAAGAGCCCATTGAGTTGGAGCTCAACTCTTCCAAAAGTCATGCACGTTCACCGATCTCCAGTAGACCCCAGCACCTTGCTCCATTGAATCATGTCCCCACCCATGCCCCACCGGGTCAAATCCTACAACCTGTTATCTCCAGCGTCTTCTGTCTTCCTATCCTGCCGAACCATGGACCCAGCTCACACCAGTGTCAGGCACACAACACAAATCCCGCTGCCCTGATTGAATGGTTCATATTCCAAAGCACCCACTATTTCTAACCTTAACCCAAACATTACTTATACAGAAATTACAGAATTTACAGAAATTCTACATTAGCAGTGAAACCTTTCCCAGGGTGTTACAATTAGAATCATGGTTTTCCAA
Source organism: Mobula birostris (assembly GCF_030028105.1). Classification (NCBI taxonomy): domain Eukaryota; kingdom Metazoa; phylum Chordata; class Chondrichthyes; order Myliobatiformes; family Myliobatidae; genus Mobula; species Mobula birostris. The sequence continues at coordinate 12,835,565 of NC_092373.1, forward strand.
ATGATCATAATTCCTATCTCTAAGAAATCTCTCCAGAAATTATCCTACCACTGATGTAAAACTCATCGGTCTTCCGTTTCCAGGACTGTCCCTGGTTCCCTTCTTGAGTAATACAAAAACTTTAGCTTCTTGCCAGTCTTCCAACACCTCGTCTTTTGCTAAGGAGGACACAAAGATATTGGTCAAGGCACCAGCTATCTCTTTACTTGGCTCCCTTAATAACCTGGGATATATCCCATCAGGTCCTGGGAACATCCATTTTAATGTATTTTAAGGGACCCAATACTACTTTCTTCTTTACTTCGAACCTTTCTCCCCATTGTTTATTCCACGAGTATAAGTTTGCTCACAAAAGCCTATCACATAGAATAAATGGCTTCATCATCCAGAATGCCTCAAACTTCAGTGAAAAATAAAGTTTTCCATGGATCCTTGAATACAGATGTCAGACTACACTTATTTTAACATGGTATTTGTAGGATTTTTAGATTTGTTAAATTGCTAAATTGGTTTATTACTCTCATATTCACTGACGTATAGTGAAAACTTTGTTTTGTCTTCTATCTATATCAATAATTTTATCACAGCTGTATAAAGGTAAAAGGGTTATTTTTTTTATCAAAGTACACAACTCTGAAATTTGTCTTCTCCAGGTAGCTATGAAACCAAGAGAAAGAAAGGCAGCACAATCATGAACCACCCCCATCCACCCTGCCCACAGAAACAAAAAAAAAGAACAGAAATGGAATAGACACATCAGCCACCCAAATCTCTCCTTCCTGAACTAAAAAAACATGAACAAAATTGAACAGGCACATGAACTCTCAATGCCCACTCCCCCACACAAAGCAAAATGAGAAATATTTGGCAAAAAACACAGAATATGTAAGAGAAACAAAGGAATGAAAACAGTCTATAGTTCAAGTACATATCCAAAACGCAGAAAACCTGGGAAACATTCTACAGGCACAGTGACTGGTTCTCCCCTCTCTGGCAGCAGAGCGATTAAAAGGCTGAAGCTGGTGCTCACTTTCTGCGTTTTCACGATGTTTCAATCTCCCTCGTTGCTTCAATCAGAAAACAATAGAAGCTTTAATTGGCAAAATGGAGTCAAACATTGGTTTGAGCCCTGGCCATGAGGTTGGCATTCCCTGCCTCTCTCTTCCGTATCCTTTTGGAGACTGCAGAGCACTGAAACACCCAAACGATCTCAACTGCGAATCACAGGCTCCGTATCCTCTGCTTAATATAGTGTCATCAGGAAACTTGGACGCACTACACTCGGACCTCTCTTCCAGATTCTTAATGTATATCGTGAACAGTTGTGGACCCACCACTGACCCCTGTGACACACCACTCACCACTGATTGACCATCAGAGAAGCACCTATGTATCCCAACTCTCCACACCCTTATCTGATGGATAAGCCTTTTATGTGGCAATTTATTGAATGCTTTCTGGAAATCCAAGTAAATACCATCTATCTGTTACCTTCTATGCATTGCACTTGTTATATTTTCAAATAAATTCAGTAATTTTGTCAAACAAGATCTGCCTTTGCTGAATCCATGCTGTGTCTTTCTGATGGATTTATTTTTTTTTCAAGATGCTTTGCCATTTCTTCTTTCATGGCAGCTGCAAGCATTTTCCCAACTATTGATTTTAGCCTAACTGCCCAGAAATTACCTGTCTTTTGCCTACATCCTTTTTTGAACGGCGGCGAACATTTGCCTTCTTTCCATCCGGAAGAAGAATACAGAGAATTCTGGTAAGTTATCTCTACAAGCAGATCTTTACAAACTGATCTAAATTAGTTACAAACATAAAGCACAAAATAATTGATTACAGAAGTATTCACCCCTTGAATTCTGCATTTAGTAGATGTACATTTGGCAGCAAATCCAGCCCTGAGTCTGTGTAGATAGGTCTCTATCAGCTTTGCACATCTGGACACTGCAATTTTTTTGTTTCCCCATTCTTCTTCTTTACTAAACTGCTCAAACACTGACAGATTACAAGGGAATTCCAAGTAAACAGCTCCTTTCATGTCCAACTATAAAAACTCAATTGGATTGAGGTCCATACTCTGATGTAGCCACTACAGGACATTATATTTATGGTTTATAAGCCATTCCTGCATAGTTTTGGCTGTATGCTTGGGGTCATTGTCTTGCTAGAAAACAAATCTTCTCCCAAGTCGCAGTTCTCTTGCAGATTGCATCAGGTTTTCCTCCAGGATGTCCCTGCATTTTGCTGCATTCATTTTGCCCTCTACCTTCACAAGCCTTCCAGTGTCATAATGGGGGTGCTGGGAGGTGGACCCAAAAGCAAGAATACAATGAGATGCAGCAGCAGATGGCCAGACCTACCTAGCAAAGGCGTGGACACAGACGGTTCCCAACACTAGGTAGCGGCAGATGGCCGGACCTACCTAGCAAAGGCGTGGATACAGACGGTTGCCAACACTAGGTAGCGGCAAACAGCCAGACCTATCTAGCAAATGCGTGGGCACAGAGACAGATCAAAACAACAATAGACAGTTCCTTATCTTGCTCCAGCGATGGAACTTGACAGTGGTACAGGCGAGGGTTACAGGAGAGGTGAAGCTTCAGACAAGGCAGATGAGGCAAGGCTTCAGACGAGGCAAGGCGAAGCAAAGCTTCAGACAAGGCAAGGTGAGGCATGGCTTCAGATGAGGCAACAGAAGGAAGGAGGAGGGAAGGGAAGGGATTCAGATAGGGGGTTTGAATAGGAACAATCCAGCAGCCAGAGGCTGAATCCTGAAGGTATTTATGAAGCCAGCACAAACGACAATCAGCTGCCTCAACAGAAACTGGGGAAAACCGGAAAACCTGGAATAAGGAACTGGACTGGACCGTGAACCGGAATGCAGATTTCAAGGACCGGACCATGACATCCAGGGCCTGCTGCAGTGAAGCATCCCCACAGCATTATGCAGCCACCACTATGCCTCACAGTGGGGATGGTGTTTTTTTTATTGATGATGTGTGGTGTATGGTTTATGCCAAACATAGTGTTTAGTCTGATGATCAAAAGCTCAATTTTGGTTTTATCAGACCATAGAACCTTCTTCCAGCTGACTTCGTGGTTTCCCACAAGCCATTTGGCAAACTAACTGAGATTTCATGTGAGCATTTTTTTAACAGTGGCTTTCTATTTGCCAATCTCATATAAAGCTGCAATTGGTGAATCACCCAAGCAACAGTTGTTGTATGCACACAGTCTCTCCCATCTCAGCTTGCAACTCCTCTAGAGTAGTCTTAGGTCACACGGTGGCCTCCCTCACTAGTCCCCTTCTTGCTCAGTCACCCTTTTTGAGAATGGCCTGTTATAGGCAGATTCACAGCTTTCCATTTCTTGATGATTGACTTAACTGTACTCCAAGTAATTTGGAAATTTTCTGATATCCATCTCATGACTTGAGCTTTTCAATAATCTTTTCACAAAGTTGCTCAGAGTGTACTTTTGTCTTCATGGTATAGGTTTTCCCAGGATACTGACTCACCAGCAGTTGGACCTTCAAGATACAGGTGTATTTTTTACTAGGACCAATTGAGCCACCTTGACTGCACACACATCTCCAAAACAGATTCACATTTAACTAATTCTGTGACTTCTAAAACCAATTCGCTGCACCAGTGATGATTTGATGTGTCATATTAAAGGGGGTCCAGTCAATTATTTTGTGTTTTATATTCTTAATTAATTTAGATCACTTTGTGGAGATCTTTTTGATTTTGACAGGAAAGAGTCTTTTCTGTTGTTCAGTGTCACAAAAGCCCAATTAAATCCATAGTGATGCAACTTTGTAAAACAATAAAACATGAAAAGTTCCAAGGGAAGTGAATACTTCTTATACGTATGGTTTGTTGAATCACTCTTTGTTAATCCCTTTTCCACCTTTTTAAAGTTGCAGTTCATCACAGAGAACAATTGTTTAGTGAACAATGCACATATTCTTTATCAATATAGATTTGCATTAAATTGCTTTCTTCGACCATTTCACCCTCTGTCGGACACATTTTATTCTTCTTTAGTGGTACAGTGTGGTAACAGGTCCTTCCATTCCAAAGAGACGGTTATAATTGTACCAAAATGACCAATTAATCTATTAACCGGTACACCTTTCGAATGTGCAAGGAAACCAAACACCTGGAAGAAACCCACACAGCCATGGGAAAAATATACAAATTACTTACGGAGAGTGGTGGGAGTTGAAACCTTGTTGTTGGCATAACACCATTGTGCTAACCGCCAGTCTGCTCTACCATCCTAAACAAATAATACTGTAGGTACAGAACTAGTTTCCTCTGCAAGCACCATTTGATGTGTTAGTCTGGCTGAGGAGAAAATTTAAAAAAAAAACAAACACAACAACAAGTGTTACACTCAATGGCTAAGCATTCACTGCTTTCCATATGAGAGCATAAGACCTTGAAACAAAGGACAAAAAATAGGCCAATTGGCTCATCAAGTCCGCTCTACCATCTCATCAATAGCCGATTTATTATCCCTCTCAATCCTATTCTTCTGGCTTCTTCCCATAAACTTTGGTGCCCTGACTAATCAAGAACCTAACAAATTCTGCAGTCAATATACTCAATGACTTGACTTCCACAGCCATCTATAGCAATAACTTCCACAGATTCACTACTCTTTGGCAATAGAAGTTCCTCATCTCTGGTCTAAATGAACATTCTGAATAAAGACATTCCTTCCCATCTCTCTTCTAAAGGGATATCTCTCTATTTTGAGCCTACACCCTCTGGTCCTAGACTCACCCACAATAGAAAACATCATCCCCGCTCCCACTCTATTCAGACTTTACACTATTTGATATGTTTCAATGAGAGTACCCCCATTCTTCTAACTCCAGTGAGTACAGACCCAGAATCATCAAAAGCTCCTCATATGTTAACTCCGAGGCCACACTCAGGTTGGAGAAACAACAGCTTATATTCTGTCTGGGTAACCTCCAGTCTGATGGTATGACCACCGATTTCTCAAACTTACAGCAACGACCCACCCCCCCACCCTTCAACATTCCCCATTCTCATTTCCCTCTCTCAACTTTTCACCTCCCTCTAGTGCTCCTCCCCCTTCTCTTTTTTCCATGGCGTTCTGTCCTCTCCTATCAGATTCCCTCTTCTCCAGCCCTGTATCTTTTACACTAATCAACTTCCCAGCTCTTTACTTCACCACTCCAACCCTCCAGATTTCACCTATTGCCTTGTGGTTCTTCCTCCCCGTCCCCATTTTCTTACTCCGACTCCTCATTCTTCCTTTCCAGTCCTGATGAAGCATCTCCGCTCGAAATGTAAGCTATGGTGTTCTCCATAGATTCTGCCTGGCCTGCTGAGTTCCTCCACCATTTTGTGTCTGTTGCTCAGCATTACACACCTCTTCTGCCTTTTTCCCATCTGAGGCACAGAGCCAGGCTCGATGCCAGAGACTCGATCACTGTAGCTTCCCTGGTAACTCGTTCCCTCCCCAACAGTACTTATGCATTGAGGGAAAAGACTACAGGGATATTTTGCTCTGGTCTGATAGATAGGAGTCACCCAGGCACCTGCCTCCTGTAACTTAGGGCTGACTACCTCCCTGTAGCTCCTATCTATCACGTTGTTATTCTGCAGTATGTGCCAAAGGTAATCCAGCTTCAAACCAGACCATCGTGATGCTCCAAATAAAGAATCCTCGATCTGAGTGAATGCTGTGTAAGTACTACCCAAAGAGATTTGTCGGTCGGCCAATAATAGCAGATCATACACCACAAAAATTATAAAGAAAGTATACTTACAAATTTAAGCGTTATCAAACAGTTAGTAGCAAAATGAAAAGAAAAAGTAAATAAAAGGGGCTTTTACAGTTAAACCAGTTCAATGTGCACAAGACTGCTGAAGATTCTGCGGAAGTCATCTTTTACTCAAGTGCTGGAGCCACACTGAACTCCCCCCAAAGTCTAACTCAAACAAATTGGCTCTCCTACACAAGTGTCGGCCCTTCCTCCTTGGAGCCATTGATCTGCACAAAGCATTTTGTGCAATGGGGGACCTCCATCCAATGAACTCTGTGGCATCTTCCCTTCTCTCCTGCTCCGCAGCTCCCATCAAAAGCCCCTGAACTAGACTACTGTCCTTCAGAAAACTCTTTCCCACAATCCTCACTGGGTGACTCGCATTCCAAAGTTAGACAACTTGTGTCCTTATCTTAACGGAAGCCAAAACGTACTTTCCAGCATTGCACACTGCCTTTACAGAAATTGCTAATATAAGCTACCTCACAGCATGGCAGCAGAAATCTAAAACTGGGCATTACACATCCATGGAATTTTGTCAGAGTTTTAGCTGTCATGCCGAATTTTGGAAAACTCCTAAGGAAGTAGAGGTGCTGCCATGCTTTCCGCATAATTTCATATATGTGCTGGGTCCAGAACAGGTTGTCAAAGCAGTAACACACAGGAATTTAAAGTTGCTAACCCTGTCAACCACTGATTCTCCAAGTGAAGAATCAGAATTAGGTTTATTATTACCCACATGTGTCACCAAATTTGTTAACTTAGCAGCAGCAGTTCAATGCAATACATAATATAGCAGAATAATAGTCATAGTAGTAGTTATACTTTATTGATCCCGGGGGAAATTGGTTTTCATTACAGTTGTACCGTAAATAATTAAATAGTAATAAAACCATAACTAATTAAATAGTAATATGTAAATTATGCCAGTAAATTATGAAATAAGTCCAGGACCAGCCTATTGGCTCAGGGTGTCTGACCCTCCAAGGGAGGAGTTGTAAAGTCTGATGGCCACAGGCAGGAATGACTTCCTATGACGCTCTGTGTTGCATCTCGGTGGAATGAGTCTCTGGCTGAATGTACTCCTGTATCCACCCAGTACATTATGTAGTGGATGGGAGACATTATCCAAGATGGCATGCAACTTGGACAGCATCCTCTTTTCAGACACCACAGTCCGAGTCCAGTTCCATCCCCACAACATCACTGGCCTTACAAATGAGTTTGTTGATTCTGTTGGTGTCTGCTACCCTCAGCCTGTTGCCCCAGCACACAACAGCAAACACGATCGCACTGGCCACCACAGACTCGTAGAACATCCTCAGCATCGTCCAGCGCATGTTAAAGGACCTCAGTCTCCTCAGGAAATAGAGATGGCTCTGACCCTTCTTGTAGACAGCCTCAGTGTTCTTAGACTAGTCCAGTTTATTGACAATTCGTATCCCCAGGTATTTGTAATCCTCCACCATGTCCACACTGACCCCCTGGATGGAAACAGGGGTCACCGGTACCTTAGCTCTCCTCAGGTCTACCACCAGCTTCTTAGTCTTTTTCACATTAAGCTGCAGATAATTCTGTGACAGAGTTTCCTACCATAGCCCTGTATGGTAATAATAACAATAATAATAATAAGTAAAGCAATTACTGTAAACATATATTGAATAGATTAAAATCGTGCAAAAAACAGAAATAATATATATTTAAAAAGTGATGTAGTGTTCACATGTTCAATATCCATTTAGGAATCGGATGGCAGAGGGGAAGAAGCTGTTCCTGAATCACTGAGTGTGTGCCTTCAGGCTTCTGTACCTCCTACCTGATGGTAACAGTGAGAAGAGGGCATGCCCTGGGTGCTGGAGGTCCTTAATAATGGACGCTGCCTTTCTGAGACTCCACTCCTTGAAGATGTCCTGGGTAATTTGTAGGCTAGTACCCAAAATGGAGCTGACTAAATTTACAACCTTCTGCCGTTTCTTTCAGGCCTGTGCAGAAGCTCCCCCATACCAGACAGTGATGCAGCCTGTCAGAATGCTCTCCACGGTATACCTATAGAAGTTTGAGTGTATTTTGTTGACATATCAAATCTCTTCAAACTCCTAATGAAGTATAGTCGCTGGCTTGCCTTCTTTATAACTGCATCGGTATGTTGGGACCAGGTTAGGTCCTCTGAGATCTTGATACCAAGGAACTTGAAACTGCTCACTCTCTTCACTTTTGATCCCTCTATGAGGATTGGTATGTGTTCCTTTGTCTTACACTTCCTGAAGTCCACAATCAGCTCTTTCATCTTACTGACATTGAGTGCAAGGCTGTTGCTGTGACACCACTCCACTAGTTGGCATAGTAGACTGGCTCATGGACCTCTAGTTTCCCTTGCCTGAGGTCTATAACCAGTGCCTTGGTCTTGCTGACTTTGGGTGAGAGGTTGCTGTTATGACGCCACTCAGCCAAATTTTCAATCCTCTCATGTATGTAGATTTATTATCACATTTGATTCAATCCACAACAGTGGTTTCATCAGCAAGCCTGAATGTGGCTTTGGACCCGTGCCTAGCCACACAGTCATAGATTAAAGTGAGTAGAGCAGAGAACTAAGCACACAGCCCTGTGGTACATTGGACTTGGAGTATTGTGGGCAGTTTTGGACCCCTTAATGGATTTGAATTGAATGTATTTAAATCTTACATCCATCCCTAAACACAAGAGTGTAAAAATTTTTGTATTATGACTGTTGCAATGTACAGACATGTGAATTTATAAGTCTAATGGCTTGAAGAAAGAAGCTGTCCCATAGCCTGTCAGTACCAGCTTTAAGGCTGCAGTACTGTTTGACAGATGGAAGTAGCTGAAACAGTTTTTTTGGTGGGTCACTGGTGTCCCTGATGATCTTCCAGGCCTTCTCTACGTACCTGCTGCGTAAATGTTCTCAATGGAAGGAAATTCACATCCACAGATGTCCGTACCACTCTCGGTAGTGCCCGGTGATCAAGGTTGGTGCAGTTCCCTCTACAGGCGGTGATACGGTCAGTCAGGATGCTCTGAATGGTTCTCCTGTAGAAGGTCGTGAGGATTTGGGGGCTCATGCTGAACTTCTTCAGTTGCCTGATGTGGAAGTGACGCTGTTGTGCTTTTTTGTTTTGCCACACTGCTGGTGTGTACAGTCCAAGTGAGATATTTGGTCATGTGTATACTGAGGAACTTGAAATTACTCACCACTCCAAAACTGCAGACCTATTGATGTCGATCGGGTTGAACCTGTCTCTGTTCCTCCTGTAATCCATGACCAGCTCTTTTATTTTTTGGACTTTGAGGAAGAGGTTGTTATTTTGGCACAACTGTGTCAGGGTGTTACCTTTCCATTGTAGACTTTAATTCTTTTTTTCAATAGTACAGCACATTACAGGCCCTTTGGCCCACAATGCTGTGCCGACCCTCAAACCCTGCCTCCCATATAATCCCCCCAAATTAAATTTGTCCGTATACCTGTCTAGTAGTCTCTTAAACTTCACTAGTGTATCTGCCTCCACCACTGACTCAGGCAGTGCATTCCACGTTCCAACCACTCTCTGAGTAAAAAACCTTCCTCTAATATCCCCCTTGAACTTCCCACCCCTTACCTTAAAGCCATGTCCTCTTGTATTGAGCAGTGGTGCCCTGGGGAAGAGGCGCTGGCTGTCCACTTTATCTATTCCTCTTAATATCTTGTACACCTCTATCATGTCTCCTCTCATCCTCCTTCTCTCTAAAGAGTAAAGCCCTAGCTCCCTTAATCTCTGATCATAATCCATACTCTCTAAACCAGGCAGCATCCTGGTAAATCTTCTCTGTACCATTTCCAATGCTTCCACATCCTTCCTATAGTGAGGCAATCCTTCACTTAGGCTCTCATATCCTGATGCTGATGTGGGCACTCTCAGAATATGGTCCTCATTCCAACAACAGTTGTTACCTCAAATTACCTGCAGGGTCTGAGACACCGAACAGTGCAGATGACAAGGGGCCCAAGGAGGATAAATAATGGACTTCCATAACTTTGAACTCAATGCCTGTAAGACCAAAGAATAATTGTGAATTTCAGAAAGTGGAAATTGAGGGAACACACACCAGTCCTCAGCGAGGGGTCAGAAGTGGAAAGGTTGAGCAGTTTGAAGTTCCTGGATGTCAACATCTCTGAGGATGTACCTGGATCCAATATATTTATGCAATTACAAAGAAGGCAGGACAATGTATGTTCTTCATAGGGACCTTCAGGAAAACGGGCATGTCAACAATAACACTCAAGTTTATACGGCTATAAAATGGAGAGCATTCAAACTGGTTGCTTCACTGCGTGGTACGGTGGGCCGCTGCACAGGATGAGAAAAAAATCTGCAGTAAGTTGTAAACTCTGTCAAGTGCTTCATAGGTACTGGGCTCCCCGACATGCAGGACACCTTCAAAAAGAGATGCTTCAGAAAGCAGCTTCCATCATTCAGGACCATTATCACCCAGAACAATCACTCATCAAGGAGAGGTACAGGAATGTGAAGACAGACACTCAATACTTCAGGAGCTGTTTCTTCCCTCCAACATCAGATTTCTGAATGGATGGTGAACCCGTGAACACTACCTCGTTACTTTTTTCTTCTTTTTGCACTGTTAATTTAATTAAATTTTCTTTTGAATATGTAATGTGTATTGTGTGTCGGCGAGTGGCCAAGTGGTTAAGGCATCGGTCTAGTGATCTGAAGGTTGCTAGGTCGAGCCTCAGCTGAGGCAGCGTGTTGTGTCCTTGAGCAAGGCACTTAACCACACATTGCACTGCGAGGACACTGGTGACAAGCTGTATGGGTTCTAATGCCCTTCCTTTGGACAACATCGGTGGCGTGGAGAGGGGAGACTAGCAGCATGGGCAACTGCCGGTCTTCCATACAACCTTGCCCAGTCCTTCGCCCTGAAAACCTTCCAAGGCACAAATCCATGGTCTCACGAGAGAAATGGATGCCTAAAAAAAATGTGTATTGAAATTTATTGATTTTATTATCATGCATTACAATGTAGTGCAACTCCCATCCTCAATTCCAGACTCAAATCACCCTTTTGTTCAAAACATCATCCAAAACCACGAGGGGTTATGACTGATCCAGGTTCCCACAGGGATTTCGAAGATGGCGGTAAGGGCATTAAGCTTCCCTGCGGTGAAACAGCCGGAATGATAGGTAGAAAGGGAATCACTGGGAATTGTTATCAGTGCAGCTATCCACCTCTAAACTCATAATTACAAGGGCCAAACAATTTCAACCCCTGTCCTGAGCCACTGGCACTCAGGGGAGGTGCCTCTGGAGTCCATATACCCTCCTTGAGTATGCCTGTCCAAGGAACCCAGATGTTTCCCATTGTGGAATTGTTGAGTGTCTATGGGTTGGACCACAGTTGTAATGGTACAGGTCCCATAAAGTGCAATCAAGCCCCAGGACTGTCCTTACCAAATTTGAACCCATCCACAACACGGATACCTCTGAGAGGGGGTGGGATCTAAGAGGGCGGCTCCCCAAAATGAGTTAGTCCCAACTGAAGACCAGGGTCCCGTAGCTGGGTTGGCTTCCATGATGAATGCTATTGCTGTAGAACACACCAACAGTCACAGGCGGAGCTTGGGGGAATCAGCCTCATTCTCGTTCCAGTGGGCACAGATTCCACAGAGCCAGCTGGTGTCAGATAAGGACCCTTCATCTGTTTTGAGTGGTCTCTGTACCAGTATTCACCCACAGTGCAACCTGTGAGGCAGTGACTCACTGGTGAGTGGCCTTAACCATCCCCTTCCACTCAGCACCATGAGAGGGAACAACTAGAGAATCTCCTGGGTCTCAAACTCAAGCATCCATCTGCCATTGGCTGAAGATGACCAACTGCACAGGGTCATCTTCAATACCACTGTGGTAACCTCAATTAATGCCGAGCTGAAACTGGAGTTGGAACAGGGACAGTTCTTAATGCTCCTGTGAGGATACAGAGGCTGGATGTGCAGTTCCAACCCAGGGAAAACTAGTCTTAAGATTTCACAAAATAATCAATATCCAAGCAACTTTAGACAGAACTGGTTGGGTGACAAAAAGCCATCCACAACCATCTCAAAGTAAGAAAATTTTAGATTTCCAATTTCAAAATTAGAAATAAATCAGTGTCCAAAATAGCTTCAGAACAGTGAGGGCAAATGTTCCAATGGCTGAAATTGGATTCCATGGAAACGGTCCTGGGGCAAGCGAGATCATTTCACTCTGTCAGGCCATTGGGATTTGTTGAGGGCTGCATGACCTGATCAAGGAGTGGTCTACAAAAATCAGATGGCAGACAATAACAGCACATTCAGTGTAAAGGTGTTTACTATGTGCCAAAGATGGAAAACTTTTAGAAAAAGTACAAAAATATTAATGACAAAAAACCCAAAACTGAGACAATAGCAAATGCGACAAAAACATCAGAGTGTCAGTCTGAAGTAACAGGAGGCTACCTCTGCCCTACAAGACTGCATCGATAATACAGAATGGGAAGTTTTTGATGAAGGGGGAGATCTGGAAGGGCACACATCAGCTGTTCTTTCATATATAAACTTTTGTGCTGAGAATGTCATGGACACAAAGTCTGTTAAAGTGTTCCCCAACCAAAAACCTTGGTTCAGTAGCATGGTGAGGATCTTGCTAAGAACACAGGATGCTGCTTTTAAATCTGGGGATCTACAGGCCTATGGGCAGGCAAGAAGAGCTCTGAAAAGCAGCATCAGAGAGGCCAAGCGCAGATATAAACAGCGTATAGAGGAGCACTTTACCAATAACAACTCCAGATGTATGTGGCAGGGGATAAAGACTTACTGGCTACAAGGACAGCGATACAGTCACAAACTCCTCAGATAGGACACTGCCAGACACTCTGAACCAGTTCTTTTCTCGCTTTGACAGTCAGAATGGAGAAGTCGGCATCCAGTCAGCACTAACAGAGAAGGATGACCCTATACAATTACACCAACACCAGGTCAGATCCGCCTGCGCAGAGTCAATGCGAGGAAAGCAGCTGGCCCAGATGGAGTCACCAGAAGGATTCTTAAGGACTGCGCAGATCAACTAGCGGGAGTATTTACTACCATCTTCAACCTCTCGCTATGACAGTCTGTAGTCCCCACCTGCCTTAAGTCAGCTACAATAATACCCATACCAAAGAAAAGTACAGTGAACTGCCTTAATGACTATCGCCCAGTTGCTCTAACTCCTATCATCATGAAATGTTTTGAGAGACTCATACTGTCTTATATTAAATCTGCTACACCTGCTGACCTTGATAAATACCAGTTTGCGTATCGTGCAAACAGATCGACAGAGGATGCAATCATCACAGCTCTCCACACAGCCCTTACAAACCTGGATCAGGATAACACCTATGTAAGAATGCTGTTTGTGGACTGCAGCTCAGCTTTTAATACAGTCATCCTCTACAAACTGGTGCAGAAATTGAGCAACCTGGGCCTTGGCAGTTCACTGTGCTCATGGATACTGGATTTTCTGAGTAACAGACCCCAAAGTGTCAGGATGGGAGAACAGATATCATCTACTCTCATCCTGAACACCGGTACACCACAGGGGTGTGTTCTCAGCCCCATCCGCTATTCTCTTTTCACCCATGACTGCTCTACCATTCACTCCACCTACACCATTGTCAAATTTGCTGACGATACCACCCTAATAGGTATCATATCAGACTGTGATGAGACAGCCTATAGGGAGGAGGTACAGCATTTGACAGAATGGTGTTGTCATAATAACCTGGACTTGAACATCACAAAAACCAAGGAGCTGATAGTAGACTTCAGGAAATCAAAGCGCGTCGAGCACTCTGCTCTGCACATACACGGGAAAGAGGTGGAGAGAGTAGAGAGTAGAGAGTTCCTTGGCGTCCACATCTTGGCTGACCTCACCTGGACTGCCCATATCTCTTATCAGGTGGGGAAGGCTCTACCTCCTAAGGAAGCTAAAGCACGCTCTCCTCCCTCATCACCTGCTGATCAACTTCTGTCGGACAACTATAGAGAGCCTCCTGACGTATTGCTGTGCAGTGTGGTTTACCAGCTGCACAGAACAGAACAGGAAGGACTTGCAGCGGGTGGTGAGGGTAGCAGAGCGGGTTATTGGCACAACATTACCCTCCCTCAGAGACATTTATACTGGCAGACTTCAAAAGAAGGCTACTTGTATTTCAAAGGATCCCACTCATCCTGGACATCACCTGTTTTCCCCTCTACCTTCTGGGAAAAGATACAGAGCATTAAGGACGAAAACAAAGAGACTCCTTAACAGCTTCTACCCACAAGCAGTGAAATGTATAACACCCCCTTCCCTTCTCCTGCCCCCCTCCTAAGACGTCGGCAGCTAAATGCATCACACTTCCAGGAATGGCAGGTGTGCAATAGTCCTACCCCCCCCCCCCCCCATCCATATATTATTAATTTTGGACTGCACTCCTGAGGTTTTAGAGTTTATTTTATGTATATATTCTTTGTCATGCTGCAAAACGTTGAGCTGTTAAACTGTGTTTCATTGCTCCACAACAATGACAATAAAGATATTCTTCTTCTTCTTCTTCTTCTTCACTTTCTACACCACCTCTCCCTTTCCCCTTACAACAAACTGAGCCTTTAAGTAAGGACCTGCTTACCCTGGAAGAAGAGGGATAGTCCATTCTTTGGGATGCACGGTGGGGTGGCGTGTGGTGAAATGTTACCATGAGCCTGAATAATTAATCAAAAAACAAAACACTGGATTTCACACACTTCTTCACAATCACAAATGTCTACCAATATATTCATCAGAATGACATTGCACAAGAAAATCAGTCGACAGCAAACCATTTTCCATTAGCCAGCATGCTTCCCAATCTCCCAAAATGATTTCCATGGAGCCAGCACAGAGCATGTGCCACCACAAACAGATCCCTTTTTCAAGACTCCTTCACACAAGTTTGTTAGAAGATACAGATTGTCTCTTGTTTGTTGACATCATCCTGGCAGGATGGTCTAGGAGTAGCTCCACAGCATGGTTCCAGGATAAGTAAGGACAGTGAGCCTCAAGTTGTAATTGCTAATTTTTACCCTGAGTTGACCCCAAATTCCAAAAACTAATCTATCATCCCTCCCAAAACCCTCACGGAGAGTCCTTTCTTCTCTCCCACACCCAGCTTCAAATTTCTAATGTGGAAGATTTAGTTCAGGAATGTCAGTCAAGGTTTGCAAGGCATTCCATCAAGGACCAGGAGCTTGAATATCAGGAGGAGGACTTTCAACCTATTATATTGCTGCTACTATGAACTTTACACAGATCTTCCATGTTGTTCTCTCTTCTTCCTCCAGATTTTCCTCTGTCAGAGACTTTACCCCCTGCTCAAGATCTATTTCCTTCCACATTCTCCTGTTTCATTCATTTCCACTTCATTTTCCAATATGGAAGATCTTGATCAGGGAAAGGAGGCAAGGCAACGATGAAACACCATTGAGAAGAAAAATACTGGAGTACTGGAGGATGTCTTTCAGCCCATTGTAGTTCTGCTAGTTCCCAGTCAACATTCAGCAATTCCTGACTAGATGTACATTGCTCAATTGGCAATGATCAGGAAAATCCAAGGACAGAAAGACCTTCAACGTAGAAGGAGACTGTTCAGTCTATCATGTCTACACCAGCCTCCAGATGAGCAATCCATCGATCCTCCAGGCAAGTGAGCAGAGGCTGTTCTGCCTCTGGTCTCCAGGTGACCAGCATTGTAAACCTGCTGTGATGCTGCATCTGATTGAGATGTGTCCCACTGGTGTCACTGTGGCTTTGTAATGTCAGAGCTTTTACATCTCTATGGTGCTTTGCTAAACAGATTCCATTTACCTGCATTTGGCCCACATCTGTTTTTGCTTTTCCCTTGTACTACATCAATATTCTGAAGTTATAAAATGATATGTATGAACTGCATGGGGAGATGCTTTCATTTACCTTGGAGCATATGACAATAATGCACCAGTCTCCCAATTAGAATCTCCACAATTCTTGTTCCCAAAATTTTGTTTCTTTACTTACAACATCTGCAGGTTATTTCATGTGTTGCACCTTAGCCCCAGGGGAATGCTGCTTTGTTTGGCTGTATAGATGTGTATGGTAAAACTGCAATTAAACTTGAATTTAAACTTGTACTCAGGAGATTTGCAGATGCTGGAAATCCAGACTAACAGAGAAAAAAATGCTGGGGAAACTTAGCAGGTGAGGCAGCACCTAAGGAAATGAATAAACAGTCGACGTTTCAGGCCAAGTCATGATGAAGGGTACTGGGCTGAAACATCCAATATTGATTCATTTCCAGACTTAAACTTGAACAATAGTCTCGGAGGATCTTCTTCGCTGTCCACTAATTTTGGTGTTATCCTAAAACATACCGAACATGCCACACACATTTTGATCCAAATATTATCTTTCTCACTTAGAGACAGTACAACTATCGACCCTTCCGGCATGATGAGCCCATGCTGGCAAATTACACTCAATTGACCTATTAAAGTACAAAGCTGTAAGTCTTTGGAATATAGGAAGAAGCTGCAGCACCAGGTGGAAACCCTCACCGTAACAAGAAGAATGTATAAACTCCATCCAGATAGCAACGGGAAAAGAATCCGTAATACTGGGGCTGTAATAGTGTTACGTGAACTGCTACACTATTATGTCACCTATTGAGCTTATTTCTCCGCAATGAGGAGCCGTGCTGCCAGATGGGGTCAGTCTGTGAAAATACACCAAACTAATGCTCTTTCTGGATGCCTACGTTAATTTGTCGTCATAGTGTAATACAGCAAGGAAAGAGGCAGAGTTTTGCCTAATTCCCTTTATTTTGTATTCAGGACTTCCTCTCTTCCTGCCTTTGTTGTTGTAACCAATATGTACACCTACTTTCTACTGCGGTGGACCCGATCTGTGAAATCCCTAACCCTGGCTCCTGTGGGGCATTTTGATGTCTCTTTCATGTCCACAGATTCTGCTTCCTGTTCCTCCAAGTATGGAATCCCCTATTACTACTGCACTCCTTTTCTCCCCCCTTATCTCCCCTCTTCCCTTCTGAGCAACAGGGACAAACTCAGTGCTATAGAACTGGTCGCTATGGCACCCACCTGGTAGGTGGCCACAACAGTATACTTATTATTAAGGCCACAGGGGTCTCTGCATAGACTGGTTATTCCCTTTCTCACTCCTGAAAATCTGCTCTACTATTACATCTTAGCTGATTTATTATCTGTCTCAACCCCATCCTACCTCTTTTCCCCAAATTCTGATGCCCTTTCCGATCAAAACTATGAAACTCTGTTTTAAGTAACTCAAATGAGCATCTTCTGCAATGAATTCCACAGATTCACCGCATTTTGTCTTAAGAAATTCCTCCTCTTCTCATTTCGAAATGGATGTCCCTCTATTCTGAGGCTGTGCTGTCTAGTCTTAGACCTCCCCACTATCTAATAAAGGATGTGCTGGTATTGGAGAAGGTTCAAAAGAGGTTTGTGAAAATTATTCTGGGATTGAAAGGCTTGTCATATGAGAAGCATTTGACGTCTCTGGGCCTCTACTCACTGGAAGTCAGGAGAATGAGGGGTAACCTCATTGAAACATATTGAATGTTGAAAGGCCTCGATAGAGTGGATTTGGAGAGAATGCTTCCGATGATGGGGGAGTCTAAGACCAGAGAACACAGCCTCAGAATAGAGGGGCAGCCTTTTAGGATGGATTTAAGGAGGAATTTCTTTAGTCAGAGTGTGTAAACCAGTGAAATTTGTTAGCACAGGCGGCTGTGGAGGCCAAGTCACAGAGTATATTTAAGGCAGAATTTGATCGATTCTTGATTAGTCAGGGCATGAAAGGATACAAGGAGAAGGAAGGAGCTCGGGGAAGGGAGGGAAAATGGATCATCTCATGATGAAATGGTGGAGCAGACTCGATTGGTCGAATGGCCTAATTCTGCCCCTATATTTTATGGTTTTTTGGTCTTACAGGAAACATCCTCTAAGAGGGCCTTATAACACTCGATGTGTTTCAATGGGATTCCACTCATTCTTCTGAACTCTTGCGATGACATACACATAGCCATCAAACAATCCTCACATGTTCACCCTTTCATCTTGGAATTATTCTCAAGAACCTCCTCTCAACCCACACCAATGCCAGCACATCCTTTCTTAGATAAGGTGCCCAAAACTGCTTAAGATGCTCCAAGTGCAGCCTGACCAATGCATATGAGGTCTCAGCATTACATCTTTCTTTTTGTATTCCACTCGTCTCAAAATTAATGCAATCTTTGCATTTTCTATCCTCACCACTGGCTCAACCTGCAAATTAATCTTTAAGTGTGGTTCAAAGTACATTTAGATTAGATTAGATTATGAGGACAAGCAGTCCTCTTTTATTGTCATTTAGTAATGCATGCATTAAGAAATGATACAATATTCCTCTGGTGTGATATCACAGAAACACAGGACAGACCAACACTGAAAAACTAGCAAAACCACATAACTAAACATATAGTTACAACAGTGCAACAATACCATAACTTGATGAAGAACAGTCCATGGCACAGTAAAAAAGTTCAAAATCTCTCGAAAGTCCCACATCTCACACAGACGGGAGAAGGAAGAAAACTCTCCCTGCCATGTCTGACCACAGTCCGACTCTGAGTCATCCAAAAACTTCGAGCTCTGATCAGCCCTCCGACACCGAGTACCGAGCACCTACCCGAATGCTTCGACCTCAGCCTCGGTCGCCAGCAGCAGGCAAAGCCAGGGATTTTGGGGCCTTCCCTCCAGAGATTCTCAATCGAACTGTAGCAACGGCAGCAAAACCAGGCATTTCAGAAATCACTTGTCATGACAGCTAACAAGAAAAAATCCCTTTTATTTCAACACTTTGCTTCCTGTCAGTCAGCTAATATTCTATCCGTGCTGGTAACATTCCTGTCATATATGGACTCATATCTTGTTTAGCGGTCTCATGTTCGGCAACTTGTAAAAGGAACTTCTGAAAATCCAAGTAAATGATATGCACAGTCTCTCTTGCCTTTTATTTCCTCAAAGAATTCAGATTTCGCAGGCATAATTTCCCCTTAAGGAACCCATGTTGACTTTGTCCTATTTTATCGTGTCCACCCAAATACCCTAAAATTTCATCCTAAATAATGGACTCCAATGTCTTGCCAACCATTGAAGTCAGTCTATAATTTCCTTCACTTTGCCTCCCTCATTTCTTAAAGTGTTGAGTGACATTTGCAATTTTCCAGTCCTCCAGAACCATTCTAGAAACTAGTGATTATTGAAACATCATTACTGGTGCCTCCACAATCTCTTCAGCTACCTTTTTCTGAACCCTGGAGTGTAGTCCATCTGGTCCAGGTGACTTACCTAACTTCAGACTTTTCAGCTTTCAAAGCACCTTTCCTTACTAATAGCGATGACACTCACTTCTACCCCATGACACACTTGAATTTCTAGTGTTCTGCTGGTGTCTTCCACAGTGAGGACTGATGCAAAATACTTAAATCCATCCGCCGTTCCTTTGTCCCCCATTACTGTCTTTCCAGCATCATTTCCCAGCTTTCATTTCTTTTTTATTCTTAGTATGTGAAAAAAACCTTTGGTATACATTTTCATATTATTGGCTCACTTAACTTCTTATTTCATCTTCTCTCTTTACTGATATATTAGTTGCCTTTTGTTGATTTATAAAAGCTTCCCAATCCTCTAACTTCCCACTAATATTTACTGTATTGTATGCCTTCTCTTGTGCTTTTATGCTGTCCATTAGACCACAATACATAGGAGCAGAATTAGGCCATTCAGCCCATCACGTCTGCTCCACCATTCCATCATGGCTGATCCCGGATCCCATTCAACCCCATACACCTGCCCGCTCACCATATCCTTTGATGCTCTGACTGATCAGGAAAAGATAAGTTTCCACCTTAAATATATGCACTGGGCTGGCCACCACCACAGTTTGTAACAGAACATTCCACAGAATTACTACTCCCTGGCCTACAAAATTCCTTCTTACCTCTGTTCTGAAGAGTTGCCCCTCAATTTTGAGGCTGTGTCCTCTAGTTCTGGATACCCTCACCATAGGAAACATCCTCTCCACATCCACCTTATCAAGTCCTTTCAAGGTTCAGTAGGTTTCAATTAGATCCATCTACATTCTTCTAAATTCCAGCGAGTACAGGCCCAAAGCTGCCAAATGCTCCTCACATGTTAATCCCTTCATTCCCAGAATCATCCTCATGAACTTCCTCTGGACTCTTTCAAATGACAACACATCCTTTCTGAGATATGGGGCCCAAAACTGTTGACAATACTGTAAGTGTGGCCTGACTAATGTTTTATAAGAGCTCAGCATCATCTCTTTGCTTTTATATTATATTCCCCTTGAAATAAATGCCAATGTTGCATTTGCCTTCTTTACCACAGACTCAAACTATAAATTAAACTACTGGGAGTCTTACACGGGGACTCCTAAGTCCATCTGCACCTCTGATGTTTGAACCTTCTTCCCATTTTAGAGAACAGTCTGCACTGTTGTTCCTTTTACCAAAATCCTTTATACATTTCCCAACACTGTATTCAATCTGCCACCTTTTTGCCCATTCTTCCAATTTGTCTAAGTCCTGTTGCAATCACATTGCTTCCTCAGCACTTTCTGAAGTCTTTGGCTTTCTTCGTTGCTATGGTTGCCTCATCCTTCCTTTAGAATACTTCATTTTTGGTAAGTATCTATCCTGTGCTCTGCAAATTGCTCCCAGAAGCTCCAGCCATTGCCGATCTGCTGTCATCGCTGCTTGTGTCCACTTCCAATCAACTTTGACCAGCACCTCTCTCATGTCATTGGAATTTCTTTCACTCCACTGTAATATGAATACTCTGATTTTAGTTTTTCAGTCTCAAAATACTGGCTGAATTCAAAAATATAAAAATAACAACCTTTTAGGGAATCTTTTACTTTAAGCTCCCTGATGAAATCTGGTGCATTACACAATAAACAATGAAAGATTGCCTTTTCCATCTTGGGATAAACCAGAAGATGTTCTGAAAAGCCATTTCTTCTGCAAGTTACTGATTCCCTGTCTTGGTATCCAGCACCAACTTTATTTTCCCAATTTACCCGCATATTGAAATCCCACATGAATATCGTAACATTGCTCCTTTTACATGCTTTTTCTATCTTGTATTGTAATTTGTAGCCACATCCTGTTAACTACCTGGAGACCTGTGTATAACTCCCATCACGATCTTTTTACTCTTACAAGTTCTTATGCTAGCCACAAGGTTTCTTCACCTTCACCTCCTGTCACCTTGTCCTAGGGATTTTATTTTTTTTATGAATAGAGCCTCTGCACCCCTCTGCCTACCTGTCTGTCCTTGTAATACAATTAGTTTCCCCACAATGATACTATTTCAGCCACGAATCAGTAATGCCCGTAACATCATACCTGGTAATAACTGTGTTACAAATTTATCTTCTTTCTTCTGTATACTGTGTGTATTCAAATATGGCACCTTGAACACTGCATTTTCAATTTTGCCCCTAAGTTATACTTCAATGCATCTCACTGATTCATTTTGCCCCATCATCTACTTGTCCTTCCTCAGTCTTAACTACGCACTGCATCTAGTTATATACCCATTACACCTTCCTCAGTCCTGTCACTCCAGTTCCCATCCCACTGCCAAATTAATTTAAAACCTCCCCAACAGCTGTGTCAAACCCATCCACAAGGATATTGGTCCCCTTCAAGTTCAGGTGTAACCCGTCCTTTTTGTACCTTCCTCAGAAAATATTGCAATGATTCAGAAATCTGAAACCCTGCCCCCTGCACCAATTCTTCAGTCACACATTTACCTGCCAAATCATTTTATTGTTACCCTCACTGGTGCATAGCACAGGCAGCAGATCAGAGATAACTACCCTAGGGGTCCTGCTTTTCAGCTTTCTGTCTCAATCCCTATTTTCTTTCTTCAGACCCCCTCCCTTCCTACCTATGTTATTGGTACCAATATAGACCACATCTCCGACTGTTCACCCTCACCCTTTAGAATGCCACGGTCCCAATCTGAGACATCCCTGTCCCTGGTACCTGGGAGATATTTGGTGTCTATTTCATGTCCCAGAATCTGCTTTCTGCTCCTCTAATATGGAATCCCCTATCACTACTGCACTACCCTTCTCCACTTCCCTTTTGAGCCACAAAGCCAGGTGCAGAGCCACAGACCTGGTTGTTATGGCTACCCCAACTAGGTTGACCCCACCCCCTCCCAACAGCGTCCACATCGGTAAACTTATCATTGAGGGGAATGACAACAGGGGTACTTTGCACAGCTTCCTATTCCCTTGGCCACTCCTGACTTTCACCCAGGTATTTGTCTCCTTTATTTGTCCCTGTAGCAACTATCACCTCCTCACTTTTCTATATGAACTGAATGTTATCAGGCTACAGCTCCAGTTCCTTAACACAGTCTCTCAGGAGTTGCAGTGGTGCACTTCAGGCTAATGTTGATATCAGGGAGTCTGGAGGTCTTCCGGAGTTCCACCTTTCACACAAAAAACATACCCCTAACTCTGAATGTCTTCTTGGCACACAAGCTATGTATTAACAGAGAGAAAACAGATTGCAAAAAACTTACTTCTTTATTTTGAATTTCCGTCTGTGCTTGCTCAGGCCTGCTCTTGCAGAAGACTTATGTCTCTAATATAGGCCCGCTCACACACTGGCTGCTCTGCTCACACCTCTCTTTTTCTTACTGGCCCGGCGCTGATTGCATGCCATCTTGGACAATGTCTCCCATCCACTACATAATGTATTGGTTGGGCACAGGAGTACATTCAGCCAGAGACTCATTCCACCGAGATGCAACACAGAGCGTCATAGGAAGTCATTCCTGCCTGTGGCCATCAAACTTTACAAATCCTCCCTTGGAGGGTCAGACACCCTGAGCCAATAGGCTGGTCCTGGACTTATTTCGTGGCATAATTTACATATTAGTATTTAACCATTTATGGTTTTATTACTATTTAATTATTTATGGTGCAACTGTAATGAAAACCAATTTCCCCCGGGATCAGTAAAGTATGACTATGACTATGACTATGACTAAAAGAGCTGAAATCACTAGAGTTCTTTTTAAACTTCACTACCAATTTGCAATCTCTGGCACTGACTGCAGCCCCCCCCCCCCCCCCCCCCGGGTGCCGATGCATCTGAACTGCCGGAGGGCAACAGCGCAGAGCCTGGACAGGACTGTGGTCCCAGGACCCCAGCCTATTCAGATGCAAGTACAAGACAGAACAGATTTGTGGTCTTGTCGTCTTCATCAAGATTATAGCTCCAATTT
Source organism: Mobula birostris (assembly GCF_030028105.1). Lineage (NCBI taxonomy): Eukaryota > Metazoa > Chordata > Chondrichthyes > Myliobatiformes > Myliobatidae > Mobula > Mobula birostris. The sequence goes on from NC_092373.1 coordinate 12,858,799, forward strand.
AGATGATTTTCTAGTTTTCTTTAAGTTCATGGGCATGGTTTTGGGTGCAGAAAGGGTTGTTTGGGGACAAGTAAGTGTTTAAGGACAGGAATGTGGGTGAGTTCGAGGTCAGGATGGTCTCTGATCCACATTGAAAGGCCAGCAATGTGTGGATACCTGTGGTTGGATGTTGGGCCAAGGGAACAGCATGGGCAAGGGATGGTGGCCCCCGAGGTCATTGAGTTATCAGTGTGTTCCAGAATCAGTGGTCAATGCAAGCAGGAGGAATAAGAGCCAAGGACACCCTGAGTTCATGTAATGTTGAGACTGGAGTTCAAGAGCTAGTGATCAGGCTTCCATCATCAGATATTCCAGAGTCCCAGACTTGGTGTTTGGTGACTGGCATGTCTTGGGGTTGATGGCAAATATTGAAGCCAAAAATGTTGATTGGAAGCCCAAAATTCGAGGCCTGATAGCCGGAGCCCCAATTATGCAAACTCTGTGAGACCACTGTGGAAATTGAAGGTCCCTGAGTCGAAGTCCTCTGGACACTGAAAATTTCCTGTTTTGGTGGTTGTGAGGGAGTTAAAGGTGTTTTATTCTTGCTGTTTTGTCACCTGTTGCATACTGTTTTGGTGAGTTTGTGTTGTTCTATCAAGCATGTTGGGCATTTTGTCACTGGAATGTGTGGCAACTCTTGTGGGCTGCCCCAGTACATCCTTGGGTGTGTTGGTTGTTAACACTAAAGAGGCATTTCCCTGTATGTTTCAATGAAAACTGGAGAAAGAATCTGAATTTTGAATCTTCAATCAGAAGTCTGAACAAGTTAATGATATGTAAATGCCAGCAATGTCAACAATCATTTCAAGAGGACTAGAATATAACAGCAAGGATCAAATGCTGAGGCTTTATGAGACATTGGTTAGACCATATCTGGAGTATTGTGAACAGTTTTGGGCCCCTTTTCCAAAAAAGTATGTGTTTGCTTTGGAGAGGGTCCAAAGGAGGACCACAAAAATTATTTCGAGAATGAAAGGGTTAATATAAGCGGAATGTTTGATGGCTGTGCACCTGTACACACTGAGGTTTAGAAGAATGGGGGGTGAGGTGTGGGAGACTTCATTGAAACCAATTGAATATTGAAAGTCTTAGGTAGAGTGGACATGGAATGGAATCAGAATCAAGTTTATTACCACCAGCAGTTTGGTGCACTACATAATATGGAAGAGAAAAATTAATAATAATAAATAAGATAAAAATAATAATAATAAATAAACAAGAAAATCAATTACAGTATATATACACTGAATAGATTTTTTTTTAAAAACGTACAAAAACTGTATGTTAAAAAAAAGTGAGTTAGTTTCCAAGGATTCAATATCCATTTAGGACTTGGATGGCAGAGGGGAAGCAGCTGTTCCTGAATCATTGTACCTCCTACCTGATGGTAACAGTGAGAAAAGGGCATGCCCTGGGTGCTGGAGGTTCTTAATAATGGACGCTGCCTTTCTGAGACACTGCTCCCTGAAGATGTCCTGGGTACTTTGTAGGCTAGTGTCTAAGATGGAGCTGACTAGATTTACAAACATCTGCAGCTTCTTTCGGTCCTGTGCAGTAGCCCTCTCCACCCCCCATATCAGACAGTTTTGCAGCCTGTCAGAATACTCTCCACAGTACAACTATAGAAGTGTTTCCAGTGTATTTACTGACATGACAAATCTCTTCAAACTCCTCATAAAGCATAGCCGCTGTCTTGCCTTCTTTATAACTACATCGATATGTTGTGACCAGGTTAGGTCCTCAGAGGTCTTGACACCAAGGAACTTGAAACTGTTCACTCTCTCCACTTCTGATCCCTCTGTGAGGATTGGTAGGTGTTTTTTCATCTTACCCTTCCTGAAGTCCACAATCAGCTCTTTCGTCTTACTGTCTTTGAATGCCAGGTTGTTGCTGCGACACCACTCCACTGGTTGGCATATCTCACTCCTGTACACCCTCTCATCACCACCTGAGATTCTACCAACAATGGATGTATGATCAGCAAATTTATAGATGGTATTTGAGCTGTGCCTAGCCACAGTGTCATCTGTATATAGAGAGTAGAGCAGTGGGCTAAGCACACACCCCTGATGTGCGGCAATGTTGATCGTCAGCGAGGAAGATATCACCAATCCATACAGATTGTGCTCTTCCAGTTAGGAAGTTGAGGATCCAATTGCAGAGGGAGGTACAGATGGCCAGGTTCTGCAACTTCGCAATCAGGATTCTGGGAATGATGGTATTAAATGCTGAGCTATAGTCAATGAACAGCATCCGGACATAGGTATTTGTGTTGTCCAGGTGCTCTAAAGCTGTGTGGAGAGCTATTGAGATTGTGTCTGCCATTGACCTATTGTGGCGATAGGCAAATTGCAATGGGTCCAGGTCCTTGCTGAGGCATTTCCTGTAATGGAAGAGTCTAAGAACAGAGGGTGCAGCCTCAAAATAGAAGGAAGTCACTTTAGAGATAAGGAGGAGTTTCCTTATACACTGGTTGGTGAAGCTGTGGTATTCATTACCGCAGATGGTTGTGGTGGCCGTCACTGGGTATATTTAAAGTGGAGATTGTGAAGCTTCCCTGGGGTGAAACAACCAGGAAGGTGGATAGAAAGGGAAACCTGGGAATAGGGATGAGGTTGGCTATACAGCTTCAAGCTCATGTGCCAAACAATTTCAGCCCTTTCCAAGAGGCCCTACCACTGGGGCTCATATACCTTCCCTCAGTCTGCCTGCTCAAGGAACTCAGATAGCTCTTATTGTGGAGCTATTGAGACTAGTTTTGAGTTGGCCCACAGTGTTAAGGGTGGAAAAACAGGTCTCAAAAAGAACAGTCAAGCCTCATGACTGTCCTTACAAAAGTGGAAGTCATCCATAACACAGGTGCCTCTGAGATGGGGTGGGGACCAAGAAAGCTTTTCCTCGAAATGAGCTGGTACCAACTGAAGTCCAGGGTCCTGAGGTTGGGTTAATGTCACCAGAGTGCATGATGTGTTTGCCTAATGAAGGACTCACCAACAGTAGCTGGCAGGGCTTAGGGAAACCAGCCTGATTCTAGTTCCAGTGAGCACAGATTCCTGTGAACCACCTGGTTCCAGATAAGGACCCTTCCTCTTACTTGGGTGGTCTCTGTACTAGTGTTTACCAATAGCATAGTCAGGGAGGGCAGTGATTGATTAACAAGTGCCCTCCCACTTGGCACCACTGGTGGGGGGGGGGGAGAGAACAACTAGGGAATCCTCTGAGACTCTTTGTTGGCTCAATATCAAGTTCAAGGCCCCAGCACCACTAGCTGGAATTAACCACATGTACTGGGCCCCTTCAGTTCCGGTGTGGTAACCCCAATCAATGCTGAGCTGAACTTGCAGTTGGAACAGGGTCAGACCCTGATGCCACTGCAAGGATACAGACACTGGATATCAAGGTCCAACCCAGCAAAGAACTAGTCTTCAAATTTCACAAAATAATGACCGTCCAAGGAACTTTAGACAAAACTGGTTGGGTGACAAATACCAATTAACATTCATTTCAAAGAATCACTTTGATTACAATCAGAATATGCTGTCTGTCTCAAGCTTGTATGGTGGACTGGTTAGTCACAGTTTCAGTCACTGGCTCAGGCAGTTAAAGTGTCAATTTCCTTGTGCTTATCTAGATACCGCCATTTATGGCAGCCATAAACCTCTGGGAGAAGAAAGAGCAGGTATAAATTCATCAAGAATGAAACAAGCTAATCTATATCTGATGGTGACCTTAGGCAAACTCACGCTGTTCACCACACAAGAATTCTGATGTCATCCACAAGCTCAGGATGAAAGGTCTCGCATGAAACACTGACATTCCTTTCCCTCCTGACCAGCAAAATTCCTTGAGCATTTGTGTGTGTTGCTCAAGATTTCCAGCAACTGTAGAATCTTTCGTGCCATCAGTTTTGATGTCATCCACAGACTCATCTGGATTCTGCTATAAATTGTTAAAATGTATAACAAAACAACAGGTTCACACTTCCAGATTTTGACGGAGGTTAAAACACTGCCTTGAGTATCAAAGGCAGCAGGTTGCCTGGTCTTTGGTTGAACAACAGTGCCATCTCTAGACAAGTCTGAGCATTGCACCTGACATCAGTAAATGACTCTTGTTGACAATTCCCCGGCTGAATAAGCTCGGAGTACCTTCTTAGCAACGGTCCAGTATAAGCAAGAACAGTGACACTGAAGAAGTAATTATTAATGTTTATCCTAATCAGAGCTACAAATCACAAGAACTTGTCTATCGTCCATCCCAAACCCTCACCTAAAGGAATTGGTATTTTTTCTCATGACTGCTGGAGTTCTCTCTTTTGGGGAGTCAGTCTATCTTGAGTAGGTTTGTTCATCCCTTCAGATGTGTCCACATATTCTCCAAGTCTGTCTCTCTTCTCTTCCTCCTTTCTAAGAGGTTTCTCCCATGGAGAGTCTTTTCTCCTCTCCTACACCCAGCTTCAAATCTTCAATGTGAAAGATTTATTGCCAGAAAGTCGGTCAAGATCGGAATGAAATTCCTGCAAGAACCAGGATCTTGAATTGGCAGAGGAGGCCTTTTAACTCATCAGTACTGTCACAGTGAACTCTCCATAGATCCACCATGCTCCTTCTCTATCCTGTTTCTCACCAACTCCTGCTCCTTCTCTCTCAAACTTCACCCCCTGAACAATATCTATCTCTGCTCCATTCTCCTGGGTTTATTCATTCCAGAGCCAGATTTCCAACATGGAATATCTCATTCAGGAAAATTAGTCAAGGCAAGAATGAAATGCCAGTGAGATGAAGAAAACTGGAATCCTGGAGGACATCCTTCAGCCCATTGTAGGTTGCTAGTTCCGGGCTTACATTCACTAATTCTCAACTCAATGCATGCCCCTCCATCGGCAATGTCAGTAATCAGGAAGGTCCAAGGATGAGCACAGAAGGCAGCTGTTCAGTCTATTGTGTCCAATCCAGTCTCCAGATGAACAATTAGTCAATCCTCCAGGCAAGCGGGCGTAGACTGTTCTGCCTCTGTCTTCAGGAGACCAGGGTTGTAACCCTGTTGTGATGCTGCATGTCACAGTGGCTTTCTGATGTCAGAGCTTTGACATCTCCATGTTGGTTTGCTAAGCTCATTCCATTTACCTGCATTTGGCCCCCATCTGTTATTGCCTTTCCCTCATACAACCTGAGTATACTGATTGATGAAATGATATGTTTGACAGCATGCAAAACATTTTCATTGACTGTATGTTGGTACATGTGACAACAGTAAACAAATTTGTTATCAATTTATGCCTTTCTAAAGCTTTTTTATACAAGCAACTGCCCAACTTTCTGTTAAACATTCTAATTGCACTCACAGTTACCAGTTCAGTTCATACATCGATCATTTTCTGTGTAAAGAAATCGTATCTCTCAGATCCATTATACACCTTTGCTTTCTCACCATAAACTTCTAATGAAAGGCTGAGCGAGCTGGGGCTTTTCTGTTTGAGTTGAAGTAGTGTGAGAGGTGTATACAAATGTAGAAGATGATAAGTGGCATAGACAGAGTGGACAGCCAGCACCTTCAACCTGAGGAAGAAATGGCTAGTATGAGGAGGCATAATTTTAAGCTGATTGGAGGAAGTCTAGGAGGGATGTCAGAGGTCGTATTTTTACATAGGAAGTGGTACGTACTGCCAGGGGTGGTGGTACAGGCAGATACATTGGGAACATCTAAGAAATTGTTAGATAGGCACATGGATTATTGAGAGATAGAGAGCTACATGGGAGGGAAAGGTTACATGGATCTTGGAATAGGTGTCTAAGGTTGGCTCAACATCATGAGATGAAGGATCTGTACTGTGCTGTAACATTCTGTGCCTTATTCCTTTTAGTATTAGACTCTCCTACTGTTGGACAGCAACCATTATCAAGGACACCCACCGTCCAGCCCATGCTCTACTCTCGCTGCTACCATTGGGCAGGTGGTACGGGCGCCTTACATCCCACACCAGCAGGTTCAGGAATAGTAATTGTTCGACAGTCCTCTGGCTGCTGAACCAATGTGGACAAGTTCACTCACCTCAGCGCTAAACTCACTCCACAACCTATAGAATTACTTTCAAGGACTCTACAACTCCTGTTCTCAGCATTATTCACTTATTATTTTTATTATTTGCACAATCTGTCATCTTTTGCACATTGGTTGATTGTCAAACTTTGCTAATGTATCATTTTTCTGTGTTTCTTTGTTTTCCTGTAAATGTTTGCAAGAAAATGAATCTCAGGAGTAGACTTGAAAGGTAAGGGGAGGGGAGAGAGAAAAACACCAGGCGATATGTGAAACTTGGAGGGGGAGGGTTGATGCAAAGAGCTAGGAAGTTGATTTGTGAAAGAGACAGAAGGCCATGGAAGAAAGAAGATAGGGGTGGGGGAAGATCACCAGAGGGAGGCGAAGGGCAGGCGAGGAGATAACATGAGAGAAGAACAAGAGGATGGGAAATAGTGAAGGGAGGGGCAGGATAGTGGAAGCATTACCGGAAGTTTAAGAAATTGATGTCCATGCCATCAGGTTGGAGGCTGTACAAATGGAATATAAGGTGTAGTTCCTCCACCTAAGTGTGGCCTTATCCCGACAGTGGAGGAGGATGTGGATAGACATATCAGAATGGGAATGGGAAGTGAAATTAAAATGGACAACCACTGGAAAATCCTGCTTGTTCTGGTGGATGGAGCGCAGATGCTCAGCAAAGCGGTCTCCCAATCTATGTCGGGTCTCCCTCCTGGCAAGTATGCTTGCAAGCGGAACAAGTGCTTCACCTGACCCTACACCTTCTCCATCATTACCACTCAGGGCACCAAACAGTCCTTACTGGTGAGGTAACACTTCACCTGTGAGTCTGCTGGGGTCATATACTGTGTTCGGTGCTCCCGTGTGGCCTCTTGTATATTGGTGAGACCTGATGTAGATTGTGAGACAGCTTCGCTGAGCATCTATGCTCCGTCCACCAGAATAAGCAGGATCTCCCAGTGGCCACCCGTATTAGTCCACTTCCCATTCCCATTCTGATATGTCCATCCATACCCTCCCCCACTGTTGGGAAAAGGCCACATCAAAGTTGGAGGAACATTACCTTATATTCCATTTGGGTAGCCTCCAACCCAATGGCATGAACATCGGTTTCTCAAACTTCCAATAATGACTCCCCCCCTCACCATTTCCCATCCCCCTGTCCCTCTCTCATGCTATCTCCTTGCCCACCCATCGCCTCCCTCTGTTGCTCCCCTCAACGGCCCCGCCATTCTTCTTTCTTCCCTGGCCTTCTGTCTCTTTCACCAATGAACTTTGCTTCATCCCTCTCTCTCCAAGTTTGACCTATCACCTGGCGTTTCTCTTTCCCTCCCTCCACCTTTCAAACCTACCTCTCAGCCATTTTTCCTCCAGTCTTGCCGAAGGTTCTCAGCCTTAAACATTGACTCTACTTTTTCCCATAGATACTGCCTGGCCTTCTGAGTTTCTCCAACATTTTGTGTGTGTTGCTCAGAATTCCAGCAGCTGCAGATTTTCTCTTGTTTATGATTTGACTACCTCACGGTCCATCAGTTTTGGTGTCATCCAGAAGCACACCAAACATGCCATCTGCATTCTCATCCAAATACTTTAATCTGATTTTTGTTCATTTAGAGATACAGCATAGTAATAGGCCTTTGCAGCCCTTTGAGTTCACACCTCCCAGTTATACCCATGATCAATTAACTCACTCACCCATACACCTTTGGAATGTGGGAAGTAAGCAGAGCACTAGGCGGAAATCATACAGTCACAGGGAGATTATACAAACTCCTTACAGACAGCGGCAGGAATTGAACACCGTTTGCTGGTGCTGTAATACCGTTATGCTAACCGCAAGGCTATCATGCCTTCTGTTCAGCTTATTCCTCTGCAACGAGAAGCTGTGCTCCCAGAGTGAGTTATTCTGAGAGAACACGCCAAAGTGATGTTCATTCCAGATGCCTCCATTAATTAGTCATCATAGTGTAATACAGCAAGGAAAGAGAACTTGTAGACCTATTCAACTGTGGTGCCATCAAAACTAATTTTATTTGCTGGCATTTTGCCCATATCTCTCTAAACCCCTACTGTCTATGTGTCTGGTGGTCCCAATGCAGCCTTCTCTTCATTGGTGAGACCCATTGTAAATTGGGGGATCGCTTCGTCAAGATCCTCCACACCAGCCATCACAAACAGGACTTGTTGGTGGCCAAACATTTTAATTCCTACTCCCTTTCCTGTTCCGATGGGTTCGTTCATGGCTTCATCAGGAGGAGGAGCTAACCTGAATGCATGAATAGGGATTTCTCCTTCCAATGAATACATTTTCCTCCTTCACCCTTCCACCTTCCTCTATTCCCCACTCTGGATTTTAACTTCTTCACACCTGCCTATTACTTCCCCCTGTGGCCCCTCTTCCTTCCCTTTCTCCTATTGTCCACTCTCCTCTCATATCAGATTCTTTATTTTCCAGCCCTTGACCTTTCCCACCTACCTGTTTTCACCTAACACCTTCCAGCGGCCTCTTTCCTCTCCCCTCACCTTTTAATTCAGACTACCTCTCCCTTCCTCTTCAGTCCTGATGAAGGCTCTCGGCCCGAAATGTTGGCATTTTACTTTTTTTCTTAGATGCTGCCTGACCTGCTGAGTTCCTCTAACATATCGTGTGTGTTGCTCTGGATTTCTAGCATCAGCAGACTTTCTCCTATCTATGTACATATCCAAATATCTTTTAAAAGCAGTCAATGACTTCGATGTAATAATTTTATTCTTTAAACATTGTCAGAAATAAAACAATGAATTTTAAATGTGTACTTCTAAATGGATGGATTTTAAGGATGAATTTCACAAAGTGAGATTAATTTCTGTCACACTGGTTGTTTGCATACAAGTCCCATGTTGTAGTTTGTCTTATATAGTGATAATTAAATTTTGTGGTTTCTGCTTGAACAATTATGTATCGCTGTGAGAATAGCAAAGCCTCAGGTGCAAAAGGACAAACACTTAATAAAATCTGAGTATATCACCATCATTTAACATCTGCGTCATTCCCAAGACGAATCTTAGAACTTGGTTATAATTTTGCTAATTTGTCAGGAACATTCCGCTCGATAAAAATGCATGATTAATATCAACTAATTATGTTGAGATGTTCACAGTATTTACTCGAGAATCCTTTATGTTCTGTCGTTTATAAAACCCATCTCACAAAGCTAATTCCCTATGACGCACATTGGTAAAGCTCATAACACAGTGTAGACCATGATCTCAGACATATGGGAAAGTCAGTGCTCACTGGTGCCCACTAAAACAAACAGTTTCTGCCAGAGTTGCTGCCTTCATCTTCCAGCATCAACTCCTCAATCGACCAAAAAGCGCTGCTGGTGAACTGAAGGTGATGATAAAAATCATCCATGTTCTCCTTCCCTGAGAGGTAGCTCTCAAAAGAGGGGAAGTGTTCCACATTTGTCAGGTTCATGACATCATCCCTTAGGGTCTGACAAAAATATTTTACAATGGGACAAGTTGAAAGAAGACAATTTATCTTCTTTTGCACATTGTTTGCCTGTCAGTCTTTGATTAGACCATAAGACCATATGAGACCACACCTGGAGTATTGTGTGCAGTTTTGGTCCCCTAATCTGAGGAAAGACATCCTTGCCATAGAGGGAGTACAAAGAAGGTTCACCAGATTGATTCCTGGGATGGCAGAACTTTCATATGATGGAAGACTGGACCGACTAGGCTTATACTCGTTGGAATTTAAAAGATTGAGGGGGGATCTGATTGAAACGTATAAAATCCTAAAGGGATTGGACAGGCTAGATGCAGAAAGATTGTGCCCGATGTTGGGGAAGTCCAGAACGAGGGGTCACAGTTTGAGAATAAAGGGGAAGCCTTTTAGGACCGAGATTAGGAAAAACTTCTTCACACAGAGAGTGGTGAATCTGTGGAATTCTCTGCCACAGGAAACAGTTGAGGCCAGTTCATTGGCTATATTTAAGAGGGAGTTAGATATGGCCCTTGTGGCTAAAGGGATCAGGGGGTATGGAGGGAAGGCTGGTACAAGGTTCTGAGTTGGATGATCAGCCATGATCATACTGAATGGCGGTGCAGGCTCGAAGGGCCGAATAGCCTACTCCTGCACCTATTTTCTATGTTTCTATGACATAGGAGCAGAATTAAGCCGTTTGTCCCATCAACTCTGCTCCGCCATTTCATCAGGAGGGCTGATAATCTCTCCCTCCTCTCAAGCCCACTCACCTACTTTTTCCCCGTAATCCACGTGGAGCTGTGCTTAATGGATCATCCAGATCAATTAGCTCTGAATCTCACTTTCATTCCTTTTGATGCTTTCCGAATACCTTGGAAGTTTCAGAACTATGGTGTTCTGATGCTTAGTGTTGACCATGGATTTTGTGTCCGAGCTGTTAGAATCAACAGTACATGAGCCAGAGCAGTACGATATGGAGTGCAAACTGTTTCCCATGTATCAGGCTGTCCCTCGCCACACAGCTGATGTACGGCAGAGACTGATACAGTTTGGCATAAGTGGCATCGTAGGAGTTGCCAGTCAATGTTGAACCCAACGTAGAACAACCTTAGGACTCCAGCTCTGGATTTTTTTTTTTCAGTGTTTACTCCTGAAGCCTTCCCCATGAGTGGGTATCGCCATAATGCAGACAAGGTTTGAGATCAGAGTTTTCTTTCTCCTAGATGAGCGGCTAGCCATGACTGATAAGGCCCATCTGTCTAAAGCGACTGGTTTTAAGACATCAGTAGCCTGCCTTTGCCCCTTCTTCTGTCTGTAGAAACAGTTCCATCAGGCTTAGTAGCTGAGCCGCACCCGAAGACCAGGAACTGGACTTGATTGTCAGAGGCTAGTTGAGATGCACGCTTTTGGGAACATTTAATAGGTAGTGTGAGCTTATCCCCTTTTCCACCCACCCCCAGCTATGATAACTGTAAAGAACCTTTTGGAATACTTTCTAGTTATCCGTTGAAATAAAAGTTGAAGTTTAATTGTCATTCAGTCATACACCTTATACAGCTAAACAGAACAATGTTCCACCAGGACCAAGGTGAAAAACACAATGCATACAGTCATAAAAAAAATATTAGCACAAGTCCCTGAGTGGAATGGCCTGAAGATTGATGGTGAATGGGATGTTGTCCTGGAGCTACGTTTCTGCAAGAACAAGTAGATGGGGTTCTCTATTATAGCCATCAGGAGAGGGAAACCAGAGATCCATGAGCCAGAACTCATCGGAGGAACGAAGATGGAAAAGGTCAGCAACTTTAAATTCCTCTGTATTACTATTTCAGAGAATCTGTCCTGGAACCAGTTCATCAGTACAACTGTGAAGAAAGCATGGCAGTGCCTCTACTTCCTCAGGGATCTGCAGAGATTCAACATGACATCTAAGGAGGGAGGAGAAGATGGCAGCGTGACGCTGTGCGCGCGGCCGTTCCGAATGATATCGTATCCATGAGTAGGATGCCGTTCACAATCCTGATTTGATAGAGACAGATGTGAAGAAGCACGGAGGAACATCTGGGAAAACTTCTGAAATGCCTGCTTCGCTGCCGCTGCTACTGTGCGAACGAGAATCTCTGGAGGGAAGGCCCCGAATCCTTGACCTTGCCCATTGCCGGGGCTGGAGTCGAAGCGCTGGGCAGAGATGGTGCTCGGTGCTCAGTGTCGGAGAGCTGGTCAGAGGCTCAGAGATTTCAGACGGACTCGGAGTCGGACTGTGGTCGGATGCTTCCGGGATGCTGCATCGGCAAGTTTCCGGCGCTGGAGGTTGACCGTCTATGTGAGATGATGGGACTTTCGAGACATTTTGAGATTTTACCGTGCCATGGTCTGCTCTTATCAAATTACGGTATTGCTTTGTACTGTTGTAACTATATGTTATAATTATGTGGTTTTTGTCAGTTTTTCACTATTGGTTTGTCATGTGTTTTCTGTGATATCATTCTGGAAAAACATTGTATCATTTCTTAATGCATGCATTACCAAATGACAATAAAAGAGGACTGCGTGTCCTCATAATCTAATCTAATCTAAAACTTTAACAAATTTCTATCAATCTGCAGTGAAGAGTGCCTGGGATGGAAACACCAAAAACCTTTGAATGGAAAATCCTACGAAAGGTAGTGGATTCAGCCCAGTATATCACAGGTAAAGCCCTCTCAACCTCTGAGCACATATGATACACTGTCTTTGGAAAGCAGCACCCATCATCATATATCCCCACCTCCCAGGCCATGCTCTCTTCTCGCTGCTGCTATCAGGTTGAAGGTACAAGAGCCTCAGGACTCACACCACTGGGTGTAAGAACAGTTACTACCCCTCAGCCATCCGGCTCTTGAATAAATGGGGATAACTACACTCACTTGCCCCATCTGTAAAGGTTCCCACAACCAGTTATCACACTTTAAGCACTCTTTATCTCATGTTCCCATTATTTATTGTGATTGAGTTATGCTTGCATTTAAACAGTTTGTTGTCTTCTACACTCTGGTTGATCTTTCATTGATTCTGTTTTAGTTAGTACTCTATAAATTCACTGAGTACGCTCACAGGGAAATAAATCTCAGAGTTGTATATTGTGGCATGTATGTACTTTGATAATGAATTTAATTTGATCTTTCATCTTGTGCTGGTTCATACAGATGAAGTCAAATCAGTTTGTCTCATGTTGGATCAGCCGCAGGCAATCCAGCTTGCCTTCAACAGTGCAGACACTGGACAGCAACACTGAAGGGATGGGCCTTCCCCAAGCCAGCACTAATTCCAGTGAAATTCCTCAGTAAAGCTAAAGGCAGACTTAGCCTTCAAATGTAAAAACATTTTACAGATGTCATCCATAGGATGTACTCCTTCATTGCACGTAGTGGTATGCTTGAAAAGGACAGCATTTATATCCCATCCCTAATTGTCCATTCTGAGTCAATCACTTTAACATGGGTTTGAAGCCATATTACATATGGATAAAGGCATCCGTTAGTCTTGCGAGACGAGATTATGGATCTGCGCCTGGAAAGTCTTCACTCCAGGCCTGGGCAAGGTTGTATGGAAGACCAGCAGTTGCCCATGCTGCAAGTCTCCCCTCTCCACGACACCAATGTTGTCCAAAGGAAGGGCATTAGGACCCATACAGCTTGGCACCGGTGTCATCGCAGAGCAATGTGTGATTAAGTGCCTTGCTCAAGGACACAACACACGCTGCCTCGGCTGGGGCTTGAACTCACGACCTTCAGGTCGCTAGTCCAATGCCTTAACCACTTGGCCACGTGCCCACGCATATGGCATACATATGGCCTATTGGTAGAAGCAACAGTGGTCTTTAAGTTTAGCAGTTTCAGTGAAGCAGTTGGCTTTTCAGGACAAGCTGGTCGCATAGTCATCAATACTGCATTTATTTTTATAATTCCAGATTTTTTTTTGATTAATAGGATTTTAATTCCTCTGTGGCTGTGCTGGGATTTGAACTTGCACCTTTAGATCATCAGCAGGGGTATCTAACTTCTGTGCTACCACCGCATGGATTTTTAATGGAACAATGTTTGGAGAAAATAGAATTGCATTATACACTCAGTTGCCACTTTATTATGTACCTCCTGTACCTAATAAAACAGCAATTGAGAGTATGCTTGTGGTTTTCTGCCACTGTAACCCATCCACTTCAAGATTCGAAGTGTTGTACATTCAGAGATACCCACCATCGTAGTGCATGGTCATCTGAGTTACTGCCTCCTTCCTTCCAGTATCCTCTGACCTCTGTCATTAACAAAGCATTTTCGCCAACAGAACTACCGCTCACTGGATGTTTTGTTTTAATCCATTCTCTGTAAATTCTAGAGACAGTTGTCAGACCACCCTGTCTGCCACGAACAATCATTTCATGGCCAAAGTCACTTCAAACATACTTTTCCCATTCTGATGTTTGGTCTGAACAGTAACTGAACCTCTGGACTATGTGTGTATGCTTTAATGCATTGAGTTGCTGCCACAAGATTGGGTGATTAGATATTTGCATTAATGAGCAGGTGTACAGGTGTATCTAATGAAGTAGCCACTGTCACCCTGAGATTCATTTTCATGCAGGCATTCACAGTAGAGCAAAAAAATGCAATAGAATCAATGAAAAGCTACACACAAAGAACAAATGTGCAAATGAAGACAAACTGCCTTTCTACGTGCCTGGCCCAGGACAAGTCATCTGAGATGTTAATGGCAAGGAATTTGAAGCTGCTGTCTCTTTACACATCCAATCCATCAGTGAAAACTGCTGTGTGGTCTCCTGACTTTTTCCTTCTGAAAATCAATGATTAGCTCTTTGATTTTGTTCATGCTAAGCAGTGACTGACCTGTTGCTTGCTTCTGGAAAATGGACTCCTTGCCAGGAAACATTGCCACAACACTGCCTTACCACTGTCATTTCTTTGGATCAGGCTGTCAACTGAACTTTAGGTTCTGCACCACCTGGTTCAAAAAATCAGTTTTTACCCTTCAACCAGGCTCCTGAGCCAATATGGATAACTTCATTCAACTCAACACTGAACAGTTTCCACAACCTATGGACTCACTTCCAAGGACTCAACAACTCATGTTCTCATTGTTATATACAGAATATGTACTTACTACTATTATTATTCTCTGCAGACAAAGGAGGTTCACAAAAACAATTCCAGGATTGAATAGCTTGTCAAATGAAGAGCATTTGATGGCTCTGGGCCTGCATTCAGAAGAATGAGGGGTGACCTGATTGAAATCTATCGAATGATGAAAGGCTTTGATAGAGTGGATATGGAGAGGATGTTTCCTATGGTGGGAGAGTCTAGGACGAAAGGACACAGCCTCAGAATAAGAAGGGTGCCATGTTAGAACTGAGGTGAGAAAGAATTTCTTTAGCCAGAGAATGGTGAATCTGTGGAATTTGTTGCCACAGGCTGCTGTGGAGGCCAAGTCTTTATGTATACTTAGACCATAAGACCATAAGAATTAGGAGCAGAAGTAGGCCATTCGGACCATCGAGTCCGGTACACCATTCAATCATGGGCTGATCCAATTCTTCCAATTTAGGCAGAGGTTGATAAATTCTTGATTGTTCAGGGCGTAAAGTGATACATGGAGTAGACTGGGGCTGAGAGAAAAATTGATGAAATGGCGGAGCAGGCACGATGAGCCAAATGAACTAATTCTGCTCCTATATCTTATGGTCTTATGGACACTCACCAACTCTTATTGAATCAAAATAGAACATATTCTGTCTGGATGCTTCACAGCTTGGTATGACAACTGCTCTACCCAACATCACAAGAAGCTGCAGGAAGTTGTGGACACAACTCAGTATATCACGGAAACCAACCACCGCGCCCCCCCCCCATCCATGGACTTCTTCAGGCCAATTTTGATGTTATTTGTGAAGTGTTTCCTTTGCCCATCAGGGGCTTGCTGATCTTCATTCAACTGGGAGTAATGGATACTGAGGCTATTGAGGTCATACAAGGTAAAACAATATCGATGCAGAATAAAATGTAATGTTATTAGCTCATGTCCAATTAATTCAAATGTCATAATGGACTATGCTCACATCATCATCTACCTGAAAATTATATCTTTTCATCCATTTGTTCCAGCAATTTGCAAAGTTAATGGTTGATGAATCAGTTCTGTGATTTGGGCAAAGGCAGTTGGCTGGAATTCATTATAACCTAATCAATGACATGACTTATTCATCAGAATTGATTTCTTCTTTAATAGAACCCTCCTGACATTCAGCCTCATTGATTGCATTAGCACTGGGTATTGGGAATGCTGGATACCTGGGAAAATCACTTCAGCTTACTGCCTCTCCAAAAGTCAGATTTCAGCCCTTCAGCTGCCTCAGGCTTTACAAACCTCTGAAATCAACCATTCCTTTGCAGTGTAAAATCAAAGGAACAGAAGACCATAAGACACAGGAACAGAATTCAGCAATTTGGCACATCTGGTCTCTTTTGCCAATCTATCGTAATTTATATCCGTCTCAACTCCATTCTCCTGCTTTCTCCCTGTAACCTTTGATGGCCTAACTAATCAAGAACCTGTCAACCTCCGCTTTAAATATACCCAATGACTTGGCTTCCAAAGCAGCCTGCAGCAATGAATTCCACGGATTCACTACCCTCTGGCTAAAGAAATTCTTCTTCATCTCTGTTCTAAGTGGATGCTCCTCTATCCTGAGGTTGTGCCCACTGGTCCAGGACTCCGTCACTGTAAGAAACACCCTCTCCACATTCACTCTATCTTGGCCTCTCAATGATGTTCCGCCACCACACACACACACACACTCTTCTAAACTCCAGCAAGTTCAGGACCAGAACAATCAAACATTCCTCATATATTAACACTTCCATTCCTGGGGTTATTCTCATGAACTTCCTTTGGACCATGTCCAATCTCTTCTCAGATAAGGGGCCCAAAACTGCTCACAATACCCCAAGTGTGGTCTGACCAATGTCTTATAAAGTCTCAGCATTGCATCAAATTCTGCTCATTTAAGTGGAAAAGTTTTGCTGCACAGGGTGACTTCCCACGCACTTGATCTGATGTTGTTCATTGTAAAGTAATAGCAGGCATCATAATAACAGTATTTTAGGTGCCGTGTGGTGCAATTAAGGAACTGTTACTCACAACTGCCCCAGGCTTTTTATAATGAATCAATTATCTTCCTATTGACTCTAAACACATAGAGCAGTGCTACTTAATTGCCCAAAGAATTATTTTGATTGAACTGTATTACAAGTTTAGAACACAAATGTAAGATTTTTATCAACACATAAGCTTAATCTAATAATAAAGTTGTTCCAGTCACGGGTTCAATTTTGACCATTTTTCTGAAGCAACACATAAAATGTTGGAAGAATTAGAGTCATAGAGTCATACAAAACTATAGCTCAGAAACAGGCTATTCGGCCCATCTAGTCCATGTCAAACTATTAATCTGCCTAGACCAGATTGAGAGTCAAGTTTAATATCACTGACATATGTTGTGAAATTTGCTGTTTTGCATCAGTTGTGTGTTGTCAGACAAAATCAATAAAACCCTATAAATTACAATAAGAAATGTATTTAAAATATTAAATTAAATAAGTAGAACAACAAGAGTGCAAAAAATAAATACTAGGTGATGTACATGTGTTCAGTGTCCCATCGACCTGCACCCAGATCACATCCCTCCGTATCCCACCCATCCATGTACCTATCCAAACTTCTCTTAAATAGTGCACTCGAACCCGCATCCCCCACTTCCACTGGCATCTCGTTCCTCACTCTCACCATCCTCTGAGTGCAGAAGTCCCCCCTCATGTTCCTCTTAAACATTTCACCTTTCACCCTTAACCCCTGACCTCTAGTTCTACTCTCTGTGGAAAATGCCTGCTTACATTTACCCTATCTATACCACTCATCATTTTGTATACATCTTTGAAATCTCCCCTCATTCTCCACAGTCTAGGCAATAAAGGCCTAACCTATTCACCATTTCCCTATAACACAGGTCATCAAGTCCTGTCAACAGTTCTGTAATTTTTCTCTGCATTCTTTCAATCTTATTGGCACCTTTTCTTTCATGTGTGCAGAATTCATGGGGGGCAGGATGCATCAGTGGAAGAAATTGGACAGTTCAGGTTACAGGTTGAGGTTATTAAACTCTACTAGACTGTTACAGTTACCAGGAAAATGCAGTGTATGTTGACAGCAAAGAATAAGGCCATAATGAGTGTGCATTGCTTTGTACTAGGGAACCATTCAATAGCCTTATAGGAATGAGGGTAGAAGAGATATTTTTCAGGATTATGAAATGTACACTAAAAAATGTTATTTTCTGTGAGCTTGTGTCTGATTAGACACACTATTACACTCAGAAGTAAATACTAAGTTTATCTACTTTGGATAACCAACCATTTCCATGGCTGTCTGAAAGGAGTTCATACGTTTTCCATGTTATCCATGGATTTTCTCCCGCTGCAGTGGTTTCCTTCCACATTCCAAGCACATACGGGTTTTGGTGACTCTTTGCAACTCTCACAACACGCTGGAGGAACTGAGCAGGTCGGGCAGCATCCGTGGAAAAGATCAGTCAACGTTTCAGGCCGGAACCCTTCGTCAGGACTGTAGAGGGAAGGGGCAGGGGCCCTGACGAAGGGTTCCGGCCTGAAACGTCGGCCGATCTTTTCCACGGATGCTGCCCGACCTGCTGAGTTCCTCCAGCGTGTTGTGAGTGTTGCTTTGACCCCAGCATCTGCAGATTATTTTGTGTTTTGGTGACTCTTTTGTGGGCATGCTATGTTGGCACCACTTGTGCATCCTCAGACTGTGTTGGTCATTGAAGAAAATGATAATTTCATTATCAGTTTTGATGTACATGTGACAAATAAAGCTAATCTTTATAGATGATTTCCAGTGTAGGTGGCAAAATGAAATACAGTAAGTCCCCACCCAGGTTAAAACAACACTCTGGTCCTGAGAACTGTCTGTAAATAAAATAGTTTGTAAGCTGGAAATTAAGATAAGCAGTGTGTGAGGAGAGGGCCAGTAAGCAGAGGCTGGCAGCCAGCCTCACTGCCTCAGGTGTGTCTCAGAGCTCCCAGTTCTACTCGTCTCCACCCTGTTCCAGGCTGCTGTGGTTCGCGTTGGTCATTGCGGAGAGAAGGCATGTGGAAATGCCGCATTCCCACCCAGCAAATGATCTCTGCAGCCCCACAGAAGCCCAAAATCCACCCCATCACGCAGATCTCTCAAAACAATCATTCTTACAACATAGAACATAGACCAATACAGCACAGGAACAAACCATTTGGTCCAGAATGTTGTGCCAAACCAGCTATAAATCGAACCAAAAACACCCAAACGCTAATCCCTCCTACCTACACAATATCTACATCCCTCCATCTTCCTACATCCAAACTTCTTTTAACAGTCTCTAATGTATTTGCTTCTACCATCATACCCGGCAGCACATTCCAGGCATGCACAACGCTCTGAGTGAAATACTTACCCCTCACATTCCCTTGAACCTAACCCTTCTCACCTTCAATGCAGGCCCTCTGTTATTAGACACTTCAACCCTGGGAAACAGATACTCTCTGTCCACCTTATCAATACCTCTCATAATCTTATAAATGTCTATCAGATCTCCCTTTAGCCTCTACTGCTACAGAGAAAACAACTCAAGTTTGTCCAGCCTCTCATGATAGCCCATGCCCTCTAAACCAAGCAGCATCCTGGTAAACCTGTTCCCACGTACACAGAGTTAATAAGACTGGTGTTTGTAACCCAGAGAGAATGGTAGCTATAAATTAAATTAGTTGGATTAGTTACAGTGTATGTAGAAACATTGTGTATCTGTGCAATTGTGTATTCACTGTACTTTCTATTGTGGTGCTGTACCTGATCTGAACAGAATATATACTTTTCAGTTATGTGACCTTGTTGTCACTCATGAGGAATGACACCAGGGAACATTGGACCCAGAAGAAAATAATTATCAATTGTCATTAGTAACACATACACAATGCTGGAGGAACTCAGCCGGCCAAATTCCTTCCCTATGGAAAGGAGTAAACAGTCAACATTTCAGATTGAGACCCTTCATCAGGTCTGGAAAGGAAATAGCTTCAATTCTCATTAATTGTTTTTCCCCAGATGTGATTTGTTGTTATGTCTTAACGTAGATATGATTACAGGGTTTCAACCTGAAATGGTGACAGTTCCTTTTCCCCGTCCCATAGATACCACTTGACCTGCTGAGGCTCCTCCAGCAGAATGTTTGCGGCTGTCTTTAAGTTTTGTGTTCTTTCTTTTCTGAATAATTATTCTCAGGAGTGATGAGGGTCATATTTCCCTCCCCTGGCTTTGGGGAAATGCCGCAGCTTTTTAAAAAAAATCCTTTGTTGCTGTATAAATTATGTACACATCCCTCCACAGAAGGCTAGAGGCAAGATGACGATGTTTTTGTTTCCTGCATTGTTTGTCTTAACGCCCACTCTTTCAGCAGCAGAAGATCCCATCTGCAAACTTCGAGCAAAGTTTAACATCAGCACTGCCTCCGATGATGGAGACGTGATCCTGGCTGGTTTGTTTCCCATTCATTATCGGATAGTTCAACCGGATTCCTCCTTCCGAGAAGAAGCGGTGACACCGAATTGTGAGGGGTAAGTCTACACTTGACCGTCTATGAACAAGCAGACTTTCTCTCATTGTAAAACTAACTTCTTCCTGGATTTCCAATTATCTTCAGTTAAGTCATTTTATAAACATTTGCAATTATGTTTAATCAAGAAATTTAGTTAATAATTTGCTATTCATCTTATGCTATTTTATAGCATAATATCTAAAACTTGGACAAAGTTCAATAGATCTCCAGTGGGGAGTATATTGACTGGCAGTATCACAGCCTGGTATGGAAACACTAATGCCCTTGAACAGGAAATCCTACAAAAAAGTAGTAGGTATGACCCAGTCCATCATAGGTACCGGCTTCCTCCCCAATGAGCATATCTACATGAAACCTGTCACAGGAAAGCAGCATCCATAATCAAGGGTCCGCACCATCCAGGCCATGCTCTCTTCTCACTATGGCGATTGAGTTGGAGGTACAGGAGCCTCAGGTCCCACACTACCAGGTCCAGGAACAGTTATTAGCCTTCAATCATCAGGCTTCTGAACCAGTGTGGATAACTTCACCCACCCCCAACATTGAACTGACTTCACAACTTATAGACTCACTTTTAAGGATTCTGCAACTCGTGTTCTCAATATTTTTTTTCCTTATTAATTTTCTATAGTCAATTCTTTCATTTTGTATTTGCGGAATTTGTTATCTTATGCACATTGGTTGTCTGTCCAAACGTGTTTGTGTGGACTTTGTCGTTGATCCCGTTGGGTTATTCTCTACCTACTGTGAGTCCCTGCAAAAAAATGAATCTCAGAGTATATATAGTAACATACATGTACTTTGATAATAAATTTACTTTGCACCTTGAGTTTGTTAAAAATCTATTTTTCTTGCTGTTTGTCATATGATTATTGTTGTCTTATGTACTGAGGTACAGTGAGAAATGTATTTGGCAAGGAAAGGGTTAACTTTGATTCCTCATTGGTATATACTAAAATGTGTAACACAAAATGGAAGTTTGGCAGCCAGCATGGTGTCAGTTTGGCACATGGTGATAGCCTGAAGATGCGCATTGACGCATGTTCTTGAGATTAGACACTGGTGAAGAATTGAAGAATGTTCTCTTCCTTGCAAACCAACTATCTATGCTTCTACATTATGTGCCTAGGCCAAAGGTCGCAAGCAATAAAATCATACAGAATGATCCCACAAGGGGATGGAAAAGTGCTGCGTTGAAGTTATGTTAGATCTTTGAAGACTATAATGGCATTACAGTAGCATAGTGGTCACTGTAACATTGAAATGTTTCTACAACATATAGATTCACTTTCAAAGACTTATCATCTCATGTTGATATTTGTTGCTTATTTATTAATTATTATTATTTCTTTCTTTTTGTATTTGCACGGGTTGTGCTTTTGTACACTGGTTAAAAGCCTATTTCGATGTGGCCTTTCATTGATTCTATTATGGTTGTTATTTTATTATGAATTTATTGAGTATGCCTGCAAGGAAATAAATCTCAGGGCTCTATATGGTGACATATATGTACTTTGATAACAAATTTATTTTGAACTTTGAATCATTTCGGCACCAGGGACCCGAGTGCAATTCCTGCCGCTCTCTGTAAGGAGTTTGTACATTCTCCCCGTGACCACTTACGATTCCTGCTGGTGCTCCAGTGTCATACACACTCCAAAGTCATATGAGTTAGTAGGACAATTGGTCACGTGGATGTAATTGAGCAGAGTGGGTTTGTTGGGCTTGAAGGGCCTGTTACTGTGCGGTATTTCAAAAAAAAAGCAATTTGCAATCATCCCTGTGATGAGTGCTAAGAGACAGAGAGAAGGCTGAGACAATGGCTGTTGGACACCGGAGGTTCCCTCCAACATTATGTAGATTGGTTCACTGACTGGTTGTTAAGTATTATTTTGCTTCTTTCTGTAGGTTGTTAAGAATCCTTCTTTGTTTCTATATTTTATCCTTTATGAAGTCAAATAAATTTTATTTAGGCATCCGTTAGTCTCGTGAGACCATGGATTTGCACCTTGGAAGGTTTCCAGGGTGCAGGCCTGGGCAAGGTTGTATGGAAGACCAGCAGTTGCCCATGCTGCAAGTCTCCGCTCTCCATGCCACCAATGTTGTCCAAGGGAAGGGCATTAGGACCCATACAGCTTGGCACCGGTGTCACTGCAGAGCAATGTGTGGTTAAGTGCCTTGCTCAAAGACACAACATGCCAAAGCCAAAGCTCGAACTAGTGACCTTCAGATCACTAGACCAACGCCTTAGCCACTTTGCCACATACCAACAAATAAAATACTTCCAATAGCCTTAACACATGTACAATTCCAACATTGTTTGTGGATAACTCTTGCTGCTGAATCAGAAAACAACAAGGATAGTTTATTAATTTGTATTCATTTCAGTTTATCAATTGATTCTTAAGAAATGGGGATTACTGACAGGGCAGCAATTATTGTCATTCACACAAGAGGTTCTGCAGATGCTATCAGTCCACAGCAACACATACAACATGCTGGGGGAACTCAGCAGGTCAGGCAGCATCTATGGAAATTAATAAAGAATCGATATTTCAGGCTGAAGTCCTGTTGAAAGGTGTCAGCCCATATCCTCAACACTTTATTCCATTCCCCAGATGCTGCCTGACCTGCTCAGTTCCTCCGTCATTTTGTGTGTGTGTGTGTGGAACAGTGAACTAGTTAGGGTTTTGCAACAGTTTGCCTACCTCACGGTTACTGTCTCTGACACTAACCATTCATTAGAATCACAGAGTCATACAGAAGTACAGCACAGAAACAGGCCCTTTGGCCTATCTAGTACATGCCAAATCCACTTAAACTGTCTACTCCCAGCGACCTGCACCAGGACCATAGCCCTCCATATCCCTACTATCCAGGTACCTATGTAAACTTCTCTTAAATGTTGAAATTGAGCTTGCATGGACAACTTGTGCTAGCAGCTCATTCCACAATCTCATGACCTTTGAGTGAAGAAGTTCCCCTCATGCTCCCTTAACTTCTCACCTTTTATCCTTAAGCCATGACCTCTAGGTCCCACCCAACCTTAGTGGAAAAAGCCTACTTGCATTTACCTTGTCTATACCCCTCATACTTTTGTATACCTCATTCTGAATTTATTTAATTTGCTGAAGTCAAAACCTCCAGCTGCAGTAACAGAGTTGACACATCACCTTAGCATGAGTTTAGTTATTTAAACAACTTGCTATCCAATTCACTTGAAATGAACAAAGAGTTAAATTCCAGTGAGACAGCTCAGGGATTACTTGATGCACAAGGACAGCATCACTAGATGATACAAAATTATATGAGTTAAATTTAGCATTAAATCTGTGAAAGGGCAAATTAAATATTCATAGAATAGGGCCAATTGACCTACTGTAATTTTTATAATTGATTTTAAAGTTCTCTTACTTTTTTAAAAAGACCTTAATGGTCTGGGACGGGGGTATATCACTGTCATTTTATAATACTGCTTGAGGTCTCAGGTCTTCTGCAGGTGTCTGAAATTTAAGTCCTTCAAAAGACTTTTGATAGGTCAGCTTTCTTGAACTATTCTCCTATACTGTGCAATTCAAAATTGTAAGGGACGCAGACTCAGTTGACACTTTTAAACACCAGCTCAAAACCTGTTAATCTAAACTTGCTTTTAGCTCGCATCTTCTGGTCTTTTATTTTCATTTTTATTTTTATTTATTTTATTTTCATGTTTTCACTTTATTCCATTTCAAAGCACTTTGAACTACATACAGTTATCTGTATGAAAAATGCCCATTAGTAA
Organism: Mobula birostris; assembly: GCF_030028105.1. Classification (NCBI taxonomy): domain Eukaryota; kingdom Metazoa; phylum Chordata; class Chondrichthyes; order Myliobatiformes; family Myliobatidae; genus Mobula; species Mobula birostris. The sequence goes on from NC_092373.1 coordinate 12,882,847, forward strand.
GTTATTATTAATTGGAATTACATAGAACAGTACAGCATATAACAGGCCCTTTGGACCACAGTGTTGTGCAGAATCAATTAAATTAGAAACATAGAAAATCTACAGCACAACACGGGCCCTTTGGCCCACAAATCTGTGCTGAACTTGTCCTTACCAAGTAATCAAATAGCAAACAAAAATAATCCCTTCTGGCTACAAAATGTCCACATCCTTGCACTTTCCTCACATTCCTGTGTCTATCTAAATGTTTCTATTTGGAAGTTGCTAATGTATCTGTAAAAGATCGGAATCAATGCCTCCTCCTCGCTGACAATCAACACTGGCGCAGTACAGGAGTGTGGGCTGAGTCCACTGCTCTACTCTCTCTACACCATGAAGGTGTGGCTAGGCACAGCTCAAATGCCATCTGTAAATTTGCAAATGGCAGAAATTAAAATGGTGATGAGAAGATGTATAGGAGCGAGATAGATCAGCTGGTTGAATGGTGTCACAGCATCAACCTTGCACTCAATGTCAGTAAGACCAAAGAATTGATTGAAAGGGAAGATGAGGGAACTTACACTAGTCCTCATCGAGGGGTCAGTAATGGAAAGGTTGGACAGTTTCAAGTACCTGGGTGTCAGCAGCTCTGAGGATCTATCCTGGGCCCCAATATATTGATACAATTACAAAGAAGGCATGACAGCGGCTATATTTTGTTAGGAGTTTGATGACAATTGGAATGTCACCAAAGATGTTCACTATTTTGTACAGTTGTACTCTGGAGAGCATTCTAACACAATCTAGTATGAAGGAGCCACTGCACAGGATTGAAATAAGCTGCAGAGCATTGTAAAATCAGCCAGCTCCATCACTGACACTGGCCTCCCCAGCATTGAGGACACCTTCAAAAGAAGCTGCTTCAAAAAGGAAGCATCCATTATTAAAGATCCCCAACACTCAGGACATGCCCTATTTTCATTGCTATCATCAAGCAGGAGGTACACAAGCCTGAAGACATGTACTCAATAATTCAGGAACAGCTTCTTACCCTCTGCCATCAGATTTCTGAATGGACATTGAACTTATGAACACTACCTCAGTATTCTTTTCTCTCTTTCACACTACTTATTTAATTTAGTTTATATATATATATTTTTTGTAATTTGTAGTTTTATTATTATATATTTTAATGTATGGCTGACACAAACCAACTAATTTCATGACATACAGTATACAGATGATATTCCAAATGGGAAGAAATTTTCAAATGGAAGAAGGACACTACTGTGGCTGACAAGTGAAGTCAGGGCCAAAGTAAAATCAAAAGAGAGGGCATACAAGGAAACCAGAGCTAGTGGGAAGATAGAGGATTGTGGAGCTTTTAAACACTTGCAGAAGGAAACTAAGAAGTTCATTCAGAAAGAAAAGATGAGTTATGAGAAGCTGACAACTAATATCAAAGAAGCTAGTAAAAGCTTTTTTTAACTATATAAAGGGTAAAAATGAAAGTCAAGGGTAAATATACGACCAATATAAAATGACGCTGGAGGTACTGTAATGAGAGATGCAGAGATGGCAGAGGAAATGAATGTGTATTTTGCATCAGTCTTCACAGTGGAAGAAATCTGCAGTATACCGGACATTCAAGAGTGTAAGGGGAGTGAAGTTTGTGCAGTGAACTTTACGACTGAGAAGGTGCTCAGGAAGCTTAATGGTCTGAGGGTGGATAAATCTCCTGGACCTGATGGAATGCACCCTTGGGTTCTGAAGGAAGTAGCTGGAGAGATTGCAGAGGCATTAATGATGACCTTTCAAGAATCAATAGATTCTGGCATTGTACTGGATGACTTGAAAATTGCAAATGTTACTCTGCTATTTAAGAAGGGTGGGAGGCAGCAGAAAGGAAAGCATAGACTTGCTAGCCTAACATCAGTGGTTGGGAAATTGTTGGAATCAACTGTTAGGGATGAGATTAAGGAGTACCTGAAGGTACATGACAAGATAGGTGAAAGCCAGCATGGTTTCCTGAAAGGAAAATCCTGCCTGACAAGCCTACTGCAATTCTCTGAGGAAATTACAAGCAGAGTAGACAAAGGAGATGCAATAGATTAGATTAGATTAGATTATGAGGACACACAGTCCTCGTTTATTGTCATTTTTTAATGCATGCATTAAGAAATGATACAATGTTCCTCCGGTGTGATATCACAGAAACACAAGACAGACCAAGACTGAAAAACTGACAAAAAACACATAATTATAACATATAGTTACAACAGTGCAAGCAATACCATAACTTGATGAAAAACAGGCCATGGGCACGGTAAAAAAAAGTTCAAAGTCTCTCGAAAGTCCCATCATCTCACACAGATGGGAGAAGGAAGAAAACTCACTTCCTGCCAAGAGCTACCAGTGCCGCAAACTTGCCAATGCAGCATCCTGGAAGCACCCGACCACAGTCTGACTCTGAGTCGTCCGAAAACTTCGAGCCTCTGACCAGCCCTCCGACACCGAGCACCGAGCATCATCTCTGCCGAGCGCTTTGACCCCAGCCCCGGCCGCAAGCAACAGGAAAAGCCAAGGATTTGGGGCCTTCCCTCCGGAGATTCCTGATCGCACAGTAGCAGCGGCAGCGAACTGGGCATTTCAGAAGTTTCTCCAGATGTTCCTCTGTGCTTCTCACGTCTGTCTCCATCAAATCAGAATTGTGCACGGCCCCCATTTAACAAATACAATATCATTTCATTGGAGGGGCCGCACGCGCTGCGTCGTGCTGCGATCTTCTCCTCCCGCCATTGATTACAATAGATGCGGTATACTTTGATTTTCAGAAGGCCTTTGACAAGGTGCTGCACGTGAGACTGCTTAGCAAGATAAAGGTAATCTTGCACAAGGACTCACAAGTTCCTTTGCATCTCTACATTTTGAATTCTCTCCCCATCTAAATAATAGTCTGCCATTTATTTCTTCCACCAAAGTGCATGACCATACACTTTCCAACATTGTATTTCATTTGCCATTTCTTTGCCCATTCCCTTAAACTATATAAGTCTCTCTGCAGGCTCTCTGCTTCCTCAACACTACCTGCTCCTCCACCTACCTTTGTATCATCGGCAAACTTAGCCACAAATCCATTAATATCGTAGTCCAAATCATTGAGATACATCATAAAAAGCAATGGTCCCAACACCAACCCCTGTGGAACTCCATTGGTAACCGGCAGGCAACCAGAATAGAATCCCTTTATTCACACTCTCTGTTTTCTGCCAACCAGCCAATGCTCCACCCATGTTAGTAACTTCCCTGCAATTCCATGGGCTCTTATCTTGCCAAGCAGCCTCATGTGCGGCACCTTGTCAAAAGCCTTCTGAAAGTCAAGTGCACCACGCCTATTGCATCTACTTTGTCTACCTTGCTTGTAATTTCCTCAGAGAATTGCAGTAGGTTTTGTCAGGCAGGATTCTCCTTTCAGGAAACCATGCTGGCATTGGCCTATCTTGTCATGTGCCCCCAGGTACTCCAGAATCTCATCACCAACAATCGATTCCAACACCTTCCCACCCACTGATGTCTGGCTAACAGGTCTATAGTTTCCTCTCTGCTGACTCCCACCCTTCTTAAATAGCAGAGTAACATTTGCAATTTTCAAGTCATCCAGTACAATGCCAGAATCTATTGATTCTTGAAAGGTCATCATTAATGCCTCTGCAATCTTTCCAGCTGCTTCTTTCTGAACCCAAGGGTACATTCCACCAGGTCCAGGAGATTTATCCATCCTCAGACCATTAAGCTTCCTGAGCACCTTCTCGGTCGTAATTTTCACTGCACAAACGTCACTTCCCTGACACTCTTGAATGTTTGGTATACTGCTGATGTCTTCCACTGTGAAGACTGATGCAAAATATGCATTCAGTTTCTCTGCCATTTCTGTGTCTCTCATTAAAATATCTCCAGCATCTCCGGCATATTGGTCCTATATCTACCCTCAACTCTCTTCTTTACCCTTTATATACTTAAAAAAGCTTTTGGTATCTTCTTTGATATTAGTCACCAACTTCCTCTCATAACTCATATTTTCCTTCTGAATGAACTTCTTAGTTTCCTTCTGCAAGTGTTTAAAAGCTCCGCAATCCTCTATCTTTCCACTAGCTCTGACTTCCTTGTATGCCCTCTCTTTTGGTTTTACTTTGGCTCTGACTTCACTTGTCAGCCACGGTGGTGTCTTTCATCCCTTTGAAAATTTCTTTTTATTTGGAATATATCTGTCTTGCACTTCCCTCATTTTTCACAGACACTCCAGCCATTGCTGCTGTGCTGTTGTTCCTCCAAATGTTCCTTTCCAGTTAATGATGGCCAGTTCCCCTCTCATGCCGTTGTAACTCATTTTATTCCACTGAAATACCGACATATTGGATTTTGTTTTTTCTCTCTCAAATTTCAATGTGAACGCATTCGTATTTTGATCACTGTTCCCAAGTGTTCCTTAACCCTAAGCTCTCTTATCACGTCCAGATCATTGAACAACACCCAACCGAGCACAGGCAATCCCCCAATGCGAACAACAACAAGCTGTTCTAAAAAGCCATCCCTTAGACATTCTACAAATTCTCTCTGTTGAGGTTAAGTGTTGACCTGGTTTTCCCAATTCACTTTCATGTTAAAATCCCCAACAATTATCATGTCATTGTCTTTCTGACATGCCTTTTCTATCTCATAGAAACATAGAAACATAGAAAACCTACAGCACAATACAGGCCCTTCCACTTACAAAGCTGTGCCGAACATGTCCTTACCTTAGAAATTACCTGGGGTTACCCATAGTCCTCTGTTTTTTCTGAGCTCCATGTACCTGTACAGGAGTCTTTTAAAAGACCCTATCGTATCCGCCTCCACCACCGTCATCGGCAGCCCATTCTACGCACTCACCACTCTCTGCGTAAAAAACTTACCCCTGACATCTCCTCTGTATCTACTTCCAAGAAACTTAAAACTGTGGCCTCTCATGTGGGCCATTTCAGCCCTAGGAAAAAGCTTCTGATTATCCACACAATCAATGCCTCTCATCATCTTATACACCTCTATTGGGTCACCTCTCATCCTCCGTCACTCCAAGGAGAAAAGGCCGAGTTCACTCAACCTGTTTTCATAAGGCATGCTCCCCAATCCAAGCAGCATCCTTGTAAATCTCCTCTGCACCCTTTCTGTGGTTTCCACATCCTTCCTGTAGTGAGGCGACCAGATCTGAGCACAGTACTCCAAGTAGGGACTGACCAGGGACAAATATAACTGCAACATTACTTCTTGGCTCTGAAACTCAATCCCATGATTGATGAAGGCCAATTCACTGTATGCTTTCTTAACCATAGAGTCAACCTGCACAGCATCTTTGAGACCCGGACCCCAAGTTCCCTCTGATCCTCGACACTGCCAAGAGTCTTACCATTAATACTATATTCTGCCATCATATTTGACCTACCAAAATGAACCATCTCACGCTTATCTGAGTTCAACTCCATTTGCCACCTCTCAGCCCAGTTTTGCATCCTATCGATGTCCCACTGTAACCTCTGACAGCCCTCCACCCTATCCACAACACTCCCAGCCGTTGTGTCATCAGCAAATTTACTAACCCATCCCTCCACTTCCTCATCCAGGTCATTTATAAAAATCACGAAGAGTAGGGGTTTCAGAACAGATCCCTGGGGCACACCACTGGTCATCAGCCTCCATGCAGAATATGACCCGTCTACAACCATTCTTTGTCTTCTGTGGGCAAGCCAATTCTGGATCCACAAAGCAATGTCCCCTTGGATCCCATGCCTCCTTACTTTGTCAATAAGCCTTGCATGGGGTACCTTGTCAAACGCCTTGCTGAAATCCATATACACGACATCTACGGCTCTACCTTCATCAATGTGTTTAGTCACATCCTCAAAAAATTCAATCAGGCCCATAAGGCACAACCTGCCTTTCACAAAGTCATGTTGACTATTCCTAATCATATTATGCCTCTCCAAATGTCCATAACTCCTGCCTCTCAGGATATTCTCCATCAACTTACCAACCACTGAAGTAAGACTCACTGGTCTATAATTTTCTGGGCTATCTCTACTGCCTTTCTTGAATAATGGAACAACATCTGCAACCCTCCAATCCTCCAGAACCTCTCCGGTCCCCATCGACGATGCAAAGATCATCACCAGAGGCTCAGTAATCTCCTCCTTCACTTCTCACAGTAGCCTGGGATACATCCCGTCTGGTCCAGGTGACTTATCCTACTTGATGCTTTCCAAAGACTCCAGCACATCCTCTTTCTTAATATCTACATGCTCAAGCTTTTCAGTCCACTGTAAGTCATATCTACAATCACCAAGATCTTTTTCCGTAGGGAATACTGAAGCAAAGTACTCACTAAGTACCTCTGCTATTTCCTCTGCTTCCATACACACTTTTCCACTGTCACACTTGATTGGTCCTATTCTTTCACGTCTTATCCTCTTGCTCTTCACATTCTTGTAGAATACCTTGGGGTTTTCTCTAATCCTGTCCGCCAAGGCCTTCTCATGGCCCCTTCTGGCTCTCCTAATTTCTTTCGTAATCGCCTTCCTGCGAGCCTTATAATCTTCCAGGTCTCTATCATTACCTAGTTTTTGAACCTTTCGTAAGCTCTTCTTTTCTTCTTGACGAGATTTACAACAGCCTTTGTACATTACAGTTCCTGTACCCTACTACCTTTTCCCTGTCTCTTTGGAGTGTACCTATGCAGAACTCCATGCAAATAACCCCTGAATATTTGCCACATTTCTTCCGTACATTTTTCTGAGAACATCTGTTCCCAATTTATGCTTCCAAGTTCCTGCCTGATAGCCTCATATTTCCCCTTGCTCCAATTAAACACTTTCCTAACTTGTCTGTTCCTGCCTCTCTCCCATGCTATGGTAAAAGAGATAGAATTGTGATCACTATCTCCAAAATGCTCTCCCACTGAGAGATCTGACACCTGACCAGGTTCATTTCCCAACAGCAGTTCAAGTACAGCCTCTCCTCTTGTAGGCTTCTCTATATATTGTGTCAGGAAACCTTCTTGAACACACCTAACAAACTCCACCCTATCTAAACCCCTCGCTCTAGGGACATGCCAATTGATATTTGGGAAATCTTTCAGCACAACAACACTGTTATTATTATCTCCTGCTGTAATTTGTAATCCACATATCGGCTGCTGTTTGGAAGCCTGTATACAACTACCATTAGGGTCCTTTTACCCTTGCCATTTCTTAGTTCAGCCCATAGAGATACTACACCTTCCAATCCTATATCATCTCTTTCCAATGAATTAATATTATTTCTTATACACAGAGCTACACCACCTCCTCTGCCTACTAACTGATCTTTCCGATACACCGTATATCCTTGGACATTCGGCTCCCAATGACAGCCATCCTTTAGCCAGGTTTCAATATCATATTTGCCAATCTGTAGCTGAATTTCAAGATTGTCCATTTTATTTCTTATGCTACGTGCATTCAAATACAACACTCTCAGTCCAGTATTTGTCGCTTTCTGTTTTAACTGCACCATGTCTCTATTGCCCTGTACCTCATGCCAATGGCTCTGATTAAGCCTCATCTCCTGCCTGTTCTTTCTATAATCTCTGTTGAACACTACCTTTGAATTATTTCTGTTTTCCCCTTCCTCAGCCCTATCACTCTGGTTCCCACCCCGCTGCCAAATTAGTTTAAACCCTCCCTAACAGCTCTTTTAAATGTCCCCACTAGGACATTTGGGTTCGCGTACAAACTGCCCTTTTTGTACAGGTCGTACCTCCCCCAGAACAAGGTGATGCAGGATGCAAGTGACACCCTTAATTGCATGGTTCGGTGTACATGTGACAAACAAAGCTAATCTTTAATCCTTTGGAGGTGATAGGCAGGTGAGGTCAGGTGGGAGGAAGACAGAGGGTGGAAATGATAGGTAGAACCAAATAAAGGAGGGGTGATGGGCAGGTGAACCACATAAGAGAGATATTGGTTCCTGGCCTGAATCTCCACCTGATCTGTAATTCTCAGTAACTCTCTCTGCAGATTTGACTTCAGGAGCTTCCGTTGGGTACAGACGATGATCTTTGCTATTCGGGAAATAAACAAAGACAGCACTCTCCTTCCGCACGTGAGGCTGGGCTATCGGATATATGACACTTGCGCCACACACACCCAGTCTCTTCGAGCAGCCCTGGCATCGACGAGTGGAAGAATGGACGTGGTGTCCCGCCAGGACTGTGAAGGATCTGCCTTCATTCCTGTGATAGTCGGTGACTCGGGTTCAACACAGTCCATGATCATACAACGCACTCTGGGTCCCTTCAGAGTTCCAATGGTAGGTTGTGCTCAAGTGAGGTTGAGAGGTGTAAGTATTGAATGATGTGGGATTTTTCATTATTCCATGCACAAAAGGTGCTCATTTATCTCAAGTTCAAATTTATTATCATTTGACCATGCACATGTACATAGAGCAAAATGAAACATTGTTCTGCTGGGGCCAGGGTGCAAAGCATGGTGTATATATAGTCACACACAGCACCTGTCATTATGATCTAGCACATAGAATCACTAAATAATATTAGCACGTGTTCCTGTGTGACATGGCCTGAAGATTGACAGGTTGACTTCAAGTGTGAGGTGCATGTTTACATAAGACAGTATAATGTTGCTGACACTATTATAATAAAATAAAGTCACATAACTATGTGAGACAACAGCAATAAAAAAAATGAGAAATGAGCAGTGCAGTGTGAGAGTGTGTCTGTGAGTTGCAGACTGCGGGCGGAGGGGGTTGGTGTCAGGGCATTCAGACAAGGTGTACAGGGTGGCAGCAGGCTGCCAGGAAGTCTTGTCAGCCTGGGGGTGGGGTTAGAGCTGTTACCCCGCCTGACAGTTCTAGTTAACATGCTATGATACCTTTTGCCTGAGGTCCAAGGGTTTGTGGGAAGGATGGGACGGGTCTTTCGTAATGCTGGAGGCACTGCACTTGTCATGCTTCTGATATACGTCCTGAGTGGTGGGATGAAGGAAGAGAAACCCTAATGGCGTTTTCCACAGTCTTTACCATCTGTTGCAGTGTCTTGTGATCTCAAGATCATGTGTGGAATCTTTGTCACATGGTTAAGGGTGCTGGATAAGCAACTTCCCTAAATGAGATACATAAATTCAAGATGGCCATTGTGATGCCTTTCCCAATGTTTCTCTAATGACAGGTGTAGAAGCCACAAACGGTCTGCTGGATGAACTTAGTTAGTTGAGCAGCATATATGGTGGTGGGGGAAGGGGGGTAGAGAAGGAACTGTTTCTGATTGAAAGCCTGAATGAAGATCGAGTGTGGAGATGGACATCGCCAATATAATGTGGAAAGAGGAGTGGTGAGACAGGAGCCCAAGGTAATTCTCCCCATGCCTGCCATAGATGTTGCTTGACACACTGAGTAGTCGAGTCATAGAGTGTGCAAATTTGCCCTACTGCCCAAATTAGACACAGAATGCAGGGGAACTCAGCAGGTCAGGCAGTGCTTTGAGCTATGAAGGTTCTTGGCATGAAACATTTATTTCTCTCCATAGTCGCTGCCTGACCTGTCAATTTCCTCCTCTATTGTAGTGTGGGTTCCTCAAGATTTACAGCATCTGCAGAATCCATTGTGTCTGAGAAAATATATATGTTGTTTGAAATCATATGTGGTTAATGGAGAGAACTGATTGAAGGATATAAAACTATGAAAGAGTTTCAAGGTGAAGTGGAATAAACTGTTACAGGGCTACTTCCGTCCCATTTCCGGACCTGCACTGCATACATTCACCAGAAACAGAATGAGGTTTAATATCACTGACAGGAGTCACAAAAGTTGTTGTTTTGCAGCAGCAGTACAGTACAATGCATAAAAAATATAAGTTACAATAAAATTACTGGACTGTGCTTATGGGCACTTAAGACTTCGTACAGTACTGTAGTAATTTTATGTATTATGCTGTACTGCTGCAACAAAAAAAAAATCATGAAATATATGAGTGATGATAAACCCGATTCTGATAAGAGTCACCATTGTGAATTGAGAGTTGGAAGGGGGCAGGGAGAGGGGATCATGGTTGGAAAAGTGGGAAGGGAGAGGGGAGGGTGGAGGAAGCACCAGAGTGCCATTCTGTAATGATCAATAAACCGATTGTTTGGAATCAGATGACCTTGCCTGATATCTCAGGGTTGGGTGTGCCGATGTCTTAACTCTTGTACTCAATAGCTGAAGGAACAAAGGTAGTGGATTTATTAAGGTTAATCAGAAGGAAATTGGGGAAAAAAACAACTAAAAAGGTGCAAGCTACAGAGCTACAAGATAAAAGTTGCAATGTGGGTCTCATTGCACAGTTCTTTCGAAAGTGCACGAGTGAATTCACACCGTTGCAAAATCTGAATAAGGCCCATCATCACCAACATCAGAATCAGAATCAGGTTTATTATCACCGGCACGTGACGTGAAGTCTGCTAACTTAGCAGCAGCAGTTCAATGCAATACATAATCTAGCAGAGAGAGAAAATAATAATATTAATAATAAATAAAATAAAACATAATAATAAATAAACAAGTAAATCAATTGCATATATTGAATAGATTTTTAAAAATGTGCAAAAGCAGAAATACTGTATATTAAAAAATATGATGTAGTGTCCAAAGCTTCAATGTCCATTTAGGAATCAGATGGCAGAGGGGAAGAAGCTGTTCCTGAATCACTGAGTGTGTGCCTTCAGGGTTCTGTACCTCCGACCTGATGAAAACAGTGAGAAAAGGGCATGCCCTGGATGCTGGAGGTCCTTAATAATGGTCGCTGCCTTTCTGAGACACTGCTCCCTAAAGATGTCCTGGGTACTTTGTATGCTAGTGTCCAAGATAGAGCTGACTAGATTTACAACCTTCTGCAGCTTCTTTCGGTCCTGTGCAGTAGCCCCTCCATACCAGACAGTGATGCAGCCTGTCAGAATGCTCTCCACAGTACAACTATAGAAGAAATTTGTTGTTTTGTGGCAACAGGTTAGTACAAGGTACTTAGTTATTCACAGATGTTATTATTACATCACGCTGGAGGAACTCAGCAGGTCGGGCAGCATCAGTGGAAATGATGAGTCGACGTTTCGGGCCGGAACCCTTCGTCAGGACTGAAGAGGGAAGGGGCAGAGGCCCTATAAAGAAGGTGGGGGGAGGGTGGGAAGGAGAAGGCTGGTAGGTTCCAGGTGAAAAACCAGTAAGGGGAAAGATAAAGGGGTGGGGAGGGGAAGCAGGGAGGTGATAGGCAGGAAAGGTGAAGAAAGAATAAGGGAAAACACAACCGGTGGTGGAAGGAGGCGGAACCATGAGGGAGGGGATAGGCAGCTGGGGGAGGGGGCAGAGTGAAATAGGGATAGAGGAAGGGAGAGGGAGGGAAAAGGTAACTCCCTCTCCCTCCCTTCCTCTATCCCTATTTCACTCTGCCCCCTCCCCCAGCTGCCTATCCCCTCCCTCATGGTTCCGCCTCCTTCTACTACTTGTTGTGTTTTCCCCTATTCTTTCTTCACCTTTCCTGCCCATCACCTCCCTGCTTCCCCTCCCCCACCCCTTTATCTTTCCCCTTACTGGTTTTTCACCTGGAACCTACCAGCCTTCTCCTTCCCACCCTCCCCCACCTTCTTTATAGGGCCTCTGCCCCTTCCCTCTTCAGTCGTGACGAAGGGTTCCGGCCTGAAATGTCCACCGATCTTTTCCACGGATGCTGCCCGACCTGCTGAGTTCCTCCAGCGTTTTGTGAGTGTTGCTTTGATCCCAGCATCTGCAGATTATTTTGTGCTATTATTACATATTACCTTGTACTGCTGCCACAGAAACAACAAATTTCACAATATATGCCTGTGAATTTAAACCTAATTCTTATTCTGAAGCACTGTTCATGGGTTCATGGACTGTTCAACAATTTTAAATTGCAGGTGGGGAACATTGTCACAGATCTTTCTGGAGGCCAAGTTATTGGGTATATTTTAAGTGGATGTTGATAAGGTTCTTGATTGGTCAGGCTGTCACAGTTTATGGATTGGTCAGGCTGTCACAGTTTATGGAGAGAAGGCAGAAGAATGGGATTGAGAGGGACAATAAATCAGCCACGATGGAATGGTGGAGCAGACTCGATGATGCAAATACCTGCTTCTGTTCCACTGTCTGAAGGTCTCATATGACAAAGCTGTTCATTTGGTAAGCTTTGCATGACTTTTTCTTTCTCTCCAGGTCAGCTACTTTGCATCCTGTGCATGCCTGAGTCACAGGAATAAATTCCCGGCCTTTTTCCGAACCATGCCAAGTGATGCCTATCAAGCCCAAGGTGTGGCCCGGCTGGTGCACCGGTTTGGCTGGACATGGGTGGGTTCAGTGGCCGGCGACGATGACTACGGCCGCAATGGCATTCAAGCGTTCAGTGATGAAGTCAGAAGGCTGGGAGTGTGCATCGCCTTTGCTGAGATAATTCCAAAAATGTACACCAGGCAAAAGATCCTTCAAATTGCAGAGACGATTAAAGCATCGACCGCCAGGGTCATCGTCATGTTTGCCATTGAGGGAGATGCGTATCCTTTAATCCAAGAAATCGTGAGACAAAATATCACTGGAAAGCAATGGATAGCGAGTGAGGCCTGGGTCACCTCTGCATTGATAGCAGCCAGAGAGAATCTCGCCTCTCTGTCCGGGACAATAGGGTTCGCAATTCGCAGAGCTGAGATTCCGGGTCTAAGGAATTTCCTGCTTGAAGCCCATCCATTCAAAACTCCGAACAATCTCTTCGTGAACGAATTGTGGGAGACAATATTTAAGTGTTCTCTAAATGTATCCAGTAGCATCGCAGGAAAGAACATTTGGAGTTCCACTCAGAACCAATGCACTGGGTCAGAGGACTTAAACAGCATGTACAATATATATTCAGATGTGTCCCAGCTGAGGGTTTCTTACAATGTCTACAAGGCCATATATGCAATAGCTCATGCCCTTCACAACTTAAATGCTTGCAAAACTGGTATTGAACCAAATAATACCTGTGCAAATATCTTCAACTTCAAACCATGGCAGGTAAGTGCTTGAAGATTTTGGGTAATGTTGACAATATCTTAGTTGGAGATATGTCTGCGTAGTTCTGTAAATGATGGGCACTCAACATCGTCTTGTATTCTAGTTGTCTGATTAGCCCACTCCTCTCTTGCTTGCTTGGTGGGTGCTGCTTATTTGCTGATAAGATTAGTTTTATTTGCCACATGTAGATCAAAACATCGAAGCATATGTGAAATACATCATTTTCCATCACAACCAACACAACCCGAGGATGTGCTGGTTGGATCCAGCAAGTGTCGCCATTTTTCCGGTGCCCACAAGTTACTGACCCTCTCCCATATGTTTTTGGATTGTGGGAGGAAACAGGAGCACTCAGAGGAAGTCCACGTGGTCACAGGGAGAACCTACAAACTCCTTACAGACAGCAGTGGGAATCGAACCCATGTCGCTGACACTGTAATGGTGTTATCCAAACACCTATACGGCCATACTGCCCCCAATTGATGCCAAGTTCCAATTCACTTGTGTTGGCCAAGTTAATCTCACTTGTGAAGGCAAGGGTCAGTTCAGGCTGCATTATGGAACAACCTTCTTTTCATTACTACATCAGGGTTGAGGCACAGGAGCCTGAAGACACACATTCACCATTTTAGGAACAGTTTGCTCTCCTCAATAGTCAATGAACTGCTTCAGTCTTTGTGTTTTCATTTTGCACTACTTACTTAAAGGCAGGAGAATGAGCTTGAGAGGGATAATAAATTAGCCATGATGGAATAGAGGAAAAGTCTCACTGGGCTGGATAGCCTAATGCAGCTCCTATGCCTTATGGCTTAATAATCAAGAAAAGTTTACTGGTGTTGCATGAGGGATTAACTACAGTTGCAGAGGAATAAAAACCAGAGCGGATAGTGGAGTGGTTGTGAGAAGAGGTGTTCTTTAGATTAATTACAATTACGACTGAAAGATTAAACATGGTGGGAAAAATGTTCTGAGTTGTGTATGTTTCTGTGCAAGGAGTACTGTAGGAAAAGCAAATGATCTTAGAGCATGGATCCAGGCATGGAATTATGACATGAGTGAGACTTGGTTGCAGGAGGGGCAGGACAGGCACCTTATTATTTCAAGCCTTCGTTGTTTTAGATGTGAGACAGTAGGAGTGATGAATGGGAGAGGGGTAGCATTACCAGCCAAGGAAAATGTCATGTCAGACCGGACAGCTTGCCTGGAAAAGATGTGTGGGTGGAAACGAGGAATACAAAAGGGATGATTACAAATGGAATTATATTATAGACCACCTAACTGTCAATGGGATTCAGAGGAGCAAATTTGGAGAGAGATTTCAGACTGTTGCAAGAAACATAAGTTTGTGAAAGTAACCATTTCAATTCCTATCTCCATTCCTGTTTTGGCATGTCAGTTCATGGCCTGCTGTTCTGCCATGATGTGGTCACTCTAAGGCGGAGGAGCAAGACCTCATCCTACGTGGATACCATCTGACCTGATGGCATGAACATCAACTTTGACAACTTCTGGTAACTTATTTTCCCACCCTTCCCTTACTACTTATTCAATTCCCCACTCTGTTCTCTTAGCTCTTCTCTTCACCCGCCTACCACCTCCCCCTGGTGAGTCTCCTCTCCAATCAGATTTCTTTTTCCACCTATCACCCCCCAGCTTCTTACTTCTTTCCCCCTCTCCCCACCAATCCAGCTTTACCTATCACCTTCTAGCATGTTCTCCTTCTCCTCCACCACCTTTTTAATTCTGCATCTGCCCCTCCCTTTCCAGTCCTTATGAAGGGACTCTGCCCAAGATGTTGACTGTTCATTCATTTCCATAGATGCTGCCTGACCTGCTGAGTGTCTCTGGCATTTTGTCTGTGCAGCTCTAGATTTCCAGCATCTGCAGAATCTCTTGTGTGTATAGGTTGTGGTAGGAGGTGATTTTAAATGTGTACATATTGACTAGTACTCGAATACTGTAAAAGGGCTGAGTGGGGTAGTTAGTCAAACGTGTTCAGAAAAGTTTTGCTGATCAGTATATAGAGGCTGTAACTGGAGAAAGTGCAATGTTAGTCTCCTATTAAGGAATGAGACAGGGCAGGTGACAGAAGTTTGTGCAGGGGTTCACTTTGCCTCTTGTGATCAAAATGCTATTAGTTTCAAGATAATTATGGAGAGATTTTGGACTGGTCCTCTTGTTCAGATCCTAAATTGGAGAAAGGCCAATTTTGATAGTATTAGAAAAGAATTAGGACAGGTTCATTTCTGGCAAAGGTGTATTTGGCAAGTGGGAAGTCTCCAAAGGTGAAATTTTGAGAGTACAGAGTTTGTATGTTTTCATCAGAATAAAAGACATTGATAACAGGTTTAGGAAACCTTGGATGTTATCTACATGGACTTTAGCCAAGATATTTGACAAGGTGGTTGCATGGGAGGTTGGTCAAAAAGGTTTAGTAACTTGGTATTTAATTTGAGGTTGTAAATTGGATTAGATATAGGCTTCTCGGAAGAAGTCAGATAATGGTTGCAGAAGGTTGCATTAATGACACGTGGGGTCTTGCTGGGATCAGTGCTGGGTCCGTTGTTTTTCATCTATATCAACGATCAGGACAATAATGTAGTAAACTGGATCAGAAAATTTGCAGATGTCACCAAGATTGGAGGTGCAGTGGACAATGAGGACGACTATCAAAGCTTGCAGTGGAATCTGCACCTACTGGGAAAATGGGCTGAAATATGACAAATAGAATTTAATGCAGACAAGTGTGTGTGAAGGGAGGACAGACCCGGGTTGGAATTAAACGGTAAGAGTTAGGCTGCTGAGGTGTGCAGTAGAACAGAGGGATCTGGGAATGCAGATCTATAATCTCTACTCCTTGTGTCACAGGTAAATAGAGTGATAAAGAAAGCTTTTAGCACATTGGCCTTCACAAATCAAAGTATTTAGTACAGGAGTTATGATGTATTGTTGAAATTGTATAAGACAGTGGCAAGGTCTAATGTGGGTTATAGTGTGCAGTTTTAGTTACCTACCTACCTGAAAGATGTCAATAAGATTGAGAGTGCAGAGAAAATTTACAAGGATGTTGACAGGACATTAAGTCTTGAGTTATAAAGCAAATTTGAATAAGTTTGGTCCTTTATTCCCTCAAGTGTAGAGGAATGAGGGAAGATTTGACATAGCTATACAAATTTATGAGGGGTATAGATAGGGGAATGAAAGCAGTCTTTTTCCATTGTGGTTGGGTAAGACTAGTACTGAAGATCATGTTAAAGGTGAAAGGTGAATTGTTTAAGGTGAACATGAGGGGGATCTTCTTTACTCAGATGGTGGTAAGAGTGTGGAATGAGCTGCCAGAGAAAATGGTGGATGCAGGTTTGATTTCAACACTTAAGAAAAATTTGGATAGATACATGGATTGAAGGCATATGGAGCTATGGTCTGAGTGCAGGTCAATGGGACTAGGCAGATTAATAGTTTGGAACAGACTAGATGAACTACAGGGCTTGTATCTGTGCTGTAGTGTTCTAAGACACCATGACTATAAACCTGATTCTGATTCTGAGAAGTACTCAACTGGTGTTTTAGTATTACAGGCAGAGAAAGGGAGAGAGGGTGGTGGCTGATAACATTTGAATATGGCCCTGTTTTGTGTTGGCCCATTTGGCTAACTCAGCCTCACTGAACCTGAAGGATATTATGGGATAGATCTTCAAATTCATTCCTTGGCTGTTAAATAATGATATCTCTGATTGAACCTACTTAATCAGGTATATTCCACAAAGGTATGTTACATGATATTCAATAAAGAAATAATTTCAGACTCAGATACATCATCACTGACTTGCTTTGTGGCTGCAGTACGGTGCAAATATACAAAATTACCATAAGTTACTAAAAAAAAGTTCCAAATAAATGGATAAACATGAGAGATTCAGTTGATGTTGGAAATCCAGAGCAACACACACAAAATGTTGGAGGAACTCAACAGTTCAGGCGGCATCTATGGAAATGAATAAGGTGTTGATGTTTCGAGCTGAGAAAAGGAGTAACTCCACCATGGACACTGCCTGGTGTGCTGAGTTCCTCCAGCATTTTGTATGTGGGTGCATAAAGAGGCAGAATGCTCCAAGGTAGTGTAGTGGTTAATGCGATGCTCTGATAGCGTGAAGTGTTCCATTGTTTGGTGCTCAATTCCAGCGCTTGTATATTCTCCCTGTGAAGAGCCAGGGTTTCCTCCCATAATCCAATGACGTAACGGTTTGTAGGTTAATTGGTCATTGCAATTTTTCCTCTGATTTAGCTGGTGTTAAATACATGGGTTGTTGGGTGGTGCGACTCGTTGGACCTGCTCCGTGCTGAATCTATAAATAAAATAAATAACAAGGTAGTGTTCATGGACTTTTCAGAAATCTGATGGTGGAGGGAAAGAAGCTGTTCCTAAATCACTGAGTCTTTTGGCTCCATTACTTCGTTCCAGATGGTAGAAGTGACAAGAGAACATGTTTTCAATGCTGAGAATCCTTTGTGATGGATGCTTCCTTCTTGAGGCACTGCTTCTTGAAGATGTCCTCAAAGGTGGGGGTGGTTGTGCCTTTGATTGAACTGGCTACAAGCCTCTGCAGACTCTTATGATCATTTGCTTTGGACCCTCCGTACCAGACCGTGGTGCCACCAGTCTAGATGCTCTCTATCATGCATCTACTGAAATCTTTGAGTCTTTGTTGACATACCAAATCTCAAACTCCAAACGAACTAAAGAAATTTGTGTGCCTTTTTCATGACTGCAGTAATGTATTGGGCCCAGATAGATCCTCCAGATATTGACCCTCCCCGGGACCATTAGGAGTTACCAGTGCCTGTGAGTGCTTGATCACATATATGGTTTGAAAGAGTACAGAGAAAATTTACAAGGATTTTGCTGGGTCTTGAGGACCCGAGTTACAGGGAAAGCTAGAACAGGTTGGGACTTTATTCCCTGGAGTGTAGGGGAATGAGAAGAGATTTGATGGAGGTATATAATATTAAGACTGGTATAGATAGGGTAAATACAAGCAGGCTTTTTTTCCACTGAGGTTAGGTGAGACTAGAACTAGAAGTAACAGGTTAAGGGTGAAAGGTGAAATACTTACGGGGAACATGATGGGTTACTTCTTCACTCAGAAGGTGCTGAAACTGTAGAGTGAGCTGCCAGTGGATATGATGGATCCAT
This sequence comes from Mobula birostris, assembly GCF_030028105.1. Taxonomy (NCBI): domain Eukaryota; kingdom Metazoa; phylum Chordata; class Chondrichthyes; order Myliobatiformes; family Myliobatidae; genus Mobula; species Mobula birostris. Next base: position 12,901,142 of record NC_092373.1, read on the forward strand.
GTTTGATTTCAACATTTAAGAGAATAGGGAGGTGGTCTTGGGCCCGGTGGACCACTATTTTAGGAACAGCACCTTCTCCTCTGCCATTGATTTCTTAACGGTCCATGAACCCATGAAAACTACTTCACTATTCCTCTTCTGCATTATTTATTAATGCTTTTCATTGTGACCTATCGTAATTTTGTGTCTTTCACGGTACTGCTGTCACAAATCAACAAATTTCATGACATGCCAGTGATAATAAACCTGATTCTAATTTTCACATAAAAAAATATGTAGTTATCTGGTATGCCAGAGGAGCAGAGCAGTTTGCACAACGCTATTGCACTTCAGACATTGGAGCTCGGAAATCGATTCTGGTGCGTCTGGAAGAAGTTTCTCCCCATAAACTTGTAGGTTTCCTTTAGGTGCTCCAGTTTCCTCGCACAATCCAAAGACATTCGGGATAGTAGATTAATTGGTTTTCGTAAGTTGCCCAGTAATTAGGCTGGGGTTAAAGAGGTGGGTTGCTGGGTGGTGCGTCTCATTGGGCTGGAGGAGCCTGTTCCACGCTATATCTCTAATCAGGTAAATAAAGTTAAATCACAGAAATTGTAAATATAAACAACAGGAATCCTGCAGATGCTGGAAATTCAAGCAACACACATCAAAGTTGCTGGAGAACGCAACAGGCCAGGCAGCATCTCTAGGAAGAGGTACAGTTGACGTTTCAGGCGGAAACCCTTTGTCAGGACTAACTGAGGGAAGAGTGAGTAAGGGATTTGAAAGTTGGAGGGAAAATTGTAAATATAGTTTCATGAGTTCTGCTCTTTATTTAAATTTTTTTCAAAGCTGCTCCATTACCTGAAGGAGGTGAGTTACACAACTAAGTTGGGGGAGACGGTTTCCTTCGATGAGAATGGAGACCCGCTTGCCTCCTACGACATCATCAACTGGCAAGAAGAAGCAGACGGGTCCGTTAAGTACGTTCATGTTGGCAGGTTCGACGCAGCTTCAGATTTGGAACATGACCTGCAGATAAAGGAAGAAAATATCATTTGGAATGGCAAACAAACCTCGGTAAGATGGTTACTGTGGTATCGACATCTAAGCAGCATATTTTATAAGACCATAAGACATGGGAGCAGAAATAGGCCATTTAGCCCATCACGTCTGCTCTGTCATTCTATCATGGCTGACTTACTTTTGCTCTCCTGCCTTCTCCCTGTAATCTTTGACATCCATTCATATTAAGAACCTCTTAATCAATCTCCACTTTAAACATCGGCAATGACTTGGCCTCCTCAGCCACCTATAGCAATGAATTCCACAGATTCTCCATCCTCTAGCTAAAGAAATTTCTCATGTCAGAATAAGACCATAAGACAAGACAAAGGAGCAGAAGTCGGCCATTTGGCCCATCGAGTCTGTTTCGCCATTTTATCATGAGCTGATCCATTCTCCCATTTAGTCCCATTCCCCCGCCTTCTCACCATAACCTTTGATACCCCGGCTACTCAGATACCTATCAATCTCTGCCTTAAATACACCCAATGACTTGCCCTCCACTGCTGCCCGTGGCAACAAATTCCATAGATTCACCACCCTCTGACTAAAATATAGAAATAGAAAATAGAAGAGCCATCCTTGTATTCTGAGACTGTGCCCTCTGATCCTAGATTCCCCCACTGTCAGAAACATCTTCTCCACATCCACTCTATCTAGGCCTTTCAATATTTGATAGGTTTCAATGAGAAGTGTCCACTCATTTTTCTAAACATGGCCTGTTTACGCCTGAATACTATTTCAAAGCAGTGGGGCTGATTTCCATGAGCTAATTTTGCAGGAACTTGTGTTGGAGTCATATCTCCATTAACAAAAAATGCTCGGCCGAGGATGTACTTCTTGTGACAGTTGGTATAAGTCCACCTTCCCCAAAACATACAGCAATTCTACACTGCCATTATAGAGAGCATCCTCACATCAGCCATTACTGTTTAGTTTGGTGCAGCTTCCTCTCACAATAAACGAAAACTATAGAAAACTGTCCGTCCAGCCAAAAAGCCCATTGGCTGCAGTCTACCATCACTTCAGGACTTGTTTGTATCCAGGACAAAGAAGCGGGCAGGAAAAATCATTGTGATACCTACACTGGAAACTACCTTTCCTAAAGTTCCCTTCTGTAGGGCTATTAAAACAAAAAAAAAGAAATCGTGCCATCTTACAAGTTTCTTCCCCTAGGCGGTAAATTTAATCTACCACTCTGGTTCACCACACCACCTCTTCTACCTGTTACCTCAGTCACTGCACTGTAAACACTTTAAACGCTTGCTGTAATGTGGTTCAATTGAAATACATGCTGGAATGTATGTATTTATGCACATTTTATTCCAAATCTGTCCTTTAACCACTAACTTTATTTTTATATAATACTTTATAATTGTTAAATGTTGCTGTTTATCTGTTACATGTCTTGCCCTGACCAACACTCCACATTTAAATGTGATAGTGAATAAAGTTGATCCTTGATCCTAATAAGTTTCTCAGACTCTCTGAGAACGACAATAAATATGGCAATGTATCCATTTACACAGCAACTACAATGTAATGGAATGGTCCACAAGTGGTTCAAGGAAATTAAAGTTTGAAACCGCGGAGCATTGTAGGATGCGACCAAAAACTTGGTGAAAAATGTCATTGTGAAGTACAGCAAGGAAACAGACCCTTAAGCCCATCAGAATCATGCTGTCCATCGTTCCTACTTCTATTTGAGTAAGCTAGGGCTTTTCTCTTTGGAGAAAGGAGGGTGAGACTCGACTTGATAGAGGTGTATAAGATTATAGGAGAAATAGGTAAAGTGGCACAGTAGCATAGTGGTTAGAGTAATAGTGCGTTAATTGTGAGGCTGTCTGTAATGAGTTTGAATGTTCTCCCCTTGACCATGTTGGTTTCCTTCGGATGCTCCAATTTCCTCTCACATTCCAAATACATACTGATCAGCAAGTTAATAAGTCACAAAAGTGTTATTGGGTACCGTATAGTATCCCTAAATAGAGTAGACAGCGAGTGTCTTTTCCCTACAGCAGTGTTTCCCAACAATTTTTTAGCCCAATGCCCCCGACAAAGCAGTTTCATACTTGTCAACTGCCCTGTTAGGCACAATATGCTTTCCTTAATGTAAAAATATGTCTGCCATATGCTAACGTGAGAAACATGATTCTGCTTTAAATTTTTATTTGTCTTTAAACCTAACTTTCACAGTACCCGTGCGCTGTGCTGTAGCCTTGATATCAATGTGATCCTTGAGCTTGATGGTTTTTAGCAAGGGTTGAAATATCTGGTTCAAGTTGCGGCAGCCAAGCCTTATGTTGCCACGTGTAACAATGTCCAAGCAATTTCTGTTTTTTTGTGAGAATGTGGTTCACTGCACAGAAGCCTCTTTCAACAAGGTAGGAGGATCAAAATGTAATAAAGTGCAGCTTGGCTCTTCTCCAAAGACCAGGAAAAATGGTATTACGGTCTAGGCACATACCACAAAAGCCAACATTTTTGCTTCTCCATCATTATGAATTTCGATAATTTCTTTTTACAAATTCTCTTTCTGTTCTTCTTTGCAAAGAAGTGGATTAATTACCCAGTCAGGAAATTCCAGATTGGTCTAAATTCTGAAAATCCTTCTTCAGTGGCTACAGGTATCAGCAGTACTCTTGCAAATTACCGTCTGTGAAAGAGAGTGTCATACTCTTCATGCAGGGAAACTGTGAGAACATTCTTCTCCTGATGTTTGGTTATATATTTCCAATTTTCCAATAAAAGAGAACATTAGACTTTTTGCCTTGATTAAATTGTAATCCTCACCCTGCAGTTCCATATTTAGAATGTTCATTTCATCATACAGATCAGCTAGATATGCCATATCTCCGCATAGAAATTCAATCTTGTTCCCAAGCTTGTGTTGATCTTGAGCAAAAATTCAAAGCAGTGTCAAAAAGATCAAAGAAACATTTTAAGTAGCGGTATTTTGACAGCCAATGCACTTCAGTGTGAAGAAGCCAGTGTTCAAACTCTTCGTTGTTACCTTGGCATAACTAATGAAATATTCTGCTATTTAATGAATGAGATTTAATTCTGTCAATAGCAGATATTACAAGAGTCATGCTTGAAAAACTTTATAAAAGAGAATCCCTTCATACACTTTTCCATAGTCGATAAACCATATATATGCAATTAGAATGCCCTCATCACAAACAAGAGAAAATCTGCAGATGCTGGAAATACCTTGCGTCATCATCTTGCATAGTTGACTCGTCAAGTTGTATCCCAAATTCTGTGTATTGTAGTTCTGTGCATAGTTGATACTCAGTGTCTTCAGTCATTTCATCAATACGACCAGCTACAGAGTTACCACTCAGAGGAATTGATTTTAGAATACTGGTATCCATTTTTAGAACAGTGCTGAGCACTTCTAACCTTAGGCATTAGTAATCTTTCACCAATTGTATGAGATTTTCCACACTTAGCTATCATTTTGGAAATGTTATAAGATTACTTATAACTTATTACTTATAACAATGACCATTAAGGTCATTTTTAGCTTTCTTGGCAAATGACTCGAGTGTGTACAATTTTCAAATGCTTCTTTTATCTTCTGGAACTGAGTAATACCACAAGTAACTTTTGCAGGGTGTCCTTTATAAAGAGTTCTTGCAATCTTGATGCTTCATTAGGCAGTACAGCATTACAAATAGGACACATGGGACATTACTGATTTGAAGGGAATGTTATACTCCAGGTAGATAACATTGTGCTTTCAATAGTTTATATTTCGTAGCATGATTAGAATTCAAGGTTTCACCGTTTTGAAATTCATAAAGATTTTTCTTCATATATTTATCCATCTTTAAGTGGGCTAAATTAAAATGAAAATTTAAAACAAACTGGGAATGCATATCAGATGTTGACAACAACAGCAAGTTGACACAGTTGGCCAGGTCTCATGCCTCAACTTAGGGTGCCACTTAACACTTCCCCCCTCCCCTCCCAAAAATCATGAACACCCCCCGGTGACTTCTATTTCCACTAATGCCCCCTGAGGACACATAGCTGCTCCTGTTGTGAGTCACTGTCCTAGAGCAACAATGGCCAACACCATATGGCATCCTTTTAAGGTGAGTGGAGAAAGGCTTAGGAGGGATGTTTACCTGGACAGTAGTGGGTGCCTGACCTTCACTGCAGGGGGTGGTGATTGAGTCTGATATATTAAAGGACTCTTACATAGGTACATGAATGAAAGTAAACTTGGAGGGCAATGTGAGAGTGAGGGGTTAGATTGGTAATGGAATAGCTTAAAAGGTCAGTAGAGCATTGTTGGCTGAAATGCCTTGTTGGGCTGTACAGTTGTATGTTCCACACAGCCTATCCTATTTCATTTTATTCTCCCCACACCTCCACCAACTCCCCTGCCTCCCAGATCCTACCACTCACCTACAAATTACGGACTGCTTGCAATGGTCAACTGGCCTGCCATCCTGCACATTTAGGTTGTGGGAGGAAACTGGAGAACCCAGGGGAAACACACGGGGTCTAAGGGGGAATGCGCAAACCCCACCCTGACAGCCCAGCTTCCGACAAACTCTTGCTGCAGTCTCATCTCAGTCCACTGGGATTACTGGCAAAGTTCACAGTCCATCACTGCCAAAACCCTCCCGACTATTGAGCACATTTACAGGAAGAGTTGCCACAAAAAACAGCATTCCTTATCAGGCCTGTATTGTGCTGTACTCTTCTATGTTCTATGCTCTCTAGTTTTAGACTCCCATACTGTTGAACAGTATCCATAATCAAAGACCATCCAGACTATGCTTTCTTCTCACTGCCACCATTGGGTAGGAGGTAAAGAGCCCTAAGTCCCACACCACCAGGTGTGTGTTATTACCCTATAACCATCAGGCTTCTGAATCAGCATGAATAACTTCACTCAGCTCAGTGCTGAACTGACTTCATAGCCTGTATACTCATTGTCAAGGGCTCTGCAGTTTAGTATTACATATTTCTGTATTAGCATAACTTGTCCTCGTTTGCATATTGTTTGTTCGTCAGGTTTGCTTATGTATAGTTTTTCATAAATTCTATTGTTCTTTCTTAATTTTCCTGTAAGTCCATGCAAGAAAGTGAATATCAAGGTGGTATATAGTGACTATACTGTACGTGCTTTCATTAGAACTTTATTTTGAGCTTTGAACAAAGTGAAAGGTTAGGTTAAAAGAAAACAAGGAAGCATAGGTGGCGGGGAAGGAATTTCTGTCTTGGACTTGAGAGGTTAAAGCGTTCACTGTCAGCAACAGTGCGATTAAAATAAGGGATGAAGAAGAGCGCAGAGTTGAAGGAGAGATTGTGAAGGATATCAAGGCTGGAGGAGGTTCCTGATGGGAGGGGCCTTAGTGGGATTTGTCTTTGGCTTATTATTGGCAGAGGTATTGAGAAATAGTCAAAAAGCTTTTGCTTACATACCATCCAGAAGCATTTGTTTCAAGAGAACCAGTGTATAAAAGCAAGGATGTGAAGCTGAGGCTTTATAAGGCATTGATCAGACTGCACTTGGAGTATTGTGAACAGGTTTGGGCCTTTACCTAAGAAAGGATCTGCTGGTATAGGAGATGGACAAGAGGAGGTTCATGTGAATGATCCTGGGAATGAAAGGGTTTATGTATGAGGAGCACTTGATGGCTCTAGGCCTGTAATTGCTGGAGTTTAAAAGAATGAGGAGGGAGTCTCATTGAAACCTATCAACTGAGTGGTGAATCTGTGGAATTCATTGCCATTGACAGTGTGTGTGTGTGTGTGTGTGTGTGTGTGTGTGTGTGTGTGTATTTCCTATTAAAAGTATTCACCTCCTTGAAAGTTTATTATTTTACAACATTGAATCACAGTGGATTTATTTTGGCTTTTTTGACATTGGTCAACAGAAAAAAAACTCTTTGGTGTCAAAGTGAAAACAGATCTCTCCAAAGTGATCTTTATTAAACACAAATATTAAAACATAAAGTAATTAGTATTCACCCCTTTTAATATGACACACCAAATCATCACTGTTGCAGCCAACTGGTTTTGAAAGTCACATAATTAGTTAAATGGAGATCTGTTTTTGGAGACCTGTGTGCAGTGAAGGTGTTTCAACTGATTGTAGTAAAATACACCTGTATCTGGAAGGTCCAACTGCTGGTGAGTCAGTATCATAGCAAAAACTACACCATGAAGACAAAAGAACACACCAAGCAACTCCACAAAAAGGTTATTGAAAATCACAAGTCAGGAAAAGGATACAAGAAAATTTACAATTCACTGAATATCCCTTGGAGTACAGTTAAGTCCATCAACAAGAAATGGAAAGAATATGGCACAGCTGTAAATTTGCCTACAACAGGCCATCCTCAAAAACTGAGTGACCATGCAAGAAGGGGACTAGTGAGGGAGGCCACCAAGAGACCTATGACAACTTTGGAGGAGTTACAAGCTTTAGTGGCTGAGATGGGAGAGGTGGTGCATACAACAATTGTTGCCTGGCTGCTTCACTAGTAGCAGTTTTATGGGAGAGTGGCAAACAGTATTTTTCTGTCGATCAGTGTCAAAAAAGTCAAGTTAAATCCACTGTGATTCAATGTTATAAAACAATAAGACATGAAAACTTCCGAAGGGGATGACACTGTATATCGTGTAATTTATATTTTTGTATCCACTGCAATGTTCTGCTACCGCAAAACAATAAGTTTTGCAACATTTTCCAGTGATATTAAACCTGATTCTGATTCTGATGGTGCCAAGAAGGACAACACTGACAAGGGTCATTCACCCATCATCATCTGGTTCTCAATCAGCACAAGGGTTTTAAGGTACTTAATCCAAGTGGAACATGGTGTGAGGAGATATCTATGCAAACAGACACAAGGTGTGAGCTCAGAATGGGTGGACCAGTGACTCTGTAGTTTGTAACAGATGACAAAATTTTGAGTTGAGAAACCTGACCCTTGCTGGGATGAACCATGAGGATCAAGGACAGTTTCAATGCCAGTTGATGCCAATTGATCAATTTGTGAACTCTGAACTTTCAATCTACGTTTCTGTGAACTATGTACTTTGATTATTTACCTGCATCACAATTTACAGTATCTGTAACTAGTACACAACTTTCTGCAATGTTTTACTCTTTTAAGACCTTGATGTACTTATGTATGGCATGATCTCTCTGGATGCAATACAAACAAAAGCTTTTGACTGTATAAAACATAAAATGAAGAGATTCTGCAGAAGCTGCAAATTCAGAGTAAGATGCTTGTGACGCGTTGAGTTCCTCTAGCATTTTGTGTGTGCTGACTGTATATGACATAGCAGCAGAATTAGTTCATTTGGCCCACTGAGTTTGCTTTGCCTCTGTATCATAGTTGATTTAAGACCAGAAGACATACGAGCTGAATTAGTCCATTCAGCCCATCGAGTCCACTGCACCATTCCGTCATGGCTGATTTATTACCCGCTCAACCAGCTTCTCCTGCCTTTTCCACATAATTCTTGACACACTTTCTAATCAAGAACCTATCAACCTCTGCTTAAGTACCCCAGTGAGTTGGCCTCCACAGCCATCGTGCGACCGAATTCCACAGAGTCACCAACTTGTCTAAAGAAATTTGTCCTCATCTCTGTTCTAAAGGAACTTCCTTCTATTCCGAGGCCATACACTCTAGTCCTAGGCTCCCCCACTACAGGAAACATCCTCTCCATATCCACTCTATCTAGGCCATTCAATATTCAATAGAAAATCTCATCTACCCACACCTTTTCCAGCGCCATCCATACCCTTTATGTCCAGTTTGCTATCCAAACTTCTCTTCAATGTTGAAATTGAACCCACATTCACCATTTCCACTGGCAGTTTGTTCCATACTCTTGCCACCCTCCAAGTGAGGAAATTTTCCCTCATGTTACCTTTAAACTTTTCATCTTTCACCCTTAACTCATGACCTCTGGTTCTAGTCTCACCCTACCTCAGTGGAAAATGCCTGCTTGTATTTAATCTATCTATACCCCTCATAATTTTACACGTCTCTATTAAATTGCCTCTCATTCTCCTTTCCTTTAGATAGGTGACTAGAACTGTACACAGTACTGTAGATTACGCCTCACCAATGTCTTACACAACCTTCACTTTATTGTATTCATTATTTCAATGTACACAGTGTTCACTGTGAGCTTCACACGAACAAGGTAGTTCATTGCACCTTGGTGTAACTGACAATAAACTAATCTGGCTGGATTTATTCCCAAGCTGCTGAGAGTCAACTATAGTGAAGTAACCTCTATGTTTGTGCTTCAGGTCCCTCAGTCAGTGTGCACAGAGAGCTGTCCTCCAGGTACTCGGAAAGCAGTTCTGAAAGGACTGCCAGTTTGTTGCTCAAAGTGCTTGCTGTGCCCAGATGGAGAGATCAGTAACACCACAGGTAGATCATTTACCTTCATAAAAACCCATAGTTGGATTATACTGTCAGCTCAGCGATGGCATACAGCAGATCTGTGGCTGGTTTATTATCCCTCTCAACACTATTCACCTACCTTCTCCCCATGACCTTTGACACTTTGATATCCTGATCAAGAACCTATCAATCTCTGCTTTAAATATACCCCATGACTAAATAAATTCCTCCTCATCTCTGTTCGAAAAGGACGTTCTTCTAATCTGAGGCTGTTCCCTTTAGTCCTAGACTCCTCCGCTATAGGAAACGTCCTCTCCATGTCTACTCTGTCGAGGCCTTTCAATATTCAATGGATTTCATTGACATTTCACACCCGCCCCCGCCCCGCCACCATTCTTCTAAACTCCAGATCATTCATTAACTCCAATAACTCAACCATTCACTCATGCAGGTACAGTCACTGTTACCAATGCGCAGAGCATAAACAACAACAGAGTTGTATGATTAAAGGTTTTTTACTAACTCATGGTAGTGACGGTACACACTGGGAAACTTACAGTGCGGAATATGATGAACCAGGCCCACCAAGATGAAATGCATGCACACTCGAAAACCTACTTGTAATGAGAGAGCTCGGTGTGTAGAGGGCCCAATGAATTCATTGCACTATTAACTGGCCACATGTATGCTTGCTGCCTTCTCACAATCAACCTGATATGACTCAGTAACTTTAATTACAGCGTAGCTAAGATCACATCACCAATAAACATTCTTAAGAAGGGTGCATGCACATTATCACTATTATAAATATATTATAATTGAACATAGAACACAGAAAAGCACAGCACAAGTACATGCCCTTTAGCACACAATATTTTCCCAAAGTAATTAAGCTGATTAAAATAATTCTTCTGCGGAACATGATCCATATCCTTCCATAATTTGCATATTTATGCATAACTCAAAGCCTCTTTAACATCTGCTATCGTATCTGCCTCCACCACCTCCCCATTGCAGGCACTCACCTCTCCCTGAGTAGAAAAAGCTTGCCCCAAACATCCTTCTTAAGCTATCCCGTCTCACCTTAAAGTAATCTATGTACTCATTAAACCTATCACCCCTACTGGTGGATAGGCCACTGCCAGAAGCTCGCCAGAATCCTCCTCCTGGGCCAGTCGTTCAAGTTGTCCCCATTGACGGTCTTTCCTCTGCCAGGGATGAGGTCTTTGGAGCTTCTGTTGGTGTTTCTTTAGCTCAGGGTTTTTATAGGATGGGGTTACTTGCTGCATGCCTAACCATTCTTTCACAGCCGGGCTTGGGACATTGCGTTGTTACCTTAAAGATTACCATTAATATTTGCTATTTCCCTCTTGTCAAAAGGTCTCTGGCTGTCCACTCTGTCTAATTTCTTATCATATTATGAACCTGTATCAAGTCACCTCTCATCCTCCATTGCTCCAAAGAGAAAAGTCTTATCTCACTGCACCTTTCATCATAAGACATGCCCTCTAGTCCAGGTAGAATCCTGGTAAATCTCCTCTGTACCCTCTCTAATGGTTCCACAACCTTAATGAGGCAGCCAGCACTGAACACAATACTCCAGCTGTGATCTAACCATAGTTTTTTTTTAGACTTACAGCACATTTTGGAGTTTGATTCCCACCACTGTCTGCAAGGAGTTTGTATGTTTTCCCCGTTATCACGCCGATTTTCCCTGGATTCCACATTTCAAAGACGTACAGGTTAGGGTTAGTGAGTTGTAGGCATGCTGTGTTGGTGCCGGACGTGTTCCACAATCTCCCCCAGCACATCGTAAACAATGACACAAATGACGCCTTTCACTGTATGTTTCAATATTTCAATATAAATGTGACAAATAAAGCTTATCTTTTAACTTTACATAGTTCCAGGAAAGTGGTGTGACATATGGGTTGAGTAGCGAGGAAAGCTGGCCTTTACGTGACAGGGCAATGAGCATAGGACATTATGCTGCAGTTGTACAAGATGTTGGTGAGGCCGCACTTGGAGTATTGTGCGCAGTTTCGGTCACGCAGTCATTAGAAAGACATCATTAAACTGGAAAAAGTGCAGGGAAGATTTATGAGGATGCTGCCAGAACTTGAGGGTCTGCATTTCCAGGGGAGATTGGACAGGCTATGGCTTTATTCCTTGAAGGGTACGAGACTGAGGAGACATAGAGGTGGATAAAATCATCATGGGGTGAAGGCACACAATGTCTTCCCCATTGAAAGGGAACCAGAAAACTAGAGGGCATAGGGTTAAGGCGAGAAGGGAAAGATTTAAAACTGACCTGTGGGCAATGCTTCCAAAGAGGGCACTGTGTGTTTAGGGAACTAGCTGTCAGAGGAAGGTCGTTGAGGCAAATGCAATTAAAACATTTAAAAGATATTAGGAAAAGTACATAGATAGGCAAGGTTTAGACAGGTGGCCACACACAGGCAAATGGGACTAGCTCGTTCAGTATGGATGAGTTGGGCGGGAAGGCCTGTTTGTGTACTGTATGCATATAAATTTTGATGGTTTTGAACTCTATAGACATCTTCATTTATTTTTAAGAATAAGATCACCTTTATTTGTCACATGTGGATAGGAATATTAAAAAATACAGAAAAATGACCAATGAGTCTGGGTTTGTGCTGGGGATAGGCTGCTCACAATTTACTAGCTCTAACCCATATGTCTCTTTTGAATGTGGGAGGAAACTGGGTTATCCGCAGGAAGCCCACGAGGCCATGGGGAGAACATATAGGCTCCTGATTGGCAGGACTGGAATTGAACCTCAGGAGGTACCTAATAAAGTGGTCTCTGGGTGTATGTTATAAAATATCCAAGTTATTTTTGTTTATTTTCCTGCTGCCCTCAGATTCGGTCAACTGTATTGCGTGCGCACCAGAAGATTGGCCCAACCCAATGAGGAATGAGTGTATCCCAAAACATCTGGAGTTCCTGTCATTTGATGGTACCATGGGGATCAGCTTGACAACTGTGTCCCTGTTGGGAGAGGCCAGCACGATGGGCGTGGCGGGAGTGATCTGGTACTACAGGAAAACCCCCATCGTCCGAGCCAACAACTCCGAGCTCAGCTTCTTGCTCCTCTTCTCGCTGGCTCTGTGTTTCCTCTGCTCGTTGACCTATATCGGGCAGCCTTCAGTCTGGTCTTGCGCGCTTAGACACACGTTGTTTGGCATCAGCTTCGTTCTCTGCATCTCCTGTGTACTGGCCAAGACCCTGGTAGTGCTGATAGCATTTAAGGCAACTCTCCCCGGCAGCAACATGATGAAATGGTTCGGGACCCTGCAGCAAATCCTGGGGGTCTTGCTCTGTACAGCAGTCCAGCTGGTGACCTGCCTGGTGTGGCTGCTCTTCGCCGCCCCATTCCCAGTGAAGCAGACCAAGTACTATAAGGAGAAGATTATCTTTGAGTGTGATTTAGGCTCCGTGGCTGCCTTCTGCTGTGTTCTGGGTTACATTGGCTTTCTGTCATGCCTCAGCTTTGTCCTCGCGTTCTTGGCTCGGAAACTCCCCGATAATTTCAACGAAGCCAAGTTCATCACCTTCAGCATGCTGATCTTCTGTGCAGTGTGGCTGGCCTTCATACCGGCCTATACCAGCTCTCCCGGGAAGTACGCCGTGGCCGTCGAGATCTTTGCCATTTTGGCCTCAAGCTTTGGCCTGCTCATCTGCATATTTGTTCCCAAATGTTACATCATCCTGCTAAAACCAGAGCAGAACACCAAGAAATATCTCATGGGAAAAACAAGCCAACCAAAGGCTTAATGTGTACCATCCCAACGATAAACATCTGCATACTTGGAACATACAGTGGAACAGAGAACATAGAACACTACAGCATAGGAGTGGGCATTTCAGCCCGCACTGTTGTCCTAAATAAATAAAATTAGTAAACAAATGTGACACAGTCCCGACTGTTAATTCCCCATTTTCTCCTAATTCCCTTTGATTGTGCCACAGTTCCAACCATTAATTCCCCATTTTTTCCTAATTCCCTTGGGTGACGACACACCTGATTCTCATCAAGACCTGCAGCATAAGAACCCCAGCTTTGCACCCACTAGTTGCCAGATCGTTGGTTTTGCCAGTGTGGTAATTAACGCTTCTCAGCCACTTAGGATTGTGTGTCCTATGGTTTGCTTCAGTACTGAGATTTATCTGTGAAACCCAGTCTCCCCATGTCAAGATAAATTCTGCCTGTCTCCTGCCTTCCTGCTCTCCCTCCTGTTTGCCGTTCAATTCTCATGCCTGCGTCTGCATCCTAACTAAATCTCTGTGCCTGTGTCCTGCACTTAGGTTCGCCTCATTCATTGCAACAAAATGGCCAACTACACTAACCTCTTCTACCTACACAATGTCAATCTCCTTCCATTTTCCTCACATTCATGTGCCTATCTAAATGTCTACATATAAGCTCCAAGGAAAAGTGCAGTTGTCCATCCAGTTGCTAAATTGAGCCTCAGGACCCACACCGCCAGGTTCAGGATCATAAGATGTAAGAGCAGAATTAAGGCATTCTTCCCATTGAATTTGCTCCACTATTGCTTAATTATTTTTCCTCTCAACCCCATTCTCCTGCTTTACCCCGTACCATTTGATCAATGAATTCCACAGAGTCATCACCCTCCAGCTAAAGAAAATCTGTCTCATCTCTGTTATAAAGAGATGACGTTCTATTCAGAGGCTGTGACCTCTGGTCCTAGACTTTCGCACTATTAGAAACATCCTCCTATGTCCACTCTATCTAGGTCTTTAAATATTTGTTAGTTTCAATAAGATACCCCCCCCCCATTCTTCTAAAGGAGTCGAGTCCCAAAACCAACAAACACTGCTCATACATTGACCGTTTCATTTGTGGGCTCACTCTCTTAAACTTGCTCAGGACCCTTTCCAATTCTAGGACAACTTTCCTTGGTTAAGGGTGCCAAAACAGTTCATGATACTTTAAATAGTGACTGGTCCCTTTGAAAGTCTCAGCATTACATCCTTGCTTTCATATTCTAGTGCTCTCAAAATGAATGCTAACACTGCATTTTCCTTCCTTACTATCGACTCACCTGCAAGTTAATCTTCAGGGAATCCTTTACCAGGACTCCCAAGTCCCTTTGCACTTCGATTTCTGAATTCACTCCCCATTTAGAAAATAATCTGATAAGGTTGTCGGCCCAAATCATCGGATATTTATTTCCATCCATAGATGCTGCTTGACCTGCTGAGCTCCTTCAGCACATTGTGTGTATCGCTTCAGATTTCCTGCATCTGCAGTGTCTAGAAAATAGTCAGTGCCTTTTTTATGTGAAGGAGCTTTGATTTGTGAACTGTACCATATATTAAACTTAAATTGCTGTCCTGTCTACCAAAAAATTGTCTTCTAAATAAAGGTATGGTGGCAAGCATTTGGTCCATAATGGCAGACGAGGAAGCTCTTTAACTCAACAACCTTTTTTTTTCCAAAAATACTTTATTCAGAAATATTACAAAATAAAATTAATTACATACAGGAAAAGAAAACCATTCGTTGACTGTGAGTCCTTATTCAATACAGTTATTAACAATAAAAATTTTGCGTTGACTCTCTGTTCATTTACAAATGAAAGATGTTTACAGTAAATCATGCGTTTACTCTCAACCCTTGGTCAAGAGTTAAGACTTATTAACAATCAAAATTTTCAACAATTAAGGCAGGCAATGGCTCTAATACTTTCCCAAATTAACAATTCCACCCACTCCTTGGGCACCATGTTGATTATCTGTCCACACCGCTGATGAGGGTAGGTCTCCTCCCCAACCAACCTCTACCCCTCCTACGGGTGATGAACGTTAAACTGTGGTCCTTCCCCACCGGGCCTTCGCGGTGGCCGCACCAAGCTTGAGTGCATCCCTGAGCACCTACTCCTGCAGACGAGAGTGAGCCAGTCGGCAGCATTCAGTCACAGACATCTCCATGTGCTAGCAGACCACCAAGTTTCGGGCAGACCAAAGAGCGTATTTCACCGAGTTGATGATCTGCCAAAAGCACCGGATGTTTGTCTCTGTGTGCATCCCCGGGAACAGCCCGTAGATCACGGAGTCCTCGGTAACGCAACTGCTGGGCGTGAATCTTAGTACTGTCCCTTCCATTCTCTTCCACACCTTCTTTGCGAACCCACAGTGTGCAAAGAGGTGAGCCACTGACTCCACCCCATCACAGTCGTCCCGTGGCCAGTGGGGTGTGGAGAAACCGTTCCGGGCATACAGGAGGGATCTAGGAGGGATCTGACTGGGAGGGCCCCTCAACCATTTTCAAAACAGACCGGGCACCCTGACCCGGAGAGTGAACCCAACCAGTCTCACACTGACGGGGAAGGTGATCATCACACACCCCGGTTAGGGTGACCGACAAATACACAAGCAAATAACTATATAACCCAAGCTAAAATCTAACAATAAACAAACTGGAACTTCCCACCATAATCCCACAAAAGCATTCCAACACAAGAACAATAAACAGTACTACTCATTAGAAATGCAGGGGCAGGTTGTTGACCACACCCCCACCCTTAACGTCACAGTATAAATAAGTGTTTATGTTCACAAAAAGCTGGTAAAAATGCTGTAAGAGCCAGAAAGTGTAGATTTGGTGGTCTATTGCGCCACCAAAAGGGTAGTTTGGTAACTGCAAGTAACCAAGTAGATCGTGGACAGACCCAACCTCCTGAAATACTTACAGCACGAGCAGCTCCTGCTGAGAGTGAAACGTTTTGCCTATGACTGAACTGAGATATGCTTGAGACTTAAGACAAGATATTAAGTTGAAGAGACCATGTGCATATGAGTGGCTGGTAATACTTGTAACATTGTGAGCAGTTTCGGGCCCCTTACCTAAGAAAGGATGTGCTGGCAATAGAGAAGGTCCAGAGGAGGTTCACAAGAATGATCCAGGAATGAAAGGGTTATATATGAGGAATTTTTGATGGCTCTTGGCCTGTACTTGTTGGAGTTTTGAAGAATGAGTGGGGTGGATTAAAAATACCTGGGGATACGAATTGACAATACTGTAGACTGGACTGGTCAAAGAACATTGAGGCTGTCTACAAGAAGGGTCAGAGCTGTCTCTATTTCCTGGGGAGACTGAGGTCCTTTAACATCTGCCGGACGTTGCTGAGGATGTTCTACGAGTCTGTGGTGGCCAGTGCGATCATGTTTGCTGGTGTGTGCTGGGGCAGCAGGCTGAGGGTAGCAGACACCAACAGAATCAACAAACTCATTCGTAAGGCCAGTGATGTTGTGGGGATGGAACTGGACTCTCTGACGGTGGTGTCTGAAAAGAGGATGCTGTCCAAGTTGCATGCCATCTTGGACAATGTCTCCCATCCACTACATAATGGACTGGTTGGGCACAGGAGTACATTCAGCCAGAGACTCATTCCACTGAGATGCAACACAGAGCGTCATAGGAAGTCATTCCTGCCTGTGGCCATCAAACTTTACAACTCCTCCCTTGGAGGGTCAGACACCCTGAGCCAATAGGCTGGTCCTGGACTTATTTCCATCTGGCATAATTTACATTTATTATTTAATTATTTTTGATTTTATATTGCTATATTTATACTCTGTTCTCGGTTGGTGCAACTGTAACGAAATGCAGTTTCCCTCAGGATCAATAAAGTATGACTATGAATCTCATTGAAACCTAACAAACATTGAAAGGCCTACACAGAGTGGACATGGTTACTGAAAGGTCCAGGTAAGATTGGACACAGAGTGGATGTTTCCTAAGGTGGGGTAATCTAGCAAAAGGAAAGGGACAGCCTAAGGATGTCCTTTTATAACAGAGATGAGGAGGTATTTCTTCAGCCAGAGGGCAGTGAATCTGTGGAATTCGTTGAGAAAGATGGATGTGGAGGCCAAACCATTGGGTATACTTGAAGCAGAGATTGATAAGCTCTTGATTGCTAATGGTGTCAAAAGTTAAAGGGAAAAGTCTGGAGAATGGAGTTGAGTGGGAAAATAAATCATTCATACTGGGATGACAGAGCTGACTTGATGGGCCAAATGGGCTGATTCTGTTCTTATGTCTTATAGCCTAACAGAGAGCAGAAGGGATGGACTGTGATGATGGTATCTGGACAGCACAGTATCATAGTGGGGTTAGCGTAATGCCAGTACAGTGCCAGCACCCCCTGCTGTTTGTAAGGGGTAGGTACAGTGGCATGCAGAAGTTCGGGCACCCCGGTCAAAATTCCTGTTACTGTGAATAGCTAAGCGAGTAAAAGATGAACTGATTTCCAAAAGGCATAAAGTTAAAGATGACACATTTCTTTAATATTTTAAACAAGAAAACTTTTTTTATTTCCATCTTTTACAGTTTCAAAATAACAAAAAAGGAAAAGGGCCTGAAACAAAAGTTTGGGCACCCTGCATGGCAGTACTTAGTAACACCCCCTTTGGCAAGTATCACAGCTTGTAAACGCTTTTTGTAGCCAGCTAAGAGTCTTTCAATTCTTGTTTGAGGGATTTTTGCCCAATCTTCCTTGCAAAAGGCTTCTAGTTCTGTGAGATTCTTGGGTCGTCTTCCATGCACTGCTTTTTTGAGGTCTATCTACAGATTCTCAATGATGTTTAGGTCAGGGGACTGTGAAGGCCATGGCAAAACCTTCAGCTTGTGCCTCTTGATGTAGTCCATCGTGGATTCTGAGGTATGCTTAGGATCATCATCCTGTTGTAGAAGCCATCCTCTTTTCATCCTCAGCTTTTTTACAGATGGTGTGAAGTTTGCTTCCAGAATTTGATGGTATTCAATTGAATTCGTTCTGCCCTCTACCAGTAAATGTTCCCCATGCCACTGGCTGCAACACAAGCCCAAAGCATAATCGATCCACCCCTGTGCTTAACAGTTGGAGAGGTGTTCTTTTCATGAAATATTACACCCTTTTTTTCCCAAACCTACCTTTGCTCATTGCGGCCAAAAACTTGTATTTTAACTTCATCAGTCCACAGGACTTGTTTTCAAAATTCATCAGGGTTGTTTAGATGTTCCTTTGAACTTTTTGAATAGAACTAAAAAAGTTTTCTTGCTTAAAATATTAAAGAAATGTGTCATCTTTAACTTCATGCTTTTTGGAAATCAGTTTCTCTTTTACTCGCTTAGCTATTCATAGTAACAGAAATTTTGACCAGGTGTGCCCAAACTTTTGCACACCACTGTATGTTTTCTCCACGACTGTGTCAGTTTTCTCTGAGTGCTCCAGTTTCGCCTCTCATTCCGAAGATGGGAGGGTTAATTGCAATGTTCCCTCTAATTTTTTTTTACAGCTCTGTTGACCAACCATTCTTCGAAGCAGGAGTTTTTTATATACAGACTGTAAACTGGGCACACTTTTATAAAAAGTTATGTAAAATTAAATTCCAGCTGCACAGCAACAAAGACTATGTGCACAGGAGCATTTCAGTTACTGTGCAGCCAGGCACCCATGCAGATTAGACAGAACAGTGGATCATAGGTTAATTAGTCGCATGGGTGTAACAACATGATGCGGTCTCAATGGGCCAGAAGCATCTGTTAACCTGGCGTATCTCTAAATAAATTTATTAATTCCAAAAGAATTATTGGTCTCGGAAAGTGTTACCCATTCCTTCAGGGTTTGATTCCCAATTACAGTTGGGGTATTTATTGATTGTTCACATTGGACCATCAGTAAACTTAAACTTGTAGCTGTCCATATGACTCAGAAGAGCATAGAGATGAAGAGGACTCCTGTGTTGATAGGAGATTCCTTAGTCAGAGGAAGAAAGATGAGGTTCTGTTGGCGTGATAGAGACAACCAGATGGCATGTTACATCCCTGTGCCAGGATCACGGATGTCTCGGTTCAGATCCATGGCATTCTCAAGGGCGAGGGTGATCAGCCTTAGTACATATTGGCACCAATGACATAGAGGTGAGCTTCTGAAGAAAGATCACAGGGAGCTAGATAGAAAGTTGAGAAACAGGACCTCCCAGGTAGTAATCTCTGGATTGCTGCCTGTGCCACACGCCAGTGAGAGTAAGAATAGGATGATTTGGCAGGTGAATGCGTGGTTGAGGAGCTGGTGCAGGGGCCAGAGGTTCAGATTTATGGATTATTACGATCTCTTCTGGGGAATGAACAATCTATGCAAAAGGGATGGGTACACCTGAACCAGAAGGGGTCCAAAATGCTTGTGGGCATGTTGGCTAGAGTTGTTCAGGTGGGTTTAAGCTAATTTGGCAGGGGGATGGGAACCAGACTGATAATGCTGAAGATGAGGTAGTTGGCTTACAAACAGAGGCAATGAGACTCCTAGCAAGGAGAGGCTGATGATGAGGCAAAATTACAGTCAACAGGATGAGTTGCAAACTAAAGTGCAGACAAAATTGAGAAGGGTGAATACAGGACTTACATTTGAATGTGTGCAACATAGAGAATAAGGTATGAACTAACAGCACAGTTACGAATCGGCGGGTATGATGTCGTAGATATCCCTGAATAATGGCTGAAAGAAGATTATAGCTAGGCACCTAACGTCCAAGGATACACAATGTATTGAATGGACAGGCAGGAAGGCTAAGGGGGTGGTGTTGCTCTGTTGATGAAAAATAGAATGAAACCATTAGAAAGTATGACATAGGTTCAGAAGGTGTTGCATCATTATAGATAGAGCAAAGGAACTGCAAGGCAAAGAAGACCCTGATGGGAGTTATATACAGACCCCCCGAACAGAATGTGGGTGGTCTATAAATTACAACGTGAGATAGAAAATACATGGAAAAAGGGCAATATTACAATAGTCATGGGGGATTTCAATATGTAGGTAGATTGGGAAAATCAGGCTGGAGCTGGATTCCAAGAGAGGAAATTTCTAGAATGTCTACGAGGTGGCTTTTTAGAGCAGCTTGTGGTTGAGCCCACTAAGATATCGGTTATTCTGGAATGGGTGTTATGCAATGAACTGGAATTGATTAGAGAGCTTAAGGTAAAAGAACCCTTAGGGGAAAGCATTCATAATATGATCAAATTCACTGTGAAATTTGAGAAAGAGGAGCTGAAGTCAGATGTATCAGTATTACAGTGGAGTAAACGGAATTACAATGGCTTGAGAGAGCAGCTGGTCAGAATTGATTGGAAAAGAAGACTGGCAGGGATAACAGCAGAGCAGCAATGCCTGGAATTTTTGGAAGCAATCCAGAATGTACAGGATATCTACATTATCTACATCCCAAAGAAGAAGAAGTATTTTAAAGGCAAGATGACACAATTGTGGCTAACATGAGAAGTCAAAGCCAACATAAAAGCCAAAGGAAGAGCATATAATGGAGCAAAAATTAGTGGGAAGTTAGAGGATTGGAAAGCAAGAAAGTAAAGGTGGAATAGGAAAGTAAGATAACCTACAGTATTAAAGAAGATACCAAAACTTTCTTCAGATACTTCAAGTGTAAAAGAGAGGTAAGAGTGGATATCAGACCACGGGAAAATTACACTGCAGAGGTCATAATAGAACTGACGAATGAGACTTTACATCAGACTTCACGGTGGAGGACAGTAGCAGGATGGTGAAAGATCCAGGTGTCTAGGGTCATGAAGTGTGTGAAGTTACTAGTACTAGGGAGAAGGTTCCTGGGAAACCGAAAGGTCTGAAGGTAGATAAGTCACATGGACCAGATGGTGAACATCCCAATGTTCTGGAAGAGGTGGCCGAAAATATTGTGGAGGCATTAGTAATGATCTTTCAAGAATCACTAGATTCTGGAATGGTTCTGTAAGACTGGAAAATTGCAAATGTCACTCCACTCTTCAAGAAGGGAGGGAAGCAGAAGAAAGGTAATTATAGGCCAGTTAGTCTACCCTTGCTGGTAGAGAAGATGTTGGAGTCGATTGTTCATGGTGTAGTTTCAGGGTACATGGAAGCATATTATAAAATGAGCTGTAATCATCATGGGAAAATCTTGTCCCACAATCTGTTGGAATTCTTTGAAGGAATAAGGAGCAGGATCGACAAAGGAGAATCAATGGATGTTGTGTACTTGGATTTTCAGATTGCCTTTGACAAGGTGCTGCATATGAGACTATTTAACAAGCTAAGACCTCATGGTATCACAGGAGATATATTAGCATGTATCGAATATCGGCTGATTGGTAGGAGGCAAAGAGTGGGAATAAAGGAAGCCTTTTCTGGTTAGCTGCCGGTGACTAGTGGAGTTCCACAGGAGTCTGTGTTGGGACCAATTCTTTTTACATTCTATGATTTGGATGACGGAATTGATGGCTTTGTTACAAAGTTTGCAGATGATATGAAAATAGATGGAGGGGCAGGTAGTTTCAAGAAATAGAGAGCTTACAGAAGTACTTAGATTAAGATAATGGGCAAAAAAGTGGTAGGTGGAATATAGTTTTGGGAAGTGTTTGATCATGCACTTTGGTAGAAGAAATGAAAGAGTTGACTATTTTCTAAATGGAGAGAAAATATGAAAATCTGAGCTAGAGAAGGTCTTGTGAGTCCTTGTGCCAAGTACCTTAAAGGTTAATTTGCAGGGTCAAGCTTGTGGTTAAGAAAGTAGATGCGATATCAGCATTTATTTCAAGAGGACTAGAATATAAAAGAAAGGATGTCATGTAGAGACTTCATAAAGCACTGGTGTTGCCTCATGGAGTACCGTGAGCAGTTTTGGGAGCCTTATCTTAACCAGGATGTGCTGAGACTGGAGAGGGTTCAAAGAAGGTTCACGAAAATGGTTCTGGGATCGAACAGGTTGAAATATGAAGAGTGTTTGATGGCTCTGGGCCTGTGTCCACTGGAATTCAGAAGAATGAGGGATGACCGCAAAATCTATCGAATGGTGAAAGATCTTGATAGAATGGATGTGGAGAGGATTTCTCCTACTGTGGAAGAGTCTAAGACCAGAGGACACAGCCTCAGAATAGACAGGAGTTCCCTTAGAACAGAGATGTGGAGAAATTTCTTTAGCCGGAAAGTGGTGAATCAATTGAATTTGATGCCACAAACAGCTGTGGAGGCCAAGTCTGTATGTCTATTTAAGGCAGACGTTGATAAATTGATAGATTCATGAAGGGATCCTGAGGAAATGCATGAGATTGGGGATGAGAGGAAAATGAATCAGCCATGATGAAATGGTGGAGCAGACTCAATGGGCCAAATGGCCTAATTCTGCTCCTATATCTTATGGTTTAATGGTCTATATTGTAAAACCAACTGAGGTTCAATAATCCATCACTCTGACCTACATAAGCACCTGCTTCAATTTTGGATTAATATTCGAATTAGAATTAGTTTATTATTGTCACATGTACTAAGATACATGTGGCAATGTCGAGATATTGTCTTGCGTACAATTCATTACAGATCAGATCATTGCTAATGAAAAAGAAGTACAATACTGAATAAAATGTAACTATTCAGATTTCAAATTTTGAAGTAAATTTTATTATCAAAGTACATAGGAGGGATGATTGATAAGTTTGTGGCCTAAGGTAGAAGGGGTCAATTTTAGAAAACCTAGCACATTTATTTTTCCTACATTTACACACTTAGTCCGGCGGTCGTGGAGCATACGGATCCCTTCTTTGTAGAAGTCAGTGTCTTGGACCTCCAGAAAATGGTCCACAGCAGGGGTGATTGATAAGTTTGTGGCCTAAAATAGAAGGAGATGAGTTATTAACTTCAAACTTTCTGCATTTTCACTCAAAGAGTTGAAATACACATGCATATAATGAGAGTGGTATAAACTCATCTCCTTCTACCTTAGGCCACTAACTTATCAATCACCCCTGCTGGGGACCACCTGGAGGTCCAAAATGCTTTCATTACATGTATGTGCAGTTCAACTCTTTGAGTGATAATGCAGAAAGTTTGAAGTTAATAACTCATGTCCTTCTGCCTTAGGCCGCAAACTTATCAAACACCCCTGCCGTGAACCACTTCTACAAAGAAGCGATCCGTATGCTCCACGAACACTGGACTAAGTGTCTACATGTGGGAGGGGACTATGTTGAAAAATAAATGTGCTAGGTTTTCTAAAATTGACTCCTTCTACTTTAGACTACAGACTTATCAATCACCCCTCGTATGTGTCACCATATACAACTCTGTGAATCATTTTCTTGTGGGCATTCACAGCAAGTCAATGGAATAGTAACTAGGGATTAACCAGAGTTCAGAAGACAACAAAGTGTGCAAATGCAAATATAAGTAAATTGTAATGCATTACAAGAACATGAGATAAAGAGTCTTTAAAGTGAGATCATTGGTTGTAGGAAAATTTCAGTGATGGAGCAGGTGAAGCTCAGTGTCGTTTTCCCCCTTTTATTCAAGAGCCTGAAGGTTGGAGAGTAGTCACTGATCTTGAACCTGGTGATGCAAGTCCTGAGGTTCTCGTACCTTCTACCAGATAGCAGCAGTGAGAAGAGAACATTATCTGGGTGGTGGGGATTCTGATGATAGATGCTGCTTTCCTATGACACTGTTTCATGTAGATATTGTCAGTGTTTGAAGGGCTTTACACATGATGTACTGTGCTGAATCCACTACCTTGTGTATGATTTTCATTTCAAAGGCATTGGTGTTTCCATACCAGCCTGTGATGCAGCCAGTCAATATACTCTCCACCACACAGAAGTTTGTCAAAATTTTAGATGTCGTGCTATATCTCCTCAAACTCCTGAGGAAGTAGAGGCAGTACCATGCTTTCTTTGTAATTGCACTTACCTGTTGGGTCCAGGACTTTAAAGCTGCTAACCCTCCACCTCTGATCCTCCGATGAGGACTGTCTCATGGACCTCTAGTTTCCCTCTCCTGAAGTCTATAATCAGTTCCTTGGTCTTGCTGACATTAAGAGGTTGTTGATATGACACCACTCAGCCAGATTTTTAATCTCCCTCCTGTATACTAATTCACTCTTCACCACAATTACTCAGAAAGGGTCATGCAGGTAAACAATAAGGTGCAAGATCTTAACAAGGTAGTTTTTGAGGTCAAGAGTCCAGTGTGCTCCAACATTGCACATGAGACTGTTTCATGATATTGGGCCTTTTTTTTCATTTTCTTTACTAACCATAGAAACCATAGAAACTACAGCACAGAAACAGGCCTTTTGGCCCTTCTTGGCTGTGCCGAACCATTTTCTGCCTAGTCCAACTGACCTGCACACGGACCATATCCCTCCATACACCTCCCATCCATGTCCAATTTATTCTTAAATGTTAAAAAAGAACACGCATTTACCACCTCATCTGGCAGCTCATTCCACACTCCCACCACTCTCTGTGTGAAGAAGCCCCCCCCAATGTTCCCTTTAAACTTTCCCCCCCTCACCCTTAACCCATGTCCTCTGGTTTTTTTCTCCCCTTGCCTCAGTGGAAAAAGCCTGCTTGCATTCACTCTATCTATACCCATCATAATTTACGACCCTATCTACTTCTGACGCCACTTTTAGGGAATTTTGTATCTGTATTCCCAGATCCGTCTGTTCTACTGCACTCCTCAGTGCCTTACCATTAACCCTGTATGTTCTACCTTGGTTTGTCCTTCCAACGTGCAATACCTCACACTTGTCTGTATTAAACTCCATCTGCCATTTTTCAGCCCATGTTTCCAGCTGGTCCAAGTCCCTCTGCAGGCTCTGAAAACCTTCCTCACTGTCTACTACACCTCCAATCTTTGTATCATCAGCAAATTTGCTGATCCAATTTACCACATTATCATCCAGATCATTGATATAGATGACAAATAACAATGGACCCAGCACTGATCCCTGTGGCACACCACTAGTCACAGGCCTCCACTCAAAGAAGTAATTCTCTACCACCACTCTTTGGCATCTTCCATCGAGCCAATGTCTAATCCAATTTACCACCTCTCCATGTATACCTAGCGACTGAATTTTCCTAACTAACCTCCCATGCGGGACCTTGTCAAAGGCCTTACTGAAATCCATGTAGACAATATCCACTGCCTTCCCTTCATCCACTTTCCTGGTAACTTCCTCGAAAAACTCCAATAGATTGGTCAAACATGACCTACCACGCACAAAGCCATGTTTACTCTCCCTAATAAGTCCCTGTCTACCCAAATGCTTGCAGATTCTGTCTCTTCGTACTCCCTCCAATAATTTACCTACTACCGATGTTAAACTCACTGGCCTATAATTTCCCAGATTACTTTTCGATCCTTTTTTAAACAACAGAACAACATGAGCCACTCTCCAATCCTCCGGTACCTTAGCCGTAGACGGCGACATTTTAAATATTTCTGCCAGGGCCCGCGCAATTTCAACACTAATCTCCTTCAAGGTCCGAGGGAACACTCTGTCAGGTCCTGGGGATTTATCCACTTTAATTTTCCTCAAGACAGCAAAGGACCTCCTCCTTTTCAATCTGTACAATTTCTATGATCTCACTACTTGATTCCCTCAATTCCATAGACTTCATGCCAGTTTTCTTAGTAAATACAGACACAAAAAAACCATTTAAGATCTCTCCCATTTCCTTTGGTTCCGCACATAGCGGACCACTCTGATCTTCAAGAGGACCAATTTTATCCCTTACAATCCTTTTGCTCTTAATGTACCTGTAAAAGCTCTTTGGATTATCCTTCACTTTGACTGCCAAGGCAACCTCATGTCTTCTTTTAGCCCTCCTGATTACTTTGTTAAGTATTTTCTTGCACTTCTTATACTCCTCAAGCACCTGATTTACTCCCTGTTTCTTATACATTTCATACAACTCCCTCTTCTTCTTTATCAGAGTTGCAATATCCCTTGAGAACCAAGCTTCCTTATTCCTATTCAATTTGCCTTTAATCCTGACAGGAACATACAAACTCTGCACTCTCAAAATTTCCCCTTTGAAGGCTTCCCACCTACCAATTACATCTTTGCCAGAGAACAACCTGTCCCAATCTATGCTTTTTAGATCCTTTCTCATTTCTTCAAATTTGGCCTTCTCCCAGTTCAGAACCTCAACCCTAGGACCAGATCTATCCTTGTCCATGATCAAATTGAAACTAATGGTGTTATGATCACTGGAACCAAAGTGCTCCCCTACACAGACTTCCGTCACTTGTCCTAACTCGTTTCCTAACAGGAGATCCAATATTGCATCCCCTCTAGTTGGTCCCTCTATATATTGATTTAGAAAACTTTCCTGAACACATTTTACAAACTCTAAACCATCTAGACCCCTAACAGTATGGGAGTCCCAATCAATGTATGGAAAATTAAAATCCCCTACCACCACAACTTTATGTTTCCTGCAGTTGCCTGCTATCTCTCTGCAGATTTGCTCTTCCAAGTCTCGTTGACTATTGGGTGGTCTGTAATACAATCCCACTAATGTGGCCATACCTTTCCTGTTTCTCAGCTCCACCCATAAGGACTCAGTAGACAAGCCCTCTAATCTGTCCTGCCTGAGCACTGCTGTAATATTTTCCCTAACAAGCAATGCTACTCCCCCACCTTTCATTCCTGTGCCTCGATCACATCTGAAACATTGGAACCCTGGAATATTAAGCTGCCAGTCCTGCCCCTCCTGTAGCCAAGTTTCACTAATTGTTATAACGTCATAATTCCACGTGTCAATCCATGCCCTCAACTCATCCGCCTTCCCCGCAATACTCCTAGCATTGAAATATATACACCTCATAATTAACCATATAATCAAATTAAGAATTATAAAGCTTAATTGTTTAATCGCATATTGTGTACTGTTTTTTATTTCGCGGTACTGATTTGTAACAGGGGACACATTGCGCAGCATCCATCCAGATGAGATTGCTAAAGTTTGGCCTGGCCGGGGGTGCTATCGTCCCTTTTATTAAACCGCTAGCTGAAGGGGGAGTTACAGTTGTGGGGGCTCGTCTGGGATGATGCTCCAGTGTGTCACTATGGATAGAGGGTGTTTATGCCAAAGCTATACTCGACACCGGGTCATAGGTCACATTGTTGTACCTTTTGTTTTACAACTGGTATCTGAAGCATTTACCCTTGACCCCATTCAGGGCACTGGAGATCTGGGAGCTTAGTGCTAGTGATTATCCATACGACGGTTATTTGTCAGTGAAGTTAGAGTTCTCAGAGGCCAATGTGGGAGGGTCTGAGGTCCTTGATACATTAGTGCTGGTTTGTCCGGACCCCATTGAGAAGGGCAGCATTTGAATTCTGGTGGGGACCATCACCCCTCTTGTGAGGAGGCTCATGGGGGCCTGCAAGGAGAAGGTTGGCGAGAGCTTTCTGGAAACATTATCTGTGCAGCCGGTGTTTTGAGCTGCTTTTGAGGAAGTGTGTGGCTGCATTAGGCTGGATACCGAATTGAGATGAGGGACTGTGTGATTCAGCCAGTCGAAGTCAATGGTAGTATAGTCCGGGGAAGTAGCGAGAGTGATGGGGACACCCAACTCTCCCTAAATGCCTGAGGATGAGGCCCCCTTAGTAGACAAGGGGGAGTCGGAATTTCCTGCTGGGGTACTTGTGAGGCCCGAATTGCAGAAGCATTCAGTTGTACAGGCAAGCAGGATGGCAGTGATTGTCAGGAACATTACAAAGAGGGAGTTCACCTTCAAGCGGGGGATGCTCCAAGCGCATTTGTTCCCAATGATGGTAATGTCTAGTGTCCCTGTGAGACAAGCCGGGGAGAAACTATTGGACAAAGGGGGAAAGTTGACTGCTGAGTCATTCAACTTCGGGGTCTCCCCTGTTCCTGCAGGTTGGAAGAGGACGTTGGTAGAGAAGATGTTGAAGCTGGAAGGTGTCCTTTCCACTGACGAGTTTGAGGTGGGTTGTTCCAAGAGCACGCATCACACCATCCAGGTGACTGAGGATACTCCATTCAGAGAAAGGTCACGGCGAACAGCCCCTGAAAAGGTGGAGGATGTTCAGCAGCACTTGTGTAAGTTGAAGGAAGCTGGGATCACACGAAACCCCCATGTGTCCCCAATAGTAATGGTCTGAAAGAATAATGGGAAAGTACGGATGTGTGTGGGCTATAGGACCCTGAACAGGCATACCATCCCCGACCAGTATACTGTCCTGAGGATTGAAGACGCACTGGCCTGCCTGAGTGGTGCGAAGTGGTTCAGTGTGCTGGACTTGAGGAGTGGATATTACCAGATCCCCATGAGTGAGGCCAACAAGGAGAAAACAACATTTATTTGTCCCCTGGGATTTTTCCAATTTGAACGGGTGCCCCAGGGCATATCTGGAGCCCCTGCAACATTCCAGCGGATCATGGAGAAGACGTTGGGGGAATATGAACTTGCTTGAGGTATTGGAGTATCTGGATGACTGCGTAGTATTTGGATCCACCTTGGAAGAACATGAAGCGAAAAGGTGCTGGGTCGCCTGAAAGGGTTAAAACTTTCCCTGGACATGTGCTAGTTCTGCCAAACATCTGTTAGATATGTTGGGCACATAGTCTCATGGGTGGAGTAGCCACAGATCCAGCTAAGATAGAGGTGGTTACCACCTGGCCAAGACCCTAGACTGAGCGCTCTGTGCTTGTTCCTCATGTTCTGTGGTTACTATCAGAGGTTCTTGAAAGGCTATGCAAAAGTGAGTCACCCATTGAATCAGCTTTGTGGGGTTACCCTTCCTTGAGGAAAAAAGGGAGGGGGAAAAAGGACAGGAGGGTGGAGAGTATTTTAGCCTATTGGAGCCCTTTGGGATGCAAAATGTGAGCAGGCCTTTCAGTTGCTGAAGGAGCTGCTGATTCAGGCGCCAGTGCTGGCTTTTGCGGACCCCCGATTGCCGTATGCACTGCACACGGATACCAGCCACGAGGGTTTAGGGGGCATCCTGTGTCGGGATCAGGGCAGCAGGTTGATGCCCATTGTGTTTGTCAGCCAGAGTCTGTCACCCTCCGAGAAAAACTACCCCATGCACAAGTTGGAATTTCTGGTGGATAAGCTGAGTGACTACATCTACGGAGCCAAGTTTGAGGTGAGAACGGACAACAACCTCTTAACCTATATCCTGACCTCAGCGAAACTGGATGCCACAGGACATCGGTGGTTGGCACAATGATTTCAGCCTGAAGTACCTGCCGGGAAGCAGGAACACTGATGCTGATGCTTTGTCCCGACAGGTGCATGATGGATGGCCAGGGACGAGGAGTGGAAGAGCGTTCCTGCCCCAGCGGTGAAGACGATGTGTCAGTTTGTCATTCCTGTGAATGCAGAGGGAAAGGAGGGGCAGGATTGAGCAGTGGATCAATTGGAAGCTTCCCATGACAATATTCCCCAGGTTCACTGTAACCTGATTGCTCTGAGGACAAATCAGCTGTCTGAATTGAGTTCTGGGGAAGTGGCAGCTGCTCAGCAAGATGATCTGGGCATTTGGGCAGCAGTCGAAAACCAAGACATGGCTCAGGCAGAGAAGACGAAATATACATCGATGCCTCCATTACTGCGAGAATGGCCTAGGTTGGAGTTAAAGAACCAGATCTTATATTGGATCACGTTATCTCCAGATCAGCCTTGGCGTTACCAGCTAGTTCTGCCCGAGAAGTATCAGAGGATTGTGTTGAAGTCACTTCATAATGATTCTGGACATTTGGGGGTGGAAAAGACCTATTGATTACTCAGAGACCAGTTTTACTGGCCCCGGATGAAATTGGAGGTCAAAGAATACTACAAGTCGTGCATTCGATACATATGGCAGAAGACACTGCATACGCAGGCAGCTCCCTTGTCCCACTTGCAGAGTGCAGGGCCTTTGGACTTGGTGTGTATGGATTTCCTGTCCATAGAACCCGATACCAGAAACACAACGAATATCTTAGTCATCACGGACCACTACACCAGATATGCTCAGGCTTTTCCTTCCAAAGACCAGGGGGCCTCTACGGTGGCAAAAATGTTATGGGAGAAGTATTTCATTTATCATGGCCTTCCCAGACAGATACATAGTGACCAGGGACAGGATTTCGAGAGCAGACTCATCCATGGGTTACCGGGCATGCTTGGAGTTGAGAAGTTGAGGACCACGCCCCATCCACCCCAGGGTGATTCCCAGCCAGAGAGGTTTAATCGGACCTTGCTAGACATGCTTGGGACCCTGGAGATCAGTAAGAAGAGCAAGTGGAGTCAACATATTGGGCATTTGGTTCACAGTTACAACTGTACACAAAATGAAGCTACTGGGTACTCACCATATTACTTGATGTTTGGGCGCAAGGCGAGGTTGCCCATTGACCTTTGTTTTGGGACTGACAAGGATGACTTACCCCCGAAGACTTATCTGAAGTATGTGTCTGATATGAGAAGAAAGCTGAAAAGGGATTATGAATTAGTTTGGGTCGTGGCTGCCACGCAGAATCAAAGAAATAAGAGGAGGTACGATCAAAAGGTGAGGTTCTCCCAATTCCTGCTGGGAGACCGAGTCCTCATAAGGAATTTGGGGCTACCAGGGAAGCATTAGCTGGCTGAATGCTGGGCGGCTATGCCCTATGTGGTGAAGAGTCAGATGCCAAACCTACAAGTTTTCTGGGTGAAAACAAAGGACGGGAATGGGCCTGTCAAGATTCTCCATCGGAACCGCCTGCTGCCCCTGGGACAAGAGGTGCAGGTAGACACAGAGCCTGACTTGGAGCCTACACCTAGTAAGAGGACCCTGTGGAAACACGGGGCAACTGCAGGGCCCACAGCAGGAGAGGTTAGGCTGGCCCCCAGCTCTGAGGGGGATACTGATTTGGAGGGTGAGGACCTGGATGTGTGGTATATGCCACCTTTCGCTAACTCCTCATTGATTGAGGAAGAGACTCCCGGCCCTTCTCCCACTAAGTCAGGTGATGGTGGGGGGGGGGAACTATCTGTGGGCAGCCTGGGTTGCAGCAGGACTCTGCAGGGGAGGAAGTGGGGCTTGGCCACGGGGCAGAGGGGTCCGAGTTGCAGGTGGACACAAGTGAAACGTCGGGGGAGGCCTCGCCAGCGAGATCGGAAGTATCCGCAGTAGTGTCTGAACCTGAAGCGTTAGGTGAGAGGGTGCGAAGGTCTCAGAGAATTAGGAGACCACCAGATCTCCTGGCCTACGTGGCACCAGGAGAGCAGAGTGTGACCTGTACCATTTTAACCATATAACAATTACAGCACGGAAACAGGCCATCTCAGTCCTTCTAGTCCATGCCGAACTCTTACTCTCACCTAGTCCCACCGACCTGCACTCAGCCCATAACCCTCCATTCCTTTCCTGTCCATGTAGCTATCCAATTTAACTTTAAATGACAACATCGAACCCGCCTCAACCACTTCTGCTGGAAGCTTGTTCCACACAGCTACCACTCTCTGAGTAAAGAAATTCCCCCTTACATTACCCCAAAACTTTTTCCCTTTAACTCTCAACTCATGTTCTCTTGTTTGAATCCCCCACTCTCAATGGAAAAAGCCTATCCACGTCAACTATATCTATCCCCCTCATAATTTTAAATACCTCTGTTAAGTCCCCCCTCAACCTTCTACGCTCCAAAGAATAACAACCCAACTTGTTCAACCTTCCTCTGTAATCTAGGAGATTAAACCCAGGTAACATTCTAGTAAATCTTTTCTGTACTCTCTCAATTTTGTTGACATCTTTCCTATAATTCGGTGACCAGAACTATACACAATACTCCAAATTTGGCCTTACCAATGCCTTGTACAATTTCTACATTACGTCCCAACACCTATACTCAATGCTCTGATTTATAAAGGCCAGCATACCAAAAACTTTCTTCACCACCCTATCCACATGAGATTCCACCTTCAGGGGACTATGCACCATTATTCCTAGATCCCTCTGTTCTACTGCATTCTTCAATGTCCTACCACTTACCATGCATGTCCTATTTTGATTAGTCCTACCAAAATGTAGCACCCCACATTTATCAGCATTAAACTCCATCTGCCATCTTTCAGCCCACTCTTCTAACTGGCCAAAATCTCTCTGCAAGCTTTGAAAACCTACTTCATTATCCATAACTCCACCTATCATAGTATCATCTGCATACTTAATAATCCAATTTACCACCCCATCATCCAGATCATTAATATATATGACAAACAACATCGGACCCAGTACAGATCCCTGAGGCACATCACTAGTCACCGGCCTCCAATCTGACAAACAGTTATCTACCACTACTCTCTGACATCTCCCATCCAGCCACTGCTGAATCCATTTTACAACTTCAATATTAATACCTAACAATTCAACCTTCCTAACTAACCTTCCGTGTGGAACCTTGTCAAAGGTCTTTTGGGGAGCGATGTCACTGTCACTGTCTTGTGCACCTGGATTGGACGTTGTGTTTTACAGGAAGGGTTAGTGAATTGTTTCAACGTTATGAAGACATGACTAAATTTGGTGGGGGGAGAGTGTAACACGCTCTAAGGTTTCACTGCTAATGTGTTGGCTTCTCTGTAATGTTCCACTGCTAAAGTAATGGTTTCTCTGTAGCAGCAATGTTTGGGTTATGACTAGAGATAATGGGGTATGCTAGCCAATGAGTGGGATGTTGTTCTTTCTTGTGTGTCTGGGAGCTGGGAATTCGCAGTCTTTTGCTGGAGAGAGATGAGGAGAGAAGACGCGAATGGAGGGATCTGGTAGACCACCGGATGGAGTGGACTTAGAGTGAGGGTCTGAAGGTCAGCGACGATCGGAGGAAGTGGTTGGTGGACAATCAGCTTATCTGTGAGCTCCAACATTGCGCAATAGACGGTTTAATAAGATTGGGCCCCTTTTTCTTTTTTTTTATTTTCGTTACTAACCATATAG
Organism: Mobula birostris; assembly: GCF_030028105.1. NCBI lineage: Eukaryota > Metazoa > Chordata > Chondrichthyes > Myliobatiformes > Myliobatidae > Mobula > Mobula birostris. The sequence continues at coordinate 12,934,372 of NC_092373.1, forward strand.
TCAAAGTAAGAAATATAAAGTTTAGTTGTTTAATCGCATATTGTGCACTGTTTATAATTTCGTAGTACTGATTTGCAACAGGGGACACATCGTGTAGCATCCACCCAAACGAGATTTCTTAAGTTTGGCCGGGCCAGGGGCTATCATCCCCTATATTAAGCTGCTAGCTGAAGCGAGAGTTACAGTAGAGTCTCACCCAACCTTTGTGAAAAAAGCCTGCTTGAATTTACTCTAACCATACCCTTCATAAATTTTAATACGTCTATCAAATCTCCCTTCATTCTCCCATGCTCCAGGGAATAAATTCCTGACTTATTCAATCTTTTCCGATAATTCAGGCCCTCAAGTCCTGGCAATATCCTTGTAAATATTCTCTGCATTCTTTCAAACTTATTGTTAACTTTCCTGTAGTTAGATGTTTAGAACTTCAAATCCCTAAGGTCTGAAATTGCTCCCCTAAACTTCTCTTGCTTGCTTTTCCCCTTTGAAATGCTCTTAGAATTGAATTTTAACTGAGTCCTGCTTCTAATTTTGCTTGATGGTGGTTAGAGTGAAGCACCTCTGCATGGCTTGCAACTTTAAAGCTCTTGACTCAAGGCAACATCAAGGCCTCAAACCTGTCACTTTGGCAGTAATCCTGACAAACACAGGGATCTCTGTGGACGCCCCAGCTGCAGATCAGTCGTGGTGTGGTGCTCTGGTGAAGTGTGCAGTAATCTCAGTTTCAAGAGGCACCTGGATCCACAAACCCACCTGAGACTCATATCATCACTGCAGTCATAAACAGTTACAAGTGCAGGTCCCTTTAATTCCCCGATGGCCTCTGGAGAAACTGTATTAATTGTATTCCCAATCCCAGTCAAACTGATGCTTGCCTAAAGGCATCTGTTTTTTCATTTTCTAGTCCTGCTGTTATGATTTAAAAAAATGTTTAATAAAACAACTTATGTTTCACAGTGGGACTTGCTTTCCCTAGCTGTGGTGTTGTGCTATATTTAATTCAATAAGACCATAAGGCATAGGAGCAGAATTAGAACATTCAATCCATTCTGCCATTTCATCATGGCTGATTTATTATCCCTCTCAAACCCATTCTCCTGCCTTCTCCCCATAACCTTTGACACCCTGACTAATCAAGAACCTATCAACCTCTGCTTTAACTATACCCAATGACTTTCACAGCCACCTGTAGTGAAGTATTCCACAGATAGACTATCCAACAGATCCATTTCATTTTGTTGACAGTTCCTGATCTTCACCTTTGACCTTGGTACAAATAACAAGTACTTTGCGATGCTGTACACTCCATGTGATGTCATGCAAATAATCATCCAATTATTTACTGAGACATTATTTAAAGCAAAGCCTACACTGAAGGGCTAAGCTGGAACTGTACTCAGTGAAAGCTTAACAGAAAAGGTCATGCACTGAGAATAGACGAATGGAAGAAATTAGCAAAAACAAAGAAGAGTTGCAGGTAGTCAGCATGGTGAAGAATGCATTTGGTGGTAGAATTGTAGGTTGACGGTGTGATTAAGAAGGTGTTTGGTGGTAAAATTGCAGGTAGACAGCGTGATTAAGAAGGGTTTGGCAGTACAGTTGCAGGTACTCAATGCAGTGAAGAAGGCATTTGGTAGTAGAGTTGCAGGTAGACAGTGTGGTGAAGAAGGCGTTTGGTAGTGGAATTGCAGGTACTCAGTTCAGTGAAGAAGGTATTTGGTAGTAGATTTGCTGGTGGATAGTGTGGTGAAGAAGGTGTTTGGTAGTTGAGTTACAGGTAGTGTGTTGAAGAAGGTATTTGATACACTGGTCTTAGAGAACTGAGTCTAGAAGTTAGGATGTTATCTTGCAGGTGTAGAAGACATTGATGAGGCCACACTTGGAGTATTGAACCTGAATCAGAATCTGAATTAAGTTTATTATACAGGCATATCATGAAATGTGTTGTTTTGTGGCAGCAGTACAGTGCAATACACAAAAAAGAATGACTATAAATGACAATAAAAAAATAAAAAGTTACTATAAGTTACAATTAAAATAAAATAAATAAATAGTGCAAATAGAACTAGTGAGACAGTGGTCATGGGTTCATAGACCGTGCTGAAATCTGATGGTGGAGAGGAGGAAACTGTTCCTAGAACATAGAGTATGTGTCTGCAGACTCCTGATCCTCCACCCTTATGGTAGTAATGGGAAGGAGACAATTTTGTTACATTTATTTATTGAGATAAATAAATAGGCTCTTCCAGCCCTTCGAGCTGCACCACCCAGCAATCCCCTGATTTAATCCAAGCCTAATCAAGGGACAATTAAGAATGACCAATTAACCTACCAACTGATATGTTTTTGGACTGTGGGAGGATACCAGAGCTCCCGGAAGAAAGCCACGCAGTCATGAGGGAGAACGTACAAACTACTTATAAAAGTCTTGGATGTGTGGGTACTTAATGACTGTCTTCCTGAGGCATCACCCATTGAAGATGTCTTCAATTGTGTTGGTTTTGGTTACCCTGTTATAGGAAAATGTTGGAAATAGGGTTGTGCACAAAATATGTTAAATTGAACCTCACAAGCTGTAGAATATCTTGTGGCACTATTTTCAAGGAAGCATTTTTGACAGTGTCCTTGCCAAAGTTTAATCCATGTTCAACATTTCAAAGAGAATTAGATTCTGCTGTTGCAAGTCAGTTGTGGAGTGGTATGAACTCTATGAATTATGTTTGCTGACTGTAAGAATTAAGTCTTTGTAGCCTTAGTAAGACAGCATGGGGGTCATTCAGTGTGGCTTAAGGATATTTTATTCATATATTTTTTTATATATTTAATTTACTTATTTATTTATTTTGTGATACAGCATAGAGTAGGCTCTTCCGGCCCTTTCGGCCAAGCTGCCCCAGCAATCCCCAACAAACCCGATTAACACTATCTTAATCACAAGACAATTTACAGTGACCAATTTGCCTACCGGTATGTCTTTGGACTGTGAGAGGAAGGAAACAGGAGCATATAGAGTAAATCCATGCGTTCCTTGGGGAGGATGTAGACACTCTTTGCAGATGGCGCTGGAATTGAACTCTGCACCCCGAAACACCCCGAGCTGTAATAGGGTCATGCTAACCACTACGCTACCATGGTGCTCGTGTATTTCTTTGTTCTACTATGAATGCCTGCAGTCACTGAAAGCAAGCAAGCAAGTACAGGAGGCAGTGAAGAAAGCTAATGGCATGCTGGCCTTCATAACAAGGGGAATTAAGTATAAGAGCAAAGAGGTCCTTCTGCAGCTGTACAGGGCCCTGGAGTATTGTGTGCAGTTTTGGTCTCCAAATTTGAGGAAGGACATTCTTGCTATTGAGGGAGTGCAGCGCAGGTTCACAAGGTTAATTCCCGGGATGGCGGGACTGTCATATGTCGAAAGATTGGAGCGACTGGGCTTGTATACTCTGGAATTTAGAAGGCTGAGAGGGGATCTTATTGAAACGTATAAGATTATTAAGGGATTGGACACGCTGCAGGCAGGAAGCATGTTCCCGCTGATGGGTGAGTCCAGAACCAGAGGCCACAGTTTAAGAATTAGGGGTAGGCCATTTAGAACGGAGTTGAGGAAAAACTTTTTCACCCAGAGAGTGGTGGATATATGGAATGCTCTGCCCCAGAAGGCTGTGGAGGCCAAGTCTCTGGATGCTTTCAAAAAAGAGATGGATAGAGCTCTTAAAGATAGTGGAATCAAAGGTTATGAGGATAAGGCAGGAACTGGATACTGATAGTGGATGATCGGCCATGATCACAGTGAATGGAGGTGCTGGTTCGAAGGACCGAATGGCCTACTTCTGCACCTATTGTCTATTGTCTATTGTCTAAGAAAATTAATCTCAGGGTTGTATATGGTAACATATACGTGGTTTGATAATAAATTTACTTTGAACTTTGAACTTTAATAGTATCGTTAAGAATGCCTACCAACCTGGCCATTCCTTTCTCACTTTCCTATAATTCGGGAGAAGACTGTTCATTTGTTATGTGCCGTATCTTCGGGAGAAGATACAGGAGTTTAAAAGTTTGGACAACGAGAGTCAGAAACATTTTCTCACCCATTTATCTCAGACTTCTGAAACAATCACCTCCTTCACATCCGCTTCCCAACGATGCTGCCAAGCTCTTGGTCTCTTAACTCCTCGTCTTTCCTTATTCGCACTTGAGCATTTCCTTCTGCACTGCCTTAGATTATAGACCATAGAATAGTACAGACCCTTCAGCCCATCATGTAGTGCCCACCTTTTAAACTACTCTAAGTTCCATCCAACCCTTCCTTCCTACAGAGCCCTCCATTCTTCTATCATACATGCCCTAATCTATGAGTCTCTGTCATGTCCCTAATGCAAAAATTCTTTATAGTTTACTTTATACTTTATACTTTATTGTCGCCAAACTATTGATACTAGAACGTACAATCATCACTGCGATATTTGATTCTGTGCTTCGTGCTCCCTGGAGTACAAATCAATAGTAAATATTAAAAATTTAAATTATACATCATAAATAGAAAATAGAAAATGGGAAGTAAGGTAGTGCAAAAAAATCGAGAGGCCGGTCCGGATATTTGGAGGGTACGGCCCAGATACGGGTCAGGATCTGTTCAGCAGTGTTATCACAGTTGGAAAGAAGCTGTTCCCAAATCTGGCTGTATGAGTCTTCAAGCTCCTGAGCCTTCTCCCGGAGGGAAGAGGGACGAAAAGAGTGTTGGCTGGGTGGGTCGTGTCCTTGATTATCCTGGCAGCACTGCTCCGACAGCGTGCGGTGTAAAGTGAGTCCAAGGACGGAAGATTGGATTGTGTGATGTGCTGGGCTGTGTTCATGATCTTCTGCAGCTTCTTCCGGTCTTGGACAGGACAACTTCCATACCAGGCTGTGATGTACCCAAGAAGAATGCTTTCTACGGTGCATCTATCAAAATTAGTGAGGTTTTTAGGGGACAGGCCAAATTTCTTTAGCTTTCTTAGGAAGTAAAGGCACTGGTAGGCCTTCTTGGCAGTGGACTCTGCTTGGTTGGACCAAGTCAGGTCATTTGTGATATTGACCCTGAGGAACTTGAAGCCTTTGACCTGTTCCACTTGCGCACCACTGATGTAAATGGGGTCGTGCAGTCCGCTACTCCTTCTGAAGTGAACAACCAATTCCTTCATCTTGCTGATGTTGAGGGGTAGGTTATTGTCTTCGCACCATGCCACCAGATTCTTAATTTTGTCTCTGTACTCGAACTCATCATTACCCGAGATACGGCCTACAATTGTAGTGTCATCAGCAAACTTATATACTGAGTTCGATGGAAACTTGGCTACACAATCATGGGTGTACAGTGTGTACAGCAGGGTGCTGAGTACACAGTCTTGTAGGGCACCAGTGCTCAGAGTGATTGTAGAGGAGAGCTTGTCCCCTATCTTTACAGCCTGGATCCTGTCTGTGAGAAGGTTGAAGATCCAGCTGCAGATCTGAGTGCTAAGGCCCAGGTTCCAGAGCTTAGGAATCAGTTTATTTGGAATGATGGTATTAAAGGCAGAGCTATGGTCAATAAAAAGGAACCTTACATATGAGTCTTTATTCTCCAGTTGTTCTAAAGAGGAATGTGGGGCCAGAGAGATGGCATCTGTCGTTGACCTGTTGCTCCCAGTAGGCGAATTGAAAAACGTTTATGATCTCTGTCAGCCAGAAAGGGACAGGCCTCAAGTGCATGTTCCCCAGCAAGTTACCCAGTTCACAGGCTTGGTAATATATTGCAGTTCTTCTGTCGACGTTGGGCCAGAATACTGTGATGTCTGTAATGGAGAGAAAGAATCTGTTCGGAGTGGTGGATGAGGTACTAGTTGAGTGGTCTGAATGATACTGAGCTTCAGGCACGTGGAGGAGATAGGATTTCCCTCCTGACCTGTGCCATTGCAACCTTTGCACCATTCTGTTGATATGTGTTTTTTGCTATATTGACTAATTTCTTCATTATAACCATGTGATGGTTATTCTGTGAACTTCACCTGATAAAGGAATTTCATTGCATACAAGTGTGTAAGACTAAAATATATTCCAAACGATGTATTGGAGATGTATATGAGGTGTATGCACCGTCCAGGGACTGTGCCTTCATCTTATGGGGATCTGGGTAGCTAAAGTGCCACAGAATCACAAGGCCCTCATTTTCCATGTCCATTCCACTAGTTGGACAAAACATCATGGCCTTTGATTCTCTTTCTCAAGGGCACAATGAAGCAAAAACTGTCACCAAATCTGCATTATCATGCCATTTCACTTTTGGGTGCTACTGCTTGAAATTCCTGGCTTGCTAAATGGAAATTCCAGTTGTAGAATTCTTAATCCCAAGCATCCAGATCAGTGCCAGCAATTAAATCTTCATGATCTGTACAATAACATTGCGCAGACCATTTGAATACATCTCTGCAAATAACCACAGCGGTTCCATGTCAGGAGCTATTATTGATCTGCAGACTGGCAACACAATGTCATTTTGGTTGCTATGATTTCCTTTTGTTGTGCTAGTCCCTAACAACTTTCCCTCTATTCTCTTTTACAGATGCATGGAGTAATTATTGCTCTGAGCAGGAAATTTTTACATGGCCTGGAAACTGCACAGCACTTTAAATTTTCTTTGTTTTATGTGCATATTTTTTGTAATATGCACATCAAACAAACATAAAACATAACTCACAATACGTAAACAACGTTAGGCAGTCAAAAAATTGACAGGCACAATGGTAAAAGTAAAATATTTTGACTAGATGGCTTTGGTGTACAGTGGGCTGATGGTTTATTAACAATCAGCTACCAACTTCCATAGATACTGCCTATCCATAGATACTGCTAAGTTCCTGCGGCATTTTGCGTGTGTTGCACCAACTTCCATTCTGTGTTTATTGTTACAATTTGTAAGAGGGTTGCAACTCGAAACACTGACAATGTAAATACATTGAAGTTCTAAAATGTTTCAAAGTAAAGATTGCAGTATGTTTATTATATAGAAAATTTATGGATTATATTCTTTAACACATCATTAATAACAGCATCTTTCACAATTTAATGAACATAATTTCAAAATTATGTTTGTATAAAAGAAAATTCCAGCTGTGTGGCAATGAACTGTGGTTCCTTGATCTTATCTGCCCCTCAGCAGCAATCCAGTAACATCACTTATTTGTGATAATTTAATGATTGCCCTTACAAGATCTAGTTTAAAGCTTCAAATTATTGAGTGTCTAAATGATATTAACTCACAACTTCTCACTGCCATTGCCTCTTCAACACATGCATTGAATTGTTTCCTTGTGTGTCTTTTTCCAAAATTAGTTCCTGCCGTTTTTCAGGAGCTGACAAGCCATCTCTTTAACACATGATGTGAGAGCACACCCATTGTGTTGTTAATTTTAGCTTTCCACACAGCAGATGGATCAAGCCTTTCTCCGAATAAATGCCAGAAGTTAATCTCATTTTATAGCCCTCTCAGCACTTTTTCTCAGACATGGAAGCATCAGTGTCCTATAGACTGCATGAAACTGCAGAAAGTTTTGGATACAGCTCAGACCATCTTGGAAAATAGCTTCCCCTCCATGTACCTCCCACTGCTTCAGTAAATGAAATTCCCACCCACCCCAGTCATTCTCTCATCTCCCTTCTCCCATCGGGCAGAAGATACAAAATTCTGAAAGGGCATCCTACCAACCTCAAGGACAGCTTTTATCCCGCAGTTACAAGAGAGAAAGTGGTGGATACAGCCCAGTCCATCACAGGCAAACCCCTCCCCACAACGAGAACAATGACATGGAGCTCTGCCACAAGAAAGCAGCATCCATCATCAAAAACACTGCCGTCCTGGCCATGCTCAATTCTCATTGCTATCATTGGGAAATAGAGACAGAAGCTTAAGGTCCCACACCACCAGTTTCGGGAACAGTTATTACCCTACAACAGGGGTCCCCAACCTTCTTTGCAATGCAGACCAGTTTAATATTGACAATATTCTTGAGGACCAGCCAACCTGGGGGCGGTGTATTCAAGTAGGGTTACACCCACCTCAACATGTCTTTTACAGTTAGGGTTGCCAACTTTCTCACTCCCAAATAAGGGGCAAAAGTAGCAGTCAAACCCGGGACACTTTACCCTAGGAAAGACTACCATGACCATGAAGCCTTGCGCGGGCACCTGTGTGCGCATGCGTGTCGTGCACATGTGATGTGCGCATACGCGTGCATGCCGATTTTTTCCCACAAATCGGTTTTGCCTTCATCTTCCCGACTATACTGTACATACGTTATTTCTACTTTATATAGGCTGTGTATTTGTCATATCATTCCTGCTTTTACTATATGTTACTGTTATTTATTTTCGGTTTTATGTGTTATTTGGTATGATTTGGTAGGTTATTTTTTGGGTCTGGGAATGCTCAAAAATTTTTCCCATATAAATTAATGGTAATTGCTTCTTCACTTCATGCCATTTTGGCACAAAAGGTTTCATAGGAACGCTATACCTTCGTGGGGGAAATACGGGAGAAGGGCGGTCCCGTATGGGACAAACCAATTTAGCCCGATATACAGGATGTCCCAGCTAATACAGGACAGTTAGCAACCCTATGTTCAAGCTCAACAATGCGTGACAGGGAATGAGGAAAGGTGCAGCTGACTCATATCGTTTCCTCACGGCCCGGTAGCACATGCTTTGCGGCCCGGTGGTTGGGGACCACTGCCCTACACCAATCAGGCTCCTGAACCGATACGGATAACTTCACTCATCTCAACACTGAACTGATTCCACAGCCTATGGACTCACTTCAAAGAACTTTACAACTCATATTCTCAATAAGATCTATTTATTTATTTATTTTTGTACATGTTCAAGCTGTCTTCTTTTGTCAGTCTTTGTGGGTAGCTTTTCATTTAGTCCACTGTATTTCTTTGTTCTACTGTAAGTGCCTGCAAGAACATAAATCTCAGAGTGGTATATGGTGACATGTACAGTATGAACTTTCATAATAATTTTACTTTGAGCCTTGATAAGGAATGGGGCAGCAGAATGGTGAGGCTGGTAGAGCTGTTAGTGTCAAGCTCTATTGACCTGGGTTCAACCCTAGAATCTGGTGCTGTCCACGTGGAGTTTGCAGATTCTGCCTGTGACTGTGTAGATCTTTCATGAGTTCTCCGGTTCCTTTCCACATCCTAATCACAATTGGACACAGTTAGGTTCACGAGATTAATTCCCGGGATGGCGGGACTGCATTTGTCGAAAGATTGGAGCGACTGGGCTTGTATACTCTGGAATTTAGAAGGCTGAGAGGGGATCTTATTGAAACATATAAGATTATTAAGGGATTGGACACGCTGCAGGCAGGAAGCATGTTCCCGCTGATGGGTGAGTCCAGAACCGGAGGCCACAGTTTAAGAATTAGGGGTAGGCCATTTAGAACAGAGTTGAGGAAAAACTTTTTCACCCGGAGAGTGGTGGATATATGGAATGCTCTGCCCCAGAAGGCTGTGGAGGCCAAGTCTCTGGATGCTTTCAAAAAAGAGATGGATAGAGCTCTTAAAGATAGTGGAATCAAAGGTTATGAGGATAAGGCAGGAACTGGATACTGATAGTGGATGATCGGCCATGATCACAGTGAATGGAGGTGCTGGCTTGAAGGGATGAATGGCCTACTCCTGCACCTATTGTCTATTGTCTATTGGACCACCAGAAAAACCTTCAAGTGTAATTAGAGCTGAAATGTGGAGGAATTTCTTTAGCCGGAGTCTGGTGAATCTATGCAATTCATTGCCACAGATGGCTTGGTTATATTTAAGACAGAGGCTGATAGGCTCTAGATTAGTAAGGTTATTAAGGTTATATGAGGAAAAGACAGGAGAATGTAGTTAAGAGGGATAGGCAATCAGTCATGATCATATGGCAGAGTGGAGCTGATTGGCTCAATGGCCTAATTCTGCTCCTATGCCTTATAGTCTTATAACTGCATGAAACTGCAGAAAGTTGTGGGCAGAGCTCATCTGTGTCCATTGATTCCATCGAGTCTGCACCACCATTCCATCAGGGCTGAATTATTATCCCTCTCAACCCTATTCTCCTGCCTTTTTTCCTGTAATCTTTGACACCCTTACCAATTCAGAACTTATCAACCTCCACTGTACCTATACAAAATGACTTAGCCTCCACAACTGTCATGTGCAGAGCAGTTACCGTACATTCAGACAGAATGTTTTCTCTGGTGTTTTGATGATAATTTGTGAGGGTCAGTGGAGACGCACCAACTCTCTTTAGCCTCCTGAGAAAGTAGGTGCATTGTTGACATCAACTTGGTAGGACCAGGACAATCTGTTGGTGATATTCACTCCTAGGAACCTGAAGCTGTCAACCTCAGTTCAGTTGATGTAGACAAGAGCAGGTACACCTCTCCCCTTCCTGAAGGCTGCTTTCCCAGGAGGTGTAGAGAGAATCAAAAGGGGCTGAATGATCTTCTCCTTCTTCTTAACCTCTCATACTTCATAGCTTTCTTTAAAATTGCCAGAGACTTTCTAATTTCTGCCAAAATGTGTTGCTGGCTTGTAGACATAATTTTTGGTGGTTGAATCAAGTCTGCACTGGTGCAGTGCATACAAAACTAAGATGAGAGACAAAACCTGAACTTATTTTGAATGCATCAACAGAATTATCTCCCATTCATCTGAACTTCGGAAAACAGAGGCCTACTTTTATCCAAAGGGGTGAAAGGGGTGCTATCTGTTTGGAAACAGCTGCCAGGCGAAGGGGTAGAGGCAGATCCATTATTAATTTCCAAAGGACAGTTGGTCAGGCACGTGGAAAAAAAAGATTAGAAAGTTATGGGCCAAATGTTGGCAAATGGAAGTAGATGAATGAGATGGGGCAACTTGTCTGGCACGGATCAGTTGGGTTGAAGAGTCTTTTTCTATGCTACGTACCATTTCCATGTAGGATCGCAGAGTAGCAGAACACTAATACAGCACCAGCGATCCAGTTTCAACTCCACCACTGTCTGCAAAGAGTTTGTACATTCTACCTGAGATCATGTGGGTTTCCTCTGGGTGCTACAATTTCCTCTCACAGTTCAAACAGTTAGTAAGTTAATCGGTCACATGGATGTCATTATGTATTTAATATTTCAGTAGTTTTTTGAGTAATATGATAAATATATTGTTTGATTAAGCAGTTTTGTTTGTTTAAGTAATCCATTATTAGGATGTTTCCTATGATGGGGGTATCCAGAACTAGAGGGCACAGCCTCAAAATTGACGGATGACCCTTTAGGACAGAGGAAAGGAGGATATGTTTTAGCCAGAGAGTAGTGAATCTGTGGAATGCTCTGCCAGAGACAGCAGTGAAGGCAAAGTCTGTGCATATATTTAAGTTAGAAGTTGATTGTTTCCTGATTGGTCAGGGCATCAAAGGATACGGCAAGAAGGCAGGTGTGTGGGGTTGAGCGGGTTCTGGGATCAGCCATGATGAAATGATGGTGCAGACTCGATGGGCTGAATGGCCTATTTCTGCTCCTATGTCTTAAGGCCTTATTATAGGTTATACATAAAAATAAATGCATACTCAATGACACTACCACTGATACGGCACAGACTAGAAGGGCCGAGATGGCCTGTTTCCATGCTGTAATTGTTATATGGTTCTATGTTATACATGTACACCACACTTAATGTAAAACCGAACATACACCAGTGATCTCCTGGCTCCCTTGTTTTCCATTCAATTCATTCTAATGATTTGAAGTTACAAAACATGTTATTAATGGTAATACTCTAGGACACTCAAAGCTGCTGCGCAGGTTGACTCTGTGGTGCCTTGGCCTTCATCGACCGTGGGATTGAGTTTAGGAGCCGAGAAGTAATGTTACATTTATATAGGACCCTGGTCAGACCCCACTTGGAGTATTGTGCTCAGTTCTGGTCATCTCACTATAGGAAGGATTTGGAAACTATAGAAAGGGTGCAGAGGAGATTTAGAAGGATGTTGCCTGGATTGGGGAGCATGCCTTATGAGAATAGGTTGAGTGATCTCTGTGTTTTCTCCTTGGAGTGACGGAGGATGAGAGGTGACCTGATAGAGGTGTATAAGATAATGAGAGATATTGATCAAGTGGATAGTGAGAGGCTGTTTTCCAAGGCTGAGATGGTCAGCATGAGAGGGCACAGTTTTAAGATACTTGGAAGTAGGTACAGAGGAGATGTCAGGGGTAAGTTTTTTATGCAGAGAGTGGTGAGTGTGTGGAATGTGCTGCTAGTGACAGCACTGGAGATAGATACAATAGGGTCTTTTAAGAGACTCCTGGACAGGTACACGGAGCTTAGGAAAATAGAGGGCTATGGGTAACTCTAAGTAATTTCTAAGGTAAGGACATGTTTGGCACAGCTTTGTGGGCCGAAGGGCCTGTATTGTGCTGTAGGTTTTCTATGTTTCTAACATAACAGGTGTAATTGGGTGACATGGGCTATTAGCGCCAGAAGGCCTGTTGCCATGCTGCCGTGAGGTATCTCTAAGTGAATAAAATCAAAATAGTTCTATTACTCTGATAAGAGAGAGGAACAGGGCTTGTTTTTCTGCTATTTTGTTGCGGTTGTTCTGTTGTTGTTGTTATTGTTGCTGCCTGTGTTGTTCTGCTGTACATGGTGGGCAGTTCTACACTGGCGCAGGGACACGAGGTGACACTTGTGGGCTACTCGTAGAACATTTTTTGGTTGTTAACACAAATGACACATTTCATATTAAGTGATAAATAAAGGAATCAGAATTGGAATTATCAGCATTATATTTCTCTCTAGTACAGTCATCTCTTGGACATAGGTGCTAAGGTTAAAAAACAATAGTTTTATTCAGAAGTGAAGCAAGAGAAGGCCTTGTGTAACGTTTTCAGCGCAATGCATGTCAGATCATTTTTATTCTCGTTGGCCTGGATGATGGCATCTCTCGTGTCCAGATGCTGCTGCCAAGTCACGTTGCACTGGATGAACTCCAGACATGTTGCATTTCAAGGTCATTGTTAACTCATTTCAATCACTAGCCCTGCGAAGATCGAGGGGATGTGGCATGCTCCATAATGTTCACATAGGCATCAGTCTCCACTGACCTTCTGTTCTTTGTTTATAAAGGCCTAATTTAGCTGCCGTTGGTTTACAACGGGATTAAAGGATCAACCTGTGTCAGCTAGCAGAACATCAAGCGCAGTCTTCCCGAGGTTATAATAAATCAATTCAGGAACTGCCAGTTGCATTTTCACTTTCACTGGCAGATGCGGAACAAGCAGTATTCCGAAGGAATATTGCAATTTGTCTGCATTTTTGAAGGACTACAAGTGCCAGAAGCAACTTTGCAGACAAGGTGTGATTGTTCTCTGTTTAATAAAGGATTGTCTTCAGCCTATTTGTGCAGAGCAAGCTCCCACACACACCACCGTAATAACGATCGGATAAACTGCGATCTTTTCTTTTCCTGGGTGTGTTGAAGAATAAATGTGGGGAAAGATGTCTCAAGGTTGCCACGCAAGTTTATAGGTTAGGAAGGTGTGTGGAGTGTTGGTCTTATTAGTCAGGGGATTGAGTTTAGGAGCTGAGAGGTAAAGTTGCAGCTCTATAAAACTCTGGTTAAGTCCCACTTTGAGTATTGTGCTCATTCCTGGCCCCTCATTATAGGAAGGATGTAAAGAGGGTGCGGAAGAGATTTACGAGATTTGCTGCTTGGGCTAGAATGCATATCTTATGAAGAAAGGTTGAATGAGCTCAGGTTTTTCTCTTTTGAGCAAAGGAGGATGAGAGGTGACTGGATGAGAGGTGTATAAGATGATCAGAGGTATTGACAGAGTGAAAAGCCAAAGACTTTTATCCAGGGCAGAAATGGCAAAGACAAGGGGTATCTCTTTAGCCTCTGCTTTTAGAACACTGGGATGTAGTTCATCTGGTCCAGGTGACTTATCTAACTTCAGACTTTTCAGCTTCCCAAGCACCTTCTCCTTAGTAATAACAACTGCACTCACTTTTGCCCCCGACACACTCGAATTTCCACAGCAAAGACTAATGTATAATACATATTAATGTATATATGCTATTGGCAAGCTTAGCTACATTTTTCATCTTTTCCCGCATTATGGCTTTTCTCGTTGCCGTGTGCTGGGTTTTTAAAGGCTTCCCAATCCTCTAATGGCCCACTAATTGTTGCTATATTTTGTCACATTGGTCTCTATAAATTAGGGCGTTGAGAACAGGAACTGAGATGTAATGCTGAAGTTCTACAAAATGTTACTGAGGCCGAATTTAGATTAATGTATGTGGTTCTGGTCGTCCAGAGTAACGCACATGCAAAATGCTGGAGGAACACAGCAGTCAGGCAGCATCTATAGAAAGGAATAAAGATTTGATATTTGGGGCCAAGAGCCTTTATCAGAACCAAACTCCTCCAAACTTGCTGAGTTCCTGCAGTATTTTGTGTCTGTTACTTTGCATTTCCAGCATCTGCTGAACCTCTTTTACATATGAGTTCAGTTCATCTTCCTCAGGAAAGAAGAGATTTAGTTCCATTTAACATCAGGTTGTTGGGACTTGAAGCCTGCATTATAGGGAAAATTGGACAGGTTTGAACTTAATTCCGTAGAGCACAGGAGAATGAGGAGAGATCTTACAGAGGTATATAAAAAATGAGCGGTAAATACAAGCATAAATACATGTAGGCTTTTTTTGCCTCATGTTGGTTGAGACTAGATAGATAGATAGACAGATAATTTATTGATCCCAAAAGAAATTACAGTGTCACCGTAGCATTATAAGTGCACAGATAAACAAATATTACAAGAGGAAGTAAGAAAGAATGAAGAAAGTTACCTCAAACAGTCTAACAGGAGGGGGCATCACTTCCCAGGCTATAGGTTGACTCGTTATAGAGCCTAATGGCCGAGGGTAAGAATGACCTCGTAGCGCTCTTTGGAGCAGTGCAGTTTTCTTAGTCTGTTACTGAAAGTGCTCCTGTGTTCAGCCAAGGTGGCATGCAGAGGGTGGGAATCATTGTCCAGAATTGTCAGGATTTACCATAGAGTCCTATTTTCTATCACAGCCTCCAGTGTGTCCAGTTTGTCTCCTATAACAGAGCCAGCCTTTCTAATCAGTTTATTGAGCCTGTTGGCATCACCCGTGTTGATGCCATTGTCCCAGCACACCACCGCATAGAAGATTGTACTGGTGACAACAGACTGGTAGAACATGTGAAGGAGAGGCCTGCATACTCCAAAGGACCTCAGTCTCCTCAGGAATTAGAGGCAACTCTGGCCCTTCTTGTACACAGCCTCTGTGTCGGTGCTCCTCTCGTCCATCATCCAGGTGTACCCCCAGGCACTTGTAGGTCCTCACCACATCTGCACCCTCACCATCGATAGTAACAGGGAGCAATGCAGGCTTAGTCTTGCTAAAGTCCATCACTATTTCCTTTGTCTTACTGCTGTTGAGCTGCAGATGATTCAGCTTGCACCATTTGACCAAGTCTTCCACCAGGGCCCGGTATTCATCCTCCTGTCCTGCCTCTATACCCCCAACTATCGCTAAGTCATCAGAGAATTTCTGCAGATGACATGACTCAGTGTTGTATTTAAAGTCTGAGGTACACGGGGTAAACCTGAAGGGAGCCAATATAGTCCCCTATGGGACCCCAGTGCTGCTTATAGCCATGTCTGTCACAAACTGTGGCCTGCCAGTCAGGTAGTCCATAATCCAGAATACAATGGAAGTGCCAACCCGCACTAAAATGAGAGGTCATTGTTTAAGAGGTGAAACATTTAAGAGAAATCTGAGGGGAAACTTCTTCACTCAGAGGGTGGTGAGAGTGTAGAGTCAGCTGCCAGTGGAAGTGATGGATACAGATTCAATTGTAACATTTAAGAGAAGTTGGACAGGTACATATATGGGAGGGGTTTGGAGCAATAGGATCTGGGTTCAGGATTGAGCAGAAGATGAGAATCAATATCAAAATCTGGTCTATTAACACCAACATACTGTGAAATCTTTTGATATGCAGTAGCAGTACAGTGCAGTACATAAAGAATCACTATAAGTTACAATAAGGAATGTACGTATGTTTGTTGTCTTCTGCTGCTGTAGCCCATCCAAGGTTCGACATGCCGTGCATTCAGTGATGCTCTTCTGCATACCACTGTTGTAATGCGTGGTTATTTCAGTTACCGTTGCCTTCCCGTCAGCTTGAACCAGTCTGGCCGATCTCCTCTGACCTCTCTCATTAACAAGCTTTTTCCCCCACAGAACCACTGCTTACTGGATTATTTTTTTTCCAATTTTGTTTTTCGCACTCTATAGACTGTTGGGGTATGAATATCCCAGGAGATCAGCAGTTTTGGAAATACTCGAACCAGCCAGCTGGCCCCAACAATCATTCCACAGTCAAAGTCACTGAGATCACATTTCTTCTCCATTCTGATGTTTAGTCTGAACAACAACTGAACCTGTTGATGTCTGCATGCTTCCATGCATTGAGTTGCTGCCATATGACTAACTGATTAGACATTTGCATTAATAAGCATATGTACCTAATAAAGTGGCCACTGTATGTATTTCTGATTCTGAGGAATATTCAATCTATTTTAATCTGTAGATTAAATTGAATATTTAATATACTTATACTGTAATTGTTTACTTCTTTTCTTCTTCTTCTATATTATCATGTATTGCATCAAACTGCTGCTGCTAAGTTAACAAATTTCACAACACATGCCAGTGATAATAAACCTGATTCTGATTCTGATATTAAGGAAATCACAGAATAATGGCCCTCCATTAAACATTTAAGGGAAATCTGAGGGGAAACTTCTTCACTCAGAGGGTGGTGAGAGTGTGGAGTGAGTTGCCAGTGGAAGTGATGGATACAGATTCAATTATAACATTTAAGAGAAGTTGGACAGGTACATATATGGGAGGGGCTTGGAGCAACAGAATCTGGGTTCAGGATTGAGCAGAAGATGAGAATCAATGCAAATATCTAATCAGTCAATCATATGGCAGCAACTCAATGCATGATTGGTGGATTAGATATGTGCATTAACAAGCATATGTACCTAATAAAGTGGCCACTGAGTGTGTAAAATTACACAAATAGTGTAAAAAGTAAGCAAAATAGTGAGGAAGCATTCATAGGCTCATGAACCGTTCAGAAATCTGATTTCAGAGGTGAAGAACCTGCTCCTAAAATGTTGACAGTGCATTGTCAGACTCCTCAGGCAGTACAGTAGCGTAGTGGTTAGTGTAACGCTTCACATCGGATAGCTGTAAGATTGGGGTTCGATTCCTGCCACTGCCTGTAAGGTGTTGTATGTTCTCCCTGTGACTAGGGGGGGGTTTCCTCCGGGTGCTCTGTTTCCCAACCACACTCCCCCCCGCCCCCACAAACATTCCAAAGATGCACGGGTTAGGGTTAGTAAGTTGTGGGCACGCTAGTGGGCACAGGAAAGCATGCTGCCACTCGCGGTTAGTAAGTTGTGGGCATGCTAAGTCAGCACAGGGAAGTGTTCTGACACACGCCGGCCACCCATTAAAATCCTTGCTGATTTGATTTGACAAAAACGTCACATTTCCCTGTATGTTTCAGTGTACATGTAACAAAGTAACAATGCTGTACCTCCTCCCTGATCACAGTAGGGCGAAGAGGGCATGCCCTGGATGGTGAGGGTAGGCATGGAGAGCAGGACCTGTCTCTGTACTGTAGCACTCTGACTGCAAATGATGCAGCAGTGTTTAGATTCAAGAAGCCTGGAACTGACTGAGGTCGATACCCTGAACCCTCCAGTAAGTTGCCTTAGTTTCAGAGTAGCTCCTTGATTCAGTTGCTTGTGGATAAGTATCGCCGATTCGTAATTAACTATTGGCCATGGGATGTTGATTTGCCAGTTGGTTACACATGCATACAAACATAACTGAGTACAGATTAGGAAAACAAATACATTCCTGGTGCCAAAGCATCCAAAAATATCCACCTATTGAGGTGTCCAGCTCCACCTCCTGTTTCAAATATTCTCAGCTCTGTGAAGCACTGAGCTGGGAGCTTCTGTACTGTGACGGAAAGAAAATGGAATAGTTGTAGCTGGCTCATGCTCTGTCGGGCTAATGCATTGATCCAGATAGCAGACATTTAACAGTTATTGACACTAAGGCAGTTCTATTTTAAATAACCCTAGCGACCACTGCACCCAAGTGTGGAAAGGCTTACAACTCCTGAACTCCTGTAAATCCCGAAGTTAAAATCATGCTACAATTTGGTAAGTCGCCATATACTTTGCATTCCCCTTCTTGGTCTGTTTCTTAAAGATAACTAAAGTGATTAAAATTTTCCCTTAATTGAAGAAGCAACTGAAGCTCTTGACCGTGCCTGCATGCTTTTATATATTGAGTTGCTGCCGCATGATTGGCCGATAAGACATTTGCATTAATGAGCAGGTACCTAATAAATTGGCCCACTTTTTCATTTTTTTAATGATTAATATTACATAAAGCAGATCATTACAGTGCATGACTATGAAAGGTTGAGCGAGGTAGAACTATTCTCTTTGGAGAGAAGAAGGATGAGTGGTGACTTGATAGATGTGCATAAGATAATAAGAGGCATAAATAGAAAACATTTGTATTCCTCGGGTGGAAATGGCTAATATACGCTGGGGCATAACTTTAAGGTGATTGGAGAAAAGTATGGAGAGAGGATGTCAGAGGGAGATTTTCCAAACAGAGAGTGGTAGGTGTGTGGAATATGCTGCCAAGCCTGGAGGTAGAGGTAGATACATTAGGGTGTATAAAAGATTCTTAGACAGGCAAATGAATGATAGAAAAAATGGAGGGCTATGTGGGAGGGAAGTCTTGGATTGATCTTAGAGTAGGTTAAAAGGTCAGCATAATATTCTGGGCTAAAGGACCTGTATGATACTATACTGTTGTATATTCTATATTTATATTCAGCCACTGGTGATGGATTACTGAACAAAGTCAGTAATCGGGGGAACTAGACCAATTTATGTTTATCGGGGGTAACTATGTCATTACGTGATCATGTGAAATGAGTGCGAATGAATTGGCAATGCTCCCTGTCAGTGTTAAGCAGTCACTTTCAAACTGATGTGTTTGGAACACTCTGTGAACATACACACACACACACACACACACACACACACACACACACAGACACACACAGACACACACAGACACACACACACACACACAGACACACACACACACACACACACACACACACTCACACACACAGACACACACACGCACACACACACAGACACACAGACACACACACACACACACTCCGGGTGACGCTTTACAGAAGGGGCTCCAACCCTTTATTATGCCGTGGTCCCCTACCTTTAACTGAGGGGTCCGTAGACCCCAGGTAGGGAACGCCTGCTTTACAGCCTGCTGGGATGTTGTATTTTCTTTCCATTTTGGGATTGAGATATCTGCTGCGTCGCAGTCAGTCAAACGCTCAGCAGTGATGCAGAAATTTCAAGCCCTTCTCCAGAATATTCAGCCTCAAAATGTAAGCCAACGGTTTTGCTTTGTATAGCGGGAGAGCTGCAGCTTCCAAAATGCTGCCTTTTGGATGAAGTACGAAACTCTTTCCCAGAGTGTTTTAGTTTTATTTAGAGAGACATCACAGTAACAGGCCCGACTGGCCCATAAAGCCCATCCCTCCCAATTCCACCCTCATGACCAATTAACTTATCAACAGCTGTGTCTTTGGAATGTGGGAGAAAACGGGAGCACCAGGAAATCCACGTGGTCATAGAGAGAAAGTACAAACTCCTTACAGACAGTGGCACAATTGAACCAGGGTTGCTGATATTGTAAAAGCAGTACGTGACTTGCCACACCATCCTGCCACCCACCAATGTCCTGGTCAATAGTTATCCCTCAGTCAGTGCCACAATGACGTTAAACTAAAATCAGCTGCTGCTTTTCCTGGAAACATGAAACACCTGCAGCCCAGGAGAAGGAGAGGAGATTTAATAGAGGTATGAGGGATTTGGATCGCGTGAACCCATGCAGGCTTTCTCCCCAAAGGTTGTGCAACATTAGAACTAGAGGTCACCGGCTGAGGATGAAAGATAAAATATTTAAAGGGAACCTGAGGGAGCCCTTCTTCAATCAGAGGGTGGTAAGGGTTTTGAACGAGCTGCCTGCAGAAGTGGTAGTGGCTTTGAGGGGGATATTAAATCGGCCAAGATGGAATCAGCACAGCCTCAAAATTGAGGGATGGCCTTTTAGGAAAGAGGTAAGGAGGAATTTTTTGAGTCAGAGAGTAGTGAATCTGTGGAATGCTCTGCCACAGAGTGTGGCGGAAGTCAAGCCCATGGATACATTTAAGATGGCAGTTGATTGCTTCCTGATCAGTCAGGGCATCAAAGGATATGGTGAGAAGGCATGTGTATGAGGTTGAGTGGGATCCGTGATCAGCCATGATGGAATGGCAGAGCAGACTCGATGGGCTGAATGGCCTAACTTTGCTCCTATGTCTTATGGTCTTTGGGTGTTATGGAATGGTGGAGCAGACCTGTTAGACAGAATGGCCTAATTTTGTTCCTGTTTCTAATGGTCTTATGGATTTACGTGTGTTCAATTGTAACAGTTAAGAGAAGCTTGGATAGGTCCATCATTGGGAAGGGTATGGTAGGATATGGTCCAAGTGCAGGCAGATGGGTACAGGTGGTGGATGTTCATATGAACAGCTGGTGTACATCACAAGTCCTGCTTATGTGACCACTGACGCCAGGTAGAGAACCTCTGAAGAGTAGTGATAATGACTGGGGTTACCCGTCTTGTAAAGACACTGTCCAGAAGAAGGCAATGGCAAATCAATTCTGTAGAAAAATTTACCAAGAACAGTTATGGTCATGGAAAGACCATGATCGCCCTTGTCATATGATGCAGAATGAATATCTGACCACTGTCACCGCAGCGCTTACCGGCACGAGATGAAGACAAAACTGCATTGTGTATTTCCTACATTATAATGGTGCTACACTTTCAAAGTATTGGTTCTCCATTCCACCCTGTCCATGCCTTCTATGATAATAATCAAATTTGCCTGCTTAAGGCACACACCCTCTATGCCTTTCCTATCCAAGGATTTGTCCAGCTGTCTTCTCAACTTTGTAAAGGCTAACCTTATTTGTCACATATACATCAAAACCTTCAATAAAATGCCTTGTTTGGGTCAAAGACTGACACAGTTCGAGGATGTGCTGTGCTAGCCTGCATGCTTTTGGCACCAACATAGCATGCACACAACTTACTAACCCGAACTGATGTCTTTGGAGTGCGGAAGGAAACTGGAGCTCCTCAAGGAAAGCTGCACAATCATGGGGAAAATGTATAAACTCCTTACATAGAGCAGTGGGAATTGAACTCTGATCGACGACTCTGTGAAGAGTTTTGCTAATTTCTACACCACCAAAGGCAAGTGTACCTACCTCTACCACCTCCCAACTCGTTTGGCAGCTTGCTCCACATACCATTATCTTTAGGGTGAAAATCTTGACCTTCAGACACTCTTTAAAATTTTCCCCTCTGACCATAAAATGAATCCTTTTTATTCCAGACTTCTTTAGCCCCCCCAAAATAAATTCTAACTACCTAACCACAAGTGATTCTGCAGATGCTGAAAATCCAGAGCAATGCTTGCAAAATGCCCCACCTATCACTTTCTACCTTGTAACTCCTTCCCCTTCTCTCACCTTTTTATTCTGCCATTTCTCCCCTTCCATACCAATCCTGATGAAGGGTTTCAGCCAGAAACATCAGCTGTTTATTCCTGTCCATCAATGCTGCCTGACCTGCTGAGCTCCTCCAGCATTTTGTGACTGTTGCTCCAACATTCTATATATCCTATTTATACTCACCAAATTTTATCAGGTCACCCTTCAACCTTCCCTGTTCCAGGGAGAATAAAGCCCGTCTCTTTCACCCTCTCATTCTCCTCTCCCTTCTTTCTCTCCCCTCTCCCCCCTCTCATTTAATACCATAAACATCAAGTTCTTTTGTTTACATCTCCCCTCTCATGAAGTGACATCTCTCTGTCTCTTTATTAGAGAGAGAGAGAAACAGAGCCTGTGGTATGTTGAATTGTCTGGTGAACGATTAGTTTTTTTCTGCACTGCAGATCATGGACTCTCTTGGGGGCTTTGCTTTTGCTTGCCTGTTGGGTGGTGGTCGCTGATGGTTTTTACTGAAATAAGTGGGGGCGGGAGAGTGTTGATGCTTGTCCATGAGAAGGGGGAGAGGGGGTTTTGGAGTTCTAACATTTTACTGTCTCTCATTCTTTGGGGTACTCTTCTGTTTTTGTGGATGTCTGCAGGAAGCTGGAATTTCAGGTTGTATGTTGTATATATTCTCTGATATTAAATAGAACTATTGAAGTAATGAACTATTGAACCACAGTTCTCTCCTCCAGGTAACATCCTTGTGACTCTCTTCTGCACTCCCTCTACTTCTACCATGTCTTTCCAGTACCTTTCTCCCCTTAACGTCATCTCTCCCTATTACTGCTTCCACCAGTCAGGGTCATGTATAATATGATTCACCATTCGTACATCTATCCCATGCTGTCCCCATTTTGATGATGGTGACTCCAAGGCTACAGTTCGGCAGCAGTTACGTGACACCAACGACCCTCTGAGCAAAGGCATAAGGAGCAGATTTAGGTCATTTGGACCATCTAGTCAGCTCCCACGGATGATTTATTTATTATTCCTCTCAAACCCATTCTTCTGCTTTCTCCCTGTAATCTTTGACACCCTTTCTAATCAAGGGCCTATCAACCTGCGCTTTAAATATACCCAATGATGGCCTCCACAGCTGCCTGCGGCAACTCATTCCACAGATTCACCACCCTCTGTTTAAAGAGGTTCCTCCTCATCTCTGTTCCAAAGTTCCCGAGAAGAGCAGGGTGGGCTTGCTTAGTGACTATGATCCACTAGCACCCATATCTATGGAGATAAAGTAATTCACAGTTTTTTATTATTATGTATTGCCATGTACTACTGCCACTTGACAACAAATTTAATGATACATGCCATTGATATTAAACCGGATTCTGATTCTGCAGGGCCGTCCTTCTATTCTGAGGCTGTGCTCTCTGGTCCTATACAATTTCACTATTGGAAAATCATCTCCAAGTTCACTCTATCTAGGTCGTTCATTATTCAGTAGGTTTCAATGAGATCCCTGCCATTCCAAAGTCTGAGTACACTTCCGGAACGATCCAATGCTTCCCATATGTGAGCTCTTACGTTCCTAGGATCATTCTCTTGAATTTCCTCTGGACCCTCTCAAATGCCAGCACATTCTTTTTGAAGATGAAGGCCCAAAGCAGCATTTAGTTCTCCAAGTGTGGTCTTAGCAATAAAGCCTCAGCGTTAAACCTTTGCTTTGATATTCTAGTCCTGTAGAAATGAATGCTGATGTTGCATTTGCCTTCTTACTACCGACTGAACCTGCAAATTTAACCCAAGGGAATCCTACACAAGGACTCCCAAGCCCCATTGTACTTCCACTTTCTGAATTTGCTCCCTGTTTAGAAAATTGTCTATGCCTTTATTTCTTCTACCAAAGTGCATGGCAGTACGCTTCCTTACACTGTATTCCACCTGCCATTCTCCTTTGCCCATTCTCCTAATCTGTCTAAGTCCTTCTGTAGACTCCCTGCTTCCTCAACATGACCTGCCCCTCTGCTTGTCTTTGTATCATTCAGAAACTGGGCCACAAAGCCATCAGTTCCGTCATCCAGATCATCAAAATCTAATCCGAAAAGCAGCGGACTCAACACTGACCCCTGTGGAATCCCACTAGTCACCAGCAGCCAATGAGGAAAGCTGCCCTTTATTCACACTCTTTGCCTTTTGCCAGTCAGCCATTTTTTTTGTCATGCTAATATCTTTCCTGTAATACCATGGGTTCTTATCTTGTTCAGCAGTCTCATGTGAGGCACCTTGTCAAAGGCCTTCTGAAAATTCAAGTTCTAGGCATTGCATGTTAAAACAACACACTGAAAATGCTGGAGGACCTCTGCAGGTCAAGCAGCAACTAAACAGTTGACGTTTCGGGCCGAGTCCCTTCTTCAGGATTGAAAAGGAAAGGGGAAGATGCCAAAGTAAAAAACTAAGGAGAGGGGAAGTAGGCTAACTGGAGGGTGATAGGTGAAGCCAAGTGGGTGAGAAAGATAAAGGGCTGGAGAAGAAGGAATCCGATAGGAAAGGTGAGAGGACCATGGGAGAAAGGGAAAAAGAGGACCAAGGAGAGGTGATAGGCAGATGAGAAGAGGTAAAAGGCCGGTGTATGGAATAGAAGAAGGGAGGGGGAGAGAAAATGTTTTTACCGAAGGAGAAATTGATATTCATGCTATCAGGTTGGAGGCTAAACAGGCGGAATACAAGGTGTTGCTCCTCCACCCTGAGGGTGGCCTCATCTTGGCACAAGATGGGTATCAGAATTGGAATTAAAATGTTTGGCCACTGAGAAGCTCTACTTATGCTGGATTGAGTGGAGTCCCCCGTTTAACGATGGAAGCTCCTCCTTACTCTCTGAGGATTTGCAAAAGTCTCTTGTGCTATTTAAAAATATTAAAAAGGGAAATTTTAAAATAGCTGAAATTAATTTTAATAGTTTATTTAAGGATATGTATACTTAAGATAATATTAAAGCACTGTTAAATCATTACTAAACTTAAATATGCCTTAATGAACATAAAAAGAGGCTGCAAGTGGAGCATTGCAATTCTGGTCACATCACGTCATAGGAAGAATATGGGGGAGAGGGTACAGAAGAGGCTTACCAAGATGCTGCCTGAATCGGAAGACCTGTGTTGTAAGGAGAGGTTGGACAAATGTGGGTTATTTTCTCTGCAACAGTAGAGGCTGAGGGAAAAACTAAGAGTAGCTTATCGAGTTATGAGTGGTATAGATAGACATCTTTCTCCCAGGGTCGTAATGTCCAACATTAGAGGGTGTGAATTGAAAGTGAGGGGTGGATAAGTTCAAAGGAGCTGTGTGGGGCAAATTTTTTTTTCACATTGAAAGTGGTGGGTACCTGGATTGTATTGCCTGGGATAGTGTTGGAGGCAGGTATGTTAGAAGTATTTCAGTGAGTTTTAGATGGGCACATGAATACACAGAGAATGAAGGAATATGGACTATGTGCAGACAGAAGGGATTAGTTTAATTAGGTGCTATATGGGTCTAATTAGTTTGCCACAACATTGTGGGCTGTTCCTGTACCGTTCTACATTCTATCTCCTCCGAGAAACACATTAGCTAAACTTATGTGGTGCTCCAGTTTGCTCTGAAAGACCTGCAGGTTGGTAGGGAAGTTAACTGGCCACTGTAAATTGTCCTTGACGTGCAGGTGACTGATGGGTATATTGCTGGCTATGTGGGAAGAAGGAAATGAGAATAGTATGGCACAAGAAAAAGTGGGTGCCTGGTGTTCACTCCAGAATCAATTGCTGAATGAATGGTCTGTTTCCCTGCTCTATGGTTGGTGCGGTCTTTCATTGATTCGATTGTGGTTATTACACTATTATGGATTTATTGAATATGTCTGCAGGAAAATGAATCTCAGGGTTGTATATGATGACATATGTCTGTTTGTTTGTTGATATTCATATTCAGAATGAACATCGATTTCTCCAACTTCTGGCAATGGGATGGGTAGGTACAATCAGGTTGGAGGATGTCCAAATAGAACATCCTCCAACCTGATTGCACCTACTCATCCCATTGCCAGAAGTTGGAGAAATCGATGTTCATTCTGATTATGAATATCGATTCCTCCAACTTCCGGTCATATCTCTGTCCTCCCTCCTTATCTCTTTTTTCGTTCACCATTCTGGTTTCCCTTTCACCCCTTCTCTTCTCCTCACCCCTAGAGGCT
Organism: Mobula birostris; assembly: GCF_030028105.1. Taxonomy (NCBI): domain Eukaryota; kingdom Metazoa; phylum Chordata; class Chondrichthyes; order Myliobatiformes; family Myliobatidae; genus Mobula; species Mobula birostris. The sequence continues at coordinate 12,960,351 of NC_092373.1, forward strand.
CTCCTCCTCCTCCACTTTCTCCTATAGTCCACTATCCTCTCCTATCAGACTTCTTCTTCTTCAGCCCTGTACCTCTTCGACTTAGCACCTCCCAACTTCTTACTTCGTTCCCCTCCCCACACACTCACCTTCCAGCTCACCTGTGGTACAGGAGCACCACTTAAGTTTAGCTAATTTGTATAGATTTATCTTTCAATGAATATAGAACAAAGAACAGCACAGGAACAGCCGACGGTGTTGTGCCTAACTAATTACACCTAAATGACATCTAACTAAATTAATCCCTTCTATCTGCACGTGGTCCATTTACCTCTGTTCTCTGTGCAATCACCGATCACCTGCCATCTTGTACTCCTCTCCCTCCCCCAACTTTTTAATCTGACTTCTGCCCCCTTCCATTCTAGCCTTGATTAAGGGTCTCGGCTTGAAGCATCGACTGTTTAATCCTCTACATAGATGCTGCCTGTCCTACTGAGTTCCTCCAGCATTTTATGCGTGTTGCTCAGGATTTCCAGCATCTGCAGTATTTCCTGTGGTTTAGGTATTTCTGTCACCATGTGTATTGCTGAGCCATACAAGTGAGATGTGCTCAGACTGACTGAAATTATAAATTGCGGTTTTCTCTTCAGACCAGCGATACGTTGTTCCTGTGCTTCTCCTGGTTGGATGGATCGTAGGGTGCGTGGTGGCTGTTTACTACATCTTCTCCTGACCATGAGAATGCAGCAGTAGGTAAATGATTCCTTCAGAAGATCAGGAACATAGAACATTACAGCACAGAAGCATACCTTTTGGCCCACTATATCTACGCTGAGCACAATAGCAAATTAAACTCATTCCCTTCTGCCTGTACACAATCCATTTCCCTCCATTCGTCCTGGATATTCTTGTGTCTATCTAACAGCCTCTTAAATGCCACTATTGTATCTGCTTCCACCACTACCCAGACAGCTTATTCCAGGCACCCATCGCTCTCTATGTAAAGTCTTGTCTCACACATCTTTTAAAAAAATTTCCTCCTCTCACTTTAAATGCATCTCCTCTGGTACTTGAAATGTCTGCCTTGCTTTTGGTTTAATATTGAAAGGCATGGACAGAGTGAATGTGGCAAAGTTGTTTCCCATGATGGGGTGTCTCTTACTAGAGGGCATGACTTAAGGATTGAAGGGCGCCCATTCAGAACAGAAATATGAAGAAATTTTTTTAGTCAGAGGGTGGTGAATCTATGGAGTTTGTTGCCACGGGCGGCAGCGGAGGCCAAGTCACTGGGTGTATTTAAGGCAGAGATTGATAGGTATCTGAGTAGCTAGGGCATCAAAGGTTATAGTGAGAAGGTGGGGGAGTGGGACTAAATGGGAGAATGGATCAGCTCATGATTAAATGGTGGAGCAGACTCGATGGGCCAAATGGCTGACTTCTGCTCCATATGGTCTTATGGTCTTATTATTGTTACACGTTCCAAGATACAGTGAAAAGCTTGTCTTGCTTATACAGTTCAAATCATTACACAGTGCATTATGACTGTCGAATCGATCTATACTGCTCATAATGTTATAAACTTCTGTCAGCTCTCCTCCCAACCTCAATACTCCAGAAAAAAAACTAAACAAGTGTGTCCAACCTTGCCTTACAGCTCATAGCATCAACTCCAGGCAGTTTCTGGGTAACACCGCTTCTCATACCCTCTAATCCGGTTTCTTCCGGCATGGTAACAACACTTTACAGTTCGGCAACCCCGGTTCAGTTTCCGCCGCTGCCTGTAAGGAATTTGTATGATCTTCCCATGGCCATGTGAGCTTTCTATAGGTGCTCTGGTTTCCTCCCACAGTCCAAAGATGTACTGGTTGGCAGGTTAATTGGTCATGGTAAATACTCCTGTGATTAGGCTTAGATTAAATTGTGGGATTTCTGGGCTCTCAATAAATAAATAAATACATAATTGAATGCTAAAAACATATGGGTTAGGAGGTTGATTGGTCGCCTGTGTGTAATAGGGTGGTGCAGGCTCATTGGTCCAGAAGGGCCTGTCACTGTGCTGTATTACTGAATAAAAAATAAAAACAAAATAATCCAGTCAGCATCCTGGTAAAAACTCATTTTCCAAAGCTGAATGTTATGCTATACCTGCAAAATAAGAAATTTCTAGAAAAGAACATGGAGCACAGAGAACATAGAGTATTACAGCGCAGTACAGACCCCATGGCATATGATGTTGTGCCGACCTTTTAACCTATTCTATGATCAATCTAACGTTTCCCTTCCACATACCCTTCCATCTTTCCTTCATTCATGTGCCCATCTGAGAGTCTCTTATGTCCCTAATATGCCTGCCTCTAGCACCGCCCATGATAACACATTCCATTCACCCATCATTTTCTGTATAAAAAAACCTACTATGATACCCTTTTATATTAGCCACTTCTGTCCTGGGAAAAACACGTTGGCTGTCCATTCGATTAATATCTCTATCATCTGATACAACGATATTAAGTCAGTACTCTTCCTCCTTCGCTCTTTTCCAGAATGAACTCCATCTACCATTTCTCATCCCAGCTCTGAATCCTATAAATCCTTGACAACCTTCTACACTATCCACACCACCACCAATCTTCTACACTATCCACGGCACCACCAACCTTCTATACTATCCACAACACTGCACTATCCACAACTCCACCAATCTTCCACACTGTCCACAACTCCACCAACCTTCCACACTGTCCACAACATCACCAGCCTTACACACTATCCACAACACCACCAACTTTCCACACTGTCCACAACTCCACCAACCTTCCACACCATCCACAACATCACCAACTTTCTACACTATCCACAACACCACCATCCTTCCACACTGTCCACAACATTATCAACCTTCATGTCAGCTGCAAACTTACTAACACACATTTCCACTTTCACATCCAAGTTATTGGAAAAGAGAACAGAAAAATGGGTTCAAGCCCACATGTGTGTTTGTTTCAGCAATCACCCATCATATGTGGAAAGAAGTTGAAAATTACAAACGTTGTATGAGCTTCCAAACAAGTGAAGTGTGGATGAAACTGTGGGGAGTAAGAACAATAGGGAAGTTCTATAATAGGAAGGGAAGTAAGCCTGTTTAAAGAAGACAATAACATCATAAGGCATAGGAGCAGAATTAGGCCAATTAAGGCTGCTCCACCATTTGATCATTGCTGATTTATTATCTCTCTCAACTCCATCCTCTTGCCTTCTCTCTGTATCATTTGATGCCTGTCTAATCAAGAAGCTATCAACATCCACTTTAAATATACACAATGACTTTGCTTCCACAGCCACTTGTGGCAAAGAAGTTTACAGATTCACTGCAAACTACTGAAGTCTACAGATTACTGGCTAAGAAATTTCTGCTCATCTCCATTCAAAAGCAGGACTTCCCAACCTGGAGTTCACGGACCCCTTGTTTAATGGTATTGGTCCATGGAATGAAAAAGGATGGGAACCCCTGTTCTAAGGAGAAATCCTCTTCTGAGACTGTGCTTCTGGTCCTAGATTACCCCACTATAGAAATCATCTTCTCCACATTCACTCTATCAAAGCCTTTCAATGTTCGATAGGTCTCAATGAGATTCCCCCCTCATTCTTTGAAACTCCTGCAAGTACAGGCCCAGAGCCATCAAATGCGCCTCATAAACCCTCTCAATTTTAGCATCATTCTCGTGAATCGCCTCTGGATCCTTTCCAACTCTAGGGACTCAAAACTTCTCACAAATGACAGAAAGGAAAAGGACCCTATTTGACAGGGGTGGTAATGAGACAAGTAATGAAATTAAATTTAAAACAGAAAATGCAAACACTGGGGTAACATAAGGTCATATCTGCTGAGTGTTACCAGCATTTTCTATTTCAGTTTTTTATTGTCGTGTACTGAGGTACAATGAAAATGCTATGGGACACAGCCGGAGCCTGATCAACCCTGGCTGGGTTGCCTGGGTGGGAATGTCTGATGTTGAAAGACCTGAAATACCCGGTGACCCCAGTTTACATCACTGATGATGTGTCCCAGCACATCCTAGGATGTATCTCAGCATCAGTACCAAGCTGCAATGCTATTGATTGAAATTTTACAATGTCCACAACTTTTTTTCCACTTACTGAGTCAAATTGAGGTGTAAATACAAACAGCAGTCTCTTTACTATTTTGAAATCAACTGATAAAATAGGAACAGTTTATAAGTTTTTACTGAGCTCAGAAAGGACAGAAGGTTAAACTGGAATTTGTGGTGCTCTTCCCTTGTTCTTTTAGAGTCATAGGGCATTACAGCACAGAAAAATGACAGAACCACTAACCACAGACACGACTTACTCTTGCCCACACTGCACCAGAATATGTGGATGCTGGATCAGCCTCTACAGCCACCTTTGGACCCAGCAATAGACAACTCTTTAGGAGAATATGACTTGACTTGAGTTTTCACACTGCTGGACTACTACAACACAGAAGTAGGCCATTCGGCCCATCTAGTCTATGATGAACTATTATTCTGCCTAATCTCATTGACCTGCAGCTGGACCATAACCCTGCATACCCCTCCAGTCCATGTACTTCTCCAAACCTCTCTTAATGTTGAAATCGAACCCAGATTCGCCACTTCCACTAGCAACTCGTTCCACACTCTCATTACCCTTTGAGTGAAGAAGATTTCCCTCATGTACCATTTAGACATCTTACCTTTCATCCTTAACCTATGACCTCTAGTTCTAGTCTTACCTGAACCCAGTGGAAAAAGCCTACTTGTATTTACCCTATCTATATCCTTTATAGTTTAATATACCTTTATCAAATCTCCCTTCCTTTTCCTATTCTCCTAGTTTATGGACTAATTTGCTGAATACTTTAAATTTACATGGGATGTTTTATAATTTTACCCTCATGTGTTTATTTTTTTTTGTATACAGGAACATGAGATTCCAGAACCGGAACAGACGATATGGATGGTTCTGATTCAGCAACTGTAAATGCATCCTGGACAATGGAAAACAGGATATTGTGATTTCACATCATGGAGAAATAAGATACAATGTTTCCTGCTTCACTCCTGTAATGATCATCAGTTGTAAACATCAATAAATTTCATGCTTTGTAGCTCAATTGGTTTAAGTTTTCTCTCGGATTTTAGTTCTTGCGAAACTAAATGTTTACAACTATTACACTAGAATTCTCATGATCATTGACTTGTGGTTTATCCGAACACAAATGCTGTGCAACCAGACATCCTTCAGGCAACTAATCAAGATAGAAGGACGCACACAAAATGCTGGAGGAATTCAACAAGCCGAGGAGAATAAACAGATGACGTTTTGGGCTGAAGCCATTTATTACGACTGGATAGGAAGGGGTTAGGAGGCAGAATAAGAATGCGAGGGGATCTTGTATGTTTTAGACCATAAAAACCTTAAGAATTAGGCCATTCACCCCATTGAGTCTGCTCTGCCATACCATCATGACTGATTTATTATCCTTCTCTATTCCATTCTCCTGCCTTCTTCCTGTAACCTTTGACGTCCTGACTGATCAGTAACCTGTCAAGCTCCACTCTAAATATACTCACTGACTACATTTCCACAGTTGTCTGTGGCAATGAGTTCCACAAATCCACCACACCCTGGCCAAGGAAATTCTTTCTCATTTCTGTTTTAAAGGGACATCCTTGTATACAGAGGCTGTGCTCTCTGGTCTTAGATTCTTGCAGTATAGGGAACATTCTCTCCATGTTCACTCTGTCTAGGACTTTCAAAATTATGTAGGTTTCAATGAGATCCCCTTTCATCCTTCTAAGCTCCAGTGAGTACAGGCCCAGAGCCATGAAATGCTCCTTAAACATTAAGGATTTCACTCCTGGGATATAAACACATTTTGTGTGTATTGTTCAAGATTTCCAGCAGCTGCAGAATCTTTTTTATCTTCAATTAATCTAGGTAGCTCTATAATGTTGGCACGTGACTGGAGGTTATTGACCCTCCTAATTGTTGGCAGAATCATCATAGATTCTACTGCAGTCATGAAGAGAAGTGGGAATTATCTTAGTGTCCCAACAAACATTTCTCTATTAAGTTCAAAGTTCAAAGGAAATTTATTTTCAAAAGACATATATCTCCCCATATACAACTTCTGAGATTCATTTTCTTGTGGGCATACTCAACAAAACTAGAATAATAACCCTAACAGAAACAATGAAAGACCACCCAACACGAGGAAATCTGCAGATGCTGGAATTTCAAGCAACGCACATAAAAGTTGCTGGTGAACGCAGAAGGCCAGGCAGCATATATAGGAAGAGGTACAGTCAATGTTTTGGGCCGAGACCCTTCGTCAGGACTAACTGAAAGAAGAGCTAGTAAGAGATTTGAAAGTGGGAGGGGGAGGGGAGATCCAAAATGATAGGAGAAGACAGGCAGGGGAGGGATGGAGCCAAGAACTGGACAATTGATTGGCAAAAGGGGTATAAGAGGATCATGGGATGGGAGGCCTAGGGAGAAAGAAAGGGGGAGGGGGGAAGACCAGAGGATTGGCAAGGAGTATAGTGAGAGGGACAGAGGGAGAAAAAGGAGATATATATATATAAAACAAACAAATAAATAAATAAATAACAGATGGAGTACGAGAGGGAGGTGGGGCATTAATGTAAGTTAGAGAAGTCAATGTTTATGCCATCAGGTTGGAGGCTACCCAGACGGAATATAAGGTGTTGTTCCTCCAACCTGAGTGTGGCTTCATCTTGACAGTAGAGGAGGCAATGGATGGACCACCCAACTTAGGCTTTCAACCTGTGTGCAAAAGACAACAAATTGTGCAAATAAAAAAGTAATAAATAAATATCAAGAACATAATGAGATGAAGAGTCCTTGAAAGTGAGTCTATTGGTTGTGGGAACACTTCAATGATGGGGCAAGTGAAGGTGAGTGAAGATATCCCCACTGGTGCTAGAACCTGATGGTTGAGGGGTAATAACTGTTCCTGAACCTGGTGGTGTGATTCCTGAGGCTTCTGCACCTTCTTCCTGATGGCAGCAACAAGAAGAGAGCATGTCCTGAGTGGTGGGGGTCCCTGATGAGGAATGCTACTTTCCTGCAACAACAATTCGTGTACATGTGCTCGTGGTGGGGAGGAATGGAGACAGGCTTACCCCTATTGCCATCAATGGATCTTGGGTTGAGAGGGTGAACAGCTGTAAGTTCCTTGGCATACACATCACGGAGGATCTCATATGGTCTATCCATATTGGCTGTGTGGTAAATAAAGAACAACAGCACCTCTTTCACCTCAAACAGTTGAAGAGGTTTAGTATGGGTCCCTAAATCCCAAGAGCTTTCTGCCGGGGGACAATTGAGAGCATTCTGACTGGCTGCATCACTGTCTGGTATGGGAACTGTAATTCACTCAATTGCAGCACTCTGCAGAGAGTGGTGCGGACAGCCCAGCACACCTGTAGTTGTGAATTTCACACTATTCAGGACATTTAAAGAGACAGGTGCGTAAAATGGAGCCAAAGGATCATTGAGGACTCGAGTCACCCCAACCACAAACTGTTCCAGCTGCTACCATCTGGGAAACGGTACCACAGCATGAAAGCCAGGACCAATAAGCTCCGGGACAGCTTCTTCCACCAGGCCATTAGATGGATTAATTTATGCAGACACAACTGTATTTCTATGTTATATTGACTGTCCTGCAGTACATACTGTTCATTATAAATTACTATAAATTGCACATTGCACATTTAGACAGAGATTGATCAGTATGAAGTTGTGGGCATCACTGAGTCAGGCTGAAAGAAGGCCGCATTAGGAACTTAATTTCAGGGGTATACTTTGTATCATAAGGACAAGCAGGAAGGCACAGGCAGTGTTGTGGCTCTGTTGGTCAGAGATGGAATTACAGCTTTAGAAAGAGGTGATATTGAATCTTTCTGGGTGGAGCTAAGAAACTACAAGGTAAAAAAAAAATTATGGAAATCATATATAGGTCTCCAGATAGTAAACAAAATGTGGGGTTGAGATTGTAAAGGGAGCTGGAAAAGGCATGTAATACGGGTAATGTCACAATTATAATGGGTGACTTCAATATGCAAGGGGATTTGGAAAATCAGGTTGGTGTCAGATCACAAGAGAGGGAATTTGTTGAATGCCTGTGAGGTGGCGTTTTAGAGCAGCTTGTGGTTGAACCTACTAGTGGAAAGGTTATCTTAGTTTGGGTAGTATGTAATAATCCAGACTTATTAAGGAAGTTAACGTAAAGAAACCCTTAGGAGACAGTGATCATAATATGATAGAATTCATCCTGCAATTTGAGAGGGAGAAGCATGAGTCACACATATCAGTATCACAATGGAATAATGGGAATTACAGAGGCATGAGCGTGGAGCTTGCCCAGCTGATTTGCAGGAGGATGCTGGCGGGGATGATGACAGGACTGAGATGGCTAAAGATTCTGAGAATAGCTCACAAGACGCAGGATGAATACGCTCATGGAAAATGTTCTCAAATGGCAGGGGCTAGGCAACCATAGCTGACAGAGGAAGCGAAGGACTGCATAAACACCGAGGAAAGGGCATACAAGGGCAAAAGTGAGTGGAAAGTTGGATGATTGGAAAGCTTTTAAAATCCAACAAAGAGAAACTAAAAAAGCTATAAGAAGGGAAAAGATGAAATATGAGCGAAAACTAGCCAATTATATATAGCAGGATACAAAATGTTACACCTTAACAGACGGGCGACCAGCGTTCTGGCAGGCAGGTTTGCACTGCTACACCGGTGTGCTTAAACTGAGTAGTGGGGGGGAGGGAATGAACTGGAAATATAAGGATGAAGTTAAAGGAAATTAGAGAATAAGAGAAGTTAAGAAAGACAACAGAACTAAAGGGGCAGAAAGATCAGGAAGGGATTGGAGAGTATGGGCATGTGCAATAGGAATCGATGTGAAAGGTGAGGGGAATCAAAGTATTACTTTAAAAGGATTAAAAGTAGTATATATGAATACATGGAGTATAAGAAATAAAGTGGATGAGCTTGAGGCTCAGTTGGAAATTGGCAAGTATGATGTTGTGGGAATAACAGAGACATGGCTGCAAGAGGACCAGGGCTGGGAAATGAATATTCAGGGATATACATCCTATCGAAAGGACAGACAGGTGGGCAGAGGGGGTAGGGTGTCTCTGTTGGTGAGGAATGAATTTCAGTCCCTTGCGAAGGGGGACATAGAATCAGGAGATGTAGCGTCAGTATGGATAGAACTGAGAAAACTGTAAGGGCAGAAATACCCTGATGGGAGTTATCTACAGGCCCCCAAACAGTAGCCTGGATATAGGGTGCAAGTTGAATCAAGAGTTAAAATTGGCATGTCGCAAAGGTAACGCTACGGTTGTTATGGGGGATTTCAACATGCAGGTAGACTGGGAAAATCAGGTTGGTACTGGACCCCAAGAAAGAGAGTTTGTGGAATGCCTCAGAGATGGATTCTTAGAGCAGCTTGTATTAGAGCCTACCAGGGAGAAGGCAGTTCTGGATTTAGTGTTGTGTAATGAGCCAGATTTGATAAGGGAGCTCAAGGTAAAGGCGCCATTAGGAGGTAGTGACCATAATATGATAAGATTTAATCTACAATTTGAGAGGGAGAAGGGAAGATCGGAAGTGTCAGTATTACAGTTGAACAAAGGGGACTATGGACGCATGAGGGAGGAGCTGGCAAAAGTTAACGGGAACGATACCCTAGCAGGGATGACAGTGGAACAACAATGGCAGGTATTTCTGGGAATAATACAGAAGGTGTAGGATCAGTTCATTCCAAAGAGGAAGAAAGGTTCTAAGGGGAGTAAGGGTTGACCCTGGATGACAAGGGAAGTCAAGGACAGTATAAAAATAAAAGAGAGGAAGTATAACACAGCAAGGATGAGTGGGAATCTAAAGGATTGGGAGACTTTTAAGGAGCAACAGAAGATAACGAAAAAGGTAGTACTGGGGGAAAAGATGAGGTATGAAGGTAAGCTAGCCAAAAATATAAAGGAGGGTAGTAAAAGCTTCTTTTGGTGTGTGAAGGGGAAAAAACTAGTTAAGACCAAAATTGGGCCCTTGAAGATAAAAACGGGTGAAATTATTATGGGGAACAAGGAAATGGCAGATGAGCTGAACAGGTATTTTGGATCTGTCTTCAATAGGGAAGACACAAACAATCTCCCAGATGTAATAGTGGCCAGAGGACCTAGGGTAACAGAGGAACTAAAGGAAAATTGCATCAGGCACAAAATGGTGTTGGGTAAACTGATGGGACTGAAGGTTGATAAATTCCCAGGGCTTGATGGTCTGCATCCCAGGGTACTTAAGGAGGTGGCTCTAGAAATTGTGGACGCATTGGTAATCATTTTCCAATGTTCTATAGATTCAGGATCAGCTCCTGTGGACTGGAGGGTAGCTAATATTATCTCACTTTTTAAGAAAGGAGGGAGAGAGAGAAAACAGACATCAGTGGTGGGGAAGATGCTGGAATCAATTATAAAAGATGTAATAGCGGCATATTTGGATAGCAGTGGCAGGATAGGACTGAGTCAGCATGGATTTACGAAGGGGAAATCATGCTTGACTAATCTTCTGGAATTTTTTGAGAATGTAACTATGAAAATGGACATGGGAAAGCCAGTGGATGTAGTGTACCTGGACTTTCAGAAAGCCTTTGATAAGGTCCCACATAGGAGGTTAGTGTGCAAAATTAGAGCAAATGGTATTGGGGGTAGAGTACTGACATGAATAGAAAATTGGTTGGCAGACAGGAAACAAAGAGTAGGGATTAATGGGTCCTTTTCAGAATTGCAGGCAGTGACTAGTGGGGTACCACAATGCTCGGTCCTGGGACCACAGCTATTTACAATATACATTAATGATTTAGATGAAGGGATTAAAAGTAACATTAGCAAATTTGCAGATGACACAAAGCTGGGTGGCAGTGTGAAATGTGAGGAGGATGTTATGAGAACGCAGGGTGACTTGGACAGGTTGGGTGAGCGGGCAGATGCATGGCAGATGCAGTTTAATGTGGATAAATGTGAGGTTATCCACTTTGGTGGCAAGAACAGGAAGGCAGATTACTATCTGAATGGTGTCAAGTTAGGAAAAGGGGAAGTACAACGAGATCTAGGTGTCCTTGTTCATCAGTCACTGAAAGTAAGCATGCAGGTACAGCAGGCAGTGAAGAAAGCTAATGACATTTTGGCCTTCATAACAAGGGGAGTTGAGTATAGGAGCAAAGAGGTCCTTCTGCAGTTGTACAGGGCCCTGGTGAGACCACACCTGGAATATTCTGTACAGTTTTGGTCTCCAAATTTGAGGAAGGATATTCTAGCTATTGAGGGAGTGCAGCGTAGATTCACGAGGTTAATTTGCGGGATGGCGGAACTGTCATATGTTGAAAGATTGGAGTGACTGGGGTTGTATACACTGGAATTTAGAAGGATGAGAGGGGATCTGTTTGAAACATATAAGATTATTAAGGGATTGGACACGCTAGAGGCAGGAAACATGTTCCCGATGTTGGGGGAGTCCAGAACCAGAGGCCACAGTTTAAGAATAAGGGGTGGACAGTTTAGAATGGAGTTGAGGAAAAATTTTTTCACACAGAGGGTTGTGGTTCTATGGAATGCTCTGCCTCAGAAGGCAGTGGAGGCCAATTCTCTGGATTCTTTCAAAAAAGGGTTAGACAGAGCTCTTAAAGATAGCGGAGTGAAGGGATATGGGGAGAAGGCAGGAAAAGGGTACTGATTGTGGATGATCAGCCATGATCACAGTGAATGGTGGTGCTGGCTCGAAGGGCTGAATGGCCGACTCCTGCATCTATTGTCTATTGTTTTTCTGGTAATTTAAGCGTAAAAGGGAGGTGAGAGTTGATATTGGACCATTGGAAAGTGATGCTGGTGAAGTAGGATTGGGCAACAAGAAATGGCAGATGAACTTAATGAATACTTTCCATCAGTCTCGACTGTAGAAGACACTTGCAGTGTGCTAGTAGTCCATGAGTGTCAGGGAGCATGAATGAGTGCCATTGCTATTGCAAAGAAAAAAGTGCTAGGCAAACTCAAAGGTCTTAAGGTGGGTAAATCACCTGGAGCAGATGGACTACATCCCAGAGTCCTGGGAGAGGTTGCTGAAGAGATAATGGATGCATTGGTCATGATCTTTCAAGAATCACTTGAATATGGCATGGTCCCGGAGGACTAGAAAACTGCAAATGTCATTCCACTATTTAAGAAGGGAGGAAGCCAAAAGAAAAGATATTATAGGCTGGTTAGTTTGATGTCAGTGGTTGGTGAAGTGTTGGAGTCTATTTTTAAGGATGAGGTTTTAGTGTACTTGGAGACTAATGATAAAATGTCGAAGTCAGCATGATGGTTTTCTATGTTTCTATGTTTCTATTTCTGTAAAGGGAAATCTTGCCTGACAAATCTACTAGAGTTCTTCAAGGAGGTAACAGGCAGGGTGGACAAAAGAGAGTCAGTGAACGTCGCTTACTTGGATTTTCAGCAAACATTTGATAAGGTGCAACAGATGAGGCTGCTTAACATGATAAAATCCCATGGCATTACAGGAAAGATACTGGCATGGATAGCGGAATGGCTGACAGACAGGAGGCAGCGAATGGGAATATAGGGGGCCTTTTCTAGTTGGCTGCCAGTGACTAGTGGTGTTCCTCAGAAGTCAGAATTGGGACCACACTTTTCACATTGTTTGTTAATGATTTAGATAATGAAATTGATGACTTTATAACAAAGTTTGTGGATGATAAGAAGATAGCTGGAGGGTCAGGTAGTGCTGAGGAAGCAATGCAATTGCAGCAGGGCTTAGGCAAATTGGAAGAATGAGTAAAAAAAAGTGGCAGACGGAATACAGTGTTGGGAAATGTATGATGATCCATTTTGGTAAAAGGAACAATAGTACAGACTATTATCTAAATGGGGAGAAAATTCAAACATCGGAAGTGCAGAGAGATTTAGGAGTCCTCGTGCAAGACTCCCAGAATGTTAACTTAAAGGTTGAGACTGTGGTAAAGAAGGTAAAAGCAGTGTTGGCATTTATTTTAAGGAGAATAGAATATAAAAGCAAGGAGATAATGCTAAAGCTTCATAAGACACGCTTTGAGAATAGTCAACTGTTTTGGACCCCATATTTCAGAAAGGATGTGTTGTCATTGGAGAGAGTCCAGAGGAGGTTCACAAGGATAATTCTGGGAATGAAGGGGTTAACAAATAAGGAGTGTTTGGCAGCTTTGGCCTGTGCTCACTGAAATTTAGAAGAACTGGGGGGGGTGGGGGGGGGGACAAATCTCTTTGAAACGCACCAAATGTTGAAAGGACGAGAAAAGGTGAATGTGGAGAGGTTGATTCCCCTGGTGCTGGCATCCAGAACTTGAAGGCACAGCCTCAAAATTGAGCGGCAACCTTTTAGAACAGGTAAGGAGGAACTCTTTTAGCCGGAGTAGTAAATCTGTGGAATGCTCTGCCACAGACCACAGTGGAGGTCAAATCTGTGGGTATATTTAAGGCGGAAGTTGATTATTTTCCTAATTGATTAATGTGACATAGTTAATTCAGAAACAAAGGTTCTGAACTTAAAGAGGGGTAACTTTGAAGGTATGGAACGTGAATTAGCTAAGATAGACTGGCAAATGACACTTAAAGGGTTGACGGTGGATATGCAATGGCAAGCATTTAAAGGTTGCATGGATGAACTACAACAATTGTTTCATCCCAGTTTGGCAAAAGAATAAATCAAGGAAGGTAGTGCACCCGTGGCTGACAAGAGAAATTAGGGATAGTATCAATTCCAAAGAAGAAGCATACAAATTAGCCAGAGAAAGTGGCTTACCTGAGGACTGGGAGAAATTCAGAGTTCAGCAGAGGAGGACAAAGAGCTTAATTAGGAAGGGGAAAAAAGATTATGAGAGAAAACTGGCAGGGAACATAAAAACAGACTGTAAAAGCTTTTATAGATATGTAAATAGGAAAAGACTGGTAAAGACAAATGTAGGTCCCCTGCAGACAGAAACAGGTGAATTGATTATGGGGAGCAAGGACATGGCAGACCAATTGAATAATTACTCTGGTTCTGTCTTCACTAAGGAGGACATAAATAATCTTCCAGAAATAGTAGGGGACAGAGGGTCCAGTGAGATGGAGGAACTGAGTGAAATACATGTTAGTAGGGAAGTGGTGTTAGGTAAATTGAAGGAATTGAAGGCAGATAAATCCCCAGGGCCAGATGGTTTGCATCCTACAAAGGGAGTACAAAGAAGGTTCACCAGATTGATTCCTGGGATGGCAGGACTTTCATATGAAGAAAGACTGGATGAACTGGGCTTGTACTCGTTGGAATTTAGAAGATTGAGGGGGGATCTGATTGAAACGTATAAGATCCTAAAGGGATTGGACAGGCTAGATGCAGGAAGATTGTTCCCGATGTTGGGGAAGTCCAGAACGAGGGGCCACAGTTTGAGGATAGAGGGGAAGCCTTTTAAGACTGAGATTAGGAAAAACTTCTTCACACAGAGAGTGGTGAATCTGTGGAATTCTCTGCCACAGGAAACAGTTGAAGCCAGTTCATTGGCTATATTTAAGAGAGAGTTAGGTATAGCCCTTGTGGCTATGGGGGTCAGGGGGTATGGAGGGAAGGCTGGGGCGGGGTTCAGAGTTGGACGATCAGCCATGATCATAATAAATGGCGGTGCAGGCTCGAAGGGCCGAATGGCCTACTCCTGCACCTATTTTCTATGTTTCTATGTATCAAAGGACATGGTGAGAAGGCCGGTATATGGGATTGAGTGGGATCTGGGTTCAGCCATGATGGAATGGTGGAGTTAATTCAATGGGCTGAATGGCCCAAATCGGCTCCTATGGTCCAATCTGTGGGGATTGGAAGCAACATCTCCACCTTGCTGACAATCAACACTGGTGCACCTCAGGAACGTGTGCTTAGTCCACTACTCTACTCTCTCTATACTCATGACTGTGTGGCTGGGTATAGTTCAAATGCCATCCATAAAATTGCTGATGATACAGCGATTGTTGGCAGAACATTTAGATGGTGATTAGAAGGTATACAGGAGCGAGGTATACCAACTAGTTGAGTGGCGTCGCACCAACAACCTTGCACTCAACATCAGTAAGACTAAAGAGCTGATTATGGACTTCAGAAAGCATAAGACAAGGGAAAATGCATGATTCCTCATAGAGGGGTCGGAAGTGGAGAAAGTGAGCAATTTCAAGTTCCTAAGTGTTAATGTCTCTGAGGACCTAATCTTGTCCCAACATATCAATGCAGCTATAAAGAAGGCAAGGCAGCAGCTAAATTTCATTAGGAGTTTGAAGAGATTTGGTGTATCACCTAAAACAGTCACTAACTTCTACTGATATATCATGGAGCGAATTCTGACTGGCTGCATCACCATCTGGTTTCGGGGGTGAGGGACAACAGGATAGAAGTAAGCTGCAGAGAGTTGTAAAATTAGGCAGTTCCATAATGGGCATTATTAGTCTTTGTAGTACCCAAGACATCTTCAAAATGCGGTGTCCATCATTAAGGACCTCCATCACCCAGGACAAGCCCTCTTCTTATTCTTACTATCAGGAAGGCGGTGCAGAAGCCTGGAGCCATAAACCCAATGATTCAGGAGCAGGCTCTTCCCCTCTGCCAACTGACTTCTGAGTGGACTTTGAACCTATGAACGCTACCTAACTACTTTTTTAAAATATCTGTTTTGCACGACTTATTAAGCTTTTTATATTGTAATTTTCTATATTATCATATATCATTGTACTACTGCCAGCAAGTTAACAAGTTATATAAGTTATCACACATCATAGACTGATGGGTCTGTACTGTGCTGCACTTTCCTGTGTTCTATGTTCAATGACTGTTGATGAAGTACCCTGTATTGGCAATCTGGGTGGTATCTCAGTTTATCACTCCTTCCAGTTGCCTTTGGTCTCTTTGTTCGGGGAGACTTTCAACAATCCATGTCAATGAGCTCTTGTTCTCAGCCACACTGTTGACACAGCACTAGGCTAAAGATAGTTTGAATGACTGAAAGGGTTTTGACAGTAGGTGGCAGGGTTCAACAGCTGTGTGCTCTAATACACTGTAACTTATTTCACTACTGTGGCTTCAGGCAAAGGGGAAAGTTAAAGCAGGCTGTGTTTAAGCTGGGCATTTTATCCTCACAGCTGTGCATGTGACCTTTTAACTTTGGCCATTGCTGCGATTGTTTTACACTGTGCTTCTTGTGTGTCAATGTTATTTACTTAATTGTTTGTTTGTTATTTTTTCTCTCTCTCTATTTATTTATTTGATTGTTTGCTAGCTAATTTATTTAGAGATACAGCAAATTAGCAGGCCATTTAGGCCCACCAGGCCAGTACTGCCCAATTACACCCATGTGACAAATTAATCTGCTAACCCGTATGTTTTGGACTGTGGGAAGGAACTAGAGCAGGCGAAGAAACCTTCACAGTCATAGAGAGAGCGTGCAAAACCCTTACAGACAGGGGCGGGAATCGAATCCGGACTGCTGGCACTGTTAAAGTGTTACTCTAACTGCTAACCTACGGTGCCACCCCAACAACACAATTAATCAAAACTTGAAGACATTTTTGACTAGTAATCTACTTCAGGTCAATTCCAATCATCTTAAACGGACAGCGTGCGAGGAGTATTGAAAGAATAAACATTCAATAGACTTTTTATCAGGTACCTCCTATACTTAATGAAGTGGCTACACTACGTGTATGTTTGTAGTTTTCTGTCACTTTAGCCCATCCACTTCAAGGTTCGATGTGTTGTGCATTCAGAGATGCTCTTCTGTACACCACTGTTCTAACATGTGACTATCTGAGTTAATATTGCCTGTCAGCCTGAACCTGTCTGGCCATTCTCCTCTGACCTCTGTTAATAACAAGCTGTTTTCCCCCACAGGACTGGATGTTATTTTTGTTTTTAAGTACCATTCTCTGTAAACTCTAGAGACTGCTGTGCATGAAAATCCTAGAAGATACTCAAACCACCCCGTCTGGCACCAACAATCATTCCGAAGTCAATGTCAATTAGATCACATTTCTTCCCCATTCTAATGTTTGGTCCAAACAGCAATTGAACCTCTTGACTATGTCTATGTGCTTTTATGCATTGAGTTGCTGCCTCATGATTGGCTGATTAGATATTTGGGTTAAACAGCAGGTTCACATAGCTGATTATCCCTCTAAACCCCATTCTTCTGCTTTCTCCCCTTAACCCTGACTAATCAAGAATCTGTCAATCCTCACTATAAATAAACCCAGAAACTTGGCCTGCATAGATTCCTGTGGCAATGAATTCCACAGATTCACCACCCTCTGGCTAAAGAAATTACTCCTCATCTTTGTCCTAAAGAGACAACCTTGTATACTTAGGCTATGCCCTCTGGTGCTAAAGTCCCCCACAACAGGAAACACCCCTGTCCTCATCCACTTTATCCAAACTTTTCAATATTCAGTGGGTTTCAATAGGATCCTCTCCCCCCAATGCATTTTTCTAAACTCTAGTGAGTACAGGCCCAGAGCCATCAAACACTCCTCATACATTAACTCTTTCATTACTGGGATTATTTTCATGAACCTCCTCTGAACCCTCTCCAATGATAACACATCCTTTCTGAGATAAGGGGTCTGAAACCAGTCACAGTACACCAAGTGTGCTCCATGTTTAGAAAATAATGTATGCTTTTATTCTTTCTACCAAAGTACATGATCATACGCTTACATACATTATATTCCATTTGCCAATTTCCCCAGTATCCAAATTTGTCTAAGTCCTCCTGCAGATTTTCTCTTCCTCAAAACTAGCTGATCCCCGATCTATTTTAGTACTGTCCGCAAACTTGGCTACAAAGCCATCAATTCTGTCATCTAGATCATTGACATGTAATGGGAAAAGAAGCGGATCCCACATCAATCCATGAGGAACACCACTAGCCACTAACAGCCAAACCAGAACGGCAACACTCACAACACGCTGGAGGAACTCAGCAGTTCGGGCAGCATCCATGGAAAAGATCAGTCGACGTTTCGGGCCGAAACCCTATGTCAGGATTCTGGCCCGAAACGTCGACCGAACTTTTCCACGGATGCTGCCCGACCTGCTGAGATCCTCCAGCATGTTGTGAGTGTTGCTTTGACCCCAGCAAACCAGAACAGCCCCTTTAGTCCTACGCTTTGCCCCTGCAAGTCAGCCAATCTTCTATCTCTGCTAGTATCTTTCCTGTTAATAACGTGGGCAATTATCTTGTTTAGCAGCCTCAGCTGTGGCACCTTGTCAGAGGCCTTCTGAAACTCCAGGTAAACAACATCCACTGACTCTCCCTTGTTTATCGTGTCTGTTATTTCCTTAAATAATTCTACCAGACTTGACAGGCAGGATTTCCTCTTAAGGAAGCCATGTTGTCTCCAACCTGTTTGATTATGTGCGTCCAAGTCAGCTGAAACCTCATCCTTAATAATTGACTCCAATATCTTACCTGTCCTTTCTTCTGCCTCCCTTGCTTCTTAAGGATTGGATTGATATTTTCAATTTTTTAGCCATTCTGAACTATTCCATAATCTAGTGATCCTTGAAAGATCACTAATAATGTCTCCACAATCTCCTCAGCTACCTCTTAAAGAACCCTGCAGTATAATCCATCTGGTCCAGGTGACTTATCTACCTTCAGACCTTTCAGATTCCCAAACACCTTGTCCTTGGTAATAGCAATTACACTCACTTCTGCCCCCTGACGCTCTTGAACTTCTAGCATACTGCTAGTCCTCCACAGTGAAGACTGCTGCAAAATAGTTAGAGATTTTCCACCATTTCTTTGTTCCCCAATTACCACCTCTCCAGCATGATTTTTCAATGGCCTGATATCCACATTCATCTCTCTTTTACTCTTCAAGGATGGGAGTTATACTTCATAAGAACATTGGTATCCTGTTATATTATTGGCTAGCTTAGCTTCATATTTCATCTTTTCTCCTGTTGCTTTTTTAATTGCCTTCTGTTGAGTGGCAGGGTGGAGATACATCTCTATAAAAGGAGATGTACAGAGCTCCTTCCGTCCGCTAACCTGCAAGTCATTCTTGGGCAATGTGTAGCACCTGCTTAGCCCCTGACCAGGGTCATGTGAAAACATGAGAGCAGGTGGTGGATGGTCCTATGAGCAGCTGGTGCATATCATGTCCTGGTTATGCGACCGCTGACACCTGGCACGATGTCTGAAGAGTACTGATAATGGCTGGAGGGTGGTGGGGTAGGGGAGGGACCACATTCTGCAAGGACACTGCCCAAAAGAAGGTAATGACAAACCCATTTATATGACATGGCACGTAATGATGATGATGATCTATTGGGTTAAAAGCTTCCCAATCCTCCAAATTCCCACTAATTTTTGTTATATTTTATGCTCTCTCCTTTGATTTTATGTTGCTTTTATATCCTTTTCACCACATCCTGCCTTTAGAATACTTCTTCTTTGGGATGTATCTAGACTGCCACTTCTGAATTGCCCCCAAACACTTAAGCCGTTGCTACTCTTCATTATCCTTGCAAGTGTCTCCTTTTAATCAATTTTGGCTATCTCTTCTCTCCTACCTCTGTGGTTCCCTTTACTCCACTGTAATAGTAATACACCTGATTTCAGCTTCTCCCTTTTAAACTGCAGGGTGAATTCTATCATATTACGATCATTGCCTCCCGAAGGTTCTTTACCTTAACCTCCTTTATCAAATCTAGTTCATTACTCAACAGCCAGTCCAGAATTGTCTTTTCCTTAGTGGTCTCAACCACAAGCTGCTCTCTAAAGCCATCTCAGAGGTATTCTACAAATTACCTCTCTTGGGACCAACACCAACCTGATTTTCCCAATCTACCTCCATATTGAAATCTCCTATGGCTATCATAACACTGCTCTTTTTACATGCATTTTCTATCTCCCGTTGTAATTTATAACCCACACCCTGGCTCCCCTTTGGAGGCTTGTATATAACTCATATCAGGGTCTTTGTAACCTTGCAGTTTCTTTACTCTACCCACAAGGATTCTGCATCTTCTATCCCTATGTCATCTCTTTCTAATGTTTTGAATTTACCAGGGCAGTCACTAATGCATGAGAACACTTGAAAGATTTAAGGAGGAGAAGATGGCTGTGTGACGGCAGTGCGCGCGGCCTCTCCGGTGAATGATATCTGTAATCTGTCAAGTAGGGGACCGTGCACAATTCTGATTTGATGGAGATGGACGTGAGAGTACGGAGGAACATCTGGGAAACTTCTGAAATGCCCGCTTCGCTGCCGCTGCTACTGTGTGGTAACCGGAATCTCCGGAGCAGAAGGCCCCGAATCCTCGGCTTTGCTTGTTTCAGCGGCCGGGGCGAGGTCGAAGGCGTTCGGCAGAGGATGGCGCTTGGGAGGCTGTATCGGAGGGGCTGGTCGGAGGCTCGAAATTTCAGACAGACGGACTCAGTGTTGGCTGTGGTTGGCTGCTTCCAAGGCATCGGCAAGTTGCCTGGAGGTTTATGGCAGGGAGTTTCTCCCTTTTGCCGCCAGCTATCGGGGACTCGGGAGTCGATCGATTCGGGGACCTTGAGCCTTTATTTTACCATGCCCATGGTTTGTTCCTCATCAAATTATGGTATTGCTTTGCACTGATGTAACTATATGTTATCATTATGTGGTTCTGTCAGTGTTAGTCTTTGGTTTGTCCTGTTTTCTGTGATATCACTCCGGAGAAACATTGTATCATTTCTTAATGCATGTATGCATTTCTAAATGACAGTAAAAGAGGACTGAGTGTTCTCATAATCTAATCTAATGAAGCAGAGGGGTCACCTTATGGAGGTGTATCAAACCGTGAAGGGCCAGATAAGGTGGATGGTAATAAACTTTCTCCCAGGGCAAGGGAGTCTGACACTAGACGGCATGGGTTGAGGTGAGAGGAGAAATATTTGAATTGGACCGAAGGGCAATGTTTTCGCACAGAAGGTGGAGGATATGTGGAATGAGCTACCAGAGGAAGTATTTGTAGAAGTAGTAGAGGAAATGATAATGGTTTAAAATTTATTTGGATAATTTCATGTACTAAAAAAGAGCAAAACTTTGCTGGAGGTATTCAACAGGTTGAACAGCAATTTTGCTCCCTTTTCTATGTGTATCAAAATACCGAAACATAAAGTGAAGTGCGCCATTTGCATTGTGGTTGTGCTGGGAACCACCCCACAAATGTGCCTGATGATAGCTGTGAGAAGATGGTATTTCCCAGATGCTGGGGATCCTTTCTCATATCCTTCGTAGGCAGCACCTCATACAGATGTTTTGTGAGTGTGCCCGCAATTGACCACCATGTTTTCAGTGATTATGCCCACGATGGACCACCATGTTTTCAGTGAATATGCCCACAATGGACCACCATGTTTTCCGTGGATGTGCCCACGATGGACCACCATGTTTACATGTGCAGGTGCTTTTCTGGGTTTACATGCTTGTGAACTATTCTGAGGTCTATGACTGGCCAAAATGGACAAGGACCGTTCAGGGTGCAACTGAACTGATGCATCAGGATCACATGTGCTCCCAGCACTGGCATCCCCACAGCTTACGACCCTTAACCTATACGGTATGAAACTGGAGCACCTGGAGGAAACTCAGGGGAGAATGTACAAACTCTTTATAGGAACCAGAAGGCTCCTTGATTGGCATGGGGATGTAGAGCTGAAGGGTCTGTTTCTGTGCAGTATAATTCCATTAGACCATAAGACACAGGAGTTGAATTAGGCCATTCAGCCCATCGGGTCTGCTCCACCATTCAATCATGGCTGAAGTATTATCCTTCTCAAACCTATTCTCCTGCCTTTTACCCATAACCTTTGACTCTTTTCCTAATCAAGAACCTATCAGACTCTACTTCAAATATACCCAATGACTTGTCCTCCATAGCCATCTGCAGCAAAGAATTCTACAGATTCGCCACTCCCTAGCTAAAGCAATTCCTCCTCATCTCTGTTCTAAAGACATGTCATTGTATTCTGAGGCTGTGCCAGCTGATCCTAGACTCCTCCACTATAGGAAACATCCTCTCCATACATCTATTTCAATGCATGTTAGGTTTCAGTGAGATACACCCTCATTCTTCTAAACTCCAGTGAGTACAGGGCCAGAGCCATCAGGTTCTCAGATACACTAACCCTCTCATTCCCAGGATCATTCTCAAGAACCTCCTCTGAGACCTTCTCCAATGCCAGCACATCATTTCTTAGATAAGCGGCCCAAAACTACTCACAATGCTGCATGGCCATTCTGCATTAGTTTTGTATTTGGGAATTGGAGGAAGGAGTCTTCAGTAATACAATCTATAATTCAATCTCCTACCATCTGGTAGGAGATACAGAAACATCTTAGCCAAGACAATAAGACTGAAAAACAGCTTCTTCCCACGGGCCGTTGTGCAGCTGAATAACGCTGCCCCTGGTTTGACAAAAGCCTCTGAGTGTTATAGACTATCAAAGTCACTTGTATGTAAATATGGGATTTTTAGCAAAATTAAGCCATACTGCATGCATTGTCAATATCTGTTTTGCACAGACTGGAGTAGCACCGCAATCTTGTTGTCTTGAGCAATGACAACAAAGTCTAATCTATTCTATTCAACTCTAAGCCCGGAAGATGTCCTGCCACAAATTCACAGCTGACAATGTTTTCTATGTTCCTCAGATGAAAATAAATCCATTATTCACTTAGGCCATTAAGAAAGCTTTTGGCACATTGCCTACATAAATTAAGGAATTAAGCACAGGAGATGGGATGGTATGTTGAAATTGTAAGAACATTGGTGAGGCCTAATTTAGAGTATCGTGTGCAATTTTGGTCACCTCCCGACAGGAAGCATAAATAAGTTTGAAAGGGTACAGAGAAAATTTACAATTATGTTGTCAGGTCTGGAGGACCTGAGTTGTAAGGAAAGTCAAGTCAAGTCACTTTTAATTGTCATTTAGACCATACCTGCTCGTACAGTACACAGTAAAAACGAGACAACATTTTTCAGGACCATGGTGCTACATGAACAATACAAAAACTACGCTGAACTACGTAAAAAACAACACAAAACACTAGACTACAGACCTACCCAGGACTGCATAAAGTGGACAAAACTGTGAAGGCATTACAATAACTAATAAACAAGACAATAGGCACAGTAGAGGGCAGTAGGTTGGTGTCAGTCCAGGCTCTGGGTATTGAGGGGTCTGATGGCTTGGGTGAAGAAACTGTTACATAGTCTGGTCGTGAGAGCCCGAATACTTTGGTGCCTTTTGCCAGATGGCAGGAGGGAGAAGAGTTTGTATGAGGCATGCGTGGGATACTTCATAATTCTGTTTGCTTTATGGATGCAGTGCGTGGTGTAAATGTCTGTAATGCTGGGAAGAGAGACCCCGATGATCTTCTCAGCTGTTCTCACTATCCACTGCAGAGTCCTGTGATCCAAGACGGTGCGATTTCCGAACCAGGCCGTGATGCAGCTGCTCAGGATGCTCTCAATACAACCTCTGTAGAATGTGGTGAGGATGGGGGGTGGGAGATGGACTTTTCTCAGCCTTCACAGAAAGTAGAGAGGCTGCTGGGCTTTCTTTGCTATGGAGCTGGTGTTGAGGGACCAGCTGAGATTATTCGCCAGGTGAACACCAAGAAATTTGATGCTCTGAACGATCTCGATGGAGGAGTCATTGATGTTCAGTGGAGAGTGGTCGCTTCATGTCCTCCTGAAGTCAACAACCATCTCTTTTGTTTTGTTCATGTTCAGAGACAGGTTGTTGGCTCTGCACCAGTCTGTTAGCCTCTGCACCTCCACTCTGTATGCTGTCTCATCGTTCTTGCTGATGAGACCCACCACGGTCGTGTCATCGGTGAACTTGATGATGTGGTTCGAGCTGTGTGTTGCAGCACAGTCGTGGGTCAGCAGAGTGAACAGCAGTGGACTGAGCACACATCCCTGGGGGGCCCCCGTGCTCAGTGTGGTGGTGTTGGAGATGCTGCTTCCAATCCGGACTGACTGAGGTCTCTCAGTCAGGAAGTCTAGGATCCAGTTGCAGAGGGAGGTGTTCAGGCCCAGTAGGCTCAGCTTTCCAATCAGTTTCTGAGGAATGATTGTGTTGAATGCTGAACTGAAGTCTCTGAACAGCGTTTGAACGTACGTGTCTTTTTTGTCCAGGTGGGTTAGGGCCAGCTGGAGGGTGATGGTAATGGCATCATCTGTTGAGCGGTTGGGATGGTATGCAATCTGCAGGGGGTCCAGTGAGGGGGGCAGCAGGGTCTTGATGTGCCTCATGATGAGCCCCTCGAATCACTTCATGGTGATGGATGTGAGTGCGACGGGACGGTAGTCGTTGAGGCAGGACACTGAAGACTTCTTTGGCACGGGGACGATGGTGACGGCCTTGAAGCACTTAGGAGCGATGTAGGAAAGATTGAAAAGGTTAAAGATTTATTCCTTAGAACATTGAAGATTGAGTGGAGATTTGATGGTGGTATACAGAATTATGAAGGGTATAGATAGGGTAAATGCAAGCAAGCTTTTTCCTCCTGAGGTTGGATGGAACTACAACCATAGTTCATAGGTGAAGTGTGAAAGTTGAAAAGTTTAAGGGGAACATGAGGGGTAACTTTTTCACTTAGAGGGTTGTGAGAGTGTGGAATGAGCTGAAAGCACAAGTGGTGCAGGCGACCGTGATTTCAATATTTGGATAGATAGGTGGATAGTAGGGGTATGGAGAGCTATTGTCCCGGTGATGGTCGATGGGAGTAGGCAGATTAAATGGTCTTGGCATAGACTGGAAGGGTCAAAGGGCCTGCTTTTTTGCTGTACTTTTCTATGCTACTGTATCTCTACTTGTTGAATTCTTTGAAGAAATGTGTATTGATCTTACCACCTCAACATTTATTGCAGGTTGTGCTTGGGTATGCTTCATGAACTGTTTACTGATCACCAGTGCCAAATCTGACACAAACCCTTTTCTTTTCTCCAGGACTTTGATGCTCATTTCTAATAAGCTATGGCGTGCATAAAGATTTTTTCCATTAAGATGAAGAAGAAGCAAGATAAGTTTCCACTTCTCCAAACTAAAAAGAAAACAAATTATATCCTTAATTGCAGTCTTCAATGACACTGTCTAGCCATCTCTAAGGGACTTGGATTGCAATTGCAGAACATCGGTATTAATTTAATTTGGAAAGGAAAATTAGATGCTTCTTTATTGTCTTACTAATGTTAGTAACACAATGATGCTTTTCCTACTTGCAAACACAAAATGCTATAATGCAAACAAGGTAAAAATTGGATTTGCTCTGTCTGAAATAATTGGGCTTTCTGGATCCTAAAGGCAGTGCAAAAACAAGGAATGAAGAAATTTCAAATTCACGAAGAACTGTCCCAGAAGGGGCCGTACACAACATGATGGAGTAAGATTCAAATAGGAGAGACACCAGACTAAAGATGACACGGGGCTACTCTTTATCATAGCCGTGATTGTATTTTATTAGGAGTCTGAGGGGATATAAGACTAAGGCATTGGAGCAGAATTAGGCCATTTGGCCCATCAAGTCTGCTCCACCATTTGATCATGGTTGATCCATTACCTTCTCAACCCCATCCTCCTGCCTTCTCCCCGGAACCTTTCAAGAATCTGTTAGCCTCCACCTTAACTAAACCCAATGACTTGGCCTCCACAACCACCTGCAGCAACAAATTCCACAGATTCATCACTCTCTGGCTAAATATCTCCAACGACTCCAGCATATTCCTACAGATGTGGAGAGCATTCTAACAGTTACAAAACCACCTGGTATCATGGGGCTAATGTGATAGGATCGGGGAAAGCTGCCGATGGTTGTAGACAACAGGAATTCTGCAGATGCTGGAAATTCAAGCAACACACATCAAAGTTGCTGGTGAACGCAGCAGGCCAGGCAGCATCTCTAGGAAGAGGTGCAGTCGACGTTTCAGGCCGAGACTCTTCGTCAGGACCTCTTCCTAGAGATGCTGCCTGGCCTGCTGCGTTCACCAGCAACTTTGATGTGTGTTGGATGGTTGTAGACTCTGCAAGCTGCTTACCATCGAGGACATGCTCAAAGGGTGATGCCTCAGGAAGGCAGCACTCATCATGAAAGACCCTTGCCATCCAGGACATGCCCTCTTCTCATTACTATGATCAATGACAAGGTGGAGGAGCTTGAAGATACAGACTCATCATTTTAATGACAGGTTCTTCCCCTCCACCATCAGATTTGTGAACGGGCCATGAAGCCTTGAAATCTCCCTCGCTATTTTGTTCTCTCTTTGTACTATATATTTATTTTTTTATATATATTATTATTTTAAATTATAGTAATTTTATGTTCTGCACTGTGAAGGAGCCACATATTTGTCTTCTGTCTGTCTGTATTGTATTTTGTGGAGAGCGTTTTATTGTGGGTTGCAATAATTTGTCGTATGCGTTGGGAGCATGGTAGAAGCAAATGAGCATAGTGACATACTCATGCTTTGTCCCAGTTAGTTCATTGAGTTGAGTTGATAGGGTTTGAGCTGAGGATAACAGTTTTTCATTTATTGTTAATTTGAATGCTAATTACTTTTATTCCACTTATTTTGTTATTTCACTAAATTTGGTTACCATAATTTCTAACATTGCTATACAAGATCGTTTGCGTTTGCTGGTTTTGTTATAGAAGATCGCCTGTACTTTTTTCAGCTTGGATCTCATTTGGAAGCGCTTAATACAGTGTTGAGTCCCTCGCTTAGTCTCTGAGTGGTTTTGGTTTGTTTTCACGTAACCACCAAACACTGTACTACTCCACAAAAAGCTAATTTCGTACTACAAACGTACATGTAGTGACAATAAATTTGATTCTGATTCTTTAGGGTTAAAAATTAATGGTTAAATGTGTAGGTTTTAAGGCAAAGGTGGCAATGAGGTTTAAGTAGAGAAGTCATGAACTTGGAGATATTCTAGCTAAAGGCATTGGCATTAAGGCTACAAGCAAGGGCGAGACATAGGATGTAGAAGATAAAGGACACTAGTGTGTTGATATTGAAGATTTAAACACAAGAAATTCAATTGCTTAATATCATTTCCTGTCCACAATACAAAGGATGAAATAAGTTTTACTCATGATCCATTGCAGCACTAAAAAACATAATACGATAAAGAACATAATAGTAAATAAACTGAATAAATATCAATACATAAGATCATTCATATACATAGGTTGGTTGCATGTACAATTAAGAAATATATTGAGAATAACTGGGCATAATTCTTGATATCAGCATTGGAATAGATTTCTCAGGAACTGGACTTATTTACAACCCATTAATGGAAAATGGTAGGATAGGTTACGCTATAACAGTGTCATCACTTAGATTGAAATGTCTTCCTTGTCCAAGGTTATCCTGTTTCAAATAAGATGATGTGGGAGGGGGCGTCACGTGATGACGTAGAATTGAGAGGTGTAAATCCAGCTCTCCCGTAAAAAATCAGCAAAGTACCGTTTAAACAAGGTAAAGCTAATAAATACTTTCCAAAAACTACTTATAAACTTCGTAAGACTACTCTACGATATGCCTCGTAAACTGCAACAGAAGAAGTCTGTTGTTGTGAAGTCGCCGCGAGATGGGAAGAAAAAACGGCCTACTGCAGCGATGGAGCCTCGGATTCAGGTTGGATCTCCTTCAGAGGAGACACATTTTATCTCTGGCGTAGAAGAACGGGGAACAATGGCGGCGGTAGTGGTGTCTCGGAAGAAGATGCCGGAATTGCGCATGCGCAAATCGACACAATTTAAACTACAAGAACCGACGGCCACTGCAACTGAAAGTGACTCAGCGTCAGAATTGGATATCACAGAGAATACAGATGAAGAAGAGGAGGAAGAACTGGAAGAGATTGGAAGTAAAGGAGACGATGGAGACATAAGAGAGGCTTTATTGCAGTTAACGGCTGAATTAAGAAAATTAAGAACAGAGCTTAGAGACGTGAAGATGTGCTATGATAAAGCTATGAAAAGACAGGATAAAATGGATAAGAAACTTCAGAAGATGGAAAGAACAATCGAGCATATTAACGATAGAGTGGAAAAAACAGAAAATAATGTGCTTGTTTGGAACACGGAAAGAAATCGACTCTTGGAGAAAGTGGACGTGTTGGAAAATTTTAGTAGACATAATAACATTAAAATTGTTGGTCTCAAAGAAGGTCTAGAGGGAGATAATCCAATAGAATTATTTCAAAGATGGATCCCGAAAACCTAACAAATCAAAGAGGAAGACCGATCAATTGAAATTGAGTGGGTACATAGAGCTCTGAGACCAAAACCACAAGATGACCAATATCCACGATCAATTTTAATCAAATTCTTAAGATTTCAAGAAAAGAAGGATTCTACAGGCGGCTGCCCAAGCTGCCAAGAAGAGAAAAGGGCCACTGATGATAGAAGGGAAGAAAATTTTTTTCTACCCTGACATAAGTTATGAACTTTTGAAAAGAAGGAAGAAGTTTAATCCAGTGAAAAAAGCCCTATGGGAAAACGGTTATCAATTTATATTGCATTATCCTGCAACCTTGAAGATTTTCTAACCTGGTGGAGAAAAAAGATTTTTTGACGATTACCGGAAAGCGAAGGAGTTTGTGCGAGATTCTTTGATATTCACCAGATACAAGAACAAACTTAGGGGAGCGAGATGGATTGAAGATGAAGACTGGGTCAAGGATTAGGCCTGTTGAATTTTTAGGCGGATGAATATATAAATATATTATTAATTATATGGGGTGGGGGAAGAAAGGTTAAAATCTGAGGAATATTAGCTGGGGATAATAACATTAATTTTCTTCTATATATATATATATATATATATATATATATATATATATAATTTTTTGTTACGGGGGAGCTGGAAGAAACACTGTCCAATCGTTACGTTATTCATGTGTGCAAGCGTGGCAATAGCAACGACCCGCACAATGGAGGGGGGTAGTGTTGTGTATCTTTTCATTCACAACATTAGTGGGGGGGTATTTTGTTTTTTCTTTTTTTGTATCTTATCTATCTTTTTTTTCTTTTTGCCTGGATGATTGGGAGGGAAACACATAGCAACATGGTGAAGTTCAAAGAGATTCCCCAGGGAACTATGAGAGTTGAGAAGCTAAATAATGTTTTAGATTTTAAGAGATAAATATGTAACATTTTTGAATATTTGGAACCCTTATTTATAGCTCCGATGATGAAGATCTGGGTTCCTTGGGGGAAAGTAACAAATATATATTAAATTTATTTTTAATCCCATGGAGCATGTGCAAACCTTCCAATATTCAGGCGGTTCCTTTTTTTTCCTTTTTTTTCTTTTCTTTTTAGGTAGGAGTATATATCGGGGGGGGGAGGGTTAAGGGGAGGGGGGAGGGTAGATTTTTTTTCTCATGTATCACTTGAAAACTCAATAAAAATTATATTAAAAAAAATAAAAAAATAAGATGATGTGTCCCAGTGCACATTTGTCACATGTATATCAAAAATTCAAAACATACAGTGAAATACTGAAGGTTGTTTGTGTCAATAAGCAATACCGTCTGAGGATGTCCTGGGGGCAGCCTGCAAATGTTGTCATGCTTCCTGCACCAACATAGCATGCCCACGACTTACTAACCTGTATATCTCTGAAATGTGGGAGGAAAATCAGAGCACCTAGAGGTAACCCACGTGGTGATGAGGAGAACTTTTTTACAGACAGAGGTGGGAATTAAACCCGCGTCAGTGACACTGTAAAGCACTACGCTAACCCCTAGGTTACTGTGTGGCATTCTCTTCATATGATTTCCCTTTGTAAGTTGAAGACAGTTCCTCCCCAGTTATGTATTTTCATGCTGGACTGCTAATATACAATGTCTTGGATAAAATCCATAAAAGGGGCCTCAAGTAATTTTTATTTCATGAAATCCTCCCAGGATAGCAATCGAGCGGATCAAATTTGTGCAGCTGGGCACCCCCTCTGCCCACACATTACGGAAAAATTATAACACCAAACAACAAAGGTTCCCCTAGCAACCACACTACTTCCAACCACCAATAAGAAATGCACATCCTGCAGTTCCATGGCAACAGTGAGAGGGATAATGAAGAATAAAAGTAAAAATCTTGCATTTGTATAGCACCGTATTACAACCTCAGGAATGTTCCAAAGAACTTGTTGGTCAATGACTTTTCCACTAAGTAATGCATGGCAGCACCATTACCTGCAAGTTCATTTCAAAGTTTTAACCATCCAGATCTTCATTATTGCCAGGATCATTCCTGGAATTCCCTATCCAATCGAACTCTGGAAGAACCTTCACGAGAAGGATCGTGGCAGTTCAAGGAAGTGGCTCCTCACCAGACTCTCATAGGCAGTCCGGTAGCAGAGTGGTTAGCTTGATGGTTTACAGGCCAGTGACCCGGTTCAATTCCCGCTGTGCTGTTGGTGAGGAGTTTGTACGTTCTCCCCATGACCACGTGAATTTCCTTCGGGTGCTCCGGTTTCCTCTCACGTTCCAAAGATGTAAGAGTTAGATTAGTAAGTTGGTGCCAGAAGTGTGGCGACACTTTCAGGCTGCCCCTGCACTTAATTCAGCTGCTTTGGTCGTTGATGCAAACAATATATTTTACTGTGTTACATGCTCAAAGAGATCTGTATTTTTTTGTGAGAATGATGCAATGGTCTTTTGGAGGTCACCTGATGTGATTTTCCCACCAATGTGAGGTCACGTGACGACATGTGCACCATGAATATATAAAGGAAGATCCCCAATGACGCAGTTAGTTTTTAGTTTGTAGATTTCCAGGTAGAACGTGCTGTTTCTTCGTTTCTATTGCATGTTTGTCTTTGTGACACAGTTTCATTTTTAAAACGGAGTATTGCGTTCTACTGTAAGATACAATATTATTGGACTGGAAATTTTTAGCTAGATGTGCTGATTTACTCAATTCCAACAGTAGAAGGGAGAGTGAAGAATTTATCGAAGTACAGGACCGAAGGATCGAGAGGAGTCGGCATCTTTTGGCAGCTTAATAAAGGATCAACCTTATTAAGTCTTTGTTGGAGGAGTAGCCACCTGCATTAAGGATAACTCTTGCCAAAAAGAGCAAAGAGTCCATGCAAAGGTTTGCTTTCACTCTCTAAAAGAATTTAAGGTCAGTTGGTTTAAACTGTTTATTTTTGGCATCGTGATTCCTTTGGACAAAACCAGCAGGAAAGTTGCATCTATGAAGAAATCCTTCTCCAGGGAAGTCTCTCCCAATTGAACGTGTAAATCTGTTGGACTTTCGAATTTATCGCTTTAAGAACTATATTTGACTTTATCACTTTAAGAACTGTTTTCGCATTTAACACTTTAAGAATCAGTGCTGAGTGACGAGTTGGTGAACGGCTGCATATCGGTTAACTTCCAGTTAAAGATTTTGTTTGTTTTTTTCCTTATCGTTTATCCGTGTTTAATAAATGTTTGGTTGCTTTTATATAACCTGTCTCGATTGATATTCACTGTTGCCAGTTACGTAACAACTGTATGCTTTGATGTACATGTGACAAGTAAAACTAATCTTTAGTGGGAGATTAGATATACGCAATAAAGGGTGCTTTGCTGTCATAGAGTCATAGAACGGATGCAGGCCATTCAACTTAACAATTCCATGGTGACTACAGTGCACACCCAGCTAGTCTCAATTTCCTGCATTCAGCTCATAACCCTCCAAGTGCTTCTGAAATGACACTGTTGTACCTGCTTCTACCACTTCCTGTGGCAGCTCATTCCATATACTCACTAAACTCTGTGAAAAAGTTGCTTCTTAATTCTCCCCTCTCATCCGAAGTCTTTGTCTCCTAGCATCCACCTTATCTGTGCCGCTGATGAGTTCATCCATTATTCTCCTCTGCTCCAGGGAACAAAGACCATAAGACCATAAGACAAAGGAGCAGAAGTCGGCTATTCGGCCCATCGAGTCTGCTCCGCCATTTTATCATGAGTTGATCCATTCTCCCATTTAGTCCCACTCCCCCACCTTCTCACCATAACCTTTGATGCCCTGGCTACTCAGATACCTATCAATCTCTGCCTTAAATACACCCAATGACTTGGCCTCCACTGCCGCCCGTGGCAACAAATTCCATAAATTCACCACCCTCTGGCTAAAAAAATTTCTTCACAATAAAGACCTAACACCCCAGACTCCTTAAAACCCTGTACACCTGGCAACATCCTCATAATTCACTTCTGCACTTTTTCCAAGCTTAAACATGCGTGCACTGAAAGGAAAGAATGCAAAGAGAAGAAGAGAAAAGGTTTTACTAATTTTTATTTTTTTTAACAGATACAATGTGGAACAGCCCCTTCAACCCAGTAGGCAACCCACCTATCTAACACAAGCCTAATCACAAGATAATTTAGACCACTAAGACCATAAGAGGTATAGGAGCAGATTTAGACCATTTGATCCATTTCCCTCTCAACCCCATTTTCCTGCTTTCCCCCGTATCCCTTCATGCCCTGACTAATCAAGAATCTATCAACATTCCCTTTAAATACACCCAATGATCTGTCCACTACAGCCACTTGTGGCAATAAATTCCACATATTCACCATCCTTTGGCTATAGGCTTTCTTCCTCATCTTGGTTCTAAATGATATACGGCTATGACCTCTGGTCCTAGATTCCCCCACGCTAGGAAACATCCTCTCCACATCCACTCTATCTAGACCTTCCAATATGTGATGTTTCAATGAGATCTCCCTCATTTTCTAAATTCCAGTGAATAAAGGCACAGAGCCATCAACTGTTCCTCAATGGATAAGCCTTTCATTTCTGAAATCATTCTCTTGACCCTCCTCTGAACCATCTCCAATGTCAACACATTCTTTCTTAAATAGGGGGTCCAAAACTGCTCACAATACTCCAAGTGAGGACTCACCAGTGCCTTATAAAGGCTCAGATTTACAGCCTCTTGAAATAAATGCTAACATTTCTTTTTGAATCCTCACTAACGACTCAGATTGCAAGCTAGCCTTCAGGGAATCCTGCACAAAGACGCCCAAGTCATTTTGCACATTAGATTTTTGAAGCTTCTCTTCATTTAAAAAATAGTCAATGCTTTTATTCCTTCTGCCAAAGTGCATGACCAAACACCTCCCAACACGGTATTCCATTTGCCACTTCTTTGCCCATTCTCCTAATATATCCAAGTCCATCTGCAGCCTCCTTGCTTCCTCAGTCTTCTTCGGTTGTCCATCGAAATCCGATGACGACATCCACTCCTCTAACGGTGAGATCTTTGATGACTATACAGTCCTATCCTGGACCCACAAGCTCTATTGCAGGTGGGACATGTATATGTGGTAGTGGTGGCAACCATGGCTGCATTTCTCCTGGCTCTCTTCTGCTGTCTTCTGGTTGTTCTTTCCATCTCCAGAATACGAACCCCATCCCTACACAGCTGTCGCCAAGTGGTACGGTCAGCAGCAACATCCTCCAGGTCCTCGGGTCTGATCTTGCACTTCCTTAAAGCATTCTTCATCTGATCTGCTTCTTCAGCCCTCCAGCTGAGCATCGACCATGTTGTAGCTGGCCGTATAACACTCTGCGGGGTAGCCGACATGGGGGCATCCTTATCACGTGCCCCAGCCACTGCAGCTGACGCTGGGTGATCAGGGCCTCAATACTCCTGCAGTTGGTCTTTACAAGTATTTCAGTGTGAGGCACCCGCTCACGCCAGGTAATTCCCAGGATGTGCTGGAGGCAGCTTATGTGGAAGCGCTCCAAGGACTTGATGTGGTGGTTGTAGGTTACCCAAGCTTCACAGCTATAAAGGAGGGTGGTGACACAGAGCGCTTGGTATACGGCGACCTTTGTGGAGGGATGAAGGCTCCTGTTCTGAAAGACTCTACGTTGAAGTCTCCCAAAGGCAGCTGATGCCTGTTTAATGCAGCTCTGGATGTTCACTCCTTTCTTCCCCAGTACTACGTGCCTCTCCACCTAACTCTGAATCTTCTGCAAACTTGGCCATAAGACCATCAATTCCATCGTCCACATCAACTTAATTAATTTCAAGTACATTTATTATCAAAGAATGCATAAATTATACAACCTTGAGATTTCCTTGCTCACAGGTAGCCACAAAGCAAGAAACCCGAAAGAACCCGAAAGAATTAAAGAAAAAAATAAAAATAAAAGACCAACACTTGATGTGCAAGAGAAAAAGGGAAAAAAATACAAATCACGCAAACAATTGAAGCAAACAACTGTGTTCCGAACCAAAACTGAGCCCTCAGATCTGAACCCTGGATCAATGTGGAATAGGCCCAAGGCTTCACTTATCAGTTCAACATATTCGTGGTCACGGAGCACAGCAGCTGGGGCAGTCTTCGTAGCCTCAGTGCCATGGAGATAACCATCACAGAGAACAAGTGAAATTGGCTCTCGTTAACATACAACATAAAAAGAAGTGGCCTCAAATGTATTAATGAGTATACAATAGATGTACTGCTTGTCACTGCCTTATTTTTATTTGCCCTTGCTAATGAGTCACGTCTACTCCGCCAAAGAAAAGTCAAAACCCTGCAAAAGCTCCTTTCTAAAATCTTTCACTCCCGGACCTGTATGAGGCCTCCTCCGCTGATTTGACTGTGACTGCACCTCCTGAGTTTCTCTACATCAGAATAGTGCCCGCATTGTGGTTAAATCATTGGGATAATGTCCAACACAATCAGAATTTCTTTCCCTGGAGTATAAAAGAATGAGGGGAGATATTTAGAGTATTACTTGCAGGGCTGGTTTCCCACAGAAAAGATAGTAATAATACTGAAAGAGTGCAGAGAAAATTTACGAGGATGTTTC
The DNA here is from genome assembly GCF_030028105.1 of Mobula birostris. NCBI lineage: Eukaryota > Metazoa > Chordata > Chondrichthyes > Myliobatiformes > Myliobatidae > Mobula > Mobula birostris. Next base: position 12,995,333 of record NC_092373.1, read on the forward strand.
AGGGTTTTGAGAACATGAATTACAGGGAAAGATTGAATAGGTTAGGACTTTATTACCTGGAGCAGAAGAAAATGAGGGGAGTTTTGATAGACGGATACAAAATTATGAGGGGCACAGATAAGGAAAAGGTAAGCAGAATAGAACTAGCGATCAAGGGTTAAGAGTGAAAGGTTAAAGGTTTCAGAGGAACCTGTAGTGATCCTCAGACATGGATTCAGATTCCATCAATGCAGCTCAGAAGCTAAACAGCTGAACAGGCTGTTCGTACATTCCCAGAATTTCAGTATGAGAATGACATCTGGGAAAATAAATCTGGAATGAAAATCTGGTGTCATGAAAAATTTCCATGAAATTATTGGATACCGTTCATTAATGCACTTCAGGGATTTCCCTATATTTTAGAAACATAGAAAACCTACAGCACAATTACAGGCCCTTCGGCTCACAAAGCAGCACTGAACATGTACTTACCTGAGAAATTACCCATAGCCCTCTATTTTTCTGAGCTCCATATACCTGTCCAGGAGTCTCTTAAAAGACCCGATTGTATCAACCTCCACCGGCAGCCCATTCCATGCACTCACCACTCTCTGCGTAAAAACCTTACCCCTGATATCTTCTCTGTACCTACTTCCAAGCACCTTAAAACTCTGCCCTCTCATGTTAGTCATTTCAGCCCTGGGAAAAGCCTCTGACTATCCATATGATCAATGCCTCTCATTATCTTGTACACCTCTGTCAGGTCACCTCTCATCCTCCGTCGCTCCAAGGAGAAAAGGCTGAGTTCACTCAACCTGTTCTCATAAGGCATGCTCCCCAAACCAGGCAACATCCTTGTAAGTCTCCCCTGCACCCTTTCTATGGTTTCCACGTCCTTCCTGTAGTGAGGCGACCAGAACTGAGCACAGTTCTCTAAGTGGGGTCTGACCAGAGTCCTATACAGCTGCAACATTACCTCTCGGCTCCTAAACTTAATGCCACAATTGATGAAGGCCAATACACCGTATGTTTTCTTAACCACAGAGTCAACCTGCACAACAGCTTTGAGTGTCCTATGGACTCGGATCCCAAGATCCCTCTGATCCTCCACACTGCCAAGAGTCTTACCATTAATACTGCATTCATTTTATCCTCTACCTTCACAGGCCCCCCAGGGCCTGCTGCAGTGAAGAATCCTCACACCAAGTTTCACAGTAGGGATGGTGTGTTTTTGGTGACGTGCAGCGTTTGGCTCACGCCAAACATGGTGTTTAGTCTGATGACCAAAAAGCTCAATTTTGGTTTCATCCTCCATCTGACTTCAGTCTTCCACTTGCCTTATAGCAATCTCCAGCTGAGATTTCATGTAACTTTTTTTCAATAATAGCTTTCTCTTTGCCACTCTCCCATGAAGCTGCAACTGGTCAAGCTCCCAGGCAACAGCTGATGTTTGCGCAGCCTCTCCCATTTCAGCCACTGAAACTTGTAACTCCTCCAGAGTTGTCGTAGGTCTCTTGGTGGCCTCCCTCACTCGTCCCCTTCTTGCACGGTCACTCAGTTTTTGAGGATGGCCTGCTCCAGGCAGATTTACAGCTGTGCCATATTCTTTCCATTTCTTGATGATTGAATTAACTGTACTTGAATTCAGTCACTTAGAAATTTTCTTGTATCCATCTCCTGACTTGTGCTTTTCAATAATCTTTTCATGTAGTTGCTTGGAGTGTTCTTTTGTCACCATTGTGTAGTTTTGCCAGGTTACTGACTCACCAACAGTTGGACCTTTCAGATACAGGTGTATTTTTAATACAGTCAATTGGAACACCTTGAGTGAACACAGGTAATCTCCATTTAACTTATTTGTGGAGATTTGTTTTCATTTTGACACAAAAGAACCTTCTTCTGTTGATCAGCGTCAAAAAAAAAATCCAAATTAGAGCTAGGGTGCTTAAGACTTTGCATAGTACTGTAGTACTTTTATGTATTGCACTGTACTGCTGCCACATTAAAAAAATGCTAATTTCGAGGGCATATGTGAGCTATGATAAACCTGATTCTGATATTGGTCTCTATTATAGACCGAGAGCTGGTAGGGGCAGGAAGAGGAGAATCATGGTTGGAAAAAGCAAAAGGGAGGGTTGCAGGAGCAGAAGGCACCAGAGAGATATTCTGTAATGATCAATGTTTGGAATCAAATGACCTTGCCTGGTGTCCCAGGGCTGGGTGTGTCTACAACTGTGCCACAGCCCAGCTCCTTATTCCTTCTCTGCCACCTCTCCCATACCCCTCCCACGGCTCTCAACCCTCGCCACTCCTGACATCCTTTGGTCTTGTCAGATTTACACATCTGTTTTCCACTCCACATTGACAAATATACTACTGTGCGCAGTACTGTATATTACCTGAGTTTCATTTTCATTGTTCCCTCGATTGGAAATGAACAAAAGCTTTCACTGTCTCACAGTACATATACAAATTTCAAAGTAAATTATTAAAGTATGTATATGTCACCACATAGTATCCTGATGTTCATTTTCTTGCTGCCATTCACAGTAAATACAAAGAAACACAATTGAATCAATTGAAAACCACACACAAATGAAAACTGACAAACAACTCATGTGCAAGTATAAAAAAAATAAATAAATCATACATAGTGAGAACATGAGTTGTAGAGTCCTTGAAAGTGAGTCTATAGATTGTGGAATGAGTTCAGTATTGAGATGAATAAGGTTATCTTCTCAGGTTCAGGACCCTTGTGATCGAAGTATAATAACTGCTCCTGAACCTGGTGGTGAGGACTTAAGACTTCTGTACCTCTTTCCTGATGGCAGCAGAGAGTAGAGAACATGGCTGGATAGCTGGGGTGGAGGTGGTATGTGATGATGGATGTTGCTTTCTTGGCATCACTCCTTGTAGATGTTCTCAATAGAGGGGAGAGTTTTTCCTGTGAGGCTTTTCTGTTCATGAGCTTTGGTGTTTGAGTACCAGAGCATAATGTAACCAGAACAGTTTGAACTGGATTGTAATTGCTCGTCATCATCAATATGTGCTGTGTTGTATGAGGTGGTGATCATAGTCTTTGGCGATGATTGTTCTTGGCGAATTTTTCTGCAGAAGTGGTTGCCATTGCCTTCTTCTGGGCAGGTTCTTTATGAGACAGGTGACCCCAGCTATTATCAATACTCTTCAGAGACTGTCTTCCTGGCATCACATATAACCAGGACTTGTGATATATACCAGCAGCTCATAAGACCATCCACCAGCTGCTCCCATGGCTTCACAAAACCCTGGAGCTAAGCAGGTGCTACACCTTACCCAGGGCACACCTGTAGGTTAATGGAGGAAAGAAGCACTTACACCTCCTTGGATAATTGGTATTGTTGTAATAAGCACAAAATGCTGGAGGAACTCAGGTCAGGCACCATTAGGATCTCTGCCTGAAACAGTGACTGTTTATTCCTCTCCATAGATGCTGCCTGACCTAACTGAGTTCCTCCAGCATTTTCTCTTTGTTGCTCCAGATCTGCTCTCTTGTTTCACCAGAGAACCTCTTGTGTTTTCAGTTTAGTTTATTCTTGTCACATTGACCAAGCTGCAGTGAAACTTTATTTTGCATACTGTTTATACAGATTTTATCATTACACAGTGCATTGAGGTTGAGTAAGGTAAAACCATGACAATGCAGGACCAAGTGTAACAGCTACAGAGAAAGTGCCGTGCAGGCAAACAGTAAGATGCAGAAACATCACAAAACACACAAAATATTGCAGGAACTCAGCTGGTCAGGCAGCATCTATAGAGAAAAGTACAGTTGACATTTTGGGCCAAGACCCTTCAGCGGGACCGGAGGGAAAAAGACAGGGAGTAGATATACAAGGTGGGGGAGGGGAGAGAGAAATACAAGGTGATAGGTGAAATCGGGAGGTTGGATGGATGAAGTAAAGAGATTGTGAAAGAGATACAGGGCTGGAGAAGGGGGAATCTGATAAGAGAGAACAGAAGGTCATGGAAGAAAGAAAAAGCAGGAGGAGCACCAGAGGGAGGTGAAGGGCAGGTAAGGAAATAAGGTGAGAGAGGCAAAAGGGAACGTAGAATGGTGAAGGGGTAGCCATCAACATAATGCAGAAACATAATGGGGTAGATTGGAAGGTCAAGAGTCCATCTGATAGTACAACAGGGCCATTCAAGAGTCTGATAACAGCAGGACTGAAGCTGTCCTTGGTCTGGTGGTATGTGCTTTCTGCCCATTAGGGGAGGGAAGAAAAGAGAATGGAGAGAAGGCACACACACAGCGATTCAGGAACAGCTTCTTCCCCTCTGCCATATGCTTCCTGAATTGACATTGTACCCTTGAAAACTACCACACTACTTTTTTTTATTTCTGTTTTTCCACTACTGATATAATTTAACAATTATATATATACTTACTGTAATTCAGTTTTTCCTGTTTTTATGTGTTACGTACCAGCAACAATAGATATGAAATCAAGTCGGGTTTTTAGAGATATACAATGAAATTTATTAACTTCTACTCAAAAACATAGAAAAATAAGCAAACGACTAACTTAAACAGAAGTTAACAGTGTTATGCGTCTATAGCTATCTAACAGTCGAACTTAGAGACAATTCTTAACAGATCTTACTTAAGCACAGTCTTAAAGTGGTAGTTTAAGAAGTCCAGGTGATTCATGAAATAAGTGAGAGGAGAGACTTCCTGAAGTAGTGATGAGGTCATTCTTGAAGAAACGAAGAGACCGTTGATGCCGAGAAGTACTTTTTCCGAAGAGACTACGAAGAGTGAGTTTTCTCAAAGTATATGACCTTTCACCAAAGTGGTCACCACACAACACCCAAACCATGTAAGGGTTAACAAAAGTACGTGCCATGTATGGGTTATACCCAGTGTCAGTCACACCCGAAATGCACCGAATGCCGCTGATTAACCCCAATCGTTTGGGTTTGTTCGAAGCCTGCAATCCCTTTCTTTCTCTCTCTCTCTCCTTCTACGATTGCGTAACCACTGACTGCGACTCCCCAACAAAGCGACTGCCAACAATCGGCGGTCCCCCCTCTTATACCAGTGGGATATGCCATCATGTGACGCTCACAGGTAACAAAGTCATGGGACACTCACGGGAATCGATACTGGGGACAGGCAACATATGTATTGCACTGTATTGCTGCCACAAAGACGACAAATTGCACAATATATGCAGTGATAGTAATCCAGATTCTGATTCTGTTTCAGAATGTGTGCAATGCATGGTTAACATAAATATGCATTTCAGTTTATGTTTCAATATAGTACATGTGGTAAATAAATGAATCTGAACCTACATTCTCAATGACTTCATCACATCCTTCCAACGGTGTTCTGGCCAGAACTGCATTCTGTGAGGGGGGAAAAAAAAGTCTCCTTGTTTCCTTTCTATATTTTTGGCACGTTGGTGATACAATTCATCATGAGCTGAGACACAAGATGTCTGGCAGAAGATCAATCGTCTGTTATATGCATGGTCTGATTCTCTAGTCAAAAGAAGGACCACAAGGACTACAATCCTGCTTGGTTGTGTCAGGAAATATGAGGTTCTGCAGATGATAGAAGTCCAGAGCAACACACACATGATGCTAGAAGAACTTGGCAGGTCAGGCAGTGTCTATGAAAATGAATAAACAGTCAACATTTCAGGCTGGGACCCTGCTTTGGGACAGCATCAGTATCTAGGCTGCATCAGTTGCTTCTACGTTGTCACATGAATTTGTTCTGTGAAAATCAGATGTGTGCAATTTATTTCTTTAAAATAGCAAGGCCTGGAGTGGGAGTTCAGTGATGTTAGAACACTTGCGGAAGAAATTAACTAAAAGTAAAGCAGGCAGTTCTCCCAAGCTGATACATAGAATTTTAAAGGAAGTTCAAATATTTAAACATGCACTCAGTGGCCACTTTAGTAGGTATACCTGCTCATTAATGCAAACATCTAATCAGCTAATCATCTAACAGCAACTCAGTGCATAAATGCATGCAGACTTGGTCAAGAGGTTCAATTCTTGATCAGACAAAACATCAGAATGGGGAAAAATGTGATCCAAGTGACTTTGACTGTGGAATGATTGTTTAAGTTTCTTAGAAACTGTTGATTTCCTGGTGTTTTCACACACAGAGGTCTCTAGAGTTTACAGAGAATAGTAAGAGAAACAAAAAAAAAATCCACTGAAAGAAGTTTTGTGGGTGAAAATGCCTTGTTAATGAGAGAAGCCAGAGGAGAATGGCCAGACTGGTTCAAACTGACTGGAAAGTGCCAGTAACTCAAATAACCATGCATTACAACAGTGTCACGATTCCGTAATGTATCAGCAGCAAGAGATGACAAATTGAGTTGGGTTTTAATATTAAAACCACTATATTTATTCACCTCTACTCAAAAATATAGATAATTAAATAAACTACTTTCTTAAACAGAAGTTAACAGTATTATGCGTCTATAGCTCCCAAACAGTCAAACTTAGAACCTGTTCTTAACAAATCTTACTCAAGCACAGTCTTAAAGTGGCAGTTCAGAGACTCCCAGTAATTCACGTAATAGGTGAGAGGAGAGACCTGTGGATTGTTATATATCCCGTGAGCATGATGTAATTATCTTGTGAGCATTATGTCATTATCTCGTGATGGGCATGATGTAATTGTCTTATGATAGTGGGGTGATGTGATGTCACGTGATGGCAAGTATAAAAGAAAAGCCCGCCACTGTGACGGGGTTCTCATTTTTATTTTTGGTACAACATTGTTGTTGGCGGTCAGATATTTTGGAGGTGCCACTGGTTTTGTTTGTTGTACATTTATTTTCCCCTTATAGTCCAGTATTGGTGAGTGAAGACATTACCAGCGTTATCCTATCCCAAAGGATTGGGTAAAGTTAACGTCGTTCGGCGTTTTGAGAATGATCGACATTTTTGAATTTTCATTCGGGAATTGTGGCATGCACATTTGAGTCAAACCCCTGCAAGGTCGGGAAGGTTAGTGCTGTGACCACCCTCCAGCCAAAAGGTCAGTTCCTTTAGGACACTTTATTTTTTTCGTGATTTCTTCGGACAAGGCATCCCTCGGCTGTGATCGGCAGATTCGTCATTGCTTCGAAGGAATCGTTTCGGGGAAGTCTCTCCTTAATATCTGTATAATTCATATGGACTTATTAAACTACCACCTTAAAACTGTGCTTAAGTAATATATGTTAAGAACTGTCTTTAAGTTCGACTGTTTGATAACTATAGACGCATAAAACCGTTAACTTCCATTTAAGTTAGTCATTCGTTTATTTTTCGATATTTTTGAGTAGAGGTTAATAAACTTTGTTGTTTATTTATAAAAACCTGACTCAGTTTCATATCCATTGCTGCTGGTGCATAACAGGATTCACAATGCAGCGATGAGTCGATCACGACGAATTCCAAAGATTCCATGACTAGCGAACGAAGAAACGGTCACCAAAGATCCCAGCCGAGCAATACTGTTCCGAAGTCCACGAAGAGCGATTTCACAAAGTGACTGTCACGAAATCCACACCCAGGGATCATACGAAGGACAGACACGTCTCCACAATGCACAGTGTGCCACTGATTTACCCAATCCATTGGGTGTGGGTAAGCATTAGACTTTACCCTTCTCGATCGTGAGCTGTTCCCGGATTGCTCGAAGCCTGCGATCATCACTCTTTCTCTCTTTCCTTCGACCCCCTCTTTTATAACGTCGGCATACGCCATAAGGTAATGCTCACAGAATCGAAACTGTGAACTCCCAGTAAAATGAAACTGGGGACACGTAACAACAGCAATGTGCAGAAGAGCATCTCTGAATGCACAACACATCAAACCTTGAAGTGGATGAACTACAGCAACAGAAGACTACAATAGCTTCCACTCTTGCTGCAATTTATTAGATACATTTCTGTACCTAATGAAATAGCCACTGAGTACACGCCATTCAGAAATGCACAACTCCCAAAGATAAATTATACACTGACTATAAAACTTTCAAATGTGCTTAATGGCATCATCAGAAAAATATTACAGCAATTTGCAAATCTTTTACTCCTTCAAAATCCCAGTATTCAGGAACTTAAAGCTGTTCACCCTCTCAACCCTAGATCCTTGATGTCAATAAGGGTTAGCCTGTCTCCATTCCTCCTGTAGTCCACAACCAGCTCCTTTGTTTTTGCAACATTGAGGGAGAGGTTGTTTTTTGACACCAGTGTGTCAGGGTGATGACTTCTTCTCTGTAAGCTGCCTCGTTATTATTTGAGATTAGGCCAATCAATGTAGTATTGCCAGAAAGTCTAATTAGCAGATTGGAGCTGTGAGTGATGAAACAGTCATGGGTATACAGAGAGTAAAGGAGAGGGCTTACGACACAGCCTTGTGTTGAGGGTCCGATGGGCAGAGGTGAGGGAGCATTTCACTTACCACCTGCTGGCGAGCTAACAGGAAGTCCAGGATCCAGCTGCAAAAGTTAGGGTGAAGGCTGAGGTCTCTGAGCTTCTTGTCGAGCCTGGAGGGAATTATGATGTTGAGCGCTGAACTGTAGTCCAAGAACAGCATTCTTACAACTATTTCTTCTCCAGATGTGTAAGGACAGTTTGTAGAGCTGTGGCTATTGCATCATCTGTCGATTGGTTGTGTCGGTAGGCAAATTGTAGGGATCCAGTGTGGGTGGTAGCATACTGCAGATGTAGTCCTTGACCAGCCTCTCAAAGCATTTGCTTATTATTGGGGTGAAAGCGACAGGACGCCAGTCATTCAGACATTTTATTTTGTGTCTTTTTAGGTACAGGGACAATGGTGGATAATTTGAGGCAGAAGGGCACTCTACACTGGGAGGGGAAGAGATTAAAAATGTCTGTAAACACACTTGCTAGTTGTGCCGTGCATATCCTGGGTACCCACCCTGGATGCCATCGGGTCCTGCAGCCTTGCGATTTCTCATGACCATGTGGATTTCCTCGGGGTGCTCTGGTTTCCTCCTACAGTCCAAAGACATACCGGTTAGTTGGTTAATTGATCATTGTACTTTGTCTTGTGATTAGCCTAGTGTTAAAAATAGATGCGCTGCTTGGAGACGCAGCTCATTGGGCCAGAAGGGTCTGTTCCACATTATATCTCTAAGTAAATAAATAAGATTTCTAAACTACAAAGAAAAGACTTCCCAAATGCAGGTACAATTCTTATGAACTAAAAGAATATACTAATGAGTTGCAGACGATTGAGTTTTCCATCACAGAAACTGCAGGTTGAGGAATGTATTCTTAGTGTTCTTTCTGCCATTCCAAACTATCCTGACTGCTTTCTGACGTTAGTACTGTTTTACTGCTGGTTGAGATTATCTGCATGCGCTGCTTCTCAGTTAAGTTGTCAGGCTAGGTGAATACAACTTTTAATTAGGCCAGTGTGGACCCATTGTTACTATTCATTAAACTCGGGCTTACGTGAACTCATTGGTTACTTGTTTTCGGCAAACAACAAAGAATATTGGTCAGAAGTTGAGGTTAGTGTTAAGCCTCATGCGCCCTAGAAAGTGAAAATCCATCACACAGGATCCTAGCTTTCAGTGTTGGCTGTGTGGAGGTTGCACGTCCTCCCTGCGGTGCATGCAAGCTGTACTTGCTTCATCTCAAAGAGGCACTGGCAAGTAAACGTGCAACAATAAATGACACCTTCAGTGGAGGTGAGTGGCAAAGGAACCAGAGGATGGTCATGTGAGAGAGCATAAATAAAGAAAGGATAACTGGGGGCATTTTGGGAGACAGGTTGATGGACCAAGCAAAATTATCATGAGGTCATCAATTCATACAGCATGAAAATAGGTCCTTTAGCCAAATTGGTCTATGCTGACCAAGGTTCCCATCTAAACTAGTCCCATTTGTCTACATTTGGTCCATATCTCTTTAAACCAAAGGCCCCCGAGCTATTTTATGTCTTTGATCCCGACCACTAACCATGGACCTCAGGCTGGGAACTCCTGCTCTAAACCTTTCCCATCCATTTACGTGTCCAAACTATCTATTAAATGTTATCATTGTATCTGCCTCAATATTTCCTCAGGCAGCTCATTCCATATATAGGTCACCTACTTGCCTCTCAGTTTCATCACCCACGCACTCCTTCCATTGACCATAAGACATAGGAACAGAATTAGGCCATCTGGCCCACCAAGTCTGCTCCACCATTCCATCATGGCTGATCCTTCTTCTCCTCCTCCCTAACACCAGTTCCCAGCCTTCTCCCTGTAACCTTTCACGTCATGTCCAATCAAGAACCTTCCTTAAATACACCCAATGACCTGACCCCCACAGCTGCACGTGACAACAAATTCCACAAATTCTCCCCCCTTTGGCTAAAGAAATTTCTTCGTACCTTCTTGGTCTAGACTCTCCCACCATAGCAAACTTCCTTTCCACATCTACTCTGCCTAGGTTTTTCAATATTCAAAAGGTTTCAATGAGATCCCCCCTCATCCTTCTGAATTCCAGCAAGTACAGACCCAAAGCCATCAAACGTTCCTCAAATGATAACCCTTTCATTCCTGGAGACATGTGTTTTATAAAACCTCAGCATCTCATCCTTGTTGTTGTATTCCAGACCTCTTGAAATGAATGCTAACATGGCATTTGCCTTCTTCACCACTGACTCAACCAGAAAGTTAACCTTTAAGGAGTTCTGCACAAGGACTCCCACGTCCCTTTGCATCTTAGACTTTTGGAATTTTTTCCCGTTTAGGAAATAGTCCACACATTTATTTCTACTACTGAAGTGCATAATCAAGCATTTTCCAACATTGTATTTCATTTGCCACTTTCTTGCCCATTCTCCTAGTTTGTATTTCTGTATCCTACCTGTTTCGTCAACACTACCTGCCCCACCACCAATCAGTGTATCATCTGCAAACGTGGCAACAAAGCGATCTATTCCATCATCCAAAGCATTTACATACAACATAAGAAGAAATGGTCCCAACACTGACCCCTGCCGAGCACTACTAGTCACTAGCAGCCAATCAGAAAAGGATTCTTTTATTCTCACTTGCTGCCTCTTACCAACCGTGTTAGTAACTTTCCTGTAAGACCATGGGCTCTTAACTTGGTAAGCAGCCTCATGTGTGGCACCTTGTCAAAGGCCTTCTGAAGTCCAGATATACAACATCCACTACACCCCCGTTATCTATCCTATTTGTAATCTCCTCAAAGAATTCCAACAGGTTTGTCAGGCAGGATTTCCCCTGAAATAAATTATGCTGACTTTGTCCTGTCTTGTCCTGTGTCACCAAGAACTCCATCACCTTCATCCTTAACAAATGACTATCATCTTCCCAGCCACTGAGGTCAGGTTAACTGGTCTAAATTTCCTTTCTTCTCCTTTCCTACTTTCTTAAATAGTGGAGTGACATTTGCAATTTTCCAGTCCTCCGGCAACATGCCAGGGTCCAATGATTTTTGAAAGATCATTTCTAATGTCACCACAATCTGTAATGCTACCTCTTTCAGAACCTCCGGTGTGATTCATCTGGTCCGTGTGACTTGTGTACCTTTAGGACTTTCAGCTTTTTGGCAGCTTCTCTCGTAACAGTAACTGAACCCACTTCGCTTCCTTCACACACTACAACATCAAGCACACTGCTATTGTCGTCCACAGTGAAGACTGATGCAAAATACTCATTTAGTTCATCAGCCATCTCCTTGTCCCCCATTAATATTTCTCCTGCGTCATTTTCTCATGCTCGTATCTCCACTCTCATCTCTCTTTTAGTTTTAACATACTTGAAAAAGCTTTTACTATCCACTTTGAGATTATTTGTTATTTTGCTTTCATATTCCATCTTTTCCCTTCTAATGATTTGAATTTAATAACTCATCTCCTTCTACCTTAGACCATGAACTTATCAATCACCCCGATGAGTTATTAACCTCAAACTTTCTTTATAACCACTCAGAGTTGATCTGCACGTTCAAGTAATGAGAGCTGTATAACTCATCTCCTTCTACCTTAGGCTACGAACTTATCAATCAGCCCTGCTGTGGACGCTTTCTGGAGGTCAAGATCCGTATGCTCCAAGACCGCTGGACTAATTGTGTAAATGTAGGAGGGGACTACATTGAAAAATAAATGTGCTGGGTTTTCTAAAGTACCTTAGGCCACAAACTTATCTATCACCCCTTGTAAGTCCTTTCTTTAGCTTTTACAATAGCTTTGACTTCCCTTGTTGGCCCCGGTTGTTCTATTTTACCATTTGAGTATTTCTTCATTTTTGGAATACGTGTCCTGCACCTTCCACATTTTTCCCAGAAGCGCACACCATTGCTGTCCTGCTGACATCCCTGCCAACAGTTCCTTCCAATTTACTTTGGCCAACTCCTCTCTCATACAATTGTAATTTCCCTTACTCCACTGAAATACTGCTACATCAGACTTTACTTTCTCTCTATCAAATTTCAAGTTGAACTCAATCGTATTGTGATCACTGGTTCCTAAGGATTCTTTTACCTTAAGCTCCCTAATTGCCTCCAGTTCATTACATAACACCCAATCCAGTATAGCTAATCCCCTCATAGGCTTAACGACAAACTGCTCTAAAAAGCCATCTCTTAGGCATTCAGCAAACTCACTCTCTTGAGATCCATTACCAATCTGATTTTCCCAATCGACCTGCATGTTAAAATCTCCCATGGCTACCATAATATTACCCTTTTGACGTGCCTTTTCTATATCCTGTTGTAATCTGTGGTCCACCTCCCAGCCAGCTACCGTGGGGAGGCCTGTATATAACTGCCATTGATGTCCTGTCCTTTTACTCTTGCAGTTTCTTAATTCAACCCACAAGAATTCAACATCTTCCGATCCTATGGCACACTTTTCTACTGACTTGATGCCATTCATTACCAGTCGAGCCCCACCACCCCGTCTGCCTACCTTCCTATCCCTCCGATATAACTCCCCCACTGTTACCCTCTGCCTGCTCCACCTCCCTCCATTTATCCCATGATCCACCTTCCTCTCCTGTCAGGTTCCTTAATTTCTAGCCTCCACCCATCACCTCCCAGCCTCTGTCAGTATTCCCACTCTTCACTCTCATGTCTGCATATCATCCCTCCTCACCTGGATCTAGCTGCTGCATCCTTTCACCTCACCTCTTATATATCTCCCCTCTACCTCAGCCACTTCATCTGGAAACTAATTCCACATACAGACCACCTCCTGGGTGAAAACATTACCCCTCAGGTTCCTAATAAATCTCTCTCTTCTCAGACCTAAACCTATTTTGGTGTATAGGAGGATGAGAGGTTACTTGATAGAGTGGATAAGAGGATAAGATCCATAGATAGTGTGGACAGGAAGAGACATTTTTCCCAAGGGAGGAAACAGTTAATATGAGGGGGCATAATTTTAAGATGATTGGAGTAAAGGGGAAGGTAAGGTTTTTTTTATACAGAGATTGGTGGGTGAATGGTAGAGGTAAATGTTTTAGGAATATTTAAAAGACTCTTAGATAGGAACATGGATGATAGAGAAATGGAGGGCTACAGTGCCTATAAAAAGTATTCACAACCCCCGCCCCTGCCCCCCACTTGGAAGTTTTCATGTTTTTTTTACAACATTGAATCACATTGGAATTGATTTGGCTTTTCTTGACTCTGTTTAACTGAAAAACTCTTTTGTGTCAAAGTGAAAACAAATCTCTACAAATTGATCTAAATTAATCACAAATCTAGAACACAAAATAATTGATTGCTTAAGTACTCACCTCCTTTACTATGACACACCGCATCATCACTGTTGCAGCTAATTGGTTTTAGAAAGCACAAAGTTAGTTAAATGGAGATCATCTGTGTGCAGTTGAAGTGTTTCAATTGATTGCAGTAACAATATACCTGTATCTGGAAGGCCCAATGGTCAGTGGGTCAGTGAGTCAGTGTCCTGACAAAAGAATACATCAAGCAACTCCATGAGAAGGTTATTGAAAAGCACAAGATAGGAGATAGATGCAAGAAAATTTCCATGTCTCTGAATATCCCAGTTGTCAATTATCAAGAACTGGAAAGAATATGACACAACTGGAAATCTGCATTGAGTAAGCTGTCCTTTAAAATGGAGTGACTGTGCAAGAAGGGGACTAATGAGAGAGGCTACCAAGAGACCTATGACAACTCTGGAGGAGTTATGAACTTCAGTGTCTGAGAGGAGGAGACTAAATACACCACAACTGTTGCTCAGGTCTTTCAACAGTCACTACTTTATAGGGGAGTGGTAAAGAGAAAGACACTGTTGAAAATAATTGTCATGAAATCTTGGCTAGAGTTTGCCAGAAGGCATGTGGGAGACTCTGAATTCAGCTGGATGAAGGTTCTGTGGTCTGCTGAAACCAAAACTGAGATTTTTGGTAATCAGACTAACACTGTACATCATCAAAAACACACCATTCCTACTGTGAAGTATGGTGGTAGCTGCAACGTGCTGTGGGGATGCTTCACTGCAGCAGGCCCTGGAAGGCTTGTGAAGGTAGAGTGGAAAATGAATGCAGCACAATGCAGGGAAATCCTGGGAGGAAAACTTGATGCAATCTGCAAGAGAACTGTGTCTTAGGGGAAGATTTGTTTTCCAGCAAGACAATGACCCCAATCGCAGAGCGAAAGCTACACAGGAATGGCTTAAAAACAACAAAGTTGATGTCCTGCAGTGGCTAAGTCAGAGTTCAGAACTCAATGCAATTAACAATTTATAGCTGCACTTGAAAAAGACTGTTCACTCATGATCTCCATGGAATCTGACAGAGCTTGAGCAGTTCTGTAAAGAAGAACAGTGCAAAATTGCATTGTCCAGATGTGCAAAGCTGATAGAGACCTATCCACACAGACTCAAGGCAGTAATTGCTGCTAAGTACAGACTTGAAGGGGATGAGTGATTATGCAATAAATTATCTTGTGTATAATTATTTAGACCAGTTTGTAGGAATTTGTTTTCATATTGACACAAAAGTGTTTTTTTCTGTTGAACAGTGTGGAAAAAAAGCCAAATTAAATCCACTGTGATTCAACATTGTAAAATAATAAGACATGAAAACTTCCAAGGGAGTGAATACTTTTTATAGACAGTGTATGTGGGTGGGAAGGGTTAGATTGATCTTGGAGCAGGTTAATTGATCAGCATAACTTCATGGGCTGAAGGACCTGCACTGATCAATGGTTTTTGTTTTATCTCCTATATCCTCAAGTTATTGAATCTACAACCTTGGGGAAAAGTAAAGTGACACGAGATGGGGACGATGGAATATTGAGCAAAACAAGACCTGTGAATCTGTGGAGAGAGAGAAGCAATCGCTGTATGTATTTCTCCTATCTATGGTTGTATCATAATAAACTTGAAAATGATTGGGGAAAAAAGTTTGTCATCAGATTGTATATATCTGGGCTATATTTTTTCTGACTGCATTTTACTGCCATCTTATGTGCTTGCTGTTCTGTACGTCCTTTTGCTGGGTATACCTGTTGGTGCTACGTTTTTTACCTTGGCTCTGGAGTAATGCTGTTTCATTTGGCTGTGAGTATTCGTGTATGGTTGAATGACAATTAAACTTCAGCTATGAAATACATGTATGCAACAAATGAAACAATGTTCCTCTGGACCATGCTGCACACTCAAAACATATATCACACACAGCACCTAGACCAAAATATTATCACAGATGTTAGTAAAATGTTATTCAAAATGGATGCAGTGCAGGTAAACAGTACAGTTAACAATGAATAACATGGTGACCGAGTGACAAAACCTCGGTGGTGGCAGGGTATTGATTAGTCTTTGAGCCTAGGAGAAGAAGCTGTTACCAGGTCAAGTTGTTCTTGTCCTAATGCTCCTGTACCTCCTAGTGGGTCAAAGAGTTTGTGGGATGGGTGGTAACTTGATGAGTGGAGATTAGGTGGACGATGGCGCCTAACGGCGACTCCTTCGCTTGCACTTCGGAAACAGCTCAATTTCTATTTTTAATATCTCCATTTTTTTCAGGACTTTTGAAGACCCTGACCTGGAGTTTCAGGCTGACTTTGGTTCTTTGCGGGAATGGGACCTGCTCTCAGGGTCCCACGACTGGCCACTATTTGATATACCAAGGATGCAGCCTAGAAGACTAGTGTGCCTTCAGGGTTCCAGGATTTTCTGGCTCTGGAGGTGGGCAGACTCGAGGTTAGTGCCTCTGTAGGAAATTGGTGTGTCATGGAAGTACATAGAAGATCAAAAGCAGCTGCTGGCTGTGTGCCCAGCGACTCAAGTTCTTTGGGCACAGAGCTTGGAAAAAGCGACACAACAGACTTTTTAACATTGTAAATCCAGCAAATTGTTTGTTATGTTTCCCTTCTCATTGTGAAATGGAGACAGCTCCTTTTCCCTTGTTAGGGAGACAGAGAAAGAGTCTGTGATATGTCGAATTACCAGGTGAAAGAGTAGTCTTTGGGGTGCTGCAAGTCTGTGTCTTTATTGATGTTTTGCGGCATGCTTCAGTGTTCAGTGGAGGGGCGCTGAAGCTTTTATTTTGCAGGTGGGGAAGCGGGGATTGTTGCTTTGCTGCTGCTTGTACATGGGTGGGGCTTTGGGGTTCTAACATTTAACTGTCATTCATTCTTTGGGGCACTCCTCTGATTTCGTGGATGGTTGCGAAGAAAAAGAATTTCAGGATGTATATTGCATACACTTCCCTGCCATTAAATGTACCTTTTAAACCTTTGAGCCCCTTCGCCTACAATGTTCCTGGTAAACCAGAAGGCGTAGGAGCAAAATTATGCCATTTAGCCCATCTAGTCTGATCCACCATTCAGTCATGCCTGATCCTTTTTTTTCCCCTGCCCCTTCCATACCCCCACTCCCTGTCCTTCTCCCCATAACATTTGATGCCACATTCAATCAAGAACCTATCAAGCTCTGCCTTAAATACACCCAACAACCTGGCCTCCACAGCTGCCTGTGGTAATAAATTCCACAAATTTACCACTATCTGGCTTAAGAAATTTCTCTGCATCTGTTTTGAATGGGTACCCCTCTATCCTGAAGCTGTGCCCTCTTGTCCTAGACTCCCCCCACAATAGGACACCTCCTTTCCACATCTACCATGTCTAGCCCTTTCAACATCCAGAAGTTTCAATAAGATCCCCCTTCGTCCTTCAAAATTCCAGCAAGTACACACCCAGAGTTATCAAATGTTCCTCATAAGAAAGGCCTATAATTCCAGGAATCAGCCTCGTCAACCTTCTGTAAACCCTCTCCAATGCCAGCACATATTTTCTTTGATCAGGAGTCCATAACTGTACACAATACTCAGATGAGGCCTCACCAGTGTCTTATAAAGCTTCAGCATCACATTCCTGCTCTCGTATCCTGGACCACTTGAAATGAATGCTGTCATTGCATTTGCCTTTCTCACCACCAACTCAAACTGCAAGCTAACATTTGGGGTGTTCTGCACAAGGACTCCCAAGTCCCTTTGCATCTCTGATTTGTTTTGGATTTCCTCCACATTTAGGAAAATAGTTTGCACATTTATTTTTACTACCAAAGTGCATGACCATGCATTTTCCAACATTGTATTTCATTTGCCACTTTCTTGCTTATTCTCCTCACCTGTCCTTCTGCATCCCACCTGTTTACTCAACGTTACCTGCCCCTCCACCAATCTTCGTATCTTGTGTACTTGGCAACAAGACCATCTATTCCATTATCTAAATAATTTATATACAGCATAAAACAAAGCGGTCCCCACACTGACCCCTGTGGAACACCACTAGTCACTGGCAGCCAACCAAACAAGGATCCTTTTATTCCCACTTGCAGCCTCCTGCCAATCAGCCAATGCTTTAACCATGCCAGTAACTTTCTTGTAATACCATGGGCTCTTAACTTGGTAGGCAGCCTTATGTGTGGCATCTTGTCAAAGGCCTTCTGAAAGTCCAAATATATAACATCCACTCCGTCCCATTTATCTATCTATCTATCTTGTAATCTCCTCAAAGAATTCCAACAGTTTCACCAGGCAAAATTTTCCTTTTGGAAAACGACGCTGACTTTGCTCTATCTTGTCCTGTGTTCTAAGTACTCCATAACCTCATCCTTAACAATTGACTGCAACATCTTACCAACCACTGAGATCAGGCTAACTGGTCTATAAATTCCTTTCTGCTGCCTTCTTCCTTTTAAAGAGTGCAATTTTCCAGTCCATTGACACCATGCTCAAGCCCAATGATTTCTGAAAGATCATTTCGAATGCCTCCATAATCACTAGCGCTACCTCTTTCAGAACCCTAGGGTGCAGTTCATCTGGCGTGGGTGACTAATGTACCCTTTGGTCTTCCATCTTTTTGAGCACTGTCTCCCTTGAAATAGTAACTGCATTCTCTTCTCTTCCTTTACACACTACAATATCTGGAACCCTGCTAGTGTCTTCCACAGTGAAGATTGATGCAAGATGCTCCTTTAGTTCATCTGCCATCTCCTTGTCCCCTGTTATTTCACCAGCCTCATTTTTAGCAGTCCTATTTCCACTCTCATTTGTTTTTTTTTACATAATTGAATAACTTTCTACTATCCACTTTGATATTATTTGCTAGCTTGCTTTCATACTTTATCTTTTCCCTCTTATGACTTTTTTTAGTTGTACTCTGTAGGCTTTCAAAAGCTTCCCAATCCTGTCTTCCATTAATTTTTGCCCTGTTGTATGACTTCTCTTTTGCTTTTACATTAGCTTTGATTTCCCTTCTCAGCCACGGCTGTACTATTTTGCCATTTGAGTATTTCTTTGTATTTGGTGTATATCTATCCTTGCCCTAAGCTCCCTAATCGTCTCTGGTTCATTAAATAACACCCAATCCAGTACAGCCAATCCTCCAGTAGGCTGAATGACAAACTGCTCTAAAAAGTGTCTCGTAGGCATTCGACAAACTCGGTCTCTTGAAATCCATTTCCAACCTGATTTTCTTAATTGGCACGCATGTTGAAATCTCCCATCACGATCATAACATTGCCCTTTTGACATGGCTTTTCTTTTTCTCATTGTAATCTGTGGTCCACATCCCAGCTGTTGTAAATAGGGAATGGAGACTGTTGCATCCGGTACTCCCGGTGCGGCCTCCTCTACATCGGTGAAACCTGACGCAGATTGGGGGACCGCTTTGTCGAGCACCTCCGCTCCGTCCGCCACAACAGACAGGATCTCCCAGTAGCCACTCACTTCAACTCTGCTTCCCACTCCCATTCAGATATGTCCCTACATGGCCTCCTCTACTGCCATGATGAGGCTAAACTCAGGTAGGAGGAGCAACACCTCATATACCGTTTAAGTAGTCTCCAGCCCCTTGGTATGAACATAGAATTCTCCAACTTCCAGTAATTCCCTCCCCATCCCTTCCTCTATCCCTATTTAACTCTGCCCCCTCCCCCAGCTGCCTATCACCTTCCTCATGGTTCCGCCACCTCCTACTACCCATTGTGTTTTCCCCTATTCCTTCTTCACCTTTCCTGCCTATCACCTCCCTGCTTCCCCTCCCCCATCCCTTTATCTTTCCCCTTACTGGTTTTTCACCTGGAATCTACCAGCCTTCTCCTTCCCACCCTCCTCCCACCTTCTTTATAGAGCCTCTGCCCCTTCCCTCTACAGTCCTGACGAAGGGTTCTGGCCTGAAACGTCGACCGATCTTTTCCACGGATGCTGCCCGACCTGCTGAGTTTCTCCAGCATGTTGTGAGTGTTGCTTTGACCCCAGTATCTGCAGAGTATTTTGTGTTTGTGCCAGTGATACACTAGGCAGCTTTTACTGACCTATTTTGGGCATGATGGACTGAACAATCCCTATCCGTGTTTTGTAATTCCATGGAAAAAGAACAACTTATTTATATTTTATGGATTTATCAGGCAGCTTATCAAATCTTGGTATCCCTTAAGAAGGAATTAACCATGCATGGTAAAAAATTATTGTTCTTGCCTCAACAGAACCATTACTTTCCTTGACAGGCACATTAGGAACTGCATCTAAGTAATATGTGCCTCTTTGGTATTATTTATAATCTTGACTTCAGCTGCTCTGTGACATAGTTTTTACAAATATTTTGTCTGGAATTTAGTTCTGGAACATTCCACTTTCTGTGATCAAAAGGAAATTGTTGCTCTTGTTGTTTTTATTCCTTAATATCCTAGAAAAATAATTTTGCATTAACTGTTCTGTGTTTGTCAGTCTGGACCTTTTATTCTTAGACATAGAGATTATGCAGACACTGGAAATCCAGAGTAACACATACGAAGTGCTGGAGGAACTCAGCAGGTCAAGCAGCATCTATGGAGGGGAATAATCAGTCGACATTCTGGGCTGAGACCCTTCATCTGATGCTGCCTGACCTGCTCAGTTTTTCCAGCAATTTTCAATGCATTTTGTTCTGTTTTTTTTAATTTTTGTGAACATCTGGCCTGTTTGCTATTTGACACAGATGAGAAACAGCAGGACAACAACCACTTGCAGTTAAAGAGCAAACTTTTTTGTAGACGTATACACACTCTCCACATTGTAACAAAGCATGGGAGGGGAGCATAATGGTTAGAACCAGCGACCCGTGTTCAGTTCCCGCCACTGACTGTAAGGAGTTTGTACAATCTCTTCATACGCATTGGCGTTTCTTTCCGATTTCCTCCCACAGTCCAAAGACTTGCGGGTTGGTAGGTTAATTGATCTTTGTAAATTGTCCTGTGATTAGGTTAAGATTAAATTTGGGGTTTGCTGGGAGGCACGGCTCGAAGGGCAGAAGGGCCTATTCCGTACTGTATTTTAATTTTTTAAATTTATTTTATTTATTAAAAAAATGAAGGGTTAAAGACTACATGTGGAAACACTGAGTTGCTGGAAGATGTGCAACTTCATTGGTCAGCCAACCAACTCCACAGTGGAGTGGTCATGTGTCACTTAGCTAAATTAAATTTATTTATTTAGAGATTCAGCACAAGGACAGGTACTTCCAGACAAAACCAGCCCATGTCATCCATGTACATCCAAGGGACCAATTAACTTGTGCAATGTGAGGGGAAATGAGAGACCCAAAGGAAACCCATGTGGTCACGGGGAGAACGTTCAAGCTGCTTACAGGCTGCGGCAGGAATTGAACCCATGGGGGCTGTAATAGCATTCGTCATGTTACGCTACCATGCCACCCTAGTAAAGTCAACTTTATTGTCATATGCACAAGAGCAATGAAAAAGAGAACTTGCAGCAGTATCACAGTGCAGGATGTCTGGTATCATCTTCTTTAGCCAGGGGACAGCGAGCCTGTGGAATTCATTGCCGCAGATAGCTGTGGAGACCAAGACATTGGGTATATTTAAAGTGGAGATTCATAGGTTCTTAATTAGACAGGGTGTCAAGGGAGAAGGCAGGAGAATGGGATTGAGAGGGATAATAAATCAGCCTTGATGGAATGGAGGAGCAGACTTAATGGGCCAAGTGGCCTAATTTATCTCCTGTGTATTACAGTCTCATGTGGAAGGCGGTGAAGGCTTGGCTGTTGAGTGTGACGCTTGCCTTCATATTTGATTTTTTAAAAACTTTCCCCTTAACTAGAATAACAATATCAAATGGTACATGTAGTTCTGTATCTACAGTATAATTTTTTCAGGGCAACACAGTGCTGTAGTGGTTCACATAACAGTATTTTAGCACTGGGAATATGGGAGCGGTGGACCAGAGGGCATAACCCCAGAATACAAAGTTGTCACTTTAGAACAGAGATGATGAGAAAGATTTACTTTAGCCAGGGGATCGTGAGTCTGTGGAGTTCATTGGCACAGATGGCTGTGGAGTCCCAGTCACTGAGTATCTTTAAACTGGAGGATGATAGGCTTTTAATTAGTAAGGGCATCAGGGTTATGGGCAGAATGCATGAGAACAGAGTTGTGAGGCAAAATAAATTGAGTATAATCAAAATGGTGGAGCAGACTCAATGGGCCAAATAGCCTAATTAAGCTCCTATGTCTTATTGTCTTATAAGCAGCATTCACTAGAAGAACATAAATTTGGCATAATGTATACACAACTTTTACAACTAGATTAATACAGTACACCAGTTCTGTGTCCATGCAAAGCAATGGAAGTTGTCATTGTGTGCTGTACCAAAGTAGGGATTAGGGTTGGTTCAAGAACTGAATGGCTGAAGAGAAATGGCTGCTGCTTAACCTGGTTGTGTGACACTTCCGCCTCCTACACTGCTTTCATCCTTTCAGTTCAATAGAAGGAATGTGTAGGCTATTTTTTAAATGAGGAACATGAGGTTCTGCAGATGCTGGAAATTCAGAGTAACACATACGAAACACTGAAGGAACTCAACAGGTCAGGCTGAAAAGGAATAAATGGAATAATAATAATAATAGGAATAATTTTTGGCTGAAGTGCTGATGAAGGGTCTCAGCCTGAGACGGCGACTGTTTATTCCTTTCCGTAGATGCTGCCTGACACGTTGAGTTCCTCCAGCAATTTGTATGTTATTCTAAATGAGGTGTGAATTTAGGAATCAGAGGTGGAAAGGGACTTGGGAGTCTTAGTGCTGTATTCCCTAGAGGTTAACTTGCAGGTTGAGTCAGTAGTCATCATCATTATGTGCTGCGTTGTAAAATGTGGGCAATCGTGGTCTTTCCATGACCATGATTGTTCTTAGCAATTTTTTTTTTCTACTGAAGTGGCTTACTATCACCTTCTTCTGGGTAGTGCCTTTTACAAGATGGGTGCTTCCTGCTTTTATCAATATTTTTCAGAAATTGTCTACTTGTTATCAGTGGTCACATAACCAGGACGTGATGGGCACCAGCTGCTCATATGACCATCCACCACCCAATCCCATGGCTTCACGTGACCCTGACCCGGGGGCTAAGCAGGTGCTACACCTTGACCAAGGATGATCTGCAGGATAGCAGAGGGAAGAAGCACCTTACACTTCCTATGGAAGAAATGATGTATCTCCACCCTGCCACGCAGTCAGTAGTAAGGACAGTAAATGCATTCATTTAGTGATGCTGAATGGCCTAATTCTGCTCCTGCGTTACGAACTTGTGGTCTTACAACTTGGACTCATTCCCAGATTTTCTGAGCCATCTTATTCTTACCGGAGAATCTTGTTGTTGGTTATTGTGTCAGATCTAAACTTGGGGAATGTGTTACTTCTCAATTCAACTCCGTCGAACTTTAAAGCAGATTTTCTTTCCTGACATACATGGTTAAGCCTTAACATTAATTACCATTTATCTCTGCAAGAGTTGTTGCTTCCAGCCCTACCTGGGAAACAAAAACACCAATACTCATCAGCAAAATTTCAAGTTTATTATCATCCAAGTGTACACATGTGTAACCCTCTCACCAGGCCTCTTACATCAATTTGTCTCATTAGCCATCTCTACTAAGTCACGTAACTGAGCAGTGAGAACGCAACCTTTCATGAACAGCATGTCTAGGGTCAGTATGATTTGGAGTTCAACCAAACTGGAACGTCAGGATGTTCCAATTACAGGAATCTCTATTTGAGCGAATGCTGTGTAAATACAGCTCATGCAGTTATCGGTTGCCCAGAAATGGCCGATTCTTGCCCAATTTCTCATTGTTCTTTCAGGTTTTAATATTGCGTTGACTTCCTCACCATAACCTCTTGCTTCAGGTTTTTCTTTGGTAGGTCATTCTCTGGTTAATGGTCTTGCCACAGACCAGCAAAGGAAGTGATAAAGCCAGTGAAAGTAGAGAAGAAAAGTCATTGAACTGCTGCCTGGACTGGACAGTTTGAGTTGGCAACCAGTGCAACACTTTACAGTGTCAGTGATTAATGATAGGTGTTTAATCCAGCCGCTGCGTTTGTATGTTCTCCTCACGACTATGTTGTTTTCCTCCTTGTGATTCAATTTCCTCCCACTTTCCAGAGACTTGCAGATTAGGGTTAGTAAGTTACAGGCTCACTATAAAACATGGCAACACTTGTGGGTTGCCCCCAGCACAGCCTCAGACTGAGTTAGTCATTGACACATTTCACTGTATGTTTTGATATTTTGATCTACATGTGACAAATAAAGTTCATCATTAATCTTTAATTTTTGATCTTTAAGGGGAGGTTTTACAGGCTGGGACTGTTTACCCTAGTGTGAAGGAGGTTTTATCAGAACCAGAACTAGATTTATCATCACTGAAATAAAATTTGTTGTTTAGCAGCAGCAGTACAGTACACAGACATAAAATTACTGTAAATGACAAAATAGTAAAAGTTCGAAGTTGGAAGTTCAAAGTACATTTATTAAAGTATGTATACTTTATACGACCTTGAGATTTGTCTCCTAACAGGCAGCCACTAAACAAAGAAACCTAATACTGTGAGTACCAATTTTTAAAAAAGACCATCAAACACACAATTTACAAGGGGGGAAAAGCAAATTAATAATAAAAGTAAGCCAATGACATTCAGAGTTGAAGTTCACGAAAGTAAGCGACAGACATAAAGCCAGGCAGCACAGCAGCCAATTCAGGAGCCCATGGCTGTAGGCCACAGCCTTCGATCACAGAGCAGTAAGACCATTCCTCGCCTTTGGCCCAGCACTAAATCACCCAAACCTCAGGTCTTTGTTTGCTCTCAGACCCAGACCCTGTCACTTTGAGACACTCTCAAGCCTGGGCCCTGCCTCCTCAATTCGGCTCATACACGACCTTTCCAATTAATAATGCATGAAGAAAACGATAACAAGGAAGTGTTCATGGATAATTCAAAAAATCTGATGGCAGAGGGGAAGTATCTGTTTTTGAATCATTGAATGTGTGTCTTCAGGCTCTTGTACCTCCTCCCTGATGGCACTAATGAGAAGATAGCATGTCCTAAATGGTGAGTATCCCTTAAGGTGGATTTCTCCTTGAGGCACTGCCCCTTGAAGATGTCCTTGATGACAGGGACAGTTGTGCCCATCATGGATTCTTTAAAATAAATGAGTGGCCCAGTTCGGATAAGTAGTTACGGTCTTTTTCCCAGGGTTGAGGAATCTAAAGCTAGAAGGCATGGGTTTAATATGAGAGGGTAGCGATTTAATGGAGATCTGAGTGGTAAGATTTTCATGCAGAGATTGGAGGGTAAATGGAATGATCTGCCAAAGAAGGTGGCAAAGTCAGCTGCAATTCTAACACATAAATGATATTTGGCCAGGTGCATGAATAGGAAAGGTTTAGAGCAGGGGTTTCCATTTTAGGGTTCATAGACCCCTTGCTTGATGACATTGGTCCGTGGCATAACTAAGGTCCGGGAAGCCTGGTTTAGAGGAATATGGGCCAAATGGGATGAGTGTCGATAGACATCTTGGTTGGCATAGATGGTTTAGCTGAGGGGTTTGTTTCCCAGGACTATTGATGATTCTGAACCATCAAGCTTATAAAACGTAAGAAAGATTAAAGATTAGCTGTATTTGTCACAGTTACACTGAAACCTTGAAACATACACTGAAATGGGTCATTTGCATCAATGAACAGTAGAGTCCAAGGATCTGCTAGGGGAAGTCCGCAAGCGTCGCCATGTTCCCAGTGCCAACATAGCATTCCTACAAGTTACCAACCCTAACACACATGGCTTTGGAATGCGGGAGGAAATTGTAGCACTTGGAGGAAGCCTACATGGTCACAGGGAGAATACAAATTCCTTACAGACAGCGTCAAGAATTGAATTCTAATCTGCTGATCATTAGCATTGTAAAGCATTAGGCTAACCACACAACACAGGGAAATAGGATTAGTGTGGATGAGAATCAGGCACTGGTGATTTGGCTGGAGGGGCTGCTTCCCCTTTGAAGATCTTTATAAATTGATGATTCTGGACTATCAAGTTGAGAAAATATGTTTCTTTATCTGGCACTTTGACCAGTAAAATTAACATATGTGTGGGGAATGTCTTCTCTTGCATCTGTAAGATTCTTAACACATGGTTCTAGTTGCTCTATTAGAAACATAGAAAACCTACAGCACAGTACAGGCCCTTCGGCCCACAAAGTTGTGCCGAACATGTCCCTACTTTAGAAATTACTCAGCTTACCTATAGCCCTCTATTTTTCTAAGCTCG
Source organism: Mobula birostris (assembly GCF_030028105.1). Classification (NCBI taxonomy): domain Eukaryota; kingdom Metazoa; phylum Chordata; class Chondrichthyes; order Myliobatiformes; family Myliobatidae; genus Mobula; species Mobula birostris. The sequence goes on from NC_092373.1 coordinate 13,021,435, forward strand.
ATGTACCTATCTGAAAGTCTCTTAAAAGACCCTATCGTATCTGCCTCCACCACCATTGCCAGCAGCCCGTTCCACACACTCACCACTCTGAGTAAAAAGCTTACCCCTGAGCTCTGTACCTACTCCCCAGCACCTTAAACCTGAGTCCTCTTGTGGCAACCATCTCAGCCCTGGGAAAAAGCCTCTGACTATCCACATGATCAATGCCTCTCATCATCTTATACACTCCATCAGGTCATCTCTCATCCTCCGTCACTCCAAGGAGAAAAGGCCGAGTTCACTCAACCTATCCTCATAAGGCATGCTCCCCAATCCAGGCAACATCCTTGTAGATCTCCTCTGCACCAGTTCTATGGCTTCCACTTCCTTCCTGTAGTGAGTCAACCAGAACTGAGCACAGTACTCCAAGTGGGGTCTCACTGGGGTCCAATAGAGCTGCAACATTACCTCTCGGCTCCTAAATTCAATCACATAATTGATGAAGGCCAATGCACCCCATGCTTTCTTAATCACAGAGTCAACCTGTACAGCAGCTTTGAGTGTCCTATGGACTCGGACCCCAAGATCCCTCTGATCCTCCACACTGCCAAGAGTCTTACCATTAATACTATATTCTGCCATCTTATTTGACCTACCAAAATGAACAACTTCACACTTATCTGGGTTGAACTCCATCTGCCATTTCTCAGCCCAGTTTTGCATCCTATCAATGTCCCGCTGTAACCTCTGACAGCCCTCCACACTACCAACAACACTTCCAACCTTTGTGTCATCAGCAAACTTACTAACCCATCCCTCCACTTCCTCATCCAGGTCATTTATAAAAATCACGAAGAGTATGGGTCCCAGAACAGATCCCTGATGTACACCACTGGTCACCGGCCTCCATTCAGAATATGACATGTCTACAACCACTCTTTGCCTTCTGTGGGCAAACCAGTTCTGGATCCACAAAGCAGTGTCCCCTTGGATCCTATGCCTCTTTACTTTCTTAATAAGCCTGGCTTGGGGTACCTTATCAAATGCCTTGCTGAAATCCATATACACTACATACACTATGAAAAGAATATATTATGAAAAGAATAATGAGTAAATGCCTTGGAGAGAGTATAGAAGAGGTTTACCAGGATGCTGCCTGGATTAGAGGGTATCTGTTATCATGAGAGGTTGGACAAACCTGGGTTGTTTTCTCTGGAGTGGCAGAGGCTAAGGGGAGACCTGATGGAAGTTTATAAGCTGACTAGAAGCATAAGTACAGTAGACAGACAGCATCTTTTTTCCAAGGTTGAAATTTCTAATACTAGGGGACGTGCATTTAAGGTAAGTTTAAAGATAAGTGAGGGGCAAGTTTTTAGATTTGTGGGTGTCTGGAATGTGCTCCCCAGGGTGGTGGTAGAGGCAGGCAGATGCATTAGGAATTTAAGAAACATTTAGATAGGCACAAGAATGAAAGTAAAGTAGAAAAATAAGGACACTGTGTAGGCAGAAAGGATTAGTTTAGTTGGCAATTTTACTATTAATTTAATTGATTCAGCATGACAATGTGAGCTGATGGGCCTGTTGTTGTGCTATATTGCTCTATATTTTATGTACAAAGACAATGCATCCTTTTGTGGACACCAAACCTTCCTATGTAACAAATTCAAACTGAGCTCAGTTACCACTTCTCCACTTCTACTGTAATGGCTGTTTCTGCTTGATGCCTTTGACACCCTTTCATTCCTCCTTATTTGCTTTCTCTCTGAAGGTTGCTTGTTTGCACACCGCTGTTTACTGTGGCCTAATCCATGCACAATCCGGAAGCTGAAGCAAGATGAGGTCCCATCCTATCCAACTCATAACCAGGCTTGCTGACTTCCTCTTCACGGCAACTCTGAGGTAGGAGAAGTAACTTCTCATATTCTGTCTGGGTAGCCTCCAACCTGATGGCATGAATATTGATTTCCCCAACTTTCAGTGATTTCACCCCTCCCACTTCTCTCATTTTCCATTCCCCACTCTGTCTACTTTCTCACCCTTCTCATTAGCTACTCTTCTAGTTCCCCACCTCCTTCACTTTCTTCCATGGTCCACTCTCCTCCCCTATCAGATTCATTCTTCTTTAGCCCAATATGTCTTTCACCACGCATCTTCTTACTCATTCTCCTGTCCCATCCACCCACCTGCTCTCACCTATCATCTGCCAGCTTGTACTCCTTCCCCTCCCACCACGTTCTTCTTCTTGCCTCTTCCCCCTTCCTTTCCAGTCTCAATCCAAAACGTTGACTGTTTATTTCCCTCCAGCCATTCCTCCAGCATTTTGTGAGTGTTGCTCAAGATTTCCAGCCTCTGCGGAATCTCTTGAGTTTATTCCTTTTCACTTTGTTGACCTTGTCACCAGTTTATAATTCATATGCAGATGCATGTACTGCTTTCTTCAAGCACAGTGCGAAGTGTACAGAGAATCCAAGAGAGCTGCCAGAACATGTGAAACTGGTTAGCGAAACAACAATCTGCACTGCACATCTGTCCAAGTATCATACTTGCTCCCCAGATGTTAAGTGAATGACAATAACAGAACTATGCAGACTTTAACAAGTGCACCATTGTGTTTTGATGCTGAGACACAGGAGAAGAGAACTGTAAAGATGAGCAAAAGCTCAACAGTCAGACTTTACTGAACAACACTTGGTGTGAGATATCTTGGAACATTGTACAGCAAAACTCCAATAATTCATCATCCTGGGGGCTTAATATGGTGTTTATTTAGATACAGCACAGTAACTGGTGCTTCTACCCAAACAACCCTGTGCTGCCCAATTATACAATTTTGACCAATTATGCTACTAACCTGTACATCTTTGGAATGTGGGAGAAGACTGGAGCACCTGGAGGAAAAGCACATATCATCTCCTTTCAGCCTGTGGCAGAACTGAACCCAGATTGCTGGTGCTGTAATAGCGCTACGCTACCTTGGTGTTGGGCTAAAACATTTTCCAGTAATTCAACAACCTAGAGACCTTAGGAGGCGTTTAGTTAGAGACACGGCACGGTACCATGGCCTTCCAGCCCAAGGAGACCAATTGCACCCGTATGAACAATTAACCTACTAACACAAATGGCTTTGGAATGGGGGGGGGGGGTACTGGAGGATCTGGAGGAAACTCAGAGGACGGATGTACAAACTCCATACAAACAGTGGCAGAATTGACCCCAGTTCGCTGGCACTGTAAAATGCTACGCTATCCACAACACAACTTCGGAGCTGGATTCAAACATTTTCCAAACTCTTGGATGTTACTCATATTAACACTAAAACATACTTTAATATTAATGATTTTTTACATGTTACAGCTTTGTATAATAGGTTTGACAAAGATAAAGAGAGCAGGGAATGTACAAAGACCCTGAACCCTGATCACTAACCTGCTCATATTCCTGACCTCTGGGGCTTTGGACAGCACACTCTGCCCACTGACTGGACAGTGGTCCCAGCCACACTCTGACCTCTCAGTCCACACTCTGGAATAAGTAGTCAGCCAGACATCAGACCATCATACTTTCTGAACAACTGCATTAAGATTGTTGGAGTTCTGCTCGACTTTCTTCAACACATGAGAATGAGAAACACAAGGTGTTCTGTAATTGGTGGAAATTTTAAACAATGCACACAAAATGCTCAAGGAGCTCAGCAGGTCAGGGAAGTGGGCAGCCAACATTTCAGATCAAGACCCTTCATCAGGACTGGAAAGAGTGAGGTTTGGAATCAGAATTATTGCCACTCATCTGGATGACATAAAATTTGCCAGGGCACATTCTCAAAATCAATGCCATATTCTTGAGGCACCACCTATTGAAGATACCGTTAATGGCTGAGTGTTAAGCTAGCTGTAACACTTGTCTTTCCCGTTTCCATCTGCAACCCCAGCAGCTAGTACTTCTCCTCTCAGTCTCGATGTCCCTGTATGTCTCTCTCCTAGCTAGGCACCACTCTACATCAATGATTAACTGTACATTTCCCTCCATAGATACACTGTACTGCTGCCACAAAACAACAAATTTCATTGGTACATGTCAGTGGTAATAAACTGGATTCTGATCCTGACCTGCTGAGCTTGTCTTCATCTTGCTGTGATTTATTTATTACTTATTTGTTCCCTGCACACCAACTAAAAGGAGCCTTTTTTTCAGCTCATTGTCTTTGGGTCCTCTTTGGGTTTAGTGCTCTTACTTCTACACGGAGTTGTGGAACACATTGGTCCAAGAGGACACTAAGGTGGCTGGTGTTCAAAGATTCAAAGTGCATTTATTATCAACTTGGAGTATGGTCCTCCTGCAGGCAGACATGAAGCAAAATACCACCATGGAGACAAAGTGCCAGACCGCTCAATTGGCCCAAAAAAACCCATCAAAATGTACGTCATTGGTTTCAATCACACGCAGATTAATAATGGAATCGTATTTGAAAGAAGAAGTAATGAAGTAGTTTTGTGAGCTGTCTGCAGGACATCGCCTTTGGTCACATTGTTTGCTGGTGCCAACTTGCTCATATATATAAGTAGAAAGATGTCATAGGTTGCAACAGGACATTGGCAAGATGCAGAGTTGGGCTGAGAAGTGCAGGTGGTATTCAATGATAAAGATTTTTTTAAGATTTTCTATTTGGAAAAGTATAAAGTGATTCACTTCAGAAAATCAACTTAAAGGCAGAATACAGGGATAATAGCAGGATTCTTAACAGTCCAGAGGAACAGAAGTTCACAATTCAAAATATATAAAATTAAAAAAACATATACAACACTGAGATTCATTTCCTTGAGGACATACTCAATAGATCCATAATAGAATAATACCCATAATGGAATCAGTGAATGACTGCACCAACTAGGCATTCAACCATTGTGCAAAATACAACAAACTATGCAAATAAAAGTTAGTAAGTAATAACAATAAATAATCAATAGATATTGAGAACCTGATATGAAGAGTTCAAGAAAATCAGTCCAAAGGTTGTGGGAACAATTTAGTGAAGTTGGATGATGTTATCCCCTTTTGTTCAAGAGCCCGATGGTTGACAGTTAATAACTGTTCCTAATACTAATAATGTGGCTCGTGAGGCTCTTGTACTTTCTTCCTGGTGGCAGCAATGAGAGGAGTTCATGGTCTGAATATTGGGGGTCCTTGATGATGGATGCTGCCTTTTGTATCTTGGAATCCACATCAATAGATCCCTCAACACTGCAGCACAGATTGATGCGTTGAGAAAGCGTATGGTGTTTTGGCCTTCATTAGTTAGGAGATAGAGTTCAAGAGTAATATTCAGCTCTATAAAAGTACAGTTTGAGTAGACCACACGTGGAGTATTGAGTTCAGTTCTGGGCGCTCTATCATAGGAAAGATTGTGGAAGCTTTAGAGATAACGCAGAGGAGATTTACTAGAGCAAGGCCTGGATTAGAAAGCATACCCTATGAGGATTGGTTGGGTGAGCTAGGATGTTTCTCTTTGGAGAGCAGGAGGATGAGAGATAACTTGGTAGAAGTGCTCAAGATGATAAGAGGCATAAATTGAGTGGACAGACAGAGACTTCTTCCTAGGGGAGAAATAGCTAACACAAGGGGTCATAACTGTAAGGTGTTGGGAGGAAAATATGGGGTAGATATCAGAGGCTGCTTTTTTTTATATATACACAGAATGGTGGGTCTAAGGAACATGCTACCAAGAGAGTTGGTAGAGGCAGATACATTAGAAACATTTAAGAGACTTGGATAGGAACAGGGATGACAGAAATGTGGAAGGATATTTAGGAGGAAAGGATTAGATTAATCTTGGAGTAGGGTAAAGGATCAATATGATATTGTGCATTGTACTGTGTTTTGTGTTCTACACTCAGTGGCTGCTTCATTAGGTATAATATAAAAGATAGACAAAATCGAAATGGGTGAATACAGGACTTGAGGTGTTATATTTGAATGTACACAGAATATGGAGTAAGAACTTCTAGTACTGTTAGAAATTGGCAGGTACGATATTGTAGCCATCACTGAATCGTGCAGCTGAAAAAGATTATAGCGGGAAGCTTAATGTCCAAGGATGCAAGTTGTATCAAAAAGACAGGCAAGAAGGCAGAGGGGATGGTTTCTGTTGGTAGAAAATGAAATTAAATCATTAGAAAGAGGGGACATAGGATTGAAGGGTGTTGAATCATTGTGGATAGAACTAAGGACCTGCAAGAGTGAAAATTCTCCAATGGAGTTATATACAGACCCCCAAACAATAGCCAAGATGTGGTCTACAAATTACAACAGGAGGTAGAAAATCCATGCCTATAGAGAAAAGTTACAATAGTCATGGAGGATTTCAATATGCAGCTAGATTGGGAAAATCAGGTTGGTGCGGGAATCCAAGAGGGAGAGTTTCTAGGATGCCTGTGAGCGTGGTTTCCTCAAGGGAAAATCTTGCCTGACAAATCTGTTGGAATTTTTTAAAGAAATAATAGGAGGATAGACAAAGTACAATTGGTTGATGTTGTGTGCTTGGATTTTCAGGCCTTTGACAAGATGCCACACAAGTCAAACAAGCTAGAAGCCCATGGTATTACAGGAAAGATTCTAGCATGGATAAAGCAGTGGCTAACTGGCAGGAGGCAAAGAGTGGGAATAAAGGGAGTCTTTTCTGGTTGGCTGCCAGTGACAAGTGATGTTCCACAGGGGTCTGGGATGGGGCCAGTTCTTTTTATGCTGTATGTTAATGATTTGCATGATGGAATTGATGGCTTTGTTTCAAAGTTTGTGGATGATACAAAGATAGGTGAAGAGGCAGGTGGTTTTAAGGAAGTAGAGAGACCACTTGGACAGATTACAAGAATGGATAAAGAAGTGACAGATGGAACACAGTGTCGGGAAGTGTATAGTCATGCACTTTGGTAGAGAAATGAAAGGGTTGGCTATTTTCTAAATGGAGAGCAAATACAAAAAACTGAGGTGTAAAGGGACTTGGGAGTCCTGGTACAGGTTTTCCTTAAGGTTAATTGGCAGGTTAAGTCGGTGGTGAGGAAGGCAAGTGCAATGTTAGCATTCATTTCAAGAGGACTAGAATATGAAAGCAAGGAGGTAACACTGAGACCTTATAAAACACTGGTGAGGCCTCATTTGGAGTATTGTGAGCAGTTTTGGGCTCTTAATCCTAGAAATGATGTGCTGAAATTGGAGAGGTTTCAAAGGAGGTTCACAAAAATGATTCTAGGTTTGAATGGCTTGTCATGTGAAGAATGTTTGATGGCTCAGGGCATGAATTCACAGGAATGCAGAAGAATGAAGGGTGACTTCATTGAAACCTATCAAATGGTGAAAGGCCTTGATAGAGTGAATGTAGAGAGGGTGTTTCCTGTGCTGGGAGAGTCTAAGACCAGAGGACACAGCCCCAGAATAGAGGGGCATCCTTTTAGAACAGAGATTAGGAGAAGTGAGTGTGGTGAATATGTGGAATTTATTGCCACAGGCAGCTGTGAAGGCCAAGTCTTTAAGTATATTTAAGACAGAGGTTTATAGATTCTTGATTGTTCAGGGGATGAAGGGATACGGGGAGAAGGCAGGTGATTGGAGTAGAGAGGAACAACGGATCAGCCAAGATAGAATGACGGAGCAGACTCAATTGGTCAAATGGCCTAATTCTGTTCCTATGTCCTATGGTCGTTTGGTCCTATGGAAATTTGCATAGAAGTATCTTTTTCTCCCTTTCAAAGTGTACATAAAAGGCATTGAGCTCATCTGGGACTGAAGCATTACAGCTGTTCATGATGTTAGATTTTGCTCTATGCCCTGACCAATCCTGCCAGAGCTAACATGCATCTTATTCAGTCTCTATCCTCAATTGGAATTGCTTTTTCAGTCTTAAGATTGGCATCCATAGATCATACCTGGACTTCTCATCTTGTCTGGATCATCAGTCTTGAATGGCACAGATCTAGACCTCTGCAGAATACGAATCTACTGGTTCATCCATGGCTTTTGGTTTGGGTATGTCCAGTATGTTCTCAAAGGCACACACTCATCCACATGGGTCTTGATGAAGTCGCTGACAACTGTAGCATACTCTTTTCAGACTCAAAGATGAATCCCTGAATATTGTCCAGTCCACCGACTCAAAGCAATCTTGTAAGCACTCCTCCACCTCCCTTGACAATACCTCCTTGGTCCTCACACTGGTGTTGCAGTCTTTAGGTTCTGCTTATACTCTGGGAATAGAAGTACAGCCAGATGATTGGACTTTCCAAAGTGTGGGTGTGGGTTGGCTGGTAAGTGTTTTTAATGGAGGTATAACAGTGTATTGGCTCCTCTGGCTTCACATTTGATATATTGGTTGTAGTTATTCAGAGACTTCTTCATCTGTCCGGGTTGAAATTGCCCACAATAATAGGGAAGATGTCAGCATACAGTGTTTCGTGCCTGCTGTTTACAAAGTTTAGTTCCTCCAGTGCCAGCTGAACACTAGCCTGAGGTGGAGTGTGCACCACTACCAGGATGATGGAAAAAAACTCCCTCAACAGATTAAAAGGACAACATTGAAGCTCTAGATGAACAGCCACGTCTGTGAGTCATGATGAGCTAATTATAAAGCATACTCCTCCTCTTCTGCCTTTAAAAGACTAAGCTGTTCGATATTTCTGATGAATGGTGAAGCCAGCCAGCTGCAGTCCTGCATCCAAAATGGCGGGTTTGATCCATGTTTCCATGAGGCAAAATACACAGTAGTACCTGATGTCCCCCAGGTACAACAATCTTGCTGTCAGATCTTCAGTTTTATTTTCCAGAGACTGTACATTTGCCAGCAGGTAATCAGGAGTGGGAATCTAAAGTGTTAGCATTTCAATCTTGCTTGCCGCCCAACAGGCTTTCCTCATTCTCTTTTTCTCAAAGGGAAATTGCACTCATCACCTGAGTCAGCTATCCGTGTTGTGTACATTTTGAGAATTGATAGATTTTTTAAAAGAATCTTAAAATAATGCAGTTTACTGAAATACCCATAGCTGTGACTGTGGATTTCAGCTGTAGTCATCTTAAATGGGAATGCCTGATGATTCTCAACGGAGCTGTACACAATGAGCCTCCCCTTATCAGTGCCATCTCCATTCCTGTCCATATCATCTAATTCAGATCTTAGTACATTGGGAATGGAAAGTTCTGCCCGTGAACTTATCTGAATGCTGATCGTCTCAAATGGGTAAAGTGATAACTTGGTTTATTATTGTCACACGTACCGAGGTACAGCGAAAACCTTTGCTTACCACCCATACAGATCATTGCAGCACTGCTTTGAGGTCGTACAAGGGAAAACAATAACAGAATGCAGAATAGTATTACAGTGACAGAAAAAAATTGCAGTGTAGTTATCATGCTAGGGGACTGTTCAGTAGTCTTTTAATACACTTTGTAGAAAGATACAAGATCACCCTGAGTATAGTGGTAGGTGCTTTCGGGCTTTATTATTTTCTGCCCTATGGAAGGGGGAGAAGAGGAAACTTTTGGAATGGGATAGTCATTTATAATACTAGCTGTTTTCCTGAGGCAGTGAGAAGTGTAGATAGAATCCTTGTAGGGGAGGTTGGTTTCTGTGATGTGCTGAACTGTGTAAACTCTCTGCAGTTCCTTGGGTTCTTGGCCATTGCAGTTGCCTTGCCAAGCCCCGATGCCTCTCCATGTGATGTTTTCTATGATGCATCAAAACAATTGTTGAGGGTCAAAGGGTTAATATTCTTTAGCCTCCTAAGGAAGTAGGGATGCTGGTGCGCTTTTTTTGGCTGTGGTGTCTATGTGGGTGGACCAGAACAGGCTAAGGGCTATCTCAATGAGATACCGTTAACTGTGCCTCTGGAGAAAATGGTGCATGCTTTACTCTTTGGTTAATAGCTTCTCCACTATTTCTGCCACAAAGTCCAGGTTGACATGGCAAAGTTCAAGAGGCTAACAGGTTCTGAAGACCTGCATCTTCCCGTGATGGCACTACTTTCCAATTGCCAATAAATCAAATATTACGTACATAATGCTAAAACGTCTTTTTCTCTGTGAAAGGCCTTTATCATATTCCAGAATTTATCTAACGTATCTCTGGGAGCAAACTGGACCTACCTGATGTACTAGTTTGAGCATTACCCAACAAGGGAATATTTTGTATTGTTGGATGTGATCGTGTCTTTAAACAGAACTTGGATAGCTGTTCATGAAGCTGTTCATGCTTAAATCAGAAAGCAGTTGAAGTACCAAGGTCAATGTTAGCTCGGGCCAAAGACCCTGTTTCCATCTCAATGACACTATATGACAATCTCTCTCTGCATGATCCAACTGCGAGACCATCTTCCCTCAAAGAAAATGGCAGTAGTAGTGCCTAGTCTAAAACCTGGAAAACCCCTGTTGGATCCTTCTAGTTATAGACCAATATCATTAACATCACATGTGTGCAAATTTATGGAGTGTATAGTAATAGATTAGATTAGATTAGATTATGAGGGCACACAGTCCTCTTTCATTGTCATTTAGTAATGCATGCATGAAGAAATGATACAATGTTCCTCCAGAATGATATCACAGAAACACAAGACAAACCAAGACTGAAAAACTGACAAAAACCACATAATTATAACATATAGTTACAACAGTGCAAAGCAATACCATAATTTGATAAAGAACAGACCATGGGCACGGTAAAAAGAAGTCTCAAAGTCTCTCGAAAAGTCCCATCATCTCACGCAGACGGTAGAAGGAAGAAAAATTCTCCCTGCAATGAACCTCCAGCGCTGCAAACTTGCCGATGCAGCACCCTGGAAGCACCCGACCACAGCCGACTCTTGAGTCCATCCGAAAACTTCGAGCCTCCGACCAGCCCTCTGACACCGAGCACCGAGCACCATCTATGCCGAGTGCTTCGACCCCGGCCCCAGCAACAGGCAATAGGCAAAGCCGAGGATTTGGGGCCTTCCCCTCCGGAGATTCTCGATCACACAGTAGCAGTGGCAGCGAAGCGGGCATTTCAGAAGTTTTTCCAGATGTTTCTCCGTGCTTCTCACATCTGCCTCCATCAAATCAGGATTGTGCACGGTACCTACTTGACAGATATCAGTATCATTTCGGAGCGGCCACGCGCACTGTGTCGTACCGCCATTTTCTCCTCCTCTTATAATAAAGCAGTTGAATTATATTTTGGAAAAATGAGGTGATACGGTATTTTATCAGAGTGGATTTTGGAAGGGTTGAATGACATTGGATTCAATTTTATGTTTGGAAGATGATACTAAGGAAGCACGGGTAAATGAAGTTGTAATAGCAGTATTTTCTTATTTGGACGGTCCAGGCACATTAGGGTTGGAAAGGTATATTTGGGCTTCCATGAGATAGAGAATGGGACTCCACAAGGGAGTATTTACAGCCATTTATTGTCTAATATTATGATGACATTTTCTGTGAGATAGACACTGAGGTGGGTAAATCACTTTTAGCAGATGATGGAGCTTTATGGATCTGAAAAAAAAATTCATTTTAACTGTATATTTCAATATAACTGCAATTAGTAATTAATAAGGTCGAACAGTTGATAAATAGATGGTGTTTAATCTTTCAGTAGCTAAAACACAAATTATATGTTTTACAAAGAGGATCAATAGATCTGTATTTAATTTGAAATTGTATAGTCAAACTCTTGAAGAAGTATCACTGGTAAGATTTCTTGGCCTGTGGCTGGGTAACCTGACATGGATGTACCATATCAGTAAGATAAGTGACAAATGTAAAGGGGCATTACATGTCCTTATGTGTTTATGTAGGTATTCTTAGGGTGTTACATGAAAATCCCTGTTGACTATGTATTCGTTTAATTAGATGGGTACTTGATTATGGCTGTGTGGCCTAAGGATCAGCTTCATCTTCAAATTTAAAATGTTTGGATGTGATACAAGCTCAGGCTTTAAGTCTGTGTTGTGGTGCAGTAAGGTCATCTCCTGTTTCAGCTTTACTGGTTGAAATGGGACAATTACCCTTACAGTTGCAGTGAATGAAGTTATTGTTAACATACTGGGTTAACTTCAGGTGGTCAGAGGAATGATCACCCGGATAAAAGTGTGTTGGAAGATTGTTGGGAACATCACAAGAAGAGTGTTTTTTAGTTTTTGGTGGCTGGAATATTTCCCAGCTCTCTACACCACACTCCAATCCAGCTGGTGGCAGTAATGCACCTTTAAGTTGGGAGGAAGATAAAGAAGAAGAAGAATTATTTCAGTCACTGATTATACCTTGAAGTACAGTTAAGTCAATCATCAAAAATAAGGAGCAGCTGTAATTCTGTCTAGCGCAGGACATCCTCAAAAACTGAGTGACTGTGCAAGAAGGGAAATAGTGAGGGAAGCCACCAGAAACCTGTGACAGCTCTGGTGGAGTTACAAGCTCCAGTCACCAAGGTGGGAGAGACGGCACATACAACAACTATTGCCTGGGTGCTGGACTAGTCGCAACTTTATGGGAGAGTGTCAAAGAGGAAGTCATTGTTAAATAAAAGCTCATGAAATTTCAGCTAGAGTTTGCCAGAAGGCAGTTGGGAGACTCTGAAGTCAGCTGGAAGAAGTTTGTATCGTCTAATGAAACCAAAACTTTGTCCATTAGAAGAAGTGTTATGTTTACATAAGCCAAACACCGCACATCGTCAAAAACACACCATTCCTACTATGAAGCATGGTGGTGGCTGCATCATGCCGTGGAGATGCTTCACTACCGCAGGTCCTGAAAAGCTTGTGATGATAGAGGGAAAAGAATGCAACACAATACAGGGAAATCCTGGAGGAAAACCTGATGCAGTCTGCAAGAAAACTGTGACTTGGGAGAAGATTTGTTTCCAGCAAGACAATGACCCCAAGTATAAAGCCAAAGCTACACAGGAATGCTTAAAAACAACAAAGTTAATGTCCTGGAGTGGCTAAGTCAGAGTCCAGACCGCAATCTAATTGAGAATTTGTGGGTGGACTTGAAAAAGACTGTTCACTCACGATCCCCATGCAATCTGTCAGAGCTTGGGTGTTTTGTAAAGAAAAATGGGGAAAAAATGCAGCGTCCAAATGTGTAAAACTAATAGAGACCTATCCACACAGACTCAAGGATGTAATTGCTGTCAAAGTTGCATCTACTAAATACTGACTTGTAGGGGGTGAGTAATTATACAATCGATTATTTTGTGTTTAATTATTCTATTAAATTTAGATCACTTTGTAGGGATCTGTTTTTACTTTGACATGAGTCGTTTTCTGTTGATTGGTGTTAAAAAATCCAAGTTAAATGCACTGTGATTCAATGTTGTAAAACAATAAAACATAAAAACTTCCATGGGGAGGTGAGTACTTTTTTGTAGGCACTGTGCATTAAAGCATGCAGTGAAATATATTGCTTACATCAATCAGCAGCACAATCTGAGGATTGTTCTGGGAGTCAATCTCTAACAGCCTCTTAAACATCACTCCCATATCAGCTTGCACCACCACAGCAGTCAGCCCGTTGCAGGAAAGATATTATTGTGTTTCTATGACAGTCATCCTTACAGTGTGTTCCTTTTCTGGCATGGTATCAGACAGAATTAAGGGTGGGACTGTGCCACTAAGCCCCTGACTCACAGAGGAGGGAGTTGTCACATAGCATTAACTGTACTCTTGGAGCGATCATTAGAGTCGAGTATGGTGTTCTTCTAAGGAATTGTTTCCTTTATGGAGAATGCCTGTGCATGACTCTTTTTTTTTACCTGGGGAGCTTGATGCATGGACAGCTACCACACAGGTCTTGCTAGATCAGGTCAGGGTCCAGTGGCATGGAATGCAATATGACTGGGGACCCTTCACTGCTGCACCCTTTCTCTGTCTTCACTCCATTGTGATGAGTCAACAGCTTCTTTCAGATCCACTGTTGAGTTCTTGGTTGGATCGCACTTTTTCTGGAACTTCCCCCTTGATATTACCACCATGGGAAACTCTACCAGCAGGTAAGCTCCAGATGCTGTCGCACACAGGATCTCAGGAACCCCCGAGACTCTCCACCCGCAACAGGGCGATGACCCGTGGAGAAATCTCAGCTGTAGCCGCTGTACACCTGGAGTCAATTGTAAAGTTATCCAGTGTTGAGTGTTAGACCACGGCATTTCCAGACAAAGAGCTCAGAGTTCCCAGCCAAAATTCCTCTGTAATTCTCCACCACAATCCTGGCTGGTCTCCCTCACCTTGAACTTGAGGTCAGCCAAAATTCAATTGCCTGTGTCCAAGCTCAGGGCAGCATCCAAAGACAGAAGAATCAGTGTTTCGTGGCAATAGTCTTTCACCGAAATGGGAAAGCTGAGAGCACATTTGTCTAATGTTGCGGAGAGTGAAGGGGCGGACGGAACAGGGGGAACAGCTAAAAAAAAAGAGCAGGGTGCCATGGTAGTGTGGTGGTTACCGCAATGTTATTACAGCTCGGGGCATTGGAATCTGGAGTTCAGTTCCTGCATCCTCTGTAAGCAGTCTCTGTACATCCTCCCTGTGGAATGCATAGGTTCTGGTTTCTTCCACGGTCCAAAGACATACTGGGTAGGTTAATTAGTCATTTGAAATTGCCCCTAGTTTAGGGTTAAATCGTAGTTGTTGGGGACTGCTGGGCAGCACCAGAACAAATAAATGGATGGATAGAGAGATAGGTTGATTAATAGATAAATAAATTAAAGCAATTTGTAGCTTTCCTGTTATGTGAAATCAGGTTCATGGGTTCTGTAAGTGCGGACAGAAGACACTCATTACCAGTAAGTAAGTCAATCATTTACTTACATAACAAGACAGACACTAAACATTAAGTAAACCCTCCAAATTACTCCCAGTGGCAAATACTTATCTAAATTGTGTGCTCAGGCCTGCTCTCACAGGTCATGACCTGGTCCATCAGTGACCCAGACGGTAAAAGAGAGCGTGTGCTTTTAGCGCGCTAGATTTATACACCACCAGTGACATGATGTCAACAGCTAAATGGCAGCAGTGGGAGGAACTGCAATGGTCCTCAAATGGGCCAATCCCTAGCTTACTTGAGGGAGTGGCTTCTGATGTACAAGTAGGATGCACACTTACTGTAATATCTCAGGATTCAATAAGGATGTCAGCAATGTCAGATAATCTTCGCTTCTGTCTTGTTTCACGACTGGCCAACCCTAATGTAATGTTGGGGCCGCTTCTTTTCACATTGTACCTCAACGATTTGGATTGTGGAATAGATGGCTTTGTGACTAAGTTTGCTGATGATACGAAGATAAGTGGAGGGGCCGGTAGTGCTGAGGAAACGGAGAGTCTGCAGAGAGACTTGGATAGATTGGAAGAATGGGCAAAGAAATGGCAAATGAAATACAATGTTGGAAAGTGTATGGTTATGCACTTTGGCAGAAGAAATAAATGGGCAGACTATTATTTAAATGGGGAAAGAATTCAAAGTTCTGAGATGCAACGGGACTTGGGAATCCTCGTACAGGATACCCTTAAGGTTAACCTCCGGTTGAGTCGTTGGTGAAGAAGGCAAATGCAATGTTGGCATTCATTTCTAGAGGAATAGAGTAAAGGAGAAGGGATGTGATGTTGAGGCTCTATAAGGTGCTGGTGAAACCTCACTTGGAGTACTGTGGGCAGTTTTGGTCTCCTTATTTAAGAAAGGATGTACTGACGTTGGAGAGGGTACAGAGAAGATTCACTAGAATGATTCCGGGAATGAGAGGGTTAACATGTGAGGAACGTTTGTCCACTCTTGGATTGTATTCCTTGGAGTTTAGAAGAATGAGGGGAGGCCTCATAGAAACATTTCGAATGTTAAAAGGCATGGACAGAGTGGATGTGGCAAAGTTGTTTCCCATGATGGGGGAGTCTAGTACGAGAGGGCATGACATAAGGATTGAAGAGTGCCCATTCAGAACAGAAATGTGAAGAAATTTTTTTAGCCAGGGGGTGGTGAATCTATGAAATTTGTTGCCAAGGCGGCAGTGGAGGCCGAGTCACTGGGTGTATTTAAAAAAGAGATTGATAGGTATCTGAGTAGCCAGGGTATCAAAGGTTATGGTGAGAAGGCGGGGGAGTGGGACTAAATGGGAGAATGGATCAGCTCATGATAAAATAGCGAAGCAGACTCGATGGGCCGAATGGCCGGCCTCTGCTCCTTTGTCTTATGGTCTAAGTTAACTCAGTTATATTCTCTCTACAATGAAAAAGAAAGCAGGGAAGAAATTAATAAAGTTGAGTTTATTGTCATGTGCACAAGTACATGTCAGCACGGGGACAATGAAAATTTACTTGGCGTTATCATTTCAGAGATCCTGTCCTGGGCCTAGCATACAACTGCAATTACAAAGAAAAGCATGGCAGCACCTTTACTTCCTCAGATGTTTGCAAACATTGGGCATATCATCTAAAACTTTAATGAAGCTCCATAGATGTGTGGTGGAGAGTATATTGACTGGCTGCATCATGGCCTGGTATGGAAACATCAATGCCCTTGAATGGGAAATCTTACAAAAAGTAATGGATACCACCCTGCCAATAACAGGTAAAGCCCTCCCCACCATGGACCACATCTATGTGGAGCGTTGTTGCAGGAAAGGAGCCCATCCATCATCAGGGACACCCACCACCCAGGTCACACTCTGTTCTTGCTGCAGCCATTAGGAAGGAGGTACAGGAGCCTCAGGGTTTACACCCTTCTGCTGCCAGTAGAAACGGTTCTGCTGGGCTTAGTAGCTAAGCCTCATGTGAAGGCCAGGAGCTCGACTTGGTTGGCAGAGGCTATTTGAAACCCATGCCATTGGGAGCATTTAATAGGTCGTGGGATCTTCCTCACTACGTCAGCCAGCAATGATAAACTGAGTCTGTCATGAGGAATTTTGTCTACTGCCTTCATAAAGTCCAACCACAGCATGTCCACCAGTTGCTCTCAGTGCACTCTGGTTGACATTTCCTGAAGGTTGTATTTGTCAGACCAGATTTTCCCTTTGAGAAGTCATGCAGACCTGATCTTACAACATTATGATTTTTCAAACGTGTTGCGGTTATAGTTAATTGGTAAATTGGTTTATTATTGTACTTCAGAACATGAGACAGTAAAAATCTTTATTTTGCATGTTGTTCTTCAGGGTACAAAGTAAATATATTATCAAAATATGTGTATGTCACCATTTACTACCCTGAGATTCATTTTCTTGTGGGCATTCACAACAGAACAAAGAAATACAATAGAATCAAAGAAAAACCACAAAGACTGACAAACAACCAATGTGCAAAAGAAGACAAACATGCAAATGCAAAAGAAAACAAACAAATGAATTATACTAAGAATAAGAGAACACGAGTTACCGAGTCCCTTTGAAAGCCAGTTGTGGAATCAGCGCATTGTTGGTATGAGTGAAGTTATCCATGCTGGTTCCAATGCCTGATGGTTCAAGGGTAATAACTTCTTGAACCTGATGTTGTGGCACCTAAGGGTCCATACAGATCATTTCATCATATCAGTACGTTATGGTAGTACAATAGAAAGGAATAAGAGTGTTGAATCCTCAATAACTGAATCTAACTTTTACCAATAATAGACCATAAGACATCATGGCTGATCCATTTCCCTTTCAAGCCCACTCTCCTGGCTTCTCCCTGTAACCATCCACACCCTCACTAATCAAGAACCGATCTACCTTTGCCTTAAGTACACGAAAGGACTTTGACTTTTTGGCCGGATGTGAGCCAGCTTTTGTCTGGATCTATTTTTGAAAAAGAACGTCATATCGGCAATTTTCCAATCCACAGGCACATCTCCAGCATCAGAGATTTTTGTCAGATTGCTGCCAGGGCATCCACTATCAGGTAATAATTATATTCAGGATCCTAGGATGAAAGTAGTTTAGAGCCTGCAATAGAACACAATGGACCCCCTCTTGTACTACCATGAATTTGTCTCTGATTGTGTCTCTTTGCACTAGTGGTGTGTTTTGCATTCTCTTTCTTCACTGCCTTGTATAATTTATGCTCCGAATCTACATGCCTATGATGGTGTCGCAAGCAAGCTTTTCATTGTACCTGTACCTTACTGTACTGTGCACATGACAATAAACCTAACTTGATCTCTTTTATTAGTACTGCGACTCCATTTAACTCTTGCCATGATTTCATGGTGTTTGCCTTTGCATATTCTGTTGTGTATTTATTATTTCCGTAATTTTGTGTAACCTTGTATACATATTGTTTGATTAAACAGAAGTGTTCATTTATA
Organism: Mobula birostris; assembly: GCF_030028105.1. Taxonomy (NCBI): domain Eukaryota; kingdom Metazoa; phylum Chordata; class Chondrichthyes; order Myliobatiformes; family Myliobatidae; genus Mobula; species Mobula birostris. Next base: position 13,039,693 of record NC_092373.1, read on the forward strand.
TAAGTCACTGTATTATATGTATAAACACGTGAATTGCATACATCATCACACTACCACATGATGTGTACACACCTCACTTAAAGTGAAATATGAAGTTAGACTATCATTTTGGACTCCCATGGGTTTCTTTGAATTAGTTTATTGTTTTGCAATTTCAAAATCTAACATATTCCACTGATCTTTCTCTCATTTCTTCTTTTGTCTCTCTCCTCTTATACTCTCTGCTTAGGCAGACATCCCACCCTGCAAAAACTCTTTTCAGGGAGATAGCACCCCCACCCCCCGCAACGCCATATCCCCCCCCCCACCAGCCGACCTCCACGGGTGCATGGGACATTTGATTATGAAAGAACACAACAATTTATTTGACACATATTGAAACTATTTATACACACACACACACACACATATATTCTTTGTTGAGTATTTTGTTGGCAATCTCAATGCTAACACAAATAGCTTTTCTATTTCTTTTGCAAACTTTCCTTGTACTGTGATGTGGCTCTGCTGAAAAGAACTGTGAAATACTTGAGCAGCCTTCCCTGCGATTAGCCTCCCTAATATGTTGTGGTCCCTAAAAGAAATAAAAACATAAGGTGTATCCCTATTATATTGTCCTATGCAATACTTTGTTTAGTGATTTTGTCTAATCTGTAAACCAATCTGTAATCTGGGTATATGCAGAAAATGTGACATTAAAATACAATATGTACTTATATATTATCATGGAGTGGTTTTTAAATTCTATTACAAATTTAAGCACGTCTACAGGGAGTTTGGCCTGATCACGTAGGACATCAATAGAGTAGCTCCTTAGCAACTAGCCAGCTAGTTTAAATAATGTTAGCTATGCTAATGAATGAATGACACCTGTTAAACTCACCTCAACATGTCTTTTACAGTCATTTGGGCAATAGAAAAGTCACTGTTGCAAACAGTGCAGTGAGCAACACTGTCCTATTAGGCAGGGGTACACTTTAGTATAGTCTGGGGTGACGTGCGTTTTATATTTTCTTTTTTTGAAACACTTTGCCATGGCGGCGCAGGACACGAAACTGAACTGATGGAGACACAGAGGTCGACTGTAAAGCCCGCCCACAGGGAAAACTGATAGGTCTACTTAGCACAAAGAGAGACCAACCAGGATGCTCGCTCCCTCTCCCTCTCCCTCTCATTTCCGGGATATTGTATATAATTTGGGGGCATCAGGGAGCTGCTATTAATATGCGGTGGACTCCTGGAACTTCCGGGAGAGGTGGGATGTCTGGCTTAGGTTCCCATATCCCTGCCATTCCAGGTTAAACTCATCCCAATAGCACTAGCAAACACCCCCACGAGGGCACGGCTCTCCGGTGAGCTGCTGTGCATCTACAGGTCCCACTATTTCTCATATTTAAAGCCCTCAGTATTGCACCACCTCTTCAGCCACACATTCATCTGGTCTACACCCCTATTCTTGTATTTACTAGTGTGTGTGTGGCACCAAAGTAATTCTGAGATTGGACAGGTATGGGCCAAATTGAGGCGGTAGTGCCCAGGCCTGAGAGTGAGAAAAGACCTGAGGTTTGGACAATTTAAGACAGGGGCAGATTGGAAAATTCAGGGTTTCGAAGGACGTGCCGGTTCAGCGTGCTGCTCTGCGACGTTAACTCACCTCTGCACCGAACTGAGGCTGTGGCCTGCAACTAATGGTCGCCTGAGTCACCTGCTGTGGTGACTGGCCTCGGGGCTGTGGACTTCAGCGGCTTTCTTACCTGTATTGCTTGCATGATTTATTTTTCCTTTCTGCACTTTGGGTGCTTGACAGTCTTCAATTTTTAATGGGTTCTATTGGGTTTCTTTGTTTTATGGCTGCCTGTAAGGAGACAAATCACAAGGTTGTATGTAGTATATATACTTTGACAATAAATGTGCATTGACTTTGAATTTAGCGCTGAATCAATTTTGCATTGACACAGAAGCCTACCATGACCTGTGGCTGTTCATGGTCTCCCTTCAGGATACTCTGCAGTGCAAAATAGAACACAGAAGATAGAATATTAGCAAACAGTACAAGCCCTATCGCTCACAATGTTCTACCAGCCTTTTAACCGACTCAGAAATCAATCTAGTCCTTCCCTTCCACAAAGGCCTCTACTTTTCTGTCATCCATGTCTACCTAAGAGTTTCTTAAAAGTCCTTAATGTACCTGCCTCTAGACACTTACCATTCTGTGTGTGTAAACAAAATTTTTAAAAAATCAATAAAACTAAATGTGACATCTCCCCCCCCCCCCCCCCCCGCCCGCCACAAACCTTTCTCCACTCAAGATATCCTCTATTATTAGCTGTTGCCGTTCTGGAGAAAAAAGCTGACAGCCGTTCACTCAATTTCTGCCTCTCATCATCTTGTACACCTGTATCAAGTCACCTCATGTCCTCCTTTGCTCCAGAAAAAAAAGCTTTAACTTGCTGTATCTTTCCTCACAAGATCTTCTCTGGTACTGGCAGGATCCTGGTAAAATGGTTTCAAGGCATCCCTGAACTTAATATTAGGGAGTCAATATACCATCTTGGAGCGATTCTTGTTGCTGAAAAATGCCAGCATGTGTGCTTGCAATGGAACTTTAGCACTACCAATCTGTCAGAGAGTCACATCTGCACTTATGGGGATGTTACGTTGGTGCTGGAGGCATGGCAACACGTGCAGGCTGCCTCCAGCACAAATCCGACTGCGTTGGTCATTGATGCAAATGATGGATTTCACTGCATGTTTCATTGTACATGTGACAAATAAAGATCACTGATTATAAAATTAATCTTTGTAGAAACATTGTGATCCATGAAACAGGCTCTTTTGGTGATGATGATGATTATGAGGACACGCAGTCCCCTTTTATTGTCATTTAGTAATGCATGCATTAAGAAATGATAAAATGTTTTTCCAGAATGATATCACGAAAAACACATGACAAACCGACTTCAAAACTAACAAAAACCACGTAATTATAACATATAGTTACAACAGTGCAAAGCAATACCGTAATTTAATAAGAACAGACCAAGGGACAGTAAAGTCTCAAAGTCTCTCGAAAGTCCCATCGTCTCACGCAGACGGTGAACCTCCAGCACCGCCAACTTACCGATGCAGCATCCTGGAAGCATCCGACCACAGTCCAACTCCGAGTCAGTCTGAAAAACTCCGAGCCTCCGACCAGCTCTCCGACACCGAGCACCGAGTACCATCTCTGCCGAACGCTTTGACCCCGGCCCCGGCAACAGGCGATATGCAAAGCCGAGGATTTGGGGCCTTTGTCTCCGGAGATTCTCGATCGCACAGTAGCAGCGGCAGCGAAGCGGGCATTTCAGAAGTTACTCCAGATGTTCCTCTGCACTCCTCATGGCTGCCTCCATCAAATCCGGATTGTGCACGGCCCCTAGTTACACATAATCGATATTCATTTGAAACGGTTGAATTCTGTTCCAGCCTCAATCTTCTGCATTCTCCCCATAACTTTTATCCCTCTTACCGATCAGGAAACTGTTAATCTCTGTATTAATGTCATCTGCACAGCCATCTCTGGCAATGAATTTCAAAGATTCATCACACTCTGGCTGAAGGAATTCTTCCTCAGCTTGGTTCTTAAGGGTTCTGAGGCTGTGCCATGTTGTCCTAGACTCATCCACTACACTAAACATTCTCCCAGGATTTTCATTATCCAGTAGATTTCTATACAAGTTCACCCAGCGTCCTCCTGAATTCGATTCTCAACCCAGAGGCATAAAGCTTGGCTCATATATTAAGCATTTCACTCCTTGGGTCATTCTTGTAAGACCATAAAACTATGAGACATGGAAGCGTAATTGGCCCATTTCACCCAACAAGCCTGCTGCACCATTCTATTATGCCTATCATATCACTCTGAACCCCATTCTCCTGCCTTAGAGTCATAGAGAAGTACAGCACAGAAACAGGCCATTCAGCTCATCTAGTCCATGGTGAAAACATTCAAACTGCTTATTCCCATTGACCTACACTGGGGCCATAGCTCTCCATATCCCTGCTAACAATGTATTTATCTAAACTTCTCTTAAACGTTGAAATTGAGCAAACCTATACTTCTTGCCGCATCAGAAAAGCACCCTACGTAATCAGAGACCCGCTCACCCTGTGCTTTCATTGAGTAATTATTGATACATTTATAAATCAAGAAACTATCAAAAACAGCTTCTAATATACCTAATGACTTGGCCTCCACAGCCATCTGTGGCAATAAATTCCTTGAATTCACTACACTCTGGCTAAAAAAATTCCTCTTCATCTCTGTTCTAAAGGGCTGTCCTTCTATTCTGAGACTGTGCTCTCTAATCCAAGACTTCCCCCACTATAGAAAGCATCCACTCCACAACAACTCTGAGGTTATGCCATAGAGAATCAGCAACTCCTTTGCTTGCATTTTTGGAGACAGCTCTATTTCCATCTTTAGTATCTTTATTTTTCCCTTTCAGATTTCTTTTGAAGTCCCTGACCTGGAGTTACATGTTGACTAAGCTTCTTTGTGGGTATGGGACCTTGTATTCGGGGTTTCACAACTGGCTGCTGTTCGGCACGCCAAGGGCGCAGCCTAGGAGCTCAGCTGGTCTTCAGAGGGCTGAGATCTCGTGGCTCTGGAGACGGACAGATTAAAGGTTGGTGTCCGGGCAGGAGATTGGTGTCTCGTGGGAGATGAAAGATCTAAGGCTGTGTACCCAGAGACCCGAGATCTTTGGGCACAGAGCTCAGAAAAAGTGACACAATGGACTTTTAACATTGTAAACCAGTGAGTTGCTTGTTATGTCTCCCCTCTCGCTGTGAAACAGAGACATTTCTTTCTCCCTTATTAGGGAGAGAGAAAGTCTATTGTATATCGAATACCAGGGGAACGTGCAGTCTTTGGGGTACTGCAAGTCTGTGGCTTTGCTGTTGCTTTACTCACACTTGAGTGCTCGGTGGTGAGTGCCGATGCTTTTTTTTCTGGTGGGGTGTGGGGGGGATTGCTGCTTACGTGTGGGACGGAGGGGAGCTGGGGCAGACTTAGGGGTTCCAACATTTAACAGTCATTCATTCTTTGGGGGCACTCCTCTGTTTTTTGTGGATGGTTGCAAAGAGAAACCATTTCAGGATGCATATTGTATGCATCTCTCTGACGTTAAATGTACCTTTGAAACCTTTGAAATCTATCTAGGCCTTTCAATACTCAACAGGCTTCAATAAGATCACCCCTCATTCTTCAAATCTCCAGCAACTACAGGCTCAAAGCAATCAAATGCCCCTCACACATTAAGCCTCTCATTTCCCAGATCATTCTCACAAGCCTCCTCTAGATTCTCTCCAATGCCAACACATCCTTTCTGAGATAAAGTTCCATAAGATACAGGAGCACAATTAGGCCGCTTCGCCTATCCAGTCTGCTCTGCCATTTCATCATGGTTGAAATTTTATCTTCACCTCCACTGTGTCAGGGTTTTACACCATTTGATAGGCTTCAATGAAGACCATAAAACATAGGAGCAGAATTAGGCCATTCAGCCCAACAAGTCTTCTCCGCCATTCCACCGCGGCTGATCCCAGATCCTACTCGAACCCGTACAGCTGCCTCCTCACCTTATCCGTTGATCCCCTGACCAATCAGGAAACTATCAACTTCTGTTTTAAATACACCCATGGACTTGGCCTCCACCGCAGTCTGTGGCAGAGCATTCCACAGATCCCCTGCTCTCTGGCTAAAAAGATTTCCTCCTTATCTGCGTTTCAAAAGATCACCCCTCAATTTTGAGGCTTTTCCCTCTAGTTCTGGACACCCCCACCATAGGAAACATCTTCTCCATGTCAAACTTTTCGAGTTCTTTCAGCACTCGGTAGGCTTCAATGAGATACCCCCGTATTCTCCTAAATTCCGGTGAGTACAGGCTCAAAGCTGCCAAATGCTCCTCATATGTTAACCCCTTCATTACCAGAGTCATCCTCGTGAACCTCCTCTGGACTCTCCAATGACAACACATCCTGTCTGAGATATGGGGTCCAAAACTGTTGACAACACTCCAAGTGCGGCGTGACCAGTGTCTTATAAATGCTCAGCATTTTCTCCTTGCTTTTATATTCTATTCCACTTGAAATAAGTGCCAACATTGCATTTGCCTTCTTTGCCACAGACTCAACCTGTAAATTAACCTTCTGGGAGTCTTGCACAAGGACTCCTAAGTCTTTCTGCACCTCTGATGTTTGAATTTTCTCCCCATTAAGATAATAGTCTGCATTATTGTTCCTTTTACAAGAATACATTAATCATACATTTCCCAACACTGTAATCTATCTGCCACATTCTTGTCCATTCTTCCAGTGTTTCTAAATTCTGCTGCAAGCATATTGCTTCCTCAGAACTACCTATCCCTCCACCTATCTTCGTATCATCCACAAATTTAGCCACAAAGCCGTCAATTCCATTATCAGAATCATTGGCAAACAATGTGAAAAGTAGCAATCCCAATATTGACTCTTGAGGAACACCATTAGCAGCCAACCAGAGAAGGCCCCCTTTATTCCTACTCAGTGCCTCCTGTCTGTCAGCCATTCCTCTATCAATGCCAATATCTTTCCTCTTCAGACATAGGATTTTATCTTGTTACATCGCCTCGTGTGGCACCTTTCAAATACTTTCTGAACATCTAAGAACATGACATCCACTACCTCTCCTTTGTCCACCCAGCTTGTCACTCTAAGAACTGCAATAGATTTGTCAGCCAAGATTTCCCTTTACAGAAACTATGCTAACTTCGATTTATTTTTTTTTAGTCTCCAAGTACCTTGAAATAATAGACTCCAACACTTTCCCAACCACTGAGATTTGGCCAACTGGCCTATAGTTTCCTTTCTTTGCCTTCCTCCCTTCTTAAAGAGTGGAGTGTCATTTGCAAACATCCAGTCCTCTGGGACCATGCCTGAATCAAGTGATTCTTGAATGATCATGGCCAATGCATCCAATATCTCTTTATCAACCTTCCTCAGGTATCTGGGATATAGTGTATCTGGAGCAGCTGACCTATCCACCAAAAGATCTTAGAGTTTGCCCAGCACATTTTCCTTTGGAATAGCAATGATACTCAATCCTGCTCCCTGACACTCACGAACCTCTGGCACACTACTGGTGTCTTCCACTGAGAAGATTGATGCAATGTACTCATTAAGATCATCTGCCATTTCTTTGTTCCCCATTACTACCTTACCAGCATCATTTTCCAGTGGTCCAATAAAAAACTCCAAACTCCCCTTTACTCTCCAAATGAATGAAAAAAAAAACTGACAATATCCTGTTTCATATTATCAGCTAGTTTGTCCTCATCGTTCATCTTTTTCCTTCCTATAGCATTTTTAGTTGCCTTTTGTTGGGTTTTAAAAACTTCCCACTCACTTTTGTTACCTTATATGCCCTTTCACCGGCTTTTATGCAGTCCTTAAATTCCCCCATCAGCCATGGTTGCCTTGCCCTAGCCCTGCTGTTTGAGAACTTTTCCTTCTGTGGGTCATATCCATCCTGCACCTTATGAACTATTCCCAGAAACTTCAGCCATCTCTGCTCTGTTGTCATCCCCACCAGTATCCTCCTCCAATCCACCTGGGCAAGCTCCTCTCTCATGCCTCTCTAATTCCCTTTATTCCATTGCAATAACGATAACTGTGACTTGTGCTTCTCCCTCTCAAATTCCAGTATGAATTCAATCATATTAGGATTACTGTCCCCTAAGGTTTCCTTTGTGTTAAGCTCCCTCATAAGACCTGGGTTATCACTCAATAGCCAATCTAAGATAGCCTTTCCTCCAGTAGGCTTAAGCACAAGCTGCTCGAAGAAGCCATCTCATAGGCATTCAACAAATTCCCTCTCTTGTAGTCTAACACCAACCAAATTTTCCCAATCCCCTTGAATACTGAGATCCCCCATTACAATTGTGACATTACCCTTATTATATGCCTTTTCCAGCTCCCTTTGCAATCTCAATCCCACATCTTGGCTACCTTTTGGGGGCCTATATATGATTTCCATTATGTGTTTTTTTTAACACTTGCAGTTTACTAACTCCACCCACAAAAATAAAACATTCTCTGACTTTATGTCACCTCTTTCTAAAGATATAATTCCATCTCTTACGAACAGAGCCACACCACTGCCTATGCCTTTCTGCCTGTCCTTTCAATACAAAGTACATCCTTTGATGTTAAGCTCCCAACTATGGCCTTCTTTCAGCTGCGACTCAGTGATGCCCACAACACCATACTGACCAATCTCTAATTGCGCCATGAATTCGTCCACCTTATTCTGAATGCTGCATGCATTGAAATACAACACTTTTAGACCTGCATCCTTTGTGCCCTATTGAATTTTGCTTCTGTGGTACAATTTAACTCTTTGCTCTTGTCTACATTTGAATCCAATCATTGGTTTGTCCTTCCTTACATTAATGTTACATCCATCATCTATTTGTAGACCTGCTGGCTCATCCTTAGCTCTATCATTCTGTTTCCCATTCCCCCGCCATATTTGTTTAAACCACTCCCAACAGCTCGAGAAACTTCAGCCATCTGCCCGTAAGAATATTCTTCCTCCTTGGATTCACATGCAACCCGTCCCTTTTGCACAGGTCACACATGCCCCAGAAGAGGTCCCACTTATCCAGAAATCTAAATCCCTGCCCCCCACTCCAATTCTTCAGCTATGCATTTATTTGACCCCTCATTCTATTCCTAACTTCACTGTCGTCTGGTACAGGCACCAACACTGAGATTACCACCCTTGAGGTCCTTCTTCTCAGATTCTTTCCTAACTCCCTGTATTCTGTTTTCAGGACCTTCTCCATTTTTCTACCTATGTTATTGGTACCAACAGGTACCATGACTTCTGGCTGCTCACCTTCCCTCTTCAGGACATTGTGGATGCATTCAGGAACATTGAGGATCCTGGCGCATTTCACCCCTCTAGTCCCAGAGACATCCGGCACTCTTTGCATGACAAGCTTTTCAATGCAGGAATTATTTTTCCAAACCTATTTTAACCCTCTCCAGTTTCAGCACATCCTTTCTAAGATAAGGAGCCCAAACTTGCTCACAATATTCTAAGTGAGGCCTCCGCAGTGCTTTATAAAATCTCAACATTACATCCTTGCTTTTATATTCGGGTCCTCTTGAAATGACAGCTAACATTGTTATTTGCCTTCCTCGCCTCAGACTCAACCTGCAAATTAACCTTTAGGAAATCCAGCACAAGAACTCTGAAGTTCCTCTGTGCTTCAGGTTTTTTGTATTTTCTCTCCATTTAGAAAATAGTCACCCCTACAATGTCTTCTACCAAAGTGCATGACCATACACTTCCCAGCATTGTATTCCATCTGCCATTTCCTTTGCCCATTCTGCTAATCTAAGTACTTCTGTAGCCTCTATACTTTGCAACAAAGCTATCAATTCCACCATCCAAAATCATTCAAATCAGTGACATAAAACGTAAAAAGAATCTGTCCCATCACAGACTCCAATGGAACACCACTAGGTACCATCTGCTGACCAGAAAAGGCTCCCTTTAATCCCACTCTTTGCCTCCTGCCAATAAGCCACTGCTTTGCCCATGCTAGATTCTTTCCTGTAATACCATTGACTTATTAAGCAGCCTCATGTGTGGCACCTTGTCAAAGTCCTTCTGTAAATCCAAGTACACAATATCAACTGACTCTCCTTTGTCTATCCTGCTTATTATTTCTTCAAAGAATTCTAACAGATTTGACAGGCTAGAGTTTTCCTTGAGGAAATCATGCTGACCATGGCCTCTTTCATCAGGCAACCTGAGACCTCTTCCTTAATTTATAGGATTATAGCTGGGAGCTAAATGTTCAAGCATACAAATTGTATCAAAAGGACAGGGAGGAAGGCAGAGGGAGTGGTGTAACTCTGTTGGGATCAAATCAAATCAAATCATTAGAAAGAGAACACATAGGGTTGGACCACGTTGAATCATTGTGGATAGAGCTTATTCGCAAAAGTAAGAAGACCCTGATAGGAGTTATATACAGACCCTCAAACAGTAGTAAGGATGTGGCCTACAAATTACAACAGAAGGTTGAAAATGCACGCCAAAAGGGAAATGTTACAACAGTGATTGCTTGTTGTTTCCATTCTTCTGCCTTTCTCCCTTCCTGAGGAGTGGAGTGACATTTGCAATTTGCCAGTTTTGCTGAACCATTCCAGAATCCATTGATTCTTGAAAGATCATCACTAATATCTCCACGATCTCTTCACCCTCCTCTTTTAGAACCCTGGGGTGTACACCATCTGGTCCAGGTAACTTATCTACCTTCAGACCTTTTAGTTCTCCAAGAACCTTCTTTCTAGTAATGGTAACTTCATACACTTTATGCCTTCGGACACCAGGAACTTCCACCATACTGATAATGTCTTCCACAGTGAAAAGTGACACAAAATACTTAGACAGTTCATCCACCATTTTGTTGTCCCCCATTACTACCTCTCTTTTTTTTCCCACTTTATGTACCTGAAGAATCTTTTGGTATCCTCTTTAGTATTATTGGCTAGCTAACTTTCGAAGTCCATCGTTACCTACTTAATGACTTTTTTTAGTTGACTTCCGTTGGTTTTTAAAAACTTCCCAATCCTCTAACTCCCCACTAATTTTTGTTCCAATATATGCCCTCTCTTTGGCTTTTATGTTGGCTTTGGCTTCCCTTTTAGCCACGGTTAAGTCATCTATCCTTTAGAATACTTCTTCTTCTTTGGGATGTATGTACCCTGTGCCTTCTGAGTTGTTTCCAAAAATTCCAGCCATTGTTGCTCAGGCGTCACCCCTGCCGGTGCTGTTTTCGAATCAATTTTGTCCAGCTCTCTCTCCTGCCTTTGTAATTCCCTTGATACACCTGACTTTAGCTTCTCCTTTTCAAATTTCAGGGTGAATTTGATCATATGATGATCACTTTACCCTAAAGGTGCTTTTACCTTAAGCTCTGTAATCAATTCCAGTTCTTGCACAACACACAATCCAGAATAAATAATCCCCTAGTGGCTCAAGTGGCTCAACCTTGAGCTGCTCTAAAATGCCATGTTGTAGGCACTCTAGAAACTCCACCCCCCCCACCCAGAATCCTGCAAAAACCTGATTTTCCCAATCTACCTGCACATTGAAGTCCCCATTGCCCTATTGTAACATTCCCCTTGTCTAACGCCTCTCTTGATTTTCGTAAACTGACTCACTTGTCCATCTATTCTTACAGCGGCAGTTTGTCCCGAGTACAGATTTCTGATTAGGCGGAGGTCTTTCAAATCTAGATCTAGAGTTTTCTGTAATATTTCAAATAACTTATTGTGCTTCACTTTATCAAATGCCTTTGTGTAGTTGATAAAACAAACAAACAAATCTTTTTGCACTTGAACAGCTCATTCTGATAGTATCCTTAACATCAATATTGCGTTTCTTGTTCCTTTGTCTTTCACAAAACCACATTGTTCATTACCTATTTCAGCACCATACTAAAGGTGGATAATAGCTGGATTACAGACAGAGGCAACGTGTAGCGAGGAGAGGCTGGCTGTTGATAGGGTAGTGTAGTGGTCAGCCTTATAATGCCAGTGATCACCAATCACTGACTTGGGTGCCACGCGACAGTGAGAGTAGGAATGCGATGAGGTGGAGGATAAATGCATGGCTGAGGGATTGGAGCAGGGGGCAGGGATTCCAAGTTTTTGGATCATTGGGACCTCTTTTGGCGCAGGCGTGACCTGTACAAAAAGGATGGGTTGCACTTGAATCCTAGGGGGACCAATATCCTGGCAGGGAGATTAGCGGGGGCTACTGAGGTGACTTTAAACTAGAATGGTTGGGGGGTGGGAATCAAATTAAAGAGGCTAGGCGTGAGGAGGTTAGTTCACTACAGGGGGATGGGAACCAGTGCAGAGAGGCAGAGGGGTGTAAAGTGAGGGTAGAAACAAAAAGTACTATGGAGAAAAGTAAAAGTGGCAGGCCGACAAATCCAGGGCAAGCATTAAAAAGGGCCACTTTTCAGCATAATTGTATAAGGGCTAAGAGAGTTGTAAAAGAGCGCCTGAAGGCTTTGTGTGTCAATGCAAGGAGCATTCGTAATAAGGTGGATGAATTGAAAGTGCAGATTGTTATTAATGATTATGATATAGTTGGGATCACAGAGACATGGCTCCAGGGTGACCAGGGATGGGAGCTCAACGTTCAGGGATATTCAATATTCAGGAGGGATAGACATGAAGGAAGGGGAGGTGGGGTGGCGTTGCTGGTTAAAGAAGAGATTAACGCAATGGAAAGGAAGGACATAAGCCGGGAAGATGTGAAATCGATATGGGTAGAGCTGCGTAACACTAAGGGGCAGAAGACGCTGGTGGGAGTTGTGTACAGGCCACCTAACAGTAGTAGTGATGTCGGAGATGGTATTAAACAGGAAATTAGAAATGTGTGCAATAAAGGAACTGCAGTTATAATGGGTGACTTCAATCTACATGTAGATTGGGTGAACCAAATTGGTAAAGGTGCTGAGGAAGAGGATTTCTTGGAATGTATGCGGGATGGTTTTTTGAGGAACTTCAAGGAACCAACTAGAGAGCAGGCTATTCTGGACTGGGTTTTGAGCAATGAGGAAGGGTTAATTAGCAATCTTGTCGTGAGAGGCCCCTTGGGTAAGAGTGACCATAATATGGTGGAATTCTTCATTAAGATGGAGAGTGACATAGTTAATTCAGAAACAAAGGTTCTGAACTTAAAGAGGGGCAACTTTGAAGGTATGAGACATGAATTAGCTAAGATAGACTGGCAAATGACACTTAAAGAGTTGACGGTGGATATGCAATGGCAAGCATTTAAAGATCGCATGGATGAACTGCAACAATTGTTCATCCCAGTTTGGCAAAAGAATAAATCAAGGAAGGTAGTGCACCCGTGGCTGACAAGAGAAATTAGGGATAGTATCAATTCCAAAGAAGAAGCATACAAATTAGTCAGAGAAAGTGGCTCACCTGAGGACTGGGAGAAATTCAGAGTTCAGCAGAGGAGGACAAAGGGCTTAATTAGGAAGGGGAAAAAAGATTATGAGAGAAAACTGGCAGGAAACATAAAAACGGACCGTAAAAGCTTTTATAGATATGTAAAAAGGAAAAGACTGGTAAAGACAAATGTAGGTCCCCTGCAGACAGAAACAGGTGAATTGATTATGGGGAGCAAGGACATGGCAGACCAATTGAATAATTACTTTGGTTCTGTCTTCACTAAGGAGGACATAAATAATCTTCCAGAAATAGTAGCGGACAGAGGGTCCAGTGAGATGGAGGAACTGAGCGAAATACATGTTAGTAGGGAAGTGGTGTTAGGTAAATTAAAGGGATTGAAGGCAGATAAATCCCCAGGGCCAGATGGTCTGCATCCCAGGGTGCTTAAGGAAGTAGCCCAAGAAATAGTGGATGCATTAGTGATAATTTTTCAAAACTCGTTAGATTCTGGACTAGTTCCTGAGGATTGGAGGGTGGCTAATGTAACTCCACTTTTTAAAAAAGGAGGGAGAGAGAAACCAGGGAATTATAGACCGGTTAGCCTAACGTCGGTGGTGGGGAAACTGCTGGAGTGATCGGACAAAGTCAGCATGGATTTGTGAAAGGAAAATCATGTCTGACGAATCTCATAGAATTTTTTGAGGATGTAACTAGTAGAGTGGATAGGGGAGAACCAGTGGATGTGGTATATTTGGATTTTCAGAAGGCTTTTGACAAGGTCCCACACAGGAGATTAGTGTGCAAACTTAAAGCACACGGTATTGGGGGTAAGGTATTGGTGTGGGTGGAGAGTTGGTTAGCAGACAGGAAGCAAAGAGTGGGAATAAACGGGACCTTTTCAGAATGGCAGGCGGTGACTAGTGGGGTACCGCAAGGCTCAGTGCTGGGACCCCAGTTGTTTACAATATATATTAATGACTTGGATGAGGGAATTAAATGCAGCATCTCCAAGTTTGCGGATGACACGAAGCTGGGTGGCAGTGTTAGCTGTGAGGAGGATGCTAAGAGGATGCAGGGTGACTTGGATAGGTTGGGTGAGTGGGCAAATTCATGGCAGATGCAATTTAATGTGGATAAATGTGAAGTTATCCACTTTGGTGGCAAAAATAGGAAAACAGATTATTATCTGAATGGTGGCCGATTAGGAAAAGGGGAGGTGCAACAAGACCTGGGTGTCATTATACACCAGTCATTGAAAGTGGGCATGCAGGTACAGCAGGCGGTGAAAAAGGCAAATGGTATGCTGGCATTTATAGCGAGAGGATTCGAGTACAGGAGCAGGGAGGTACTACTGCAGTTGTACAAGGCCTTGGTGAGACCACACCTGGAGTATTGTGTGCAGTTTTGGTCCCCTAATCTGAGGAAAGACATCCTTGCCATAGAGGGAGTACAAAGAAGGTTCACCAGATTGATTCCTGGGATGGCAGGACTTTCATATGAAGAAAGACTGGATGAACTGGGCTTGTACTCATTGGAATTTAGAAGATTGAGGGGGGATCTGATTGAAACGTATAAGATCCTAAAGGGATTGGACAGACTAGATGCAGGAAGATTGTTCCCGATGTTGGGGAAGTCCAGAACGAGGGGTCACAGTTTGAGGATAGAGGGGAAGCCTTTTAGGACCGAGATTAGGAAAAACTTCTTCACACAGAGAGTGGTGAATCTGTGGAATTCTCTGCCACAGGAAACAGTTGAGGCCAGTTCATTGGCTATATTTAAGAGGGAGTTAGGTATAGCCCTTGTGGCTACGGGGGTCAGGGGGTATGGAGGGAAGGCTGGGGCGGTGTTCTGAGTTGGATGATCAGCCATGATCATAATAAATGGTGGTGCAGGCTCGAAGGGCCGAATGGCCTACTCCTGCACCTATTTTCTATGTTTCGATGTTTCTATTCACACCGCTGTCTGGAGTTCCACTGTCAGTTTCAATGTTGATGTAACAAATAGAGCTAACCTAAAACATTGCTCTAACTTTAAACCAGCTTATGTATGTTGGGGAACTCTGGCAGATCTGGCAAATCTCTAATTTACTTACCATCGCAGCAGGTCAACAGCAGAGGCTGTTTCATTGGCTTTTCACTCAACCATGGAGCAGCTGGATGGTGAAGGTGCACGGCGCAGGATTCTCTGCGTCAACTACTGTTCTGTATGCAATGCTATCATCTCCTGAAAAGTTACTCAATAAGCTCCAACCCCTTAGCCTCCATACAACCTTGTGCAGCTGAATGATCGATTTTCTCACTTGCAGACCCCAGTCCGTTCAATTGAAACAACATCTCCACAATCACCATCAGCACAGCTGCACCACAAGCCTGTGTGCTTAGCACCCTGCTCTACTCACTTTATATACTAATGACTGTGAGGCTTTGCTTAGATTCAGTACCATGTTTAAATTTGCTGACAACACCATTGTTATTAGCTGAATCAAAGATGGTGACAAATCTGTATGTAGGAGGGAGATTGAAAACCTGCCTGAGCAGACAATCTCTACTCGATGTCAAAACTCCAGGGAGCTGGTTGTTGACTACAGGAGAAGGAAAGTGGACACTCATGAGCCAGTCCTCATTGGGGGATCAGAGGTGGAGAGCGTCAGCAAGTTTAAATTCCTCAGTGTTATCATTTAAGAGGATCTGTCCTGGATCCAGCAGGTAAGTGCCACTTCAAAGAAAGCACAGCAGCACCTTGATTTCCTTAGATATTTGCAAATTTGACATGGGTGTTCGTGTGCCTGTGTATGCTTATGTGTGTGAGTGAGTGTGTTGTATCTATGTGTATGTGTGTGTTGTGTGTATGTGTATGTATGCATGTCTGTGTGTGTCTGTGTGTGCCTGTGTTTGTGTGTGTGTGTGCCTGTGTTTGTGTGTGTGTGTGTGTGCCTGTGTTTGTGTCTGTGTGTGCCTGTGTGTGTGTGTGTGTGTGTGTGTGCCTGTGTGTGTGTGTGTGTGCCTGTGTGTGTGTGTGTGTGTGTGTGTGCCTGTGTGTGTGTGTGTGTGTGTGTGTGTGTGTGTGTTGTGCACCTGGTCTGGAGGTACATTGTTTTGTTCAGCTGTATACAGTACATATATGCTGCTGAATGACAATGAACTTGAACTTGAACTTGAACTTCACGCCATGAATTACTGCAGAGGTGTTGGAGAACAATGGGTTAAGGAGATAGCCAAAGCAGAGGGCAGAGGTGGACTTGAAAACAAGAGTAAGAACTTTATAATTGAGGCGTTGGTAGTCTGCCATTCAAAGTCATTCATCAGATACAGGGGTGATGGACTTGGTGCGATAAACAGAGCAGTAAATAAATGAACTCGCCAGCTGGAGCCATGTGCAGTGCAATGAACTGGTAAGTGCTTCATTTGAGGAGAATCTGATCATTCTAGTGGCTGCACTACAGAATACAAACTACTACTAAGACTTTTAATTACTAACAAAGCCCAGAGACTTCATCTCCAAGATGTTTATCACCTTTGTAGCTGATGAACGACTTTGAATAGCAGACTACCAACGCCTTAATTATAAAATTCTTACTCTTGTTTTCAAATCCACCTCTGCCCCCTGCTTTGGCTATCTCCTTAAGCCATTGTTCTCCAACACCTCTGCAGTAATTCATGGCGTGAAGTTCAAGTTCATTGTCATTCAGCAGCATATATGTACTGTATACAGCTGAACAAAACAGCATACCTCCAGACCAGGTGCACAACACACACACACAACACAGACAAACACACACACACATATATACACCCACACACAACACAGACACACACACAAACACAGACACACAAACATAGCCACACACAGACAAACACAGACACACATACATACACATACACATGCAAGTATCAAATGTAAAAGTCTGTCTAAAGTAAAAAACAAGAGAAAATCTTCAGATGCTGGAAATCTGAGAAACACACACAAGATGCTGGAGGAACTCAGCAGGCCAGGCAGCATCTATGGAAAATAGTATAGTAGATGTTTCAGGCCGAGATCAAGAAAAAAAGCTTAGGATTAGATTTAAAAGGTGGGGGGGAAGGGAGAGAGAACCACAAGATGATAGGTGAAACCTGAAGAGGGAGGAATGAAGTAAAGAGCTGGGAAGTTTTTTGGTGAAAAAGATACAGGGCAGGAGAAGGGGGAGTTTGATAGAAGAGGACAGAAGCCCATGGAAGAAAGAAAAGGGGGAAGGAGCACCTGAAGGAAGTGATGGGCGGGCAAGGAAATGAGGTGAGAGAGGGGAAAGGGGATGAGGAGTGGTGAAGGAGAAGGGGGGCATTCCCGAAAGTTCAAGAAATCGATGTTCATGCCAACAGGTTGGAGGCCACCTAAACAGAATATAAGGTGTTGTTACTCCAACCTGAGTGCGGCCTTATCAGGACATGCTGTGATGAGGCCATACTTAAGTTGGAGGGACAACTTCCCAGCTCTTTACTTCATTCCTCCCCCTTCAGGTTTCACCTATCACCTTGTGTTTCTGTCTCCCCCTCCCCTCACCTTTCAAAGCTGCTCCTCGGCATTTTTTCTCCAGTCCTGCAGAAGGGTCCTGGCCTGAAAAGTCGACTGTACTCTTTTCCATTAATGCTACCTGGCCTGCTGAGTTCCTCCAGGATTTTGTGTGTGTTAGTCTGTCTGAAGAGTTCATTATCAAGCATTCTCTGCAAATTTCCTCTGAAGTGCTCAGTACGTTTTTTGCACATGACCATTAGATGTGTTTCTAATTGCTTTTAAAGCATTCAAGAAGGCACAGAATGTGGAAGTGAATGACTATGTTGCTGCCAGTTAAGTAGGGTCTTTGTGTGGCTGAGCTTACTCCTCTGTAACTTATTTGTTTTTAATTAACTGCTGGATGTCTGCCAAAGTAGAAGTTAGAGATAATTTATTTGAATTACCAGAGGAATACCATGCAACCTGCATTTGAAAAGTCCTTAAAATATTCCATTTAGAAAATAGTATTCTGGATTAAGTAAGAAATCTGGAAATGTTAATTTGGCATTTTCTTTCTCGTGGAGTACTACAACAGAGAAACAGGCCCTTCAGCCCATCTAATCCATGCTGAACTGTTATTCTGCCTTGCCCCAACTACCTGCACCTGGACCATAGTCCTCCATAGCCCATTTCTCCATGTACGTTGGTTACTCATTTCCGTGGATGCTGTCTGACCCCCTGAGTTCCTCCAGCATTTGCCATATGTTGCTCTGGATTTCCGGCCTCAGCAGAACCTCCTGTGTTTGAGACTCTGTGTTTCCTTATTTTTGAGAGTTCTGGTCTGGAAGCAATTTCTTAAAACTTAATCCTACTGTGACTATGAAACCTCCCCTTAATCTCCTGTGAGATTAGAGCAGCAGTCCCCAAAATGAGGTCCACAAACCCCTTGCTTAATGATATTGGTCCATGCCATAAGAGGTTGGGAGCCCCTGCTGCGGTGGGAGGTGTACAAACGTCTGTTGTTTCTCTGATAGCTTGTGCTGTTGGAAATCTGGTCATGGACTGCTCATGACTTTTCAACCATTTAAGATAACTTCATATAGGGAAGCGAACTGCACCTGTTGTACATTCTGCTGGCAATGTATCTACTGCCTAATATTATTAGCAACCATTGCAGTGAAATATCAAGACTTTATTTTATCACAAAAAAATAATAGCAAAGAATGAAACAATACCAGATTCCTTAACATTTGATGTTTCCAGGCAAATTTAATAAACACATTTCAAAGTTAAATTTAATAAAATAATTTTATAAATGATTTTCAAAGTTAGGTAACACAGATTGCTGGAGGAATTCAGCAGGTCAGAGGAATAAAGAACTGACATTTCAGGCCGAGACCCTTCATCAGGACTCAGCATATCTAACACCTAATCTTTATTAGGCATTAGATACGATGCCAGGGGGATACACAGCAAAGACCTGATGAAGGGTCTCAGCCCAAAATGTGCCTTTTTGTTTCTCTCCACAGATGCTGCCTGACCTGGTGAGTTCTGCCAGCATTTTGATTGTGTTACTCAGGATTTTCAGCATCAGCAGAAATCTCTTGTGTTTTCAAAGCTAGATTGTTGTCTCACATGTTTCAATTTTAGATGATATTTATTCCTAGATCAACGCCATTGAAATAGACTATCTCCTTGTTATTGCATTGACAGTAGAGGGAGCTTGCTGTGTACATATTGACTGTCTCATTTCTCTCATTTACAATAACGATTGGATTTTGCTAGTTGGCTGTAAGGCACTTTCAGATCTTTTGAGGTCACTTTGGCATTATTTGAGTGCATGGTCTTTCTTTCCAGATCATTCAACTAAAGCACGCAAGACTCTCTTCATATCTGATGGCTCCTGGAAAGATGCAATGCATTGAATAACAAGATGCCGGTTAGCTTGTCAAGCCGAATCCATCAATGAGACTCAAGGCAAATTTGTATTAAAAGAGGAGAGAACCACTGGGTAAAACCACCATGAAGTTACATTCTTTGAACTTCAATCCCTGATCAGAAACTCCAGTAAGACTTGAACTTTTACCATTTGCGAGATGGTGCTGATTCCTTGGAATACAAAAGAACATCTTCACTGCCATCTCTAAAGATCATTCTATGCGTATAATTCGGAATTTAACACAGTATTAATTAATTTTTCACACTAGCTCCTAGTCTTATTGTAGACTTTTTTTTCAATCTGCATTCATCTCCAATTATTGTCTGAAAAACATTTATAATCTTGGACAGTATCAAGCTCCAGGTATTAAAATACAAATGGTGATAGTTCATCTTCTTCAAACCTCATTTGAAGTCTGTGATCTTGCTCATGAACCGAAACATTTCTTCATTCAGGATGGTACACAATATTAAGATAGCCCATGCTTGTGATACAGTTGCTGTACTTATCGTTGTAGCTCTCTCTCTCTTTCATTCTACAGTTTAATTTTGTTGGATTATTTGAACGGTAGTGGTTTGGGGAATTTGATTGACACGAGGTTCCAGCAGAAGAGGGATCTGATCAATTCAAATTACTGAATACAAAGTAATTCATTTTGCAGTTCAAAGTCTCACTCTCTCAAAGACTCCTGTCAAAAGACATTCCACACAACTTGAAGGTACAGTAGAATGGTTTGATTACCAAACACGGCATTTCTGCTTCGGATTCATATATTGATTCTTCCTGCAGTGAAAGACATCACTGAACTTTTCATAATTCTGGAGAGTTCCTATAACTCTGCAGAAAAGAGAAATAATGCACAGAGAAAAATGTCAGGAATTAATGATAAAAATGACAGGTAAATCATGCAGGTGTGGACCAACTCCCAGTAGAAGTTTGGATGGAGGGTCGATTGCAACATTTAGGTAGGTACATAAATGGGAGATGTATGGAGGGCTATGGTCTGGGTGTGGATGAACGGACTAGGCAGGATGATGGTTTATTACAGACTAGATCAGCCAAAGGGCCTGTTTCCGTGCTTTAGTACCCTATGAAAGCATAGTTACAAGGACAATTCAACGTGAAACTTTGACTCTGTTCCTCTATTCACAGCCGCAGCCTGCCTTGCTGAGTTTCTTCAGGGTTTATTTACTTATGTATTGAGATAAGTCAACCAAGCAACTCAGTCCGAGGATGTGCTGGGGGCAGCTTTCAAGTGTCACCATGCTTCTAACACAAGCATAACATGCCCACAACTAACTCTAACCCACATGCCTTTAGACAGTGAGAGGAAACCACAGTGACCAGAGGAAAGCCAACCGGTGACAGGATAAATCTACAAATTCCTTATAGAGAGCGGTTGGAATTAAACCTGGTCACTCTATTAGTGTTATGCTAACTGCTAAGTTACCATGAAAATAGCCTTTCTCATTATCTAAAATTAAACATATTCTGGAGACCTGAGACAAAAACTGAAAGTGCTGGAAAAACTCCACAGGTCAGGGAGTATCATTCGGGAATGCAGATCGTTTTCTTTCTTCAGGTGCAGCCTGACCAAACGAGTTTTTCCAGAATTTTTAGATGTTCTTACACATTGTCACAGTGAACTCTTTTAATAGTTTAGCTCCTGTTGGGATATACAGACAGTGGCCACTTTATTAGGTACATTCATAGTCTTCTGCTGCTATAGTCCATCCACTTCACGGTTGGCTGTGTTCTGCATTCAGAGATTCTCCTATGCACACCACTGTTGTAACACATGTTTATTTGAATTACTATCACCTTCCTGTCAGTTTTAACCAGTTTGGCCTTTCTCCTCTGACCTCTCTCATTAACAAGGTGTTTTCACTCACAAACCTGCTGCTCACTGGGTAGTTTTTGATTTTCGTACCATCCTCTGTAAACTCCAGAGACTGTTGTGCATGAAAATCCCAGGAGATCGGCAGCTTCTGAGATTCTCAAACCACCCTGTCTGGCACCCAATCATTCCACAGTCAAAGTCACTTAGGTCACATTTCGTCCCCATTCTGATGTTTGATCTGAACAACAACTCACCTTTTCTCCAGGTCTGTAAACTCTTCTGCATTGAGTTGCTGTCATGGATTGTCTGGTTAGATATTTACACCAATGAGCAGGTATACGAGTGTATCTAACAAAGTGGCCACTGAGTGTAAGGAAACAATTTCTGCACAGAAATCCTCACAGAGCAAACTGATGATTTGTTTGAGTGCTGTGGATGAAGCGACAGTCACGTCATGCAACAATTTGAATAATTTCCCTGGTGAAAATAGCGCAATTTGATTTTCTTACATCTACTTGCCAGGGTTGGGAAATCAAGAAATAGAGGACAGAGGTTTAAGGTAAGAGAGGAGAGATTTAATAGCAACCTGATGGGGCAACATATTTACCCATAGTGTGATCTCTGTATGGAATAGGGCTACCAAAGAAAGTCGCTGTGGCTGGTGCATTAACAAAATTTAAAAGGCAATTGGACAGGTAATATTTGAAAATCCATGGCTACATGTGAGCGAACAGGAATCCTGATTGGCATGCGTAGCTGAAGAATTGGAGCAGGGGGCAGGGATTCTGATTTCTAGATAATTGGGACCTCTTCTGGAGCTGTTGGGACCTGTACAAAAGGGACGAGTTGCACCTCAATCCAAGGGAGATGAATGTTCTTGCAGGTAGAATTAGTAGAGCTGCTGGGAGTGGTTTAAACTATATAGGAGGGGGATAGAAATCAGAATGATAAAGCTGAGGATAAGCCAGCAGGTTTACAAATAGATGATGGGTGTAACGTGAATGTAAGGAAGGACAAGCCAACGATTGCATACAAATGCAGACAGAGGAAAGAGTTAAGTTGTACCACAGAGGTGAAATTCAAAATAGTGAAGAATGCAGGCCTGATGGTGCTGTATTTAAATGTGCATAGCATTCGGAATATGGTGGACAATTAGAGATTGGTCAGTATGACGTTGTAGGCATCACTGAGTCGTGGCTGAAAGAAGTCCATAGTTGGGAGCTTAACATTAAAGGATATACTTTGTATAGAAAGGACAGGCAGGAAGACATAGGTGGTGGTATCTTTAGAAAGAGGTGACATAAGGTCAGAGAATTTCAAATCTTTGTGGGTGGAGTTAAGAGATTGCAAGAGTAAAAAAAAACTTTATTGGAATCACACATAGGCCTCCAAATAGTAGTCAAGATGTGGGATTGAGATTGCAAAGGGAAGTGGAAAAGGCATGTAATAAGTAATGTCACAGTTGTAATAGGGGACTTCAATATGTAGCAGGATTGGGAAAATCAGTTTGGTGTCAAATTGCAAGAGAGGGAATTTGTTGAATACCTATGAGATGGCTTTTTAGAACAGCTTGTGCTTGAGCCTACTAGGGAAAGTCTATCTTAGATTGGGTAACACACATCAAAGTTGCTGGTGAACGCAGCAGGCCAGGCAGCATCTCTAGGAAGAGGTGCAGTCGATGTTTCAGGCCGAGACCCTTCGTCAGGACTCAGTCTTAGATTGGGTGTTGTGTAATAACTGAGATCTTATTAGGGAGCTTAATGTAATGGAACCCTTAGGAGGCAGTGATCATATTATGATTGAATTCATATTGCAATTTGATGTATCTCACATGTATCTGTGTCACAATGGAACAAAGGGAATTACAGAGGCATCAGAGAGGAGCTTGCCTAGGTGGATTGGTGGGGATGACAGCAAAGATGGCTGAAGTTTCTGGGAATAGTTCACAAGGCACAGGATAGATATGTCCCACAGAGGAAGAAGTTCACAAATGACAGGGGTAGGCAACTGCGGCTGACAAAGGAAGTTAAGGATTGAATAAAAGCGAAGGAAAGGACATATAAGGTAGCAAGAGTGAGTGGAAAATGGATGATTGGGAAGTTTTGAAATCCAACAAAAAGCAACTAAAAAGCTATAAGAAGGGGAAAAGATGAAATAGGAAGGCAAACTAGTCAATAATATAAAGCAGGATACCATAAATTTTTTTTCAGTTATATAAAGAGTAAAAGGGAGGTGAGAGTTGATATTGGACGACAGGAGAATGATGCTGGTGAGGTGGTAATGGGGGGAAAAGAAATGGCAGATGAATTTAATTGGTACTTTCATCTGTCTTCACTGTGGAAGACACTAGCAGTGTGCCAGAGAACTGTGAGTGTCATGGAGCACGAGTGAGTACTATTGCAATTACAAAGGATAAAGTGCAAGGCAAACAGAACGGTCTTCAGGTGGATAAATCACCTGGACCAGATGGACTACATCCCAGAGACCTGAGAGAGGTTGCTAAACAGATAACGGATGCATTGGTCACGATCTTTCAAGAATCACTTGTTTCTGGCGTGGTCCTGGGGGACTGGAAGATTGCAAATGTCACTTCTTTAAGAAGGCAAAATAAAGAAAATATAGGCCAGTTAGCCTAACCTCAGTGGTTGGGAAAGCATTGGAGTCTATTATTAAAGATGAGGTTTTGAGGTACTTGGAGACTAATGATAAAATAAGCCAATGTCAGCATGTTTCTGTGAAGGGAAATCTTGCCTGAGGAATCTGTTAGAGCTCTTTGAGGAAGTAACAAGCAGGGTGGACAAAAAAGAGTCAGTGGATGTCATTTACTTGGATTTTTTTTAGAAGGTGTCACACATGAGGCTGATGAACAAGATAAAATCCTCTAGAATTGCAGGAAAGATACTGGCATGGATAGAGGAATGGCTGACTGGCAGAAGGCAGAAAGTGGGAATAAAAGGGGCCTTTTCTGGTTGGTTGGACCTGACTAGTGGTGTTCCTCGGGGGGGGGGGTCAGTACTGAGACTGCTACTTTTCACATTGTTTGTCAATGATTTAGACAATGGAAGTGATGGCTTTGTCACAAAGTTTGCAGATGATACGAAGATGCCAACATTTATTTCAAGGGGAATAGAATATAAAAACAAGGAGATAATGCTGAGCCTTTATAATACACTAGTCAGGCCGCATGTGGAGTATTGTCAACGGTTTTGGGCCCCATGTCTCAGAACGGATGTGTTGTCATTGGAGTGAGTCATTGGAATGTTGTCTGGGAATGAAGGGGTTAACATATAAGGAGTGTTTGGCAGCTTTGGGCCTGTACCTTACTGGAATTCAGAAGAATGCAGAGGGATCTCAGTAAAGCCTACCAAAGGCCAAAAGGACGAGAGAGGGTGGATGTGGAAAGGATGTTTCCTTTGGTGGAGGTATCAAAATCCAGAGGACACAGCCTCAGAATGTTTTAGCCAGAGAGTGGTTAAATCTGTGGAATGCTTTGCCACAGACTGTGGTGGAGTCTGTGCATATATTTAAGACACAAGTTTATATTTTCCTGATCAGTCAGAGCATGAAAGTATATGGCGAAAAGGCAGGTGTGTGGGATTGAGTGGGATCTGGGATCAGCCATGATGGAATGACAGAGCAGACTCAATGGGCTGAATGGCCTAATTCTGGTCTTATGGAGCAGAAAGGCTGAAGTGCCTGTTTCCCCTTTGTGTTGAGAGGGGGGAAGTTGAAAGGGGAAGTGTGAGGCAAGGTTTTTCACACAGTGAGTTGTGGGTGCTTGGAATGCGATGTCAGGGGTGGTAGTGGAGCCAGTCACGATAAAGGTATTTAAAAAGCTATAGTTAGGCACGTACATGTGCAGAAAATGGATGGATGTGGACCATATGCAGGCAGATGTGTTTATTTTAACCAGCCATCATTACGACATGGAGTCCTACAGCACAGTACAGGCCCTTTGGCCAATGCTGTTGTGTTGACCTTTTAACCTACTCTAAGAATGATCTAACCTTTCTCTCCCACATAGCCCTCCGTTGTTCTTTCATCCATGTGCCTACCTAACAGTCACTTAAATATCCCTAATGTATCTGCTTCTACCGCAATGCCTAGCAACATGTTCCATACATCGACCACTCACTGTGTAAGACAAGCTAACCTCTGACATTCCTGCCCCCCCCCCCATAGTTTCCTGCAATCAGCTTAAAATTATGCTTCTTGCTATTTACCATTTCCACCCTGGGAAAAAGTCTCGACTCAATCTATGCCTCTTATTATCAAGTACACCTCTATCAACTCATCTCTCACCCTCCATTGCTCCAAAAAGGTAGCTAGCTCAACCTATCCTCATAAAACATGCTCTCTAATCGAGGCAACCTCCTGGTAAATCTCCTCTGCACTCTCTCTAAAGTTTCTGCACCTAAGAATGAGGTGACCAGAAATGAACACAATACTCCAAGTGTGGTCTGACCAGTTTTATAAAGTTGAAACATTACCTCCCTGCTCTTGAACTCAATCTCCCGACTAATGCAGGCCAACACACCATACGCCTTTTTAACCACCCTATCAATTTGCATGGGAATTTTGAGGAATCTATGGATGTGGATCTCAAGATCCCTCTGTTCCTCCACACTGCTAAGAATTCTGCCATCAACGCTATATTCTGCCTTCAGATTTGCCCTTCAATTAGTTTGGCACAACATCACGGGAAGGAAGGCCACTTTCTGTGCTGTGCTGTTCCATGTTATATAAAAGGTTCAATTAGTAATCATCCAAATTATGGTAGCTCTTGTAGTGCAGCACCTCCTCGATGTAGTCACAGAGCATCAGCCTTTGGAGTGGGAGAAGAACCTCACAACTACCTGTCTCAGAGATGGGGGAGCAGGCCACTGAGCTGGACATGGAGAGATGTGTCCAGAAGGGACAGAGTCTGGAAACTGGCATAGGCTGGGGTGATGTTTCAGTCATGGAGTCATAGAGCAATACAGCACAGATACCAGGTCCTTTGACCCAACCAGTCCATGATGATCACCCAGCTAGTCCCAATTCCCTGCATTTGGCCTATTTCCCTCAAAGCCCCTCCTCTCCATGTACCTATCCAAGTGCTTTTTAAGTAATATTGTATCTGCCTCAACCACATCCATTGGCAGTTCATTCCATATACACCCACCCTCTGCATAAAAAATGTTGCCCCTCATGTCCCTTTTAAATCTTTCCTCTCTCTCCCTAAACCTTTGCCCCTTGTTTTAGACTCCTCTACCATCCTTCTTATATATGCCCCTCATCATTTTAAACTCTTCATTATATGAATAAATCAATCAGAAAGAAAGAAGGAATTTGCATTTATATACCTTCCAGCTACTATGGTGCTTTAAGGAAGGCCCACAGGCAACTTGTGCATAACAAGATTCCGCAAGGAATAAGGCAGGACTCCTCTACCCTGAGTAAAAGATTGTTATCATCCACCTTATCTATGCCCTGCATTATTTTAAATATTTCTATAACGTCACCTCTCATTCCCCAATTTTCCAAGGAATAAAGCCCTAACCTAGCCAACTTTTCTCTACAACTTAAGTCCTCTAGTCTTGCTCACATCCTCATACATCCTTTCTAATGAAAAGAATACTATTCACTATTTACTGGGATGAACATTTTCCGTGTCGGACTGTAGACCAAGTATAGAGAAGGTGTTGAGTATATAGAATGTAATGGAAGATATCCAAAAATACCTCTGGGAAAATATGAATAAGATTGAAAGAGTACAAAAGAAATTTTATTTAACTTTAATTTATTTTATTTAGAGATACGGCACAGAACAGGCCCTTCCAGCCCAAGGAGCCACACTGCCCAGCGACCCACATATTTAATCCTAGCCTAATCATAAGACAATTCACAATGACCAATTAACCTTCTAATCAGCAGGTCTTTGGGATGTGGGAGGAAACTGGAGCACCCAGAGGAAACCCATGTGTTCACGGGGAGGACGTAGAAACTCCTAACAGAGGAGGCTGGAGTTGAACTCCAACTCTGATACCCCAGATAAGATTTTGCCAGAACTTGAGGACCTGGTTTATAGAATAAGGTTGGTCTTTTATTCCCTGGAATGTAGGAGAATGTGGGCAGATTTGACAGGAGTGTATAAAATTATAAAGGGTTTAGACAGCTACCATCCACCTTACCACCCTCCCATAATTTTAAAGATTTTTGTAAAGGTTAGGATGGGTTTGTTTTTGGAGGCTAGGAAGGGAAGCTTTGGAATGTTTCATAGGTACTTTTCACAAAATGAAGGAATCATCAGTTTTCAGACAAAACAGAATAAAATCCTCACCTGAATTTGCCTGGGCTGTGTTGATCAGTTTTAATGGAGCTGATAGCAGTTTCAGGTCTGTATTTTCCACACCACACCTACAAGTGTGACACAGAATGACAATCATTCACTTCTCACTTTATAACCATGCTCAAAGTTCAAAGTAAATTTATTATCAAAGTACATATACAACCCTGAGGTTCATTGAGTTATTCCATATAACCATATAACAATTACAGCACGGAAACAGGCCATCTCGGCCCTTCTAGTCCATGCCGAACTTTTACTCTCACCTAGTCCCATCGACCTGCACTCGGCCCATAACCCTCCATTCCTTTCCTGTCCATATATCTATCCAATTTAACTTTAAACGACAACATCGAACCTGCCTCAACCACTTCTGCTGGAATTGTATTCACAGTATAACAAAGAAATGCTATAGAATTAATGAAAGACTGCACCCAAAGACTTGCAAACAGCCAATGTGGACAAGAAGACAAATACAACAGGAAATAATAATTCATAAATAAATAAATAATACTAAGAACATGAGTCGTAAAGTCCTTGAAAGCGAGTCCACAGGTTGTAGAATCAGTTCAGCAATGAGGTGAGTGAAGTTAACCACATTGGTTCAGGAGCCTGATGGCTGAAGGGTAGTAACAGGTCCCGAACTTGGTGTGACCTAAGGCTCCTACACCTCCTTCCTGTTGGTAGCTGTGAGAAGAGAGCATGGCCTGGATGCTAGGGAGGGAGTGCATCGTCACATTAGCATTGGGAGCCAGTAGAATTGACCATTTGCCATAGAGTCATAGAAAAGTGAAGCGGAGAAACAGGCCATTCGGCCCATCTAGTCCATGTTGAAACCATTTAAATTGCCAACATGACCTCTCTACTCTTGAACTCAATTCCCCTATTAATGAAGCCTAGCATCCCATAGGCCTTCTTAACTATCCTATCAATCTGTGCAACAACCTTGAGGGATGTATGGATTTGAACCCCCAAGGTCCCTCTGTTCATCCACACTCTCAAGTAACTGACCATTAACCCTGTACTCAGCCTTCTGGTTTGTCCTTCCAAAGTACATCACCTTACACTTATCCGGATTGAACTCCATCTGCCACTTTTCTGCCCAACTCTGCATCCTGTCTATATCCTCTCGAGATGTGGGACTTTCGAGAGACTTTGAACTTTTATACTGTGTCATGGCCTGTTCTTCATCAAGTTATGGTATTGTTGCACTGTTGTAACTATATGTTATATTTATGTGGTTTTTGTTAGTTTTTCAGTCTTGGTCTATCCTGTGTTTCTGTGATATCACACCGGAGGAATATTGTATCATTTCTTAATGCATGCATTACTAAATAACAATAAAAGAGGACTGCGTGTCCTCATAATCTAATCTAATCTTGTAACCTTCGATAACCTACAGCTTCATCCACAACTCCTCCAATCTTTGTGTCATCCACAAACTTACTCACCCATCCTTCCATCTCTTCATCCAGGTCATTTATAAAAATCACAAAGAGCAGGTGTCCCAGGACAGATCCTTGTGGCATTCCACTAGTCACTGACCTCCAGGCAGAATACTTTCCTTCCACTATTACCCTATGCTTTCTTCCTTTAAGGCAATTTTTCATCCAAACAGCCAAGTTTCCACTGATCCCATGCCTCATGACTTTCTGGATGAGTCTCTTGTGGGGGATCTTGTCAAATGCCTTGCTAAAATCCATGTAGACCACGTCTACCAACCTACCCTCATCAATTTCTTTTGTTACCTCTTCAAAAAACTCAATTAGGCTTGTGAGGCATGACCTTCCCTTCACAAAGTTATGTTGACTATCTTTGAGTAGACTGTACTTCTCCAAGTGCTCATAGATCCTATTCTTAAGAATCCTTTCCAATTGTTTGCAGACCACTGATGTAAGACTCACCGGTCTATAGTTTCCAGGATTCTCCCTATTACCTTTTTTAAGCAAGGGAACTACATTTGCCATTCTCCAGTCCTCTGGCACCTCCCCTGCAGCGAAAGAGGATTCGAAGATCATAGCTACTGCTCCAGCGATCTCTTCCCTCATTTTCCACAGCAACCATGGGTATATCACGTCCAGCCCTGGGGACTTATCAATCTTGATGTTTTTAAGAAGATCCAACACTTCTTCCTTAATCTCCACATTGTCCAGCACACAAGCCTGTTCTATTTCGACCTCACCCTGATCAAGGTCCTTTTCACTTGTGAATACTGAAGATAAGTATTAATTTAGGACCTCCCCAACCTCTTCCACCTCCAGGCACACGTTGCCTTCTTTATCCTTTAGCGGCCCCACCTTCATTCTCGTCATCCTTCTGTTCTTCATGTACAGGGTCTTTCTTTTTTGTATGTTAAATTTAAAATGGCTTCTTTGTTATGGTATAATCGGGAATGCTTCTTTGTTATGTTAAATGCTGAGAAAGTATCTAGCTAGACATTTGCTAGGGTTAATACAGATAGTAGGGTGCTACTAACCAATTGGGACAGTTGGTATGATTTTGGTGTATCTGGAAGATTTGTATGCGCGGGGTTTTGAGGCAGAAGGCGGGAGAGAGAGACAGAGAACGGGCCAGGTGCTGTGAGTCCGCTAACGGGGTCGGACCCCAAGCGTGTCTTCGGCGAGGACGGGAGACGGAGACAGACTCGTGTGGAGCGTCTGGTTGACCACCTTTGTTGGTCCCAGGCGGCCGGTCGAGGGGATCCGAGGAGTCGCAGGGTGAAGAAGAAGGGTCCCGAGCTCCAACTGTGCACGAAGGGATTGAACTTTGATAAATGTGGCGCCTTTTATTTTCCTTTTATATTTTATTCTCTATTAATTATATAGTTCCAGTAATATCTATAAACTGTAAATCATTTAATCGTATCTGGTGTATTGTCTGTTATTTGGGCGGGGTGGGGTAAATCACACAGCATCCACACAAACTATTACCCAGATTGGTGGGGCCAAGGGCTGTTTCCCTAGATGACAGCGAGCCGAGCGACCCTGAGGCTGGCCGGGGGGATACCTTGTGGGGGCTCATCTGGGATTGGGCCTACTGGTATGCTGTGTGGGTGCCCTGTTTAAATCTGTAATGTGTGTCTCTGTGGGTTATTTGCTGGTGATTGCTGTATGAGTTGTGGGTGCGGTCTTTGGTTGAGTTCAGGCTGGAGGTGGCACTCGGGGCTGTCCATGCTGTTGGGAGAGAGAGGAAAGGGCTGTCTGATTTGAAGGTAGGGTCTGCGAATAAATGTTCTAGCTCTGGCAGGCTCCGCCTGGTGCTTGGGATAGTGTCCACCCCAAGAGGGGCGGAGGCGTGCCAGACGTGGGTGGAGTGGATCTCTCGGTTGTTAGATGAGTGGCAGTGCTCGGTTGAGGGAGAGCGACAGGGATCAGTTAAAAGTTTGAGTAGGCGGGCTGGTGACAGTGTTAGAGCTGTCAGGTTCACTTACACCGTAGTGACAGCTGTCAGTTATTTGAAAGAGGTGGGAAAGTTTTCAGTGTGTCTTCTCCGGCTAAGAGGGCGGCTAAATTGTCTGCAGTGCCAGGGGGATCATGCCCCTCCTTCAGTTGTTCAGCTGATCAGAGAGGGATCGAGAAACTTAGTGGAGGCCCAGTGGGGGAACGGCTTGGGGTCTCTGGGGAAGAACGTTCCCAGCACTGTACCAATCAACTTCCGCAAGGAAAAGACCCTATTCCTGAAGGCTTAGAGGGACCACGCCCCAGGGTGTTGTTACGGATAGAGGGAAGCGATGCTGAAGCTATCTTCGACCCCTGGGCGCAGGTCAAGTTGTTGTACAGTTTGTTTTACAACCGGTGTCTGAAGCATTTACCCTTGACAACTGCAAGGGCACCGGAGGTTTTGGGTACCAGTGCCAGTAGTTATCTAGAAGACGATGATTGGTTAATGACCCTGGAGTTCATGGGGGCATTGTCTGGGCACCCAGCGTGTCGAGTTGCTTCTGAGGACGTGTGTAGCAACCTTGAGCCGGTACCGAATTTAAGCGAAACCCAGCGGTGGTACGGCCTGGGGGAAGAAGCTGAGGGTGAGACCCTCTTAGTAGATGCTCCGAACTACCATGAGGGAGGGGTTTTGAGCGCTGAAGACACCTCAGTGAGAGAGAGGTCGTGGCAACTGGACCCTGGCGGCGTGGAAGATGAAGGCAGCGTGTGTGTGGATTATGCGATGTGGTTTAAAGTGCTGGATCTGAGGAGTGGATGTTGCCAGATTCTGAGGGGTGCGGCTGTCGAGCCAACGATGGCCGTTATTAGTTCCCTAGGATTCTTCCGATCCGAAAAGATGCCCAAGGGCATATCTGGAGCCCCTGCATCCTTCCCGCGAGGCATGAGGAAGACCATGGGGGAAGTGAAGGTGTGTGGAGTTTTGGTGTATGTGGATGACAGCCTAGAGCTTGGATTCACCTGGGGGGACTATGAAGCGAGTCGAGTGGCTGAGCCCGGGCGACCAAAGCAAAGTGTCAAATGTGGAGGAGTTTTTGGCCGGAGGAGTCTGGTGCAATGTGAGAAAAATGACCCGACATACCATTTGAACTTCCTGGTGCTGAAACAGACGGTGGTGGACCTGCGGATGGAAACCCGGGTTGTCAATCTGAATGAGACACAGGCGAGAGAGGGGATTTGCTCCGCTGAACTGAGTGCTGAGAAATGCCGGCTGGAAACTGAGTGCTACATTTGTGGGACGACCATTGCAGACTTGGAATTCACGCTGGTCAACGTGGAGAAGGAGCAACAGAATTCCGAGCTGACACTCCGGTCATGTACTGATGAATTAATCCAGCGAGCAGAAACAATGACCCACCTTCGAAGGGATCAGTAGAAACTCAAGACGTCGATTCAGGGAAGATTAGAAGACTTACAAGTTGGGGAAGATCAAGGAAGTGTTCTGACTAAGGCCAGCAGAAAACCAAGAGCCCAGGGAGGGGAGTTTGACTACATTCCCGAGAAGGTGAAGAAATGGAGGACAGATCTCGGAAAAGGGAGGCAGATGCTAGAAAGGAACCTGAAGATGACTATTGCGAGTTTAAATGAAGTGGAAAAACGGAAAGTTGAACTGGAAGACGTCAACAGGAAGAAAAAACTGGAGGCTGAACATCCTTTAACTGCTGCTTTTCAGGTCAGGGTGGAAGAAGCTGGTGGGGTAGCTGCGTCTCAGATGGAGATTGTCAAGAAACCTGAGTCAGAACTGCAGGAAGCTGAAGGGGTAGCCCCGGCTAAATGTTTCAGATTGGAGAAATTTAAACAGCAGCTACTGATCGACGGAATGAGACAGAATACGGATTCGAAGGATGATGTGCTGCACATGTGGAACATGCTGCCTTTTGCTACCTTCCCCGTGATTGAGGACGAGACCTTTGGCCCTTCTCCCACTGAGTCAGGTGTAGTGGGGAGGACTAGCTGTGGGCAGTCTGA
Organism: Mobula birostris; assembly: GCF_030028105.1. Lineage (NCBI taxonomy): Eukaryota > Metazoa > Chordata > Chondrichthyes > Myliobatiformes > Myliobatidae > Mobula > Mobula birostris. The sequence continues at coordinate 13,072,695 of NC_092373.1, forward strand.
GTTACGGCAGGATCATGAAGGAAAAGAAGCGGGGTCCCGGACACGGGACAGGGGGCTCCGAGCTGTAGTGGTGGTCTGAGTGAGAGAGGAGTTGGCAAGGAGGCCCGAGGTATCCTTAGTAGTGTCTGAGCCTTTTGGGTTTAGGTGAGGGGGTACGGAGGTCTCGGAGGGTTAAGAAGCTCCCAGATAGGTTGGCCAATGTAGCGCCCATGGGACGGGCGTAGGGTTCACTGTTTGGGGAGCACGTTCACTGTGCGTATCTGTGTATGTGTGTGTTGTGTGTCTGTAGGACTGATTGGCGAGTTATTCAGAAGTCATGAGGGCATGACTTTTGTTTGGTGGGGGAAGAGGGTACAGGGTCTTTCTTTTTTGTATGTTAAATTTAAAATGGCTTCTTTGTTATGTTACAATCGGGAATGCTTCTTTGTTATGTTAAATGCTGAGAAAATATTTAGCTAGACATTTGCTAGGGTTAATACAGATAGCAGGGTGCTACTAACTAATTGGGATAGTTGTTATGATTTTGGTGTATCTGGAAGATTTGTATGCGTGGGGTTTTGGGGCAGAAGGCGGGAGAGAGAGACAGAGAATGGACCGGGTGCTGTGAGTCCACTAACGGGGTCGGACCCCGAGCGGGCTGTTCGGCAAGGAGGGAAGACGGACTCATGTGGAGCGTCTGGTCGACAACTGTTGTTGGTCCCAGGCGGCCGGTCGAGTTGGTCTGAGGGGTCGCAGGGTGAAGAAGGTGTCCTGAGCTCCAACTGTGCATGAAGAGATTGCACTTTGACAAGTGTGGCGCCTTTTATTTTCCTTTTATATTTTATTCTCTATTAATTATATAGTGCCAGTAATATCTATAAACTGTAATTCATTTAATCGTATTTGGTGTATTGTCTGTTATTTGGGCGGGGTGGGGTACATCACACAGCATCCACACAAACTAATTACCCACTTTGGCGGGGCCGAGGGCTGTTTCCCTAGACAACAGCGAGCCGAGCGACCCTGAGGCTGGCCAGGGGGGCTGCATTCAAATACACATAGAACACCTTGGGGTTCTCCTTAATCCTACATGCCAAGGCCTTCTCATGCCCCCTTCGAGCTCTCCTAAGTCTTTTCTTAAGCTCCTTCCTGGCTACCCTATATTTCTCATGAGCCCCTCCTGCTTCCTGCTTCTTATATCTAACACATGCTTCCTACTTCCTCTTGATGAGTTGCCTCACGTGTTTCATCAGCCAGGGTTCCCTTTTCCTACAACTTTTTCCTTGTCTTGGACAAACCTGTCCTGAACCCAGCACAAGTGGCCCCTAAACTTCCTCCACATTACTTCTGTGCTTTCACCCTTGAACATCTGTTTCCAATTTACTCTCGCTACTTTGCCACAAATCCACAAACTTTGCCACCAAGCCATGAATTCCATTATCTAAATCATTGACAATCAACAATTTTTCCCAGAGAGTGGTGAATCTGTGGAAATCTCTGCACAATGAAGCAGTGGAGGATATCTCAGTAAATATATTTAAGACAAGTTTGGATAGATTTTTGCACAGTAGTGTGATTATAGATTATGGGGAAAAGGCAGGTAGGTGGAGATGAGTCCATGGCAGATCAGCCACGATCTTATTGAATGGCAGAGCAGGCTCGATGGGCCAGATGGCCTAGTCCTGCTCCTATTTCTTATGTTCTTATGTTCTTATGAAAAGTAGCAGTCCCAATCCTGACCCTTGAAGTACACGACTAGACACCAGCAGCCGAACAGAAGAGGCCCACTTATTCCCACTCACTGGCTCCTAACTGTCAGACATTCCGCTATCTGTGCCAGTATCTTTCCTGTAACATACCATCCTGGAATCTCATTCTCTTCCGCAGAAGCTTCTTTCTGTTCCCCTAACTAACAAATCCCCTATCACCATAGCTCACCTCTTCTTCCCCCCCCCCCCCCCCGTTTCTGAATCACAGAATTAGACTCAGTGCCAGCGTCCTGACCACTGTGATTTTCTTCCGCCAGGTCGTCCACCTAGCAGAGTGATGTACTTCCTGCTGAGGGGGATGGTTACAGGGGTACCCTGCACTGGCCCCTTTCCCCTTTCCCCTTCCTGACTGTCAACGAGTTTCCTGTGTTCTGCACCTTGGGTGTAACCACCTCCCTATAAGTCTTCTCTATCACAATCTCAGTTTCCCAACTGATCCGGAGTTCATCCAGTTCCACCTCCAACCTCTTAAGGCTGATTGTTAGATGTCTCACAGCCTGGGGGAAGAAGCTATTACCCAGCTAACAGTCCTTGTTCTTATACTGCAGTATCTTCTGCCTGATTGTAGGAGATAAAGAGATTGTGGGACGGATGTGAGGCCTCCTTGACAATGCTGAATTCTCTGTGAATGTAGAGCTTCTGGTATCTGTCCTGGAAGAGCCATTCTATAACAAATGCTCCAGAAAAAGATATGCATATTAGCTTGACAATTTTAAATTCCACTGACTTACTAGGGTAAATGCAAATGGGTATTTTTCCAGTGAGGTTGGGTGAGGCTAGAGCTAGAGGTCAAGGGTGAAATTTGAAATGTTTAATGGGAACCTGAGGGGGAACTTCTTCACTCAGAAGATGGTGAGAGTGTAGAATGAGCTGCCAGCAGAAGTGGTAGAAGTGGGTTCAATTTAAATATTTAAGAAGTTTGGACAGGTGGCAGTGTTGAGATATGTCTTTACTAAAGGAGGTGTAAGTGTTACTTCCCTCCACCAACCTGCAGGTCACCGCTGGGCAAGGTGTAGCACCTGCTTAGCCCCCCTCCCCCCGTTCGGGGTGACATGAAGCCACAGGAGCAGGTGGTGGATGGTCGTATGAGCAACTGGTGCATATTACAAGTCCTGGTTATGCTATCACTGACACCAGGTAGATAATTTCTGAAGTGTATTGATAATGGCTGGAGTCACACGTCTTGTAAAGACACTGCCCAAAAGAGGGCAATGGCAAACCACTCCTGCAGAAAAATTTGCCAAGGACAATCATGGCCATGAGGCCATGATCACCCACGTCATATGACACGGCATATAATGATTATGGTGATGATGACAGTACATGGATGGGGGGGTATGGAGGGCGATGTTGCAGGTGCAATGTGACTAGGCAGATTAATGACTTGGCATGGACTAGATGGGCTGAAGGGCCTGTTTCTGCACTGTTGTGTTCTATGATTTACCTTCAAAGGCAATTAAAATGAAGCACCGAATGGTTGGCTGTACCTGGGCAAAGTTCAGGAAGAAGAGTTGTTCGTGGTTCAGTTTGATCCCTGGTAGCAGACTATCTTTCTCAGAATACTTTCCATATTGTTTATAAGCCTGGAAATAGATAGATAGATTCTTAATTGATCCCAAAGGCAATTACAGTGTCACAGTGGCATTACAAGTGCACAGATATACAACTATTGGAAGAGAAGTAAGAAAGTATAACAAAATCAGTTACCTTAAAAAGTAAAACGTATAAGATTTAAAAGATTTCCAAGTTCACACAGATAAGATGGGTGCAGACCCACTCAGCCCTGAGACACCAGGCAAGGACATTTGTTTCAAACAATTGGTTTATTGATCATTACAGAATGTCTCTCTGGTGTTTTCCTCTCCCTCCACTCTCTCTTCCCCTTTTCCCAACCATGATACCGCTCTCCCTGTCCCGTTCTCACTCTCAGTCCTCAAAAGAGACCCATATCAGAATCAGATTTATCATTACTCATACGTCATGAAATTTGTTTTTTTTTTGCAGCAACAATACAGTGCAATATATATAATTTCAACAGTACTCTAGTATATAGTACATATACGTGCCTAAGACTTTTGCACAGTACTGTACGTGGTGAAATTTGTTGTTTCGTAGCAGCATTTCAGTGCAATACATGAGGAGTCTATTGTAGGTTACAATAAGAAATATAACAATAATAAAGAAAGCATGCTAAAGAGGAATAGTGCTTTAGAGTTTATGGGTTTATAGACTGTTCAGAAATCTGATCATGGAGGGGAAGAAGCTGCTCCTCTCATTCCCAATCTCCTGCCTTCTCCCCAGATCACTTCACACCCAGACCTATCAAGCATCTATCATCTGCTTCCTTAAATACACATAACTCACACAACTTGACCTCCATCGCTGCCTGTAGCAAAGAATTCCACAGATTCTCCACTCTCCGGCTAAAGAAATTCCTCCTTATCTCTGTTCTAAAAAGATGCCTCTCTATTCTCTTTCAATATTTTTATTAATATTATAAATTGCATGAATACAAATACAAAATTCATAAGGATACAAGTAATACAAATTACATTACATTTAAATCACAGTAATGTGATCACAGTATCCCATATGCCAAATCAATTATGTAGAAAAAAAAATTGAATTATGAAATAAAATAAAATAAAATAACTATATTTTATTTAAAAACATCTACCCCCACTACCAAAATGAGCTGGTTGGTGAAAAAAAGAGAAGAAAAAAATACCTTACCGTATAATATTATAATAATAATGACTCAGATCCATACTTTAATAACAGTTCAAGGATTATGAAAATAACTCAGAAATGGTCCCCATAACATTAGAAAATCATGTTTAGAATCAGAAATCGAACAACGAATCTTCTCTAGATCAAGGCACAACATAACATCAGATAGCCATTGAACATGAATGGGCTGGGCGGCCTCCTTCCACTTGAGCAAGATTGCCCTCCTGGCCATAAGAGACATAAAGACCAATACCCGCAAGTTAGATGGCTTCAGTTTTGTAGCATTATCCTCAACAATACCAAACATGGCAGTCAAGGGATTGGGCTTAAAAATAACATTGAAAAGTACAGAAAAAGTTTGAAGTACATCTTTCCAAAATGTTTCAAGGCGTGGACATGTCCAAAACATATGAATTAGTGTGGCCACTCCATTAGTACATCTATCACAGTAAGAGGAAATATCTGCGTAGAAACGGGAGGGCTTGTCTTTAGACAGATGAACTCTATGTATCACTTTGAATTGTAATAAAGAATGACGAGCACATAATGATGAAAAATTAATTAATTTTAAAATAATCTTCCAGCTCTCTTCAGATATGAAAATCTGTAAATCCTTTTCCCAGTCTCCTTTAATTGTATCTGAAGAGGCCTTTTTCAGTCCCAAAATCAGACCGTAAATGTAAGATATTGAACTGCTTTCAAAGTGTTTCAGATTAAAAATTGTATCTATTACATTCTTATCTGGCCTTGTAGGAAATGTATGTAACTGAGATCTTAAAAAATCTCCAATCTGTAAGTATTGAAAAAAGTGGATACTGGAAAGGTTAAATTTTGTTGAAAGTTGCACAAAAGAAGAGAGATTTCCTCCATAAAGCAAATCCTGAAATCATTTAATACCCAATCTATCCCATTCTTTAAAAGATAAGTCAATTATACATGGTTTTAAAAAACAATTAGAAAATAATGGGACTCGAGAGGGAGAATCGCAATAAACCACAAGGTTTTCTAAACTGTAACCAAATCCTCTCTATTCTATTCTGAGGCTATGTCCTTTGGTCTGAGAATCTGCCATCAGAGGAAACATCTTCTCCACGTCCAGTCTATCAAGGCCTTTAACCATTCAATAGGTTTCAATGAGGTCACCTTTCTGAATTCCTACGAATACAGGTCCAGAACCATTAAATGTTCTTCATATGCATTCAATCCTGGAACCATTTTCGTGAACCTCCTTTGAACCCTCTCCAGTTTCAGCACATCCTTTCTAAGATAAGGGGCCCAAAACTGCTCACAATATTCCAGCTGAGGCCTCACCAGTGCTTTATAAAGACTCAACATTGCATCCTTGATTTTATATTCTAGTCCTCTTGAAAGGAATGCTAACATTGCATTTGCCTTCCTCACCAAATAAAGATTAGCTTTATTTGTCACATGTATATAAAAACACACAGTGCAAAGCATCGTTTTCCATATAACCACATAACAATTACAGCATGGAAACAGGCCAACTCGGCCCTTCTAGTCCATGCCGGACTCTTACTCTCACCTAGTCCCACCGAACTGCACTCACCCCATAACCCTCCATTCCTTTCCTGTCTATATAGTTGTCCAATTTAACTTTAGACAACAACATCGAACCTGCCTCAACCACTTCTGCTGGAAGCTCGTTCCACACAGCTATCACTCTCTGAGTAAAGAAGTTCCTCCTCATGTTACCCCTAAACTTTTGCCCTTTAACTGTCAACTCATGTCCTCTTGTTTGAATCTCCCCCACTCTCAATGGAAAAAGCCTATCCACATCAACTCTATCTATCCCCCTCATAATTTTAAATACCTCTATCAAGTCCCCCCTCAACCTTCTACGTTCCAAAGAATAAAGATCCAACTTGTTCAACCTTTCCCTGTAACATAGGTAATGAAACCCAGGTAACATTCTAGTAAACCTTCTCTGTACTCTCTCTATCTTGCTGACATCTTTCCTATTATTCAGTGACCAAAACTATACACAATACTCCAAATTTGGCCTCACCAATGCATTGTACAATTTCAACATTACATCCCAACTCCTATACTCAATGCTCTGATTTATAAAGGCCAGCATACCAAAAGCTTTCTTCACCACTCTGTTCACATGAGATTCCACCTTCAGAGAACTACGCACCATTATTCCTAGATCCCTCTGTTCTACTGCATTCTTCAATGCCCTACCATTTTCCATGTACGTTCTATTTTGATTAGTCCTACCAAAATGTAACACCTCACATTTATCAGCATTAAACTCTATCTGCCATCTTTCAGCCCACTCTTCTAACTGGCCTAAATCTCTCTAGAAGCTTTGAAAACCTACTTCATTATCCACAACTCCACCTATCTTAGTATCATCTGCATACTTACTCATCCAATTTACCACCCCATCATCCAGATCATTAATGTATATGACAAATAATATTGGACCCAGTACAGATCCCTGAGGCACACCACTAGTCACCGGCCTCCAATATGACAAACAGTTATCCACCTGTACTCTCTGGCGTCTCCCATCCAGCCACTGCTGAATCCATTTTACTACTTCCATATTATTGCCTAACGATTGAACCTTCCTAACCAACCTTCCATGTGGGACCTTGTCAAAGGCCTTACTGAAGTCCATATAGACAACATCCACCGCTTTACCCTCATCAACTTTCCTAGTAACCGCTCCAAAAAATTCAATAAGATTTGTCAAACATGACCTTCCACGCACAAATCCATGTTGACTGTTCCTAATCAGACCCTGTCTATCCAGATAATTGGTATATACCATCCCTAAGAATACTTTCCATCAATTTGCCCACCACTGACATCAAACTCACAGGTTGATAATTGCTAGGTTTACTCTTAGAACCCTTTTTAAACAATGGAACAACATGACAAATATACCAATCTCCAGCACCATGCCCGTTTCTAATGACACTTGAAATATTTCTGTCAGAGCCCCTGCTATCTCCGCACTAACTTCCCTCAAGGTCCTAGGGAATACCCTGTCAGGACCCAGAGACTTATCCACTTTTTTATTCCTTAAAAGCTCCAGTACTTCCTCTTTTTTAATCATCATAGTTTCCATAACTTCCCTACCTGCTTCTCTTATCTTACCCAATTCAATATCCTTCTCCTTAGTGAATACCGAAGAAAAAAAATTGTTCAGAATCTCCCCCATTTCTTTTGGCTCCACACATAGCTGTCCACTCTGATTCTCTAAGGGACCAATTTTATCCCTCACTATCCTTTTGCTAGTAATATAATGGCAGAAACCCTTGGGATTTATTTTCACCTTACTTGCCAAAGCAACCTCATGTCTTCTTTTAGCTTTTCTAATTTCTTTCTTAGGATTTCTTTTACATTCTTTATATTCCTCAAGCACCTCATATTCTCCATGCTGCCTATATTTATTGTAGGTATTTCTCTTTTTCCGAACCAAGTTTCCAATATCCCATGGCTCTCTCAAACTTTTAACCTTTCCTTTCATCCTAACAGGAACATAAAGATTCTGTACTCTCAAAATTTCACCTTTAAATGACCTCCATTTCTCTACTACATTCTTCCCATAAAACAAATTGTCCCAATCCACTCCTTCTAAATCCTTTCGCTTCTCCTCAAAGTTAGCCTTTCTCCATTCAAAAATCTCAACCCTGGGTTCAGACCTATCTTTCTCCATAATTATTTTGAAACTAATAGCATTGTGATCATTGGACCCGAAGTGGTCCCCAGCACAAACCTCCGTTACTTGACCTATCTCATTCCCTAACAGGATATCCAACACTGCCCCTTCTCTAGTTGGTACCTCTATGTATTGCTGCAAAAAACTATCCTGCACACATTTTACAAACTCCAAACCTTTCAGCCCTTTTACAGTATGGGCTTCCCAGTCTATGTGTGGAAAATTAAAATCTCCCACAATCACAACCTTGTGCTTACTACAAATATCTGATGTCTCCTTACAAATTTTCTTCTTACAAATTTCGTGAATGACCAACACAGTCCGAATATGTTCTGGCAAATACAAGTGTTGTCATGTTTCACGCGCCAATATAGCATGGTCACAGGATTCAGGGAACCAAATTCAGGATTAAATAAGTCTGGAGTTAAAAATACTGATGTCAGGAATTGATCCTTTTAAGGCTGATCAAAACCTCCATCCAATAAACCACCACGACTACTCTATCATTTCTTATCAGAGTCACCTGTGCCTAATGTCACTTCATGGACATACAGTCATTCTATGTATATAAACTATCTTGTGTATTAATACTAAATTTGTTTTTCAATTATTGTGTTCCTTATCTTATTGTGTTTTTTTGTGCTGCCCTGTATCCGGAGTGACAATTATTTCATTCTCCTTGTGTACTTGTGTACAGGAAATGACATTAAACAATCTTGAACCTTGAATCTTGAAAGTAAATAAAAAGTCACTTGATGGACTCACTTTCAAGGACTCTGCTAGGACTCTATGTTATCAATATAATGTATTTATTTATTGTTTTGCTTTTGCACAGTTGGTCACCTTTTGCATATTAGTTGATTGTCTGTCTTTGTTAGTGTGTAACTTTTCATTGACCATACACTATTTCTTTGTATTACTGTGAATACCTGCAAGAAAATGAATCTCAGGGTAGTATATTGTAATATATATGAATGTACTTTGATAGTAATTTATTTTGAGCTTTAATGTTAAGACTAGAGTGCTGAGTTAAAGGGAGAGGTTAGCCAGGCTTGGTCTTAATTCTTTGGAATGCGGCAGAATGAGGGGTGGGGAGGGTGTAACCCTTAAAAAAGTGAATAAAATTATGAGAGACCTCGATAAAATGGAAAGGAACAGTGATTTCCTCAGTGTAGGGTAGTCCAAAACTAGCGGGCACAGATTTAGAGAAGAAGCTATAAAAGAGACAACTTTTACCATGCAGAGTGTGGCAAGTTTTTTTTAATGAGTTGCTAGAGAGTGTGGTTGAAACAGATATAATACTAAGTTAAGAAGCACTTGGAGAGGTACATGGAAGGCCAGGGATGGGAGAGATATGGCTGAACACAGGAAATTGGGACTACCTGGGTGGGCAGATGGCCAGCGTGGACTGGTTGGGCTCTAGGGCCTGTATCCATGCTGTAGTGATCTCTGTATCGAGTCCCAAGGGAAAGTGAACCTCTGCCCTTACCCAGTCTGCTCTAAAGTGCTGACTCCAAGTTAACCTCTGAAATGGCCCAGTAATTTAGAGGGCCATCGGTGATGGTCAGCCAGTGTGAGAATTACCTTTGATGTTCACATCCACGAACAAATCAACACTGACTGATACAGCATCTCTTGTAAAATCTGAGGAGACATTTACAACATTATATGCAAGTTGCTTCCATAACAAAAGAGCTGCCCCCTACCTCGTAGGCTTGCCTGATGCCTCCATTATCCGCAATGTTCTCTCCCAAGGTGTTTATACCACTGAGCTGTAATTGGATAAGAAAAGTAAATAAATTAGATGGTGGAATCTGAGGATTATTCAACCTCTGTGCATTCATTATCACCATTTTCTCATGATGTGAACTTGCGTCACACAAGAAAGAAGAAGCTCCGATTATGGATGAGAAGGAAGTGCGACAAATTTGGAACCAGAGAGTGTGTAGCCTTTATTTGCAGGAGAAACTAGAATTTGAACAGCCACAACTGTGTTCCTCATCACACAGAATCATAGAGGCGTAGGGTACCGAAACAGGCTCACAGTCCAGCTCCTCCATGCCAGCCAAGAAGCCAATCTAAGCAGGGCCCATTTGGTCAACACACTCTAAACGAGGGGGGCTCAAGCTTCCCGATATCATTGTCCCCTGCCATTGACAGAGGGGTCCATGGACCTGAGGTTGGGAAACCCTGCTCTATATGTTTCCCATCCATATACCTGTTGAAATGCTTCTTAAATGTTGTTATTGTGCCTGCCTCAACCACTTCCTCTGGCAACTTGTTCCATACACCAACCACCCTCTCCTGTGGTACTAGTGTTCAACCCTACCCCTAATGTCTGGCCACTGTGTCTCAGGCAGGAGTGGGTGCAATGTGTATTCATCAGAGATAGACCAGGGTACACAGGGACCTAGGTGTGCATTTGTATAGCCTAAACTCACCTTCAGTGAAAAGGTAGGGATGGCTTTACTTATTTAAAACATAAGACAATAAGACAATAAGATATAAGAGCAAAGTTAGGCCATTCAGCCCATTGCGTCCACTCTGCTAATCAACCGTGGCTGATTTATTATCCCTCTCAACTCTATTATCCTGGTTTCTCCCTGTAACCTTTGACACTCTTACTAATCAAGAACCTATCAACAGCCACTTTAAATATACCCAATGACTTGGCCTCCACAGCCGTCTGTGGAAACAAATTCCATAGATTCACCACTCTCTGGCTAAAGAAATTCTTCCTTATCTCTACTCTAAAGGGATATCCTTCTATACCAAGGCTGTGCCCTGTGGTTTTATACTCACCCTTTATTCTCTCCACATCCATTCTACCTAGGCCTTTCAATATCCAATAGGCTTCAAGTAGACTCCCCACTTCATTCTTTTCATCTGCAGTGAATACAGGCCCGGAGCCATCAAATGTTCTTCATGCCTTTTAATTCCTGGGATCACTCTTGTGAACATATTCTGGACACTCTCCAATACCAGTGCATCCTTTCTAAGATAAGCACCCCAAAACTGCTCACAATACTCCAAAGGCAGTCTAACCAATGCTTTATAAAGCCTTAAAGTGAATTGGATAAGGTAGTAAATTTTTCCACCAGTGAGGGGAATCTGGAGAGCAGAATCTTTGAATAAGAGCCAGGCCTCTTCAGTAACATTGTTAAGGAGCACACATCAACAGAAGAGAGTGAAAATCTGGAACATGTTCCCTCAAGAACGACCCAGACCTGGCTGTGGGTGTGGAGCGGGGAAGGGATGTCAGTGTCCTACAGTCAGAGAGCACTACAGCACCGAAATAGGTTCTCTGGCCCACCTAGTCTGTGTCAAACACCCATGTTGTCTAGTCCATCAACCATAACCCTCCATACCCTTCCCATTCATGTACCAATCCAAATTTCTCTTAAGAGTTGCAATCAAACCTCTAACCAGCACTTCTGCTGGCAGCTCATTGCACACTCCAGCCTCTGAGTGAAGACATTCCCCCTCAAATTCCCCTTAAGCATTTTACCTTTAAGCCTTTAACTCCTAATTGATGATCTCCAGTTCTTAATGAAAAAAAGCCCACTTGTCTTTACCCTATGTATATCCCTCATCATTTTGTATACCTCATTCAAATCTCCCCTCATTCTCTTATGCACTCGGGAATAAAGTCTTAACCGATTCAATCCATCCCGGTAACTTAAGTCCTCAAGTCTTACCAACATCATTATTAATTTTCTCTGCACTCTTATTGATGGAATCAATAATATTCTTATTGATTCTATCAATAATCTTATTGTTACCTTTCCTGTAGGTATGCGGCCACAACAATACTCTAAATTTGGCCTCAACAGCATAACATCCCAACTCCTGTCATCAATACTCTGATTTATGAAGGACAATGTGCCAAAATCTCACCTTACAGCCCTATTTAGCTGTGATGCCACTTTCAAGGAATTATAGATCTTTATCCCTCTAATCTACCACACTCTTCAGTGCCCCACCGCTCACTATGTATGTTCTACCCTGATTATTCATGAAAGGGGGCAGGTGAGGTCTGGGCCTGACGTCCCACTCATCCAGGGAAAGTGAACGCGCGATACATCGCCTCTCCTTTCCCGGTGTAGTGATCGCCACGCGGTCACTGTCCGCTCTGCTAGGCAGGAGGCCACTACAAGTGGCCTCTCCTACATTACTGCGTTCATAGCAACACCTTCTCATCGGTGCCCCCCGTTTCCACCGAGCTTGCTACGTCATGGTGACCGAGTGTCCGGCAGTGTAACTGGATGGGTAGGCTGGGCTTGTTGGCCTTGGTTAGCAGCCAGTCTAAGAGAAGGACAACTCTGAATCCAAACCTGGGTAGGTGGGGCTCGTTAGCCTTGCCAGTCCATCCACCTCGGAGGAGGACACTCCGACGTAAATCCTATGACCTGAGGACCTCGCTTTCACCGTTCCAGCTTGCTAGGCTATGGCAGACGAACCCTGGGTGTAAAGGGTGGCGCCAGTACCGCGCACACTGCACTCCACCTAAAATACCATTGCGTAGGCCAAAGGACATGCCCACGCCTACAATGCAGCCGCTGTGGCCGGACCTGCCTGTCCCATATAGGCCTCGTCAGCCACCAGCAAGCCTGCAGAAGATGTGGGCAGCCCCCCACCTAAATCTTCGTTTGCGAAGCCAAGCCATGATGATGATTCATGAAGAGAACTATCTTCAACTTTCCATAGCTTGTTTGAGTCAATTGTTAAATCTTTACTGATTAACCTCAAGTTACCTCACACAGCCAAGGAATGCTCATTTCCTTTAACAGCTGTGCGATTAATGAGCAAATAACACTTTAATCACGAAGCCCAAGAAAATAATTCCAAGAGTGGAGGAGTCTAGGACCAGGGGGCACAGCTTCAGGATACAAGGATAAGAAGGAATCTGAAAATCTCTGTGGGTCTGCTGGGGAAGTCAAAGCCCCGTGACTGCATGACTGAGTCAGTGTCTGCTGGAGGCTGGAAGCCTGCGCTGGGGCCAAAGGACTGTGTATGTGCATGGGTGGGAGGCAGGAATGGGACTTTTTTCTGCTGTTGGTTTGTTGGTGGTAGTGTTCTCTGTTGTACTGCCAAGCATTGTGGGCATACTGTGTTGATGTAGTGACACATGCAGGCTGCCTCCAGTACCCTCTCGAGCGTGTTGATTGTTAAAGCAAACAACGCACTTCACTGTATGGTATGATGTACATGTGACAAATAAATTTGAATCTTGAATCTTGAAAGTTTTTCATTCTCAGAGTGATGTGGACACTGAAAAATTAAATAAATTCAAAGTTATGATGGTCAGATTTCCAGACTACAGGAGAATTAAAAATTGAGTGTATAAAATCCCGAGGGACAGAGATGGGTGAATGCACACAATATGTTCCCCCACCCCCCCCAGGTAAAGGGAATCATAAATTAGAGCACATAGGTTAAAGGTGAAAGAGGAGAGATTTCAATGGGATGTGAAGGGCAAATTCTTCACACTGAGATTGGTGTGTATACAAGACCATAAGACCATAGCAGAACTGGAGAATTTGGAACATTGAGTCTGATCTGCAATTTCATCAAAGCTGATCCAATTCCCTCTCAGCCTCTATCTCCTGCCTTCTCCCCATATCCCTTCATGCCCTGACTTATCAAGAATCTATCAACCTCTGCATTGAATATACCCAATGACATGCCTGCAGCAATGAATTCCACCAATTCACCATGCTCTGGCTAAATAGATACCTCCTCATCTCCGTTCTAAATGCACGTCCCTCTATTTTGAAACTTGCCCTTTGGCCCTGGACTCTCCATGAGAGGAAACATCTAATATCTCTGCTGTAATACCATGGACTGTTAACTTTAACAGCTCATGTGTGGCACCCCAGCAAAGGCCTTCTGAAAATGCAAACGGACAACATCCACTGATCCTCCTTTGTCTATCCCGCTTGTTATTTCTTCAAGGAATTCCAACAGATTTGTCAGACAAGATTTTATCTGAAGGAAACCATGCTGATTCCAGCCTATTTTATCAGGTGCCTCTAGATACTCAAAAAACCACGTCCTTAACAACTAACTACAAATCTTCCCAACCACTGAGATCAGACTAACTGGCTGTAATTTCCTTTTTTCTGTCTTGAAGAATGAAGTGACATTTGCAATATTCCAGTCCTCCAAAACAATGCCAGAAACCATTGATTCTTGAGGGATCATTACCAATACCTCCACAATCTCTTCAGCCGCCTCTTTCAGAACACTGGGATGTAGACCATTTAGTGTGGGTGATTTATCTAGCTTCAAACCTTTCAGTTTCCCAATCACCACTTCACTCACTTCTGCCCCCTGACATTCTCAAACTTCTGGCATACTGCTAGTGTCTTCCACAGTGAAGACTAATGCAAAATACTTATTTCGTTCATCTGCCATTTTTGTCCCCCATTGCTACCTCTCCAGCATCAATTTCAAGCAGTCTAATATTTACTTTTGCCTCTATTTTACAATTTATATGTATATCCTGTATCTGAAGAAAATTTTGCTATACTTTTTAATTTAATTGTCTAGCCTATCTCTGTATTCCATCTTTTCCTTCTTTATGACTTTTTGGTTGACTTATGCTGGTTTTTAAATGCTTCCCTATCCTCAAACTTCCCACTAATTTTTGCTCTATTATATACCCTCTCTTTGGATTTTATGTTGGCTTTGACTTCTCTTGTCAGCCACAGTTGTATCATCTGCCTTTAGAATACTTCTTCCTTTTTGAGATGTATATATCCTGTGCCTTCCACATTGCTCCCAGAAGTTCCATGCATTGCTGCTTTGCCATCATCCCTGCTAGTGTCCTCTTCCAATCAATTTTGGCCAACTCCTCTCTCATGCCTCTCTAGTACTGATACAACACACACAAATCGCTGGAGGAACTCTGCAGGCCAGGCAGCATCAATGGAAAAAGTACAGTTGATGTTTCAAGCCGAAACCCTTCGGCAAGACTGGAGAAAAAAAAGCTGAGGAGTAGATTCAAAAGTTGGGGGATGGGGGAGAAGAGAGAACCACCAGGTGATAGGTGAAGCCTGGCAGGAGAGGGATGAAGTAAAGTTACTGTCTCTATCTCAGAATAGAGCTTATCTACCGATGTCTGTTACAAACCCATGGACTCTCACAGCTACCTAGACTACACCTCGTCCCACATTACTACTTGTCTCAATTCCTCTGTCTCCACCGCATCTGCTCTCAGGATGAGTCTTTTCATTCTAGAACAAAGGAGATGTCCTCCTTTTTCAAAGAAAGGGGCTTCCTTCCTTCACCATTAACGCGCCCTCAACTACATCTCTTCCATTTCATGCACATCTGCTCTTACCCCCATCCTATCAAGGACACGGTTCCTCTTGTCCTTGCCTACCACTCCACCAGCCTCCCCGTCCAGCATATAATCCTCCGAAACTTTTGCCACCTCCAAGGCAATCCCACCACCAAGCACATCTTTCCCTTCCCCCCCCACGTTCTGCTATCCACAGGGATCACCCCCTACATGACTCCCTTGTCCATTCATCCTTCCCCACTGATCTCCCTCTTGGCACTTATCTTTACAAGCGGAACAAGTGCTAAACCTGCCCCTACACCTCCTCCCTCACTACCATCCAGGGCCCTAAACAGTCCTTCCAAGTGAGGTAACACTTCACTTGTGAGCCTGTTGGGGTCATCTACTGTGTTTGGTGCTCCCAATGTGGCCTCTTGTACATCGGTGAGACTCAACATAGACTGGGAAACTGCTTCGCCGAGCATCTATGCTACGTCCACCAGAACGAGCAGGAGCTCCTAGAGGCCACCCATTTTAATACCACTTCCCATTTCCATTCCGATATGTCCATCTAAGGCCTCCTCCACTGCTGTGATGAGGCCACACTTAGGTTGGAGGAAAAACACCTTATATTCTTTTTGGGTAGCCTCCAACGTGATGGCATGAACATCGATTTCACAAACTTCTGGACTTCTGGTAATGGCCCTCAACACCTCCCACCCCTTCTCCATTTCCCAACCCCTTTTCCCTCTTTCACCTCATCTTACCAAGCGACTTTCCAGCTCTTTACTTCATCCCTCCCTCTCCAGGTTTCACCTGGCACCTGGTGGTTCTCTCCCCTCCCCCCACCTTTTAAATCTACTCCTTGGCTTTTTTTCTCCAGTCCTGCCGAAGGGTTTTGCCTGAAATGTTGACTGTACCTTTTTTTCCAGAAGCTGCCTAGTCTGCTTAGGTCCTTCAGCATTTTGCCTGCGTTGCTCGGATTTCCAGTATCTGCAGATTTTCTCTTGTTTGTGATACTGAAACATCTGACTTTAGCTTCTCCTTCTCAAATTTCAGAGTGAATTCAATCATATTATGATCATTTTCCTCTAATGGTTCCTTTGCCTTAAGCTCTCTAATCAAATCCAGTTCATTGCACCACACCCAATCCAGAGTAGCTGATCCCCTAGTGGGCTGAATCACAAGCTGCTCTAAAAAGCCACCATGTTTCCCCTCATGGGATCCAGCGCCAATGTGATTTTCCCATTCTACCTGCATATTGAAATTCCTCATGCATATTGTAACCTTTTGGCATGCATTTTCTATCTCCCGTTGTAACTTGTGGACCATACCTTTGCTACTGTTTGGAGGTCTGTATATAACTTCCATGAGGGTCTATTTATCCTTGCAGTTTCTTAGCTCTGCCCACAACAATTTTACACCTTCCAATCCTGTCACCTCTTTCTAATGATTTGATTTCAATTTTTTTACGAATAGAGCCGCCCCACCCATTCTGCCTAACTGCATATCCTTTCAATACAATGTGTATCCTTGGACGTTAAGCTCCCAGCTATAATCTTCTTTCAGCCATGATTCAGTAAATGTCCAAAACATCATACATGCCAATCTGTAACTGTGCTACAAGTTCATTTTCCTTTTTATTTATACTACATGCATTCAAATATAACACCATCAGTCTCTTACTGGAGTTATATTCGAGCAGAATTGCTGATGATGCAGACATTGTTGATGGAATCTCAGATGGAGATGAGGGGGCATATAGGAGTGAAATATAGCAACTAGTGCAGTGGTATCTCAGCAACACCTTGCACTCAACGTCAGTAAGACAAAAGAGCTGATTGTGGACTTCAGAAAGGGTAAGACGAGGGAGAACGAACCAATCCTCATGGAGGGATCAGAAATGGAGAGTGTGAGCAATTTCTAGCTCCTGGGTGTCAAGATCTCTGAGGATCTAACCTGGTCCCAATATATCAATGCAGCTATAAAGAAGGCAAGACAGCAGCTATATTCCATTAGGAACTTGAGGAGATTTAGTTTGTCACCTAAAACACACAAAAACTTCTATAGATGTACCATGGAGAGCATTCTGAAAGGATGCATCACTGTCTGGTATGGGGAGACCACTGCACAGGATTGAAAGAAGTTATAGAAAGTTGGAAGTTGTGTGCTGGGGCAGCAGGCTGAGGGTAGCAGACACCAACAGAATCAACAAACTCATTTGTAAGGCCAGTGATGTTGTAGGGATGGAACTGGACTCTCTGACGGTGGTGTCTGAAAAGAATATGCTGTCTAAGTTGCATGCCATCTTGGTCAATGTCTCCCATCCACTACATAATGTACTGGTTGGGCACAGGAGTACATTCAGCCAGAGACTCATTCCACCGAGATGCAACACAGAGCATCATAGGAAGTCATTCCTGCCTGTGGCCATCAAACTTTACAACTCCCCCCTTGGAGGGTCAGACACCCTGAGCCAATAGGCTGGTCCTGGACTTATTTCCTGGCATAATTTACATATTACTATTTAATTATTTATGGTTTTTTACTAATTAATTATTTATGGTGCAACTATAACGAAAACCAATTTCCCTCGGGATCAATAAAGTATGACTATGACTAAATTTAGTCAGCTCCATCTTGGGTTTTACATGGACTAGTGATCTAAGTTGTCCTATTCCAACATGCCTAGTCTGTGACAAGCAACTTACAAATACAGCAATGAAAAGACTAGAGCCAATTTGAAAAGACACTAACTACAAATCACAGCCATATGACACATAAAAGTGCTGATTATTTTAAACGGCTATTGGAATCTCAAAACAAACATAGTCAAGCTTTTGTTAATAAAGTCACAGTTAGTGAAAAAAAGTTCAGGAAGCAAGTTATTTAGTAGCAGAACTTATTACCCAGAAAAGGAAATCACACAGTTGGTGAGAACCTTATAATGCCAGCATGTAAAGTTATAGTGGGTAAAATGCAATACATGAAATTGAAAAGGTTTCACTCTTAAACGATAAGTGGATGTATTGCTGACATGTCACATGATGCTGAAGAAGTTTGGTGTGATAAATTGAAAAACAACAGCTTCTCTATCCAGGTTGATGAGTCAACAGATTTCATTAAACTGTCATATTGTAGCATTTGTAAGCCAGTTATTTAACAGAAATTTATTACGTTTGCCTTATGAGTTTTCAAAATGTATTAAAGAGAAGGTAAGATTAATTTCAAGACAGGTAAGCTAAGCTTACCTTTTTTTTAAGAGATGGTGGATAAAAATTCATTCTCTTCTCAAGTGCATTGGGAATTATTTTTGGATTATTATATCTTCAATTTACTGATCACACTAACATACTGTGAACACAGGGATTCTCTGGGACCTGAAATTATTTCAAGGGTTCCTCCAGGGTAAAAAGGTAGAGAAAGGCTGGCTCAGATGAACATCTTGACTGGTCTGGAGTAATAGGGCTGAGGGGCATTATTTCCACACTGTAGGACCTTCCCGTTATAGGTGGGAAGCTGGAGAGGGAGCAAGGAATCCTGATGAAGGATCTCCACCCAGAATATTGACTGTTTATTTCCCTCCATAGATGCTGCCTAACCTGCTGTGTCCCCCCAGCATTTTGTATGTGTTGCTTTGGATTTCCAGCCTCAGCAGAACCTCTTGTGTTTAAGTCTTTGTGTTTTGTTATTTTTGAGAGTTCTGGTCTGGAAGCAATTGTTTTTTTAAAACTAAATCCTAACAAATGGACTGCTGGCGGCAGTGGTGGAGGTGGAAACGATAGGTTCTCTTAAGAGACTCCTGGATGGCTACATGGAGCTTAGAAAAATAGAGTACTATGGGTAAAGCCTAGATAGTTCGAAGGCAGGGACATGTTCAGCCCAGCTTTATGTGCCGAAGGGCCTGTATTGTGCTGTATGTTTCTATGTTTCTATAACTATTAAATCTCCCTGTAATCTCCTGTGCTGTCAGGACAACAAACCCTGTGCATCAGAAACAGTGAACCCAATGGTTCCACCAACATTTCTGAAGATGTTTTGGGTGGATACCTCCCGGAACGATTCTGAATTTTCTGCAGAGAGAAACTACATACCGAATGCAAGGAAAGCACAGAACCTGTGATGAAGTGATCATAGTCATAGAGTCATAGAACATGACAGCACAGAAACAGGTCCTGCAGGCCTTTTAGTCCATGCTGAACTATTATGCTGCCTAGTCCCATCGACCTGCACCTGGAGGAGCATAGCACTTCATACTCTTCCCTTCATTCTACCTTTCTAAATTTCTCTTAAATGTTCAAAACAAGTCTGCATCCATCGTTTCTGCTGGCAGCTCACTCACCACCATCTGAGTGAAAGTTACCCCATATGTTTCCCTTAACCATTTCACCTTTCACCCTTAGCCCATGACCTCTAGCTCTAGTCTCAGCCAACATCAAGATTTGCAGCATCTGCAGAATCTTTTGTGTTTATGATCAAATCAGCAATTGTCCAAATAAATGGCAGAACAGATATATGGATCATCTGTGCAGCACTTGCCTTAATCCTCAGCTTAATGATCCAGTATCCTAAGTTAATCAAGGCATGCAATATTAATCAAAACCATAATGACTACAAGGTTTTACACACATCAGATGCTGGAGGAACTCGACAGTCAGGCACTATCTTATGGAAAGGAATAAAGAGTTGGTGTTATTCCTCTCCATAGATGCTGCCTGACCTGCTGAGTTTCTCCAGCACATTGTGTGCATTATTCTGGATTTCCAGTATCTGCAGAATCTCCTGTGTTTAGGTTAAACATACATGCTGTCCATCTGCCGCATCCCACGTGAAGTTCCCATACTTGTACACCATGCACTGCGAGAGGTTTTTGAAATTTTCTGCAGATTGCTGGGTCCACCAATCCACCAGGTTGCCATCTTTGTCAAAGTTACGACCTGCACCAAATGCACAGATGGTCAGTAAAAAAAAACAGAAAGGCCACAAACTTGTATTCCCTCTGAGTTGTCGTCAGTGCTTTTCTCTTACCGCTGTCATCGAATCCATGGGTGAATTCATGGCCTATGACCATGCCAATGGCTCCAAAATTCAATGCAGTCGGCTGTGACCTACTAAAGAATGGTGGTTGGAGGATACCAGCTGGGAAAACTGTCACAAAAACAAACCAGATAATTGACTGAAAAATATGATTTCAACATTGGTGTCCTAATATTTTTTAGCTAACTCTACCTCACTGTCCCAGCATACATCCTCTGATGTCAACAATCCAAATTACCACCAGCATTTTGAGTCAGTCTGAGGAGACAGAGGGAGCCTCAGATTGAGAACTTATCCAAAACATCACATTGGTATTCGACCATAGTACATAGGCCATTTGGGCCATCGACTCTGCTCCACTGTTTGGTGCAGTATTTTCTCATTACTGCACTGGACTGAAAGCGTTTTGATATTGTGAGCACTTTGTGCTCCGTTTCTGAGGATTTTTGTGTAGGCCTGGGAGATGATTGAGAAAATGATCCCAGGAGTGAAAGGGTTAACCGAGGAGGATTGTTTGAGGCTCTCGGTCTGTACGTACTGAAGTGTAGAAGGATGAAAGGAGATTTCATTGAAACCTATCAAATATTGAAAGGCCTAGCTAGAGTGGATGTGGAGAGGATGTTTCCTATAGTGAGAGAACCTTGGATCTGAGGCTACAGATTCAGAGTAAAGAGACATCCCTTTAGAATTTCTTCCGCAAGAGGAAAGTTTATCTGTGGAATTCTTTGTCAGAAAGAGCTGTGAAGGCCATATCATTTGATGTAGTTAAGGTAGAGACTGATAGGTTTTTGACTAGTAAGGGGCTTAAGGGTTACAGGGAGAAGGCAAATAGATGGGGTTAAAAATTCAGCCATGATTGAATGGTGAAGCAGAGAGATGGGCTAAATGGTCTAATTCTGCTCCTGTATCGTATGGCATTATGGTTATTGATTGATAGACTGAGCACTTTGTTGTTGGTTCTACGACCTTCTCGTAAAGCTAGGAAGAGGAAATGAAGAACAAAAATGGAAGAGAGAAAGAGAGAGCTAAAGAAGAAGAATGAAAGAAAAATGGAAGAAAGAAAGAATCAGAACAAAGGAAGAAAAGAAGGAAGAAAGAAAGAGAGAGAAAGAAAGAAAGAAAGAATGAAAGAAAGAAAAAGTCCCCTTCTTGACTAACATTCATAATGAGTTAACACACAGCAAGTTCCCATAAACTGCAGTATGGTAACAACCTGGTAATGTGAATTAGCAAAACTGGAACAATTCCACAGGATCTTTTACATCAACTAGAGAGAAAATGAAGCTTAAAGCCTGATCTGAATGCCCACATCTCCATTAGCACAATGCAAGCATTTTATTCCATGCCGTGGGTGTTCAAGGTGTGGGACAGGGATATAAATTGCACTGTTGTTAAATTGGTAAACTAGTACCCTAAAAGCTTGGACTGGCAACACAGAGACCCAACTTCATGGCAAGCAAAGTTCAAAAAAGTTCCAAGTAAATTATTTATTTATTATTATTTATTAAATCAATTGTCATTTAATACTTATTAAATTAAGTATTTATTATTGTTTATTTATTATTTATAATCAAAGTGCATGTAGTTCACCATATAAAACACTAAGATTCATTTTCTTGCAGGTGTACACAGTAAATATAAAGAAACACAATTGAATCAATGGAGAACTCCACGCAAACAAAGACGAGCAAACAACCAATGTGTAAAAGACAACAAATTAAGCAAATACACTTGGTTAGATTTTAAACTTAAACGTATTATGGCTCTGTGCCTTTATTCACTAGAATTCGGAAGAATGATGGATGCCCTCATTGAAACCTATCGAATAGTGAAAGGCCTTGATAGAGTGGATGTGGCGAGGATGTTTTCTATGGTGGAAGAGTCTTAATCCAAAGGATGCAGCTTCAGAATAGAGGGGAGTCCTTTTGGAATGGAGATGAGGAAGAATTTCTTTAGCCAGAGAGCAGTGAATCTGTGGAATTCTTTGCCACATGCAGCTGTGGAATCCAAATCCTTACATGAATTTAAGGTAGAGGTTGATAGATTCTTGATTGGTCAGGGCATAAATGGTTATGGAGAGAAGGCAGGAGTACGGGGATGAGAGGAAAGATGGTTCAGCCATAATGAAATTGCAGAGCAGACTCAATGGGCGAATGGCCTAATTCTGCTCCTGTATCTGAGGCTCTTATGGAGAGCATTGTTTATTTATAAAAACATAACAAAAAAGGCTAGGTACGGTGTTGTAATGGATATGTTAACCCAGTTAAAGATCATTTTTTTCTAATGGGACGATTTTATTATTACAAGTTCCTTTGAATCTTGGAAGTTATAGTGACGTCAATATTTCTCCAGCAATTTCAGACACGACTGCCTCATTGCCATCATTTGAATAAGGTGGAAACAAGAGATACTGTATGTATTGTGTGCAGTTTTGGTCCCCTAATCTGAGGAAAGACATCCTTGCCATAGAGGGAGTACGAAGAAGGTTCACCAGATTGATTCCTGGGATGGCAGGACTTTCATATTATGAAAGACTGGATCAACTAGGCTTATACTCGTTGGAATTTAGAAGATTGAGGGGTGATCTTATTGAAACGTATAAAATCCTAAAGGGATTGGACAGGCTAGATGCAGAAAGATTGTTCCCGATGTTGGGGAAGTCCAGAACGAGGTGTCACAGTTTGAGGATAAAGGGGAAGCCTTTTAGGACAGAGATGAGGAAAAACTTCTTCACACAGAGAGTGGTGAATCTATGGAATTCTCTGCCACAGGAAACAGTTGAGGCCAGTTCATTGGCTATATTTAAGAGGGAGTTAG
This sequence comes from Mobula birostris, assembly GCF_030028105.1. NCBI lineage: Eukaryota > Metazoa > Chordata > Chondrichthyes > Myliobatiformes > Myliobatidae > Mobula > Mobula birostris. The sequence goes on from NC_092373.1 coordinate 13,096,006, forward strand.
ATATGGCCCTTGTGGCTAAAGGGATCGGGGGTATGGAGGGAAGGCTGGTGCGGGGTTCTGAGTTGGATGATCAGCCATGATCATACTGAATGGCGGTGCAGGCTCGAAGGGCCGAATGGCCTACTCCTGCACCTATTTTCTGTTTCTATAGAAGAAATTTTAGATTTTATTCCAGAAAACTCAGTTTAAAAAAATCTATGAATACAGAGTACTAGAATAACAAAGGAATAGAATAAACAGCTGGAACTGTGTAAAAAGAGTTAAAAGACACAATTAGATTTTAACAGGCAGTTCAGGTCTGCACATCAAAGACAGGGTGTCGCTGTACTTAAGAGCAAATTTGTACAAATGTACTGTGTGGAGCATTCGAACTGGCTGTATCACCACCTGGTATGTGGGGGGAGGGGTCGCTACTGCATAGGATCAAAGTAAGCTGCAGAGAGTTTAGAAATTAAACATCTCCATCATGGGCACCTCCATACTATCCAGGCATCTTCAAGGACCAGTGCCTCAAAGTGGCACTGTCCATCATTAAGGACTTCCACTACCAGGAAGGAGGTACTCGAGTCTGAAGACACACACTCAATGATCTAGGTACAGCTTCTTCCCCTTTACCATCTGATTTCTGAATGGACATCGCATCCATGAACACTACCTCACCACTTCCTTTGTTAAATTTCCTTTTTTTTGGCACTGCTTATTTAATTTAACTATTATATACATATTTACTGTAATTTAGTTCTCGTTTTCTCTGCGTTCATTTATTGCATTGTACTACTGCTGCAAAGTTAACAGATTTCACAACATATGCTAGTGATATTAAATCTGATTCTGAGAGTAGTGAGAGGGTTAATGATCATGTTATTAGCTTCGGAGAATTGCAGTGATGGGGAGTGATGGTGAGGCTAAATTAAGTCGACAAGGGACAGCAGTGTGGAAAATTATGAATAGCCTGAATAACAAAGCGAGGGATTATTTCTCTTAGCTGAGGCATTAATAAGTAAGCAACATGTGAGAGTACTGTGGATAGCTAGAATCCTTTTCCCAGGGTTGTAATGTCTAACACCAGGAAAGATTGGCATAGGTTATAAGGAAAGATTGAATAGGCTAGGACTTTACTCCTTGGAATGTAAAAGATTGAGAGGAGATTTGATCGAGGTATACAAAATTATGAGGAGTATAGATATTGGAAATGCAAGCAGGCTTTTTCCACTGAGGTTGGGTGGGACAACAACCAGAGGTCAGGGGTTAAAGTTGAAAGGTGAAAATTTTAAGGGGAACATGAGGGGAAATGTCTTCACTCAGGAGGGTCATGAAAATATGGAACGAGCTGCCAGCACAACTGGTGCATGCAAGCTCGATTTCAACATTTAAGATAAGTTTGGATAGGGGTATGGAGGCCATGGTGCTGGTGCAGGTCGATGGGAGAAGGCCTTTGAAGTGGTTTGGTATGGACTAGATGGGCCAGAGGGCCTGTTTCTGTGCTGTACTTTTCTATGACTGTATGACCATTTAAGGTGAGGGGGGGTAATTTCAAAGGATATGTGAGGGGCAAGATCCTTACATAGATTGGTGGATGCCTGGAGTGCACTGCCTAGAGTGATGTTAGAGGCAGATACATTAGGACCTTGAAGAGACACTAGATAAGCACATGAATGTGGGGAAAATGGAAAGATATGGACATTGTGTAGGTATAAGGCATTAGTTTAGTTGGCCATATGATTGTGGATGTACTTGGATTGGCACAGTATCGTGGGATGAAGGGCCTGTTCCAGCACTGTACTGTTCTATGTCCCATGTCCTAGTACAATATATAGTAAATGGCAGGACCCTTAGGAGCACTGATGTGCAGAGGGATCTTGGTGTGCAGGTCCTTTGCTCCAAGACAGGCTAGTGAAGAAGGGCACAAGTAGATAGAAGAGTAAAGGTGTACAACATAATTATCTGCATTGGTTGGGGCGTTGGGGCTATTAAAACAAACCTAAATGCCATCTTAAAAAGTTTCTTATCCCAGCAAGTTAATCTGATCAACCATTCTAGTTAGCAACCCCCCACCCCCCTCTATCTATTACCTCAGTCACGGCACTGTAATCTTTTTAAACACTTTTTATAATACCGTTTACACTGTAAATGCATGCTGGTATTTATGTATTTATGCAGATTTTATTTCATATCTGTACTGTAATCTCTAATTTTACTTTTATTTCATTCTTTATAGCCAGGTGCCAAAGATTTTTGTACAGTACTGAGGTAATTTTATGTATTGTCCTGTACTGCAGACACAAAAAAACACCAAATGTCCTGACGTATGTGAGTGGTGATAAACCTGATACTGGTATTGGTCCCTATTGTGGACTGTGAGTGGGAAGGGGGCAGGGAGAGAGGAATCATGGTTGAGAAAAGACAAAGACGGGGAAGCACCAGAGAGACATTCCATAGTGATCAATAAGCCTATTGTTTGGAATTAATTGAGCTTGCCTGGTATTTCAGGGCTGGGTTGTACCTGTACCTGCGACACTCCCCACTCCTGGGACTCCTTCTCTGCTACCTGTCTCACACCGCTCCTGTTGCGTTCCACCCCCACCATTCCTGACATCCTTTGCTCCCGCCGGATGTAGAAACTCACTCCCCTCTCCACATTAACAAATTCAGTACTGTGCAGAAGTTTCAGGCATGGCACCCTACCTATATATATGCGCCTAAGACCTTGCACAGTAGTGTATCTGACGAATCCAGCTTGATCCTTGATCATTGAGCATTAAGGGTCTAGGATATTTAGGGACTAGTTTAATTAGTTTAACTAGTTTGGCACAACACTATGGGCCAAAGGGCCTGCTCCCGTACTGTTCCATGTTCTATCTTCTATTTTCTATGTTCTGTGTTCACAATAAGATAAAAGGTGATGCTAATTCGCAAGAAGAGATAACTATTTTATTTTGAGATACAGTACAGTAACAGACCCTTCTGGCTGAGTGAGCCCGCACAATTCAATTATATCCATGTGACCAATTAACCACACATCTTTGGAATGTGGGAGGTAACTGGACCACATGGAGGAAACCCAGAGAGTCACGAAGAAAACTTACAAACTCCTTATGGATAGTGGCTGAACTGAACCCCGGTTGCTACGCGCAGGTGACCAGAAGTGTTGTCAAAGAGAATAATGTCAAGGTGCATCTTAATGAAAAAGAATAGAGAGTTGGTCTTGGAGGTCAGAGAGAGGATGTGGAACTGTTGAGGTTAAGGCCAGAAGACCCAAGGCTATTTGGTCCATTGAGTTTGATTTGCCATTTGATCATGACTGATTTATTATCCCTCTCAGCCCCATTCGCCTGCCTTCTCCCTCGTAACCTTTGATGCCCTGATTAAGATCCTATGAACTCCGCCTTACATTTGCACAATGACTTGGCCTGTGACAATGAATTCCACAGATTCACCACCCTCTGGCAAAAGAAGTTTTTCATTATTTCTGTTCTGAATAGACGTCCCTCTATTATGAGGCTATGCCCCCTAGTCCTCGACTCTCCGGCTGTAGCAAATAACTTCACCACATCCATTCTGTCGAGGCCTTTCAATATTCAATAGGTTTCAATGAAATCCTCCCTCATTCTTCTAGAAGTACAGGTCCAGAGCCATCAAACAGTCCTCATATGCTAACCCTCATCAGACTAATTCTCATGAACCTCACCTGGACCCTCTCCAATGCCAGCAGATGCTTTCTTAGGGAATGGGTCAAAAACTGCACACAATCTTCCAAATGTGGTCTGACCAATGCCTCAGCATTACATCCTTGCTTTTGTATTCTAGGCCTCTTCAAAATGACTTTGAAGTTAACTATCAGTAGGCTGATAATGGAATAATGTTATACCATATAGCAGAAACAGGATATTGAGTCCAATCTGATCCGTTTCAGTGTCGCCTTGAAGGATTTGTTCCATATTCCTAAGCTGAGATCTCCAACAGGACCACAACCTTGTCATAAGGTTTGGAAACTTGCGTGCCTCAATGATCTGAAGAGCTATGTTGGCTGGAGTCAGGGCTTTATGCTTTGGCTCTTGGTAGGGTCACCATTGCAAACAGATCAAAGGGTAGAGGCCAGTGTTCACTGGTCTTCTAGGTTTGGGGGTTCAGCTCAGGGCTAACAACCCTGACTGGTCAAACAAAACTGTTATTGAAACAGCAAGAAAGAATCCTTCTACATCTGAGTGTGACGGTATTCTCCACCTGGGACTTACGTGACTGACGGTAATGAAAACCATGCTACTGATATGATGAATGAAACCCTGAACACTGCCAGAGATGGAGGACCTTCATCACTGTCCAAAATGCCAATGGCATAGCGGGCAGTAGGCTAGGCCTGAGCTGAGAGAATCTGACCCTCTACTGTCAGAGGAACTCTGCACGTTTCAAGGTAAATCGGTTTTAAGTAATCCCAGATGATTTGGGGCTAAGAGGGCCCAGGTTTGTGCTATCATCTGCTGAATGAGGAAACGGTGGATGGGTCAGAGGAACTGTTTTCCGTGGAAGGAACGACTTTCATTTATTTGGCACCTCTCCCATCCTTCTCAGCTCAACCCAACCATCTTACTGCCGATGATGTCACTTTCCTCAGGATTATAGTTGCTGTTCTAATGTAGAAAAAACAGCAACCACTTTGTAAACACGAGGAATTCTGCAGATGCTGGAAATTCAAGCAACACACATCAAAGTTGCTGGTGAACGCAGCAGGCCAGGCAGCATCTCTAGGAAGAGGTACAGTCGACGTTTCGGGCGGAGACCCTTCGTCAGGACTAACTTTGTACTTTGTACACAGCGTGCTCATGCAGACTAGAACATAGAAGGAAGTTTCTCCGCTGAAAGAAAGGTTGGCATTTATGAAGATTTTATTGTCTGTATTTATATTTCGTGCTAGTTTAATTTCATAATCTATCCTCCCTTTCTTCATTGCTTGTTTAATAGCTCTTCGATACCTTCTAAAGTTTTCCCAATTTTCCGGCTTCCCACAACCTTTGGCGACTTTGCATGAGCATTTGATGCTTTCATTTATTTCTTTAGTAACCCAAGGCTGGCTTCTGGTAAGATGGTGGCGTGCTGAGACACAACAGCTTTTACGGGGCCAACCAAAGGTGTTATCGTCTTTTTGAACTTTTTTTTTTACGATTGCAAAATCCTGCTGGATATTAAGAGGTGAGAGGTACTGCAGGTCTACTGCATCAGCGAGTTGCTCGTTGTCAGAGAAGCCGAAAGAGCTGGACAGTACAGATCATACTACTCTCTGCATCAAACTGGGTTCCTGAAGGCTGTGTGCGGCCTAATAGCGATTGGCTTAGTCGCTTTTCTCGTGATCGCAACACCCTGTTGGACTTTGGTGATGTGGAATGCTGCAAGTCCAATTCACTGGCTTATTGGTAAATAGCAGAGGAGCAGCATGGCCCTGGTTGTAGCATGAACTAGGCCTCAAGCCATAGTGTCGCATGTTGGCAGTTGCCCAGGAGACAGGTGTTGGGTCAACGTGCTGCACCGGAGTGCCGAGGGCAATATGGCATGGTGTCTGTGCTGGAGTCGGCCTAGCCGTCCAGTGTTCATTCGGCAGAAGACAAGCTGTTATTATTTAGTAGCCTATAGACATCTCCCTGCCATGCTTTACTTTCTTCCCTTTAGCATTCATAATCTCTTTCCAGATGGACTCAAAATTGTGCTCTTTGGATCCTATACTGTCTCTCATTGTCAACCCGATCTCATTCTTAAGAGCACTTCCTCAACTCCCTTACCTCCTGTCTATCCTTTCCTATTACCTAATACCCTTGGGTATTTAATTTCCCTGCCATATGTTTCCATAATGACCACTAAATCATGCTCCTTTATACTGCTCTCTGCCACAAGTTCATTGATCTTATTTTGAATACAGATGAAGTGCCCCTCCACTCATTATCTGTTTAGAATCAGATATCCATTTTGTCCTTCGCACTTGACTTTTCTGAATCAATTCTGACTTTTTTCGAGCTTTTCCTTTGACCTCTGCTTTGCTTGTCTGTCTTTCTGCCTGGACTCCTGTCCTGCTTTCAAGCTCCAGAGATGAGAACAACAAAGATGTGGTCGCAGGAGGCAGAGGACAGGCTGCAGGATTGCCTCGAGTCCGTGGACTGGGCTGAGTTCAAGGGCTCATCAAGGGATCAGAATGAATACAACATGGTTGAAGTGGACTAGCTGTAGATGAGTGTGTCCCCACAAGATCATTCAAGTCTTCCCCAATTAGAAGCCCTGGTTGAACTATGCGATCTGATATCTGCTGAGGACCAGATCAGAGGCATTCAAGTCTGGTAACCAAGAAAGTTACAAGGGTTCCAGGTACGATCTCCAGAAAGCCATTTGACGAGCAATGTGGAAAGTCTGGACTCAGTGAAGGATGCTCGACAATTGTGACAGGGCTTGAACACTATTACTTCTTATAAAAATGTTAAATCAGGTGACAGTGATGCTGGGGAGGCTAGTGGCCCTGATAGAGCTGGATTTATGTACAACTTCCAGCAGTTATTTTTGATCCTGTGCAGTAGCCCATCCACATCAGACGGTGGTGCAACAACTAAAATGCTCCCTAGAGTACATCTACTGAAATTTACATCAGGACATCATGCAGAGGGTTGCAAACTCAACCAGCTCTATCATGAGCATTAGCATCCCCAGCACAGAGGACATCTTCAAAAGGAAATTTCTCAAAAAGGCAGTATTCAACATTAGGGACCTCCATCACCCAGAACATGCCCTCTTCTCATTGCTACCAACAGTGAGGAGGTACCAGAGCCTGATGACACATGCTCAACATTTTAGGAACAGCTTCTTCCCTTCTGCCTTCAAATTTCTGAATACATAATAAATCAATCGATTTATAATCTTATGGAGTGTAAGAACTGTAAGGGAATACTTAAGGAAGAAATCAGGAGGGCTAAAAGAAGGCATGAAGTTGCCTTAGCAGACAAGGTGAAGGAGAATCCTAAAGGATTCTACAGCTATGTTAAAAGCAAAAGGATTGCGAGGGACCAGAAGTTGATCCTTTGGAAAATCAGAAAGGTAATCCATGCGTGGAGTCAAATGAGATGGGGGAGATCTTAAGTGGATGTTAAGCCACTAGCCTCCTTAGCATCCAAGACACCTTCAAGAGGTGATGCCTCAAAAAAGATGGCACGCCCTCTTCTCATTGCTTCCACCAAGCAGGCGGTAAAGGAGCTTGAAGGCTCACACTCAGTGTTTCAGGAGCAGCTTCTTCCCATTCACCACCAAATTTTTGAATGGACAATGAATGCATGAACACTACCTCAGCGTATGTATGTATATATGTATATATAATTCTTACTGTATTGGTAGTTCCATTACTAGTAATTGCAATGTACTGCTGCCACAAAACAACAAATTTCATGATATACGCCAATGATATTAAACCTAATTCTGATGCTGATTATTACTGGCAGAGATTCACCTTTTTTAATAATATTCCCTCTATTAGCCACTGAAGGTTAACATATTGCTTTGCCTTGCCTGCACATTCATCTTTAGTGACTTGTGAACAAATGTCACCCAATTTCTTTTAAATACACCTCCTGCTGCCTCGGGCAAGCAGCCAACATCACCAAAGACCTCCTCCCACCCCAGCCGTTTTCTTCTTCCCTGCCATTGGGAAGAAGGACAAAAGCTTGAAAATATACACCTCAGGCTCAAGGATAGCTTTACTTTTGCTCTTAGCAGGTTCTTGAATAGACCGCTTGTATAACGAAACTGAGCTCTTGATCTTACAATCTAACTCATTGTGGACTTGAGTTATGTTATTTGTCTACCTACACTGCAGTTTCTCTGCAACTGTACCGCTGTACTGCTGTAGGTGATCTGAGATACTTTCCAGGAGTGTTGTGTGGCAGAGCCCCAAGCATTGTCAATGATTCCTCCCATCTGTACAACAATCTCTTTGACCCCCTATCATCAGGCAGGAGGTACTGTAGCATTAGGACAAGAACTTTCAGGGTGGGACACAGTTTCTTCCCCAGGCTGTGAGACCACTGAACTCTCTGCGACCACCCAGGTGTCACCACGTACGAAGCACCACTGGCGTTATATTAATTATTTTTGAACTTGTGATGTAAATGCACCTCAAAGCCATAGGATCATAGAAGAGTACAGCACAGAAATAGGCTCTTCAGCCTATGTAATCCATGCTGAACTATTTAAACTGCTTACTTCCATCAATTTGCATCAAGAGCATGGCCCTATCCAAATATCTCTTAAACATTAAAATTGAGCTTGCATGCACCACTTGCACTGGCAGCTTGTTCAACACTCTCATGACCCTCTGCGGCAAGAAGTTTCCCCCCATGTTCCTCTTAAATTTTTCACCTTTCGTCCTTAACCCATGACCTCTAGTTGTAGACCCACCCAACCTCAGTGGAAAAAGCCTGCTTGCATTCACCTTATCTATACCCCTCATAACTTTGTATACCTCTATCAAATCACCTCTTAATCTTCTACATTCCAAGGAATAAAGTACTAACCTATTCAATCTTTCCATATAACTGAGATCCTCCAGACTGGGCAATGTCCTTATAAATTTTCTCTGTATTCTTTCAAAATTATTTACATCTTTCCTGTAGATAGGTGACCAAAACTGCACACAGTACTACAAATTAGGCCTCACCCATGTCTTATACAGCTTCTACATAACATCCCATCTCCTGTGCTCAATACTCAATATCTTATTATGTGTTAGATTATTTGTGGTAGTATTACTTTATGTGTTGTGTGTGAATTATATGTACTGTGTTATTGCACCCTCATCTGGAGGAACATTGCTTCATTTGGTGGTATACATGTGTACGGCTGAAATAGCAATAAACTTGAAATTAATAAACCAATTAAACATAGAAACATAGAAAACCTACAGCACAATACAGGCCCTTTGGCCCACAAAGTTGTGCCGAACATGTCCTTACCTTAGAAATTAATAAGGTTACCCATAGCCCTCTATTTTTCTAAGCTCCATGTACCTATCCAAAAGCCTCTTAAAAGACCCTATCATATCCACCTCCACCACCGTTGCCGGCAGCCCATTCCACGCACTCACCACTGTCTGCATAAAAAAATTACCCCTGACATCTCCTCTGTACCTACACCCAAGCACTTTAAACCTGTGCCCTCTTGTGGCATCAATTTCATCCCTGAGAAAAAGCCTCTGACTATCCACACGATCAATATCTCTCATCATCTTATACACCTCTATCACGTCACCTCTCATCCTCCATCGCTCCAAGGAGAAAAGGCCGAGTTCACTCAACCTATTCTCATAAGGCATGCCCCCAAATCCAGGCAACATCCTTGTAAATCTCCTCTGCACACTTTCTACGGTTTCCACATCCTTCCTGTAGTGAGGCAACCAGAACTGAGCACAGTACTCCAAGTAGGGTCTGACCAGGGTCCTATATAGCTGCAACATTACCCCTCGGCTCCAATTCCATGATTGATGAAGACCAATACACCGTATGTCTCCTTAACCAGAGTCAACCTGCACAGCTGCTTTGTGCATCTTACGGACTCGGACCCCAAGATCCCTCTGATCCACCACACTGCCAAGAGTCTTATCATTAATACTATATTCCGCCATCATATTTGACCTACCCAAATGAACCTCTTCACACTTACCTGGGTTGAACTCCGTCTGCCACTTCTCAGCCCAGTTTTGCATCCTATCAATGTCCCGCTGTAACCTCTGACAGCCCTCAACACTATCCACAACGCCACCAACCTTTGTGTCATCATCAAACTTACTAACCCTACAATTAAAATTACAATTAAACAAACTCATTTCACTATTTAGCCTATTAAATATAGTATTTTCTGTATCAAAATGGATAACCACACATTTTTCCAAATTATATTCCACCCACAAAATTCTCATCCAATCAATTTTCCTGTTTACATTCCCATGATATCTGTGTTGATGCTCCTCACAACCCAGACTGAATGTCACCTCTACACTCACTGGCCATTTTATTGGATACTCCTTTACACCTGTTCATTAACACAAATATCTAATCAGACAATCTTGCACCAGCAACTCAATGCATAAAAATATGCAGACATGGACAAGAGGTTCAGTTGCTGTTCAGACAAAACATCAGAATGGGGAAAGAAGTGTGGTCTAAGTGACTTTGACTGTAGAATGACTGATGGTGCCAGATGGGGTGGTTCAAGTATCTCAAAATCAGTAGATCTTTCAAGTGTACAGAGAATGGTGCAAAAAACAACAAAAAAAAAATCCAGTGAGTGGCAGTTCTGTGGATGAAAATACCTTGTTAATGAGAGAAGTCAGAGGAGAA